>NC_080382.1:81920013-83154097 GCF_014773155.1 Arachis stenosperma
CATATAACTCTTGAACCATTAAGATTCCGACTTGTTGCATGGGGTGGTTAGGACTTCCCAACCTCTTCTTGGATTCATGTCGGATCTCCGGATACTCATTTTTTTGAGCTTGAAAGGGACCTCAGGGATCACTTCTTCTTTGCCACAACATCATAGAAGTGGTCTTGATGGCTCTTGGGATGAATCTTTCCATCTCCCATGACTCGGAGGTAGAAGCTTTGTCTTCCCTTTCTTTTCTAGAGGGTCTCCGACCTTAGGTGCCATTGATGGTAATGGAAAAACAAAAAGCTTATGCTTTTACCACACCAAACTTAAAATATGCTCGCCCTCGAGCAAAAGAAGAAAGAAGAGAAGAAGAAGAAGAGAATATGGTAGAGAGGGAGAGATGTAGGTTCGGCTAAGTGGGAGAATAGGGGTTTGTGTTGTGTGAAAATGAAGTAGAATGGAAGGGTATTTATAGGGGAGGGGGGTAGTGTGGTTTCGGTTATTTAGGGTGGGAATGGTGGGAAAATGGTTTTGAATTTGAAGGTAGGTGAGGTGTAGGGGAAGAGTGGATGGATGTGAGTGGTGAATGGGTGATTGGGAAGAGGAATTGAGGTGATTGGTGAAAGTTGTTGGGAAGTGTGACATGGGGAAGAGTAATCACAAAAACTAGGATTAGGAGCTAAGGTGGGAATATGGTAGGTGGGGATCCTGTGGGGTCCACAGATCCTGAGGTGATCCTGTGGGGTCCACAGGTCCTGAGGTGTCAAGGAATTCCATCGCTGCACCAAATAGGCATGTAAAATGCCTTTGCACACTATGCTGGCATTTAAACGCCCATTGATGCACGTTCTGGGCGTTCAACGCCCATGTAAAGCATGTTTCTGGCGTTGAACGCCAATTTCATGCTTGTTACTGGCGTTCAGCGCCAGCTTTCCTTCTCTAGGCACATTCCTGGCGTTCAGCACCAGAATGTTGCTTGTTTCTGGCGTTCAGCGCCAGAATGGTGCTCTGTTCTGGCGTTGAATGCCGGCCAGATGCATCTTACTGGCGTTGAACGCCAGCCTATGCGTCCTCCAGGGTGTGAATTTTATTCTGCTGTTTTTGATTCTGTTTTTAATTTTTATGATTTTTTCATGACTCCTCATGATCATGTACCTAATAAAACACAAAATAACAATAAAATAAAAATTAGATAAATAAAATTGGGTTGCCTCCCAACAAGCGCTTCTTTAATGTCAATAGCTTGACAGTGGCTCTCATGGAGCCACAAGGTGATCAGGTCAATGTTGTATAGTCCCAACACCAAACTTAGAGTTTGGATATGGGATCTTAACACTAAACTTAGAGTTTGGTTGTGGCCTCACAACACCAAACTTAGAGTTTGACTGTGGGGGCTCTTCTTGACTCTGAACTGAGAGAAGCTCTTCATGCTTACTCTCTTTTGTCACAGAGGGATGGCCATGTGCCTTAAACACAAGGTAGTCCCCATTCAGTTGAAGGACTAATTCACCTCTGTTGACATCTATCACAGCTCCTGCTGTGGCTAGGAAAGGTCTTCCAAGGATGATGCAATCATCCTTTTCCTTCCTAGTGTTTAAGATTATGAAATCAGCAGGGATGTAAAGGCCTTCAACCTTTACTAACACGTCCTCTACTATTCCATAAGCTTGTCTCAATGACTTGTCTGCCAATTGTAATGAGAACAAGGCAGGCTGTACCTCAATGATCCCTAGCTTCTCCATTACAGAGAGTGGCATAAGATTTATCCCTGACCCCAGATCACATAGAGCTTTTTCAAAGGTCATGGTGCCTATGGTACAAGGTATTAGGAACTTGCCAGGATCTTGTTTCTTTTGAGGTAGAGTTTTTTGAATCCAAGTATCTAGTTCACTAATAAGCAAGGGAGGTTCACTTTCCCAAGTCTCATTACCAAGCAACTTGGCATTCAGCTTCATAATAGCTCTTAAGTATTGAGCAACTTGCTCTCCAGTTACATCTTCATCCTCTTCAGAGGAAGAATAGTCTTCAGAGCTCATGAATGGCAGAAGGAGATTTAATGGAATCTCTATGGTCTCTATATGAGCCTCAGATTCCTGTGGATCTTTAATAGGAAACTCCTTCTTGCTTGAGGGACGTCCTAGGAGATCTTCCTCACTAGGATTTTCGTCCTCCTCCTCCCTTGTGCATTCGGCCACATTGATCACATCAATGGCCTTGCACTCTCCTTTTGGATTCTCTTCTGTATTACTTGGGAGAATACTGGGAGGAGTTTCAATGACTTTCTTACTTAGCTGGCCCACTTGTGCCTCCAAATTTCTAATGGAGGATCTTGTTTCATTCATGAAACTGAAAGTGGCCTTTGACAGATCAGAGACTATATTGGCTAAATTAGAAGTGTTTTGTTCAGAATTCTCTGTCTGTTGCTGAGAAGATGATGGATATGGCTTACTATTGCTCAGCCTATTACGTCCACCATTGTTAAAACCTTGTTGAGGTTTTTGTTGATCCTTCCATGAGAAATTTGGATGATTTCTCCATGATGAGTTATAGGTGTTTCCATAAGGTTCACCCATGTAATTAACCTTTGCCATGGCAGGGTTCTCAGGATCATAAGCTTCTTCAGAAGCTGCCTCTCTAGTACTGTTGGATGCATGTTGCCATCCATTCAGATTTTGAGGGATCATGTTGACCTGTTGAGTCAACACTTTGTTCTGAGCCAATATGGCATTCAGAGCATCAATTTCAAGAACTTTTCTTTTGAGGTATCCCATTATTCACGGAATTCCTCTCAGAAGTGTACATGAATTGGTTGTTTGCAACCATGTCAATGAGTTCTTGAGCCTCTTCAGGCATTTTCTTCAGGTGAATAGATCCACCTGCAGAATGGTCCAATGACATTTTCGAAAATTTAAAGAGGCCATAATAGAATATATCTAATATGGTCCATTCTGAAAACATGTCAGATGGACATCTTTTGGTCAGCTGCTTGTATCTTTCCCAAGCTTCATAGAGGGATTCACCATCTTTTTGTTTGAAGGTTTGAACATCCACTCTCAGCTTGCTCAGCTTTTGAGGAGGAAAGAATTTATCCAAGAAGGCTGTGACCAGCTTATCCCAGGAGTCCAGGCTATCCTTAGGTTGTGAATCCAACCATATTCTAGCTCTGTCTCTTACAGCAAAAGGGAAAAGCATGAGTCTGTAGACTTCAGGATCAACTCCATTCGTCTTTACAGTCTCACAGATCTGCAAGAACTCAGTTAAAAACTGATAAGGATCTTCAGATGGAAGTCCATAAAACTTGCAGTTTTATTGCATTAAAGCAATTAGCTGAGGTTTCAGCTCAAAGTTGTTGGCTCCAATGGCAGGAATGGAGATGCTTCTTCCATCAAATTTGGATGTTGGCTTTGTGAAGTCACCAAGCATTCTCCTTGCATTATTATTATTTTCGGCTGCCATCTCCTTCTCTTGTTCGAAAATTTCTGAAAGGTTATTTCTGGATTGTTGTAACTTAGCTTCTCTTAATTTTCTCTTCAGAGTCCTTTCAGGTTCTGGATCAATTTCAACAAGAGTGCCTTTATCCTTGTTCTTGCTCATATGAAAGAGGAGAAAACAAGAAAAGAAGAGGAATCCTCTATGTCACAGTATAGAGATTCCTTTATGTTAGTAGAAGAAGAAAGGGGAGAAGAATGTAGAAGAGGAGATTCGGATAATTAGATGGAGAGAGGTGAAGAGAAGTGTTAGTAATTAAATAATTAAATAGAAGAAGAAAAGAGAAGGGAAATTTCGAAAATAATTTTGAAAAAGAGGTTAGTAATTTTCGAAAATTAAAGATAAAATATAATTGAAATTAAAATTTAAAACAATTAATTAATTAAAAAGAATTTTTGAAAAAGAGAGAGGTATTTTCGAAAATTGAAGAGGGAAAAGTAGTTAGGTGGTTTTGAAAAAGATAAGAAACAAACAAAAAGTTAGTTAGTTGATTGAAAAAGATTTGAAATCAAAATTGAAAAAGATAAGAAGATAATAAGTTAGATAAGATATTTTGAAATCAAATTTTGAAAAAGATAAAATTTTTGAAAAAGATCAAATAAAAGATAAAAAGATTTAATTCAAAAATTATGAAATTATTTACTTCACTAACAAGAAACTACAAGATAAGATTCTAGAACTTAAAGATTGAACCTTTCTTAACAAGAAAGTAACAAACTTCAAATTTTTGAACCAATCACATTAATTGTTAGCTAATTTTTGAAAATTTGTTTTAAAGATAAGAAAAAGATTTTGAAAATAATTTGAAAAATATTTTTGAAATTTTCGAAAATAATAAAAAAAATTGAAAAAGATATGATTTTGAAAAAGATTTTGAAAAGATAAGAATTTTAAATTGAAAATTTGACTTGACTTGTAAGAAACAACTAATTTTAAAAATTTTTGACCAAGTCAACCCAAAATTTCGAAAATTTGGAGGGAAATAAGGAAAAGATATATATTTTTTTTTTATTTTTGAATTTTTAATTAAGAGAGAGAAAAACAACAAAAATACTAAATGCATGAAATTTTTAGATCAAAACAATGAATGCATGCAAGAATGCTATGAATGTCAAGATGAACACCAAGAACACCTTAAAGATCATGATGAACATCAAGAACATAATTTTGAAAAATTTTTGATGCAAAGAAAACATGCAAGACACCAAACTTAGAAATCTTTAATGCATGGAAAATATGAATGCAAAAATGCACATGAAAAACAAGAAAAGACATAAGACAAGAAAATATCAAGATCAAACAAGAAGACTTACCAAGAACAACTTGAAGATCATGAAGAACACTATGAATGCATGGAATTTTCGAAAAATGCAAGAAAAATTTTTAAAGCATGCAATTGACACCAAACTTAAAAATTGACTCAAGACTCAAACAAGAAACACAAAATATTTTTGGTTTTTTATGATTTTATGATTTTTTTGGATTTTTATTAATTTTTTCGAAAATATAGTTTTGAAAAACGAAAAATAAAAGAAAAAAATTTGAAAAAGATTTTTGAAAAGAAAATTACCTAATCTGAGCAACAAGATGAACCGTCAGTTGTCCATACTCGAACAATCCCCGGCAACGGCGCCAAAAACTTGGTGGACGAAATTGTGATCCATTCTCTTTGTACTTGTATGAAATTTAATAATTGGCTCTATTTGAATTCACAACTCCGTTCAACTAACCAGCAAGTGTACTGGGTCGTCCAAGTAATAAACCTTACGCGAGTAAGGGTCGATCCCACAGAGATTGTTGGTATGAAGCAAGCTATGGTCACCTTGTAAATCTCAGTTAGGCAGATTAAATAGTTTTGGTTTTCGAAAATCAATAGTAAAAAGAAAATAAAAGGGATAGAAATACTTATGTAAATCAATAGTGGGAATTTCAGATAGGCGTATGGAGATGCTGTGCTCCTCTTGAAACTCTACTTCACTATTCGCTCTTCCAATCCTTCTTACTCTTTTCCATGGCAAGCTGTATGTAGGGCATCACCATCATCAATGGCTACTTTTAATCCTCTCGGGAAAATGGTCCTATGCGCTGTCACTGCACGGCTAATCGTCTGGAGGCATCACCCTTGTTGATAGCGACATCCCATCCTCTCAGTGAAAATGGACCAAATGCTCTGTCACAGCACGGCTAATCATCTGTCGGTTCTCAATCAGGTTGGAGTAGAATCCATTGATTCTTTTGCGTCTGTCACTAACGCCCAGCCTTCAGGAGTTTGAAGCTCGTCACAGTCATTCAATACTAGAATCCTACTCGAAATACCACAGACAAGGTTAGACTTTCCGGATTCCCGGAATCCTACTCGGAATACCACAGACAAGGTTAGACTTTTCGGATCCCCATGAATGCCGCCATCTATCTAACTTATACCACGAAGATTCTGTTGGGGAATCTAAGAGATATGCGCTCGGCCTAGAGTAGAACGGAAGTGGTTGTCAATCACGCGCGTTCATAGGTGAGAATGATGATGAGTGTCACGGATCATAACATTCATCAAAGTGTTGTGCAACGTATATCTTGGAATAAGAATAAAAGAGAATTGAATAGAAAGTAATAGTAATTGTATTGAAACTTGAGGTACAACAGAGCTCCACACCCTTAATCTATGGTGTGCAGAAACTCCACTGTTGAAAATACATAAGTGAAAGGTTCAGGCATGGCCGAATGGCCAGCCCCCATGATCTGAGAACTAAACGCCCCAAGATGTCTAATACACTAGTAAAAAGTCCTATTTATAATAAACTAGCTACTAGGGTTTACATGAGTAAGTAATTGATGCATAAATCCACTTCCGGGGCCCACTTGGTGTATGTTTTGGCTGAGCTTGATCTATCCACGAGCTGAGGCTTTTCTTGGAGTTGAACTCCAAGTTATAACGTGTTTTGGGCGTTCAACTCCGGATCATAACGTGTTTCTGGCGTTTAACTCCAGACAGCAGTATATACTTGGTGTTCAACGCCAAGTTACGTCGTTAATTTCCGAATAAAGTATGGACTATTATATATTGATGGAAAGCTCTGGATGTCTACTTTTCAACGCCATTGAGAGCGCGCCATTTGGAGTTCTGTAGCTCCAGAAAATCCATTTTGAGTGCAGGGAGGTCAGATTCCAACAGTATCAGCAGTCCTTTTGTCAGCCTTTTTCAGAGTTTTGCTCAAGTCCCTCAATTTCAGCCAGAAATTACCTGAAATCACAGAAAAACACACAAACTCATAGTAAAGTCCAGAAATGTGAATTTAACATAAAAACTAATGAAAACATCCCTAAAAGTAGCTTGAACTTACTAAAAACTACCTAAAAACAATTCCAAAAAGCGTATAAATTATCCACTCATCATGGAGTTTTTACACACCATAGATTACGGTGTGGAGCTCTGCTGTACCTCGAGTATCAATGCAATTACTACTATTTTTCATACAATTCATCTTATTCTTGTTCTAAGATATTCGTTCGCACCCAAGAACATGATGAATGTGATGATTATGTGATGCTCATCATCATTCTCACTTATGAACGCGTGCTTGACAACCACTTCCGTTCTACATGCAAACAAGGCTTGTGTGGATATCTCTTGGATTCCTTAATCAGAATCTTCGTGGTATAAGCTAGAATCCATTGGCGGCCATTCTTGAGAATCCGGAAGGTCTAAACCTTGTCTGTGGTATTCTGAGTAGGATACGGGGATTGAATGACTGTGACGAGCTTCAAACTCGCGATTGTGGGGCATTAGTGACAGACGCAAAAGAATCACTTGATTCTATTCTGACATGATCGAGAACCGACAGATAAATAGCCGTGCTGTGATAGAGCGCGTTGAACATTTTCACTGATAGGACGGGACTGTAGCCATTGACAACGGTGATGCCCAAGATACAGCTTGCCATAGAAAGAAGTAAGAAGGATTGGATGAAGACAGTAGGAAAGCAGAGAGACGGAAGGGACAAAGCATCTCCATACGCTTATCTGAAATTCTCACCAATGAATTACATAAGTATCTCTATCTTTATTTTATGTTTTATTTATCTTTTAATCATTAATCCTCCATAACCATTTGAATCTGCCTGACTGAGATTTACAAGATGACCCTAGCTTGCTTCATACCAACAATCTCTGTGGGATCGACCCTTACTCGCGTAAGGTTTATTACTTAGACGACCCAGTGCACTTGCTGGTTAGTTGTGCAAAGTTGTGATAAAGAGTTGAGATTGCAATTGAGCGTACCATGTTGATGGCGCCATTGATGATCACAATTTTGTGCACCAATAATGCAAAACTAACCCTTATTGCTCCCCCCTTTCACATGGAAGGAGGCCCTCTTTGATATAGCACTTAATCAGCTTCAGAAAGTCCAAAATTGGGCCCTAGAGGCCTAAAAATCACCCCCAGTAATTTGCATTAAATGAGTCACGCGTACGCACACTTGCTTATTTTCTTCTTGTGCGTACGCATAGGGAGTTATGCATATGCACACATGGCTTTGTGGTTCTTGTGCGTACGCACACGCCAATGTACTCTTCTCCTTTGATTTCTTCATGTTTTCTCCCTTTTCCATGCTTTCCTTCCACTCTTATCAAGCCATTCCAACTTATTACACCTGAAATCACTCATCAAAACCATCAAGGCATCGAATGGGATAAAAGTGGGATAAATTTGATTAAATTAAGCATAAAATAGCATGTTATCACAGTTAGGCTCAATTTAGGGAGAGAATACAAAAGTATGCTATTTAGATGAATAAATCTGGTTTATATGATGAAATCCACTCAAATCAAACCAAACTATATCATCAAATATGGATTCATCAATTCCCCCACACTTAAACAATAGCATGTCCTCATGCTAATCACATTCAAAGGAGAATGATCGAAGGGTAAGCAATTTATTCAATGCAACTAACTACATGCAAGAACTATGCTAAATGCTATCTATCTATATATATACTGTTATTTCTATTGAGTTTGGCAAAGACAAACAAGAGAATCTCAATCAATCCAAGGTAGAAACTTAGGGTTAAGGCAAAGCAAATATTGCAATATGATCCATATCCAAAGATTTGATTTGAAATTTTTCAAGATTAAGTTCAATAACTTGCAAGAAGATACAAGATAAGGGATGGAAACATGGAATTGAGTAATTAAACCCCTCACCGAAAGTGTTTACACTCTAATTGCTCAGTGTGTAGGACTTAATCACTTAATTCCACTTTAATCATGTTTCCTAAAGATTTGCAAGTCATCTAACAATCAACTAATATTTGATGCATGAATGCAAATATCATGAGGGCTTTTGAGGGTTGTAATGGGGCTAGGATAAAGGTAGGATTAATATGGTTAAGTGGGCTAAGAGATTGGATCTTTGATTAGCTCAAGTATCCCACCTAGTCCTATATCATCCTATATACATAACAAAACAACCTAACTACCCATTTATTTCTTTTCTCACATTCACTCATGCATCCTCTTTCCAATTTATACACATATCCATCTTTTATTTACATTTTATTTTCTTTTCCTTTTTTTTCTTTTTTTCTTTTTTTTTTGAACATAGTATGTACACCAGAATTTTTTTCTTTTATTATCAAAAAGAGATGCATATGTTTTCAAGTAAAATATGCATGAGTGATTACCTATTTTTCCAAATATTTCACAATGAGAACCCAAAATAACTTTCTACCATTGTTTCCCATAAATCCCCCCACACTTGATTAACATACACACTCAACCCAAGCTAATCAAAGATACAATTCATGGACATTAATGGTCTTTCACTTAGGGTAAATGATGTCCTTAAAATTAGAACAAAGGGGAATTAAAGGCTCAAAAGTGGTTTACAATGGTAGATATAAGGGTTGGCCATATGGGTTAGTGAGTTTAGTTTTAAAAAAATGGCCTCAATCATACTAAATGCGATTCAAAACATTAGATATAGGACATATAGACTAAAGCAAATCTAAGATCACAATCATAAAAGGATTATATCACATAAGAACAAAAAATTGTGGTTAAAAATGTGCAACCATACAATTAAAGCTCAAATCTCACTAGGTATTATGTTCAAGCTCTTTTCTATGTTCCATAAAAAGATACTTCAAGCAAGTTCAAAAACAAGTTTTCAAATCCAATCAATGGAATGCCCTAAAAGGGATTTCATGAAAATTCCTTTTGTTTTTACCAAAATTATTTACTCTAGCATGCAAATGCAAGCATTTACCAAAAATAAACTATAAACAAGCTAAGATATATACAAGTAAACTAAACAAAGTGCAATGAAATAAAATACTAACAAATATTCACAAAAGACATAACTACTAAAGACTAAAGAAAAAAATAGTGCAAAGTGTTGAGAAAAAGAGATTACGCCCCAAAAATTGGGGATCCTCCCCCACACTTAAACGTTGCACGGTCCTCCATGCATGCACTAAATCTGGGGGGTGAAGAGATGCTTTAAGAGGCTCCACCCTCAGCTGGTGGGCACCGGGGCTCCGGGGCTCCGGGTTGCTATATGAACACACGAACAACAAGACTTAAGGAAAAATAAGGTATGTGGTGTGATAAAAGACAATGTGCGTATTCTAAGTGCGCGTGGTTTACAACACACACATTGATCAAAAGAAATGCCCAAGAGCATGGGTTTGGATTTTCGCACTAAAATAGGATTGACGTTGCAAGTATAGTCCAAACCCAATAATTGAACATCAATCAATTGTTAAATTCAAATTAAAGTAACCGAGATCAAGAGTAATTCAACCTCGGGTCGTTCTCCCTAGGAGTTGCAATGAAATGTACAATTATTGGCTATGAAGGAACATGGGGAATTGGGAAAGCAAATAAGAGAGCAAGATTGTAAATAGCAAGAAAGTAAATGATCATGAAGTATGAAAAATAGCAAGGAAAACCAAAGCAATTAATAATCCTCACACAATGCGAAATGGACATCCACAACTCAATTCCACCCAACACCCAATTTCTCAACCAAAAGTGTGAAAACTAAACATGCAAAAAGTTAAACATCAAAGCAATAACAGCCAAAGCAAGGAAAATTAAAGTGCAAGAAACCTCTTGGCAAGTAAATTGAGAGCTAAGGTTACCGATCCTAGATATTGACCACAAACGTATGATGATTATGAAGAGTTAATCCTACTTAGTCAACCTTACGCTGAAGATAAGTCAAATAGGCATAGTTGATTTCAATCCAAAAGTCCTATGTCAACACTAAGGGTCACATAGAGTCAATAGAAACCAAATTAACTAACTACTCTAATGTATCAAACAAGAATGGACATCAATGATTCAAGGATCACCAAAGTCATCAATTTCAAGCCAAGAGTGGAGAAAAACTAAGTGAAAACTAAGCCAAGCATTTCATCGAACACTTGGTGTGCATGAAAATAAAATAATATTAAATTACATTAAAAATAAATTCTAACTACCAAAAGCAAGACAATCATAATAACAACTAAAGAAAGCAATAAGTGGACATAAAACATAAATTGCATTAATTAAAAGTAAAATTAACAAAGAGTGTTCATAACATAAAAATGGGAAAAATAAAAGAAATAACAAGAGAAATGAAGAAGAAGAAAGATGCAGTAACAATAAATGACAAGGAAAAGTAAATGAAAACAAGAATTAAAAGTAGAAATTACAAGAAATTAAACTAAGAAACCTAGGTTCTAAAAAGAAGGGGAAGCTTCTCTCTCTAGAAAATGAACTACATGATGCAAAAGTAACCCTTATTGCTCCCCCGTTTCACATGGAAGGAGGCCCTCTTTGATATAGTGGTGGACGAAATTGTGATCCTCAAAGTTGGTCTCTTTGTATTCGTGTGAAATCAAAAATACCCCAAAGAGATCATGGTGTGATAAATTGGGATCTTGATAACCCCTGGTGTGATCATAACTCCGTTCAACTTAACCAGCAAGTGTACTGGGTCATCCAAGTAATACCTTACGTGAGTAAGGGTCGATCCCACAGAGATTGTTGGTATGAAGCAAGCTATGGTCACCTTGCAAATCTCAGTCAGGCGGATTCAAGAATAATTGGATTATTAGTTTAAATTTGATTAATGGAATAAATAGAAAATAAAAAGGGATAGAGATACTTATGTAAATCAATAGTGGGAATTTCAGATAGGTGTATAGAGATGCTGTGCTCCTCTTGAATCTCTACTTTCTTATTACATTCATCCAATCCTTCCTACTCCTTTCCATGGCAAGCTGTATGTAGGGCATCACCGTTGTCAATGGCTACATCCCATCCTCTCAGTGAAAATGTTCCTATGCTCTGTCACAGCACGGCTAATCATCTGTCGGTTCTCAATCAGGTTGGAATAGAATCCCTTGATTCTTTTGCGTTTGTCATCACGCCCAGCCTTCAGGAGTTTGAAGCTCGTCACAGTCATTCAATCCCAGAATCCTACTCAGAATACCACAGACAAGGTTTAGACTTTCCAGATCCTCATGAATGCCCCCATCTATCTAGCTTATACCACGAAGATTCTGTTGGGGAATCTAAGAGATATGCTCCCGGCCTAAGGTAGAACGGAAGTGGTTGTCAGTCACACGCGTTCATAGGTGAGAATGATGATGAGTGTCACGGATTATCACATTCATCAAAGTGTTGTGCAACGTATATCTTGGAATAAGAATAAAAGAGAATTGAATAGAAAGTAATAGTAATTGTATTGAAACTTGAGGTACAGCAGAGCTCCACACCCTTAATCTATGGTGTGCAGAAACTCCACCGTTGAAAGTACATAAGTGAAAGGTTCAGGCATGGCCGAATGGCCAGCCCCCAAAACGTGATCACAGGATTCAAAATACAATCCAGGATGAGATTATGATAGTAAAAAGTTCTATTTATAATAAACTAGCTCCTAGGGTTTACATGAGTAAGTAATTGATGCATAAATCCACTTCCGGGGCCCACTTGGTGTATGTTTGGGCTGAGCTTGATCTATCCACGAGCTGAGGCTTTTATTGGAGTTGAACTCCAAGCTATGACGTGTTTTGGGCGTTCAACTCCGGATCATGACGTGTTTCTGGCGTTTAACTCTAGACAGCAGCATGTACTTGGCGTTCAACGCCAAGTTACGTCATCAATTCCCGAATAAAGTATGGACTATTATATATTGCTGGAAAGCTCTGGATGTCTACTTTTCAAAGCCGTTGAGAGCGCGCCATTTGGAGTTCTGTAGCTCCAGAAAATCCATTTCGAGTGCAGGGAGGTCAGATTCCAACAGCATCAGCAGTCCTTTTGTCAGCCTTTTTTCAGAGTTTTGCTCAAGTCCCTCAATTTCAGCCAGAAATTACCTGAAATCACAGAAAAACACACAAACTCATAGTAAAGTCCAGAAATGTGAATTTAACATAAAAACTAATGAAAACATCCCTAAAAGTAGCTTGAACTTACTAAAAACTACCTAAAAACAATGCCAAAAAGCGTATAAATTATCCACTCATCACAACACCAAACTTAAATTGTTGCTTGTCCCCAAGCAACTGAAAATCAATTAGGATAAAAAGAAGAGAATATACTATAAATTCCAGAATATCAATGAATATTAATTATAATTAGATGAGCGGGACTTGTAGCTTTTTGCTTCTGAATAGTTTTGGCATCTCACTTTTTCCTTTGAAGTTCAGAATGATTGGCTTCTCTGGGAACTTATAATTTTGGATAGTGTTATTGACTTTCCTAGTTAAGCATGTTGATTCTTGAACACAGCTACTTATGAGTCTTGGCCGTGGCCCTAAGCACTTTGTTTTCTAGTATTACCACCGGATACATAAATGCCACAGACACATAACTGGGTGAACCTTTTCAGATTGTGACTCAGCTTTGCTAGAGTCCCTAGTTAGAGGTGTCCAGAGCTCTTAAGCACACTCTTTTTGCTTTGGATCACGACTTTAACCACTCAGTCTCAAGCTTTTTACTTAGACCTTCATGACACAAGCACATGGTTAGGGACAGCTTGATTTAGCCGCTTAGGCCTGGATTTAATTTCCTTGGGCCCTCCTATCCATTGATGCTCAAAGCCTTGGATCCTTTTTACCCTTGCCTTTTGGTTTTAAGGGCTATTGGCTTTTTCTGCTTGCTTTTTCTTTTTCTTTCTATTTTTTTTTCGCCACTTCTTTTTTTTTTCACAAGCTTTTGCTTTTTCACTGCTTTTTCTTGCTTCAAGAATCAATTTTATGATTTTTCAGATTATCAATAACATTTCTCTTTGTTCATCATTCTTTCAAGAGCCAACAATTTTAACATTCATAAGCAACAAGATCAAAAATATGCACTGTTCAAGCATTCATTCAGAAAACAAAAAGTATTGTCACCACATCAATATAATTAAATTAAATTCAAGGATAAATTCGAAATTCATGTACTTCTTGTTCTTTTGAATTAAAACATTTTTCATTTAAGAGAGGTGAAGGATTAATGGATTTATTCATAACTTTAAGGCATAGTTACTAACTACTAATGATCATGTAATAAAGACACAAGTATAGATAAACATTTAAAAAAAACGAAAAGCAGAAGAAAATTTTAAGAACAAGGAATGAGTCCACCTTAGTGAGGGTGGCGCCTTCTTGAAGGACCATTAATGTCCTTGAGCTCTTCTATGTCTCTGAATTGTTGTAATTCAGTTTCTCTTAGTTTCCTCTTCAGAGTCTTTTCAGGTTCTGGATCAGCTTCAACAAGAATGTCTTTTTCCTTGTTCCTGCTCATATGAAAGAGAAGAGGAAAAGAAAAGGAAGAGGAATCCTCTATGTCATAGTAAAGAGGATCCTTATTATTAGTAGAAGAAGAAAGGGGATAATGGAAGGAGAGGGATGAATAGTCTGTATAAAGAGTAAGGATAGGAGAGGTGATAAGAGATGAAGAGAAGTGTTAGTAAATAAATAAATAAATAGAAGAAGATGAGAGAGGGATTTTCGAAAATATTTTTGAAAAGGAGTTAGTAATTTCGAAAATTAAAGATGAATTAAAATTAAAATTAAAACTTGAAACAATTAGTTAATTAAAAAGAATTTTTGAAAAAGAGGGAGGTATTTCGAAAATTAGAGAGGGAAAGGTAGTTAGGTGGTTTTGAAAAAGATAAGAAACAACCAAAAAGTCAAATTTGAAAAAGATAAGAAAATAAGTTAGATAAGATATTTTGAAATCAAAATTTTGAAAAAGATAAAATTTTGAAAAAGATAAGATAAAAAGATAAGATAAATAGATAAGATAAAAAGATATGATTTTTGAAAAGATAAGATTAAAAAGATATTTTTTTGAAAAGATATGATTTTAAAAGATATGGTTTTAAAAAGATATGATTGAAATTAGTTTTGAAAAAGATTTAATTTTTTAAAATTAAAATTAATTACTTATCTAACAAGAAACTAAAAGATAAGATTCTAGAATTTAAAGATTGAACCTTTCTTAACAAGAAAGTAACAAACTTCAAATTTTTGAATCAATCACATTTACTTGTTAGCTAATTTTGAAAATTTGATATAAAGATAAGAAAAAGATTTTGAAAACAATTTGAAAAAGATTTTTGAAAATTTTCGAAAAACAAAGATAAAATTGAAAAGACATGATTTTTGAAAAAGATTGTGAAAAGATAAGATTTTTAAAATTGAAAATTTGACCTGACTTGTAAGAAACAACTAATTTTAAAAATTTTTGACTAAGTCAACTCAAATTTTCGAAAATTTGGAGAAAAATAAGGAAAAGATATTTTTTTTGAATTTTTAATGATGAGAGAGAAAAACACAAAAATGACCCAAAACATAAAAATTTTGGATCAAAACCAATGATGCATGCAAGAACACTATGAATGTCAAGATGAACACCAAGAACACTTTGAAGATCATGATGAACATCAAGAACATATTTTGAAAAATTTTTTATGCAAAGAAAACATGCAAGACATCAAACTTAGAAATCTTTAATGCATGGACTCTAACAAACGAAAAATGCACATGAAAAACAACAAACAACACAAAACAAGAAAACATCAAGATCAAACAAGAAGACTTACCAAGAACAACTTGAAGATCATGAAGAACACTATGAATGCATGAAATTTTCGAAAAATGCAAGAAAAATTTTTAAAGCATGCAATTGACACCAAACTTAAAGATTGACTCAAGACTCAAACAAGAAACACAAAATATTTTTGATTTTTATGATTTTATGATTTTTTTTGTATTTTTATTAATTTTTCGAAAATAATGTTAGGAAAAACGAAAAAGAAAAGAAAGATTTTGAAAAAGATTTTTGAAAAGAAAATTACCTAATCTGAGCAACAAGATGAACCGTCAGTTGTCCATACTCGAACAATCCCCGGCAACGGCGCCAAAAACTTGGTGGACGAAATTGTGATTTATACTTTCACACAACTCGAATAATCCCCGGCAACGGCGCCAAAAACTTGGTGGACGAAATTGTGATCCTCAAAGTTGGTCTCTTTGTATTCGTGTGAAATCAAAAATACCCCAAAGAGATCATGGTGTGATAAATTGGGATCTTGATAACCCCTGGTGTGATCATAACTCCGTTCAACTTAACCAGCAAGTGTACTGGGTCATCCAAGTAATACCTTACGTGAGTAAGGGTCGATCCCACAGAGATTGTTGGTATGAAGCAAGCTATGGTCACCTTGCAAATCTCAGTCAGGCGGATTCAAGAATAATTGGATTATTAGTTTAAATTTGATTAATGGAATAAATAGAAAATAAAAAGGGATAGAGATACTTATGTAAATCAATAGTGGGAATTTCAGATAGGTGTATAGAGATGCTGTGCTCCTCTTGAATCTCTACTTTCTTATTACATTCATCCAATCCTTCCTACTCCTTTCCATGGCAAGCTGTATGTAGGGCATCACCGTTGTCAATGGCTACATCCCATCCTCTCAGTGAAAATGTTCCTATGCTCTGTCACAGCACGGCTAATCATCTGTCGGTTCTCAATCAGGTTGGAATAGAATCCCTTGATTCTTTTGCGCTTGTCATCACGCCCAGCCTTCAGGAGTTTGAAGCTCGTCACAGTCATTCAATCCCATAATCCTACTCAGAATACCACAGACAAGGTTTAGACTTTCCGGATCCTCATGAATGCCGCCATCTATCTAGCTTATACCACGAAGATTCTGTTGGGGAATCTAAGAGATATGCGCCCGGCCTAAGGTAGAACGGAAGTGGTTGTCAGTCACACGCATTCATAGGTGAGAATGATGATGAGTGTCACGGATTATCACATTCATCAAAGTGTTGTGCAACGTATATCTTGGAATAAGAATAAAAGAGAATTGAATAGAAAGTAATAGTAATTGTATTGAAACTTGAGGTACAGCAGAGCTCCACACCCTTAATCTATGGTGTGCAGAAACTCCACCGTTGAAAGTACATAAGTGAAAGGTTCAGGCATGGCCGAATGGCCAGCCCCCAAAACGTGATCACAGGATTCAAAATACAATCCAGGATGAGATTATGATAGAAAAAAGTTCTATTTATAATAAACTAGCTCCTAGGGTTTACATGAGTAAGTAATTGATGCATAAATCCACTTCCGGGGCCCACTTGGTGTATGTTTGGGCGAGCTTGATCTATCCACGAGCTGAGGCTTTTATTGGAGTTGAACTCCAAGCTATGACGTGTTTTGGGCGTTCAACTCCGGATCATGACGTGTTTCTGGCGTTTAACTTTAGACAGCAGCATGTACTTGGCGTTCAACGCCAAGTTACGTCGTCAATTCCCGAATAAAGTATGGACTATTATATATTGCTGGAAAGCTCTGGATGTCTACTTTCCAAAACCGTTGAGAGCGCGCCATTTGGAGTTCTGTAGCTCCAGAAAATCCATTTCGAGTGCAGGGAGGTCAGATTCCAACAGCATCAGCAGTCCTTTTGTCAGCCTTTTTTCAGAGTTTTGCTCAAGTCCCTCAATTTCAGCCAGAAATTACCTGAAATCACAGAAAAACACACAAACTCATAGTAAAGTCCAGAAATGTGAATTTAACATAAAAACTAATGAAAACATCCCTAAAAGTAGCTTGAACTTACTAAAAACTACCTAAAAACAATGCCAAAAAGCGTATAAATTATCCACTCATCACAACACCAAACTTAAATTGTTGCTTGTCCCCAAGCAACTGAAAATCAATTAGGATAAAAAGAAGAGAATATACTATAAATTCCAGAATATCAATGAATATTAATTATAATTAGATGAGCGGGACTTGTAGCTTTTTGCTGCTGAATAGTTTTGGCATCTCACTTTCTCCTTTGAAGTTCAGAATGATTGGCTTCTCTGGGAACTTAGAATTTTGGATAGTGTTATTGACTTTCCTAGTTAAGCATGTTGATTCTTGAACACAGCTACTTATGAGTCTTGGCCGTGGCCCTAAGCACTTTGTTTTTCAGTATTACCACCGGATACATAAATGCCACAGACACATAACTGGGTGAACCTTTTCAGATTGTGACTCAGCTTTGCTAGAGTCCCTAGTTAGAGGTGTCCAGAGCTCTTAATCACACTCTTTTTGCTTTGGATCATGACTTTAACCACTCAGTCTCAAGCTTTTTACTTGGACCTTCATGACACAAGCACATGGTTAGGGACAGCTTGATTTAGCCGCTTAGGCTTGGATTTAATTTCCTTGGGCCCTCCTATCCATTGATGCTCAAAGCCTTGGATCCTTTTTACCCTTGCCTTTTGGTTTTAAGGGCTATTGGCTTTTTCTGCTTGCTTTTTCTTTTTCTTTCTATTTTTTTTTCGCCACTTCTTTTTTTTTTTCACAAGCTTTTGCTTTTTCACTGCTTTTTCTTGCTTCAAGAATCAATTTTATGATTTTTCAGATTATCAATAACATTTCTCTTTGTTCATCATTCTTTCAAGAGCCAACAATTTTAACATTCATAAGCAACAAGATCAAAAATATGCACTGTTCAAGTATTCATTCAGAAAACAAAAAGTATTGTCACCACATCAATATAATTAAATTAAATTCAAGGATAAATTCGAAATTCATGTACTTCTTGTTCTTCTGAATTAAAACATTTTTCATTTAAGAGAGGTGAAGGATTAATGGATTTATTCATAACTTTAAGGCATAGTTACTAACTACTAATGATCATGTAATAAAGACACAAGTATAGATAAACATTTAAAAAAAAAAACGAAAAGCAGAAGAAAAATTTAAGAACAAGGAATGAGTCCACCTTAGTGAGGGTGGCGCCTTCTTGAAGGACCATTAATGTCCTTGAGCTCTTCTATGTCTCTGAATTGTTGTAATTTAGTTTCTCTTAGTTTCCTCTTCAGAGTCTTTTCAGGTTCTGGATCAGCTTCAACAAGAATGTCTTTTTCCTTGTTCCTGCTCATATGAAAGAGAAGAGGAAAAGAAAAGGAAGAGGAATCCTCTATGTCATAGTAAAGAGGATCCTTATTATTAGTAGAAGAAGAAAGGGGATAATGGAAGGAGAGGGATGAATAGTCTGTATAAAGAGTAAGGATAGGAGAGGTGATAAGAGATGAAGAGAAGTGTTAGTAAATAAATAAATAAATAGAAGAAGATGAGAGAGGGATTTTCGAAAATATTTTTGAAAAGGAGTTAGTAATTTCGAAAATTAAAGATGAATTAAAATTAAAATTAAAACTTGAAACAATTAGTTAATTAAAAAGAATTTTTGAAAAAGAGGGAGGTATTTCGAAAATTAGAGAGGGAAAGGTAGTTAGGTGGTTTTGAAAAAGATGAGAAACAACCAAAAAGTCAAATTTGAAAAAGATAAGAAAATAAGTTAGATAAGATATTTTGAAATCAAAATTTTGAAAAAGATAAAATTTTGAAAAAGATAAGATAAAAAGATAAGATAAATAGATAAGATAAAAAGATATGATTTTTGAAAAGATAAGATTAAAAAGATATTTTTTTGAAAAGATATGATTTTAAAAGATATGGTTTTAAAAAGATATGATTGAAATTAGTTTTGAAAAAGATTTAATTTTTTAAAATTAAAATTAATTACTTATCTAACAAGAAACTAAAAGATAAGATTCTAGAATTTAAAGATTGAACCTTTCTTAACAAGAAAGTAACAAACTTCAAATTTTTGAATCAATCACATTTACTTGTTAGCTAATTTTTGAAAATTTGATATAAAGATAAGAAAAAGATTTTGAAAACAATTTGAAAAAGATTTTTGAAAATTTTCGAAAAACAAAGATAAAATTGAAAAGACATGATTTTTGAAAAAGATTGTGAAAAGATAAGATTTTTAAAATTGAAAATTTGACCTGACTTGTAAGAAACAACTAATTTTAAAAATTTTTGACTAAGTCAACTCAAATTTTCGAAAATTTGGAGAAAAATAAGGAAAAGATATTTTTTTTTGAATTTTTAATGATGAGAGAGAAAAACACAAAAATGACCCAAAACATAAAAATTTTGGATCAAAACCAATGATGCATGCAAGAACACTATGAATGTCAAGATGAACACCAAGAACACTTTGAAGATCATGATGAACATCAAGAACATATTTTGAAAAATTTTTTATGCAAAGAAAACATGCAAGACACCAAACTTAGAAATCTTTAATGCATGGACTCTAACAAACGAAAAATGCACATGAAAAACAACAAACAACACAAAACAAGAAAACATCAAGATCAAACAAGAAGACTTACCAAGAACAACTTGAAGATCATGAAGAACACTATGAATGCATGAAATTTTCGAAAAATGCAAGAAAAATTTTTAAAGCATGCAATTGACACCAAACTTAAAGATTGACTCAAGACTCAAACAAGAAACACAAAATATTTTTGATTTTTATGATTTTATGATTTTTTTTGTATTTTTATTAATTTTTCGAAAATAATGTTAGGAAAAACGAAAAAGAAAAGAAAGATTTTGAAAAAGATTTTTGAAAAGAAAATTACCTAATCTGAGCAACAAGGTGAACCGTCAGTTGTCCATACTCGAACAATCCCCGGCAACGGCGCCAAAAACTTGGTGGACGAAATTGTGATTTATACTTTCACACAACTCGAATAATCCCCGGCAACGGCGCCAAAAACTTGGTGGATGAAATTGTGATCCTCAAAGTTGGTCTCTTTGTATTCGTGTTAAATCAAAAATACCCCAAAGAGATCATGGTGTGATAAATTGGGATCTTGATAACCCCTTGTGTGATCATAACTCCGTTCAACTTAACCAGCAAGTGTACTGGGTCATCCAAGTAATACCTTACGTGAGTAAGGGTCGATCCCACAGAGATTGTTGGTATGAAGCAAGCTATGGTCACCTTGCAAATCTCAGTCAGGCGGATTCAAGAATAATTGGATTATTAGTTTAAATTTGATTAATGGAATAAATAGAAAATAAAAAGGGATAGAGATACTTATGTAAATCAATAGTGGGAATTTCAGATAGGTGTATAGAGATGATGTGCTCCTCTTGAATCTCTACTTTCTTATTACATTCATCCAATCCTTCTTACTCCTTTCCATGGCAAGCTGTATGTAGGGCATCACCGTTGTCAATGGCTACATCCCATCCTCTCAGTGAAAACGTTCCTATGCTCTGTCACAGCACGGCTAATCATCTGTCGGTTCTCAATCAGGTTGGAATAGAATCCCTTGATTCTTTTGCGCTTGTCATCACGCCCAGCCTTCAGGAGTTTGAAGCTCGTCACAGTCATTCAATCCCAGAATCCTACTCGGAATACGACAGACAAGGTTTAGACTTTCCGGATCCTCATGAATGCCGCCATCTATATAGCTTATACCACGAAGATTCTGTTGGGGAATCTAAGAGATATGCGCCCGGCCTAAGGTAGAACGGAAGTGGTTGTCAGTCACACGCGTTCATAGGTGAGAATGATGATGAGTGTCACGGATTATCACATTCATCAAAGTGTTGTGCAACGTATATCTTGGAATAAGAATAAAAGAGAATTGAATAGAAAGTAATAGTAATTGTATTGAAACTTGAGGTACAGCAGAGCTCCACACCCTTAATCTATGGTGTGCAGAAACTCCACCGTTGAAAGTACATAAGTGAAAGGTTCAGGCATGGCCGAATGGCCAGCCCCCAAAACGTGATCACAGGATTCAAAATACAATCCAGGATGAGATTATGATAGTAAAAAGTTCTATTTATAATAAACTAGCTCCTAGGGTTTACATGAGTAAGTAATTGATGCATAAATCCACTTCCGGGGCCCACTTGGTGTATGTTTGGGCTGAGCTTGATCTATCCACGAGCTGAGGCTTTTATTGGAGTTGAACTCCAAGCTATGACGTGTTTTGGGCGTTCAACTCCGGATCATGACGTGTTTCTGGCGTTTAACTCTAGACAGCAGCATGTACTTGGCGTTCAACGCCAAGTTACGTCGTCAATTCCCGAATAAAGTATGGACTATTATATATTGCTGGAAAGCTCTGGATGTCTACTTTCCAAAGCCGTTGAGAGCGCGCCATTTGGAGTTCTGTAGCTCCAGAAAATCCATTTCGAGTGCAGGGAGGTCAGATTCCAACAGCATCAGCAGTCCTTTTGTCAGCCTTTTTTCAGAGTTTTGCTCAAGTCCCTCAATTTCAGCCAGAAATTACCTGAAATCACAAAAAAATACACAAACTCATATTAAAGTCCAGAAATGTGAATTTAAGATAAAAACTAATGAAAACATCCCTAAAAGTAGCTTGAACTTACTAAAAACTACCTAAAAACAATGCCAAAAAGCGTATAAATTATCCGCTCATCATATAGCACTCAATCAGCTTCAGAAAGTCCAAAACTGGGCCCTGGTGGCCTAAAAATTGCCCCCAGCGATTTGCATTAAATGAGTCATGCAGTGGGACCTGTGCGTATGCACAGGTGTGTGCGTACGCACACTTGCTGATTTTCTTCTTGTTCGTACGCACAGGGAGTTGTGCGTACGCACACATGGCTTTGCGGTTCTTGTGCGTATGCACACGCCAATGTGCTCTTCTCCTTTGATTTCTTCATGTTTTCTCCCTTTTCAAAGCTTTCCTTCCACTCTTATCAAGCCATTCCAACCTATTACACCTGAGATCACTCATCAAAACCATCAAGGCATTAAATGGGATGAAAGTGGGATAAATTTGATTAAATTAAGTACAAAATAGCATATTTTCATAGTTAGGCTCAATTTAGGGAGAGAATACAAAAGTATGCTATTTAGATGAATAAATGTGGGTTTATATGATGAAATCCAATCAAATCAAACCAAAATATATCGTCAAATATGGATTCATTAGGAGGCTCAGTTGATTATACCTAACCATCTCCTTTTCACAAATATTGTCTTTTGTTCTTTGATCACGATCCTTCTTCCTGGGCTTTCCTCGATTGCCTTCACCTCTTCTAGTTCTTCTTCTTTTTCAGAACTTAAGTGTTGTGTAGTGTTTGAAAGGGTCCCTTCATCAAGAACTTCTTAAATTAATGTGTCAATTAAATTAACCCCCTATGTAGCTCTCTGATACATTGGAGGATGGACTCTTTTGAATGATTCTCTCACATTCTTTTGTAGGAATTTTCATTGCTTCTCTTGGGAAGGAGTTATTTGGTTCCTCTGTCACATACTTGGTAATCAATTCCACATGTTTCTTCAATTTTTTTTCTATTTATTCTTATCTCATGTGTTCAGCTTTGAGTGTATTGAGTAAACTCAGTAACAGTATTCTCTAGCTTTTTCATGGCAAGCTCAAGAGATGTTGGTTCTTGATATGGATAGAGAGATGGTGATTCTTGATATGAATAATTAGATGATGGTTCCTGATATGAATAAAGAGATGATGGTTCTTGATAGATGGGATATAAAACATGGAAGTTTCCTTCTTTGTGCCTTTTCCAACCAAACTTCAGATAGTTCCTCATTCCTTGAGTGTGAGTGGTAACTCATGTGGTCTCTCTCTATTATTTTTCTATCACCAAACGCAAAACTAAATTAAGGGCACCATGTGGTAAAAAGAAAAGAAAAGAGAAAAGAACAGAAAGGAATTTTTTTTGAAATTGAAGAGAAACAAAAAAAGAAAAGGTGTCTAATCTAGGTAATCAATTAACTGAATGGTGCCAAAAACTTGATGCTAATTTTCAAAACCACAAACTATCGACAAGTGCATCAAATCGTTTCAACTAATACCACGAGAGTGGGTTATCATTCCCCAATGATTAATAGATTAAGCAAGCAATAATCAATTCATTATTCTAGTCAGACAATTAAAATCAACTGTTTCAAGAGAAATTGCATAAAAATAATGAATTAAACAAAAGCAAGTAGTAAATAATAGAAAAAGTAATATGATTCAAAAGAGTTAAGGTTTCAGATATATTGAGACTTTCGAAAAAAAGCTTTTCACTCTCCACTTTGATTATGCAAAGATGTACTTATGGAAAATCATAAATAATCAAACTCTAATTCATTGGTAATTCAATTTCTCTAATCCTAATCAATTATCAATTCCTTGATTAATCAACCGTGACAAGAGATTAAGAGCGTTCACGATTTAGAAACCACACAATTCTCAAGTACCAAACTTGGTTAATTTGATGTCACTTTTCAAATCCAAGTTTAAAACCTAAGAATCATAAATGGAAGTTTTCAAGCTTAATTTATTTAATAAACTTTTCCAAGATATTAAGAGAATTCAAGTCAGAAGAGAATTATTTTCCAACACATTCAAATCCTTTAGATGAAGAATGAAAACTCTTTCTTAAGAAAACATCAACGCATTAGTCAAAGTAGAAAAAGCTATAACATTAGTCCATAGGAATCAATAGAGCTCCAAACCTTAACCGAGAAAATTAGTTACTCATGCTAAACTTCAAAATCAAAAAGTCAGAATGAAAAATGCCAAAAAAGTCCTGAAGGTAGGTTATTAGAAACCTTATACGCTCAACTAAAAGAAACCTAATCATTAAATTCAAACTTAATTACGTTCAAAACAAAATGAAATCGAATCGAATCTTCCACATTTAATCTTCAAATTTCAATTGTGATTCAGGTTCAAGGCTTTTAGTGATTCAACTTCTCATTATACAACATGGTCTTGGGCTTCGAATGGAGGCTTGCACTTGCTTGGGTCAATGGTGTGTTGCACGCCCCATACATTGTATGTTGCATGCCAACCATTTTCTTCACAATTGGTGGCTCGAAGGCGTGCCAAAATGGCACGCCCTTGTACTCAGGCATGTCGCACGCCCAAAGTTTGGGTCACCTGGAAGCTGCCTCTTTGGTGTGTTGCACGCCCTATTTATGGCGTATGGCACACCAGCTTCTGGATATCTCTGGAGCTTCATTCTTCTTGGCGTGTGACACGCCCTTGCTGCGGAGTGTGGCATGTCCTTGTTGCAGCATGTTGCACGCCCTCTGTGTTCTTGGAGTGCTTCATTTTGGAGCCTCTAAAGTGTTGGCCCGGTGTGCTACACCTTGCACCTAGCATGTGGCACGTCAAACTTTCTTCAATCCTGGGAGGTGGGGTATTGGGCGTGTGGCACAACCTGGCGTGTTGCACGCCAACTGTGCGCATTATGGATGTCTCAAAGGCGTGCCAAAATGGCACGCCCTTGTAAATGGGCGTGTTACATGCCCCTTTGAGGAAGTAGGGTCATGCGTACGCATGGGATATGGGTACGCATGACTGGGTAAAATTTCTTATTCCTACGTATGCGTATGCATGATCCATCAAACTTTCAAGCCTTGTGCGTACGCATGATTTAGCAAACTTCAGTTCTTGTTCGTACGCACAAAGGATGCATACTCATGAGTGCTCCTTCGAAGGCGTGCCAAAATGGGACGCCCATTGAACTTGGCGTGTTACACGCCATGCTTCTTGGCCTCTTAGAACATGCTTTGTGGGCGTGTGACAAGCCCTGATTTTGGCGTATTTCATGCCCACATTTTTGCACATACACTATAGACTATTATATATCGTTGGAAAGTTCTAGATGTTACCTATCTAGCTCCACTAAAAGTGCTTCATTTAGACTTTTGCAGCTCAAGTTATGTTCGTTGGAGTATAGAGAGGTCAGGGTTGCACGACCACTTTGTGGACAAAATTATCCATGGAGTTTTGGCCCGGCGGGCGATGCCCTCATGTTGGCATATGGCACGCCAAGTCTCTATTTTTGGTTGCCTAGGTATGTGGCACACACTCCCTTTTGACGTGTTGCACGCCCTCTCCTCTACTTTCTTGGGACTACTTTCCTAGTTGTGTTGCTTTGCTTGTGCTTTGCTCTTCTTTTGCTATTATTTACCTACAATTAACAAAAAATTCAAATACTCAAAGTACTAATAGAATATTATATAAAAGTACATGGTTATCAAGCACAAAGTCATCAATTTCACCTAAGAAACACAAAAAAAAGTAAATAAGATGCTCTTGCATCAATGGCCATTTATCCTGTTGGAATGTTAGAGAAAATAAAATGTTTGTGAAAAAAATTAACCGTTTATTTAATTTTGTTAAACGGTTTAAAAATGAAAAATATAGTATAACTTGGGAGGGATAGAAACACTTGTGAATGGTATTAGGAAGAGTAGTTATTAATGACTTCTTGATAAGATAGAAATCATACGTGACTTTTATCGTGAACTGTGAACTGCAACAATATCCTTGCCAACTAATTTTTTAATTTAAATTATGTATTTATTTTTAAATTTTAAATTTGATATCAATATATTTAAGTTAAAAAATAAAAATTTAAAATCAATATATTTAAATTTGATATCACATTTAAAATTAAAAATGAATATATAATTTAAATTAAAAAGTTAATGGGTAATGATATTGTTGTAGTTCAAAATTCACAATAAAAATCACGTAGTTCATGGAAAAATAACTGTGAGTGTAGTTTCTATCTTACTAAGAAGTCATTAATAACTACTTTTCCTATATACCATTCATAAGTGGTTTCTATCCCTCCCAAACTAAATATAAAAATTTTTTAGGTACTCTCTTAAAAATTAATTGAAATATTAATTCAAGGAACACATAGTTTTGGATTATGTATTTTTTTTGGTATAAAATTTAATTGTATTAAATATATAGTGTAATCGTTTCAAGATACTAGTATTAGTAACTGTTCATACCCTGCCCCAGTGCTATGGCTAGGCCCAACTATGTTAAAAAGGCCCAAACCAAAGGTTTGGCCTTCATCACTTGCCCGACTTCCTCAAAGAGGTCGGATTCAACATGAACTGGAAGATTCAAATAAGTAACTACTCTGTAAAATCTCTCACCCACTTCTAGAAGAGATATCTCAACAATCCTAAGATAAGGGGATGATTATCCACCTTTAGAAGTGGAACTATACCAACGGTGGTTATTCGATCCTCTCTATAAATGCACTGTCTTACTCAGGTAAATGCAAGTGTAAATACTCTAAACCTTCTAACCCCCTTGCTAACTTAGGCATCAGAGTGTCTTTGCAGGTTCCACCCCTGATGAGCGGATATTTTATACGCTTTTTCGCATCATTTTCATATAGTTTTTAGCATGTTTTGTTTAGTTTTTATTAAGCTCTTATAGGTTGTTAAATTTATATTTTTGGAAATTCTACTGTGAGTTTGTGTGTTTCTATACAATTTCAGGTATTTTCTGACTGAAATTGAGGAGTTGAAGCAAAAGTTTGATTCAAAGATAGAGAAAGCACTGCAGATGCTATCCGGATCTGACCTCCTTGCACTCGGAAAAGCTTTTCTGGAGTTACAGAAGTTCAAATGAAGCGTTCTTAATGGCTATGGAAAGCTGTCTTCTAGGGCGTTCCAGCAATGTATAATAGTTCCTACTTTGCTTCAGATTAGAAGGCCCAAAACCGGCGTCCAATGGCAGCCTCCTGCCACATTCCAGGTGTCCAGTGCCCAAGGAGCAGAGACTAGTGTCCAAATGCCAAAGAGGACCCCTAGCCAGCATTCAATGCCCTAGAGGTCTCATAGCATGTGGATTTCATCAAATCTCAGACCAAACACTTGACAAGTGGGCCCCAGAAGTGGATTTTAGCACTAAAAAGACTGTTTTACCCCTTACTAGTCATTAGTTTAGTATTTAAAGTAGAAATCATTCTTTGTTAAGAGAGCTTCGCCCATCATTCAGTATATTTTCATTTTACACATTGTATTTTCCTATCAGTATGAGTTTCTAAACCTCCTAGGTTGAGGGGAGAAGCCCTGCCCTAATCCTATGAATTAATAAAAGTATTACTGTTTCTCTTCGATCCGTGTTTGATTTAATTCTAAGATGTATACTCGTTCTTCAACATGGTGAATAGAATGATCAGTGAAAATTAGCTATGTTAATCATACTAGGACTGTGTGCCTGGCAACCACCCGTGTGTACTTGGGTTAGTGTGAATACGTGACTGGAAAGCACGAACCGCTAGCTTGATTATACATCTCTCAGACGGCTAATCCATGACTTCGTTGGAAACTTCTCGAGACACCAGTTCAGCCGATTTTTGGGGAGATTAGGGTCTTTGTGGTAGAGGCTAGAACCCAAAGAAATATCATTCTCTGATCCAGAAGATTCGACCTTGTTTGTGGCGTTTTGAGTAAGATTTCCAAGAGAATGAATTGTTAGAGCTTCACCCTTGTTCAGATTGGATGACCACGGCCAATGGCGTTTGATCTGAAATAGAGGATATTGATGACCCCGGCCAATGGCATTGATCATATACAGCTTGCCATAGAAGAAATCACTCAAGCAAACGAGACAGTAATACCAAAGTTAATTCAGAAAGACAAAGCAACTCCAATCCTTAACCATATTCCTATTACTAATTGCCCTTTTCTCAATCCAACAACCTTCTGAGTCGCCTGACTAAGACTTGCATGATAACCATAGCTTGCTTCAAACCATAATCCATGTAGGATCGACCCTGACTCACTCAGGTATTACTTGGACGACCCAGTGCACTTGCTGATACAGCTGTACGAAGTGTGGGGATTTGTGCACCAAGTTTTTGGCACCGTTGCCGGGGATTGTTCGAGTTTGGACAAACTGACGGATTGTCTTTTTTTCCTAGATCAGGTAATTTTTATTTTATTTGAGTTTCTCATTTTTATTTTCTTCTTCTAATTTTTTGGAAAAAAGAATTTAAAAATCTTTTTCAAAAATATTTTTCTTTTCTTTGTGTAATATTTGTTCTTAGTTTGAGACTTTTGATTTTGTTCTTGTTGAGTTTTTTGAAAATCTTGAGTCCTCTTTCAAAAAAATTGTGTCTAAAAAATTTTTCTTGAGATTTTCAAAAATCTTGAGTCCTCTTTCAAAAAATAGTTTCTTTGGTTAAATCTTGTGTCAAATCTTCAAGTTTGGTGTCTTCTTGTTGTTTTTCTTTTAATTTTAAAAAATTTATGTTTGGTTTTCTAAAAATTTTACGTTTGGTGTTGGAAAAGCATAGATTTTTTCTTTCCATTACCATTCATGGCACCCAAGGTTGGAGATCCCTCTAGAAAGAGGAAAGGAAAAGCAGTAGCCGCCACCTCTGAATCTTGGAAGATGGAGAGATTCATCACCAAAACCCACCAAGACCACTTCTATGAAGTAGTGGCAGAGAAGAATGTGATCCCTGAGATCCCTTTCAAACACAAAAAGAATGAGTCTCCGAAAATCCAAAGAAAGATCCAGAGAAGAGGTTGGGATGTCCTAACCAATCCCATTCAGGATGTTGGGATTTTAATGGTGCAAGAGTTCTATGCTAATGCATGGGTTACTAAAAACCATGACACTAGTGTGAATCCAAATCCAAAGAATTGGAGCACCATGGTCCGAGGGAGAATCTTAGATTTGAGCCCGAAAAGTGTGAGATTGGCATTCAACTTGTGTCGATGCAAGGAGATCCACATCCTTACACTTGGAGAGCCAATTTTGATTAGAGATTGGATCAAGTGCTCTCATATATCTGTGTGAAAGGAGCATAATGTAAAAGGGATTCCCAAGGCAAGCCCATTCAACTAAGAAGGCTTGACCTAAAGCCCAAAGCTAGAGGATGGTTGGAATTCATCCAACATTCTATCATCCCCACTAGCAACCGGTCAGAAGTGACTGTTGATAGAGCTATCATGATCCATTGCATCATAATTGGAAGTGAGGTGGAAGTACATGAGGTGATTTCTCAAGAACTGTACAAGATAGCTGAGAAGCCTTCCACCAATGCAAGGTTGGCATTTCCACACCTCATCTGTCATATATGCAATTCAGCTAGAATTATCATAGAAGGAGATATCTTCATTGGAGAGGACAAGCCCATCAGTAAGAAAAGGATGGAGCAAACTAGAGAGCATGCATAAGAGCCTGTGCAGCTGCCTCAACATAAGATCCCTGAGATGCCTTAAGAGATGAATTTTCCTCCTCAAAGCTATTGCGATAAATGGTAGACTTCTATTGGAGAACTAAGCACTAACATGGAGCAATTGAGGGTGGAGCATCAAGAGCATTCCATTGATACAAGGATTTATACCGGTTCAGAATTTCACACAAATAATTCTGTTGATAGCATAGTTCAAACCGATAATCGATCCTCACATCAACTTTTAATTGTTTTGGTTGTCACAAGTACAAACCCCAATGAAAATTTACCGAAGTATTTAAACCTCGGGTTGTCTCACAAGGAATTGGAATGAAGTGATCAATTATTGGCTATGAAGGAACAAGGGGGTTTGATTGATAAAAGGGCAAGAAACTAAATGACAAGAAAAGTAAATCAAGTAACTAAAGAAAGCAATTAATAAAGAGAGACATTCATGGCAAGGATTGAGAATATAGGCTTTCTATCCTAGTCACTAATAACAATAATTACAAGAGCTTATCTTATTTTGTCAACTCCAACAATGGAAGAAGGTGTAATGTTATCTTCCATGAGAGAAAGTCAAATAAGACTAGTTAATCTCAATCCAAAAGTCCTAATCAACCTACTAACTGGTTAAGCAAGAGATTAGAGTCAATAGAAATAATATTAACTAACAACTCTAGATTACCAATCCAAATTGGGTATTGATGACTCAAGAGCACCTAATTCCTCTTTCCAAGCCAAGAATGCTCAAAACGTTACTCTAACATCCAACCAAGCATTTTGTCAAATACTTGGAAGGCATAAAAGGATAGCATAATAAATTGCAAGGAAAGATAAAATCTAACAACTACCAATTGCAAGGAAACAATAATAACAACTCAAATCAACAATAAAAAAACATCAACATCAATTGCACTAAAGGAACTCCAAATCCAACATGAGCATTCATAAAGATAAAGATAAGCATAAAGAGAAATTAACACTATAAACTATGAGAATGAAACTGTAGAAGCAAGAAATTGTAAAGGAAACAATATGAAAACAACAATTGAACCCTAGATCTAAGATGCAAAGTACCCTAGAACACTAATTCTAGAGAGAAGAGGGATCTTCTCTCTCTAGAAAACAAACCTACATGATGCTATCCTAAAACTAATTACTCCCCTCTTTGACCAAGCTTGAATTCTGCATGAAATAGCCTAGAAACAAGTTGGATTTGGGCCTGCAAATCTTTAACTCATGCATACACGTGGCTAACGCGTGCGCGTAGACCTCGATTCTCCAAATGCTCATTTCTTCATGAATTCTCCACTTTGCATGCTTTTCTCTTCACTTCTTCCATCCAATACTTGCCTTATGATCCTAAAATCACTCAACAAACAGATCAAGGCATCAAATGGAATTAAGGTGAATTAAAATTTCCAATTTTAAGGCCTAAAAAGCATGTTTTTACACTTAAGCACAAATTAAGGGAGAATTACAAAACCATGCTATTTCATTGAATAAATGTGAGATAAGTTGATAAAATTCCCTAAATTAGGCACAAGATAAACCACAAAATTAGAGTTTATCAAATCTCCCCACACTTAAACCAAGCATGTCCTCATGCTAAACTCAAGAAAGAAACAAAGAGTATCAAAATGAATGCAACTACTTGGTCAAAATAAATTAATTCCCAAGAATACATATATAAGTACAAGGGATAAGGCAATAGCAATCAAAGCAAACCCACAATTGAATTGAGTTTTTAGAATGATTTTACAAACTTACAAGAAAGAAATGATCATAGGTGAAAACATGTAATGGAGCAATCGAACCCTCACCGGATATGTATCCGCTCTAATCACTCAAGTGTATAGGGTCAATTTACTCATTTCTCCTTTAATCAAGCTTTCTAAGATTTGTTCTTCATCTAACAATCAACACTTATTCAATGTATGCATACAAATATCATGAGGGCTTTCCATAGGTTGTAATGGGGCTAGGGTAAAGATAAGGTTATATATGGTCAAGTGAGCTTAAAATTTGAATCTTTGACTAGCCTATGCTCTCACCTAACCTACATAACAACCTATACAACTCAAAGCAAATCTAACTACCCATTTCTCACTTTTCCTACACATTCATGCATTTTCTTTTTTATCACAACTCATATGCATTGTTATTGTTATTTTACTTTGGGGTATTTTGTCCCATTTTTATTGTTTCCTTTTTCTCTTTTATTTTTTTCTTTCTCATTTATTTTAAACTAAAATATATACACAAGAGAGTCAATGCATATGTTTTAAGTGTTTGATGCATGAGCATGTACCCAATTCCCATGATTTTTAACAAAAGTACAAAAATCCACTTTTACCTCAACCAAAGTTCCCAAACTTCCCCACACTTAGATGATACACACTCTTACTAGCCTAAGCTAATCAAAGATCCAAATAAAGGACATTTATTATTATTTTTTTCACTTTGGGTTAATGATGTGCTAAAATTAAGAATAAAAGGGGATTGAAATAGGCTAAAAGTTGGCTAACAAAGGGAGATAAAAGGGTAGGCTATTTGGGTAAGTGAGCTTAATGAAAAGATGGCCTCAATCATATAAATGCATAAATACATCAAACAATGGACATAAAGAATCAAACAAATCACAGATTGCAATCATAAAGAGAGAATAACACACACAAGAATGAAAATAGTGGTTTAATGGTGTAACCACACAATTAGGCTCAAAACTCACATGCTTATGTGTTTTTAGCTCAAAAACATGTTCCACAATAATAACAACTCAAATCAACAATAAAAGAACATCAAACATCAATTGCACTAAAGGAGATCCAAATCCAACATGAGCATTCATAAACATAAAGAGAAGCATAAAGAGAAATTAACAATATAAACTATGAGAATGAAACTGTAGAAACAAGAAATTGTAAAGGAAACAAGATAAAAACAACAATTGAACCCTAGATCTAAGATGCAAAGTACCCTAGAACACTAATTCTAGAGAGAAGAGGGAGTTTCTCTCTCTAGAAAACAAACCTACATAATGCTATCCTAAAACTAATTACTCCCCTCTTTGACCAAGCTTAAATTTTGCATGAAATAGCCACAGAAACGAGTTGGATTTGGGCCTGCAAATCTTCAACTCATGCATACACGTGGCTGATGCATGCGCGTAGACCTCGATTCTCCAAATGCTCATTTCTTCATGAATTCTCCACTTCGCATGCTTTTCTCTTCACTTCTTCCATCCAATACTTACCTTATAATCCTAAAATCACTCAACAAACAGATCAAGGCATCGAATGAAATTAAGTTAAATTAAAATTGCCAATTTTAAGGCCTAAAAAGCATGTTTTTATACTTAAGCACAAATTAAGAGAGAATTACAAAACCATGCTATTTCATTGAACAAATGTGAGATAAGTTGATAAAATCCCCCTAATTAAGCACAAGATAAACCACAAAATTGGGGTTTATCATCCATCACCCTCAATAAAATAAGAGAAGATGAAGGATCAATTAGAGAAGATCAAAGGGCTTTAAGGGAAGAACAAAAGAGGCAAAGGAGTGACATTGAAGAGATCAAGCATCACATTAGATCTTCAAGAAAGAGCACAAGCCGCCACCATTAAAGGTGGATTCATTTTCTTTTACTTCCTTTCCCTTTTATTATTTTTTCATTTTCTATTATGTATTGTCTGTTCTCTTGTTCTTGTTGCATGGCCATTTGCATTGATGTGTTAAAAATGTAGAATGTTCCATATAACTCTCACCTTGCTTAAAAGAAAATTTTATTTGACAAGAATTGAGAGATACTTGAATTTCAAGTTTAAAATAAGAATAGTTCAATTATTTTGATGTGGTGGCATTGCTTTCATTTTCTGAATGTATGAATAAACAATGCATATTTGAAGTTGAAATTTTAGAATATTGGCTCTTGAAAGAATGATGAAAAAGAAAAAGTATTGGTAATCTGAAAAAACCAAAAATTAATTCTTGAATCAAGAAAAAGCAGCAAAAAGAAAAAGAAAAAACATGTTGCAAAAGAAAAAATAATATATGCATGAGAAAAAGAAAAAAAATGGTGAAAAAAAATAAAAAGCAGAAAAATCCATTACTACCAAAAAATGCAGGAAAAGGAGGGCAGATTGAAAAAGCCAATAACACTTTAAACCGAAAGGCAAGGGTAAAAGGATCCAAGGCTTTGAGGATTAGTGGATAGGAGGGCCTAAAAGAATAAAATCATGGCCTAAGCGGCTCAACCATGCTGTCCATAACCATGTGCTTGTGGTATGAGGGTGTCAAGTGAAAAGCTTGAGACTAAGCGGTTAAAGTCGTGATCCAAAGTAAAAAGAGTGTGCTTAAGAACTCTGGACACCTCTATCTGGGGATTCTAGCAATGTTGAATCACAATCCAAAAGGGTTCACCCAGTTAAAGTGTTTGTGGCATTTATGTATCCGGTGGTAATAGTGGAAAACAAAGTGCTTAGGGTCATAGCCAAGACTCTGAAAGCTGTTTTCAAGAATAAAAAAAATTGAACTAGGAGTGTCAATAATATCATCTGGATTCTAAATTCCTAAAGATGCCAACCATTCTGAGTTTCAATGGATAGTGAGATGTCAAAACTATTCAGAAGCAAAAAGCTACTTAGTCCCGCTTATCTGATTATAACTAAACTTCATTAGAAACTTAGAGATTTATTGTATTTTACTCTTCTTTTTATCCTACTATGTTTTTAGTTGCTTGGGGACAAGCAACAGTTTAAGTTTGGTGTTGTGATGAGAGGATATTTTATATGCTTTTGGCATCATTTTCATATAGTTTTTAGCATGTTTTGTTTAGTTTTTATTATGTTTTTCTAGGTTTTAGCGTTAAATTCACATTTTTGGATTCTACTATGAGTTTGTGTTTTTTTGTACAATTTCATATATTTTCTGGCTACAATTGAGGAGCTGGAGCAAAAGTTTGATTCAAAGATAGAGAAAGCACTACAGATGTTGTCCGGATCTGAGCTCCTTGCACTTGAAAGAGCTTTTCTGTAGCTACAAATATCCAAATGAAGCAATTTGAATGGATATGGAAAGCTGACTTCTAAAGCTTTCCAGCAATGCTAATAGTTTATACTTTGATTCAGATTGAAAGGCCCAAAACAAGCGTCCAACGCCAGCCTCCTGCCCCCTTGATAAACCCATATTTTGTGATATATTTTGTGCTTAGTTTGAGTGATTTATTCAATCCTTCACCCACTTATTCATATTAATTGCATGGTTTTACTTTTCCTTCCTTATTATGTGATGTATGTGAAAAACATGTTTCCTATGCTTTAAAATTAATTATTTTGATTACCCTTTATTATCATTCGATGCCATGATTAGTGTGTTTAGTAGTTTAAGATCTTCTAAGGCAGGAATGACTCAAAGGATGGAAAGAAAACATACAAAAATGGAATGAAAGCACAAAACGGAGTTTCTGAAGAAACTGGCAGCGACACGACCGCATGGACGACGCGGCCGCATGCCAAGCGCAAATAAGCAGCGACGCGGCCGCATGACTGACACGACCGCGCACCTAAAGAAGAACACCTATAACGCGGCCGCATGACTGACGCGACCGCGCGATAAGGAAAACTCCAATTGATGTGACCGCGTGATCCACGCAGACGCGTTATAGAGGCCACGCACCAGAAATTGCAGAAAATGCTCATAGCAACTTCTGAAGCCCTTTTTGGCCCAAATCCATGTCTAGAAGGCATAGACCAGAGGTTATAAAGTGGGGGAATGCATCCATTGAGAGGAGTCTTGGAATTTTAGTCACTTTCCATGATTTAGGTTTAGTTGGAGAGAGGTTCTCTCCTCTCTCTTTAGGATTAGGATTTAGATTTAGGATTTTATTTGCTTGAGGATTATCTTTTTATCAGGTTCAATATTCCTTTTTCATTACTTATTTTCTAAATTTAGTTTATGAATTTTTCTATGTTAAAGATTACTCTTTCGAATTAATGTTATTTGAGGTATTTCAGTTAATATTGCCTTCTTTTATTCATGTTATTGATTATTCCCAATCTGAAGACATTTTTATTCCAGTAGATTTAATTCCTTTTCCCTTTGGTCTTGGTTAAAAAATCAGTAACTCAGGAGTTATCTTAGCTTAACATAATTGATAACTGTTATCTTTGCTAATTGAACTGAACTTCAATAATTCCAACCTTTTCTTAGGAAATAAATAGGATTCGAAGGTCAAACTAATTAGTCCATTGACTTTCCTTTGCTTTAGTAAAGGTTAACTAAGTAGAATTAAGATTCAACTTTCATTATTATTGATAAGAATAACTAAGTCTGGACTTCCAATTTCTCATACCTTGCCAAAATGGTTTGCTTTAAAGTATTTATTTATTTTAATTGCCATTTAAATTATTTGCCATATTTATTCCTCGTTCTCAAACCCCAATTTACAATCTCCATAACCAATAATAAGAACATACTTCCCTGCAATTTCTTGAGAAGACGACCCGAGGTTTAAATACTCGGTTATCAATTTTAAAAGGGTTTGTTACTTGTGACAACCAAAACGTTTGCACGAAGGGATTTCTGTTGGTTTAGAATCTATATCTACAACGCGACTATTTTTATAAAATTCTTTACTAGCAAAAATCCTAACATCAAAATGGCGCCGTTGCCGGGGAATTGCAAATGTGTGCCTTATTATTGGTTATTGTAAATATTTTTAAAAAAATATTTTCAGATTTTTATTTTAAAATTTTTATCTTATCTTATCTTATCTTATTTTTCAAAATTCAATTTTTTTAAAATCATCTCTTTTTCAAACTATTTTCTTTTTGTTAGTTTTTGTTTTTATTTTCTCTCACCACTATCAACTCTCACCCCTTTGGCTATGAGTCTCGGTATAATTATGTTGCAGGAAGAGGAGATTATAATGACAACATGCATCAAGGTTGGAACAATCAAAGATGGGAGGAGCCACAAGGATTTGATCAACCCTCATGGCAACAACCACCTCCAATGGACTATCAACAACCACCACCATATGCCTATGAACCCTCTCCTCAACATGACTTTGGACCACCATACTCACAAGCCTCTTTCCGCCATTCAACTCCATTTGACCCAAACCCTCAACCACCATACCAACCACCTTATGAGCCATATGAACCATATATAGAACCACCCCAATTCCAACCCAATTACTCACAAGAACCACCACTTCAATATTCACCATCTCCATATCCATCAATCCAAGAGCACTATGATCCTATTTATGAAAGCAGAGTGCATCAAAAGACAAAGGATTGTTTCAAGGAAACAGTGGATCGATTTCAGGCAACCATTCGTCAATTGGAGCAAGCGGTAATTCAATTAGCTTTCTGACATTCGGACACTTAAGGAACCCCCATGGCTTCATGTGGACAATCTAATGAAGAACGCAGCATGAAGGAGATACTAGAAACTCCAGTGAACGGTACGGAGCATGACTTTGTACTGGAACAAGTGGAGGAAGCCAGAATTATTGAAGAAGAAGAAGTGGTTGAAGATTTAGGAGATGCAGAACCTCCATGGGAAAGTCCAGTCATAGAACCCCCTTCCAAGACGTTTGAAATTGATGCTGAGGAGGGTGTACAACCTCCAAGGCATATCACAGTTGAAGACTTGGAAGAGGTTGATCAAGAGATGGAGATTCAAGAAGAAGAAGCACAACCTCCCATGCCCTTGGAAAGCAATGAAAAGGAGATTGAATTGGAAGAAAGCTACCAAGAGGAAGAGGTTGAAATTGAAGAAGCTTGCAAAGAGGTGGTAATTATCAGAGAAGAGCACAAGGGAGTGGAGCTTGCAATTTCTTTAAAAATACCTCCCCCTAAGTTGCCATCATCCTTCACAACATTCAAGTGGGTAAAATTCATATCCCTTAGCTTTCTAATTCCACTTGAATATGGGCTACTGGAGACGGATGGTCAACTTAGAGCTCTTTGTGACATTAAGAGTAAGCGGAAGATGGCCAGTGGTAAGAATTGTCCTGCAAGGTTCATTATGGTTGGAAGCTTTAAGTTTAAACGCAAAGGTTGGTGTAAAGCTCAACTGAATGGGTCTAGGAAGCTGTTTGGTCGTTGTAGTGAGAATTCAGATCACCTTTCACCCGGCTGGAAAAATGCAGATCGAGACAAAAATAGGTGTAAAAGTAAGGTTTGGGATCCTGGAATCTGTTCTGACATTTGTCACCCCGGGAGCCTAAGAATCTATTTGAAGCTTCTTAAGGGCTTTACATGCTTAGTTTGGGACCTCGGAGGCTACTGGAGGTACAAACATTGGTGGAGATTCCTGGATCAGTACAAGCATAAACCACCATAACAGGGAGCTCACCAAAGGTCCAACTTAAGGACTTTAACTAAAAGTGCTAGGTGGGAGACAACCCACCATGGTATGATCGTTCTTTTTCAATTTTATTTCGTGTTGTTTATTTATTTTATTTTATTTTATTTTCATTGAACCTGGAAGTTTTCATAGCATCTACATTAACACTGCATATTGCATACTGCATAATTGCATAAAAAAAAAATGCCACGCGACGCGACCGCATCAGCGATGTGTCTGCGTCGCAAGGAGAGGGGAGAAAATAAAAACGAACAGAGAGTCACGCTGGAGCGTGGCTGGAGGCGTGCCAGTGGCACAAATCGACCCACGTGACCGCATCGCCGACGCGTCCACGTCACATGGGACTAATGGCCTCCCACGCGACCGCGTGACCCACGCGGCCGCGTGCCCTGATTTTCGATGTAAAAAGGGTGCACAACGAATTATTGTGTGAGAATGGTGCTGGATTGGTGCTGAACGCACAATTCTACCCACGCGGACGCCTGGCTCACGCGTCCGCATCATTCCCTTCTAAAAGCCCACTCACGCGATCGCATGCCCCACGCGATCGCGTCACCCCAAATTTGGCCAAAAAAAAATAATTCGACCAGAGAGTTGTGCGAGCGTGAGGCGGCCCTCGCGCCAGTTGCATAAAATGTGTCACGCAACCGCATGACTGATGTGTCTGCGTCGATTAATTTAAGTGCAAGTCGCGCGAACGCGTCCCCCATGCGTCCGCGTCGCTTGCGCCGCACACCTTAACCTAATATGCCAAATATCTTATCTTTTGTTCCCCAATCCTAATTTTTCCCTCCCCCCTTTCTTACTCACTTCTTTCCCTTCTCATTCTTCTTATCTTTCATTTTATTTATTTGCATATTTCATTCATTGCATTTTAATTTAGTGCATATTTTTCTTTTCTTTTCTAAATTTATCATTTTTCCTTTGGGGTTAATTTTCTTCTTTAACTGTTGCATCTTTTCTGGTATAATTTTTAGTGACTTATTTTACCATGTTGGGTGCTGCTATTTTTCTGTCAATATTAATCTTTTATGATACCTGTATTCCTTTTGCATTGACATGAACTTACATTGTCTTTCATTACCCACTCTCTTCCCCATTGTTGTACATTTTGTACCACTGGCATGCCATGGCTTCTATTGTTTTCTCACGTACATGTTGAAGCTTCCATGTAAATGAGACCCTTATCATTTGGCATTAACCCAACCATACTTCATTTATTTTCTTATCTTTATTTCTGGGTTACTTTTCTTCCCTATTTTCTTTCAGGATGGCCACCCGGAAGGGAAGCGGAAGACGTTTACATGGGGAGAGAAGACAATTCCATCTGCACAATCTTTAGGGAAAAGCATCAGTTGGAACAACCCGTCCACCTGCACATCTTAGCATGCACCGAGGACGGTGCAATCTTTAAGTGTGGGGAGGTCGATACCGATCTCCATGGGTTAGTTATTTCCTATTTCAACACCAAAGTTTTATTTTATTTGATAGTTCATTGTTGCATTTGCATATTTGTTTGATTTTTGCATATTTTACCACTTGGTTAAAGTAATAATTTCTTTTGCAAGAAACCTTTTATAGAATTTCACTAATTTGAATAAAATTTTTTTTGTTACACTTGTTTGAAGTTGTATTTGGAACATGGTTTTTGAGCCAAAGAACACACAACATGTGAGATTTTGAGCTTATTTATATGGTTACATTATTTAACCATAAAATTTTTATTCTTGTGTGTTTCCTTCTCTATAATTGAAATCTCTGCTTTGTTCCATTCTATATGTCCAATATTTAGTGTATTTACATGTTTGCATATGATTGAGGCCATTATTTGATTTTAGCTCACTTATCCCAAATAAGCCTACCCTTTACATCACCCTTGTTAGCCCCTTGAGCTTTTAAATCCCCCTTGTTTTATAACCACATTACTAGCCTTAAGCAGAAAAACAAATTAAAAATCCCAAGTTGAATACTTGGTTAGCTTAAGATAGAAATTGTGTAATTGTTTAAGTGTGGGAAAACTTTATGGGAACATGGATGATAGAAACAAAGGTAGAAAAGTTGAAAAGAATAAAGATGTTTTGGGAAGCATGCTTATGTGAAATTAAAATAATTAATTACCATGTGCATTTAAAAAAAATGCAAATTAAAGCAAGTGCACATGGAGCAAAAAATTAAAACTAATGCATGAGCATGTAACATAAAAAGTGGGAAATATGGGAAAATAGGTAAAGAAGCTTTGCTTTATAAAATATGTATGTAAGGTGAGATCTTAGACTAATCAAGGATTCACTTAATTAGCTCACTTGGCCTTATACATATACCCTTTACCTTTACCTCGGCCCCATTACAACCTTGAAAAGACCTCATGATGTGTGCATTGGTACATTAAATATTTGTTGATTGGTTAGATGAAGAACAATGTTTAGAAAGCATGACTAGGGAAGAGTAGAGTGATTACCCTATGCACTAGAGAGATTAGAATGATATACACTACCAATGAGGGTTCAGTGCTTAATTCTATGTTCCCTGCTTTCATGAGCTATCTTCTTACAAGTTTACTTGTCTTTATTTTATATGATTTGAATTAGTGAAATCTGATTTATGTTTGTCTTGGAGAACTTATTTATTTTTAACCAAGTAGGTAGAAACATTTTTTGCATGTAGTTGCATTCATATAGATAGGTTGCATTTCATACATCCTACCATTCCTCTTCATCTTTATAGTTTCTCTTGAGCTTAGCATGAGGACATGCTATTGTTTAAGTGTGGGGAGGTTGATAAACCCATATTTTGTCATATATTTTGTGCTTAGTTTGAGTGATTTATTCAATCCTTCACCCACTTATTCATATTAATTGCATGGTTTTACTTTTCCTTCCTTATTATGTGATGTATGTGAAAAACATGTTTCCTATGCTTTAAAATTAATTATTTTAATTACCCTTTATTATCATTCGATGCCATGATTAGTGTGTTGAGTAGTTTCAGATCTTCTAAGGCAGGAATAACTCAAAGGATGGAAAGGAAACATACAAAAATGGAAGGAAAGCACAAAACGGAGGTTCTGAAGAAACTGGCAGCGACGCGACCGCATGGATGACGTGGCCGCATGCCAAGCGCGAAGAAGCAGCGACGCGGCCACATGACTGACGCGACCACGCACCTAAAGAAGAACACCTATAACGCGGCCGCATGATTGACGCGACCGCGCGACAAGGAAAACTCCAATTGACGCGACCCACGCAGACGCGTGACAGAGGCCACGCACCAGAAATTACAGAAAACGCTCATAGTGAGTTCTGAAGCCCTTTTTGGCCTAAATCCAAGTCCAGAAGGCATAGACCAGAGGTTATGAAGTGGGGTAATGCATCCATTGAGAGGAGTCTCGGAATTTTAGTCACTTTCCATGATTTAGGTTTAGTTGGAGAGAGGTTCTCTCCTCTCTCTTTAGGATTAGGATTTAGATTTAGGATTTTATTTGCTTGAGGATTGGTGCACGAAATTGCAATCACACTTTTGCAATCCCGCACAACTAACCAGCAAGTGCACTGGGTCGTCCAAGTAATACCTTACGTGAGTAAGGGTCGATCCCACGGAGATTGTCAGCTTGAAGCAAGCTATGGTTATCTTGTAACTCTTAGTCAGGATATCAATAATTATGAGGGTTGATTGTAAAAAGCAAAAGAACATGAAATAAGTACTTGTTTTGCAGTAATGGGAAACAGGTTGAGGTTTTGGAGATGCTCTGTCTTCTGAACCTCTGCTTTCTTACTGTCTTCTTCTTCAAACACGCAAGGCTCCTTCCATGGCAAGCTGTATGTAGGGTTTCACCGTTGTCAATGGCTACCTCCCATCCTCTCAGTGAAAATGTTCAACGCGCTCTGTCACAGCACGGCTAATCATCTGTCGGTTCTCAATCGGGTTGGAATAGAATCCAGTGATTCTTTTGCGTCTGTCACTAACGCCCAGCCCTCAGGAGTTTGAAGCTCGTCACAATCATTCAATCCTTGAATCCTACTCAGAATACCACAGACAAGGTTTAGACCTTCCGGATTCTCTTGAATGCCGCCATCAATTCTAGCTTATACCACGAAGATTCTGATTAAGGAATCCAAGAGATATCTACTCAATCTAAGGTAGAACGGAGGTGGTTGTCAGGCACACGTTCATAGTTGAGAATGATGATGAGTGTCACGGATCATCACATTCATCAGGTTTAAGAACAAGTGATTTCTTAGAATGGGAGCAAGCATGATTGAATGAAAAACAGTAGTAATTGCATTAATCCATCAAGACACAGCAGAGCTCCTCACCCCCAACCATGGGGTTTAGAGACTCATGCTGTAGAAGATACAATGAGAAACGTGTAAAGTGTCATGAGGTACAGATACAATGTCAAGAGATCCTATTAATAGAGAACTAGTAATCTAGGGTTTACAGAAATGAGTAAATGACAGAAAAATCCACTTCCGGGCCCACTTGGTGTGTGCTTGGGCTGAGCATTGAAGCATTTTCGTGTAGAGACTCTTCCTGGAGTTAAACGCCAGCTTTTATGCCAGTTTGGGCGTTTAACTCCAATTTTTATGCCAGTTCCAGCGTTAAACGCTGGGAATTCTGAAGCTGATTTGCAACGCCGGTTTGGGCCATCAAATCTCGGGCAAAGTATGGACTATTATACATTGCTGGAAAGCCCAGGATGTCTACTTTCCAACGCCGTTAAAAACGCGCCAATTGGGCTTCTGTAGCTTCAGAAAATCCACTTCGAGTGCAGGGAGGTCAGAATCCAACAGCATCTGCAGTCCTTTTCCGTCTCTGAATCAGATTTTTGCTCAGGTCCCTCAATTTCAGCCAGAAAATACCTGAAATCACAGAAAAACACACAAACTCATAGTAAAGTCAAGAAAAGTGAATTTTAATTAAAAACTAATAAAAATATACTAAAAACTAACTAAATCATACTAAAAACATACTAAAAACAATGCCAAAAAGCGTATAAATTATCCGCTCATCACAACACCAAACTTAAATTATTGCTTGTCCCCAAGCAACTGAAAATCAAATAGGATAAAAAGAAGAGAATATACTATAAACTCCAAACTATCAATGAAACTTAGCTCCAATTAGATGAGCGGGACTAGTAGCTTTTTGCCCCTGAACAGTTTTGACATCTCGCTTTATCTTTTGAGGTTCAGAATGATTGGCATCTATAGGAACTCAGAATTCAGATAGTGTTATTGATTCTCCTAGTTAGGTATGATGATTCTTGAACACAACTACTTTATGAGTCTTGGCCGTGGCCCAAAGCACTCTGTCTTCCAGTATTACCACCGGATACATACATGCCACAGACACATAATTGGGTGAACCTTTTCAGATTGTGACTCAGCTTTGCTAGAGTCCCCAATTAGAGGTGTCCAGGGTTCTTAAACACACTCTTTTGCCTTGGATCACAACTTTATTTCTTTCTTTTTCTTTTTCTTTCTTTTTTTTCGTTTTTTTTTTTGAATCACTGCTTTTTCTTGCTTCAAGAATCAATTTGATAATTTTTCAGATCCTCAATAACAGTTCTCCTTTTCCATCATTCTTTCAAGAGCCAACAATTTTAACATTCTTAAAACAACAAATTCAAAAGACATATGCACTGTTCAAGCATTCATTCAGAAAACAAAAAGTATTGTCACCACATCAAACTAATTCAACTAGTTTCAGAGATGAATTCGAAATCCTGTACTTCTTGTTCTTTTGTGATTAAAGAATTTTTCATTTAAGAGAGGTGATAGATTCATAGAGCATTCATAGCTTTAAGACATGAACTTTAAATTTTATCTCTTTTGGCGTTTCATCTCTTGAATTTCACGCCCCTGCTTCTCTTGTTCCTTCAGCAATTTGCAGAGCATGCAGTTCTGATTCTGCTGTTCTTCCTTAAGTTGCTCCATAGTTTCTTGTAACTTGGTGATAGATGCTTCTAGGCTGGCCCAGTAGTCAATTTCAGGAAATTCAGGGAGGAACTCCTGCGCCCTCTTTTTGATAGAGTTGTCTTGCATTTGTCCTTCCATTGACTTCTTGGTGATTGGATGTTCAATGGGTATGAATTCATCTACTCCCATTTTTACCCCAGCCTCTTTACAGAGTAAGGAGATCAAGCTTGGGTAAGCCAGTTTGGCTTCAGTGGAATTCTTATTTGCAATTATGTAGATCTCACAAGCAATCAGATGATGAACCTCCACTTCTTTTCCAAGCATAATGCAATGAATCATCACTGCTCTCTTGATAGTAACCTCAGAACGGTTGCTAGTGGGCAATATGGAACGCCCAATAAAGTCTAGCCAACCTCTTGCAATTGGTTTGAGGTCTCCCCTCTTGAGTTGGTTTGGGACACCTCTTGAATTGGTTATTCATTTAGTTCCAGGGAGGCATATGTCCTCTAGAACTTGATCCAACCCCTTATCTACTCTCACCATCCTCCTATTAAAGGATTCAGGATCATCTTGCAGTTGAGGCAATTTGAAGACCTCTCTTATTTTGTCCAGATGGAAGTAAATAATTCTCCCTCTGACCATGGTTCTGTAGGTATGGAAAGCAGTTCCAGTCATTCTCTGCTTATCTGTCAGCCACAGATTTGAGTAGAATTCCTGAACCATGTTCCTTTCAACCTTTGTCTCAGGGTTGGTTAGAACTTCCCATCCTCTATTTCGAATTTGCTCTTGGATCTCTGGATATTCATCTTTTTTCAGATTAAATTTGACTTCCGGGATCACTGACCTCAGACCCATTATTTTGTGGTAATGGTCTGCATGTTCTTTGGTTAAGAACTTCTCTTGACTCCAAATATCCTTTGGATTATTCTCTTTCTTGCCTCTTGAATTGGTTTATTTTCCTCTAGGAGCCACGATCTTGATATATCTTGGCCTAGTGATCACGGAAAGCACACCAAACTTAGAGGTTTGCTTGTCCTCAAGCAAAAGAAGGCAAAGAGGGGAGAGAAGAGGAGAGCAAATTCGAATGGTGTTGATGGTGTTTTTGCGGAAAAACGAATTTCCAACACACATAACTAACCGGCAAGTGCACCGGGTCGCATCAAGTAATAATAACTCACGTGAGTGAGGTCGATCCCACAGGGATTGATGGATCAAGTGTAACATCCCTTCCAGCAAAATACCTTACTTAAGTCAGGGTATTTCTACTAGAACGAACATTACGTAACCTTCTCTAGTATTAACTACTTAATTATCGAGCCTTTGTATCGAGTTTGCGTTTTAGTTTTAAGAAAATTCCAGAAAATTTTGTTTTTATTCATTAAAGACATGCATCAAGGATAAACATTGCAAATAGTAATAACAATCACAGAGGTATTATATTTAGTAATTCTTATACATAGGAAGTCATATAAACCCAAATACAATACCTACCCCTCTGATAAAATAAAACTTCAAAGGAAAAGAGCGAGGGGACTCTATGAAAGCAATTAAAACCATAAAAGAAGCCTACTAATCGCTCGCAGCTTCAAATTGCGTCTTCAAACCTGTGTCACTGAAAGGGTGGAAAATTTGGGGGTGAGAACCAAACCACATGTTCTCAGTAGAGGTCGAGAATGCCGTGAAAGTAAAGAATAAAACGCAAATAGTTAATTTCATTCAGAGACATCTAAAAGAAAATTAACCTTCTTTAAAAGTATTAGTTAATTATTCAAAATGCCAGACCCATATTTTCTTTATAAAACTCTTAAAAGTTTCCTAGACTGTATGAATGACTAATTTGTTCCAAGCATAGGTTCATTAAGTCTATGCTGAACCAGCTTAATCTTTCATACTTTACTAAACCTCAAACACAAACCAATCACGGCCTCAGGCCTAAGCAATTCAATCAACATCCAATTCACAACAATCCAGTCAATCAGTTACAACCACAAGTAATGAGGTTCAAACACAATCAAGAGCAATTACATCAAGTATAGCAATTAGCAGTTAAACAGAATTATTCACTTAGGCAAACCAATTACAATATACACACCCAAACAATGTCACATAGATGCATATGATGAATGTCTAGTCCTAGTGCAGGCCATGAGCTCATGTGTCGGTTGGCTGCCCGCAATCCCGACATTTATCCGGTCACGAGTAATCCCGATTTCCCGAATACGATTTTCCGTTCCTAAATAAATGCGCATATAATAATAGCCGCTCATTTGAGACAGCCTCTGCTTACTGCAGGAAAATATATATATACTCTGCTCTGCTCTGGGGAAGCGGAAAATGGCTGTAGGTAACTTAGTTTCCCTACAGAAACTCTGGGTTGCATTAAGCAACTAATATATATTAAATATAGCTCTGGGTTGCATCAAGCAACTATATATATATATATATATATATATATATATATATATATATATATATATATATATATATATATATAGCTCTGGGTTGCATCAAGCAACTAAAATATATATATAAATATCTCTTTATTATATTACTCTTCTCTTTATTTCTCTTTACTCTGTTCTAGTTTCTCTTTCCTCTGTATCTCTTTACTTTCTCTGAATACTCAACGATCTCATATACCAAACAATCTCTTCTTAAAAGAATCATTGAAGTTTCTATCATTAAATAAGCCTTAAATATTTATTTTGATTAAGTCCTTATACTTTTATAAAAATTCGGACATAATCTCCTCTGAAAATAGGACTTAACCACCCTTACGGGTTCAAACCAAACAATTCACTTTACTCTTTTCAACCTTTCCAGCATCACATCAACTCAGAATCAAGCAAAATTCCACATTGAATCAGCCATATAGCACTAAGGTTCATCTTTAGTTTTATAAACTCATAACTGTCACTAGGACATCCTCAACACTCTATCTTCTTTTCTGCTTTTAATATAGCAAATAAACTTGGAATTGCGCAAACTTTATGTCCAGGCGTTCGTCTTGAAATAAGCTTTCTAACAAACCAAAGATCATAATTTTCTGGTTTCTCTAGCCTTAGGAATAAAGGAAAAACCGAAACTGCTCTGCAGTGCGTAAAACCAGAAAAACAGCAGCAGCATGTGACATTCAAAATTCAATTTAAAATCCACGTTAAATCCAATGACTTTGAAAATTAATACAGTACGACTTCACTCATCCAAGTTTCTTTTCCAATTGGTTTCAGGTCAATATCATTTTTAATGAAGAAGTTATATAACCTGGAAGTTGACTAATTTGCTGCAGAATTCTGCTTTAAAAGTTAATGAACTTATCTTCCTCCAAGTCCCATAACTTACTCATTAAAACATGGATAGCCCTGAAATTTAAGTCACATATGCTAAACATACTTAATTTTCACCTCCAATTGGTTGCATCTCAATATCTATCCAGGATCAAACATTATAAATTCTCAAAGTTACTGATTTAAGAAAACAGAATCTGGTTTTTTCTGCATAATGCATCATCTTTCAAAAATTCATATCTTTAAAACTATAAGTCCAATTGTTCTGAAATTTTACGGCATTAAAATAATAGTACTAAAGTTTCATTTAAAATTAGTTTCGCTTCAAAATTCAATTCAGAACATTCACAGCAGGGCCAACAAGTTACTGCTGTTCCAAAAATTCTGCAGTAAAAATCAGAACCCGCAACCATTACTCAAAAATTCACCATAAATCTTATATTTAACGAAAAGGTCTCAAACTCTCCAATTCAGTCCCAATTATTCCCAAATTTAACCAGGACTTGGTTCAACGCAATTCCGTTCATCACAGAATTAGTTACAGTCTTTCAAAGTTACAGTCTTCACTTAAAGGTAATGCAGAAATTCAGATTTTAAAGCTTAACTTTGAAAAATCATAACTAAATCTTCAGTTAATACGAAACCTTCAAATTTAAATCCTAACAACTACACTTGTTAAAGTTTACTCAGATTTTAATCTCATACCATTTCGATCACTAGCAATAATTACTAGGCCGTCATCAAAGTAACCATTCTATTTTGAAAACCAGTTTCTTAATAATAGTTCAGTCTTTTAGGCCCTAATTCTTCAACAATTCTCAATCCAGTATCAAATATATCAAATGATTATCTTAGTCTCAACCATTTATACATAATCAGTCAAAACCACAATCCTCTACTAATCTCAAGTCACTTTCACAGCCATAGCAATATACCAAACAACCATTTCAACAACCAACAATCAATAATTCAATCATCTACCATACATAATTACAATCAATTCAATCACAGCACCAAGCACAATCGCAATCACAATCCAACATTCATATAATCAATTAATTACTCACAACTATTAATACTATTTGCAGTTATTCAGTAAACCTTGTTGGCATTCCTAAATTAAAATCATTTTAAACCCCCTACCTCGATGTCGCAATTGCAGAATTTAACGCAATAGTTCCTTTTATTCCTAATTTGTGGCAGCAACCGCAACAGTAACGCCGATGACCCTCTGCAGCAGCGATGTCATCAACAATCGCGATAACAGTGGCTAGATGGAAACAAAAACATTTTTGGAATTTTTCCTATAACAATGAAGCGGCAAGCAGAGATAACAATAATCAAAATAGGTTGTGAGTGATACAGACTCAGATACAAGGATGAAGCAGGCTGTGGTAACCGAGCAATACCAGGGCAGGGCTGAAATAGTTCACAGCAACAACGCGGATGATGCTTCTCGGACGGCGGACTCCCTCAACAACACTAGCAAGTGCATCAGTGGCAGAACGAATCTCTTCTCTCATCACGTCACTCCTACCCTTCCTGTCCTGTTCGATGGTAACGATGACAGTTAGGGTTCCTCCCACCAGTGGCCCCTTCGATGGCGCCGACTTCATTAATGGTAGCGGCGGCGACGATGATCCTTGGCGGAATCGGCGGTAGCCTCTCTTCTACGCGCGACAACTCCAGTAAATGTCAACAGCAGCTACGCGTCTCCCTGTTCGTCGCTCTTTTCTTCTCTCTACGCGCAATAGCTTCGATTGATAATAGTAGCAGCGACGGGTGCACGAGGATAGTGATATCGAAGCCTTCTTCCTTCCGTGAGCTCTGATCTTCTTCCCTCCCTTTGACCCTTTCTGTTTTTGTTTTCCCCCTTTCTCCCTCTGTGTCTCGCTCTCTCTCGATCTTTCTTTCTCTAATTTTCTGAATCAAATTCTGATTTTCATTTGGAAATATGTGGTTTACATTAGCTATGGATGAATGGCTCATAAAAAAGGAATACGTGGATCTCTGGAGAAAGGATGGGTGGTAGTGTGAGTGTGTTAATGTAATTGGTCAAGGAGTTTACGTATTAGATACTAACAGTACGCATAAAATAAGAAACATAAGACTAGGAAAAATATATATACGAGTAATTTAACAATTTTACAAAACATTTATGTTAGGAAACAATTTAGAATTTAAATATAGTGCTATAAAGATTACTTTTAAAACGTATAAGATTTTATCTATCTATCTATTAACGAGCTCAAATAATTATTTATAATTTAAATTATAAAATAAGCATACTAATCACATTTTATAAAATACAGTTAAACTCAAAATATTAATTATCTAAATTAAATCATAACCTTTCATTATTTTTTTCATTATAACTTTAGTTTCAATTTATATAAAATAACTAGTTATCATCAAAATTGTGCATAAATACTAATTGGTTTAAAATTAAAGTATTTATCAAAATCAATTTAATCATTCTTAATAAATTAATCTCTAAGAGCTCAAACTAATAAGATAAATCGTAATTTATTCATAATAAAAATTTCTTAAATTTAATTATATAAAATAACCAATTATAAGAATTTACACAAAAATATTAATTAACTTAACTTCAAATATTAATAGAATAAATCGTAACTTTTTTTTTCAGGATAAAAGTTACTTAGATTAATTGTACAATTCTTTCTTATTTTCCAATTACTAAAATTATACAAAATATTTTATTATAATAAGATTACTTTAAAATATTAATTGATTCAAAATAAAACTATCTCCGAATCTATTTAATTAGTTCTAACAAAATAATTTCTAAAATTACAAAATTTAAACTTAACAAGATAAAATCACAATTTATTTATATTTAGGTTTTAAAAAATGCGGGATGTTACATCAAGCAACTTTAGTGGGTGATTAGTTTAGTCAAGCTAACATTGAAGTGGATTGTGTGAAACTGTAGCCAACAGAATGTAAATTTGCAGGAATTATAAAGTGCAGAAAGTAACTTGCATAGAAACTTAAAGAGCAAGAAAAGTAAATTGGCAAAATCTTAAATGACAAGAAATGTAAATTGCATCAAATGTAAAGGGGATTGGGTGTAGGAAATTTAAAGGAAAGCGATAAGCAGCACTTAGAATAATTGCAGAATAGTTAAATTGCATGAAAAGTAAAAGGGATTGGGTGCTGGGAATTAAAACTTCAACAAGAAAATGTAAAGTGCAATCAAGCAAAGCAGTAAAAGATGAAGTAAGTGCAGCAGATTCAAACAGAAATGAAAAATTGCTTGAAGAACAAGACAGAAAGAAACTTAGCTCAATTGTAAAATCTAAAAGAGAATTTGAGGATCCAAGAAGAGCAATGAACTCAGGAAGCAAATCTGGATCTCAATTCTCCTTTGCTCAGTCAGAAAATATATTGCAGAAGAAACTGAGGTTTAAAAATAGCAGAGAAGATTAAAACCCAATCCTTAGATCAATTGAGAGGAAGAGTGGAAGATGATTCTCAGAATTTGAATCAATGGAGCTCTTCAACCTCAATTCAAGATCCAAAACAGAAAAGCTATAGTTGCAGAAGAAGAAGATTTAAAACAGCAAATAAATTTTGAATTATGCAGAAAGATTAACAAGAGATCTCAAGGTGGAATTGAAACAGAAGTTCTTCAATTCTCCACCCAAGATCCAAAATGAAAATGAAAACTAAGAGAGCTTTCTAATGGAGCTGCCCTTTTCCTTAATCGAGCCCCCCCTCTGAAATGAGAGTGATGCCTTTATATAGGCTTTTCAAAGTGAAAATGAAAATGAAATTAAAACAAATTACAATTAAAATAAAAATCCTAATCTAATTTATCCATGTGCCTTTGAGTGATGATGTGGGCTTTGCTTGCTTTGGATTTGAAGAGAGATGGGTCTTGGATGGTCTTGGTTCAATTGGTGAAGATTTGAGTTCAAAGGGAATTTGAATTGAATTTTGGCCCATGGGTGTTCCCAGGAGGCTGCCCTGCCCTTGTGGAGGGCAGAGCAGGGAAATTGTGCATGCCAAGTGTGGGATAGGCATTTAGGATGCTGCCCTGCCCTTGTGGAGGGCAGGGCAATGTTGTCATGGTGCGTGCCATGCTTCCCTGGGCCGTGTCAAAGTGATGCGCGCAAGCTCCCTTGTGTGTAGCGCTCCCCCACTTCCCCTTAGGTGCTTGGTTCGAAACCCATGGGTGGCACTTGGAGTTGATTTTTCTTGGATTTTCTTCAAGAAGAGCATGACATTGCCCTGCTCTCCAAGAGGGCAGAGCAGAAATTTAAACTCTACTTTGCTTTGGAGTGAGGCTCAAGCTTCGAGCCTTGGTGGAAGCACTTTGGTTTATTTTCGCTTATTTTTGCCCCTTAAAGATTCCTTTCGTTCCTGCCTCAATTGTACGCCAAATATGGATTGCTATATATCGTTGGAAAGCTCTGAATGTCAGCTTTCCAACGCAACTGGAAGCACATCAATTGGACATTTGTAGCTCAAGTTATAGCCCTTTGAAGGAGGCATGGTCATGCTGTGAGCGCCCAGATTTTACCTTAGCGAAAATTCTTGCTTCCAACCTCACTTTGCATCACGATTCTGCCCTGCCCTTGGCAAGAGCAGGGCAGTGTGTGCTGATTGCTTATTCTTCATTAATTTGGTCATGGGCCACGCTTTTAAAAGCGTGGCCTAAGCCTCCAAAGTGTGCTCCAACTTCAAAGTGTGTCCCAAAGCTCTTTTTTTCTCCTTTTTTTGTGCTTGTTTGCTTCTTTTTCTTCTTATTTCCTACAAGGTTTATAAAATTAAAATATCAAGGAAATATATCATTTAAGTACAAAAGCATTCAATATTTAAGCACAAATCATCAATTTCTTGTATGAAAAAGCATAGAAAAATAGGTATATGATGACATGTCATAAGGTGTGGAGTAGGGGGGTGGCCGAACGTGTTTAAATAGGAGAGGGGGAGAAATTTTCGAAAAATTGAAGGAGATTTGAGAAGATATGGAAAAAAATTTGAGGAGATAATTGAGTTTTTGAAAGAGTCTAGGAAAGGATTTGAAATATATTTGAAGAAGATTCTAATTTTTAAAATTGGAAGGTGAATGATGAAAGTTTGTAATGTGTTTATGGAGGAAGATATGGATCAAAACAAGAAAGTTTGAAAAAAATTAAAGTGGGAAACAAAATCTCCTCCCCCAGCCTTTCTGGCGTTAAACGCCCAGAATGGTATCCATTCTGGCGTTTAATGCCCATTTGTTGGCCTATTTGGGCGTTTAACGCCCAGCCAGGTACCCTGGCTGGCGTTAAACGCCAGAAATCCCTTCTTCACTGGGCGTTTTGCTAAACGCCCAGGATGCTGCACACCTGGCATTAAACGCCCAGAATGGTGCCCATTCTGGCGTTTAACGCCCAAAATGGCACATTTACTGGCGTTAAACGCCCAGAATGGTGCCCATTCTGGCGTTTAACGCCCAGAGTACCCCTTACTGGCGTTTTTTCGCCAGTAAGCTATTTTTCTCTGCTTTTTGCAGTGAATCCTTCTGTAACTCTATGAATTCCTTCAATTTTAATAATTGCCTTTTATGAATATGTATCAAACCTTGATTAGACAGAACTGATGCCCTTCTAATCACTGGGTTGCCTCCCAGTAAGCGCTTCTTTACCGTCTTTAGCTGGACCTTCACTGAAAATCACTCAAGTCTCAGTTTTGAGCATTATTGCTCAAAATTGCTTTCAAGATAATGCTTGATCCTCTGTCCATTGACAATGAACTTCTTGTCAGAATCATTATCCTGAAGCTCAACATATCCATATGGTGATACTCCTGTAATCACATATGGACCCCTCCAGCAGGACTTAAGCTTTCCTGGAAATAATCTGAGCCTAGAGTTGAAGAGCAGGACCTTTTGTCCTGACTCAAAGACTCTGGATGACAATTTCTTTTCATGCCACTTCTTTGCTTTTTTCTTATAGATTTTTGCATTTTCAAAGGCATTGAGTCTGAATTTCTCTAGCTCATTTAGCTGGAGCAATCTTTTTTCACCAGCTAACTTAGCATCCATGTTTAGGAATCTGGTTGCCCAGTAGGCTTTATGTTCCAGTTCCACGGGCAGATGACAGGCCTTCCCATACACCAGTTGGTATGGAGAGGTTCCTATAGGAGTCTTGTACGCTGTTCTGTATGCCCACAGAGCATCATCCAAGCTCTTTGCCCAATCCTTTCTACGGGCAATAACAGTCCGTTCCAGGATTCTTTTGAGCTCTCTGTTAGAGACCTCAGCTTGTCCATTTGTCTGTGGGTGATACGGAGTTGCTACTTTGTGGCTAATTCCATATCTAACCATAGCAGAGTACAGTTATTTATTGCAGAAATGAGTACCTCCATCACTGATAAGTACTCTGGGAACACCAAACCTGCTGAAGATGTATTTCTGTAGGAATTTCAGCACGGTCTTGGTATCATTATTGGGTGTGGCAACTGCTTCCACCCATTTAGATACATAGTCTACTGCCACTAGAATATAAGTGTTTGAGTATGATGGTGGGAAGGGGCCCATGAAGTCAATTCCCCATACATCAAACAATTCAATCTCTAAGATCCCTTGCTGAGGCATGGCATAACCATGAGGCAAGTTACCAGCTCTTTGGCAACTGTCACAGTTACGCACAAACTCTCGGGCATCTCTATAGAGAGTAGGCCAGTAGAATCCGCATTGGAGGATCTTGGTTGTTGTTCGCTCACCTCCAAAGTGTCCTCCATATTGTGATCCATGGCAATGCCACAGGATTCTTTGTGCTTCCTCTCTGGGTACACATCTGCGGATTATTCCGTCTGCACATCTCTTAAAGAGGTATGGCTCATCCCACAGGTAGTACTTGGCATCTGAAATCAATTTCTTTCTTTGCACCCTGCTGTACTCCTGGGGTATGAACCTCACAGCTTTATAATTTGCAATATCTGCAAACCATGGAGCTTCCTGAATGGCAAAGAGTTGCTCATCAGGGAAAGTCTCAGAGATCTCAGTAGGAGGGAGGGACGCCCCAGCTACTGGTTCTATTCGGGACAGATGATCAGCTACTTGGTTCTCTGTCCCTTTTCTGTCTCTTATTTCTATATCAAACTCCTGCAGAAGCAACACCCATCTTATGAGCCTGGGTTTTGAATCCTGCTTTGTGAGTAAGTACTTAAGAGCAGCATGGTCAGTGTACACAATCACCTTTGATCCTACTAAATAGGATCTAAATTTGTCAATGGCATAGACCACTGCAAGTAACTCTTTCTGTGGTTGTGTAGTTCTTCTGTGCGTCATTTAGAACACGGCTAGCATAATAAATGACGTGCAGAAGCTTGTTATGCCTCTGTCCCAACACTGCACCAATGACATGGTCACTGGCATCACACATTAATTCGAATGGTTATGTTCAGTCTGGTGCAGAGATGACTGGTGCTGTGACCAGCTTAGCTTTCAGGGTCTCAAATGCCTGCAGACACTGTGTGTCAAAGACAAATGGTGTGTCAGCAGCTAGCAGATTGCTCAGAGGTTTTGCAATTTTTGAAAAATCCTTTATAAACCTTCTGTAGAATCCTTCATGCCCCAGAAAGCTTCTGATTGCCTTAACATTGGCAGGTGGTGGTAATTTTTCAATTACCTCTACCTTTGCCTTATCCACCTCTATTCCCCTGTTTGTGCCCAAGGACAATTCCTTCAGTCACCATAAAGTGACATTTCTCCCAGTTTAAAACCAGGTTAGTCTCTTGGCACCTTTTCAGGACAAGTGCTAGGTGGTTAAGACAAGAGCTGAATGAATCTCCATATACTGAGAAGTCATCCATGAAGACTTCCAGGAAATTCTCTACCATATCAGAGAAGATGGATAGCATGCATCTCTGAAAGGTGGCAGGAGCATTACATAGACCAAAAGGCATCCTCCTGTAGGCAAACACGCCAGAAGGGCAAGTGAATGCTATTTTCTCTTGGTCCTGAGGATCTACTGCAATTTGGTTGTAGCCTAAATAGTCATCCAAAAAGCAATAATAATCATGCCCAGCTAGTCTCTCTAGCATTTGGTCTATGAATGGCAAAGGAAAATGATCCTTTCTGGTGGCTGTATTGAGCTTTCTGTAGTCAATACACATGCACCACCCTGTGACTGTTCTTGTAGGAACCAGTTCATTTTTTTCATTATGAATTACTGTCATGCCTCCCTTCTTGGGGACAACTTGGACAGGGCTCACCCAGGGGCTATCAGAAATAGGATAAATAGTCCCAGCCTCTAGTAATTTAGTGACCTCCTTCTGCACCACCTCCTTCATGGCTAGATTTAGCCACCTTTGTGGTTGGACCACTGGTTTGGCATTATCCTCCAATAGGATCTTGTGCATGCATCTTGCTGGGCTAATGCCCTTAAGATCACTTATAGACCACCCAAGAGCTATCTTGTGTGTCCTTAGCACTTGAATCAGTGCTTCCTCTTCCTGTGGATTTAAAGCAGAGCTTATAATCATTGGAAAAGTGCCACCCTCTCCCAAAAATGCATACTTCAGGGATGGTGGTAGTGGTTTGAGTTCAGGTTTGGGAGGCTTATCCTCCTCTTGAGGAATTTTCAAAAATTCCTTTGTTTCCTCTGGTTCTCCCTGATCAAGCTGAGCATCCTTGAAGATGTCCTCAAGCTCTGATTCTAGACTTTCAGTCATATTGATCTCTTCCACCAAAGAGTCAATAATGTCAGCGCCCATGCAGTCATTTGGTGTGTCTGGATGCTGCATAGCTTTTACAGCATTCAACTTGAACTCATCCTCATTGACTCTTAGGGTTACTTCCCCTTTTTGTACATCAATGAGAGTTCATCCAGTTGCTAGGAAAGGTCTTCCTAGAATGAGAGTTGCACTCTTGTGCTCCTCCATTTCCAGCACTACAAAGTCAGTTGGAAAGGCAAATGGCCCAACCTTGACAATCATGTCCTCAATTATGCCTGATGGATATTTAATGGAGCCATCAGCAAGTTGGAGGCATATCCGGGTTGGTTTGACTTCTTCAGTCAACCCAAGCTTTCTGATAGTGGATGTAGGTATTAGATTGATACTTGCTCCAAGGTCACACAGGGCTATCTTGGTGCAAGCACCTTCTAATGTGCATGGTATCATAAAGCTTCCTGGATCTTGAAGCTTTTCTGGTAAGCTTTTCATAATGACTGCACTGCATTCTTCAGTGAGAAACACTTTTTCAGTTTCTCTCCAATCCTTCTTATGGCTTAAGATCTCTTTCATGAACTTAGCATAAGAAGGTATTTGCTCAAGTGCCTCTGCAAACGGAATCTTTATTTCAAGAGTCCTTAGATAGTCTGCAAAGCGGGCAAATTGCTTATCCTGTTCCGCTTGGCGGAGTTTCTGTGGATAAGGCATCTTGGCTTTATACTCTTCAACCTTAGTTGCTACAGGTTTATTCCTTACAGAGGTGGTTGGAGAAGCCTTTTTAGAGGGGTTACTATCATCACTCTCAGGTGTCTGGTTCCCTTTTGCGTTTGAACGCCAGTATTGGGTGGAAAATGGGCGTTTAACGCCAACTTTTCCCCCTTTTCTGGCGTTTGAACGCCAAAACTGGGCAGGGAATGGGCGTTTAACGCCAGCTTTCCCTCCTTTTCTGGCGTTTGAACGCCAATAGTATTCCTCTTTGGGCTCTTACTGTCCTCAGAGGGATTTTGGATAGTGGTCTGGCTATCCTCTGTCAATTGTTCCTTTACTGACTTTTTGCTACTTTGAGCAGTGTTATTCAGTGTCTTCCCATTCCTCAGTTGAACTGCTTGGCATTCTTCTGTTATCTGTTTAGATAGCTGCTGTTTTGCCTGATTCAACTGTGATTCCATGTTCTTGTTAGCAATTTTAGTCTCTTGGAGCATCTCTTTAAATTCTGCTAACTGTTTTGTCATCAGATGTAATTGTTGAGTAAGCTCAACCATCTGTTCTTGAGGATTAGGATCAGTGGCTAATGCCATAACTTCTTCTTTTGTAGAGGACTCATGGCTAGAGTACAAATGTTGATTTCTAGCAACAGTATCTATAAGCTCTTGAGCCTCTTCAATCGTCTTCCTCATATGTATAGATCCACCAGCTGAGTGGTCTAGAGACATCTGAGCTTTTTCTGTAAGCCCATAGTAAAAGATGTCTAACTGTACCCACTCTGAAAACATTTCAGAGGGGCATTTTCTCAGCATACCTCTATACCTCTCCCAGGCATTATAAAGGGATTCATTATCCTCTTGTTTAAAGCCTTGGATGTCCAGCCTTAGCTGTGTCATCCTTTTTAGAGGGTAAAAGTTATTCAGGAATTTGTCTGATAATTGTTTCCATGTCTTTATGCTTGATGTAGGTTGGTTATTCAACCACTTCTTAGCTTGATCTTTTACAGCAAATGGAAACAGTAATAATCTGTAGACATCCTGATCCACCTCTTTATCACGTACTGTGTCAGCAATTTGTAAGAACTGTGCCAAAAACTCAGTAGGTTCTTCTTGTGGAAGACCGGAATACTGGCAATTTTGCTGCACCATGTAATGAGTTGAGGGTTTAGCTTAAAGCTGCTTGCTTTGATGGGAGGTATACAGATGCTACTCCCATATGCAGCTGTAATGGGGTTAGCATATGACCCCAGAGTCCTTTTGGACTGTTCATTCCCATTTATGTCCATTATGGAGAAAAGGGAATTGATGTGAATAGTAATCAAGATATATATGTATATATATTTTTTTGAAAAGAGGAAAGATAAAAACAACAAAGAGACACCAAACTTAAAATTTTTCAGAAAATCAAACATGAATTTTTGAAAACCTAAAGAAAAACACAAAAAAGACACCAAACTTAGAATTTTTAAAGATCAAAAAGGGACTAAGGACATGCAAATTCGAAAATTAAATAAAAGCATGCAATTGACACCAAACTTAAAATATGAAATTATACTTAAATAAAAGACCCTAAACCAACAAAAATAAAACATTCCTAATCTAAGCAACAAGATAAGCCGTCAGTTGTCTAAACTCGAACAACCCCCGGCAACGGCGCCAAAAACTTGGTGCACGAAATTGCAATCACACTTTTGCAATCCCGCACAACTAACCAGCAAGTGCACTGGGTCGTCCAAGTAATACCTTACGTGAGTAAGGGTCGATCCCACGGAGATTGTCGGCTTGAAGCAAGCTATGGTTATCTTGTAACTCTTAGTTAGGATATCAAAAATTATCAGGATTAATTGTGAAAAGCAAAAGAACATGAAATAAGTACTTGTTTTGCAGTAATGGAGAATAGGTTGAGGTTTTGGAGATGCTCTATCTTCTGAATTTCTGCTTTCCTACTGTCTTCTTTTTCAAGCACGCTAGGCTCCTTCCATGGCAAGCTGTATGTAGGGTTTCACCGTTGTCAATGGCTACCTCCTATCCTCTCAGTGAAAATGTTCAACGCACCCTGTCACGGCACGGCTATTCAGCTGTCGGTTCTCGATCATGTCAGAATAGAATCCAGTGATTCTTTTGCGTCTATCACTAACGCCCCACAATTGCGAGTTTGAAGCTCGTCACAGTCATTCAATCATTGAATCCTACTCAGAATACCACAGACAAGGTTTAGACCTTCCGGATTCTCTTGAATGCCGCCATCAATTCTAGCTTATACCACGAAGATTCTGATTAAGGAATCCAAGAGATATCTACTCAATCTAAGATAGAACGGTGGTGGTTGTCAGGCACGCGTTCATAGTTGAGAATGATGATGAGTGTCACGGATCATCACATTCATCCGGGTTAAGAACAAGTGATATCTTAGAACGGAAGCAAGCATGATTGAATGAGAAACAGTAGTAATTGCATTAATCCATCAAGACACAGCAGAGCTCCTCACCCCCAACCATGGGGTTTAGAGACTCATGCTGTAGAAGATACAATGAGAAACGTGTAAAGTGTCATGAGATACAGATACAATGTCAAAAGATCCTATTAATAGAGAACTAGTAATCTAGGGTTTACAGAAATGAGTAAATGACAGAAAAATCCACTTCCGGGCCCACTTGGCGTGTGCTTGTGCTGAGCATTGAAGCATTTTCGTGTAGAGACTCTTCCTGGAGTTAAACGCCAGCTTTTATGCCAGTTTGGGCGTTTAACTCCAATTTTTATGCCAGTTCCAGCGTTAAACGCTGGAAATTCTGAAGCTGATTTGCAACGCCGGTTTGGGCCATCAAATCTCGGGCAAAGTATGGACTATTATATATTGCTGGAAAGCCCAGGATGTCTACTTTCCAACGCCATTGAGAACGCGCCAATTGGGCTTCTTTAGCTCCAGAAAATCTACTTCGAGTGTAGAGAGGTCAGAATCTAACAGCATCTACAGTCCTTTTCCGTCTCTGAATCAGATTTTTGCTCAGGTCCCTCAATTTCAGCCAGAAAATACCTGAAATCACAGAAAAATACACAAACTCATAGTAAAGTCCAGAAAAGTAAATTTTAATTAAAAACTAATAAAAATATACTAAAAACTAACTAAATCATACTAAAAACATACTAAAAACAATGCCAAAAAGCGTATAAATTATCCGCTCATCAACCCTTACTCCCGTAAGGTTTATTACTTGGACGACCCAGTGTACTTGCTGGTTAGTTGTGCGAAGTTGTGTTTATACCATGGTATTGAGCACCAAGATTTTGGATTCATTACCGGGGATTATTTGAGTTGTGAAAAGTAGTGATCACAATTTCGTGCACCAAGTTTTTGGCGCCGTTGCCGGGGATTGTTTCGAGTATGGACAACTGATGGTTCATCTTGTTGCTTAGATTAGGTATTTATCTTCAGAGTTCTTAAGAATGATTTCTAGTGTTTCAAGGTGATGTTCTTATCATCACCAAAGCTAATTGATTCTCATCAATTTAGCTCTTGAATGTAATGTCCTGTTGAAGCTTGGCTAGCCATGTCTAATTCCTTTAGACTAAAGCTTTAGACTAACATTGCATGATTCCTGAAATTCTCATTAAGAATTTTGATATCTTTATTTTCTTTTTCCACTTAATTTTCGAAAAAGCACAAAAAAATTACAAAATCATAAAAACCAAAAATATATGTATGTTTCTTGTTGAGTCTAGTGTCTCATGTTAAGTTTGGTGTCAATTGCATGTTTCTGTTCTTCTTGCATTCATTCATGTGTCTTCATTAATCTTCAAGTTGTCCTTGATGATTTCATTGCTCTAATCTTTAAAATTCTCTTGACTTGAGTGTTTTGTTGTTTCTCATATGCATTCTCATTTTGTTAGTATCAATGGTATACAAACTGCTAAGTTTGGTGTCTTGCATGCATTGTTATTTGATTTTAGTTGCATTTTGATTATTCCTCATTATTAAAAATCCAAAAAAATATTTTTTTTATGTCTTTTCAAGTCAATAATACAGAGAATTGAAGATTCAGAACATACAGCAGAGGAATTACATAGAAAAAGCTGGGCGTTCAAAACGCCCAGTGAGGAAGGCAAACTGGCGTTTAAACGCTAGCCAAGGTGTCTGGCTGGGTGTTTAACGCCCAAAAGGGTAGTGCTTTGGGCGTTATACGCCAGAATGTGCACCATTCTGGGCGTTTAACGCCAAGATGGCACAAGAGGGAAGATTCTGTTTTCAATTCAAATTTTTTTTCAAGTTTTCAAATTTTTTCAAAATCAAATCTTTTTCAAATCATATCTTTTCAATCAAATCTTTTTCAAAATCAATTTCTTTCCATTTTCAAAAATACTTGCTATCAATTAATGATTTGATTCAACATTTCAAGTATGTTGCCTTTTCTGTTGAGAAAGGTTTAATGTTTGAATCATATCTTTTCTTGTTAGCCAAGTCATTAATTTTCAAAATCAAATCTTTTTAACTTGTTTTTCAAATCATATCTTTTCAATCATATCTTTTTAAAACCATAACTTTTCAATCATATCTTCTTAATCATATCTTTTTCAAAATAGTTTTCAATCATATCTTTTTTATTTCTAATTTCAAAATCTTTTTCAAAAATTACTTGATTTCTTCTCCACTCTTGGTTTTCGAAAATCAATTAGAGTTTTTCAAAATGTTTTTAAAATCTTTTACTTAATTTTCGAAAATTTCTTCCCCTCTTCCCACATCCTTCTATTTATGGACTAACACTATTCCTCAATGAACAATTCGAACTCCATCTCTCTTGATAAGTTCGAATTCTTCTACCTCTCCTTCTATTTTTCTTTTCCTCTGACACCTCAAGGAATCTCTATACTATGACATAGAGGATTCCATATTTTCTTGTTCTCTTCTCTTTCATATGAGCAGGAGCAAAGACAAAAGCATTCTTGTTGAGGCTGATCCTGAACCTGAAAGGACCTTGAAGCAAAAGCTAAGAGAAGCTAAGGCACAACTCTCTGTAGAGGACCTAACAGAAATCTTCAAAGAAGAAGAACCCATGGCAGCCGAAAATAACAACAATGCCAACAATGCAAGGAAGGTGTTGGGTGACTTTACTGCACCTACTCCCGACTTCTATGGGAGAAGAATCTCTATCCCTGCCATTGGAGTAAACAACTTTGAGCTTAAGCCTCAATTAGTTTCTCTAATGCAACAGAATTGCAAGTTCCATAGACTTCCATTGGAAGATCCTCATCAATTTTTAGCTGAGTTCTTGCAAATCTGTGACACTGTCAAGACTAATGGGGTTGACCCTGAGGTCTACAGACTTATGCTATTCCCTTTTGCTGTAAGAGACAGAGCTAGGATATGGTTGGACTCACAACCTAAAGAAAGCCTGAACTCTTGGGAAAAGCTAGTCAATGCCTTCTTGGCAAAGTTCTTTCCACCTCAAAAATTGAGTAAGCTTAGAGTGGAAGTCCAAACCTTCAGACAGAAGGAAGGAGAATCCCTCTATGAAGCTTGGGAAAGATACAAATAATTGATTAGAAAGTGTCCCTCTGACATGCTTTCTGAATGGAGCATCATAGGTATTTTCTATGATGGTCTCTTTGAACTATCCAAGATGTCATTGGATAGCTCTGTTGGAGGATCTCTTCATCTGAAGAAGACGCCTACAGAAGCTCAAGAGCTCATTGAAATGGTTGCAAATAACCAATTCATGTACACTTCTGAAAGAAATCCTGTGAACAATGGGACAAATCAGAAGAAAGGAGTTCTTGAGATTGATACTCTGAATGCCATACTGGCTCAGAACAAGATATTGACTCAGCAAGTCAATTTGATTTCTCAAAGTCTGTCTGGAATGTAAGCTGCACCAGGCAGTACTAAGGACGCTTCATCTGAAGAAGAAGCTTATGATCCTGAGAACCCTTCAATAGAAGAGGTGAATTACATGGGAGAACCCTATGGAAACACCTATAATTCTTCATGGAGAAATCATCCAAATCTCTCATGGAAGGATCAACAGAGACCCCAACAAGGTTTCAACAACAATAATGGTGGAAGAAACAGGTTTAGCAATGGCAAGCCTTTTCCATCATCTTTTTAGCAACAGACAGAGAATTCTAAGCAGAACCACTCTGACTTAGCAACCATGGTCTCTGATCTAATCAAAACCACTCAAAGTTTCATGACTGAAACAAGGTCGTCCATTAGAAATCTGGAGGCACAAGTGGGACAGCTGAGCAAGAAAATTACTGAACTCCCTCCTAGTAGTCTTCCAAGAAATACAGAAGAAAATCCAAAAGGAGAGTGCAAGGCCATCAACATGGCCGAGCTGGGAGAGGATGAAGAGGCAGTGAGCGCCACTGAGGAAGACCTCAATGGACGTCCACTGGCCTCCAATGAGTTCCCTAATGAGGAACCATGGGAATCTGAGGCTCACACTGAGACCATAGAGATTCCAATAGATTTACTTCTGCCATTCATGAGCTCTGATGAGTATTCTTCCTCTGAAGAGGATGAATATGTCACTGAAGAGCAAGTTGCTAAATACCTTGGAGCAATCATGAAGCTAAATGACAAGTTACTTGGTAATGAGACTTGGGAGAACGAACCTCATTTGCTCACCAAAGAACTGGATGACTTGTTGATGAGCGGATAATTTGTACGCTTTTTGGCATTGTTTTTAGTATATTTTTAGTATGTTTTAGTTAGTTTTTAGTATATTTTTATTAGTTTTTAGTTAAAATTCAATTTTCTGGACTTTACTATGAGTTTGTGTTTTTCTGTGATTTCAGGTATTTTCTGGCTGAAATTGAGGGACCTGAGCAAAAATCTGATTCAGAGACTGAAATGGACTGCAGATGCTGTTGGATTCTGACCTCCCTGCACTCGAAGTGGATTTTCTGGAGTTACAGAAGCCCAATTGGCGCGCTCTCAATGGCATTGGAAAGTAGACATCATGGGATTTCCAGCAATGTCTAATAGTCCATACTTTGCCCAAGATTTGATGGCCCAAACCGGCGTTCCAAATCAGCTTAAGAATGCCCGGCGTTAAACGCCGGAACTGGCACAAGAATGGGAGTTAAACGCCCAAACTGGCACAAAAGCTGGCGTTTAACTCCAAGAGAAGTCTCTACACGAAAATGCTTCAATGCTCAGCCCAAGCACACACCAAGTGGGCCCGGAAGTGGATTTTTATGTCATTTACTCATTTCTATAAACCCTAGGCTACTAGTTCCCTATAAATAAGACATTTTACTAGTGTATTTTCATCTTGGTTCTTCTGGTTCCCTCTCTGGGGCCGAAGCCAATGATCACTTTTGTTCTTATGTATTTTCAACGGTGGAGTTTCTACACACCATAGATTAAGGTGTGGAGCTCTGCTGTACCTCGAGTATTAATGCAATTACTATTGTTCTTCTATTCAATTCAGCTTGTTCTTCTTCCAAGATATTCATTCGCACTCAAGAACTTGATGAATGTGATGATTATGTGACACTCATCATCATTCTCACTTATGAACGCGTGCCTGACAACCACCTCCGTTCTACAAGCAAACAAGGCTTGAATATTTATCTCTTGGATTCCTTAATCGGAATCTTCGTGTTATAATCTAGAATAGATGGCGGCATTCAAGAGAATCCGGAAGGTCTAAACCTTGTCTGTGGTATTCTGAGTAGGATTCAATGACTGTGACGAGCTTCAAACTCCTGAAGGCTGGGCGTTAGTGACAGACGCAAAAGAATCAATGGATTCTATTCCAACCTGATTGAGAACCGACAGATGATTAGCCGTGCCGTGACAGGGTGCGTTGAACATTTTCACTGAGAGGACGGGACTGTAGCCACTGACAACGGTGATGCCCAACATACAGCTTGCCATGGAAAGGAGTAAGAAGGATTGGATGAAAACAGTAGGAAAGCAGAGAGACGGAAGGGACAAAGCATCTCCATTCGCTTATCTAAAATTGTCACCAATGAATTACATAAGTATCTCTATCTTTATGCTTTATTCATATATCATCCATAACCATTTGAATCTGCCTGACTGAGATTTACAAGATAACCATAGCTTGCTTCATACCAACAATCTCCGTGGGATCGACCCTTACTCGCATAAGGTTTATTACTTGGACGACCCAGTGCACTTGCTGGTTAGTTGTGCGAAGTAGTGTTTATACCATGGTATTGAGCACCAAATTTTTGGATTCATTACCGGGGATTATTTGAGTTGTGAAAAGTAGTGATCACAATTTCGTGCACCAAGTTTTTGGCATCGTTGCCGGGGATTGTTTTGAGTATGGACAACTGACGGTTCATCTTGTTGCTTAGATTAGGTATTTTTTCAGAGTTCTTAAAGAATGAATTCTAGTGTTTCAAGGTGATGTTCTTATCATAACCAAAGTTGATTGATTCTCATCAATTTAGCTCTTGAATGCAATGTCCTGCTGAAGCTTGGCTAGCCATGTCTAATTTCTTTAGACTGAAGCTTTAGACTAACATTGCATGATTCCTGGAAATCTCATTAAGAATTTTGATATCTTTATTTTCTTTTTCCACTTAATTTTCGAAAAAAAACCAAAAAAATTACAAAATCATAAAAACCAAAAATATTGCATATTTCTTGTTAAGTCTAGTGTCTCATTTTAAGTTTGGTGTCAATTGCATGTTTCTGTTCTTCTTGCATTCATTCGTGTGTCTTCATTAATCTTCAAGTTGTTCTTGATGATTTCCTTGCTCTGATCTTTGAATTCTCTTGACTTGAGTGTTTTGTTATATGCATTCTCATTTTGTTAGTGTCAGTAGTATACAAACTGCTAAGTTTGGTGTCTTGCATGCATTGTTATTTGATTTTAGTTGCATTTTGATTATTCCTCATTATTAAAAATCCAAAAAAAAATTTAATTTATGTCTTTTCAAGTCAATAATACAGAGAATTGAAGATTCAGAACATACAGCAGAGGAATTATACAGAAAAAGCTGGACATTCAAAACGCCCAGTGAAGAAGGAAAACTGGCGTTTAAACGCCAGCCAGGGTGCCTGGTTGGCCGTTTAATGCCCAAAAGGGTAGCAATTTGGGTGTTAAACGCCAGAATGGATACCATTCTGGGCGTTTAATGCCAGGATGGCACAAGAGGGAAGATTTTGTTTTCAATTCAAATTTTTTTCAAGTTTTCAAAATTTTTCAAAATCAAATCTTTTTCAAATCATATCTTTTCAAACATATGTTTTCAAAATCATATTCTTTCCTTTTTCAAAAATACTTGCTATCAATTAATGATTTGATTCAACATTTCAAGTATGTTGCCTTTTCTGTTGAGAAAGGTTTAATGTTTGAATCATATCTTTTCTTGTTAGCCAAGTCATTAATTTTTAAAATCAAATCTTTTTAAATTGTTTTTCAAATCATATCTTCTCAATCAAATCTTTTTAAAACCATAACTTTTCAATCATATCTTTTTAATCATATCTTTTTCAAAATAGTTTTCAATCATATCTTTTTGATTTCTAAATTTCAAAATCTTTTTCAAAAATCACTTGATTTCTTTTCCACTCGTAGTTTTCGAAAATCAATTAGTATTTTTCAAAATGTTTTTAAAATATTTTACTTAATTTTCAAAAATTTCTTCCCCTCTTCTCACATCCTTCTATTTATGGACTAACACTATTCCTCAATGAACAATTCGAACTCCATATCTCTTGATAAGTTCGAATTCTTCTACTTCGTCCTTCTATTTTTCTTTTCCTCTGACACCTCAAGGAATCTCTATACTGTGACATAGAGGATTCCATATTTTCTTGTTCTCTTCTCTTTCATATGAGCAGGAGCAAAGACAAAAGCATTCTTGTTGAGGCTGACCCTGAACCTGAAAGAACCTTGAAGCGAAAGCTAAGAGAAGCTAAGGCACAACTCTCTGTAGAGGACCTAATAAAAATCTTCAAAGAAGAAGACATGGCAGCCGAAAACAACAACAATGCCAACAATGCAAGGAAGGTGCTGGGTGACTTTACTGCACCTACTCCCGACTTCTATGGGAGAAGCATCTCTATCCCTGCCATTGGAGCAAACAACTTTGAGCTTAAGCCTCAATTAGTTTCTCCAATGCAACAGAATTGCAAGTTCCATGGGCTTCCATTGGAAGATCCTCATCAGTTTTTAGCTGAATTCTTGCAAATCTGTGATTGTCAAGACTAATGGGGTTGACCCTAAGGTCTACAGACTTATGCTATTCCCTTTTGCTGTAAGAGACAGAGCTAGAATATGGTTGGACTCACAACCTAAAGAAAGCCTGAACTCTTGGGAAAAGCTTGTCAATGCCTTCTTGGCAAAGTTCTTTCCACCTCAAAAATTGAGTAAGCTTAGAGTGGAAGTCCAAACCTTCAGACAGAAGGAAGGAGAATCCCTCTATGAAGCTTGGGAAAGATACAAACAATTAATCAGAAAGTGTCCTTCTGACATGCTTTCTGAATGGAGCATCATAGGTATCTTCTATGATGGTCTGTCTGAACTGTCCAAGATGTCTTTGGATAGCTCTGCTGGAGGATCTCTTCATCTGAAGAAGATGCCTGCAGAAGCTCAAGAATTAATTAAAATGGTTGCAAATAACCAATTCATGTACACTTCTGAAAGGAATCCTGTGAACAATGGGACTAATCAGAAGAAAGGAGTTCTTGAGATTGATACTCTGAATGCCATATTGGCTCAGAACAAGATATTGACTCAGCAAGTCAATTTGATTTCTCAAAGTCTGTTTGGAATGCAAAATGCACCAAGCAGTACTAAGGATGCTTCATCTAAAGAAGAAGCTTATGATCCTGAGAACCCTTCAATTGAAGAGGTGAATTACATGGGAGAACCCTATGGAAACACCTATAATTCTTCATGGAGACCTCAACAAGGTTTCAACAACAATAATGGTGGAAGAAACAGGTTTAGCAATGGCAAGCCTTTTCCATCATCTTCTCAGCAACAGACAGAGAATTTTAACCAGAACCACTCTGACTTAGCAACCATGGTCTCTGATCTAATCAAAACCACTCAAAGTTTCATGACTGAAACAAGGTCCTCCATTAGAAACTTGGAGGCACAAGTGGGTCAGCTGAGCAAGAAAATTACTGAACTCCCTCCTAGTACTCTTCCAAGCAATACAGTAGAGAATCCAAAAGGAGAATGTAAGGCCATCAACATGGCCGAATTTGGAGAGGAGGAAGAGGCAGTGAACGCCACTGAGGAAGACCTCAATGGACGTCCACTGACCTCCAATGAGTTCCCTAATGAGGAACCATGGGAATCTGAGGCTCACATTGAGACCATAGAGATTCCATTGGACTTACTTCTGTCATTCATGAGCTCTGATGAGTATTCTTCCTCTGAAGAGGATGAATATGTCACTGAAGAGCAAGTTGCTAAATACCCTGGAGCAATCATGAAGCTAAATGATAAGTTATTTGGTAATGAGACTTGGGAGAACGAACCTCCTTTGCTCACCAAAGAACTGGATGACTTGTCTAGGCAGAGATTACCTCAAAAGAGACAAGATCCTGGGAAGTTTTCAATACCTTATACCATAGGCACCATGACCTTTAAGAAGGCTTTGTGTGACTTAGGGTCAAGTGTAAACCTCATGCCTCTCTCTGTAATGGAGAAGCTAGGGATCTTTAAGGTACAAGATGCAAGAATCTCACTAGAGATGGCAGATAACTCAAGAAAACAAGCTTATGTGCTAGTAGAGGATGTTCTGGTGAAGATTGAATACCATTACATCCCTGCTGATTTCATAGTCCTAGAGACTGGGAATTGGATGGATGAATCCATCATCCTTGGCAGACCCTTCCTAGCCACAGCAAAGGCTGTGATTGATGTGGACAGAGGAGAATTGATCATTCAAGTGAATGAAGAATCCTTTGTGTTTAAGGCTCAAGGATATCCCTCTGTCACCATGGAGAGAAAGCATGAAGAGCTTCTCTCAAAATAGAGCCAAACAGAGCCCCCACAGTCAAACTCTAAGTTTGGTGTTGGGAGGCCACAACCAAATTCTAAGTTTGGTGTTGAACCCCCACATTCAAACTCTAAGTTTGGTGTTGGGAGGTTCCATCATTGCTCTGAGTATCTGTGAGGCTCCATGAGAGCCCTCTGTCAAGCTACTGACATTAAAGAAGCGCTTGTTGGGAGGCAACCCAATGTTATATTTTATCTATTTTCCTTTGTTATTTTACGTTTTCTGTAGGTTGATGATCATGAGAAGTCACAAAATCAATTGAAAAAGCAAGAACAGAATGAAAAATAGAAAGAAAAATAGCACACCCTGGAGGAAAACCTTGCTGGCGTTTAAACGCCAGTAAGGGCAGCAAATGGGCGTTAAACACCAGAAATGGGGCACCAGACTGGCATTAGTGACAGACGCAAAATAATCAATGGATTCTATTCCAACCTGATTGAGAACCGACAGATGATTAGCCGTGCCGTGATAGGGTGCGTTGAACATTTTCACTGAGAGGACGTGACTATAGCCACTGACAACGGTGATGCCCAACATACAGCTTGCCATGGAAAGGAGTAAGAAGGATTGGATGAAGACAGTAGGAAAGCAGAGAGACGGAAGGGACAAAGCATCTCCATTCACTTATCTGAAATTCTCACCAATGAATTACATAAGTATCTCTATCTTTATGCTTTATTCATATATCATCCATAACCATTTGAATCTGCCTGACTGAGATTTACAAGATGACCATAGCTTGCTTCATACCAACAATCTCCGTGGGATCGACCCTTACTCGCGTAAGGTTTATTAATTGGACAACTGATAAACCCCATTTTTAGGGTTTATCTTGTATTGAATTTAGGGTATTTTGATAACCTTTTCTCACATTTAGCCTATGAATTAGCATGGTTTTGTTATCTCTCCCGTATTTGTGCCTAAGTGTAGAAACATGCTTTTTAAGCCTTATTTTAATGAATTCTAGTTTCTCTTTGGTTCTATAAGATGTCTTGATATGTTTGCTAGTAATTCCAGGATTGGAATAGGCTAGGCATGGATCAAAGGAAGCAAGGAAGGAAGCATGCAAGTGGAGAGAAGCATAAAAAGTCAAAGAAGCAAAGTCAGCCATGCACGCGTACGCGCACAAGGCGCTCACGCGCACATTGCGGAATCGGCCAGGGACGCGCACGCGTACCATGCGCGCACGCGTCGATGATCGCACATGACTTCATTAATGCAACACGTGCCTGGCGATTTTGGAAGGTTTCAACAACCAACTTTGGCGCCAAAATGCATATAAGAGCCAAGGATTGAAGGGGATGAACATACATTCACATCCATAGACTCATCTTTCATCTTTTGTAGATATTTTTAGTTAGTTACATTTGTAGAGAGAGAAACTCCAACTTCTCTCTAGGATTCATCTTCATTTTCTCGATTCTCAACCATTCCTTGGTGAGATCTATTGCAACTTTCAATTCACTTTGTTCATGTTGTAGATCCTCTTCTCTAATCTCAATTAGTGTTTGTAATTGTTCAATTCTTATAGATCTTAGGTCTAACTTTGTTGTTTTGGATTCTATTAATTCATTGAAGATCTCATTTTCATTGTTGTTCATTGTTGATTGTTGTTAGTCTCTTGTGTTGAATTGCTTTGATTCTAATTCTTTTCTCTCAATTTTACTATGTCTTTCATTCTTGCTCTCCAAATGTTTGAGAAAATGCCAACTTTAGATATGGAGTAGTATCCCCTCACATGGCCTAGTGGTTGAGTCATTGGAGACACTTGAATAATGGATGTCAATTGTTGATTAAGAATTGAGAATTGCTAATTGGCTTAGAGTGCACTAAAGCTAGACTTCCCTAGGGTAAGACTAGGACTTGTGACTCAAGTTAGTTACTTTTACTTGACTTTCCTCTATAATTAGGGGTTAACTAAGTAAAGCAACACTCCTTTGTCATCACAATTGAAGGAAGCTATAGTGATGGAACTTCCAATGTTCATCCTTGGCCAAGGCTTTTAATATTGATTGATTGTTGTTTTCTTTTATTAGCACTTTTATGCCACACTCTTCAAGCCACAAAAGACCACTTAACCAATAACATGCATCCTTGTAGCATTCCTAGGGAAGAACGGCTCGGGACTAATACTCTCGGTTATAGATTGTAGAATTACTTTGATAATGGATTTTGCGTCGGTTTAGACTATACTACGATTGATTACTTGATAATTTCTATACTGGCAAAAATTCATTCATCAAAATGGCGCCGTTGCCGGGGAATGCGCATGAGTGCCATGTTTTTGGTTAATGTAAATATGTGAATATTGTGAATATGTTTGTCTTTTGTTTCTTTGTTAGTTTTTGTTAGCTTTAGATCTCTATTAGTTTTGTTCCTATTTGCCACTATGAATTCTCGTCCTTGTGGTTTTGGATATGACTATGACTATTTTGTAGGCGATGAAAACTTGAATGATGGCTCACAGTATGGGATAGATGAATTCTCAGGAAGGGAGCCATATCCATATGAGCAATCATCATGGCAACCTTCCCTTTCAAGTTACTATGATGGTAATCCTTCCTATAATGCATATCATTCCTATGGATATGATGATTCTTATCATGGTTATACCACTCAACCACCATCATTCTATACATCATATTCTCAACCCACATCTTATTTCCACCAATTGCCTACATATGATCCAAATCTATATTCCCCCGATGCATACCCTTGTGACGATTATGAACAAGCAACCCTTGAACCACCACCACTCCAACATCTTTACCTTCCAACCCAAGTCCCCATGAATGATACACTTGATATCATTCTTCAAGAGTAAGAAGAGCTCCAAACCGCATTCACTAGTTTCACCTCTACCCTCCAAGAATTTACGTCCCGTATAATTCCACCCCCCACCAATAACCAAAATAACTTCCCACCTCAAAGCTTTGAGGAATCTCCTTTCCAACTATATCATGATTTCCCTTGTCCGCCACAAACCTCCATGGAAGCATATCAATGTCCATTAATCCAAGAGCAATATGATCCTACTTATGTTAGTAAAGCGGAACAAGAATTAAGGGATCGTTTCAAGGAAGAAATGGATCAACTTCAAGCAACCATCCGTCAAAAGATAGATTCTTGGGATTCATATCACAAGCAAAATGAGTTCACGGATGATTGTGAAAAAGCAACCAAAGAGGGTGGTATGATGGAGACTTTAGAGTCTCAAGTTGAGTGCAAGGAAATCGAGTGTGTGTTGCAACAAGAGGAGGAAATGAAGATTGTTGAAGATAAAGAGGTGGAAGAAGACCTAGAGGAGGTTGAACAAGAAGGAAGTTCCATCAACGAAAATAACTTCATATCAAGTGACAATGGTGATCTTGTTGAAGCTTCTCCCATCGAATGTGAAACCGATGTTGAGGAGGTTGTGCAACCTCCAACACATGACTTGATCAATGATAAAGGTTTGGAGGAAGTGAGCAAACAAGAAGAATTTAAAGAAAGTTATCAAAAGATGGAAATCATCATGGAGGAGCCAAAGGAAGTGGAACCTACAATGTCAAGACCATTGGATATCTTCCTTGCTAAGTCGCCGTCCCAATTACAAATTGAGTGGGTAATCATCTCATCCTTTAATTTTCTGGGCCCATATCAATATGCGTTGTTAGAAACGGACGGTCAACTTAGAACTCTTTGTGGGCTAGAGAGTAAGAACGGATTAGATGTTGGTGGACAATTTGAATCAAGGTGCATAAAGGATGGGAGATCAAACTTTGAGTTTCAAAAGCTGAGTGAAGCCAAATTCAATGGGATTAGGATGATGAATATGAGTCACAAGGAGAATTCAATAAGTTTGTCACCCTATTGGAAGCATGAAGATCAAGAAGAAAAGGAGTTGACAAATAAAGTATGGGACCCCGGCACATACATAAAGCACTATCAACTTAGGGACCTTGTTACTTGCTTAGGCCCCCTTGATGGCCTTGTACGTTTAAATTGGATCCCGGAGGCTATTGGAAGTGCAAACATTGGTGGGGATTCGAAGAAGAGTTTAAGCATAAGCCACCCTAGCAAGGACTCCACCAAATGTCCAACTTAAGGACTTTAACTAAAAGTGCTAGGTGGGAGACACCCCACCATGGTAAACTCTTTCCACTCTCTTCTAATTTTGTTTAATAAGTGAATTGAGTTACCATTGTTGGTAGGTCTTCATTTCATAATTAGTTTGTTTGTGTACAGTAATTGCTAGCATATTAACATGTATGTTGTGCTTGGTAGAAATAGAATAAATCTCAAAACCAACTTGCATTTTAGAAAGTGTGTGATTTTGACTAAATAAGGAGTTGAAGGCACCATGGGGAGTCCTTGGGCAATTTAGAGTTTTTAGGCATTTTCATATAAAAAAAAGGGGGGGTTGACGCGCGCGCACTATGTACGCGCACGCGTCCCTGAGCTGATACAACATCGCCCACGTACCCAGAGTTGGGCCTCTCTTGGGCAAACACCATGCCATGAGCCCAACCTGACCCACGCTGACGCGCACTACGTGCGTGCGCGCCAATCATGGGAACATGAACGTTCACGCGGACGCACACCTACCGCGCCCGCGCCGAATTGCTACTGCAAATTGTTGAGCCAAACCCCAGAGAGTTGAGCCGGATCTGGGCCAACTTTAGACCCCTAGCCCAACTCGACCTGCGCGGATGCGCACTTGCCGCGGGCGCGCCCATATGTCAAAAGTGGAACAAGACGCGAGCGCACACGTCGCGCTAGCGCGCCTACTAGTAACTCATCAATGTGCGCGGACGCGCGTTGTACGCGCGCGCGCCCTTACATGCTGCGCCACTCTAGGCTTCCGACCCGAGAGTTGGGCGTGTGTCAAGCCCACTCTAAGCCCCAGGCCCAACTACATGTACGCGTGCGCGCGATGCACGCGCACGCGCCGTTGCATTGTCGGCCAATCCACGCCAGAGCGCACTGTATGCTCACGCATGGGTCCCAAATTCTCATCCATGCACGCGGACACGCATGGTGCGCGCCCGCGTCAATTCAAAAAGAAGGGTAACCCTAACACGCGAAGAGCGTTGCGCCACAGCGCACTCCCTCCCTCCCTATTTTCATTTTCTTCTTCTTCTTCCCCCAAAACCACCACCACCTCTGCTTCACCCTTGCTCCGCCGGCAACCACCACCGCACGGCCAGCTTCTCTTCTCTTCTTTCTCTCCTTCTCTCACCCTCACCCCACTCGCCCTCGTCCTCTCTCTCACTTGCCCACTCTGCCTCAGTCTCTCCTCCTCTTCCTTCCGCCGCTAACAGCCACCACCGCCGTCGCTCCACCATCACTGCCGGCAACAATACTCGGCGGCCCCTTCCCTCTCTTTCATTATTTCACCATCGCCGACCTTCCTCCCTCAGCTCTCATTCCCCCCGTTGCCACCACAGCCGGCCACCCTCACCGCCACCACCCACGGCGGCGCCAATTCCCTGAGTCTGCTACCCTGCCCCTATCCTAGTTCACCCTCCCATTCCTCCCAGCTCCCAGGTTCCTGCTCCATTTCTGTTTGTTTTTCTGTTTTTTTCTTTTAATTGTTCATTTCTGTAGTAACTGTAATTGTCTGTTAGTTAGTTAAATTCAAATTTTGCATGTTAGGTTCGATAAAAATAATTGCGGTTAGGTAGCTAGGACTGGATAGAGGATTCTAGGCCTGATAAGTGCTCCGTATGTGCATACTTTCTGTTTGTTGATTTGTCTGATAATTGCCAATTCTGAGCTGCTCTGTCTGCAATTTGTGTTGCTAAATGCTATCTGATTGCCGTTGTGCTTAATTGGTGTTGTTTTCTATGCTATTTGTGCTATTTTGCTATCTGGGAACATCCAATTTTAAGCCGGAATGCTGCCCAATTTTCAAAAAAGTTTCTATTGTAATTTGGGCTAATTTCCGTTTCCTTTCAACTTCCCGGATTTGCACCAATCATGGTGAACATGAAACACAACTTATCTTTTCTTTGAGCCTCAATGTCATCATACCACTAATCCACTTTTCTAACACACTAATTTCTTTAACCATTTAATTTCTACTCACTTTTAACCATCTTTAACCATTCTTTCTAAAGTATGATGATTTTTATGCTTAATGAATAGGAGTTGTTGACTTTAATGAAGATTGCATTCTTGGTTTACTTGTTCACTTATGCTTACTTGTTCACCAATTCTTTTCAAATTCATTTCAACATCATGATTTTTGTTAGTCAATTGTATCCTGAACATGCCTTCTTTGTTACATGCTAAATGTTTTATATATTCTATCATATTTTTCAGGATGTCGGATAAAGGAAAGGCTATAGCCACTGCTTTCAAGAAAAGAAAACACTCTACACCCTCTATTCCATCCATCTACAAGCATTATGCTAAGAATCCATTAAATTATGAAGAAAAAGAAAATCAGCAGTTACCTTCTACCGACCCAACCAAGTTTCCCAATCTCTACTGTGAGCTTCGATTTTCCAAATATCGAACAACAAAGCTGAACATTGAGAAGAAATTGCTCCTACCCAATGATGTGAGGCGGTCGATTACTAGTCGCATCCTAGAGTTGGGTTTGGACTTTGTTGACAGAGATTTGGGGGATATTAACATCTCTTGGGTCAAGGAATTCTACTGCAACTTCTTCCGCCCCACTTTGGATTCGGTTCAGGTGAGGGGTCGAGAGATTATGATTACTGAGACGGCTATATCGGGGGCATTACAGTGTCGGCACATTCCTGATGACACGTGTGCCCATCAGCAGGCAGAGATAGCCATCCATACCATGACTTTTGATTATGAGGCGCTTAGGCGCATGATTGGGTTACCAGATGCTAGTTGGGTCATGGATGCGACGAACACCAAGCCTAAGGGGATGCTGTTTGCTCACTTGACTAGGGAGGCCAAGACTTGGCAGATGATCTTTGCCCACTATGTCTTGCCTACCACTCACTTCTCTGAGATCCCTATGGAGATGCTTCTGCTGATTGGGTGTGTTATGGAGGGGAAGGATGTCTCTTTTCCTCGACTTATCCGACAGTGCATGTGGCGGGCGCATATTCGTGGCCTACTCCCATTTTCTACTTTGGTCACGAGTATGGCGGCCCTATCTGAGGTCCCATGGTTAGATGATGATGTGCGACCACCACCCCCTGATGCAGATGACAGGGAGGTTACTATTCCCTGGGGTGGTTGGGTACACTAGAGGCCGCCAGCTAGACGCCGTTCTAGGGCTAGAGCAGTAGTGGGGACACCCTCACCATCAGCCCCTACAGCAGCCCCATCCTCCTCCACAGCAGCAGCTCCATCTTCATCGACAGTTCCTCCAGTAGCACCTGAGCCTACTTACCTACTGGTCCAGCGTCTATTCCAGTTTTTAGAGCGAGAGAGACTCCATGTCAGACGCCGACTGGATCGGATGGACCAGGCGCTCATTTATCTGGGTGCTGAGTTACCTCCGCTTCTCGACTCTCCGGCCTCCAATGAGCAGGATCATCAGGAGGAGGATGCGAAGGCACCGATTCAGCAGGATGCCCCTCTAGTTGCCCCGGTCCCACAGCCACAGCCACAGCCAGAGCCTACTGTTGTGCCTCCCACTGATCCTCCAGTTTAGCATCGAGGACGATGGTTGATCTTAAGTGTGGGGAGGGCACCGGTAGCATTATTTGGGGACCGGTGAACTTTTCGGCCACTCTCCTAGTTATCTTATTTTGCATACCTATTGTATATATTTTGATGCATTTTGAGTTTATTTTGGACACCTTTACTGCTTATTTTGGATTTTAGATATTTTGATGCTTATAGATATCTTTAGATGTTTTAGATGATAGCTTTCATATTTTTAGTTGGATTTTTCTTTATGCATTTTTGCTTATCTTTCTTTTTAGTTGTGGTTGTGATTAGAAATCATACTTTGAATTGCAAACTTAGTCACCCTTTTTGCATAAGAAATTGGTTTTAAGTAAAAGGAAAGGGTAAACTAAGGAAATTTTTGGATTTTTCAATCACAACAATGCTTAGTCAAACATTGAGATTTTTCAAGAAGTTTAATTGTAGGGCACTAACCCAATTGATTGAAAGAAAAGTTTTGGTGAAACTTGCTTGAATTTCATACCTTGTGAAGCATGTATTGAATTAAGAACACAAGCTTGTGAGACTTGAGCCTATTGATGTGGTTACATTTTATAACCACTTATTTTCCATTCTTGTGTGGAATTGCTCTCTTTCTATGAGTGTGATCCTTGATTTGCTTGATTCTATATGTCCATTTATTTCTTGTATTCATGCATTTGTATGATTGAGGCCATTATTTCATTAGCCTACTTACCCAAATAGCCAACCTTTTACTCTCCATTGTTAGCCAATTTTGAGCCTATGCTTAACCAACTTATTCTCATTTTAGCACATTACAAGCCCAAGGCGGAAAACCAATGAAAAGTCCTTGTTTGGATCTTTGATTAGCCTAGGCTAGTGAGAGTGTTTATTATTCAAAGTTGGTGAGGCTTGGGAACATTGGATGGGATAAAAGGGGTAGTACACTTTCATGTTTAGGAATTGGGTACATACTCATGTATTGATTAAATGTATAAGAACTTATGCATTGATGTTCTTGTATATAGTTTGAAAAAGAAAAGAAAAAAAAAGAAAAGAAAAAAATGTATATAGAAAAATAAAAAAATAAAAAAAATGATGAAAAGAAAAGAAAAAAATAATAAAAGGGGACAAAATGCCCCAAAGTGAAGTCAATAAAAAGGAATCAATGCATAGGTGTTATGAATCAAGAAATAAGATGCATGAGTATGTAAGAAAAAGTGAAGAATGGGTAGTTAGAGTAGTTTGAATTTGTATAGGTCATTATATAGTTAGGTGGGAAAGTCTATACTAATCCAAGATCCAAACTCTAGTCCACTTAACCATAAATGAACCTACCTTGACCCTAACACCATTACAACCTAAATGAAAGACCTCATGATGAATGTATGCATACATGGAATAGGTGTTGATTGTTAGAAAAAAAATCAAATTTTGGAAAGCATGATTAGAAGAGAATTGAGTGAATTAACCCTTAAAGCACTTGAGTGAATAGAGCGGATATACATCCGGTGAGGGTTCAAAAGTTCAATTACATGTATTCACCCATATTATCTATATTCTTGCAAGTTTGAACTCGTTTTGATAATTCAATGCAATTGTGGTTTGGACTTAATTCCTATTGCCCTAGCTCTTGTGCTTACACATATTCTCTTGGGAATTGATTTGTTTGAACTAAGCATTTTCATTTACTTTAGGTAGTTGCATTTAGATAGGACTCATATAGTTTAGTTGCATTCAATAAATGTCACACCCTTTAGTTCCTTCTTATTTTAGCATGAGGACATGCTAAGGTTTAAGTGTGGGGAGGTTGATAAACCCCATTTTTAGGGTTTATCTTGTATTGAATTTAGGGTATTTTGATAACCTTTTCTCACATTTAGCCTATGAATTAGCATGGTTTTGTTATCTCTCCCGTATTTGTGCCTAAGTGTAAAAACATGCTTTTTAAGCCTTATTTTGATGAATTCTAGTTTCTCTTTGGTTCCATAAGATGCCTTGATATGTTTGCTAGTAATTCCAGGATTGGAATAGGCTAGGCATGGATCAAAGGAAGTGTTCCGGGGGTTACCTGAAACGTGTAGCTCGGTCGTCTGGAGATGCCCGAGGTGGGGGTCAGGGACCCGAGCTTGATGTGTTGGCGGTTGGTGGTTGTACCTGCAATGACACTCCGATGCTTAAGTTAGCATGGGTCCAAGCAGATATGTGTAGAATGTGGAATGAATGCCATACCTGGGTGCTCCAGTGTATTTATAGTAGTTGGTCGTGATCTTCCCTGGATAAGATATTCTTATCTTATCTTATCTTTTGGGAGTTTTACCTCTATCTTTGTGGAACCGCCTTTCCTAGGCCTTTTCGGCCTTTAGGTTTTGGGCTGCGTTCCTTTTGATGGGCCTTCTTAGCTTTATTGTTTGAGGTCCGACCTCAGGCGTGGGCCTTGGGACGAGGTCGGACCTTTCATGGATTTTGCCGAGTTGGAGGAGCTCGGTCAGGGTATGAACAGTGCCCCTGCCCGAGTTCGTCCTTTTTGGGAGGTCGAGCTCGGGCATAGTTGTTTTTCAAATTTCAAAAAATGGCTGTTCCTGCATTTATTGCATTTTACCGTTTCTCCTCGATTTCCGTTCGGGCTCTGTGAAGGCATTATTTATTTGCTCCCTTCCTTTTTCTTCGTTTATTCTGTTCCTTCCTGTTTTTCTAAGTTTTCGCCATCTCTTTTTCGAGCACCGCTTCTTCTTTCTCTTTGTTCTTCTTCCCCGAATCTTTCCGTGCGTCTTTCCGGGGTTTCCTCTGTGCCGCCGTTTTGTTCTCCTTGCTTCGGAGCTGGTCGTCTTCTTTCTTTCTTCCAGGTTTGTTCCCGTCTCTTTTCTTTGTGTACATATGCTTTCTGTTCTTTTGTGTGGCTCTTTGTCTGTTTCTTCTTTCTTTATGCCTGGGTTGCCCCAAAAAGAGGCGCCGCCATTGCTTTGTTTGTATATGGGGGGGCTCTTTTTGTTTTTCTGGTACTTTGTTCCGGGTTGCCGTATTTTCTTTTGTTGGGTTTTTGTTTCTTGCTTGGCTGAACGGGTTTTCGCTGTCTGCTTTATGTGATTTTTGCTTGCTGTTGTACTTCTTCTTTGTAGGTAAGAGTTTCATGTCTCGAAAGGTTCTTCAAGCGATGTCGACCAAGATTCCAAGTGGTCTTGGTTGGGTAGACCCTCTTCCCCTAAAAGTCCCTTCTGTGGTAGATTCTGAATATTTGGCTAGGTTCCGTAGGCACTGTAGCATATGTGAGAATAGAGAGTCTGAGAGGGATTATGAACTAGTAGCCCCGGAATCCGAGGAGAGAGTGTGCTTCCCGCCTTTAGATAGTTCCGAGAAGCTCTTCTTTTATGCTTATGATTGTTTTTTCTCTAAGCTGAATGTCCGACTTCCCTTTACCGATCTGGAGTCCGAGGTGTTGTGGTCTTGTAACCTTGCCCCTACGCAGCTCCATCCGAATTCTTGGGCATTTTTAAAGCTGTTTCAACTTTTGTGTCAGTTTTTGGGCGTCTCTCCCTCACTTGCTTTATTTTCCTATTTGTTTGTGTTGACGAAGCCGGGGTCGGGTGGAGGGAAGGTATCTTGGGTTTCTTTTAGGGCTAACCAGGGAAGGAAGTTTTGTACCCTGTATGATGAGTCCTTTCATGATTTTAAGAATTTTTATTTCAAGGTCCGGGCTACTGGAGACGTCCGACCTTTTTTCTAGATGAGAGTGGGGAGCCTTCTTTTCCTCTTTGTTGGCAGGAGAATGTAGTGTCTGCTAAGTATACTTTTGAGAGTCTAGATGAGGTGGAGCAGGCTTTTGTGGGTGTGGTGAGCAGTTTATGGGGTCGGGCACCTCACTTGGACACGAAGAAAATGTTGGGAGATCCAAGCCTTCTCCGTTCCGAGTTAGGTAGTTCCCGACCTCTTCGAGATTCATCTTTTCTTAGTATTTTGGTTTTGCTTGTTTTGGTGGAATTTCTGTTGTGGTAATCCTTTTCTTTTATTTCTGCAGAGATGTCTTCTCAGGCGGATTCCATGAAGTTTCTTCGTCGGACGAAGAAATCTGTGGCTGCTCGAAATATCGAGGCTGGGGCGGCTTCTGCCCGATCTTCTCCGCAGAAGACTACTGTGGGTGTTCAGACTCGGTCGAAGACTATTCCGACTCCCCAGTTCCGAGCTATAAGTCAAGATCCTCCGACCTCCGGGCCTGCTACCTCTTCTCCTCCCCCGTTCTCGGGTCCTCCCCCTAAGAAGCAGAAGACCTCTCAAGAGCTTGCGGGTTTTAATGATAAGGATTTCGATGCTCTCGGTTGGATTGAACAGCATATTCTCCCTCAGACTTTTATCTCTACTGATGACGTGTCTATGGAGCATCATTTTCAGTATATGGCGCGGAGTTGTGTTCGGATGGCTAGTCTTCATGCTGCTATTGCCCGGGAGTTCAAGAAATCCCCCATTGGCGCGACCAGCTCCCGACTTGAGAAGGCTCAGTCCGAGTTCGAGAAGATTAGTGAGCTGAAGGCTGCTAGGATTACGGAGCTGGAGGCCTCTTTGGAGAAGGAGAAAACTAAAGCTACCGCGGCTGTGGCGGCAGCGAAAGCGTCCGAGGAGATGGCGAAGGCGGCGACGGAGAATTATACTCGGATATATGCCGAGCTTGTGGAGACAAGGGAGAAGTTGCAATCTGCTCAGGATGATTTTTACGAGCTGGAAGGCCATGTGGCTAAGGGTATGGATGCTATGTTCGAGAATTTGAAGGCTCAGGTCCGGGTTCTTGCTCCTGACCTGGATCTGAGCTTATTTAGTACGGATAACGTTGTTGTGGAGGGAAAGATTGTTCCTGCTCCCAATGAGGATGAGGTTCCGGTGTCCGATCCCAAGGTTCCGGTGTCCGACCTTAAGGTTCCGGTTACGGACCCGACTTCACCTTTGGCCGGGGATGGATCTGGTGTGGAGGTTTCAAGCCGGGATGACGGTGCCGTTGATGCAGTCCCGATTTCTATGTTTCTTCCGCAGCCTTCTGTTGATGTGGAGTCCGGAAAGGACCTTGATCCTCTGTAATCTTTTATTTTGGTTTTTTGCCCGGCCTGTGGGCTCTTTTGCTTTTGGATGGTTTCTGTGAACGCTTTGGACACCTTTTTGCTTTTAGCTACTTGTAGTAACTTTTTAGCTTTATGGTGTTTTATTCGCGTTTTGACTTTTTGTTCCGCTTTTATGCTTTTTTAGTTGTTTTTGGATAACAACTTTTTTAGCTAGCGCTTTGAAACTTTGCTTTGCCTCTTCCTTTGATTTCGTTTTTTCGCTTGTACTTTTTAGTTGTTTTTGTATAGCAACTTTTTAGCAAGCGTTTTCGAAATCTTGGCTTTGCCTCTTCCTTTGATTTCGTTTTTTCGCTTGTACTTTTTAGTTGTTCTTGTATAGCAACTTTTAGTAAGCGTTTTCGAAATCTTGGCTTTTGCCGCTTTAAGGCTTCTTTCTTGGATCCGGGTTTTTCCTCGGACCTCGGGTGTTCGAGTACTTCCCTTTGTTGGGTCCGACCTTGTCGTTGGTCGGCCTTTTAAGTTATTTTTGTAATCTCTTTTTATTTGGCTTTTTGAACCTTTTCAGAGTTACTTTATAACTTCTCACATTAATTTGAACCTCGTCGCTTTATCTTTGCCGACCTTGTGCGGTCTTTTTGGCAAATGATTTTTTGCGTTTTGCCGAGCATAAATTAATGCGCCTTGGCGGGGTACTTTGATTTGTTTCATCATGAGGAAGAAGAAAAGAAAATAGAGAAATTTGATTAGTATTAAAAAAGAAAGAATATTTACAGAGTGTTTTACCCTTGACTAGGTCGGGTGTCTTACTTAACCGGGTGTCTCATTAAAAAACCCTTGTAGGGAAAAAGAGTACACCTCGGGTTAAGTTTTTCTAGCTGTAGTACCGTCTTAGATTACAGGCGTGCCAGGCCCTGGGCAGCTCATTGCCTTCTAGGTCGGATACTTTGTAATAGCCTGTCCCTAAGACTTCCGTTACCTTGTAGGGTCCTTTCCAATTTGCAGCTAGCTTTCCTTCTCCCGACTTTTGTGTTCCGATGTCATTTCGGATTAGAATCAGGTCGTGAATGGAGAAGCTTCGCTTTATTACTCTCTGATTGTATCTGAGGGCCGTTCGCCGTTTTAAGGCTTCTTCTCGGATCCGGGCTCTTTCTCGGACCTCGGGGAGGAGGTCGAGTTCTTCCTTTTGTGCCTGCGGGTTATCTTCTTCGCTGTAGAAGATGACTCTGGGTGACCTTTCCTCTATTTCGATAGGAATCATTGCCTCCATCCCGTAAGATAGTCGGAATGGCGATTCTCCCGTTGTAGAGTGGGGAGTTGTCCGATATGCCCATAGCACCTGGGGGAGCTCTTCGGCCCATGCCCCTTTGGCTTCTTGGAGTCTCCGTTTTAACCCGGCCAAGATGACTTTATTTGCAGCTTCTGCTTGTCTGTTGGCTTGCGGGTGCTCGACTGAGGTGAATTGTTGTTTGATTTTTAGTTCGGCCACCAAGTTCTGAAAACTTGTGTCTGTGAACTGTGTTCCGTTGTCTGTTGTGATGGAGTAGGGGACTCCGAACCTTGTGACAATGTTTTTGTATAGGAATTTGCGACTTTTCTGAGCCGTAATGGTGGCTAAGGGTTCAGCTTCGATCCACTTTGTGAAGTAGTCGACCCCTACTATGAGGTATTTGACTTGCCCCGGTCCTTGGGGGAACGGGCCGAGTAGGTCAAGTCCCCATTTTGCGAAGGGCCATGGTGCGGTGATGCTGATAAGGTCTTCGGGTGGTGCTTTGTGAAAATTGGCGTGTTTTTGGCAGGGGGGCATATTTTCACAAATTCCGTTGCGTCTCTTTGCAAGGTCGGCCAGTAGAACCCGGCTCGGACTACTTTCTTGGATAATGCCCGAGCTCCGAGATGGTTCCCACACATGCCTCCGTGGACTTCTTCGAGGACGCTCTTTGTTTCTGAGGTCGGGACGCACCTAAGGAGGGGGATTGAGAATCCTCTTCTGTATAATACGTCGTGAATTAGTATATAATTCTGGGCGTCTTTCGTGAGTCTTTTAGCTTCCTTTCTTTCGGTGGGGAGGGTTCCCGACTTCAGGTAGTTGAGTATGGGGGTCATCCATCCTTGCTGTTGGTTGGATATATTTAGCGTTTCTTCCTCTCTTATCACGGAGGGAGATTGTAAGGTCTCCTGGAGGAGACTTCTGTTGTTGCCTCCGGGCTTGGTGCTGGCGAGCTTTGAGAGGGCGTCTGCCCGGGCGTTTTGTTCCCGAGGTATGTGCTGGATCTGTATTTCTGAAAAGTGGCGTAGTTGTGCTTGTGTTTGGTCCAGGTATTTTTTCATAGTTGGGTCTTTGGCCTGGTAGCTTCCATTTACTTGTGACGTGACGACCTGGGAGTCACTGAAGATCGTGATTCTCTGGGCTCCGACTTCTTCGGCTAGTTTTAGGCCTGCTAGTAGGGCCTCGTATTCGGCTTGGTTGTTCGAAGCCTGGAACTCGAATTTTAGGGATAGTTCTATCCGCGTTCCTTGGTCGCTTTCGAGTATAACCCCTGCTCCACTTCCTGTTTTGTTTGAGGATCCGTCGACATACAGGTTCCATGAGAGTGGGGTTCCAGGGGTCTCAGTGTATTCTGCGACGAAGTCGGCTAGATACTGAGATTTTATGGCAGTCCGGGCTTCATAGTGGAGGTCGAACTCGGACAGTTCCACCGCCCATTGTAGGATTCGTCCCGCCAGGTCTGTTTTTTGTAGGATGTGTCTCATGGGTTGGTTTGTCCGGACTTTGATGGTGTGGGCTTGAAAGTAGGGACGGAGCCTCCGAGCTGTGAACACTAGGGCGTAGGCGAATTTTTCTATTTTCTGATAGTTTAATTCGGCCCCTTGTAGTGCCTTGCTTACAAAGTATATGGGGTGTTGTCCTTGGTCATTTTCTCGTGTTAATGCTGAAGCGACTGCTCGATGTCCGACCGAGAGGTATAGTACGAGCTCTTCCCCTTTTAAAGGTCGGGTTAGGATTGGTGGCTGCCCGAGGAATTCTTTGAATTCTTGAAAGGCTTTTTCGCACTCCGGGGTCCATGAGAAGGGTTTCCCTTTCTTTAGGAGTGAGTAGAGAGGTAGTGATTTTATCGCTGATCCTGCCAAGAATCTTGATAGGGCGGCCAGCCTTCCATTCAGTTGTTGTACATCTTTGACACACGTCGGGCTCTTCATATTGAGTATCGCTTGGCATTTGTCCGGGTTTGCTTCGATGCCCCTTTGAGTCAGCATGAAGCCTAAGAATTTTCCGGCTTCTGTGGCGAAGGTGCACTTCGTCGGGTTAAGTCTCATGTTGTGTTTTCTGAGGGTGCCGAAGACACTGGTGAGGTCGGTCAGCAGGTTTCTGTCTTCTTGTGTTTTTACCAGCATGTCATCGACGTACACCTCCAGTTGTAGTCCGATGTGCTCTGAGAACACTTTGTTCATTAGCCTCTGGTAGGTTGCCCCTGCGTTTTTCAGCCCGAAGGGCATTACTACGTAGCAGTGGTTTGCCCTCGGGGTTATGAACGAGGTTTTTTCTTGGTCGGGTCCGTACATCGGGATTTGATTGTATCCCGAGTATGCATCCATGAAGGAGAGATATCTATAGCCTGAGGCTGCGTCTACTAAGGCGTTGATGTTTGGTAGTGGATATGGGTCTTTGGGGCAGGCTTTGTTGAGATCCGTGTAATCGACGCACATCCTCCATTTTCCATTGGGCTTTTTCACCAGGACCACGTTTGCGAGCCATAGGGGGTATTTTACTTCCCTAATGAACCCTGCATCTAGTAGTGGTTGTACTTGTTCTTCTATTGCTTGCATGCGCTCGGGTCCGAGCTTCCGGCGTCTTTGTTGGACAGGTCGGGATCCCGGGTAAACTGATAGCTTATGGCACATCAGGTCGGGGCTTATGCCTGGCATGTCGGAGGCTTTCCAGGCGAAGAGGTCGGAATTTTCTTTTAAGAGGGTTATGAGTTCCTCTTTTAAGCCTGCTTCGAGGTTTGCTCCTATGTTTGTTACTTTTTCAGATGTGTTCCCGATCTGGACTCTTTCGGTTTCTCCCTCTGGTTGCGGCCGAAGATCTTCTCGGGCTTGAACTCGCCCGAGTTCTATTGTGTTGATCTCTTTTCCTTTTAGGCTCAGGCTTTCGTTGTAACATCGCCGTGCTAGTTTTTGGTCGCCTTTTAGGGTAGCGATTCCTTTTGCGGTAGGGAACTTCATACAGAGGTGTGGGGTCGAGACTATAGCTGCCAGTCTATTTAGGGTTGGTCGCCCAATGAGGGCATTGTATGCTGAAGTGACGTCGACTATAATGTAGTCGATGTTTAATGTTTTAGATTGCTCGCCTCTTCCAAAGGTAGTGTGTAGCGAGACGTATCCTAAGGGATGGATTGGGGTATCCCCTAGCCCAAATAGGTCGGTGGGATAGGCCTTTAGTTCTTTTTCTTCAAGTCCGAGCTTGTCGAAGGCCGTTTTGAACAGGATATCTGCTGAGCTTCCCTGGTCAATCAGGGTTCGATGTAAGTTGGCGTTTGCTAGGATAATGGTGATTACCATTGGATCGTCGTGCCCGGGTATTATCCCTTGAGCATCTTCTCGGGTAAACGAGATAGTAGGTAGTTCGGGCAGGGGACTGTCTTCTCGGACGTGGTAGACTTCTTTGAGGTGTCTTTTTCGCGAGGATCGGGATGTTCCTCCGCCTGCAAACCCTCCATTTATCATGTGAACGTGCCTTTCGGGGGTTCGTGGGGTTTGTTCGGCCCGATCTTCGTTATCTCCCCGCCTCCTCTTCCTGGTCTCTTCTCCTTTCTCTGCTATGTACCTGTCGAGTTTTCCTTCTCTGGCTAGCTTTTCTATAACGTTTTTTAGGTCGTAGCAGTCGTTAGTAGAATGACCGTAGAGCTTGTGATATTCACAGTATTCGGACCGATCTCTCCCCGCTCTCTTGTGTTTTAAAGGTCGGGGCGGTGGAATTTTTTCGGTGTGGCATACTTCTCTGTAGACGTCTACCAGGGAGACTCGGAGGGGGGTGTAGTTGTGGTACTTCCGTGGCTTGTCCGAGTTGGGTTCTTCTTTCTTCTTCTGTTCCCGATCTCGATCTCGGAGTGGGTAGGTTGATTCCTTCCTAGAAGAGTCTCTTAGCTGGGAGGTTTCCTCCATGTTGATATATTTTTCTGCCCGCTCCTGTACCTCGTATAGGGAGGTCGGGTATCGTTTGGATAGGGATTGGCTAAACGGTCCCTCTTTTAGGCCGTTTGCTAGTCCCATGATGGCCGCTTCAGTGGGCAAGTGTTGTATGTCCAGGCAGGCTTTGTTGAATCGCTCCATGTATTCTCGGAGAGTTTCTTGGTTACCTTGTTTGATCCCGAGTAGACTGGGGGCATGTTTTGCCTTGTCCTTTTGAATGGAGAACCTTGTTAGGAATTTTTTGGTTAGGTCTTCGAAGCTAGTGATTGATCTTGGTGGCAGGTTGTCGAACCACTTCATGGCTGACTTGGTGAGAGTGGTGGGGAAGGCTTTGCACCGAATCGCGTCGGAGGCGTCAACTAGGTACATTCTGCTTCTGAAGTTGCTGAGGTGGTGACTTGGATCGGTGGTGCCGTCGTAGAGATCCATATCGGGTGGTTTGAAGTTTCGCGGTACCTTCTCCTTCATGATCTCTTGCGTGAAGGGATCATGGCTGTCTTCGGGGGTGGTGTCGCGTTCTGTCCGATCTTTCAGGTTGGCCTCTATTTTTCGCAGTTTTTCTTCTAATTCCCTACGCTTGCGAGCCTCCCTTCTCAGATCTTGTTCAGTTTCTTTTTGCTTCTTTATGTCCTCTTCGAGTTGTTTCAGTCGGTTTTGTTGTGCCCGGACTGCTTCTAGAATTTCCGAGCTCTTTTCTTTTTCGGGATTTTGTGGATCCTTGTTTGGGAGGGATGTCTTTGGGCGATTCTGTTTGTTTCCTCCTGGAGTGCGTGGTGACAGAGGGCTGTCCGGTCGTTCTCCGGTGTCAACTTCCTCCTCTTGTTCTGATGCAGCGTGGTCATTGTTGAGAGGGTCGTCCGCCATGGTAAAGGGATGACTTCCAGGTCCCCGGCAACGGCGCCAATGTTCCGGGGGTTACCTGAAACGTGTAGCTCGGTCGTCTGGAGATGCCCGAGGTGGGGGTCAGGGACCCGAGCTTGATGTGTTGGCGGTTGGTGGTTGTACCTGCAATGACACTCCGATGCTTAAGTTAGCATGGGTCCAAGCAGATATGTGTAGAATGTGGAATGAATGCCATACCTGGGTGCTCCAGTGTATTTATAGTAGTTGGTCGTGATCTTCCCTGGATAAGATATTCTTATCTTATCTTATCTTTTGGGAGTTTTACCTCTATCTTTGTGGAACCGCCTTTCCTAGGCCTTTTCGGCCTTTAGGTTTTGGGCTGCGTTCCTTTTGATGGGCCTTCTTAGCTTTATTGTCCGAGGTCCGACCTCAGGCGTGGGCCTTGGGACGAGGTCGGACCTTTCATGGATTTTGCCGAGTTGGAGGAGCTCGGTCAGGGTATGAACAGGAAGCAAGGAAGGAAGCATGCAAGTGGAGAGAAGCATAAAAAGTCAAAGAAGCAAAGTCAGCCATGCACGTGTACGCGCACAAGGCGCTCGCGCGGACATTGCGGAATCGGCCAGGGACGAGCACGCGTACCGTGCGTGCACGCGTCGATGATCGCACATGACTTCATTAATGCAACACGTGCCTGGCGATTTTGGAAGGTTTCAGCAACCAACTTTGGCGCCAAAATGCATATAAGAGCCAAGGATTGAAGGGGATGAACATACATTCACATCCATAGACTCATCTTTCATCTTTTGTAGATATTTTTAGTTAGTTACATTTGTAGAGAGAGAAACTCCAACTTCTCTCTAGGATTCATCTTCATTTTCTCGATTCTCAACCATTCCTTGGTGAGATCTATTGCAACTCTCAATTCACTTTGTTCATGTTGTAGATCCTCTTCTCTAATCTCAATTAGTGTTTGTAATTGTTCAATTCTTATAGATCTTAGGTCTAACTTTGTTGTTTTGGATTCTATTGATTCATTGAAGATCTCATTTTCATTGTTGTTCATTGTTGATTGTTGTTAGTCTCTTGTGTTGAATTGCTTTGATTCTAATTCTTTTCTCTCAATTTTACTATGTCTTTCATTCTTGCTCTCCAAATTTTTGAGAAAATGCCAACTTTAGATATGGAGTAGTATCCCCTCACTTGGCCTAGTAGTTGAGTCATTGGAGACACTTGAATAATGGATGTCAATTGTTGATTAAGAATTGAGAATTGCTAATTGACTTAGAGTGCACTAAAGCTAGACTTCCCTAGGGTAAGACTAGGACTTGTGACTCAAGTTAGTTACTTTTACTTGACTTTCCTCTATAATTAGGGGTTAACTAAGTAAAGCAACACTCCTTTGTCATCACAATTGAAGGAAGCTATAGTGATGGAACTTCCAATGTTCAACCTTGGCCAAGGCTTTTAATATTGATTGATTGTTGTTTTCTTTTATTAGCACTTTTATGCCACACTCTTCAAGCCACAAAAGACCACTTAACCAATAACATGCATCCTTGTAGCATTCCTAGGGAAGAACGTCTCGGGACTAATACTCTCGGTTATAGATTGTAGAATTACTTTGATAATGGATTTTGCGTCGGTTTAGACTATACTACGATTGATTACTTGATAATTTCTATGCCGGCAAAAATTCATTCATCAACGACCCAGTGCACTTGCTGGTTAGTTGTGCGAAGTTGTGTTTATACCATGGTATTGAGCACCAAGTTTTTGGATTCATTACCGGGGATTATTTGAGTTGTGAAAAGTAGTGATCACAATTTCGTGCACCACTTGTCTAGGCAGAGATTACCTCAAAAGAGATAAGATCCTGGGAAGTTTTCAATACCTTGTACCATAGGCACTATGACCTTTAAGAAGGCTCTGTGTGACTTAGGGTCAAGTGTAAACCCCATGCCTCTCTCTGTAATGGAGAAGCTAGGGATCTTTGAGGTACAAGCTACAAGAATCTCACTAGAGATTGCAGACAATTCAAAGAAACAAGCTTATGGACTTGTAGAGGATGTTCTGGTAAAGGTTGAAGACCATTACATCCCTACTGATTTCATAGTCCTAGAGACTAGGAAGTGCATGGATGAATTCATCATCCTTGGCAGACCCTTCCTAGCCACAGCAAAGGCTGTGATTGATGTGGACAGAGGAGAATTGATCATTCAAGTGAATGAAGAATCCTTTGTGTTTAAGGCTCAAGGATATCCTTCTGTCACCATGGAGAGGAAGCATGAAGAGCTTCTCCCAAAACAGAGTCAAACAGAGCCCCCACAGTCAAACTTTAAGTTTGGTGTTGGGAGGCCACAACCAAATTCTAAGTTTGGTGTTGAACCCCCACATTCAAACTCTAAGTTTGGTGTTGGGAGGTTCCAACATTGTTCTGAGTATCTGTGAGGCTCATTGAGAGCCCTCTGTCAAGCTACTAACATTAAAAAAGCGCTTGTTGGGAGGCAACCCAATGTTATATTTTATCTATTTTCCTTTGTCATTTTATGTTTTCTGTAGGTTGATGATCATGGGAAGTCACAAAATCAATTGAAAAAGCAAAAACAGAATGAAAAACAAAAAGAAAAACAGCACACCCTGGAGGAAGACCTTGCTGGCGTTTAAACGCCAGTAAGGGTAGCAAATGGGCGTTTAACACCCAGTCTGGCACCATTCTGGGCATTTAACGCCAGAAAGGGGCACCAGACTGGCGTTAAACGCCAGGAAAGGGCAAGAAGCTGGCGTTAAACGCCAGAAATGGGCACTAGCCCGGCGTTTAACGCCAAAATTGGCATAAAGAGCAATTTTGCTCGCCACTTGGTGCAGGGATGAATTTTCCTTGACACCTCAGGATCTGTGGACCCCACAGGATCCCCACCTACCGCACCACCCTCTCTCTTCTTCACCCATTCACCAATCACCTCAACCACTCTTCCTCAAAAACCCTTCACTTATCAAATCCCATCTTTCTCTTCACCACTCACATCCATCCTTCATAAAACCCCACCTACTTCACCATTCAAATTCAAACCACTTTCCCTCCCAAACCCACCCTCCCATAGCCGAACCCTACTCCTCTCTTCACCCTATATAAACCCATATTCACTCCTTCATTTTCACACAACCTAAACACGACTTCTCCCCCTTTGGCCGAACCATACGCCATCTCCATCTCCTCTATTTCTTCTTCTTCTACTCTCTTCTTTCTTCATTTGCTCGAGGACGAGCAAACCTTTTAAGTTTGGTGTGGTAAAAGCATTGCTTTTTGTTTTTCCATAACCATTTATGGCATCCAAGGCCGGAGAAACCTCTAGAAAGAGGAAAGGGAAGGCAAAAGCTTTCACCTCCGAGTCATGGGAGATGGAGAGATTCATCTCAAGGGTGCATCAAGACCACTTCTATGAAGTTGTGGCCTTGAAGAAGGTGATCCCTGAGGTCCCTTTCAAACTCAAAAAGGGTCAACTTTGATCAAAGGTTGGACCATGTCCTCATGGATACCACTAAGAAAAGGATGGAGCAAACAAGAGATCCCACTCATCATGAAATCCCTGAGATGCCTCAAGGGATGCACTTTCCTCCACAAAACTATTGGGAGCAAATCAACACCTCCCTAGGAGAATTGAGTTCCAATATGGGACAACTAAGGGTGGAGCACCAAGAACATTCCATCCTCCTCCATGAAATTAGAGAAGATCAAAGAATCATGAGAGAGGAACAACAAAGGCAAAGAAGAGACATTGAGGAGCTCAAGCAATCCATAAGATCTTCAAGAGGAAGAACAAGCCGCCATCACTAAGGTGGACCCGTTCTTTAATCTCCTTGTTCTTTATTTTCCTGTTTTTCAAATTTTAATGCTTATGTTTACCTATGTCTGTGTCTTATGATCATTAGTGTCTTAGTGTTTATGCCTTAAAGTTATGAATGTCCTATGAATCCATCACCTTTCTTAAATGAAAAATGTTCTTAATTGAAAAAGAGAAGAATTGCATGAATTTTGAATTTTATAACAGATTAATTATTTTGATGTGGTGGCAATACTTTTATTTTCTGAATGTATGCTTAAACAGTGAATATGTCTTTTGAATTTGTTGTTCATGAATGTTGGCTCTTGAAAGAATGATGAAAAAGGAGACATGTTACTGAGGATCTGAAAAATCTTAAAAATGATTCTTGAAGCAAGAAAAAGCAGTGAATATTCAAAAAAAAAAAGAGAAAAGAGAAAACGAAAAAAAAAAGAAAAGAGAAAATGAAAAAAAAGGGGAGAAAGAGAAAAAGAAAGAAAAAGAAAGAAATAAAGTTGTGATCCAAGGCAAAAAGAGTGTGCTTAAGAACCCTGGACACCTCTAATTGGGGACTCTAGCAAAGCTGAGTCACAATCTGAAAAGGTTCACCTAATTATGTGTCTGTGGCATGTATGTATCCGGTGGTAATACTGGAAGACAGAGTGCTTTGGGCCACGGCCAAGACTCATAAAGTAGCTGTGTTCAAGAATCATCATACTTAACTAGGAGAATCAATAACACTATCTGGATTCTGAGTTCCTATAGAAGCCAATCATTCTGAATTTCAAAGGATAGAGTGAGATGCGAAAACTATTCATAGGCAAAAAGCTAAAAGCCCCACTCATCTAATTAATACTGATCTTCATAGATGTTTTTGGAATTCATTGCATATTCTCTTCTTTTCATCTTATTTGATTTTCAGTTGCTTGGGGACAAGCAACAATTTAAGTTTGGTGTTGTGATGAGCGGATAATTTGTACGCTTTTTGGCATTGTTTTTAGTATGTTTTTAGTATGTTTTAGTTAGTTTTTAGTATATTTTTTTATTTTTTAGTTAAAATTCACTTTTCTGGACTTTACTATGAGTTTGTGTATTTTTCTGTGACTTCAGGTATTTTTTGGCTGAAATTGAGGGACCTGAGCAAAAATCTGATTCAGAGACTGAAATGGACTGCAGATGCTGTTGGATTCTGACCTCCCTGCACTCGAAGTGGATTTTCTGGAGCTACAGAAGTCCAATTGGCGCGCTCTCAACGGCGTTGGAAAGTAAACATCCTGGGCTTTCCAGCAATGAATAATAGTCTATACTTTGCCTGAGATTTGATGGCCCAAACCGGCGTTCCAAATCAGCTCAAAACTGCCCGGCGTTAAACGCCGGAACTGGCACAAGAATGGGAGTTAAACGCCCAAACTGGCACAAAAGCTGGTGTTTAACTCCAATAAGAGTCTCTACACGAAAATGCTTCAATGCTCAGCCCAAGCACACACCAAGTGGGCCCGGAAGTGGATTTTTATGTCATTTACTCATCTCTGTAAACCCTAGGCTACTAGTTCTCTACAAATAGGACCTTTTACTATTATATTCTCATCTTGGTTCTTCTGGTTCCCTCTTTGAGGGCTGAAGCCAATGATCACTTTTGTTCTTATGTATTTTCAACGGTGGAGTTTCTACACACCATAGATTAAGGTGTGGAGCTCTGCTGTACCTCGAGTATTAATGAAATTACTATTGTTCTTCTATTCAATTCAGCTTGTTCTTATTCCAAGATATTCATTCGCACTTAAGAACTTGATGAATGTGATGATTATGTGACACTCATCATCATTCTCACTTAAGAACGCGTGCCTGACAACCACCTCCGTTCTACAAGCAAACAAGGCTTGAATGTTTATCTCTTGGATTCCTTAATCGGAATCTTCGTGGTATAAGCTAGAATTGATGGCGGCATTCAAGAGAATCCGGAAGGTCTAAACCTTGTCTGTGGTATTCTGAGTAGGATTCAATGATTGAATGACTGTGACGAGATTCAAACTCCTGAAGGCTGGGCGTTAGTGACAGACGCAAAAGAATCAATGGATTCTACTCCAACCTGATTGAGAACCGACAGATGAATAGCCGTGCTGTGACAGGGTGCGTTGAACATTTTCACTGAGAGGACGGGACTGTAGCCACTGACAACGGTGATGCCCAACATACAGCTTGCCATGGAAAGGAGTAAGAAGGATTGGAAGTAGACAGTAGGAAAGCAGAGAGACGGAAGGGACAAAGCATCTCCATACGCTTATCTGAAATTCTCACCAATGAAATACATAAGTATCTCTATCTTTATTCTATGCGTTATTCATATATCATCCATAACCATTTGAATCTGCCTGACTGAGATTTACAAGGTGACCATAGCTTGCTTCATACCAACAATCTCCGTGGGATCGACCCTTACTCGGGTAAGGTTTATTACTTGGACGACCCAGTGCACTTGCTGGTTAGTTGTGCGAAGTTGTGTTTATACCATGGTATTGAGCACCAAGTTTTTGGATTCATTACCGGGGATTATTTGAGTTGTGAAAAGTAGTGATCACAATTTCGTGCACCAGATCACAACTTTATTTCTTTCTTTTTCTTTCTTTTTCTCTTTCTCCTCTCTCCCTTTTTTTTTTCGTTTTTCTCCCTTTTTTTTTGAATTTTGTATTCACTGCTTTTTTCTTGCTTCAAGAATCAATTTGATGATTTTTCAGATCCTCAATAACAGTTCTCCTTTTCCATCATTCTTTCAAGAACCAACAATTTTAACATTCTTAAAACAACAAATTCAGAAGACATATGCATTGTTCAAGCATTCATTCAGAAAACAAAAGGTGTTGTCACCACATCAAACTAATTCAACTAGTTTCAAAGATGAATTCAAAATCCTGTACTTCTTGTTCTTTTGTGATTAAAGCACTTTTCATTTAAGAGAGGTGATGGATTCATAGGACATTCATAGCTTTAAGACATGAACTTTAAATTTTATTAATCATGAATTAAGAACAAGACTCAAAAATAGATATAAGATAAGACTAATGGTAATAGAAAACAAAAATTTAAATAGCCTCCTAATGATAGAGGTTATCACAAAGTTAGGACTCAACAACCTTGATTTTGAGAAGTGGATGCTCCCTCAACTTGAGGGGAGAGCTTCTGGCGTTTCAACTCTTGAAGTTCACGCCCCTGCTTCTCTTGTTCCTTCAGCAATTTGCAGAGCATGCAGTTCTGATTCTGCTGTTCTTCCTTAAGCTGCTCCATAGTTTCTTGCAACTTGGTGATAGATGCTTCTAGGCTGGCCTAGTAGTCAATTTCAGAAAATTCAGGGAGGAACTCCTGCGCCCTCTTTTTGATAGAGTTGTTTTGCATTTGTCCTTCCATTGACTTCTTGGTGATTGGATGTTCAATGGGTATGAATTCATCTACTCCCATCTTCACCCCAGCCTCTTTACAGAGCAAGGAGATCAAGCTTGGGTAAGCCAGTTTAGCTTCAGTGGAATTCTTATTTGCAATTGTGTAGATCTCACAAGCAATCAGATGATGAACCTCCACTTCTTTTCCAAGCATAATGCAATGAATCATCACTGCTCTCTTGATAGTGACCTCAGAACGGTTGCTTGTGGGCAATATCGAACTCCCAATAAAGTCTAGCCAGCCTCTTGCAATTGGTTTGAGGTCTCCCCTCTTGAGTTGGTTTGGGACACCTTTTGAATTGGTTATCCACTTAGTTCCAGGGAGGCAAATGTCCTCTAGAACTTGATCCAACCCCTTATCTACTCTCACCATTCTCCTATTAAAGGATTCAGGATCATCTTGCAGTTGAGGCAATTTGAAGACCTCTCTTATTTTGTCCAGATGGAAGTAAATAACTTTCCCTCTGACCATGGTTCTGTAAGTATGGAAAGCAGTTCCAGTCATTCTCTGCTTATCTGTCAGCCACAGATTTGAGTAGAATTCCTGAACCATATTTCTTCCAACCTTTATCTCAGGATTGGTTAGAACTTCCCATCCTATGTTTCGAATTTGCTCTTGGATCCCCGGATATTCATCTTCTTTTAGATCGAATTTGACTTCCAGGATCACTGACCTCAGACCCATTATTTTGTGATAATGGTCTTCATGTTCTTTGGTTAAGAACTTCTCTTGATTCCAAAGACTCTTTGGATTATTCTCTTTCTTGCCTCTTAAATTGGTTTGTTTTCCCTTAGGAGCCATGATCTTGATGAATCTTGGCTTAGTGATCACGGAAAAGCACACCAAACTTAGAGGTTTGCTTGCCCTCAAGCAAAAAAAAGGAAAGAGGGGAGAGAGGAGGAGAGCAAATTCGAATGGGGGGAGAAAGGGGTGGCCGAACATGTATTTATAAGGGAGGGAGAGAGATTTCGAAAATTTTGAAGGAGATTTGAGAAGATATGGAAAGAATTTGAGAAATATTTGAGTTTTTGAAGAAGATTTGGGAAGGATTTTAGAGAGATTTGAAGAATGATTTTAATTTTTGAAAATTTGAAGGTGAATGATGAAAGTTTGAAATGTGTTTATGTAGAAAATTATGGATCAAAAAAGGAAAGTTTGAAAAAATTTTAATCAGAAAGCAAAATCTCTGTCCCCTACCTTTCTGGCGTTAAACGCCCAGAATGGCATCCATTCTGGCGTTTAACGCCCAATTGTTGGCCATTGTGGGCGTTTAACGCCCAGCCAGGTACCCTGGCTGGCGTTAAACGCCAGAATTCCCTTCATCACTGGACGTTTTGCTAAACGCCCAGGATGCTGCACACTTGGCCTTAAACGCCCAGAATGGTGCCCATTTTGGCGTTTAATGCCCAAAATGGCACCTTTACTCCATTCTGGGCGTTTAACGCCCAAAGTACCCTTTACTGGCGTTTTTTTGCCAGCAAGCTCTTTTTCTCTGCTTTTTGCACTGAATCCTTATGTAACTCTGTGAATTCCTTCAATTTTGATATTTGCCCTTTGAGAATATGTATCAAACTTTGATTAAACAAAACAGATAACCTGCTAATGACTGGGTTGCCTCCCAGCAAGCGCTTCTTTATTGTCTTTAGCTGGACCTTCACTGAGGATCATTCAAGCCTCAGTTTTGAGCATTCTTGCTCAAAATTGCTTTCAAGATAATGCTTGATCCTCTGTCCATTAACAATGAACTTTTTGTCAGAATCAGTATCCTGAAGCTCAACATATCCATATGGTGACACTCCTGTAATCACATACGGACCCCTCCACCGGGATTTAAGTTTTCCTGGGAACAATCTGAGCCTAGAGTTGAAGAACAGACCTTTTTGTCCTGGCTCAAAGACTCTGGATGACAACTTCTTGTCATGCCACTTCTTTGCCTTTTCCTTATAAATCTTTGCATTTTCAAAGGCACTGAGTCTAAATTCATCTAGCTCATTTAGCTGGAGTAATCTTTTTTCACCAGCTAACTTAGCGTCCAGGTTTAGGAATCTGGTTGCCCAGTAGGCTTTATGTTCCAGTTCCACGGGCAGATGACAGGCCTTACCATACACAAGTTGATATGGAGAGGTTCCTATTGGAGTCTTAAATGCTATTCTGTATGCCCACAGAGCATCATCCAAGCTCTTTGCCCAATCCTTTCTACGGGCAATTACAGTCCGTTCTAGGATTCTTTTTAGTTCTCTGTTCGAGACTTCAGCTTGCCCATTTGTCTGTGGATGATACGGGGTTGCCACTTTGTGGCTAATTCCATATCGGACCATAGCAGAGTAGAGCTGTTTATTGCAGAAATGAGTACCCCCATCACTGATTAGGACTCTGGGAACACCAAATCTGCTGAAGATGTATTTCTGGAGGAATTTCAGCACGGTCTTAGTATCATTAGTGGGTGTAGCAATTGCTTCTACCCACTTAGATACATAGTCCACTGCCACAAGAATGTAAGTGTTTGAGTATGACGGTGGGAACGGACCCATAAAGTCAATCCCCCATACATCAAACAATTCAATCTCTAAGATCCCTTGTTGAGGCATGGCGTATCCGTGAGGTAAATTACCAGCTCTTTGGCAGCTGTCACAGTTACGCACAAACTCTCAGGCATCTCTATAGAGAGTAGGCCAGTAGAAGCCACATTAGAGGACCTTAGTGGCTGTTCGCTCACTTCCAAAATGTCCCCCATACTGTGATCCGTGGCAGTGCCATAGGATCCTTTGTGCTTCCTCTCTGGGTACACATCTGCAGATCATTCCGTCTGCACATCTTTTAAAGAGATATGGCTCATCCCATAGGTAGTACTTGGCATCTGAAATTAATTTCTTTCTTTGTACCCTGCTGTACTCCTGGGGTATGAACCTCACAGCTTTGTAATTAGCAACATCTGCAAACCATGGAGCTTCTTGAATGGCAAAGAGTTGCTCATCTGGGAAAGTCTCAGAGATCTCAGTAGAAGGGAGGGACGCCCCAGCTACTGGTTCTATTCGGGACAGATGATCAGCTACTTGGTTCTCTGTCCCTTTTCTGTCTCTTATTTCTATATCAAACTCTTGCAGAAGCAACACCCATCTTATGAGCCTGGGTTTTGAATCCTGCTTTGTGAGTAAGTACTTAAGAGCAGCATGGTCAGTGTACACAATCACCTTTGATCCTACTAGATAGGATCTAAACTTGTCAATGGCATAGACCACTGCAAGTAACTCTTTTTCTGTGGTTGTGTAATTCTTCTGTGCATCATTTAGAACACGGCTGGCATAATAAATGACATGCAGAAGCTTGTTATGCCTCTGTCCCAACACTGCACCAATGGCATGGTCACTGGCATCACACATTAGTTCGAATGGCAATGTCCAGTCTGGTGCAGAGATGACTGGTGCTGTGATCAACTTAGCTTTCAGGGTCTTAAATGCCTGCAGACACTGTGTGTCAAACACAAATGGTGTGTCAGCAGCTAGCAGGTTGCTCAGAGGTTTTGCAATTTTCGAAAAATTCTTTATAAACCTTCTGTAGAATCCTGCATGCCCTAGAAAGCTTCTGATTGCCTTAACATTGGCAGGTGGTGGTAATTTTTCAATTACCTCTACCTTTGCCTTATCCACCTCTATTCCATTGCTTGAAATTTTGTGCCCAAGGACAATTCCTTCAGTCACCATAAAGTGACATTTCTCCCAGTTTAAAACCAGGTTAGTCTATTGGCACCTTTTTAGGACAAGTGCTAGGTGGTTAAGACAGGAGTTGAATGAGTCTCCATATACTAAGAAGTCATCCATGAAGACTTCCAGGAATTTTTCCACCATATCAGAGAAGATGGATAGCATGCATCTCTGAAAGGTTGCAGGAGCATTACATAGACCAAAAGGCATCCTCCTATAGGCAAACACGCCAGAAGGGCAAGTAAATGCTGTTTTCTCTTTGTCTTGAGGATCCACTGCAATTTGGTTGTAACCTGAATAGCCATCCAAAAAGCAGTAATAATTATGACCAGCTAGTCTTTCTAGCATTTGGTCTATGAATGGTAAAGGAAAATGATCCTTTCTGGTGGCTGTATTGAGCCTTCTGTAGTCAATACACATACGCCACCCTGTGACTGTTCTTGTAGGAACCAGTTCATTTTTTTCATTATGAACTACTGTCATGCCTCCCTTCTTGGGGACAACTTGGATAGGGCTCACCTAGGGGCTATCAGAAATAGGATAAATAATCCCAGCCTCTAGTAATTTAGTGACCTCTTTCTGCACCACCTCCTTCATGGCTGGATTTAGCCGCCTTTGTGGTTGGACCACTGGTTTGGCATTATCCTCCAACAGGATTTTGTGCATGCATCTTGCTGGGCTAATGCCCTTAAGATCACTTATGGACCACCCAAGAGCTGTCTTGTGTGTCCTTAGCACTTGAATGAGTGCTTCCTCTTCCTGTGGATTTAAAGCAGAGCTTATAATCACTGGAAAAGTGTCACCCTCTCCCAAAAATGCATACTTCAGGGATGGTGGTAGTGGTTTGAGTTCAGGTTTGGGAGGCTTATCCTCCTCCTGAGGAATTTTCAAAAATTCTTTTGTTTCCTCTGGTTCTTCATTATGAGTGTCACGGATCATCACATTCATCAGGTTTAAGAACAAGTGATATCTTAGAATGGGAGCAAGCATGATTGAATGAAAAAATAGTAGTAATTGCATTAATCCATCAAGACACAGCAGAGCTCCTCACCCCCAACCATGGGGTTTAGAGACTCATGCTGTAGAAGATACAATGAGAAACGTGTAAAGTGTCATGATGTACAGATACAATGTCAAAAGATCCTATTAATAGTGAACTAGTAACCTAGGGTATACAGAAATGAGTAAATGACGTAAAAATCCACTTTCGGGGTTCACTTGGTGTGTGCTTGGGCTGAGCATTGAAACTTTTATGTGTAGAGACTTTTTCTGGAGTTAAACGCCAGCTTTTATGCCAGTTTGGGCGTTTAACTCCAATTCTTATGCCAGTTCCGGCGTTAAACGCCAGGAATTCTGATGCTGATTTGCAACGCCAGTTTGGGCCATCACATCTCGGGCAAAGTATGGACTATTATACATTGCTGGAAAGCCCAGAATGTCTACTTTCCAACGCCGTTGAGACAGCGCCAATTGGGCTTCTGTAGCTCCAGAAAATCCACTTCGAGTGCAGGGAGGTCAGAATCCAACAGCATCTGCAGTCCTTTTCAGCCTCTGAATCAGATTTTTGCTCAGGACCCTCAATTTCAGCCAGAAAATACCTGAAATCACAGAAAAACACACAAACTCATAGTAAAGTCCAGAAAAGTGAATTTTAACTAAAAACTAATAAAAATATAATAAAAACTAACTAAAATATACTAAAAACATACTAAAAACAATGCCAAAAAGCGTATAAATTATCCGCTCATCAAGGATTATCTTTTTATCAGGTTCAATATTCCTTTTTCATTACTTGTTTTCTCAATTTAGTTTATGAATTCTTCTATGTTACAGATTACTCTTTCGAATTAATGTTATTTGAGGTATTTCAGTTAACATTGCCTTCTTTTATTCATGTTATTGATTATTCCCAATCTGAAGACATTTTTATTCCAGTAGATTTAATTCCTTTTCCCTTTGGTCTTGGTTAAGAAATCAGTAACTCAGCAGTTATCTTAGCTCAACATAATTGATAACTGTTATCTTTGGTAATTGAACTGAACTTCAGTAATCCCATCCTTTTCTTAGGAAATAAATAGGATTCGAAGGTCAAACTAATTAGTCCCTTGACTTTCCTTTGCTTTAGCAAAGGCTAACTAAGTGGAATTAAGATTCAACTTTCATTATTATTGATAAGAATAACTAAGTCTGGACTTCCAATTTCTCATACCTTGCCAAAAGGGTTTGATTTACAATATTTATTTATTTTAATTGCCATTTAAATTATTTGCCATATTCATTCCTCATTCTCAAACCCCAATTTACAATCTCCAAAACCAATAATAAGAACACACTTCCCTGCAGTTCCTTGAGAAGACGACCCGAGGTTTAAATACTCGGTTATCAATTTTAAAAGGGTTTGTTACTTGTGACAACCAAAACGTTTGCACAAAGGGATTTCTGTTGGTTTAGAATCTATATCTACAACGCGACTATTTTTATAAAATTCTGTACTAGCAAAAATCCTAACGTCACCCCTTCCAAGAGTCCAGCGTCCAAGGAGCAGAGACCAGCGTCCAAACGTCCAAAGAGGACCCCCTAGCTAGAGTTCAACACCCTAGAGGCCTCAGACCAAGTGAGCCATAGAAGTGGATTTTAGCACCAAAAATACTATTTTACCCTTACTAGTCATTAGTTTAGTATTTAAAGTAGAAGATCACTCTTTGTTAAGAGAGCTTCACCCATCATTCAGCATATTTCGTTTTACACATTATATTTTCCTATCAGTATGAGTTTCTAAACCTCCTAGGTTGAGGGGAGGAGCCCTGCTGAGTCCTATGAATTAATAAAAGTATTACTGTTTCTCTTTGATCCGTGTTTGATTTAATTCTAAGATGTATACTCGTTCCTTAAAATGGTGAATAGGATGATCAGTGACAATCAGCTCTGTTCATCATATTAGGACCGCGTGCCTGACAACCACCCGTGTCTACTTGGGTTCGTGTGAATACATGACTAGAAAGCGCGAACTACCATCTTGATTATACATCTCTCAGACGGCTAATCCACGACTTCATTGGGGACTTCTCGAGACACTAGTTCAGCCGATTTTCAGGGAGATTAGGGTCTCTGTGGTAGAGGCTAGAACCCAAAGAAACAACATTCTCTGATCCAGAAGATCCAACCTTGTCTATGGCATTTTGAGTAGGATCGTCAAGAGAATGAACTGCTAGAGATTCACCCTTCTTCAGATTGGGTGACCAAGGCGGCGATGAAGTGGTTTGACATCCTCCCGTCCAGATCGGTCACCAGCTTCGATGATCTCTCACTTAAATTCCTTATGCGATTTTCAATTCAGAAGGATAAAGTCAAGCATGCACCTAGCCTATTTGGAGTAAAACAGGAGGTCGGAGAACCCCTGAGGGATTACATGGAAAGGTTCAATAAAGCGTGCTTGGAAATCTAAGATTTACCTACTAAAGCAGTGATAATGGGCCTCGTGAATGGACTTTGGGAAGGACTGGTACATGAAATCGTGATACACAACTTCATGCAGCTGACCAGCAAGTGCACTGGGTCGTCCAAGTAATACCTTACGTGAGTAAGGGTCAATCCCACGAAGATTATCGGCTTGAAGGAAGCTATGGTCACCTTGTAAATCTCAGTCAGGCAGACTCAAATGGTTATGGGGTTTTGATAATTAAAAGACAAATAAAAAATAAAATAAGATAGAAATACTTATGTAATTCATTGGTGAGAATTTCATATAAGCATATAGAGATGCTTTGTTCCTTCTAAATCTCTGCTTTCCTATTGTCAATGGCTACCATCCATCCTCTCAGTGAAAATGGTCCTCTACAGTTTCCCGCATGGCTAATCAGCTGTCGGTTCTTGATCGTGTCAGAATAAGATCCATTGATCCTTTTGCGCACTGTCACTGCGCCCCACAGTCGCGAGTTTGAAGCTCGTCACAGTCATCCCATCCCAGATCCTACTCGGAATACCACAGACAAAGTTTAGACTTTTTGGATCTCAAGAATGCCGCCCATTTGATTATAGCTTATACCACGAAGACTCCGATAGCACGGAATGGAAGCTCTGTTGTCAAGAGAGGCAACCATGCATCGTGATTCAGGAGGCCAAGAGATACATGCTCAAGCTATAGCATGTAGAATGGAAGTGGTTGTCAGGCACGGGTTCATAAGGGAGAATGATGATGAGTGTCACAGATCATCACATTCATCAGGTTGAAGTGCGAGTGAATATCTTAGAATAAGAATAAGCTTGAATTGAATAGAAGAACAACAGTACTTTGCATTAATTCATGAGGAACAGCAGAGCTCCACACCTTAATCTATGGTGTGTAGAAACTCCACCATTGAAAATACATAAGTGATAATGGTGTTCATTGGTTTCGGCCCCAGAGGAGGAACCAGAATAACCAAGACGACTAATACAATAGAGAAAAGTTCTATTTATAATGAACTAGTAACCTAGGGTTTACAGAAATAAGTAAATGATGCAGAAATCCACTTCCAGGGCCCACTTGGTGTGTGCATGGGCTGAGAATTGAAGCTTTCACGTTCATAGGCTTTTCTTGGAGTTAAACGCCAGCTCTGGTGCCAGTTTGGGTGTTTAACTCCAGCTTTTATGCCAGTTCGGGCGTTTTACACTAGAATTTTTATACTGAGTTGGAACGTCAATTTGGGCCATCAAATCTCGAGCAAAGTATGGACTATTATACATTGCTGGAAAGCCCAAGATGTCTAATTTTCAACGCAATTGAGAGCACGCCAATTGAGCTTCTGTAGCTCCAAAAAATCCATTTCGAGTGCAGGGAGGTTAGAATCCAACAGCGTCTGTAGTCCTTTTTCAGCCTCTGAATCTGATTTTTGCTCAGGTCCTTCAATTTTAGCTAGAAAATACCTGAAATCACAGAAAAACACACAAACTCATAGTAAAGTCCAGAAATGTGACTTTTTCATAAAAACTAATAAAAATATACTAAAAACTAACTAAATCATACTAAAAACTACCTAAAAACAATGCCAAAAGCGTATAAATTATTCGCTCATCACAACACCAAACTTAAATTGTTTCCTGTCCCCAAGCAACTGAAAACAATATCAATGAAACTTAGTCCCAAATAAATGAGCGGGGCTAGTAGCTTTTTGCTTCAAAACACTTTTGGCATTTCACTTTATCCTTTGAAATTCAGAATGATTAGCATCTATAGGAACTCAGAATTTAGATAGTGATATTAATTCTCCTATTTCAGTATGTTGATTCTTGAACACAGCTACTTTATGAGTCTTGGCCGTGATCCTAAGCACTTTATTTTCCAGTATTACCACCGGATACATAAATGCCACAGACACATAACTGGGTGAACCTTTTCAGATTGTGACTCAACTTTACTAAAGTCCCCAGTTAGAGGTGTCCAGAGTTCTTAAGCATACTCTTTTGCTTTGGAACACGACATTAACCATTTAGTCTAAAGCTTTTCACTTGGACCTTCATGACCCAAGCACATGGTTAGGGACAGCTTGGTTTAGCCGCTTAGGCCAGGATCTTATTCCTTTAGGCCCTACTATCCATTAATGCTCAAAGCCTTGGATCCTCTTTACCCTTGCCTTTTGGTTTAAAGGGCTATTGACTTTTTCTGCTTGCTTTTTCTTTTTCTTTTTTTTCTTTTTCGCTATTTTTTCTCTCTTTTTTTTTGCTACTTTTTTCTTTGTCACTGCTGTTTCTTGCTTCAAGAATCAATTTCATGATTTTTCAGATTATCAATAATATTTCTCTTTGTTCATCATTCTTTCAAGAGCCAATAATTTTAACATTCATAAACTTCACTATAAAAAATATGCAATGTTCAAGCATTCATTCAGAACACAAAAAGTATTGCCACTACATCAAAATAATTAGACTAATTTCAAGATAAAATTTAAAATTCAAGTACTTCTTGTTCTTTTGTAATTAGGCACATTTTTCATTTAAAAAAGGTGAAGGATTCATGGAATTATTCATAGCTTTAAGACATAGATACTAGACACTAATGATCAAGTAGTAAAGACATAAACATAGATAACACATAAAGCATAAAAATCGAAAAACAGAAAAATAAGAGCAAGGAGATCAAAGAACGGGTCCACCTCAGTGATGGTGGCTAGTTCTTCCTCTTGAAGATCCAATGGAACGCTTGAGCTCCTCTATGTCTCTTCCTTGCCTTTGTTGCTCTTCCCTCATGGCTATTTGATCCTCTCTAATTTCATGGAGAATAATGGAGTGCTCTTGGTGCTCCATCCTTAATTGCTCCATATTGGAACTCAAATCTCCCAAAGAGGTATTGAGTTGCTCCCAATAGTTGTGTGGAGGAAAATGCATCCCTTGAGGCATCTCAGGGATTTCTTGATAAGGGACTTCCTCATGCTCTTGTTGAGGTCCATGAGTGGGCTCTCTTGTTTGCTCCATCCTCTTTTTAGTGATGGGCTTGTCCTCTTCAAGGATGTCTTCCTCTATGACAATTCCAGCTAAATTGTATAGGTGACAAATGAGATAAGGGAAGGCTAACCTTGCTAAAGTGGAAGGTTTTTCAGCAACCTTGTATAGTTCTAAAGGTATGATCTCATGAACTTCCACTTCCTCTTCAATCATGATACTATGGATCATGATAGCCCAATCCACAGTTACTTCGGATCAATTGCTAGTAGGAATGATGGAGCGTTGGATGAACTCCAACCATCCTCTAGCCACAGGCTTAAGGTCAACCCTTCTTAGTTGAACCAGCTTGCCTTTTGAGTCCCTCTTCCATTGAGATCCTTTTACACATATGTCCATGAGGACTTGGTCCAACCTTTGATCAAAGTTGACCCTTTTAGTGTAAGGGCGTGCATCTCCTTGCATCATTTGCAAGTTGAATGCCAACCTTACATTTTCTGGACTAAAATCTAAGTATTTCCCCTAAACCATTGTAAGCCAATTCTTTGGGTTCGGGTTCATACTTTGATCATGGTTCTTAGTAATCCATGAATTAGCATAGAACTCTTGAACCATTAAGATTCTGACTTGTTGAATGGGGTTGGTGAGAACTTCCCAACCTCTTCTTTGAATCTCATGTCGGATCTCTGGATACTCATTCCTTTTGAGCATGAAAGGGACCTCAGGGATCACCTTCTTCTTGGCCACAACTTCGTAGAAGTGGTCTTGATGGACCTTTGAGATGAATCTCTCCATCTCCCATGACTCGGAGGTGGAAGCTTTTGCCTTTCCTTTCCTCTTCCTAGAGGTTTCTCCGGCCTTAGGTGCAATAAATGGTTATGGAAAAACAAAAGCAATGCTTTTACCACACCAAAATTAAAAGGTTTGCTCGTCCTCGGGCAAAAAAAGAAAGAAAGGACAGAAAAGAAGAAGAAATGAAAGAGAAGGAGGGTGAAGAATGGTTTGGCCAAGAGGGGAAAGAAGTGTTTATGATGTGTGAAAATGAAGGAGGGATGAGGGGTTTATATAGAAGGGGAGAGAGTGTTGTTGTGTGTGAGGGTTGGGTTTGCGAGGGAAAGTTTTTGAATTTTGAAAGGTGGGGTAGGTGGGATTTTTGGGGAAAAGTGGGTAGATGTGAGTGGTGAAGAGGTGATGGGGAAGAGAGATGGAGGTGATGGGTAAGGGGTATTTGGGGAAGGGTGGTATGGGGAGGTGTGAAGAAGAGAGTGAGTGAGTTGAGGTAGGTGGGGATCCTGTGGAGTCCACAAATCCTGAGGTGTCAAGGATTTCTCATCCCTGCACCATTTTGGCGTGTAAACGCCCTCCTAGTGCCAATCCTGGCTTTAAATGCCAGGTTGCTGCCCATTTCTAGCGTTTAACACCAGCTTTTCTTTCCTTTTTGGCATTGAACGCCAACTTGGTGCCCTTTTCTGGCATTAAATGCCAGTCTGGTGCCCTTTTCTGGCGTTAAACGCCCAGAATGGTGCTAGACTGGGCGTTTAACGCCATTTTCTGCTATTTTTAATGCTGTTTTTGAGTTTGCTTTGAATTTTGTAGTTGTTTTTGTGACTCCACATGATCATCAACCTAAAGAAAACATAAAATGACAATGGAAAATGGAAATTTAACATAGATAAATAAAGATTGGGTTGCATCCCAATAAGCGCTTCTTTAATGTCAATAGCTTGACAATGAGCTCTCATGGAGCTTCACAGATATTCAGAGCATAGTTGAAGCCTCCCAACACCAAACTTAGTGTTTGAATGTGGGGGCTCTGTTTGACTTTATATTGAGAGAAGCTTTTCATGCTTCTTCTCCATGTGTACAGAAGGAGATCCTTGAGCCTTAAACACAAGGTAGTCCTCATTCACTTGAAGGACCAACTCTCCTCTCTCAACATTAATCACAGCTTTTACTGTGGCTAGGAAGGGTCTGCCAAGGATGATAGATTCATCCTTATTCTTCCCAGTGTCCAGGATTATGAAGTCAGCAGGGATGTAAAAGCCTTCAACCTTCACTAAGACATCCTCTACAAGTCCATAAGCCTGTTTCCTTGAATTGTCTGCCATCTCCAGTGAGATTCTTGCAGCTTGTACCTTAAAGATCCCTAGTTTCTCCATTACAGAGAGTGGCATGAGGTTTACACTTGACCCCAGGTCACACAGAGCCTTCTCAAAAGTCATGGTGCCAATGGTTCAAGGTATTAAGAACCTTTCGGGATCCGGTTTCTTTTGAGGTATCTTCAGCTGAGCCAAGGTGTTTAGTTCATTAATGAGCAATGGAGGTTCATCCTCCCAAGTCTCATTACCAAATAATTTGGCATTCAGCTTCATAATTACTTCAAGGTACTTAGCAACTTGCTCTTCAGTAATATCTTCATCCTCTTCAGAGGAAGAATACTCATCAAAGCTCATGAATGGCAGAAGTAGGTTCAATTGAATCTCTATGGTCTCTGTATGAGTCTCAGATTCCCTTGGTTCCTCAGAGGTGAAATCCCTAGTAGTCAGTGGACGTCCCATGAGGTCTTCCTCACAGGGAATCACTTCCTTTCCCTCCTCCACAGGTTCGGCCATGTTGGACGTGTGGATGGCCTTGCACTCTCCTTTTGGATTCTCTTCTGTGTTGCTTGGAAGAGTGCTACGAGGAGTTTCAGTAACTCTCTTACTCATCTGACCCACTTGTGCCTCCAAAATTCTAATGGAGGATCTTGTTTCATTCATGAAACTTAGTGTGGTCTTAGATAGATCAGAGACTATGGTTGCTAAGCCAGAATGACTCTGCTCAGAGTTCCCTATCTGTTACTGAGAAGATGATGGAAAAGGTTTGCTATTGCTAAACTTGTTTCTCCCACCATTATTGTTATTGAAGCCTTGTTGAGGCTTCTGTTGATCCTTCCATGAAAAATTCGGGTGATTCCTCCATGAAGAATTGTAGGTGTTTTCATAGGGTTCTCCCATGTAATTCACCTCTTCCATTGCAGGATTCTCGGGGTCATAAGCTTCTCCTTCAGAGGAGGCTTCTTTAGCACTGCCAGATGCAGCTTGCAATCCAGTAAGATTCTGAGAAATTATATTGACTTGCTGAGTCAATATTTTATTCTGAGCCAGTATGGTATTCAGAGTATCAAGCTCAATAACTCATTTCTTCTTAGTTGTCCCATTGCTCACAGGATTTCTTTCAGAAGTGTACATGAACTGGTTATTTGCAACTATTTCAATGAGTTCCTGGGCTTCTGCAGGCGATTTCTTTAGATGAATAGATCTGCCTGCAGAATGGTCCAATAACATCTTGGATAACTCAGACAGACCATCATAGAAGATACCTATGATGCTCCATTCTGAAAGCATGTCAGAGGGACACCTTCTGATGAATTGCTTGTATCTTTCTCAAGATTCATAGAGGGATTCACCTTCCTTCTATTTGAAGGTTTGAAATTCCACTCTAAGCTTACTCATCTTTTGAGGTGGAAAGAATTTAGCTAAGAAGGCATTGACTAGCTTTTCCCAAGATTTCAGGCTGTCTCTAGGTTGTAAGTTCAACCATATACTAGCTCTGTCTCTTACAGCAAAAGGGAAAAGCATAAGTCTGTAGACCTCGGGATCAACTCCATTGGTCTTAACAGTGTCACAGATTTGCAAAAATTCCACCAAAAACTGATGAGGATCTTCCAATGGAAGTCCATGAAGCTTGCAATTCTGTTGCATCAAGGAAACTAATTGTGGCTTAAGCTCAAAGTTGTTTGCTCCAATGGCAAGGATAGAGATGCTTCTCCCATAGAAGTCAGGAGTAGGTGCAGTAAAGTCACCAAGCACCTTCCTTGCACTGTTGGCATTATTGTTATTTTCGGCTACCATGTCTTCTTCTTTTTCAAAAATTTCTGTCAGGTCCTCTCTAGAGTGTTGTGCTTTAGCTTCTCTTAACTTCCTCTTCAGAGTCCTTTCAGTTTTAGGATCAGGTTCAACAAGAATGCCTTTATCTTTGTTCCTACTCATATGAAAGAGAAGAAAACAAAGAATGTATGGAATCCTCTATGTCACAGTATAGAGATTCCTTGATGTGTCAGAGGAAAAGAAGAATAGAAGGATGAGGTAGATAAAGAAGAATTCGAACATATAAAGAGGGGAGAGTGTTCGAATTATTAAGAGAGGAGGAGTGTTAGTGATTAAATAGAAGGAGATGAGAGAGGGAATTTTCGAAAATTTTAAAATTAAAATAATTGGTTAATTAAAAAGATTTTTGAAAAAGTGGTTAGGTGGTTTTGAAAAAGATAAGAAATAGTGATTAGTTGAAAAAGATTTGGAAATAATTTTGAAAAGATAAGAAGTTAGAAAAATAAAAAAAGTTTGAAATCAAATTAAAAGAGATATGATTGAAAAAATTTGATTTTTAAAAAGATATGATTGAAAAGATATGGTTGAAAAAGATTTGATTTTTAAAATTGATGACTTGACTAATAAGAAATTCAAAGATATGATTCTAAAATTCAAATATTGAACCTTTCTTAACAAGAAAGTAACAAACTTGAAATTTTTTGAATCACAACATTAATTGTTAGCAAGGTTTTTCGAAAATATTAAAAGAAAAATGAAAAATATTTGATTTTGAAAAAGATATGATTGATATGAGAGGATATGAAAAAGATAAGATTTTGAAAAGTTAGTTTTAAAACTTGAAAAATTGAAAAAGATTCGAATTGAAAACAAAACTTCCTCCTTGGTGTCATCCTGGCATTAAACACCCAGAATGGTATCCATTCTGGCGTTTAACGCCCACTTGGCTACCTCCTTGGGCGTTAAACGCCCAGCCAGGTACCCTGGCTGGCGTTTAAACGCCAGAATTCCTTCTTCACTGGGCATTTTGAACGCGCAGCTTTTTCTCTATGATTCCTGTACTATATGTTCTGAATCTTCAATCCTCTGTATTATTGACTTGAAAAGACATAATTTTGAAATTTTTTTGAATTTTTAATGAGGAGAAAGAAAAATAACAAAATAAAACTAATCATGAGAAAATTAGAATCAAACAGATGATGCATGCAAGAACACTTTGAATGTCAAGATGAACACCAAGAACACTTTGAAGATCATGATGAGCATCAAGAACATATTTTTGAAAATTTTTAAAAAAAGAAAGATATGCAAGACACCAAACTCAGAAATTTTCATAAACTTGATGCACGAAAACTTGTCTCTCAACAAATTTCCCTTCTGCATGTATACCGAATTGTCGTCAAGTAAAAACTTATAATAGAGTGAGGTTGAATCCCACAGGGATTGATTGGTCAAGCAACTTTAGTTTGAAAGATGTGCTAGTTGAGCTAAACAGAAATTGAGTTGAGAATTGCAGAAAATTAAATAGCGGGAAAGTAAATAGAATGGGTAAGATCAGAAAAAGGGGATTCATTGGGCTTAGGAGATGTTGCATTCTCCGGATCAAATTCATTCTCATCTCTTCCTCAATCAATGCATTCATTGATCTCCTTGGCAATCTTAGGTGATTGGATCCCAATTCCTTGGCAACCCAATCTCTCTAAGCTTGAACAATTGCCCAATTCCTTGATTTAATTGCTCATGGGAAGAGATGAAGTATGGTCACTGATTATACCACATGTATTTCCAAATCAAAGTGTTGGGAGGATTACATGTCACTATATCCGTCCAAACTCCAATTTGGTCCAACATGAGAAAGCATTTCTAGCATGATCTCCTCATCCCTTTTCCAAGGCTCAGAGGAGATCCAATTATGGAGAGTTTCTTTTCCAAGACAACTAACAAATTGAATTAAGATCGAAAGCTTTCTAGTAAATCAAGAGAAAAGAAAGAGGAAGAATAATGAAAACTATAATTGATCTATCAAATTACAACAGAGCTCTCCAACCCAATGAAAGGGGGTTTAGTTGTTCATAGCTCTGGAAATGGAAAATGATGAAGAAGAATACATTCTCGAGTGACTAAAAGCGCAGAAAAGTAAATATACAAGGTGTAGTTCTCCAAATTGCCAAGCTCATTTCTAATTCAAAACTACTCCTATATATACTACTCTTCTTGATCTTCTGGTTTGTTCTTCAAGTCTTGGATATGGGCCTTTGATCTTAAGTTGAAGTAGTTACAATCTTTAGTGGGCTTAACTTTGCTTGCAGAAAAATGTGAGTTAGGCATGGACGTTAGTTAGGACGTAGTGGTGTTAACGTTAAGTGAAAATGTGGGTTCGAGAACGTTAGTGACGATCACCTTTTCCACTAACATTCCAACCCACTAATGATCCACGTTAACTTCAACGTTAGTGGCACTAACGTGACCACTAACGTTGCCTCTTGGTCCTTCGCAAACGTTATTGGCGTTCACCTTTTTCAATAATGTTTGCTCTTGGGTCTTCTCCCCACGTTAGAGTTCACGTTAGTGTAACTAACGTGACCCTTAACGTGGGCATGCCTAAGCTTCGAGAGCGTTAGTGACACTTACCTTTGTCACTAACGCTCCAAATGGCCCTCCTTCCCACATTAGAGTTCACGTTAATTGGATTAACGTGACCACTAACGTGGTGGTGATTGCCATCTCCAACGTTAATGACAAAGGTGAGTGTCACTAACATTGGCCCATCATGCTTAGTTCTACGTTACTCTTCACGTTAGTGGTCTTAACGTGACTACTAACGTGGGCACTCTTGGCTTAGTCCAACGTTAGTGACAAAGGTGAGTGTCACTAACGTTGGCAATTGCTTCCTCCCCTCACGTTAGAGTTCATGTTAATTGGATTAACGTGGCTCTTAACGTGGCTAAATGTGCCTTTGTGGAACGTTAGTGGCATTCACTTTTACCACTAACGTTGGAGCTCCTCTTTTCCTCCACGTTAGCTACCACGTTAATGTACTTAACGTGGCAACTAATGTGAGCTATGATGGCATCGAAGGCGTTATTGGCGATCACTTTTCCCATTAACGCTACAAGCCTGTCCCCATTCCACGTTAGTGGTCACGTTAATTAACATAACTTGACAACTAACGTGGCTCCTTCTTGCTTCCTTTGTTCTGAAATCAAGCAATTAAAGTGCATCAAAGCTCTACTCCAAGTCATAAGATTATGCATCATCAATTATATCATTCAATTCCTGCATAATTCTCATGAAATCATGTAAAGTTCACAATGTTTTCCTGAATCAAGGTGTAAGTGTGTTTTCATCCAAAACTTAATTATTTACAAAGAAAATGCATGAAACTACCCTAAAACAGTAAAGAAAAGGTTAGTGAAACTAGCCAAGATGCCCTGGCATCACAACGCCAAACTTAAAGCTTGCTTGTCCCTAGGCAAGTACTGAAACATAGGAAAAGTGAATGAAAGAACAAGATAAACAATCCATTGTTATAGAAGTCAAATTCCTGGTTTGTGCGGTTTCATGCATAGCAACTTAGGTTCTGATGAGCGGATAATTTATACGCTTTTTGGCATTATTTTAGGTAGTTTTTAGCATGATCTAGTTACTTTTAGGAATGTTTTCATTAGTTTTTATGCTAAATTCACATTTCTAGACTTTACTATGAGTTTGTGTGTTTTTTTGTGATTTCAGGTATTTTATGGCTGAAATTGAGGGACTTGAGCAAAACTCTGATAGGAGGCTGACAAAGGACTGCTGATGCTGTTGGAATCTGACCTCCCTGCACTCAAAATAGATTTTCTGGAGCTACAGAACCTTAAATGGCGCGCTCTCAACGGCGTTGAAACGTAGACATTCAGAGCTTTTCAGCAATATATAATAGTCCATAATTTATTCGTGATAAGATGACGTAAACTGGCGCTCAACGCCAGTTCTATGTTGTTGTTTGGAGTCAAACGCCAGAAATACGTCACGAACCGGAGTTGAACGCCCAAAATACGTTACAACTTAGCGTTCAACTCCAAAAGAAGCCTCAGATCATGGATAGATCAAGCTTAGCCCAAACATACACCAAGTGGGCCCTGGAAGTGGATTTATGCATCAATTACTTACTCCTGTAAACCCTAGTAGCTAGTCTAGTATAAATAGGATAGTTTACTATTGTATTAGACATCTCTGGACGCCTAGTCCTTAGACCTTCATGGGGGCTGGCCATTCGGCCATGCCTGGACCTTTCACTTATGTATTTTTAACGGTGGAGTTTCTACACACCATAGATTAAGGGTGTGGAACTCTGCTGTACCTCAAGTTTCAATGCAATTACTATTATTTTCTATCCAATTCGATTTATTCCTGTTCTAAGATATTTGTTGCACTTCAACTTGATGAATGTGATGATCCATGACGCTCATCATCATTCTCACCTATGAACGTGCGTGACTGACAACCACTTCCATTCTACCATAGACCGGGCGCATATCTCTTGGATTCCATAATCAGAAACCTTCGTGGTATAAGCTAGAATTGATGGCGGCATTCATGGGAATCCGGAATGTCTAACCTTGTCTGTGGTATTCCGAGTAGGATTCCGGGATCGAATGACTGTGACGAGCTTCAAACTCCTAAATGCTGGGCGTTAGTGACAGACGCAAAAGAATCACTGGATTCTATTCCAACCTGATTGAGAACCGACAGATGATTAGCCGTGCTGTGACAGAGCATTTGGACCATTTTCACTGAGAGAATGGGATGTAGCCATTGACAACGGTGATGCCCTACATACAGCTTGCCATGGAAAGGAGTAAGAAGGATTGGATGTAAGCAGTAGGAAAGCAGAGATTCAACAGGGACAAGCATCTCCATACACTTGTCTGAAATTCCCACCATTGAATTACATGAGTAACTCTATCTTTATTTTCTGTTTATTTTATTATTTTTATTTAAACCAATAATCTCTTAAATTAGTTAAATCCACCTGACTGGGATTTACAAGATGACCATAGCTTGCTTCATACCAACAATCTCCGTGGGATCGACCCTTACTCACGTAAGGTATTACTTGGACGACCCAGTGCACTTGCTGGTTAATTGTGCGGAGTTGTGACGAAGTGTAATTCATGTGTGAGAGCTACCAAATTATTGGAGCCATTGTTGATGATCACAAATCCGTGCACCAAGTTTTTGGCACCGTTGCCGGGGATTGTTCGAGTATGGACAACTGACGGTTTATCTTGTTGTTCAGATTAGGTAATTTTCTTTTTGTTTTGTGTTCAAAAATTTTTCAAAAATTTTTTTTTCCTTTTTTTCGAAAATCAATAAAGAAAATACCAAAAAAAATCATAAAATCATAAAAACCAAAAATATTTTGTGTTTCTTGTTTGAGTCTTGAGTCAATTTTTAAGTTTGGTGTCAATTGCATATTCATATTGTTCTTGCATTTTTTCGAAAAATTCATGCATTCATGGTGTTCTTCATGATCTTCAAGTTGTTCTTGGTAAGTCTCCTTGTTTGATCTTGATGTTTTCTTGTTTTGTTTTTTTGTTTTTCATATACATTTTTTCATTCATAGTGTCTAAGCATTAAAGATTTCTAAGTTTGGTGTCTTGCATGTTTTCTTTGCATAAAAAATTTTTCAAAATTATGTTCTTGATGTTCATCATGATCTTCAAAGTGTTCTTGGTGTTCATCTTGACATTCATAGTGTTCTTGCATGCATCATGTGTTTTGATCCAAAATTTTCATGTTTTGGGTCATGTTTGTGTTTTTCTCTCTTCTCATTAAAAATTCAAAAATAAAAAAAATATCTTTTCCTTATTTCCCTCCAAACTTTTGAAATTTTGGGTTGACTTGGTCAAAAATTTTTAAAAATTAGTTGTTTCTTACAAGTCAAGTCAAATTTTCAATTTCAAAAATCTTATCTTTTCAAAACTTTTTCAAAAATCATATCTTTTTCATTTATATCTTATTAATTTCGAAAATTTTAAAATTATTTTCAAAATCTTTTTCTTAATTTTATTTCAAATTTTCGAAATTACACTGACAATTAATGTGATTGATTCAAAAATTTGAAGTTTGTTACTTTCTTGTTGAGAAAGGTTCAATCTTTAAATTCTAGAATCATATCTTTTAGTTTCTTGTTAGTTAAGTAATTAATTTTAATTTTAAAAATTTAAAACTTTTTCATCTTATCTTTTTATCATATCTTTTTCAAAATTTTATCTTTTTCAAAAATTTGATTTTAAAATATCTTTTCTAACTTCTTATCTTCTTATCTTTTCAAATTTGATTTTAATATCTTTTTCAACTAACTATTTGACTTTTTGTTTGTTTCTTATCTTTTTCAAAACCTCCTAACTACTTTTCCCTCTTCAATTTTCGAAAATATCTCATCCTTTTTCAAAAAATTCTTTTTAATTAATTAACTGTTTTAAATTTTAATTTTAATTATATCTTAACTTTAATTTTCGAAAATCATTAACTCCTTTTCAAAATTAATTTTTGAATTATCTCCCTCTTCTCTTCTTCTATTTATTTATTTATTTACTAACACTTCTCTTCACCTCTCTTCATCTCAAATCACTGCCCCTACCTTTACCCTTTATTCAGACTATTCATTCTTCTTCACTCCTATTCCCTTTCTTCTTCTACTAATAATAAGGATCCTCTTTACTGTGACATAGAGGATTCTTCTTCCTTTTCTTTTTCTCTTCTCTCTCATATGAACAGGAACAAGGAAAAAGGCACTCTTGTTGAAGCTGATCCTGAACCTGAAAGGACTCTGAAGAGGAAACTAAGAGAAGCTAAATTACAACAATCCAGAGGCAACCTTTCTGAAATTTTTGAACAAGAGAAGGAGATGGCAGCCGAACCCAACAACAATAATGCAAGGAGAATGCTAGGTGATTTCACTAAACCAACGTCCAAATTTGATGGAAGAAGCATCTCCATTCCGGCCATTGGAGCAAACAATTTTGAGCTGAAACTTCAACTAGTTGCTCTAATGCAACAAAACTGTAAGTTTCATGGACTTCCATCAGAAGATCCCTATCAGTTTTTAACTGAGTTCTTGCAGATCTGTGAGACTATAAAGACGAATGGAGTAGATCCTGAAGTCTACAGGCTCATGCTTTTTCCTTTTGCTGTAAGAGACAGAGCTAGAACATGGTTGGATTCACAACCTAAAGATAGTCTGGACTCCTGGGATAAGCTGGTCACAGCCTTCTTGGCTCAGTTCTTTCCTCCTCAAAAGCTAAGCAAGCTTAGAGTGGATGTTCAGACCTTCAAACAAAAAGATGGTGAATCCCTCTATGAAGTTTGGGAAAGATACAAGCAGATGACCAAAAAGTGTCATTCTGACATGTTCTCAGAATGGACCATATTAGATATATTCTATTATGGTCTATCTGAGTTTTCTAAAATGTCAGTGGACCATTCTGCAGGTGGATCAATTCACTTAAAGAAAACGCCTGCAGAAGCTCAATAACTTATTGACATGGTTGCAAATAACCAATTCATGTACACTTCTGAGAGGAATTCCGTGAATAATGGGACGCCTCAAAGGAAGGGAGTTCTTGAAATTGATGCTCTGAATGCCATATTGGCTCAGAACAAAGTGTTGACTCAGCAAGTCAACATGATCTCTCAAAGTCTCAATGGATGGCAAAATGCATCCAACAGTACTAAAGAGGCAGCTTCTGAAAAAGCTTATAATCCTGAGAACCCTGCAATAGCAGAGGTAAATTACATGGGTGAACCTTATGGGAACACCTATAATTCATCATGGAGAAATCATCCAAATTTCTCATGGAAGGATCAACAAAAGCCTCAACAAGGCTTTAATAATGGTGGAAGAAACAGGCTAAGCAATAACAAGCCTTTTCCATCATCTTCTCAGCAACAGACAGAGAATTCTGAGCCGAGCCCCTTTAATTTAGTAAATTTAGTCTCTGATCTGTCTAAGGCCACTTTAAGTTTCATGAGTGAAACAAGGTCCTCCATCAGAAATTTGGAGGCACAAGTGTGCCAGCTGAGTAAGAAAGTCATTAAAACTCCTCCCAGTATTCTTCCAAGCAATACAGAAGAGAATCCAAAAGGAGAGTGCAAGGCCATTGATGTAATCAATATGGCCGAATGCACAAGGGAGGAGAAGGACGAAAATCCTAGTGAGGAAAACCTCCTGGGATGTCTCTCAAACAAGAAGGAGTTCCCTATTGAGGACCTAAAGGAATCTGAGGCTCATATAGAGACCATAGAGATTCCATTAAATCACCTTCTGTCATTCATGAGCTCTGAAGATTATTCTTCCTCTGAAGAGGATGAAAATGTAACTGGATAGCAAGTTGCTCAATATCTGGGAGCCATCATGAAGCTAAATGCCAAGTTATTTGGTAATGAGACTTGGGAAGGTGAACTTCCCTTGCTCATTAGTGAACTTGATACATGGGTTCAGCAAACCTTACCTCAAAAGAAACAAGATCTTGGCAAATTCTTAATACCCTGTACCATAGGCACCATGACCTTTAACAAGGCTCTGTGTGACCTGGGGTCAGGCATAAATCTTATGCCACTCTCTGTAATGGAGAAGCTGGGGATCATTGAGGTACAGTCTGCCTTATTCTCATTACAATCGGCAGACAAGTCATTAAGACAAGCTTATGGATTAGTAGAGGATATGTTAGTAAAGGTTAAAGGCCTTTACATCCTTGCTGATTTCATAATCTTAGACACTAGGAAGGAGGAGGATGAATGCATCATCCTTGAAAGACCTTTCCTAGCCACAGCAGAAGCTGTGATAGATGTTAACAGAGGAGAATTAGTCCTTCAATTAAATGGGGACTACCTTGTGTTTAAGGCACACAGCTATCCTTCGGTAACAAGGGAGAGTAAGCATGCAGAGCTTCTCTTAGTACAGAGTCAAACAGAGCCCCCACAATCAAACTCTAAGTTTGGTGTTGGGAGGCCACAACCAAACTCTAAGTTTGGTGTTGAACCCCCATATCCAAACTCTAAGTTTGGTGTTGGAAGTCCACAACATTGACCTGATCACCTTTGTGGCTCCAAGAAAGCCCACTGTCAAGCTAGTGACACTAAAAGAGCGCTTGTTGGGAGGCAACCCAATTTTTATTTATCTAATTTTATTTTATTTTCATTGTTCTTTTATGTTTTATTAGGTTCATGATCATGTGGAGTCACGAAAAAAATATTAAAATTAAAAATAGAATCAAAAATAGCAGAAGAAAAATCACACCCTAGAGGAAGGACTTACTGGCGTTTAGACGCCAATAAGGAGCATCTGGCTGGCGTTCAATGCCAGAACAGAGCATGGAGCTGGTGCTGAACACCAGAAACAAGCATGGAACTGGCGTTCAACGCCAGAAACATGCTGCAATTGGGCGTTGAACGCCCAGAACATGCATCACTTCGGCGTTTAAATGCCAGAATTGCATGGAAAGGCATTTTACATGCCTAATTGGTGTAGGAATGTAAATTCTTGACACCTCAGAATCTGTGGATCCCACAGGATCATCTCAGGATCTGTGGACCCCACAAGATCCCCACCTACCTCACCCTCTCTCTCTCCATTCATGGTCATCCCTTCTGTTTTTCATTCACCACTCACATCTATCCACTCTTCCCCATACACCCCACCTACCTTCAAAATTCAAATTCTCTTTCCCACCCAATCCCACCCATATAGCCGAATACACACATCCCTCCATCTCCTCCATATCTTCCTCTTATTCTTCATCTTTTCTTTCTTCTCTTGCTCGAGGGCGAGCAATTTTCTAAGTTTGGTGTGGTAAAAGCATAGCTTTTTATTTTTCCATAACCATTGATGGCACCTAAGGCCAGAGAAACCTCAAAAAAAAAAAAAGAGAAAAGGGAAGACAAAAGCTTCCACCTCTGAGTCAAGAGAGATGAAGATATTCCTCTCAAGGGTCCATGGCTCAGTAGAAGAGCATTTGACTGCACATCAAGAGAGCATAAGGAATTCCCTCATCAAGAAATCTCTGAGATACCTCAAGGGATACATGTTCCTCCACATAATTATTAGAAGCAACTAAAGATAGGAACACCAAAATCACCAGGGATCATGCAATAGAAGCAAGGAAGAGACATAAAGGAGCTCAAAAAGTACCATTGGACCTTCAAAAGGCGCCACCCTCACTAAGGTGGACTCATTCCTTGCTCTTATTTTTTTCTGTTTTTCGATTTTTATGCTTCATGTTTATCTATATTTTGTATCTCTACTTCATGATCATTAGTATTTAGTAACTATGTCTTAAGGCTATAAATAATTCCATGAATCCTTCACCTCTCTTAAATAAAAAAAAATTTCTAATTCAAAAGAACAAGAAGTACATGAATTTCAAAATTATCCTTGAATTTAGTTTAATTATATTGATGTGGTGACAATACTTTTTGTCTTCTAAATGAGTGCTTGAACAGTGCATATTTTTGATCTTGTTGTTTATGAATGTTAAAATTGTTGGCTCTTGAAAGAATAATGAACAAAGAGAAATGCTATTGATAATCTGAAAAATCATGAAATTGATTCTTGAAGCAAGAAAAAGCAGTGAATAGCAAAAGCTTGCGAAAAAAAAAGTGGCAAAAAAAAATTTTTTAGAAAGAAAAAGAAAAAAAAGAGCAAGCAGAAAAAGACAATAGCCTTAAAACCAAAAGGCAAGGGTAAAAAGGATCCAAGGCTTTGAGCATCAATGGATAGGAAGGCCCAAGGAAATAAAATCCAGGCCTAAGCGGCTAAATTAAGCTGTCCCTAACCATGTGCTTGTGGCATGCAGGACCAAGTTAAAAGCTTGAGACTGAGTGGTTAAAGTCGTGATCCAAGGCAAAAAGAGTGTGCTTAAGAGCTCTAGACACCTCTAACTGGGGACTCTAGCAAAGCTGAGTCACAATCTGAAAAGGTTCACCCAGTTATGTGTCTGTGGCATTTATGTATCCGGTGGTAATACTGGAAAACAAAGTGCTTAGGGCCACGGCCAAGACTCATAAAAGAAGCTGTGTTCAAGAATCAACATACTTAACTAGGAGAATCAATAACACTATCCGAAATTCTAAGTTCCTAGAGAAGCCAATCATTCTAGACTTCAAAGGAAAAAGTGAGATGCCAAAACTGTTCAGAAGCAAAAAGCTACATGTCCCGCTCATCTAATTAGAATTAATATTCATTGATATTTTGAAATTTATAGTATATTCTCTTCTTTTTATCCTAATTGATTTTCAGTTGCTTAGGGACAAGCAACAATTTAAGTTTGGTGTTGTGATGAGCGGATAATTTATACGCTTTTTGGCATTATTTTTAGGTAGTTTGTAGCATGATCTACTTACTTTTAGGGATGTTTTCATTAGTTTTTATGCTAAATTTACATTTCTAGACTTTACTATGAGTTTGTGTGTTTTTCTGTGATTTCAGGTATTTTTTGTCTGAAATTGAGGGACTTGAGCAAAACTCTGATAGGAGGCTGACAAAGGACTGCTGATGCTGTTGGAATCTGACCTCCATGCACTCGAAATGGATTTTCTGGAGCTACAGTATTCCAAATGGCGTGCTCTCAACGGCGTTGAAAATTAGACATCTAGAGCTTTCCATCAATATATAATAATCCATACTTTATTCGTGATTAGACGACGTAAACTGGCGCTCAACACCAGTTCTATGTTGATGTTTGGAGTCAAACGCCAGAAATACGTCACGAACCGGAGTTGAACGCCCAAAACACGTTACAACTTGGCGTTCAACTCCAAAAGAAGCCTCAGCTCGTGGATAGATCAAGCTCAGCCCAAACATACACCAAATGGGCCCTGGAAGTGGATTTATTCATCAATTACTTACTCCTGTAAACCCTAGTAGCTAGTTTAGTATAAATAGGATAGTTTACTATTGTATTAGACATCTCCGGACGCCTAGTCCTTAGACCTTCATGGGGGCTGGCCATTCAGCCATGCCTGGACCTTTCACTTATGTATTTTTAACGGTGGAGTTTCTACACACCATAGATTAAGGGTGTGGAGCTCTGCTGTACCTCAAGTTTCAATGCAATTACTATTATTTTCTATCCAATTCGATTTATTCCTATTCTAAGATATTCGTTGCACTTCAACTTGATGAATGTGATGATCCGTGACACTCATCATCATTCTCACCTATAAACGCGCGTGACTGACAACCACTTCCGTTCTACCTTAGACCGGGCGCATATCTCTTGGTTTCCATAATTTGAATATTCGTGGTATAAGCTAGAATTGATGGCGGCATTCATGGGAATCCGAAAAGTCTAACCTTGTCTGTGGTATTCCGAGTAGGATTCTGGGATTGAATGACTGTGACGAGCTTCAAACTCCTGAAGGCTGGGCGTTAGTGACAGACGCAAAAGAATCACTGGATTCTATTCCAACCTGATTGAGAACTGACAGATGATTAGCCGTGCTGTGACAGAGCATTTGGACCATTTTCACTGAGAGGATGGGATGTAGCCATTGACAACGGTGATGCCCTACATACAGCTTGCCATGGAAAGGAGTAAGAAGGATTGGATGAAAGCAGTAGGAAAGCAGAGATTCAACAGGGACAAGCATCTCCATACACTTGTCTGAAATTCCCACCATTGAATTACATGAGTAACTCTATCTTTATTTTCTTTTTATTTCATTATTTTTATTTAAACCAATAATCTCTTAAATTAGTTAAATCCACCTGACTGGGATTTACAAGATGACCATAGCTTGCTTCATACCAACAATCTTCGTGGGATCGACCCTTACTCATGTAAGGTATTACTTGGACGACCCAGTGCACTTGCTGGTTAGTTGTGCGGAGTTGTGACTAAGTGTAATTCACGTGTGAGAGCTACCAAATTATTGGAGCCATTGTTGATGATTACAAATCCGTGCACCAGGTTCCTTCCTTCACTGGTGTTCAGGTCCTTATCATGCCCTTGAACTCTTGCTTGATTGCATCCCTTGAGACTTCTTATTTATTGATCCTCCCCTCTTTTCCAAGGTTTATTGCATTCTTTTTAGGCTAAGTGCTCTGTAAGAGGGCGACTCTTTAAGATAAGCTTTCGGCCAACACTCCCGAACCAGTTGGTTCAAGGTGCCAGGTGTTAAGACACCCCTAAGGACTTACTCCATCAAGTCTCTTTCCCCCAGACATGCACACCACAGGCACATGGTTTGTTTATTTTTTCTTTCTTGAGACCTTGGTGTCCAACACCTCTTTGGGTTACTAAGTGCTCTGTAGCAAGGGTTGCTCTTGATTGTGGACTTTCAGCTGATAATCCTGGGTTAGTTAACCCAAGTTACCAAGTGATAAGGCACCCCTGAGAGCTTATTCATCCAAGCATATCCCCTGCACAGGAACACCACAGACACATGCCTCAATATTCAAACCCTTGGTACTTAGCCTCATTTCTTATAACTTTTCTTTCCTTTTTATACTCTTATTGTTCTTTCCTTTTTTCTTATTAGGATCTTGTTAATTGGTTAGTCTCAAAAGGATGTGTTCCAAGCATGTGATTTAGAGCATATAATTGCCTAATTACCTTGTTGGCGAACCAACTTAGCTAATTAATTACCATACCACAAACTTAAGAACTCACTTCACAAGATAAACCCACTCTTGTTTTTCATAACTTTTTCTTTTTAATTGACTTAAAAGGACAAGCATACATATAAGCAAGATGACAATGGAAAACCAGGGACCTAGACCAACACTGAAATTTTAAAGGCAGAATTGAAAGTTCATAAGCTACTATGGAAGCATGTTCTATTTCATACATGATTTTCCTTATTTAAAACATGAAAAAGATAAAACGAAGAGGGAACTCCACCACCTTTTACTTATTAGAATGCTTATGTCCCTTTGTTTCCTTTATCTTGGGATCCTTCTTGATTGCTCGAATCCTCATTTCCCTTGCGCTTCCCGATCAGTTTTTTCCAGAAACCAGCATCCTCCATCTTCTTCTTTAATGCTTCCTTCTGTTGTTTCACCTTACCCTCCTCTTGTTCTATTAGATCTTTGTGAACTGCATCATATCTTGGGATGGCAGGGTACAAATTATGCATATGCCCAGCCACATAAGTCAACATGGCCTGAGTGTTTATGCTAAACTCTTCCCGATGTAGCTGCCGTCCTTCATTGAGCACGCTGAACTCGTTGAATGCTTTCATCTGAGACAACTGACGTTGGTTGAGTTCTTGAAGGTGTTTGTCTTGATGCTCTTGCCTTTTAGTTACTTGATTGATGGCTTGGGTGAGTTGGGAGTAATGCTCCTGTTGCTGCTAAATTTGTTGTTTCGGCCACTCCCTTTGTTGACCCATCCAATTAGAGAGTAATTCTTCTTGACGATCCATCCTTTGGGCTTGAACATGCAGTTGTTGTTCTTGTCCCTCTATATAACTCCTTGTTAGATCCTCAATGGCTCATTGAATGTGATTCAGGTTTATGTTGGTTGGATCATAGTACTCTTCTTGCTGGTATTTTTCTTGATGAGGCTCTTCTTGGTGAGGTTCTTCTTGTGAAGTTCTTTTCCTTATCTGAGGCCTTCTTTGTTGTTGAGCGGGTGCCACATAGGTTATACGCTGGAGCGTAACTAACCTCCCAGGGTTTACCCATTTTGGATTGTTATCTTCGAATACTACCTTGGCTTTCATACATAGTCTAAGGATGGTGCTGGGGTACTGACGTTAGGATTTTTGCTAGTAAAGAATTTTGTAAAAATATAGTCGCGTTGTGAGTATAGATTCTAAACCAACAGAAAATCCCTTCGTACAAATATTTTGGTTGTCACAAGTAACAAAACCCAATAAATTTATAAACCGAAGTATTCAAACCTCGGGTCATCTTCTCATGGAATTACAGGGAAGTATGATTTATTATTGGTTATGAAAAAACAGCTTTTGGGTTTGAAAAAGGTTTTAAGCAGGAGAAATAGATTGCAAGAATTAATAAATTAATAACTAATAAAACTCTTGGCAAGGTATGAAAACTGGAAGTCCTATCCCAGTTATCCTTATCAATTGTAATGAGAATTGGATTTTTCTCCCACTAAGTTAACCTCTAACTATGAAGGTAAGTCAAGTGGATGGAATAAGTTTGGTTCCTCAGGTCCTAGTCTTTCCTTGGAAAAGGCTAGAGTTATTGGAACTCGAGTTAATTCTTGTAGAATTCTAATTTTCAGTCGACAATGAGTTTGACAACTCAAGAGTTACCAATTAATCAATTAAAGCCAAGAATATAAAAAGCTAAATTGAAATCATAAATATCCGAAATACATCAAATTATATTGAATGAAGATGTCAATTCTAACATGGACAATATTCATAAGCCAATTGGGCAACATAAATCAAACACAAATAAAAGCTTCAGAGTAAACAAAAATAGAAGAGAAATATAAATTATTGAACCTGGTATGAAGAAACAATCCTAATCCTAATAGAAATCCTAATCCTAAATCCTAAGAGAGAAGAGAGAACTTCTCTCTCTAAAAACTACATCTAAAATCTAAAATTGTGAGTAATGATTGAATGATTGATTCTGCTCCACTTTCAGCCTCTAATCTGTGTTTTCTAGGCCGAGAACTGGGTCAAAAATAGCCTAGAAATCACTCTCAGTGCTTTCTGGTTCGTACAGGTCGCGGCAAAGTGACGCGGAGGCGTCGTCCACGCGTTTGCGTAACGCATGCGCGTCATCCATTCGTCCGTGTCACCTAACCTCAAGGAAGCTATAGTAAATTATATGTCGTTGCAAAGCTCTGGATGTTAGCTTTCTAACGCAACTAAAACCGCATCATTTGAACCTCTGTAGCTCAAGTTTTGACCGTTTTAGTGCGAGAGGGTCAGGCTGTCAACTTTGCAGTTCCTTCAACTTCTTGTATTCCTTCCACTTTTGCATGCTTCCTTTCCATCCTCTAAACCATTCCTGCCCTGTAATCCCTGAAATCACTTAACACACATATCACGGTATCAAATGGTAATAAGAGATGATTAAATTTAATATTTTAAAGCATAGGAAACATGTTTTCACATATGTCATTAAATACGGAAGGAATAGTAAAACCATGCAAATAGTATGAATAAGTGGGTAAAGAGTTGATAAAAACCACTCAATTGAGCACGAGATAAACCATAAAATAGTGGTTTATCAACCTCCCCACACTTAAATATTAGCATGTCCTCATGCTAAGCTCAAGAGAAGCTATAAAGGAGTGAAGAAGAATGATAGAATGTATGAAATGCAACCTATCTATATGAATGCAACTACATGGAAAGATGATTCTACCTACTTGGTGAAAAAGTAAATCTTTCAAGAACAAATATGAACTAGATTTCACTAATTCAAATCATAAAATACAATACAAATAACTTGCAAGAAGAAGATAGCTCATGAAATCAGGGATCATAGAATTAAGCACTGAACCCTTACTGGTAATGTATATCATTCTAACTCTCAAGTGTCTAGGGTCAATTCTCTCAATTCTCTACTAATCTTGCTTTCTATGGCTTGCTCTTCATCTAACAATCAACAAAAATTTAATGCACCAATACACAAATCAAGAGGTCTTTTAAGGGTTGTAATGGGGTTAGGGTCAAGGTAGGATTGTATTTGGCCAAGTGGACTAAAATCTGAATCCTTAATTAACATAAAGTTTCCACCTAACTTAAGACAATCCATTTAATTAAAATACAAAATCTAACTTCCCATTAACTGTGTTTTCCATATATTCATGCATCCTAAATTTGAGTTTAGTATATATGCATTGATACCATCACTTACTTTGGGGCATTTTGTCCCCTTTTATTATTTGCTTTTTTTTTTCTTTTCTTTTTCACTTTTTTTTCTTTTTTTTTTCTTCTTTTTTTTCTCTTATTCTTCTCAATGCATACGATTAAAGTATTGAATGCAATAATATGTGCTCAACTATTATTTTGTACATTTTCACACAAAGTCTAACATACTCAATTCCCAAACCAAACGTTTCCAAACCCACTTTCCCTGCACTTAATTCATGAGAACTTTCACTAGTCTAAGCTAATCAAGGATTCAAATTAAGGACATTATTATTTTCCGCTTAGAGTTAGTGATGAGATAAAGTAAAGAACAAAGGGGTATAATAGGCTCAATATTGATTTGCAAATGATAATGAAAGGGTAAGGCCATATGGGTATGTAAGCTTAATGAAACAAGGCCTCAATCATATAAGTGCATGCATACATCAAACAGTGGAAATATAGAATTAAGCAAGACAAAGATTATAATTTTAAAGAGAATAACACACAAAAATAAAATATATTGGTTGATAAAATGCAACCAATCAAATAGGCTCAAAATCTCACTGGTTTTGTGTGTTCGAGCTCTAAACTATGTTCCAAAATAATATTTCTTCATACAAGTTTTTTCAAAAAGTTTTTAATTCAAATTAGTGAAATACTATAAAAAGTTTCTTGAAAAAAAAAATGTTACTTCAACCAAGTGGTAAAATATGCACAAAATAAAACAGACATGCAATCAAACATGCAAATGCGACAATGAAAAACAAAAATTGGTGTTGAGAATGGACTAACTAACCCGTGGAGATCGGTATCGACCTTCCCACACTTAAAGATTGCACCATCCTCGGTGCATGCAAAGATGTGCAGGTGGCGGGGGTTGTGGTTCCTCAGCCGGTGCTTGTTGTAGAGTCTTTCTCTTTACTCTTCCTGGTGGCCAGCCTGAAAAAGGGAGAAGAGAAAGGGACATGAAATAAAAGGCATAGAGCAAGGAAGAGGGAAGTACTAGTAAGAATCATGCCAAAATAAAGAAGAATGTCATTAACACATGGTCGCGATTCCATGAAATTAGGACATCAATGGAAACATAGCATGATAAATTGAGGCAATTAAATGCAAGATGTTTATTGGCATGCTGGCAAAGGCATGAGTAGCGTAAATCAAGCATTAAAAGCCTTAATGTATTATTAGTCGTGAGAAACTAACAATAACGTTTGTATTGAAAATTATATTTAATTAATAAAATATTGAAAAGGGTTTTGTGAAAAACAGGCATTAGAGTAGAAGGATAGAATAATTAAGAATGCACAATGCCATACGGGCTTTCTCACAAACACAAAGCATGCATAATAAGGTATGGAAAGTATTAAATTGAACATGCAAGCACCCTTAAAAAAAATATATAATTGTCAAGCAATTTCTTAACAATCTACAAGCAAAATCATGACCGAAATAAATTTCTAACACCAATTGAAAGGAAAAAAAGAAAGAAAAAACAGGAAGGAAGAAAGAAAAAAGAAGGGAAAGAAAAGATTTAGATTTGGGGAAGAAAAGATAAGATATTTGGCTGATTTCGATAAGCTGTGCGGCGCATGCGACGCGAGCGCTTGGGGCACGCGGTAGCGTGGGTCGCGCTTTGATAAAGTGATGCTAACGCGTGTGGCACGCGGACGGGTGACACAATATTTGCTAGTGGCGTGGTGCACGGATTTTGTGATCATCAACAATGGCTCCAATAATTTGGTAGCTCTCACACGTGAATTACACTTAGTCACAACTCTGCACAACTAACCAGCAAGTGCACTGGGTCATCCAAGTAATACCTTACGTGAGTAAGGGTCGATCCCACGGAGATTGTTGGTATGAAGCAATCTATGGTCATTTTGTAAATCTCAGTCAGGCTGATTCAAATATGATTAGATTAGATATTCAAAAGATAAATAAAATAAACAGGAAATAAAGATAAAGTTACTCGTGTAATCCAATGCTGGGAATTTCAGATAGGTGCATGGAGGTGTTGTGTTCCTTTCGAATCTCTACTTTCTTATTACATTCATCCAATCCTTCTTACTCCTTTCCATGGCAAGCTGTATGTAGGGCATCACCGTTGTCAATGGCTACATCCCATCTTCTCAGTGAAAAAGGTCTAAATGCTCTTCACATCACGGCTAATCATCTGTCGGTTCTCAATCAGGTTGGAGTAGAATCCAGTAATTCTTTTGCGTCTGTCACTAACGACCAGCCTTCAGAAGTTTGAAGCTCGTCACAGTCATTCAATCCCGGAATCCTACTCGGAATACCATAGACAAGGTTAGACTTTCCGGATTCCCATGAATGCCACCATCAATTCTAGCTTATACCACGAAGATTCTGATTAAGGAATCCAAGAGATATGCGCCCAGTCTAAGGTAGAATGGAAGTGGTTGTCAGTCACGCGCGTTCATAGGTGAGAATGATGATGAGTGTCACGGGTCATCACATTCATCAAGTTGAAGTGCAACGAATATCTTAGAACAGGAATAAATCGAATTGGATAGAAAATAATAGTAATTGCATTGAAACTTGAGGTACAGCAGAGCTCCACACCCTTAATATATGGTGTGTAGAAACTCCACCGTTGAAAATACATAAGTGAAAGGTCCAGGCATGGCCGAATGGCCAGCCCCCAAAACATGATCAATAGTCTCCTAAGATGAATAATAAAATAAAATTGAGACCAAAGATGTAACGTGGTCAAAAAAACGACTAATACACTAGTAAAAAGTCTTATTTATACTAAACTAGCTACTAGGGTTTACAGGAGTAAGTAATTGATGCATAAATCTACTTCCGGGGCCCACTTGGTGTGTGCTTGGGCTGAGCTTGATCTATCCATGAGCTGAGGCTTCTCTTGGAGTTGAACGCCAAGTTGTAACGTGTTTTGGGCGTTCAACTCTGGTTCGTGACGTGTTTCTGGCGTTTGACTCCAGAATGCAGCATGGAGCTGGCGTTGAGCGCCAGTTTATGTCGTCTAATCACGAATAAAGTATGAACTTTTATATATTTTTGGAAAGCTCTGGATGTCTACTTTTCAACGTCATTGAGAGCGCGCCATTTTGAGTTTTGTAGCTCCAGAAAATCTATTTCGAGTGCAGGGAGGTCAGATTCCAACAGCATCAGCAGTCCTTTGTCAGCCTCCTATCAAAGTTTTGCTCAGGTCCTTCAATTTCTGCCAGAAAATACCTGAAATCGTAGAAAAACACACAAAATCATAGTAAAGTCCAGAAATGTGAATTTAGCATAAAAACTAATGAAAACATCCCTAAAAGTAACTAGATCATACTAAAAACTACCTAAAAACAATGCCAAAAAGCGTATAAATTATCCGCTCATCACAACAACAAACTTAAATTGTTGCTTGTTCCCAAGCAACTGAAAATCAATTAGGATAATAAGAAGAGAATATACTATAAATTCCAAAATATCAATGAATATTAATTCTGATTAGATGAGCGGGACTTGTAGCTTTTTGCTTCTGAACAGTTTTGGCATCTCACTTTCTCCCTTGAAATTTAGAATGATTGGCTTCTCTAGGAACTTAGAATTTTGGATAGTGTTATTGATTCTCCTAGTTAAGTATGTTGATTCTTGAACACAACTTCTTTTATGAGTCTTGGCCGTGGCCCTAAGCACTTTGTTTTCCAGTATTACCACCGGATACATAAATGCCACAGACACATGACTGGGTGAACCTTTTCAGATTGTGACTTAGCTTTGCTAGAGTCCCCAGTTAGAGGTGTCCAGAGCTCTTAAGCACACTCTTTTTGCTTTCGATCACGACTTTAACCACCCAGTCTCAAGCTTTTCACTTGGGCTTTCATGACACAAGCACATGGTTAGGGACAGTTTGATTTAGCCGCTTAGGCCTGGATTATATTTCCTTGGGCCCTCCTATCCATTGATGCTCAAAGCCTTGGATCCTTTTTACCCTTGCCTTTTGGTTTTAAGGGCTATTGGCTTTTTCTGCTTGCTTTTTCTTTTTCTTTCTTTCTTTTTTCGCAAGCCTTTGCTTTTTCATTGCTTTTTCTTGCTTCAAGAATCAATTTTATGATTATTCAGATCATCAATAACATTTCTCTTTGCTCATCATTCTTTGAAGAGCCAACAAATTTAACATTCATAAACAACAAGATCAAAAATATGCACTGTTTAAGCATTCATTCAGAAAACAAAAAGTATTGTCACCACATCAATATAATTAAATTAAATTCAAGGACAATTTTCGAAATTTATGTACTTCTTGTTCTTTTGAATTAAAAACATATTTTTATTTAAGAGAAGTGAGGGATTTATGGAATTTATTCACAGCTTTAAGACATAGTTACTACATACTAATGATCATGAAGTAGAGACACAAAACATAAATAGACATGAAGCATAAAAATCGAAAAACAGAAAAATAAGAACAAGGAATGAGTCCACCTTAGTGGCGTCTTCTTCTTGAAGGACCAATGATGTCCTTAAGCTCTTCTATGTCCCTTCCTTGCCTTTGTTGTTCCTCCCCCATTGCTCTTTGATCTTCTCTTATTTCATGGAGAATGATGGAGTGCTCTTGATGTTCCATCCTTAATTGTTCCACATTGTAACTCAAATCTTCTAAGGAAGTGTTGAGTTGTTCCTAATAGTTGTTGGGAGGAAAGTGCATCCCTTGAGGCATCTCCGGAATTTCTTGGTGATGAGCTTCCTCATGCGTCTCTTGGGTTCTATGAGTGGGCTCTCTTGTTTGCTCCATCTTTTTCTTAGTGATGGGCTTGTCCTCCTCAATGAGGATGTCTCCTTCTATGATAACTCCAGCTGAGTAACATAGATGGCAAATAAGACGAGGAAAAGCTAACCTTGCCAAAGTAGAGGACTTATCGGCTATTTTGTAGAATTCATGGGAGATGACTTCATGAACTTCTACTTCCTCTCCAATCATGATACCATGAATCATGATGGCCCGATCCAACGTAACTTCAGATCGGTTGCTATGGGGATGATGGAGCGTTTGAATGAACTCCAACCATCCTCTAGCCACAGGCTTGAGGTCCAGTCTTCTTAGTTGAACCGGCTTGCCTTTGGAGTCTCTTTTCCATTGAGCTCCTTCCACACATATGTCCACAAGGACTTGGTCCAACCTTTGATTAAAGTTGACCCTTCTAGTGTAGGGGTGTGCATCTCCTTGCATCATGGGTAAGTTAAACGCGAACCTCACATTTTCCGGACTAAAATCTAAGTATTTCCCCCGAACCATTGTAAGATAATTCTTTGGATTCGGGTTCACACTTTGATCATGGTTCCTAGTGATCCATGCATTGGCATAAAACTCTTGAACCATTAAGATTCCGACTTGTTGCATGGGATTGGTTAGGACTTCCCAACCTCTTCTTCGGATTTCATGTTGGATCTCCGGATACTCATTTTTCTTGAGCTTGAAAGGGACCTCAGGGATCACCTTCTTCTTGGCCACAACATCATAGAAGTGGTCTTGATGGGCTTTGGAGATGAATCTTTCCATCTCCCATGACTCAGAGGTGGAAGCTTTTGTCTTCCCTTTTCCTTTTCTAGAGGATTCTCCGGCCTTGGGTGCCATCAATGGTTATGGAAAAACAAAAAGCTTATGCTTTTACCACACCAAACTTAAAATATTGCTCGCCCTCGAGCAAGAGAAGAAAAAAGAGAAGAAGAAAAAGAAGAAAATATGGAGGAGAAGGGGAGATGTAGGTTTCGGCCAAGGTATAGAAGAGGGGGCTGTGTTGTGTGAAAATGAAGTAGAATGGATGGGTATATATAGGGAGGGGGGAGAGGGTAGGTTCGGCCATTTAGGGTGGGTTTGGGGGGGGGAAAGATTTTTGAATTTTGTAGGTAGGTGGGGTTTATGGGGAAGAGTGGATGGATGTGAGTGGTGAAGGGGGTAATTGGGAAGAGAGGTTGAGGTGATTGGTGAAGGGTTTTTGGGAAAGTGTGTTATAGGATTAATTAGGAGGTAAGGTGGGAATATGTTAGGTGGGGATCCAGTGAGGCCCACAGATCCTGAGATGATCCTGTGGGGTCCAGAGATCCTGAGGTGTCAAGGATTTACATCCCTGCACCAATTAGGCATGTAAAATGTCTTAGCATACCATTCTGGCATTTAAACGCCGAAGTGGTGCACGTTCTGGGCGTTCAACGCCCATGTGCAGCATGTTTCTGGCGTTGAATGCCAGTTCCATGCTTGTTACTGGCGTTCAGTGCCAGCTTCCCTCAGGGCATATTCCTGGCATCCAAATGCCAGGATGTTGCTTGTTTCTGGCATTCAGCGCCAGATACATGCTCTGTTATGGCGTTGAACGCCAGCTAGATGCACCTTACTGGCGTTTAAACGCCAGTAAGTCCTTCCTCCAGGGTGTGATTTTTCTTCTGCTATTTTTGATTCTGTTTTTAATTTTAGTATTTTTTTCGTGACTCCACATGATCATGGACCTACTAAAACACAAAATAAAAATAAAAATAAAATTAGATAAACAAAAATTGGGTTGCCTCCTAACAAGCGCTTCTTTAATGTCAATAACTTGACAGTGGGCTCTCATGGAGCCACAAAGGTGGTCAGGTCAATGTTGTGGACTCCCAACACCAAACTTAGAGTTTGGATATGGGGGTTCAACACTAAACTTAGAGTTTGGTTGTGGCCTCCCAACACCAAACTTAGAGTTTGATTGTGGGGGCTCTGTTTGACTCTGTATTGAGAGAAGCTCTGCATGCTTACTCTCCCTTGTTACAAAAGGATAGACGTGTGCCTTAAACACAAGGTAGTCCCCATTCAATTGAAGGACTAATTCTCCTCTGTTAACATCTATCACAGCTTCTGCTGTGGCTAGGAAAGGTCTTCCAAGGATGATGCATTCATCTTCTTCCTTCCTAGTGTCTAAGATTATGAAATCAGCAAGGATGTAAAGGCCTTCAACCTTTACTAACACGTCCTCTACTAATCCATAAGCTTGTCTTACTGACTTGTCTGCCAATTGTAATGAGAATAAGGCAGGCTGTACCTCAATGATCCCCAGTTTCTCCATTACAGAGAGTGGCATAAGATTTATTCCTGACCCCAAGTCACACAGAGCCTTGTTAAAGGTCATGGTGCCTATGGTACAGGGTATTCAGAATTTACCAGGATCTTGTCTCTTTTGAGATAAAGTTTTCTGAACCCATGTATCTAGTTCACTAATGAGCAAGGGAGGTTCACCTTCCCAAGTCTCATTACCAAATAACTTGGCATTCAGCTTCATGATGGCTCCTAGATATTGAGCAACTTGCTCTCCAGTTATATCTTCATCCTCTTCAGAGGAAGAATAATCTTCAGAACTCATGAATGGCAGAAGGAGATTTAATGGAATCTCTATGGTCTCTATATGAGCCTCAGATTCCTTTATGTCCTCAATAGGAAACTCTTTCTTGTTTGAGAGACGTCCCAGGAGGTCTTCCTCACTAGGATTTTTGTCCTTCTCCTCCCTTGTGCATTCACCCATATTGATTACATCAATGGCCTTGCACTCTCTTCTTGGATTTTCTTCTGTATTGCTTGGGAGAGTACTGGGAGGATTTTCAGTGACTTTCTTACTCAGCTGGCCCATTTGTGCCTCCAAATTTCTGATGGAGGACCTTGTTTCACTCATGAAACTTAAAGTGGCCTTAGACAGATCAGAGACTAAATTTGCTAAATTAGAGGGGCTCTGCTTAGAATTCTCTGTCTGTTGCTGAGAAGATGATGGAAAAGGCTTGTTATTGTTTAGCCTGTTTCTTCCACCATTATTAAAGCCTTGTTGAGGCTTTTGTTGATCCTTCCATGAGAAATTTGGATGATTTCTCCATGATGAATTATAGGTGTTCCCATAAGATTCACCCATGTAATTTACCTCTGCTATTGCAGGGTTCTCAGGATCATAAGCTTCTTCAGAAGCTGCCTCTTTAGTACTGTTGGATGCATTTTGCCATCCATTCAGACTTTAAGAAATCATGTTGACTTGCTGAGTCAACACTTTGTTTTGAGCCAATATGGCATTCAGAGTATCAATTTCAAGAACTCCCTTCCTCTGAGGCGTCCCATTATTCACGGAATTCCTCTCAGAAGTGTACATGAATTGGTTATTTACAACCATGTCAATAAGTTCTTGAGCTTCTGCAGGCGTTTTCTTTAGGTGAATGGATCCACCTATAGAATAGTCCAATGACATCTTGGAAAACTTATATAGACCATAATAGAATATATCTAATATGGTCCATTATGAAAACATGTCAGAAGGATACTTTTTGGTCATCTGCTTGTATCTTTCCCAAGCTTCATAGAGGAATTCACCATCTTTTTGCTTGAAGGTTTGAACATCCACTCTAAGCTTACTCAGCTTTTGAGGAGGAAAGAATTTATCCAAGAAGGCCGTGACCAGCTTATCCCAAGAGTCCAGGCTATCTTTAGGTTGTGAGTGCAACTATGTTCTAGCTCTGTCTCTTACAGAAAAAGGGAAAAGCATGAGCCTGTAGACTTTAGGATCTAATCCATTCATCTTTACAGTCTCACAAATCAGCAAGAACTCAGTTAAAAACTGGTAAGGATCTTCAGATGGAAGTCCATGAAACTTGCAGTTCTGTTGCATTAGAGCAACTAATTGAGGTTTCAGCTCAAAATTGTTTGCTCCAATGGCCAGAATGGAGATGCTTCCTCCATCAAATTTGGACGTTGGTTTAGTGAAATCACCTAGCATTCTCCTTGCATTATTGTTGTTAGGTTCGGCTGCCATCTCCTTCTCTTGTTCGAAAATTTCAGAAAGGTTGTCTCTGGATTGTTGTAATTTAGCTTCTCTTAGTTTCCTCTTCAGAGTCCTTTCAGGTTCAGGATCAGCTTCAACAAAAGTGTCTTTTTCCTTGTTCCTGCTCATATGAAAGAGAAGAGAAAAAGAAAAGGAAGAAGAATCCTCTATATCTGGACAAAGAGGATCCTTATTATTAGTAGAAGAAGAAAGGAATAAAAGTGGAGAATCCAATCATAAGGGTGAGGATAGTGGCAGTGATTGGAGATGAAGAGAGGTGAAGAGAAGTGTTAGTAAATAAATAAATAAATAGAAGAAGAGGAGAGAGGGAGAATTTGAAAATAATTTTGAAAGAGTAGTTAATGATTTTCAAAAATTAAAGATAAGATATAATTAAAATTAAAATTTAAAACAATTAGTTAATTTAAAAAGAATTTTGAAAAAGGGATGAGATATTTTCGAAATTAGAGAGGGAAAAGTAATTAGGTGGTTTTGAAAAAGATAAAAAACAAACAAAAAGTCAAATAGTTAGTTGAAAAAGATATTAAAGTCAAATTTGAAAAGATAAGAAGATAAGAAGTTAGATAAGATATTTTGAAATCAAATTTTTGAAAAAGATAAAATTTTGAAAAAGATATGATAAAAAGATAAGATGAAAAAGATTTTAAATTTTTAAAATTAAAATTAATTACTTAACTAACAAGAAACTAAAAGATATGATTCTAGAATTTAAAGATTGAACCTTTCTTAACAAGAAAGTAAAAAACTTCAAATTTTTGAATCAAACACATTAATTGTCAGTATAATTTCAAAAATTTGAAATAAAATTAAGAAAAATATTTTGAAAATAATTTTAAAATTTTCGAAATTAATAAGATAAAAATGAAAAAGATTTGATTTTTGAAAAAGTTTTGAAAAGATAGGATTTTTGAAATTGAAAATTTGACTTGACTTGTAAGAAACAACTAATTTTTAAAAATTTTTGACTAAGTCAACTCAAATTTTCGAAAATTATGAGAAAATTAAGGAAAAGATATTTTTTTAATTTTTTTGAATTTTTAATGATGAGAAAGAAAAACAGAAAAATGACGCAAAACATGAAAATTTTGGATCAAAACACAAGATGCATACAAGAACACTATGAATGTCAAGATGAACACTAAGAACACTTTGAAGATCATGATGAACATCAAGAACATATTTTTGAAATATTTTTGATGCAAAGAAAACATGCAAGACACCAAACTTAGAATTCTTTAATGCATGGACACTATGAATGCAAAAATGCATATGAAAAAAAAAACATACAACATTATTGCTTTTTAGATGGTTACACAGGTTATTTCCAGATTCATATAGCCCCTGAGGATTAGGAAAAGACCACTTTTACATGTCCTTTCGGAATGTATGCTTATAAGAGAATGCCCTTTGGCTTGTGCAATGCACCAGCTACCTTCCAAAGGTGCATGATGAGTCTTTTCTCTAACCTTATTGAGGATTGTATGGAAGTTTTTATGGACGATTTTAGCGTTTATGGTGATTCTTTTAGCCTTTGCTTAGATGGATTATCTAGAGTATTAGATAGATGTGTTAACACAAACCTTGTATTAAATTTTGAAAAATGTCACTTTATGGTAAAACAAGGGATTGTATTAGGACGTGTGGTATCTAATAATGGTATCTCTATAGACCCAGCAAAGGTGAATGTTATTTCTAGTTTACCTTACCCCTCTTCTGTGAGGGAAGTCCGTTCGTTCCTTGGCCATGCAGGTTTTTACAGGAGATTTATCAAGGACTTTAGTAAGGTAGCACTTCCCTTATCCAGATTACTGCAGAAGGATATTGAGTTCGAGTTCAGTGATGATTGCAAACAAGCGTTTGATAAGCTGAAGACTGCTCTGACTCAGGCTCCAATTGTGAGAGGACTAGACTGGAGCCAGCCGTTTGAAATCATGTGCGATGCTTCTAACCATGCAGTAGGAGCAGCGTTGGCTCAGCATGAAGGTAAGGATCATTTTGTTATTGCGTATGCGTCTAAGACTTTAGACACTGCCCAGTCCAATTATACTACTACTGAGAAAGAGCTTCTTGCTATTATTTTTGCTATGGATAAATTCCGAGCTTATCTACTTGGTACTAGAGTAGTAGTGTATTCGGACCACGCAGCTTTAAAGTATCTATTAGCTAAAATGGAGTCCAAACCAAGACTTATACGTTGGATACTGCTGTTACAAGAATTTGATTTAGAAATAAAGGATAGAAGTGGTAATCAGAATTTAGTGGCAGACCATTTGAGTCGCCTTGAGCATATTAAGGATGATTCTACTCCTTTAAATAACAATTTTCCTTTTGATAACCTACAAGCAGTATCTACGGTAGCCCCTTGGTATGCACCTGTTGCTAATTACTTGGTTAGCGGCACATTTCTTCAAAATTTTTCTAAGCATCAAAGAGACAAGCTGAAAAGCGAGTCCAAATATTATATATGGGATGACCCATATTTATGGAGATGTGGCTCTGACCAAGTAATTAGACGTTGTGTGCGTCAATCAGAATTCCAGTCTATCTTAGAGGCCTGTCACTCATCTGAGAGTGGATGACATTTTGGTCCTCAAAGAACAGCTAGAAAGATCTTAGACTGTGGATTCTGGTGGCCTACTCTTTTTAGGGACGCTGCCGAATTTTGTAAATCCTGTCTCCCATGCCAGAAATTTGGTAATATATCCAGGAGGGATGAGATGCCTCAACAAATTATGCTTTTCTGTGAAATTTTTGATGTTTGGGGTATTGACTTCATGGGTCCATTTCCCAATTCTAATGGTTATTTTTATATATTGTTAGCTGTGGATTATGTTTCCAAATGGGTAGAAGCAATTCCTACTCGTACTGATGATGCTAACACTGTTGTTTCCTTTGTGAGAAACCATATTATATGTCGCTTTGGATCACCACGAGCAATCGTGAGCGATCAAGGCATCCATTTCTGTAACAGGAGACTAACAAGATTAATGAAAAAGCATGGGATAATCCATAAAGTCGCAACAGCTTACCATCCCCAAACTAATGGGCAAGCCGAGGTGTCAAACAGAGAAATCAAGCGTATCTTACAAAAGATAGTAAAGTCTCATAGAAAAGTCTCGAGCACCAGGCTACAAGATGCACTTTGGGCATATAGAACAGCATATAAGACACCCATTGGGATGAGTCCTTTCCGCTTGGTTTATGGAAAAGCTTGTCATCTCCCAGTTGAAGTAGAACACAGAGCCTTTTGAGCAGTTAAGGAGTGCAACATGGGAATTGATAAAGCCGGAGCTGAAAGGAAGTTGCAACTGCAAGAATTGGAGAGCCTTCGCCTAGAAGCCTATGAGAACTCAGGAATATACAAGGAGAAGATGAAGGCTGTACATGATCAAAACATCAAGAAGAAAGAGTTCCAACCTGGAGATTTAGTCCTCCTTTACAAATCTTGACTAAGGCTTATGCCAGGTAAGTTGAGATCAAGATGGGAAGGTCCATATAGAGTAGAAAAGGCAGAACCATACGGAGTTTATCACCTAAGCCATCCTTCAAGCTCTGAACTCATTAAAGTTAATGGACAACGCCTGAAGCTATACCATGGCGAGAAGCGGCAGAGAAACAAGGAGTTTGAGATCTTTCTCTTGGAAGATCCCTACATAGCAGAAGACTGAGCTAGTGGAGCGTCCAACTTAAGGACGTTAAAGCAAAGTGCTAGGTGGGAGACAACCCACCATGGTATGATCGTTCTTTTCCTTATTTTTAGTTTTTCCTGTTCAATAACTATTCTCTTTATTAGTACTTTCGTGAATTTTCATTTACAGGTTTCATTTAAAAAAAAAAATATTCGCTACGCGACGCGATCGCATCAGCGACGCGTCCGCGTCGCTTGGAGAGAAAGGAAAAATAAAAGTGAACAGAGAGTCACGCTAGAGCGTGGCTGGAGGCGTGCTAATGGCACATATCGACCCACGCGACCGCGTTGCTGACGCGTCCGCGTCTAATGGGAAGTATGGCCTCCCACGCAACCGCGTGCCCCACGCGGCCGCGTCCCTTGGTTTTCCACGTAAAAGGGTGCACAATGAAATATTGTGCGAGAGTAGTGCTAGATTGGTGCTGAAAGCACAATCCTTATCATGCGACCGTGTGCCACACGCGACCGGGTCCTCTATCTTCTGCAGCACACTCACGCGATCGCGTGCCCCACGCGATCGCGTCACCCCACTTTTGGCAAATAAATTAATTTGAACAGAGAGTTGTGCTGGCGCGAGGCTGCACTCGCGCCAGAAGCATAACATGGGTCACGCGACCGCGTGACTAACGCGATCGCGTGCCCATACTTAACGTGCATCCACGCGAACGCGTGCTCCACGCAGCCGCGTCGCATGCGCCGCACAGCTCACCCTAAAATTGCCACATATCTTATCTTTCTCTCCTCCAAATCCTAATTTTTCTTTTCCCTCTTTATTTCTTCCTTTTCCCTTCTTCTTCCTATCTCACCTTTCACTTTTTCTCTCTCACCTCCATTCCTAAGGTTCTATTTTCTTCTTCCTTCTTCACTTTTCTATCATTCTTATTATTTTATAAGTTATTTTCTTTTTTCTTTTCTTCTTCTTTTCATTATTCTTATTTTCTTTTTTCTTCTTTTCCTTTTTACATGGTGTTAGAAATTTATTTGAGTCATTATTCCTCATTATATACTTGTGAATTGTTGCAAATTGTTTGACAATTATTATTCTTATTTTTTAAGGGATTGCTTGCATGTTCACTTTCATACTTTTTATATCTTATCTACCATGCATGCCATGTGTTTGTGAAAAAGCCCATATAGCATTATGCACTTTTCTACATTACTTTACTCTACCATTCAATGCTTGCTTTTCACAAATTCTCTTTCCTATTGTTTTACTTAAATTTAATTGTCAATACAAATAATTTTGGCTTGTTACAACTGATGCTTGGTCTATGCTACTCATGCCCTTTTCCGGCATGCCAATAAACACCTTGCATCCACTTATGTTTCAATGCACTTCCTACTTTTCATTGATGGCTTTTCACATGTACTCAAGAGCATGTGTTAATGTCATTTACATTCTTGTGTACATCGATCACCAATCTTCTGTTCTCTTCCTTGCTGTATATCTATTTGAATTTAATTTACTTTCTCCTCCCTTTTTCAGGATGGTCACCAAGAAAGGAAAGGAGAAAGCAAATCCTAAACCCCCAGCAAGAAGAGGAACTAAAAAAGCATTAGTGGCAGAGCTCCCTTCAACCGCAGTCAAGCCCTCAACAAAAAGAGTTAAGAGGATAATAAAGGTTGATGAAAAGGAGAAAGCCTTTCCAACAAAGGACACTGCGCGATTTCCCAATTGCTACTATGAGCAGATGTTCCCTATCCTAGCAGAAAGGAACTATAACAATGAATACCTTCTTATCCTCCCGTCCAATATTGCTTCCTTTGTTGAGCCGCAAATTGAACAAAGACAATGAGGTTTCCTACAGAGACAGCCAAGGTAGGTCAATCTTTCTTAGGTAGTTGAGTTCTACTCCAACTCCTACATGCCAACCCTGCAGTCTGTTTATGTCCGGCAGAAGCAAGTCCCCATTACGGAAGAAGCCATTCAGCAAGCTCTGAGTCTTCCCCTTATTCCAGAAGGAATGGACGCCTTCCAAGAAGCCACACTTAAGCGCCAGAGGTACCAATTTGACTGGGACTCCGTTCTCAGAGTTATCGCACTACCTGGTAGCCGTTGGATTTACGGATACCACCGTAACCGCCCTAAGGGAATCTTGGCTTCAGCACTTACCTTGGAGGCTCGCGTATGGGCACAGATCATGTCCCATTACATCTTTCCGAGCACTCACGAGTCCTCCTTCACCGCGGACATGGCTGTTCTACTATGGTGCATCCTTACAGACCAACCTTTGAATCTCTCAGGCCATATCCGGAATGCTATGGGACATGTACAAATTGCGGGCAATTTACCTTTTCCCACCTTGGTCTCCGATCTTGTCTCAGTAGCCGGAGTCGCCCACAGAGCTGGGGACACCAAAGCCGTGCTTCTACGGGATGATCAGTATGTCCCTAACGGGAAATACCTCAGACTTCAAGCAGCCACTACAAGCCTCCCTACTGCTCCAGTTGAAGATGATCCTTCTTCAACACCACAAGCACCTACAACTGATGACTTGCTCCAGCAGATAATCAAACGGTTGGATCGGCAAGAACACAAAGCTAAATTGAGAGAGCATCGTAACAATCGACGATTCAAACACCTCAGGGAGCTACTTAGAGGAGATTGCAAAGACTCTGACACCCCGGAATCCACTTCTTTCACTAGCACAGGGAGCCATGACGGTTCCGATTGTGGAGATACTACTACCAGCCCACCCCTGTTCCTGACAGATGGCACCGAGGACGGTGCAAAGCCTTAAGTGTGGGGAGGTCGGTCAGTACCTGACTTCTGGAGGTAATTTCTCTTCTCTAGCACCAATAATTAGGATATTTTAGTTAGATTTTCTTTCTTTTATAGAATAGAATAAATTGCATAGGTTAGGATAGTTGCATGCATGTTCTACTTGATTGAAAAGACAATAAGTTTCTTCTAAGACTCTATCTTTGGAACAAAAATTTCACTAATTTTTCAAAATTTTTTTATGATAAATTTGTTTGAGTTGTATTTGGAACATGATGTTTGAGCTAAAGAACACACAACCTATGAAAGATTTGAGCCTTTATGTATGATTACATTATTTAACCATAATTATTTTATTCTTGTGTGTTTACTTCTCTATGATTGTAATCTATATTTTGTTTTATCTTATATGTCCAATATTTATTATATTTGCATGCTTGCACATGATTGAGGCCATTATTTGTTTAAACTCACTTATCCAAATTAAGCATACCCTTTTCAATTACCATTGTTAACCACTTTGAGCCTTTAAATCCTAATTGTTCTATATTATACCACATTAATAACCTTAAGCTAAAAAAACAATTGTATATCCCAAATTGAATCTTTGGTTAGCTTAAGATAAAATTGTGTGTGCTAGTTAAGTATGGGAAATTGTGGGAACAAAAGTTGTTAAAGAAATGTGTCATTTAATAGGAATTTGGATACCTACTCATGTGAAACTACAAGAACCGAAAATCCATGTGCATTGATAAGATATATTTATTTTAATCTTTCAAAAAAAAATTACTAAATAAATAAATGAATAAATAAGGGGAAAAAATTACCCCAATGTTGAATTCAGAATTCAAAGATCAATGCACATATGATAGAACCAAAATATAAGTTGATACATGAGTATGGATTGGAAAAGGGAATTCTGGGTAGCTAGGTGTGAACTTTAAGATTACATTAAAATATATAGGTTGGGTTGAAGCTTGGGTTAATTAAAGATTCAATTTATCAGCTCACTTAACCAAATGTATATCCATACCCTCACCTTGGCCCCATTACAACCTTGAAAAGACCTCATGATATTTGCATTGGTATATTAACTATTGTTGATTGGTTAGGAGAAAAACAAAAGTTAGAAAGCATGACTAGAGAAGGATAGAGCGATTACCCTATACACTAGAGATTAGAGCTACATACATTATCAGTGAGGGTTCAATGCTTGAATTTTCATGTTCCCTGCTTTCATGAGCTATCTTCTTGCATTTTTATCTGTGTCACTGTAAAATGATAGAATTAGTGGAATTTGATTTATAATTGTTTTGAAGAGCTTATTTACTTTTGATCAAGTGGGCAAGAATCATATAGTTGCATTTGTTTATATATATAGGATTGCATTGCATGGGTTTCTACATGTTCATACTTATTCATTTTATCTCCTTCAATTAAGCATGAGGACATGCTAATGTTTAAGTGTGGGGAGGTTGATAAACCACTATTTTATGGTTTATATTGTGTTTAATTGTGTGGTTTTATTATGATCCTTACCCACTTTTTCATAAAAATAGCATGCATTTAGATTTCCTTCCTGAATTCATTACATGTTTGAAAACTACTTTCTAAAGGCTTTAATTATGTTCTTTTAATTCTCCTTTATCCCATTCGACGCCGTGATCTGTGTGTTGAGTGTTTTAAACTTTACAAGGCATGAATGAGTTAGAGATTGGAAAGGAAGCTAGCGAAAAATGGAAGGAACACAAGAATTTGAGAAGATAACCAGCGAGAAGTGACGCGGTCGCATGGCTCACGTGACTGCGCGAAGGAGAGCAAATCACAGTGGTGCGGCCGCATGGATCACGCGGCCGCACGGATTGGAAAAGCTCAAGCGACGCGGTAGCGTGGACGACGCGAACGCGTGGCATGGAAAAGCGCGAGTGACGCGTCCGCATAGGTGACGCGATCGCGTGACATGTGCGATCTGCATAATCTGCAGAATTCGTGGGGGCAATTTTGGACCCTATTTCGACCCAGTTTTTGGCCCGGAATAGCAGACTAGAGCCAGAGAATATGCAGAAACAAAAACAACATTCATTCCACACAGTGGAGAGTTTTTTTAGATCTAGTTTTACTCCTCTTCTAGGTTTTTCTCTCTAGGTTTTAGAATTTTAATTTTCAATTTTGATCTTAGTATTGGAACACTTAGAAGAGTTATTTCCTCATCAAGACTTCGTCATTCTAGTTCGTTCTCTTACCTTGGTTTTATTCTTCCATGTTCTTTGCTTTGTTTAATTTTGTCATTTGAATATTTTTATGATTATTTAATACGAGAATTATTCCTTTCATTTTAATCCATTTTACATTCCAATAATCATGTCTTCTTTTAATTCCTTTTCATATGTTATAGATTTGTTATTTACAATGTGCGAGTAGTTCCCCTCACTTGATGGGGAGTTGATTGAAAGGAACTCTTGAGTTGGAAGGATTGAAAGAGAATTTGTAATTGGGATAATTGTTGGATTGCTCTCTGATCACTAATACCAACTCATTTTTATTAATTGAATTGCAACTTGTGAACAGACATGGCATTCCAATTTGTTTGACTTTCCCTTACTTAGTAAAGGATAATTAAACAAATCAATCTTTAATTATCAATTACTCTGAGAGAACTCCAACAACATTAGAGATTCTAACTGATCAACTCCCAGTCAAGGCTTTTTATTTACATTATTCAATTTTATTAACTTTAATTTTCCTGTTACTCAATTCACTTCTTTGAAAACCTCTGGTTAATAAAATAGCACACTTTCTGCAACTCGTTGGGAGACGACCTGGGATTCATACTCCCATTAATTTTTAATTTATATTTTCTGTGACACATTTTTAAATTGATAGGCAGATTTTTGGTGAGTTAAGAACTATACTTACAACGTAACCATTTTTATAATTTTTAATTCACCAACTTCTGTGCTCCATCACTTAGCTCCATGTTACTCTTCACGTTAGTGGTCTTAACGTGATCACTAACGTGGCACTCTTGGCTTAGTCCAACTTTAGTGACAAAGGTGAGTGTCACTAATGTTGGCAATTGCTTCCTCCCCCCACGTTAGAGTTCACGTTAATTGGATTAACGTAGCTCTTGACGTGGCTAAATGTGCCTTTGTAGAACGTTAGTGGCATTCACTTTTACCACTAACGTTGGATCTCATCTTTTCCTTCACGTTAGCTACCATGTTAATGTACCTAACGTGGCAACTAACGTGGGCTATGATGGCGTCAAAGGCGTTATTGGCGATCATTTTTCCCATTAACACTACAAGCTTGTCCCCATTCTACGTTAGTGGTCACGTTAAATAACTTAACGTGACAACTAACGTGGCTCCTTCTTGCTTCCTTTGTCCTGAAATCAAGCAATTAAAGTGCATCAAAGCTCTGCTCCAAGTCATGAGATTATGCATCCTCAATTATATCATTCAATTCCTGCACAATTCTCATGAAATCATGTAAAGTTCACAATGTTTGCTTGAATCAAGGTGTAAGTGTGTTTTCATCCAAAACTTGCTTATTTACTAAGAAAATGCATGAAACTACCCTAAAACAGTAAAGAAAAGGTCAGTGAAACTGGCCAAGATGCCCTGGCATCAGAGACACAAACAAGTTGAGAATGTACATGAAAAATAACAAAAGACACAAAACAAGACAATTTAAAGACCAGACAAAGATAATCATCAAGAACAACTTGAAGATCAATGAAGAATACAATGCATATATTCTTGAAAAATGAAAGAAAAATAAAGACGTGTAATTGACACCGAACTTAAAAATTGACACTAGACTCAAACAGGAAACACAAAAATAATTTTGATTTTATGATTTTATAAATTTTTTGTATTTTTTCAAAAATTATTTTGAAAAAGAAAATAAGAAACTCAAAATTTTTAATAAGAATTCCAGGAATCATGCAATGTTAGTCTAAAGCTTCAGTCTAAAAAGATTAGACAGGGTTAAACAAGCTTCAGCAGGACATTACATACAACAGCCAAATTGATGGGAATCAACTAGCTCTTTTAATGATAAAAGCATCATCTGAAACTCTAGAATTCGTTCTTAAAAATTCTGAAGAACAAAATAAAAGAAAAATACCTAATCTAAGCAACAAGATGAACCATCAGTTGTCCAAACTCGAACAAGCCCCAGCAACAGCGTTAAAAACTTGGTACATGAAATCGTGATATACAACATCGTGTAGCTGACCAGCAAGTGCACTGGTTCGTCCAAGTAATATCTTACGTGAGTAAGGGTCGATCCCACGGAGATTGTCGGCTTGAAGCAAGCTATGGTCACCTTGTAAATCTCAGTCAGGCAGACTCAAATGGTTATGGGGTTTTGATAATTAAAAGACAAATAAAACATAAAATAAGATAGAAATACTTATGTAATTCATTGGTGGGAATTTCAGATAAGCGTATGGAGATGCTTTGTTCCTTCTGAATCTCTGCTTTCCTATTGCCTTCATCCAATCATTCATACTCCCTTCCATGGCAAGCTGTATGTAGGTGGATCACCGTTGTCAATGGCTACCATCCATCCTCTCACTGAAAATGGTGCTCTATGGTTTCCCACATGGCTAATCAGCTGTCGGTTCTTGATCGTGTCGGAATAAGATCCATTGATCCTTTTGCGCACTGTCATTGCACCCTACAGTCGTGAGTTTGAAGCTCGTCACAGTCATCCCATCCCAGATCCTACTCGAAATACCACAGACGTGGTTTATACTTTCCGGATCTCAAGAATGCCGCCCATTTGATTCTAGCTTATACCACGAAGACTCTGATCGCATGGTGGAAGCTTTGTTGTCAGGAGAGGCAACCATGCATCGTGAACCAGGAGGCCAAGAGATACACGCTCAAGCTATAGCATGTAGAATGGAAGTGGTTGTTAGGCACGCGTTCATAAGGGAGAATGATGATGAGTGTCACAAATCATCACATTCATCTGGTTAAAGTGCGAGTGAATATCTTAGAATAAGAATAAGCTTGAATTGAATAGAAGAACAATAGTACTTTGCATTTATTCGTGAGGAACAACAGAGCTCCACACCTTAATCTATGGTGTGTAGAAACTCCACCATTGAAAATACATAAGTGATAATGGTGTTCATTGGTTTTGGCCCCAGAGGGGGGAACCAGAATAACCGAGACGACTAATACAATAGAGAAAAGTTCTATTTATAATGAACTAGTAACCTATGGTTTACAGAAATAAGTAAATGATGCATAAATCCACTTCCAGGGCCCACTTAGTGTGTGCTTGGGCTGAGCATTGAAGCTTTCACGTGCATAGGCTTTTCTTGGAGTTAAACGCCAGCTTTGGTGCCAGTTTGGGCGTTTAACTCCAGCTTTTATGCCAGTTTGGGCGTTTTACGCCATAATTTTTATGCTGAATTGGAACGCCAGTTTGAGCCATTAAATCTCGGGCAAAGTATGGACAATTATACATTTCTGAAAAGCCCAAGATGTCTACTTTCCAACTCAATTGAGAGCGCGCTAATTAAGCTTTTGTAGCTCCGGAAAATCTATTTCGAGTGCAGGGAGGTCAGAATCCAACACCATCTGCAGTCCTTTTTCAGCCTCTAAATCAGATTTTTGCTCAGGTCCCTCAATTTCAGCCAGAAAATACCTGAAATCACATTAAAGCACACAAACTCATAGTAAAGTCCAGAAATGTGATTTTTGCATAAAAAATAATAAAAATATACTAAAAACTAACTAAATCATACTAAAAACTACCTAAAAACAATGCCAAAAAGCGTATAAATTATCCGCTCATCAAGGACCCTTCTCTTAGTCCATCTCGAAAAGGCACCCGACCTCTTTGAGTGATGTACAAGATAGAGATGAAAAGTACATCAATATGTTGGAAAACACTAGATTGCGAGAACCGAGCTAGGAATACGGGCACTCTCACCCATTAAAGGAGAAGGAGAGGGAGCTCAAGAATAAGGAAGAAGTCGGGCTCGAGAGGCCCAGAAGGTATCATTCCTACACCCCCCTACGAGATTCCTTAGTCGATGTACACAGGGAAATTTGTCATACAGAAAAACTACCTCCCCCATGACCAATCAAGAACAAGAAGGGGGAGCCGTAGCGAATACTGTGAGTACCATAAATTGTATGGTCACTCAACCAATGATTGTTACGACCTAAAAAGCGTGATAGAAAAGCTAGCCAGGGAAGTTCGGCTGGACAGATATCTCATGGAAAGGTCGGACAATCACGGAAAAAGAAACAGAGATGACGAAGGTCACGGACGAAGAAGTCCACCCCCACAAACCCCCGAACGACATATTCATACGATATCGGGAGGCTTTACGGGAGGAGGAGTAACCATGTTATCTCGGAAAAAACATTTGAAAGAAGTCTACCAGGTCAGGAATAAAGGTCTCGACTTACCCACTATTTCATTCACCAAAGAAGACGGACAAGGTATTGTGCCTGGGCATGATAACCTAGTGGTAATCACTATGATTCTTGCCAATGCTCATATACACAAAACTCTAATGGACCAAGGGAGCTCGGCAGACATCCTGTTCAAACCAGCATTTTACAAACTGGGATTAGATGAGAAGGAGTTAAGGGCCTACCCGGATACCCTCTTCGGATTGGGGGATACTCCAATCAAACCACTGGGGTTCATTCCCTTACATACAACTTTTGAAAAGGGAGTGAAATCCAAAACTTTAAGCATCGAGTTCATTGTCCTCGATGTGGGTTCTGCCTATAATGCCCTGATAGGTATGACAACCCTAAATCGGCTTAGAGAAGTGGTTTCTATCCCCATCTTTGCATGAAGTTCCAAACACTAGAACGGATCACCACTATCAGAGGAGATCAAAAGTTGGCGAGAAAATGTTACAGTGATAACCTCAACCTAAGGGGCAAAGGGAAAGAGGTCAATACCATTGAGCTCAGAGGAGTTAGAGTTAAATAAGAGCTACCACGGCCCCGAGGAAGGACTGAAGAGATATAAATCAGGCATGAAGTCAGAAAGAACACTGTTCATACCCCGGGTCAAGTTGTCCGACCTGGGATGTCTGACAATAAAGCGACCAACCTCTTCAGGTCAGAATCCGACCTCTTCTCAAAGAGCTCGGTTAAATCACCAGGAAAGCCTAAAAAAGGGCCCAAATAGAGGATCACATCCCAAATCCTAAAGGCAGCCCAAGCCTACAGAGAGAAAGGCGGTTTCCCAGAAGATAAGATGACCTCACTCAAATATAAGATAATATAGGATAACATAACTTATCTTATCTAAAAAGGTCACTCCACACCATTATAAATACACTGAAGCATCCAGGTATAACTCATACTCTGATTCTACTAAAAACCTGCTTAATACCCTTGCTAACTTAAGCATCAGAGTCCCTTGCAGGTACCACCACCCACCGGTGATGAAGGATCAACAGCATTACCAGTCCAACAAGTTATACACGACAACCCCGGCCGCCACACACAAGCCTGACCCATCATCTCTGACCAGTACAGAAGATCTCGTCCGAGATCAACCTACAGTTTCAGGTAACCCTTGGAACATTGGCGCCGTTGCTGGGAAACCTGGAAGTCATCCCATCATCGTGGCGGATGACCATGACAACGACCACAGTTCAGATTTAGAGGATATAACGCCGCACAAAAACGCAGACACTACACCAAAGGATACTTCTCAACTTAACAACAAAAGGAATTCCCCGAACACGGGAGCCATGGAGGCGCTTCAAGATCGTTTAAAACAACTTGAAGAAGAAGCCCTACGTCAACGAGAGGCTGGGAAAGACCTATAGAAGAAAATAAGGCGACGTCGGGAATTGGAGGACAAACTCCTAAAACTCGAAGCCGATCTCAATACCAAAGCCATCCGATCCCCTCCTGAGGATAGCTCCCGCAAAGAACAAGATCCATTCACCAAGGAGATCATGAAGTCCAAAATTCCAAAAGACTTTAAACTCCCAAACATGACTCTGTACGACGGCACTACAGATCTCGGCCATCATCTTAGCAATTTCAGAAGTAGAATGTACCTCACCGACACCTCAGATGCAGTTTGTTGCAAAGCCTTTCCGACTACTTTAACAAAGATGGAAATTTGATGGTTTGACAATTTACCTCCGAGGTCCATCTCGAGTTTCGACGACTTGGCCAAGAAGTTTTTGGCCAGATTCTCCATCCAAAAGACAAGGCTAAGCACGCCCCAAGTCTATTAGGAATCAGGCAAGGAGAACGGGAAAGTCTTCGCAACTACATGGAAATATTCAACAAAATATGCCTGGACATACAGAGCCTACCAACAGAGGCTGCCATTATGGGCCTCATCAAAGGCTTACGAGAGGGACCTTTTAGCCAATCTACATCGAAAAAATAACCCGCATCTCTAAACGAAGTGCAAGAACGAGCAGAGAAGTATATCAATATGGAGGAAAACTCTGACTAGGAGAGACCTCAAAATCCGGATTCACCTCCCGGGATAAGGACAAAGAGTCCAAAAAGAAGGAAGATCGACATGGAGAAAAAATTAAAAAATACCACAATTACACCCCTCTTCGGGTGTCCCTTATGGATGTCTACAGAGAGATTTGCCACACTGAAAAAATACCTCCAGCTCGACCACTCAAAGGCAAAAAAGGAGGAGGAAATCGGGGCGAATATTGTGAATATCATCGAATCCGCGGGCATTCCACCAATGAATGTTTTGACTTAAAAAATGTCATAGAAAAGCTAGTAAGAGAGGGGAAGCTAGATCGGTATCTGGCCACCCGGGACGATGAGCAAAGAAAAAGAAGAAGGGAAGAAGATGTCGGACGAACCGAGCGGTCACCTCGTACACCAGAAAGACATGTCCACATGATACACGGCGGATTTGCGGGTGGAGGAGTCTCCAAATCATCTCGCAAAAGATATCTTAAAGAAGTATATCATGTCGAGGGGAAGGAGGAAGCACCCGACATCCCCTGCGATTACTTTCAGCAAAGAAGACACATTCGGTATAATCTCAGGACACGACGATCCCATGGTCATTACTGTTATACTGGCGAATGAAAATCTCCACCGCATACTGATAGACCAAAGGAGCTCCGCCGACATCTTGTTCAAAACTGCCTTCGACAAGCTCGGCTTAGAAGAAAAAGAACTCATAGCATATCCAAACAGCCTGTTTAGTCTAGGAGACACCCCAGTTCAACCGCTTGGATACATCTCGCTGCACACAACCTTCGAAAAAGGAAACCAATCAAGAACACTCAAGATAGATTACATCGTGGTCGACGTAAGTTCAGCCTATAATGCCTTAATAGGCCGGACAACATTGAATCAGCTTGGTGCAATAGTCTCGACTCCACATCTATGCATGAAATTCCCAACTGCAGAAGGGAGAGCTACAATAAAAGCATACCAGAAGACGGCGCGCCATTGTTTCCATAAAAGTCTAAACCTCAGAGGCATAGGAGAAGAATTCCTCACAATCGAGCTCGGTGGAGTGCAGAGGTGGGAAGAACTCCGCCCACAACCCGAAGGTGAAATAGAAAAAGTCCAGATCGGGAACACCCCGGACCAAACAACCAATATCGGTACAATCCTAAAAGGAGACATAAAAGAATCACTCATACAGTTCTTGCGAAACAACGTCGATCTCTTTGCATGGAAGGCCACAGACATGCCAGGCATAGACCCCAAGCTAATGTGTCATAAACTATTAGTCTACCCAGGATCTCGGCCAGTACAACAGAGGCGTAGAAAGCTCGGACAAGAATGCTCCCAAGCTGTAGAAGAGCAGGTACAAGCTCTACTAGAAGCAGGGTTCATAAGAGAAGTTAAATACCCGCTATGGCTGGCTAATGTCGTCTTGGTGAAAAAGTCAAACGGGAAGTGGCAAATGTGCACCGACTACACTGATCTCAACAAAGCCTACCTAAAAGATCCTTACCCACTCCCAAGTATCGACGCTCTAGTAGATGCTTCCACCGGATATAAATACCTCTCGTTTATGAACGCATACTCCGGATACAATCAGATCCCAATGTATCCACCCGACCAAGAAAAAACTTCGTTCTTAATCCCAAAAGCAAACTACTGCTACGTCGTCATGCCTTTCGGTCTTAAAAATACGGGAGCTCCTTATCAGAGATTGATGAATAAGGTCTTTTCGGATCACATTGGAAAAATCATGGAAGTCTACGTGGACGACATGCTAATAAAGACACAAAATAAAGAGATGTTATTGTCCAACCTGACCCATGTATTCGACACCATAAGACGGCATGGCATGCGACTCAATCCCGCAAAATGCACCTTCGCAGTAAAGGCTGCCAAATTCTTGGGTTTTATGCTCACACAGAGAGGAATCGAAGCAAACCCAGATAAAGGCCGGGCCATACTCGACACGAAGAGTCTGACTTGCGTCAAAGAGGTACAACAACTCAACGGGAGATTGGCAGCCTTGTCCAGATTTCTAGCCGAATTGGCAATAAGATCTCTTCCCTTCTACGCCACTCTAAGGAAAGGAAAGATGTTTGAATGAACAACAGAGTGTGAGCAAGCCTTCCAAGATTTCAAAAGGTTCCTAGGGCAGCCACTATCCTAACTCGGCCACGGGAAGAAGAACCACTCATATTGTACCTCGCGGTAGGAAGTCGGGCAATAGCTTCAGCCCTAGTATGAGAAGACGACAAGGGGCAACAACCCGTGTACTTCATCAGTAAAGCATTACAAGAATCCGAGCTGAACTACCAAAAAAATAGAAAAGTTTGCCTATGCTCTTATACTAACATCTTGACGACTTCGTCCATAATTTCAAGCCTACACCATTAGGGTCTAGACCAACCAGCCCAAAAAAGGGATTTTACAGAAAACAGACCTGGCTGGCAGAATCTTGCAATGGAAAGTCGAGTTGTCCGAATTCGATCTTTAATACAAAGCCCAGACAGCCATCAAATCACAATACCTGGCCAACTTCATAGTGGAATTTACAGACACACCGGAGACCCCCCACAGAATGGAATCTCTAGTTGGACGGTTCCTCAAATAAAACTGGAAGTGGCGCAGGTGTGATAATTGAAAGCAACCAAGGAACCCAAATCGAACTCTCCCTCAAATTCGGGTTCCCCGCCTCAGACAACCAAGCAAAATATGAGGCACTGCTAGCTGGTTTGAAAATGGCTAGGGAGGTTGGAGCTCAAAAGCTTATCATCTTCAGCAACTCACAGGTAGTCACTTCGTAAATAGTAGGAAGCTACCAAGCCAAAGATCCCTCCATGAAAAAGTACTTGGACAAAACCAGGGAACAACTTGGACAACTCGGAGAATATGAGATTCGTCACATACCCCGAGAACAGAATGCCCGAGCTGACGCACTCTCAAAACTAGCCAGCACCAAACCAGGGGCAACAATAGAAGCCTCATCTAAGAAATTCTACAAAATCCATCAATCTCGGAAGAAGAAAAAGTCCTGGCCATAACAGGTCAGGATCAAGGATGGATGACTTCCATAATTAAATACCTCAAAATAGAAGCACTCCCCACAGAGGAAAAAGAGGCAAAGAGGTTGAAACAGGAGGCACAATACTACACTATCATAAACAATACTTTATACAAAAGATTGATTTCAATACCATTGTTAAAATGCGTACCGACTTCTAGCACAAATGAAGTTCTGGAAGAAGTACACAGTGGCATTTGTGGCAATCACCTCAGAGCGCAAGCACTTACCAAAAAAGTACTTCGGGTAGGGTTTTATTGGCCAACTTTACAAAAGGAAGCCACGGAGTTTGTAAAGACATGTCCATCATGTCAGAAACATGCCAACTTTCACATCGCCCCACCAGAGGAGCTCATCAACGTGACCTCACCTTGGCCATTCGCAAAATGGGGACTCGACCTTCTCGGACCCTTCCCACAGGGAATGGGACAAGTTAAATTCCTTATAGTAGGGATAGACTACTTCACCAAGTGGATCAAGGTAGAACCCCTAGCTAATGCCACTGCTCAAAGAAGTCAAAAATTCCTATATAGAAATATTGCACGAGGTTCGGTGTTCCATACTCCATCACCACAGACAATGGTACCCAATTCACAGATGCAGGCTTCAGAAAGCTAGCGGCCGACTTAAACATAAAACAACAATTCACTTCCGTAGAACATCCCCAAGCCAATGGACAAGCCAAAGCTGCCAACAAAGTCATACTGGCTGGGCTGAAACAGAGATTACAATATGCAAAAGGAGCCTGGCCAAGGAGCTCCCACAAGTCCTATCGGCATATCGAACAACGCCACATTCCACCACAAAGGAGTCACCCTTCCGATTAGCATACGGAATGGAGGCAATGATCCCATTGGAGATTGAAGAAATGTCGCCTAGAGTGATTCACTATAGCAAAGAATCCAACTCCCAATTTCAAAGGGAAGAACTCGATCTACTCCCAGAAGTCCGAGAAAGAGCTTGGATTAGGGAAGAACCATTAAAACAATGAATGGCAGCGAGATACAATCAAAAGGTAGTACAGCGAGCTTTTGCTGAGAACGATCTCATCCTAATCCGAAATGATATCGGAACAACCCGACCTGGAGAAGGAAAGCTGGCAGCAAACTGGAAAGGACCCTACCGAGTCTTAGAAATACTTGGAAAGGGCTACTACAGACTGTCCCAACTCGATGGGCGAGAGTTTCCTAGGTCATGGCACGCCTGCAACCTAAGAAGGTACTATAGTTATGGATGATAAAGGATCTTAGGATAAGGCGCACTCTTTTTCCTGAAAAGGTTTTTTAATAAGTCGCCAAGCCAAGACCTACAAATCACCCAACTTAGAGGATTAATCTGAAACATTCATCGCCCGATTATAAAGCTACAGATCGGCAGAAAGTGAAAGTCAAATTCACTACACGATCATGATAAATACCAAAAATGAAAACCAAATTCATTAAAATGTCGTCCAAATAAGGGTTAAACCCAATCTCTACAAAATCGGCAAAGATGAAAATAGAATAATGCAAGAAGTTATAGAAAGTGATCCATAGAAAGGACCTGACGAGGTCCTAATAAAATAGATTGCTATAAAATAACTTAAAGACTGGCCGACGTAAAGAAGTCGAACCAGTCGCAATAACCCAAGTTATAAGAAAATCCCTAGAAAGAGGTCTGGCCAGCTCTATAAAAGAGGATTACTATAACTTAGAAAGGCCCGACATGATGAAGTCGGCCCAAAGTATAAAGTTATAAAAGTAATCCCTGAAAGAAATCTGAACAAGGTCCAAGAAAGAGGATTACAAAATAACTTAGAAAGGCCCGACGTGATAAAGTCGGCTCAAAGTATAAAGTTATAAAAGTAATCCCTGAAAGAGATCTAAACAAGGTCCAAAAAAGAGGATTACAAAATAACTTAGAAAGGCCCGACGTGATGAAGTCGGCCCAAAACATAAAGCTATAAAAGTAACCCCTGAAAGAGACCTAAATGAGGTCCAAAAAAGAGGGTTACTAACAATAACTCAGACAAAAACCGACCTGACGAAATCGGCAACCTCAGCATTATGCAAAGTAGTTCCTAACAAAGACCTGAAGAAAGTTCAAATGAAATGAATTGCTGAAAACAACATCAGGGAAAGGAATCAAGCCAATCAGGTCAGACAAAGTTCCAACACTCCCAAAGCCTACAAAGGTACCAAGACAAGTGCAGACAGACATGATATAAAAACACAAAGTTATAAAAATAGCCAGCTTCAGAGGCCACCAAAATCAGCCCAAAAAGCCTGGAAACTACTTTGTTTATCAAAATAAAGTTGCTAAACCAGCAACTAAAAGAGTGTCAAAATTCAACAAATAAAATAAAGAGTTGAAAAGCCCACAAACCGGGTTATCTATACAAGCAATTACAAAATTCAGTTAAACACCCGAAGCCTTTTCAGCAGCATCAGCACAGGGTGAAGGGGGCGAGTCTGCAAAGGCACTGCATCCACTGTCCCGTCATCCCGATTCAAGATTTGATAATCAGGATCTAATTCGGGATGAGCGACCACAGGAGAAGGAGCTGAAGAAGCCGACACAACAGAAACTTTGGCAGCAGACTCAGAGAGAGGCTTAACATCATCATCATCAGGATCGTCAGGGACAATCTTGCCATCCTTCACAACATTATCCAAGCTAAATAAAGCAAGGTCGACCTCTGGGGCAAGAACCTGAAGCTGCTCTTTCAGGTTCTCATAAGCAGCAGTTACGCTGCCTACAAGGTGACCCTGGAACTCAAAATAATCAACCCGGGCCGACTCTAACTCCTCCCTGAGACGCATCACTTCCTGGTTGGTCATGACATAGCTTTCTTTGTTCTTTAATGCCGTGTCCTCAGCCAACTGCACAGAAGCCGCAAAGGCAAGAGAGCTGGCCTTCTCCCTCTCCAGCTCCTTCTCCAGTTTAGTCACCTTCAGTTCGAGCTCCTCCTTCAGACCCTTCATCCAGTCGAACTCTCGCTTAGCTTCCTCCATAAAGGCTTTGGTAGCATGCAGAGGATGATTTTGAGCAGTTCGGTAGAAGGCAGCTCCCATATGAGCTATCTTGATACTACTTCGAGTTATAAACTCTAAGTGATGAAGGAGAGAAACATCATCCATGGAGAGGGCACCATAAGGAGTAATCTGTTGGTCAACAAAGCCAATGGGGTCAAAATCAGGTGCAACCAGATAGAAAGGTTCAACGGTTCGAGGCCTTTTGGAAGGAGGGACGACCGAAGAAGAAACCACAGCAGTAGTAGAAGACTGTGGAGGATCCACTAAATGAACCCGAGGAGTAGGGATCATTTTCCTCGAGCCAGGGGAACTCGGCACACACGGCTTCAATGAGACCTGAAAAGACTCTTCCCCATCCACCCAGACCGAGGTGTTTTGAGCCGCAGTAGCATTCCTCACCTTTTTGAAGGCCTTCATTGCATCATTATTCTTGGCCATCTCTGAAAAATGAAAAACAACAGTTTTACAGACCAGGAAAGAAGGAAAAAAGCAAAAACAAGAAACAATATACATCAAGTAATACCCAATGCAGCTCGGACGAGGGAGGGGTCCCCCAAAGATTTTTTAGTATCCAGATGAGGAGGCTCCCCCCAAAGGTCCTCCAAAACCGTCACAAAGGCCTGCTCGATCTCATCAAGCATTTTCCACGCATATCAAGATACTACTACATTCTGCTGCCAATGCAGAGGGAAGGATGGCTCATCATTTGCTTCCAAAAAAAAAGGGGCAAGCTCCCTCAATAGCTCGAACCTTGAAAAAATAATTCTTGAAGTCCCTAAAGGACTCGTCATACATGGTAAAAACCTTATGTCCTTGTGCAGATCCGAAAGAAACCCACGAGGCTTTCTTTTTTGAAGAAATCTCGGGCTTAGTTAAAACGAACAAATAAAGGAAAAGAGTTTAAGAAGGGGTAACATTCAATTCTTGACAAAAAAACTGAAAAATCTTAATAAAGCCCCAGGAGTTCGGATGAAGCTGGGACGAAGATACATTACACGACCACAACAAGTCGGTCTCAAAAGAAGTAAAGGGAAAAGTGATGTCTAACTGGCTGAAGAAATAGTCGTAAGCATAAAAGAAAGGGCGCTCCCCCTAGGTCAGGACAAGAAAACAAACCCTCTCTTCCAAATCAGGTGCCACCAATTCATAATTCCTCTCTTGATCTCCACTCTTACAGAGACGGTGATGTTTCCTAAGCTCCACATAGAATTCAGCATTTACCACAGAAACACACATCAAAACAAGGGAGTCTAACCAATCGGACATCCCCTCAGGGACCTTAGAGGACGTCTCTACAATATTTTTGCAAGAAGACATGGCCAACTAGTCTTACAAACAAGAAAAGGAGATTGGATTACTGAAAAAACATCTTGGACGAAACCAAAACAACTCAGCCATCATAGTCCAGCACAGTACAAACAGCAAAAGGAAACCCCAGGACCCACACCAAAAAGATCCAGGGGCATCCTTTGGAGGCAATCAGGAAACAAGGATTCAGGAAAACCTACAAGAGTAAACGTCCTAACAAAACCCACAGCAATGACAAAGAGAAACCCTTTTTCAGAAAGCAACTTCCCAGAAAAGAAAGTCATTACCCCAGAAAGCTATCAAAATGAGCCGTCAAAAGAAAAAAAAAATCCTTTTATGGGATTCATCAGCAAAACAAAAAGCATCAAAGGAGCAATCTTCCGGGAAAATAAACAGGTTCATGCAGTTCGCAAAAGAGGAAAAATAAGCAGTATGAACCCTAGAATACAGAGGGACCATTTCAAAAGCAAGAAAAACCCCCTACACAATAAAGAGCAGGCGCACAGTGATACGAAGAAAATCAAACTTCCTAGCATGTATTTAAGCAAAAATCAAAAGATTTATCAAAAACCAAAAGCAAAGCAACGAAAGTAAGGGAGCAGAAAGTAGAACCAACCTGGAGAAAAGCTTTGAAAGGCTGAAAGACGAAGCGATGAAAATAAATTTGATGAGCGGATAATTTGTACGCTTTTTGGCATTGTTTTTAGTATGTTTTTAGTATATTTGGTTTAGTTTTTAGTATATTTTTATTAGTTTTTAGTTAAAATTCACTTTTCTGGACTTTACTATGAGTTTGTGTGTTTTTCTGTGATTTCAGGTATTTTCTGGCTGAAATTGAGGGACCTGAGCAAAAATCTGATTCAGAGACTGAAAAGGACTGCAGATGCTGTTGGATTCTGACCTCCCTGCACTCGAAGTGGATTTTCTGGAGCTACAGAAGCCCAATTGGCACGCTCTCAATGGCGTTGGAAAGTAGACATCCTGGGCTTTCCAGAAATATATGATAGTCCATACTTTGCCCAAGATTTGATGGCCCAAACCGGCGTTCAAAGTCACCTTCAGAATTTCCAGCGTTAAACGCCGGAACTGGCACCAAAATGGGAGTTAAACGCCCAAACTGGCACAAAAGCTGGCGTTTAACTCCAAGAAGAGTCTCTACACGAAAATGCTTCATTGCTCAGCCCAAGCACACACCAGTGGGCCCGGAAGTGGATTTTTATGTCATTTACTCATCTCTGTAAACCTTAGGCTACTAGTTCTCTATAAGTAGGACCTTTTACTATTGTATTTAGGGATCTTGGTTGCTATCTTTGTTCTTAGGCTATCTTAGATCATTCAGAGGCTGGCCATTCGGCCATGCCTAGACCTTGTTCTTATGTATTTTCAACGGTGGAGTTTCTACACACCATAGATTAAGGTGTGGAGCTCTGCTGTACCTCGAGTATTAATGCAATTACTATTGTTCTTCTATTCAATTCCGCTTGTTCTTGTTCTAAGATATCACTTGTTCTTCAACTTGATGAATGTGATGATCCGTGACACTCATCATCATTCTCACCTATGAACGTGTGCCTGACAACCACCTCCGTTCTACCTTAGATTAGGTGAATATCTCTTGGATTCCTGATACACGATGCATGGTTGATCGCCTGACAACCGAGCGCTCGCCTGACAACCGAGCCAGCCATTCCGTGAGATCAGAGTCTTCGTGGTATAGGCTAGAACTGATGGCGGCATTCAAGAGAATCCGGAAGGTCTAACCTTGTCTGTGGTATTCTGAGTAGGATTCAATGATTGAATGACTGTGACGTGCTTCAAACTCCTGAAGGTGGGGCGTTAGTGACAGACGCAAAAGAATCACTGGATTCTATTCCGGCCTGATTGAGAACCGACAGATGGATAGCCGTGCCGTGACAGGGTGCGTTGAACATTTCCACTGAGAGGATGGGAGGTAGCCACTGACAACGGTGAAACCCTTGCATAAGCTTGCCATGGAAAGGAGTAAGAAGGATTGGATGAAGACAGTTGGAAAGCAGAGAGACGGAAGGGACACAGCATCTTCATGCGCTTATCTGAAATTCCCACCAATGAATTACATAAGTATCTCTATCTTTATCTTTATGTTTTATTCGTATATCACCATATCCATTTGAGTTTGCCTGACTAAGATTTACAAGATGACTATAGCTTGCTTCATACCAACAATCTCCGTGGGATCGACCCTTACTCGCGTAAGGTTTATTACTTGGACGACCCAATGCACTTGCTGGTTAGTTGTGCGAAGTTGTGTTTATGCCATGGTATTGACACCATGTTTTTAGGGTTCATTATCGGGGATTATGAGAGTTGTGAAAAGTATTGTTCACAATTTCGCGCACCAAGTTTTTGGAGCCGTTGCCGGGGATTGTTTCGTGTATGGACAACTGACGGTTCATCTTGTTGCTTAGATTAGGTATTTTTCAGAATTCTTAAGAATGAGTTCTAGAGTTTCATGATGACCTGTTGAAATCTGGCTGGCTGAGAAGCCATGTCTAATCTTATTGGACCGAGGTTTCAACTGATCATCACAAGAGCTTATTGATCTCTATCAATCTTGCTATTGGAGCAATGATCTGCTAAGGCTTGGCTGGCCATTGGCCATGTCTAGTGTTTTGGACCGAAGCTTTCTTTGAAAGCTTGGCTGGCTGTGAAGCCATGTCTAATTCCTGGACCGGAGTCTTGGACTAGCATTGCAATGATTCCTGGAATCCAAATTAAGAATTCTGAAACCTTTATTTTCTATTTCCATATAATTTTCGAAAAATCCAAAAAAAATTTCAAAATCATAAAAACCAAAAATATTTTATGTTTCTTGTTTGAGTCTAGTGTCTAATTTTAAGTTTGGTCTCTTGCATGCATTGTTTATTTGATCTTGGTTCTATTTTCAAGTCAATAGTACAGGGAACTGAAGATTCAGAACATGCAGCAGAGGAATTACACAGAAAAAGCTGGGCGTTCAAAACGCCCAGTGAAGAAGGACAGACTGGCGTTTAAACGCCAGCCAGGGTACCTGGTTGGGCGTTTAACGCCCAAAAAGGTAGTGCATTGGGCGTTAAACGCCAGAATGTGCACCATTCTGGGCGTTTAACGCCAGGATGGCACAAGGGGGAGGATTTTGTTTTCAAATCAATTTTTTTTCAAGTTTTCAAAGTTTTTCAAAATCAAATTTTTTTCAAATCATATCTTTTCAATCAAATGTTTTCAAAATCAATTTCTTTCCTTTTTCAAAGATACTTGCTAACAATTAATGATTTGATTGAATATTTCAAGTATGTTGCCTTTTCTGTTGAGAAAGGTTTAATGTTTGAATCATATCTTTTCTTGTTAGGCAAGTCATTAATTTTTAAAATCAAATCTTTTTAAAATTGTTTTCAAATCATATCTTCTCAATCATATCTTTTTAATCACATCTTTTTCAAAACAGTTTTCAATCATATCTTTTTTATTTCTAATTTCAAAATCTTTTTCAAAAATTACTTGATCCCTTTCTCACTCTTGATTTTCGAAAATCAAATTAAAGTTTTTTAAAATGCTTTTAAAATCTTTTTAATTAATTTTCGAAAAATTTCCTCCTCTCTTCTCACATCCTTCTATTTATGGAGCACCACTCCTCCTCAATGCACAATTCGAACTCTATCTGACTAAGTTCGAATTCTTCTCCTTCTTCCTTCTATTTTTCTTCTTCTCTGACACCTCAAGGAATCTCTATACTGTGACATAGAGGATTCCACATTTTCTTGTTCTCTTCTCTTTCATATGAGCAGGAACAAAGACAAAAGCATTCTTGTTGAAGCTGACCCTGAACCTGAAAAGACCTTAAAGCGAAAGCTAAGAGAAGCTAAGGCACAACTCTCTGTAGAGGACCTAACAAAAATCTTCAAAGAAGAAGACATGGCAGCCGAAAACAACAACAATGCAAACAATGCAAGGAAGGTGCTGGGTGACTTTACTGCACCTACTCCCGACTTCTATGGGAGAAGCATCTCTATCCCTGCCATTGGAGCAAACAACTTTGAGCTTAAGCCTCAATTAGTTTCTCTAATGCAACAGAATTGCAAGTTCCATGGACTTCCATTGGAAGATCCTCATCAGTTCTTAGCTGAATTCTTGCAAATCTGTGACACTGTCAAGACTAATGGGATTAACCCTGAGGTCTACAGACTTATGCTATTCCCTTTTGCTGTAAGAGACAAAGCTAGGACATGGTTGGACTCACAACCTAAAGAAAGCCTGGACTCATGGGAAAAGCTAGTTAATGCCTTCTTGGCAAAGTTCTTTCCACCTCAAAAATTGAGTAAGCTTAGAGTGGAAGTCCAAACCTTCAGACAGAAGGATGGAGAATCCCTCTATGAAGCTTGGGAAAGATACAAACAATTGATCAGAAAATGTCCTTCTGACATGCTTTCTGAATGGAGCATCATAGGTATTTTCTATGATGGTCTCTCTGAACTATCCAAGATGTCTTTGGATAGCTCTGCTGGAGGATCTCTTCATCTGAAGAAGACGCCTACAGAAGCTCAAGAACTAATTGAAATGGTTGCAAATAACCAATTCATGTACACTTCTGAAAGGAATCCTGTGAACAATGGGACTAATCAGAATAAAGGAGTTCTTGAGATTGATACTCTGAATGCCATTCTGGCTCAGAACAAGATATTGACTCAACAAGTCAATTTGATTTCTCAAAGTCTATCTGGAATGCAAAATGCACCAAACAGTACTAAGGATGCTTCATCTGAAGAAGAAGCTTATGATCCTGAGAACCCTTCAATGGAAGAGGTGAATTACATGGGAGAACCCTATGGAACCACCTATAATTCTTCATGGAGAAATCATCCAAACCTCTCATGGAAGGATCAACAGAGACCTCACGAAGGTTTCAACAATAATAATGGTGGAAGAAACAGGTTTAGCAATGGCAAGCCTTTTCCATCATCTTCTCAGCAACAGACAGAGAATTCTAAGCAGAACCACTCTGACTTAGCAACCATGGTCTCTGATATAATCAAAACCACTCAAGGTTTCATGACTGAAACAAGGTCCTCCATTAGGAATTTGGAGGCACAAGTGGGACAGCTGAGCAAGAAAATTACTGAACTCCCTCCTAGTACTCTTCCAAGCAATACAGAAGAAAATCCAAAAGGAGAGTGCAAGGCCATCAACATGGCTGAATTTGGAGAGGAAGGAGAGGAAGTGAACACCACTGAGGAAGACCTCAATGGGCGTGCACTAGCCTCCAATGAGTTCCCTAATGAGGAACCATGGGAATCTGAGGCTCAAAATGAGACCATAGAGATTCCATTGGACTTACTTCTGCCTTTCATGAGCTCTGATGAGTATTCCTCCTCTGAAGAGGATGAGTATGTCACTGAAGAGCAAGTTGCTAAATACCTTGGAGCAATCATGAAGCTAAATGACAAGTTATTTGGAAATGAGACTTGGGAGAACGAACCTCCTTTGCTCACCAAAGAATTGGATGACTTGTCTAGGCAGAAATTACCTCAAAAGAGGCATGACCCTGGGAAGTTCTCCATACCTTGTACCATAGGCACATTGACCTTCAAGAAGGCTCTGTGTGACTTAGGGTCAAGTGTAAACCTCATGCCTCTCTCTGTAATGGAGAAGCTAGGGATCTTTGAGGTACAAGCTGCAAGAATCTCACTAGAGATGGCAGACAATTCAAGAAAACAAGGTTATGGACTTGTAGAGGATGTTCTGGTAAAGATTGAAGACCATTACATCCCTGCTGATTTCATAGTCCTAGAGACTGGGAAGTGTATGGATGAATCTATCATCCTTGGAAGACCCTTCCTAGCCACAACAAAGGCTGTGATTGATGTTGATGGAGGTGAACTGATCATTCAAGTGAATGAAGAATCCTTTGTGTTTAAGGCTCAAGGATATCCCTCTGTCACCATGGAGAGGAAGCATGAAGAGCTCCTCTCAAAACAGAGCCAAACAGAGCCCCCACAGTCAAACTCTAAGTTTGGTGTTGGGAGGCCACAACCAACTTCTAAGTTTGGTGTTGAACCCCCACACTCAAACTCTAAGTTTGGTGTTGGGAGGTTCCAACATTGCTCTGAGCATCTGTGAGGCTCCATGAGAGCCCTCTGTCAAGCTACTGACATTAAAGAAGCGCTTGTTGGGAGGCAACCCAATGTTATATTTTATCTATTTTTCTTTGTTATTTTATGTTTTCTGTAGGTTGATGATCATGAGAAGTCACAAAATCAATTGAAAAAGCAAAAACAGAATGAAAAACAGGAAGAAAAATAGCACACCCTGGAGGAAGAACCTACTGGCGTTTAAACGCCAGTAAGGCTAGCAGATGGGCGTTTAACGCCCAGTCTGGCACCATTCTGGGCGTTTAACGCCAGAACGGGGCACCAGACTGGCGTTAAACGCCAGAAAAGGGCAAGAACTTGGCGTTAAAGGCCAGAAATGGGTACCAGCCCGGCGTTTAACGCCAGAATTGGCTAAAAACGTAATTTTGCATGCCATTTGGTGCCGGGATGACTTTTCCTTGACACCTTAGGATCTGTGGACCCCACAGGATCCCCACCAACCCCACCACTCTCTCTCTTCACCACTCACATCCATCCTTCATAAAACCCCACCTACCTCACCTTCAAATTCAAACCACTTTCCCTCCCAAACTCACCCTTCCCCTCACACCTTTATAAACCCATCTTCACTCCTTAATTTTCACACACCCTAAACACCACTTCTCCCCCTCTTTAGCCGAACACAAAGCCATTCCCTTCTTCCTCATTTCTTCTTCTTCTACTCTCTTCTTTCTTCTTTTGCTCGAGGACGAGCAAACCTTTTAAGTTTGGTGTGGTAAAAGTAGTGCTTTTTGTTTTTCCATAACTATTTATGGCATCCAAGGCCGGAGAAACCTCTAGAAAGGGGAAAGGAAAGGCAAAAGCTTCTACCTCCGAGTCATGGGAGATGGAGAGATTCATCTCAAGGGTGCATCAAGACCACTTCTATGAAGTTGTGGCCTTGAAGAAGGTGATCCCCGAGGTCCTTTTTTTCACTCAAAAAGAGTGAATATCCGGAGATCCGACATGAGATCCGAAGAAGAGGTTGGGAAGTTCTTACCAACCCCATTCAACAAGTCGGAATCTTAATGGTTCAAGAGTTCTACACCAATGCATGGATCACCAAGAACCATAATCAAAGTGTGAACCCGGATCCAAAGAATTGGCTTACTATGGTTCGGGGAAAATACTTGGATTTTAGTCCGGAAAATGTAAGGTTGGCATTCAACTTGCCTATGATGCAAGGAGATGAACATCCTTACACTAGAAGGGTCAACTTTGATCAAAGGTTGGACCAAGTCCTCACTGACATTTGTGAAGAGGGCGCCCAATGGACGAGAGATTCAAGAGGGAAGCCGGTTCAACTAAGAAGGCATGACCTCAAGCCCGTGGCTAGAGGATGGTTGGAGTTTATCCAACGCTCAATCATTCCCACTAGCAACCGGTCCGAAGTTACTCTAGACCGGGCCATCATGATTCATAGCATCATGATTGGAGAAGAAGTGGAAGTTCATGAGGTTATAGCCCAAGAACTCTATAAGGTGGCGGACAAGTCCTCCACCTTGGCAAGGTTAGCCTTTCCTCACCTCATTTGTCAACTCTATAAGGTGGCGGACATAAGCCCATCACTAAGAAAAGGATGGAGCAAACAAGAGACCCCTCTCATCATGAGATCCCTGAGATGCCTCAAGGGATGCACTTTCCTCCACAAGACTATTGGGAGCAACTGAACACCTCCCTAGGAGAATTGAGTTCCAACATGGGACAACTAAGGGTGGAGCACCAAGAACATTCCATCCTCCTCCATGAAATTAGAGAAGATCAAAGAATCATGAGAGAGGAGCAACAAAGACAAGGAAGAGACATTGAGGAGCTCAAGCACTCCATAAGATCTTCAAGAGGAAGAACAAGCCGCCATCACTAAGGTGGACCCGTTCTTTAATCTCCTTGCTCTTTATTTTCTTGTTTTTCGAATTTTCATGCTTATGTTTATCCATGTTTGTGTCTTATGATCATTAGTGTCTTAAGTGTCTATGCCTTAAAGTTATGAATGTCCTATGAATCCATCACCTTTCTTGAATAAAAATGTTCTTAATTGAAAAAGAAAAAGAATTGCATGAATTTTGAATTTTATAACAGTTTAATTATTTTGATGTGGTGGCAACACTTTTGTTTTCTGAATGCATGCTTAAACAGTGCATATGTCTTTTGAATTTGTGATTCATGAATGTTGGCTCTTGAAAGAATGATGAAAAAGGAGACATGTTACTGAGGATCTGAAAAATCATAAAAATGATTCTTGAAGCAAGAAAAAGCAGTGAATACAAAAAAAAAAAGAGAAAGAGAAAGACGAAAAAAGAAAAAAAAAAGAGAGAAAGAAAAAGAAAAGAAAAAGAAAGAAATAAAGTTGTGATCCAAGGCAAAAAGAGTGTGCTTAAGAACCCTGGACACCTCTAATTGGGGACTTTAGCAAAGCTGAGTCACAATCTGAAAAGGTTCACCCAATTATGTGTCTGTGGCATGTATGTATCCGGTGGTAATACTGGAAGACAGAGTGCTTTGGGCCACAGCCAAGACTCAATAAGTAGCTGTGTTCAAGAATCATTATACTTAGCTAGGAGAATCAACAACACTATCTGGATTCTGAGTTCCTAAAGAAGCCAATCATTCTGAGTTTCAAAGGATAGAGTGAGATGCCAAAACTATTCAGAGGCAAAAAGCTAAAAGCCCCGCTCATCTAATTAATACTGATCTTCATAGATGTTTTTGGAATTCATTGCATATTCTCTTCTTTTTATCATATTTGATTTTCAGTTGCTTGAGGACAAGCAACAATTTAAGTTTGGTGTTGTGATGAGCGGATAATTTGTACGCTTTTTGGCATTGTTTTTAGTATGTTTTTAGTATATTTGGTTTAGTTTTTAGTATATTTTTATTTGTTTTTAGTTAAAATTCACTTTTCTGGACTTTACTATGAGTTTGTGTGTTTTTCTGTGATTTCAGGTATTTTTTGGCTGAAATTGAGGGACCTGAGCAAAAATCTGATTCAGAGACTGAAAAGGACTGCAGATGCTGTTGGATTCTGACCTCCCTGCACTCGAAGTGGATTTTCTGGAGCTACAGAAGACCAACTGGCGCGCTCTCAACGGCGTTGGAAAGTAGACATCCTGGGCTTTCCAGCAATATATGATAGTCCATACTTTGCCCAAGATTTGATGGCCCAAACCGGCGTTCAAAGTCACCTTCAGAATTTCCAGCGTTAAACGCCGGAACTGGCACCAAAATGGGAGTTAAACGCCCAAACTGGCACAAAAGCTGGCGTTTAACTCCAAGAAGAGTCTCTACACGAAAATGATTCATTTCTCAGCCCAAGCACACACCAGGTGGGCCCGGAAGTGGATTTTTATGTCATTTACTCATCTCTGTAAACCTTAGGCTACTAGTTCTCTATAAGTAGGACCTTTTACTATTGTATTTAGGGATCTTGGTAGCTATCTTTGTTCTTAGGCTATCTTAGATCATTGAGAGGCTAGCCATTCGGCCATGCCTAGACCTTGTTCTTATGTATTTTCAACGGTGGAGTTTCTACACACCATAGATTAAGGTGTGGAGCTCTGCTGTACCTCGAGTATTAATGCAATTACTATTGTTGTTCTTTTCAATTCCGCTTGTTCTTGTTCTAAGATATCACTTGTTCTTCAACTTGAAGAATGTGATGATCCGTGACACTCATCATCATTCTCACCTATGAACGTGTGCCTGACAACCACCTCCGTTCTACCTTAGATTGGGTGAATATCTCTTCGATTCCTGATACACGATGCATGGTTGATCGCCTGACAACCGAGCGCTCGCCTGACAACCGAGCCAGCCATTCTGTGAGATCAGAGTCTTCGTGGTATAGGCTAGAACTGATGGCGGCATTCAAGAAAATCTGGAAGGTCTAACCTTGTCTGTGGTATTCTGAGTAGGATTCAATGATTGAATGACTGTGACGTGCTTCAAACTCCTGAAGGCGGGGCGTTAGTGACAGACGCAAAAGAATCACTGGATTCTATTCCGGCCTGATTGAGAACCGACAGATGGATAGCCGTGCCGTGACAGGGTGCGTTGAACATTTCCACTGAGAGGATGGGAGGTAGCCACTGACAACGGTGAAACCCTTGCATAAGCTTGCCATGGAAAGGAGTAAGAAGGATTGGATGAAGACAGTAGGAAAGCAGAGAGACGGAAGGGACACAGCATCTTCATGCGCTTATCTGAAATTCCCACCAATGAATTACATAAGTATCTCTATCTTTATCTTTATGTTTTATTCGTATATCACCATATCCATTTGAGTTTGCCTGACTAAGATTTACAAGATGACCATAGCTTGCTTTATACCAACAATCTCCGTGGGATCGACCCTTACTCGCGTAAGGTTTATTACTTGGACGACCCAGTGCACTTGCTGGTTAGTTGTGCGAAGTTGTGTTTATGCCATGGTATTGACACCAAGTTTTTGGGGTTCATTACCGGGGATTATGAGAGTTGTGAAAAGTATTGTTTACAATTTCGCGCACCAACGTTCCTCGAAGCAAAATCATCAACAATTACCATGCGACGTCACAAGAGAAACACAAAAATGCATGTTTCCAGACGAAAGCAGAAGGGGAGAAGAAAAAGGGAAGTTACAGCAAAAAAACAAGAGAAGAGAAAACTTTTTCTTGAGAATTAAATTCAAAATAAAAGCCAAGAGAAACGGAGCATCAAAAACCAATTAATGAGGGCTTTAAAACCCTCGCGCATTCCCAAGACTAGGACACTAATACAAAAGCGCGTGCTTTCAGAGGAAAAGAAAAAAGAAACGTTCCGCATTCAAAAAGGAACTCTACAAAGGCAAAATCGACAAAATACTCGACTTCGGCTCCACCCGAGAAGGTTTGAAGTCCTAAAACTAAGACTCGACCTCCAAAATAAAAACCGAGCTTGAGCAGGGGCACTGTTCATACCCTGTGTCAAGTTGTCTGACTCGGGATGTTTGACGATAAAGCGACCGACCTCTTTAGGTCAGGACAATCCGACCTCTTCTCAAAGAGCTCGGTCAAATCACCAGGAAAGCCCAAAAAAGGGCCCAAATAGATGATCACGCCCCAAATCCTAAAGGCAACCCAAGCCTACAGAGAGAAGGGCGGTTCCTCAGAAGATAAGATGACCTCACTCAAAGATAAGATAGGATAAGATAAGATAACAAACTTATCTTATCTAAAAAGGTCACTCCACACCATTATAAATACACTGGAGCACCCAGGTATAACTCATACTCTGATTCTACTAAAAACCTGCTTAATACCCTTGCTAACTTAAGAATCGGAGTCCCTTGTAGGTACCACCACCCACTGGTGACAAAGGATCAGCAGCATTGCCAGTCCAACAAGACGGACACGATAACCCCAGCCGCCACACACAAGCCTGACCCGTCATCTCTGACCAGTATAGAAGATCTCGTCCGAGATCAACCTACAGTTTCAGGTAACCCTCGGAACAAACACCAACTTTGGAACCAATTTAGCTGAAACCTGAAGCAGAAGCTGGCTAAACTCCTTCAAGAAAATTCCGACCTCTTCGCCTGGAAAGCTTCCGACATGTCCGGGATAGACCCAGACCTCATGTCCCATCAGTTGTCTGTCCATCCAGGATCCCGACCTGTTCAACAAAGAAGATGGAAGCTTGGTTCCGAACGGGCTCAAGTGGTCGAAGAGCAAGTACAAGCCCTCCTAGAGGCAGGTTTCATCAGGGAAGTCAAGTATCTTGCCTGGTTGGCGAATGTGGTGCAGGTCAAAAACCAGAACGATATGTGGAGGATGTGTGTTGATTACACCGATCTCAATAAAGCATGCCCAAAAGACCCATACCCTCTTCCAAATATTAATGCCCTAGTAGATTCTAGCTTGGTTGCAAATAACTCGTTCATGTACACTTCTGAAAGAAATCCTGTGAATAATGGGATGACTCAGAAGAAAGGAGTTCTTGAGATTGATACTCTGAATGCCATATTAGCTCAGAACAAAATATTGACTCAACAAGTCAATATAATTTCTCAGAATTTGACTAGATTGCAAGCTGCATCCGGCAGTACTAAAGAAGCCTCCTATGAAGGAGAAGCTTATGACACTGAGAATCCTACAATGGAAAAGGTGAATTATATGGGAGAACCCTATGGAAACACCTATAATCCTTCATGGAGAAATCATCCAAATTTTTTCATGGAAGGATCAACAGAAGCCTCAACAAGGCTTCAATTATAATGATGGTGGGAGAAATAGGTTTGGCAATAGCAAGCCTTTTCTATCATCTTCTCAGCAATAGACAGGGAATTCTGAGCAGAGCCCCTCTAGCTTAGCAAACATAGTCTCTGATCTATCTAAGGACACTCTCAGTTTTATGACTAAAACAAGGTCTTCCATCAGAAATTTAGAGGCACAAGTGGGTAAGCTGAGTAAAAGAGTTACTGAAACTCCTCCTAGTACTCTCCCAAGCAATACAGAAGAGAATCCAAAGAGATAGTGCAAGGCCATTAATATAACCAAAATGGCCGAACCTATAAAGGAGAAAGAGGCAGTGATTTCTAATGAGGAAGACCTCAATGGACGCCCACTAGCCAATAAGGAAGTCCCTAATAAGGAACCAAAGGAATCTGAGGCTCATACAGAGACCATAGAGATTCCACTGAACTTCCTATTATCATTCATGAGCTCTGACGAGTATTCTTCCTCTGAAGAAGATGACGATATTGTTGAAGAGCAATTTGCTTGATACCTAGGAGCAATCATGAAGCTGAATGCCAAGTTATTTGTTAATGAGACTTGGGAGGATGAATCTCCATTGCTTATCAGTGAACTGAATGCCTGGGTTCAGCAGACATTACCTCAAAAGAAACCAGATCCCGAAAGGTTCTTAATACCTTGTACCATAGGCACCATGACCTTTGAGAAGGCTCTGTGCGACCTGGGGTAAGGTATAAACCTCATGCCACTCTCTGTAATAGAGACACTAGGAATCTTTGAGGTACAAGCTGCAAGCATCTCACTAGAGATTGCAGATAAATCAATGAAATAGGCTTATGAACTTGTAGAGGATGTCTTAGTGAAGGTTGAAGGCCTCTACATTCCTGCTGACTTCATAATCCTAAACAGTGGGAAGAAAGAGGATGAATCCATCATCCTTGGATGACCCTTCCTAGCCACAGCAAGGGTTGTAATTGATGTGGACAGAGGAGAGTTTGTCCTTCAATTGAATGAGGACTACCTTGTGTTTAAGGCTCAAGGATCTTCCTCTGTAACCATGGAGAGGAAGCATGAAAAGCTTCTCTCAATACAGAGTCACGCAGAGTCCCCACATTCAAACTCTAAGTTTGGTGTTGGGAGGCCACAATCATGCTCTGAGCATCTGTGAAGCTCTGTAAGAGCTTCCTGTCAAGTTATTGACATTAAAGAAGCGCTTATTGGGAAGCAACCCAATCTTATTTATCTATGTTAATTACTTTTTTATTTTATTTTCCAGTGTTAGACTATGTTTTCTTTAGGTTGATGATCATGTAGAGTCACAAAAACAGCTGCAGAATTAAAGCGAAATAAAAAAATAGCATCAAAAATAGCACACCCTGGAAGACAGGCTTACTGGCATTTAAATGCCAGTAACGATAGCAGAATGGGCATTTAACACCCAAAATGGCAGCATTCTGGGCGTTAAACACCAGAATGGGCAGACAGATTGGCGTTTAACGCCAGAAACGGGTGTCTGGTGTCTGGCAGGCATTAAACGACAGTAAGGATAGCAGAATGGGCGTTCAACGCCTAGTCTGGCAGCATTCAGGGCGTTAAACACCAGAATTGGCAGCCAGACTGACGTTTAATGCCAAAAATGGCACACAGAGGGTGTTTAAACGCCAGAAAGGTGCAGAGATGAGAAATCCTTGACACTCCAGGATCTGTGGACCCCACAGGATCCCTGATGAGCGGATAATTTATACGCTTTTTGGCATTGTTTTTAGTATGTTTTTAGTAGTTTTAGTTAGTTTTTAGTATACTTTTTATTAGTTTTTAGTTAAAATTCACTTTTCTGGACTTTACTATGAGTTTGTGTGTTTTTCTGTGATTTCAGGTATTTTCTGGCTGAAATTGAGGGACCTGAGCAAAAATCTGATTCAGAGACTGAAAAGGACTGCAGATGCTGTTGGATTCTGACCTCCCTGCACTCGAAGTAGATTTTCTGGAGCTACAGAAGCCCAATTGGCGCGCTCTCAACGGCGGTGGAAAGTAGACATCCTGGGCTTTCCAGCAATATATGATAGTCCATACTTTGCCCAAGATTTGATGGCCCAAACCGGCGTTCAAAGTCACCTTCAGAATTTCCAGCGTTAAACGCCGGAAGTGGCACCAAAATGGGAGTTAAACGCCCAAACTGGCACAAAAGCTGGCGTTTAACTCCAAGAAGAGTCTCTACACGAAAATGATTCATTGCTCAGCCCAAGCACACACCAGGTGGGCCCGGAAGTGGATTTTTATGTCATTTACTCATCTCTGTAAACCTTAGGCTACTAGTTCTCTATAAGTAGGACCTTTTACTATTGTATTTAGGGATCTTGGTAGCTATCTTTGTTCTTAGGCTATCTTAGATCATTGAGAGGCTGGCCATTCGGCCATGCCTAGACCTTGTTCTTATGTATTTTCAACGGTGGAGTTTCTACACACCATAGATTAAGGTGTGGAGCTCTGCTGTACCTCGAGTATTAATGCAATTACTATTGTTCTTCTATTCAATTCCGCTTGTTCTTGTTCTAAGATATCACTTGTTCTTCAACTTGATGAATGTGATGATCCGTGACACTCATCATCATTCTCACCTATGAACGTGTGCCTGACAACCACCTCCGTTCTACCTTAGATTGGGTGAATATCTCTTGGATTCCTGATACACGATGCATGGTTGATCGCCTGACAACCGAGCGCTCGTCTGACAACCGAGCCAGCCATTCTGTGAGATCAGAGTCTTCGTGGTATAGGCTAGAACTGATGGCGGCATTCAAGAGAATCTGGAAGGTCTAACCTTGTCTGTGGTATTCTGAGTAGGATTCAATGATTGAATGACTGTGACGTGCTTCAAACTCCTGAAGGCGGGGAGTTAGTGACAGACGCAAAAGAATCACTGGATTCTATTCCGGCCTGATTGAGAACCGACAGATGGATAGCCGTGCCGTGACAGGGTGCGTTGAACATTTGCACTGAGAGGATGGGAGGTAGCCACTAACAACGGTGAAACCCTTGCATAAGCTTGCCATGGAAAGGAGTAAGAAGGATTGGATGAAGACAGTAGGAAAGCAGAGAGACGGAAGGGACACAGCATCTTCATGCGCTTATCTGAAATTGCCACCAATGAATTACATAAGTATCTCTATCTTTATCTTTATGTTTTATTCGTATATCACCATATCCATTTGAGTTTGCCTGACTAAGATTTACAAGATGACCATAGCTTGCTTCATACCAACAATCTCCGTGGGATCGACCCTTACTCGCGTAAGGTTTATTACTTGGACGACCCAGTGCACTTGCTGGTTAGTTGTGCGAAGTTGTGTTTATGCCATGGTATTGACACCAAGTTTTTGGGGTTCATTACCGGGGATTATGAGAGTTGTGAAAAGTATTGTTTACAATTTCGCGCACCAACGTTCCTCGAAGCAAAAGCATCAACAATTACCAAGCGACGTCACAAGAGAAACACAAAAATGCAAGTTTCCAGACGAAAGCAGAAGGGGAGAAGAAAAAGGGAAGTTACAGCAAAAAAACAAGAGAAGAGAAAACTGTTTCTTGAGAATTAAATTCAAAATAAAAGCCAAGAGAAACGGAGCATCAAAAACCAATTAATGAGGGCTTTAAAACCCTCGCGCATTCCCAAGACTAGGACACTAATACAAAAGCGCGTGCTTTCAGAGGAAACGAAAAAAGAAACGTTCCGCATTCAAAAAGGAACTCTACAAAGGCAAAATCGACAAAATACTCGACTTTGGCTCCACCCGAGAAGGTTCGAAGTCCTAAAACTAAGACTCGACCTCCAAAATAAAAACCGAGCTTGAGCAGGGGCACTGTTCATACCCTGTGTCAAGTTGTCTGACCCGGGATGTCTGACGATAAAGCGACCGACCTCTTTAGGTCAGGACAATCTGACCTCTTCTCAAAGAGCTCGGTCAAATCACCAGGAAAGCCCAAAAAAGGGCCCAAATAGAGGATCACGCCCCAAATCCTAAAGGCAACCCAAGCCTACAGAGAGAAGGGCGGTTCCTCAGAAGATAAGATGACCTCACTCAAAGATAAGATAGGATAAGATAAGATAACAAACTTATCTTATCTAAAAAGGTCACTCCACACCATTATAAATACACTGGAGCACCCAAGTATAACTCATACTCTGATTCTACTAAAAACCTGCTTAATACCCTTGCTAACTTAAGAATCGGAGTCCCTTGTAGGTACCACCACCCACTGGTGACAAAGGATCAGCAGCATTGCCAGTCCAACAAGACGGACACGATAACCCCAGCCGCCACACACAAGCCTGACCCGTCATCTCTGACCAGTATAGAAGATCTCGTCCGAGATCAACCTACAGTTTCAGGTAACCCTTGGAACAAACACCAACTTTGGAACCAATTTAGCTGAAACCTGAAGCAGAAGCTGGCTAAACTCCTTCAAGAAAATTCCGACCTCTTCGCCTGGAAAGCTTCCGACATGTCCGGGATAGACCCAGACCTCATGTCCCATCAGTTGTCTGTCCATCCAGGATCCCGACCTGTTCAACAAAGAAGATGGAAGCTTGGTTCCGAACGGGCTCAAGTGGTCGAAGAGCAAGTACAAGCCCTCCTAGAGGCAGGTTTCATCAGGGAAGTCAAGTATCTTGCCTGGTTGGCGAATGTGGTGCAGGTCAAAAACCAGAACGATATGTGGAGGATGTGTGTTGATTACACCGATCTCAATAAAGCATGCCCAAAAGACCCATACCCTCTTCCAAATATTAATGCCCTAGTAGATTCTAGCTTGGTTGCAAATAACTCGTTCATGTACACTTCTGAAAGAAATCCTATGAATAATGGGATGACTCAGAAGAAAGGAGTTCTTGAGATTGATACTCTGAATGCCATATTAGCTCAGAACAAAATATTGACTCAACAAGTCAATATAATTTCTCAGAATTTGACTAGATTGCAAGCTGCATCCGGCAGTACTAAAGAAGCCTCCTATGAAGGAGAAGCTTATGACACTGAGAATCCTACAATGGAAAAGGTGAATTATATGGGAGAACCCTATGGAAACACCTATAATCCTTCATGGAGAAATCATCCAAATTTTTTCATGGAAGGATCAACAGAAGCCTCAACAAGGCTTCAATTATAATGATGGTGGGAGAAATAGGTTTGGCAATAGCAAGCCTTTTCTATCATCTTCTCAGCAATAGACAGGGAATTCTGAGCAGAGCCCCTCTAGCTTAGCAAACATAGTCTCTGATCTATCTAAGGACACTCTCAGTTTTATGACTAAAACAAGGTCTTCCATCAGAAATTTAGAGGCACAAGTGGGTAAGCTGAGTAAAAGAGTTACTGAAACTCCTCCTAGTACTCTCCCAAGCAATACAGAAGAGAATCCAAAGAGATAGTGCAAGGCCATTAATATAACCAAAATGGCCGAACCTATAAAGGAGAAAGAGGCAGTGATTTCTAATGAGGAAGACCTCAATGGACGCCCACTAGCCAATAAGGAAGTCCCTAATGAGGAACCAAAGGAATCTGAGGCTCATACAGAGACCATAGAGATTCCACTAAACTTCCTATTATCATTCATGAGCTCTGACGAGTATTCTTCCTCTGAAGAAGATGACGATATTGTTGAAGAGCAATTTGCTTGATACCTAGGAGCAATCATGAAGCTGAATGCCAAGTTATTTGTTAATGAGACTTGGGAGGATGAATCTCCATTGCTCATCAGTGAACTGAATGCCTGGGTTCAGCAGACATTACCTCAAAAGAAACCAGATCCCGAAAGGTTCTTAATACCTTGTACCATAGGCACCATGAACTTTGAGAAGGCTCTGTGCGACCTGGGGTAAGGTATAAACCTCATGCCACTCTCTGTAATAGAGACACTAGGAATCTTTGAGGTACAAGCTGCAAGCATCTCACTAGAGATTGCAGACAAATCAATGAAATAGGCTTATGAACTTGTAGAGGATGTCTTAGTGAAGGTTGAAGGCCTCTACATTCCTGCTGACTTCATAATCCTAAACAGTGGGAAGAAAGAGGATGAATCCATCATCCTTGGATGACCCTTCCTAGCCACAGCAAGGGTTGTAATTGATGTGGACAGAGGAGAGTTAGTCCTTCAATTGAATGAGGACTACCTTGTGTTTAAGGCTCAAGGATCTTCCTCTGTAACCATGGAGAGGAAGCATGAAAAGCTTCTCTCAATACAGAGTCACGCAGAGTCCCCACATTCAAACTCTAAGTTTGGTGTTGGGAGGCCACAATCATGCTCTGAGCATCTGTGAAGCTCTGTAAGAGCTTCCTGTCAAGTTATTGACATTAAAGAAGCGCTTATTGGGAAGCACCCCAATCTTATTTATCTATGTTAATTACTTTTTTATTTTATTTTCCAGTGTTAGACTATGTTTTCTTTAGGTTGATGATCATGTAGAGTCACAAAAACAGCTGCAGAATTAAAGCGAAATAAAAAAATAGCATCAAAAATAGCACACCCTGGAAGACAGGCTTACTGGCATTTAAATGCCAGTAACGATAGCAGAATGGGCATTTAACACCCAAAAAGGCAGCATTCTGGGCGTTAAACACTAGAATGGGCAGACAGATTGGCGTTTAACGCCAGAAACGGGTGTCTGGTGTCTGGCAGGCATTAAACGACAGTAAGGATAGCATAATGGGCGTTCAACGCCCAGTCTGGCAGCATTCTGGGCGTTAACCACCAGAATTGGCAGCCAGACTGACGTTTAATGCCAAAAATGGCACACAGAGGGCGTTTAAACGCCAGAAAGGTGCAGAGATGAGAAATCCTTGACACTCCAGGATCTGTGGACCCCACAGGATCCCTGATGAGCGGATAATTTATACGCTTTTTGGCATTGTTTTTAGTATGTTTTTAGTAGTTTTAGTTAGTTTTTAGTATACTTTTTATTAGTTTTTAGTTAAAATTCACTTTTCTGGACTTTACTATGAGTTTGTGTGTTTTTCTGTGATTTCAGGTATTTTTTGGCTGAAATTGAGGGACCTGAGCAAAAATCTGATTCAGAGACTGAAAAGGACTGCAGATGCTGTTGGATTCTGACCTCCCTGCACTCGAAGTGGATTTTCTGGAGCTACAGAAGCCCAATTGGCGCGCTCTTAACGGCGTTGGAAAGTAGACATCCTGGGCTTTCCAGCAATATATGATAGTCCATACTTTGCCCAAGATTTGATGGCCCAAACCGGCGTACAAAGTCACCCTCAGGAATTCCAGCGTTAAACGCCGGAACTGGCACCAAAATGGGAGTTAAATGCCCAAACTGGCACTAAAGCTGGCGTTTAACTCCAAGAGGAGTCTCTACACGAAAATGCTTCATTGCTCAGCCCAAGCACACACCAAGTGGGCCCGGAAGTGGATTTTTATGTCATTTACTCATCTCTGTAAACCTTAGGCTACTAGTTCTCTATAAGTAGGACCTTTTGCTATTGTATTTAGAGGAATCTTTGGACATCTAGTTCTTAGATCATTGGGAGGCTGGCCTCACGGCCATGCCTAGACCTTGTTCTTATGTATTTTCAATGGTGGAGTTTCTACACACCATAGATTAAGGTGTGGAGCTCTGCTGTACCTCGAGTATTAATGCAATTACTATTGTTCTTCTATTCAATTCCGCTTGTTCTTTGTCCAAGATATCACTTGTTCTTCAACTTGATGAATGTGATGATCCGTGACACTCATCATCATTCTCACCTATGAACGTGTGACTGACAACCACCTCCGTTCTACCTTAGATTGGGTGAATATCTCTTGGATTCCTGATACACGATGCATGGTTGATCGCCTGACAACCGAGTGCTCGCCTGACAAACGAGCCAGCCATTCCGTGAGATCAGAGTCTTCGTGGTATAGACTAGAACTGATGGCGGCATTCAAGAGAATCCGGAAGGTCTAACCTTGTCTGTGGTATTCTGAGTATGATTCAATGATTGAATGACTGTGACGTGCTTCAAACTCCTAGCAGGCGGGGCGTTAGTGACAGACGCAAAAGAATCACTGGATTCTATTCCGGCCTGACCGAGAACCGACAGATGATTAGCCTATGCTGTGACAGAGCATAGGAACGTTTTCACTGAGAGGATGGGAGGTAGCCACTGACAACGGTGAAACCCTTGCATAAGCTTGCCATGGAAAGGAGTAAGAAGGATTGGATGAAGACAGTAGGAAAGCAGAGAGACGGAAGGGAAGGCATCTTCATACGCTTATCTGAAGTTCCTACCAATGAATTACATAAGTACCTCTATCTTTATCTTTATGCTTTATTCGTATATCACTATACCCATTTGAGTCTGCCTGACTAAGACTTACAAGGTGACCATAGCTTGCTTCATACCAACAATTTCCGTGGGATCGACCCTTACTCGCGTAAGGTTTATTACTTGGACGACCCAGTGCACTTGCTGGTTAGTTGTGCAAAGTTGTGTTTATGCCATGGTATTGAGCACCAAGTTCTTGGGGCCATTACTAGGGATTATTTGAGTTGTGAAAAGTAGTGATCACAATTTCGCACACCAAGTTTTTGGCGCCGTTGCCGGGGATTGTTCGAGTATGGACAACTGACGGTTCATCTTGTTGCTTAGATTAGGTATTTTTCTTCAGAGTTCTTAAGAATGAATTCTAGTGTTTCAAGGTGATGTTCTTATCATCACCAAAGCTGATTGATTCTCATCAATTTAGCTCTTGAATGCAATGTCCTGCTGAAGCTTGGCTAGACATGTCTAATTCCTTTAGACTAAAGCTTTAGACTAACATTGCATGATTCCTGGAATTCTCATTAAGAATTTTGATACCTTTATTTTCCTTTTCACTTAATTTTCGAAAAAGCACAAAAAATTATAAAATCATAAAAACCAAAAATATTTTATGTTTCTTGTTTGAGTCTAGAGTCTAATGTTAAGTTTGGTGTCAATTGCATGTTTCTGTTCTTTTTGCATTCATGCATGTGTCTTCATTAATCTTCAAGTTGTTCTTGATGATTTTATTACTCTGATTTTTAATTCTCTTGACTTGAGTGTTTATATGTCTCATATACATTCTCATTTTGTTAGTGTCAGCAGTAGACAAACTGCTAAGTTTGGTGTCTTGCATGCATTGTTAGTTGATTTTAGTTGCATTTTGATTATTCCTCATTATTAAAAATCCAAAAATATTTTTAATTTGTGTTTTTTCAAGTCAATAATACAGAGAATTGAAGACTCAGAACATACAGCAGAGGAATTATACAGAAAAAGCTGGGCGTTCAAAATGCCCAGTGAAGAAGGACAGACTGGCGTTTAAACGCCAGCCAGGGTACCTGGTTGGGCGTTTAACGCCCAAAAGGGTATAGTTTTGGGCGTTAAACGCCATAATGTGCACCATTCTGGGCGTTTAACGCCAGGATGGCACAAGGGGGAGGATTTTGTTTTCAAATCAATTTTTTTTCAAGTTTTCAAAGTTTTTCAAAATCAAATCTTTTTCAAATCATATCTTTTCAATCAAATGTTTTCAAAATCAATTTCTTTCCTTTTTCAAAGATACTTGCTATCAATTAATGATTTGATTGAACATTTCAAGTATGTTGCCTTTTCTGTTGAGAAAGGTTTAATGTTTGAATCATATCTTTTCTTGTTAGGCAAGTCATTAATTTTTAAAATCAAATCTTTTTAAAATTGTTTTCAAATCATATCTTCTCAATCACATATTTTTTAAAACCAATCATATCTTCTTAACCTCATCTTTTTCAAAATAGTTTTCAATCAAATCTTTTTGACTTCTAAATTCAAAATCTTTTTCAAAAATCACTTGATTTCTTTCCCACTCTTATTTTCGAAAATTAATTAGTGTTTTTCAAAATGTTTTCAAATTCTTTAACTTAATTTTCGAAAATTACTTCCTTTCTTCTAACATCCTTCTATTTATGGACTAACACTATTCCTTAATGAAAAATTCGAACTCCTTCTTCTTTGATAAGTTCGAATTTTCTACTTCTGTCTTCTACTTTTCTTTTCCTCTGACACCTCAAGGAATCTCTATACTGTGACATAGAGGATTCCACATTTTCTTGTTCTCTTCTCTTTCATATGAGCAGGAACAAAGACAAAGGCATTCTTGTTGAAGCTGACCCTGAACCTGAAAGGACCTTGAAGCGAAAGCTAAGAGAAGCTAAGGCACAACTCTCTGTAGAGGACCTAACAGAAATCTTCAAAGAAGAAGACATGGCAGCCGAAAATAACAACAATGCAAACAATGCAAGGATGGTGCTGGGTGACTTTACTGCACCTACTCCCGACTTCTATGGGAAAAGCATCTCTATCCCTGCCATTGGAGCAAACAACTTTGAGCTTAAGCCTCAATTAGTTTCTCTAATGCAACAGAATTGCAAGTTTCATGGACTTCCATTGGAAGATCCTCATCAGTTTTTAGCTGAATTCTTGCAAATCTGTGACACTGTCAAGACTAATGGGGTAGACCCTGAGGTCTACAGACTTATGCTATTCCCTTTTCCTGTAAGAGACAGAGCTAGGGCATGGTTGGACTCACAACCTAAAGAAAGCCTGGACTCATGGGAAAAGCTAGTCAATGCCTTCTTGGCAAAGTTCTTTCCACCTCAAAAATTGAGTAAGCTTAGAGTGGAAGTCCAAACCTTCAGACAGAAGGATGGAGAATCCCTCTATGAAGCTTGGGAAAGATACAAACAATTGATCAGAAAATGTCCTTGTGACATGCTTTCTGAATGGAGCATCATAGGTATTTTCTATGATGGTCTCTCTGAACTATCCAAGATGTCTTTGGATAGCTCTGCTGGAGGATCTCTTCATTTGAAGAAGACGCCTACAGAAGCTCAAGAACTAATTGAAATGGTTGCAAATAACCAATTCATGTACATTTCTGAAAGGAATCCTGTGAACAATGGGGCAAATCAGAAGAAATGAGTTCTTGAGATTGATACTCTGAATGCCATATTGGCTCAGAACAAGATATTGACTCAACAAGTCAATTTGATTTCTCAAAGTCTGTCTGGAATGCAAAATGCACCAAGCAGTACTAAGGATGCTTCATCTGAAGAAGAAGCCTATGATCCTGAGAACCCTTCAATGGAAGAGGTGAATTACCTAGGAGAACCCTATGGAAACACCTATAATTCTTCATGGAGAAATCATCCAAATTTCTCATGGAAGGATCAACAGAGACCTCAACAAGGTTTCAACAACAATAATGGTGGAAGAAACAGGTTTAGCAATGGCAAGCCTTTTCCATCATCTTCTCAGCAACAGACAGAGAGTTCTAAGCAGAAGACCTCTGACTTAGCAACCATGGTCTCTGATCTAATCAAAACCACTCAAAGTTTCATGACTGAAACAAGGTCCTCCATTAGGAATTTGGAGGCACAAGTGGGACAGCTGAGCAAGAAAGTTACTGAACTCCCTCCTAGTACTCTCCCAAGCAACACAGAAGAAAATCCAAAAGGAGAGTGCAAGGCCATCAACATGGCCGATTTTGGAGAGGAAGGAGAGGAAGTGAACGCCACTGAGGAAGACCTCAGTGGGCGTGCACTGACCTTCATTGAGTTCCCCAATGAGGAACCATGGGAATCTGAAGCTCAAAATGAGACCATAGAGATTCCATTGGACTTACTTCTGCCTTTCATGAGCTCTGATGAGTATTCTTCCTCTGAAGAGGATGAGTATGTCATTGAAGAGCAAGTTGCTAAATACCTTGGAGCAATCATGAAGCTAAATGACAAGTTATTTGGAAATGAGACTTGGGAGAATGAACCCCCTTTGCTCACCAAAGAACTGGATGACTTGTCTAGGCAGAAATTACCTCAAAAGAGACAAGATCCTGGGAAGTTTTCAATACCTTGTACCATAGGCACCATGACCTTCAAGAAGGCTCTGTATGACTTAGGGTCAAGCGTAAACCTCATGCCTCTCTTTGTAATGGAGAAGCTAGGGATCTTTGAGGTGCAAGCTGCAAGAATCTCATTAGAGATGGCAGACAACTCACGAAAACAAGCTCATGGACTTGTAGAGGATGTTTTGGTGAAGATTGAAGACCATTACATCCCTGCTGATTTCATAGTCCTAGAGACAGGGAAGTGTATGGATGAAACCATCATCCTTGGCAGACCCTTCCTAGCCACAGCAAAGGCTGTGATTGATGTTGATGGAGGTGAACTGATCATTCAAGTGAATAAAGAATCCTTTATGTTTAAGGCTCAAGGATATCCCTCTGTCACCATGGAGAGGAAGCATGAAGAGCTTCTCTCAAATCAGAGTCAAACAGAGCCCCCACAGTCAAACTCTAAGTTTGGTGTTGGGAGGCCACAACCAAACTCTAAGTTTGGTGTTGAACCCCCACATTCAAACTCTAAGTTTGGTGTTGGGAGGTTCCCACATTGCTCTGATCATTTGTGAGGCTCCATGAGAGCCATCTGTCAAGCTACTGACATTAAAGAAGCGCTTGTTGGGAGGCAACCCAATGTTATATTTTTATCTATTTTCTTTTGTTATTTTATGTTTTTTTTGTAGGTTGATGATCATGAGAAGTCACAAAATCAATTGAAAAAGTAAAAACAGAATGAAAAACAGGCAGAAAAACAGCACACCCTGGAGGAAGAACCTACTGGCGTTTAAACGCCTGTAAGGCTAGCAAGATGGGCGTTTAACGCCCAGTCTGGCACCATTCTGGGCGTTTAACGCCAGAAAGGGGCACCAGACTGGCGTTAAACGCCAGGAAAGGGCAAGAACCTGGCGTTAAATGCCAGCAATGGGCACCAGCCCGGCGTTTAACGCCAGAATTGGCTCAAAACACAAATTTTCTTGCCATTGGGTGCAGGGATGACTTTTCCTTGACACCTCAGGATCTGTGGACCCCACAGGATCCCCACCAACCCCACCACCCTCATTCTTCTTCACCCATTCACCAAAAACCCCTCACCTATCAAATCCCGCTTTCTCTTCACCACTCACATCCATCCCTCATAAAACCCCATCTACCTCACCACTCAAAATTCAAACCACTTACCCACCCAAACCCACCCATAAAGGCCAAACAACAAAGCTATCTCCATCTCCTCCATTTTCTTCTTCTTCTACTCTCTTCTTTCTTCTTTTGCTCGAGGACGAGCAAACCTTTTAAGTTTGGTGTGGTAAAAGCGTTGCTTTTTCGTTTTTCCATAACCATTTATGGCATCCAAGGCCGGAGAAACCTCTAGAAAGAGGAAAGGGAAGGCAAAAGCCTCCTCCTCCGAGTCATGGGAGATGGAGAGATTCATCTCAAGGGTGCATCAAGACCACTTCTATGAAGTTGTGGCCATGAAGAAGGGTCATCTTTGATCAAAGGTTGGACCAAGTCCTCATAGACATTTATGAAGAGGGCGTTCAATGAAAGAGAGATTCAAGAGGGAAGCCGGTTCAACTGAGAAGGCATGACCTCAAGCCCATCACTAAGAAAAGGATGGAGTAAACAAGAGACCCCTCTCATCATGAAATCCCTGAGATGCCTCAAGGGATGCACTTTCCTTCACAAAACTATTGGGAGCAACTAAATACCTCCCTAGGAGAATTGAGTTCCAACATGGGACAACTAAGGGTGGAGCACCAAGAACATTCCATCCTCCTCCATGAAATTAGAGAAGATCAAAGAATCATGAGAGAGGAGCAACAAAGACAAGGAAGAGATATTGAGGAGCTCAAGCACTCCATAAGACCTTCAAGGGGAAGAACAAGCCGCCATCACTAAGGTGGACCCGTTCTTTAATCTCCTTGTTCTTTATTTTTCTGTTTTTCGAATTTTAGTGCTTATGTTTATCTATGTTTGTGTCTTGTGATCATTAGTGTCTTAGTGTCTATGCCAAAAAAGTTATGAATGTCCTATGAATCCATCACCTTTCTTAAATGAAAACTGTTTTTAATCACAAAAGAACAAGAAGTACAGGATTTCAAATTCATCTTTAAAACTAGCTTAATTAGTTTGATGTGGTGACAATACTCTTTGTTTTCTGAATGTATGCGTGAACAGTGCATATGTCTTTTGAATTTGTGGTTCATGAATGTTAAAATTGTTGGCTCTTGAAAGAATGATGAAAAAGGAGACATGTTACTGAGGATCTGAAAAATCATAAAAAAATGATTCTTGAAGCAAGAAAAAGCAGTGAATACAAAAAAAAAACGAAAAAGAAAAAAAAAGGGAGGAAAGAAAAAGAAAAGAAAAAGAAAGAAATAAAGTTGTGATCCAAGGCAAAAAGAGTGTGCTTAAGAACCCTGGACACCTCTAATTGGGGACTCTAGCAAAGCTGAGTCACAATCTGAAAAGGTTCACCCAATTATGTGTCTGTGGCATGTATGTATCCGGTGGTAATACTGGAAAACAGAGTGCTTTGGGCCATGGCCAAGACTCAATAAGTAGCTGTGTTCAAGAATCATCATACTTAACTAGGAGAATCAATAACACTATCTGGATTCTGAGTTCCTAAAGAAGCCAATCATTCTGAATTTCAAAGGATAAAGTGAGATGCCAAAACTGTTCGGAGGCAAAAAGCTACAAGTCCCGCTCATCTAATTTGGAGCTAAGTTTCATTGATAATTTGGAGTCTATAGTATATTCTCTTCTTTTTATCTTATTTGATTTTCAATTGCTTGGGGACAAGCAACAATTTAAGTTTGGTGTTGTGATGAGCGGATAATTTATACGCTTTTTGGCATTGTTTTTAGTATGTTTTTAGTAGTTTTAGTTAGTTTTTAGTATACTTTTTATTAGTTTTTAGTTAAAATTCACTTTTCTGGACTTTACTATGAGTTTGTGTGTTTTTCTGTGATTTCAGGTATTTTCTGGCTGAAATTGAGGGACCTGAGCAAAAATCTGATTCAGAGACTGAAAAGGACTGCAGATGCTGTTGGATTCTGACCTCCCTGCACTCGAAGTGGATTTTCTGGAGCTACAGAAGCCCAATTGGCGCGCTCTTAATGGCGTTGGAAAGTAGACATCCTGGGCTTTCCAGCAATATATGATAGTCCATACTTTGCCCAAGATTTGATGGCCCAAACCGGCGTACAAAGTCACCCTCAGGAATTCCAGTGTTAAACGCCGGAACTGGCACCAAAATAGGAGTTAAACGCCCAAACTGGCACTAAAGCTGGCGTTTAACTCCAAGAGGAGTCTCTACACGAAAATGCTTCATTGCTCAGCCCAAGCACACACCAAGTGGGCCCAGAAGTGGATTTTTATGTCATTTACTCATCTCTGTAAACCTTAGGCTACTAGTTCTCTATAAGTAGGACCTTTTGCTATTGTATTTAGAGGAATCTTTGGACATCTAGTTCTTAGATCATTGGGAGGCTGGCCTCACGGCCATGCCTAGACCTTGTTCTTATGTATTTTCAGCGGTGGAGTTTCTACACACCATAGATTAAGGTGTGGAGCTCTGCTGTACCTCGAGTATTAATGCAATTACTATTGTTCTTCTATTCAATTCCGCTTGTTCTTTGTCCAAGATATCACTTGTTCTTCAACTTGATGAATGTGATGATCCGTGACACTCATCATCATTCTCACCTATGAACGTGTGACTGACAACCACCTCCGTTCTACTTTAGATTGGGTGAATATCTCTTGGATTCCTGATACACGATGCATGGTTGATCGCCTGACAACCGAGTGCTCGCCTGACAAACGAGCCAGCCATTCTGTGAGATCAGAGTCTTCGTGGTATAGGCTAGAACTGATGGCGGCATTCAAGAGAATCCGGAAGGTCTAACCTTGTCTGTGGTATTCTGAGTATGATTCAATGATTGAATGACTGTGACGTGCTTCAAACTCCTAGCAGGCGGGGCGTTAGTGACAGACGCAAAAGAATCACTGGATTCTATTCCGGCCTGACCGAGAACCAACAGATGATTAGCCTATGCTGTGACAGAGCATAGGAACGTTTTCACTGAGAGGATGGGAGGTAGCCACTGACAACGGTGAAACCCTTGCATAAGCTTGCCATGGAAAAGAGTAAGAAGGATTGGATGAAGACAGTAGGAAAGCAGAGAGACGGAAGGGAAGACATCTTCATACGCTTATCTGAAGTTCCTACCAATGAATTACATAAGTACCTCTATCTTTATCTTTATGCTTTATTCGTATATCACTATACCCATTTGAGTCTGCCTGACTAAGACTTACAAGGTGACCATAGCTTGCTTCATACCAACAATCTCCGTGGGATCGACCCTTACTCGCGTAAGGTTTATTACTTGGACGACCCAGTGCACTTGCTGGTTAGTTGTGCAAAGTTGTGTTTATGCCATGGTATTGAGCACCAAGTTCTTGGGGCCATTACTAGGGATTATTTGAGTTGTGAAAAGTAGTGATCACAATTTCGCACACCAATCCCCACCTACCCTAACTCATTCTCTCTCCTCTTCACATCTTTCTATAACACTATTCCCCAAACCCCTCATAAAATCCCACCTACCTCACCATTCAAATTCAAAATATTTCCCTCCCAAACCCACCCATTCTCACACGGATTCCCTCTCTTCCTTACCCTATAAATACCCCTCCTTACCACCCTTAATTTCACACATCACAAACACTTCTTCACCCCCTTGGCCGAACCACTCATACACTTCCATCTCCTCCATTTCTTCTTCTTCTACTCCCTTATTTCTTCTTTTGCTCGAGGACGAGCAAACCTTTTAAGTTTGGTGTGGGAAAAATCTCTACTTTTTGTTTTTCCATAACCATTAATGGCACCTAAGGCCGGAGAAATCTCTAGGAAGAGGAAAGGGAAGGCAGTTCCTTCCAACTCCGAGTCATGGGAGATGGAAAGATTCATCTCAAAAGTCCATCACTAGAAAGAGGATGGAGCAAAAAAGAGAGCCCACTCATGGACCTCAACAAGAGCATGAGGAATTCCCTCATCAAGAAATCCCTGAGATGCCTCAAGGGATGCGTTTCCCTCCACACAACTATTGGGAGCAACTCAGCACCCCTTTAGGAGAATTGAGTTCCAACATGGAGCAACTAAGAGTAGAGCACCAAGAGCACTCCATCATCCTCCATAAAATTAGAGAGGACCAAAAGGCCATGAGAGAGGAGCAACAAAGGCAAGGAAGAGATATTGAGGAGCTCAAGCACTCTATAGGATCTTCAAGAAGAAGAACTAGCCACCGTCACTAAGGTGAACCCATTCTTTAATTTCCTTGTTATTTGTTTTTCTATTTTTCGGTTTTTATGCTTTATGTTTGACTATGTTTGTGTCTTTATTACATGATCATTAGTGTCTAGTGTCTATGTCTTAAAGCTATGAATGTTCCATGAATCTTTCACCTTTCTTAAAAAATGTTTCTAATTGCAAAACAACAAGAAGTACATGAATTTCAAACTCTATCTTGAAATTAGTTTAATTATTTTGATGTGGTGGCAACACTTGTTGTTTTCTGAATGAATGCTTGAACAATGCATATTTTTGATAGTGAAGTTTATGAATGTTAAAATTGTTGGCTCTTGAAACAATAATGAAAAAAGAGAAATGTTATTGATAATCTGAAAAATCATAAAATTGATTCTTGAAGCAAGAAAAAGCAGTGAAAAACACAAAGCTTGCAAAAAAATGGCAAAAAAAAAAGAAAAAAAAAGAAGAAAAGCAAGCAGAAAAAGCCAATAGCTCTTTGAACAAAAAGGCAAGAGCAAAAAGCCAGTAACCCTTTAAACTAAAAGGCAAGGGTAAAGAGGATCCAAGGCTTTGAGCATTAATGGATATGAAGGCCCAAAGGAATAAAATCCTGGCCTAAGCGGCTAATTCAAGCTGTCCCTAACCATGTGCTTGTGTCATGTAGGTCTAAGTGAAAAGCTTGGGACTGACTGGTTAAAGTCGTGATCCAAAGCAAAAGAGTGTGCTTAAGAACTCTGGGCACCTCTAACTGGGGACTCTAACAAAGCTGAGTCACAATCTGAAAAGGTTCACCCAGTTATGTGTCTGTGGCATTTATGTATCCGGTGGTAATACTGGAAAACAATATGCTTAGGGTCACGGCCAAGACTCATAAGTAGCTGTGTTCAAGAATCAACATACTAAACTAGGAGAATCAATAACACTATCTGAATTCTGTGTTCCTATGGATGCCAATCATTCTGAACTTCAAAGGATAAAGTGAGATGCCAAAACTGTTCAGAAGCAAAAAGCTACTAGTCCCGCTCATCTAATTAGAACTAAGCTTCGTTGATATTTTGAAATTTATTGTATATTCTCTTCTTTTTATCCTATTTTGTTTTTGGTTGCTTGAGGACAAGCAACAATTTAAGTTTGGTGTTGTGATGAGAGGATAACTTATACGCTTTTTGGTAGTTTTTAGGTAGTTTTTAGTATGTTTTAGTTACTTTGTAGTATATTATTATTAGTTTTTATGCAAAAATCACATTTCTGGACTTTACTATGAGTTTGTGTGTTTTTCTGTAATTTTAGGTATTTTCTGGCTGAAATTGAGGGACCTGAGAAAAAGTCTGATTTAGAGGCTGAGAAAGGACTGCAGATGCTGTTGGATTCTGACCTTCCTGCACTCGAAGTGAATTTTCTGGAGCTACAAAAGCCTAATTGGTGTGCTCTTAATTGCGTTGGAAAAGTAGATATCTTGGGCTTTCCAGCAATGTATAATAGTCTATACTTTGCTCGAGATTTGACGGCCCAAACTGGCGTACAAACGCCCACCAGAGACCCTTTCTGGCGTTAAACACTGGAACTGGAACTAGAACTGGAGTTAAACGCCCAAACTGGCATCCAAGCTGGCGTTTAACTCCAAGAATGGCCTATGCACATGAAAGCTTCAAAGTTCAACCTAAGCACAGACCAAGTGGGCCCCATAAGTGGATTTCTGCACTATCTGCACTTAGTTACTTATTTTCTGTAATCCCTACTAATTAGTTTAGTATAAATAGCACTTTTAACTATTGTATTTTATCTTTGGATAATCTTTTGATCTTTTGATCACTTTGAGGGAGGCTGGCAATTCGGCCATGCCTAGAACTTTCTCAATTATGTATTTTCCAACGGTGGATTTTCTACACCTCATAGATTAAGGTGCGGAGCTCTGCTGTTCTTCATGAATTAATGCAAGTACTATTATTTTTCTTTCAATTCATGCCTACTTCTTCTCCAAGATATACTCTTGTTCTTAATTCAGTTAAGTCATAATGAAGGGGTGACCCGTGACAATCACCCACTATCTTCGTTACTTGCTTAGCCAAGATCTGCATGCATGACAACCACAAGTAGTCTACATGATGTTCAACGTAGTCATTGGACGATAGCCAGAGTATAATCTCTTGGGTCTCTGATCCACGGATTTGACTCGCCTCTCCTGAAAATAGAGCATTCGAATTCGTGAGATTAGAACCTTCGTGGTATAGGCTAGAACCAATTGGCAGCATTCCTGAGATCCGGAAAGTATAAACCTTGTCTGTGGTATTCTGAGTAGGATCTGGGATGGGATGACTATGGCAAGCTTCAAACTCGCAAATGTTGGGCACAATGACAGTGTGCAAAAGGATAGAGAGATCCTATTCCGACACAAGTGAGAACCGACAGATGATTAGCTGTGTGAAAACCGTACCTGGACCATTTTCACTGAGAGGACGGATGGTAGCCATTGACAATAGTGATCCACCAACATACAGCTTCCCATGGAAGGGAGCACGCATGATTGGATGAAGACAATAGGAAAGCAGAGGTTCAGAAGCAATAAAGCATCTTCAAACGCTTATCTGAAATTCCCACCAACGAATTACATAAGAATCTTTATTTTATTTTATATTTTATTTATCTTTTAATTATCAAAACCTCATAACCATTTGAATCCACCAGACTAAGATTTACAGGATGACCATAGCTTGCTTCAAGCTGACAATCTCTGTGGGATCGACCTTTACTCGCGTAAGATTTTATTACTTGGACGACCCAGTGCACTTGCTGGTTAGTTGTGCGGAGTTGCAAAAGTGTGATTGCAATTTCGTGCACCAAACACCAAACTTAGTGTGACACAATCAAAGAGAGGTTAGGGCCAAGTACCGAGTGAAATGCAAGCAACATGTTGGTGTAGCAACCCCAAACTTATTCCATGAAACATATATGCAGCATGATGCAAAGCAAAAAGAAAGATGGAAAGAGGTTACCCAACGTTGGTTTGCCTTCCAACAAGCGCTTTTTTAATATCACTAGCTTGATGGTTGATCCTTGTTAAGCTTGAATTATTTTTCTCTTCTTCCAATTGGTTAAGAGAAATGATTTGGTTGCCTTCCAACAAGCATTCTTTTACTTTCTTTAGCTTGATTTAAACTGCTTTTTTAGATGGAGGTGACAATGCCTAAAAGCATGGGTTTGGATTTTCGCACTAAAAATAGGATTGACGTTGCAAGTATAGTCCAAACCCAACAATTGAACATCAATCAAATGTTAAATTCAAATTAAAGTAACTGAGATCAAGAGTAATTCAACCTCGGGTCGTTCTCCCTGTGAGTTGCAATGAAATGTAGAATATGGGCTATGAAGGAACATGGGGAATTAAGAAAGAGAGCGAGAGACGTAAATAGCAAGAAAGTAAATGATCATGAAGTATGAAAAATAGCAAGGGAAACCAAACCAATTAATAATCCTCACACAATGCGGAATGGACATCCACAACTCAATTCCACCAAACACCAAATTTCTCAACCAAGAGTGTGAAAACTAAACATGCAAGAAATTAAACATCAAAGCAATAACAGCCAAAGCAAGGAAAATTAAAGTGCAAGAAACCTCTTGGCAAGTAAATTCAGAGCTAAGGTTACCTATCCTAGACATTGACCACAAACATATGATGATTATGAAGAGTTAATCCTACTTAGTCAACCTTACACCGAAGATAAGTCAAATAGGCATAGTTGATTTCAATCCATAAGTCATATGTCAACACTAAGGGTCACATAGAGTCAATAGAAACCAAATTAACTAACTACTCTAATGTATCAAACAAGAATGGACATCAATGACTCAAGGATCACCAAAGTCATCAATTTCAAGCCAAGAATGGAGAAAAATTAAGTGAAAACTAAGCCAAGCATTTCATCGATCACTTGATGTGCATGAAAATAAAATAATATTAAATTGCATTAAAAATAAATTGTAACTACCAAAAGCAAGACAATCATAATAACAACTAAAGAAAGCAATGAATGAACTTAAACATAAATTGCAATAACTAAAAGTAAAATTAACAAAGAGTGTTCATAACATAAAAATGGCAAAAATAAAAGAAATAATAAGAGAAATGAACTACATGATGCAAAACTAACCCTTATTGCTCCCCCTTTTCACATGGAAGGAGGCCCTCTTTGATATAGCACTCAATCAGCTTCAGAAAGTCCAAAATTGGGCCCTGGAGGCCCAAAAATCGCCCCCAGTAATTTGCATTAAATGAGTCACGCGTTGGGACCTGTGCATACGCACAGGTGTGTTCGTACGCACACTTGCTGATTTTTTTCTTGTGCGTATGCACAGGGAGTTGTGCATACGCACACATGGCTTTGTGGTTCTTGTCCATACGCATAGTAGGTTGTGCGTACGCACACGCCAATGTACTCTTCTCCTTTGATTTCTTTATGTTTTCTCCCTTTTCCATGCTTTCCTTTGATTCTTATCAAGCCATTCCAACCTATTACACCTGAAATCACTCATCAAAACCATCAAGGCATCGAATGGGTTAAAAGTGGGATAAATTTGATTAAATTAAGCATAAAATAGCATGTTTTCACAGTTAGGCTCAATTTAGGGAGAGAATACAAAAGTATGCTATTTAGATGAATAAATCTGGTTTATATGATGAAATCCACTCAAATCAAACCATAATATATCGTCAAATATGGATTCATCAATTCCCCCACACTTAAACAATAGCATGTCCTCATGCTAATCACAATCAAAGGAGAATGATCGAAGGGTAAGCAATTTATTCAATGCAACTAACTACATGCAAGAACTATGCTAAATGCTATCTATCTATATATATACTGTTATTTCTATTGAGTTTGGCAAAAATAAACAAGAGAATCTCAATCAATCCAAGGTAGAAACTTAGGGTCAAGGCAAAGCAAATATTGCAATATGATCCATATCCAAAGATTTGATTTGAAATTTTTCAAGATTAAGTTCAAAAACTTGCAAGAAGATACAAGATAAGGGATGAAAACATAGAATTGAGCAATTGAGCCCCTCACTGAAAGTGTTTACACTCTAATTACTCAGTGTGTAGGGCTTAATCACTCAATTCTCCTTTAATCATGTTTCCTAAAGATTTGCAAGTCATCTAACAATCAACTAATATTTGATTCATGAATTCAAATATCATGAGGACTTTTGAGGGTTGTAACGGGGCTAGGGTAAAGGTAGGATTAATATGGTTAAGTGGGCTAAGAGATTGGATCTTTGATTAGCTAAAGTATCCCACCTAGTCCAATATCATCCTATATACATAACAAAATAACCTAACTACCCATTTATTTCTTTTCTCACATTCACTCATGCATCCTCTTTCCAATTCATACACATATGCATCTTTTATTTACATTTTATTTTCTTTTTGATAACCAGATAATTTATACGCTTTTTGGCATTGTTTTTAGGTAGTTTTTAGTAGGATCTAGCTACTTTTAGGGATGTTTTCATTAGTTTTTATGCTAAATTCACATTTCTGGACTTTACTATAAGTTTGTGTGTTTTTCTGTGATTTCAGGTAATTTCTGGCGGAAATTGAGGGACCTGAGCAAAACTCTAATAAGAAGGCTGATAAAGGACTGCTGATGCTGTTGGATTCTGACCTCCCTGCACTCGAAATGGCTTTTCTGGAGCTACAAAACTCCAAATGGCGCGCTCTCAATGGCGCTGGAAATTAGACATCCAGAGCTTTCCAGAAATATATAATAGTCCATACTTTATTCGAGATTTGATGACGTAAACTGGCGCTCAACGCCAGTTCCATGCTGCATTCTAGAGTCAAACACCAGAAACACGTCACTAACCAGAGTTGAACGCCAAAAATATGTTACAACTTAGCGTTCAACTCCAAGATAAGCCTCAGATCGTGTAATGATCAAGCTCAGCCCAAGCACACACCAAGTGGGCCCCGGAAGTGGATTTCTGCATCAATTACTTACTTCTGTAAATCCTAGTAGCTAGTCTAGTATAAATAGGACTTTTTACTATTGTATTAGATATCTTTGGTCTCAGTCAAAAAAATTTTTAAAAATAAGTTGTTTTCTTGTTAGTCAAGTCAAAATTTCAATTTTAAAAATCTTATCTTTTCAAAACTTTTTAAAAAATTAAATCTTTTTAATTTTTATTAATTTTCGAAAATTCTTTAAAATATTTTTCAAAAATCTTTTTCTTAATTTTATCTTTATTTTCGAAAATTATGCTAACAATTAATACGATTGATTCAAAAATTTGAAGTTTGTTACTTTCTTGTTAAGAAAGGTTCAATCTTTAAATTCTAGAATCTTATCTTTTAGTTAGTAATTAATTTTAATTTAAAAAAATTAAATCTTTTCCAACCATATCTTTTTAATCATATCTTCTTCAAAATTTTATTTTTTTCAAAAATTTGATTTTAAAATATCTTTTCTAACTTTTTATCTTCTTATCTTTTAAAATTTGATTTTCAAATCTTTTTCAACTAACTATTTGACTTTTTGTTTGTTTCTTATCTTTTTCAAAACTACCTAACTACTTTTCTCTCTCTAATTTTCGAAAATATCTCCCTCTTTTTCAAATTTCTTTTTAATTAACTAATTGTTTTAAATTTTAATTTTAATTCTATCTCACCTGTAATTTTCGAAAATCATTAACTGCTTTTCAAAATTAATTTCGAAAATTTCTCCCTCTCTCATCTTTTCCTACTTATTTATTCATTTACTAACACTTCTCTTCACCTCTCTTCATCTCAAGTCACTACCCCTATCCTCACCCTTCTGTTTGGATTCTCATTTCTTTATTCCCTTTCTTCTCTACTAATAATAAGAAACCTCATTACTGTGACATAGAGGATTCCTCTTCTCTTCTTTTCTTGTTCTCTTCTCTTTCATATGAGTAGGAACAAGGAAAAAGGCATTCTTGTTGAAGCTGATCCAGAACCTGAAAGGACTCTGAAGAGAAAACTAAGAGAAGCTAAATTACAATAATCCAGAGACAACCTTGCTGAAATTTTCAAACAAGAAAATGAGATGGCAGCCGAACCTAACAACAATAATGCAAGAAGGATGCTTGGTGATTATACTACACCTACTTCCAAGTTTGATGGAAGAAGCATCTCAATTCTTGCCATTGAAACAAAAGATTTTGAGCTGAGACCTCAACTAGTTGCTCTAATGTAACAAAACTGCAAATTTCATGGACTTCCATCGGAAGATCCCTATCAGTTTTTAACTGAGTTCTTGCAGATCTGCGAGACTGTAAAGACGAATGAAGTAGATCCTGAAGTCCACAGGCTCATGCTTTTCCCTTTTGCTGTAAGAGACAAAGCTAGAACATGGTTGGATTCACAACCAAAGGATAACCTGGACTCTTGGGATAAGCTGGTCACGGCCTTCTTGGCTAAATACTTTCCTCCTCAAAAGCTGAGCAAGCTTAGATTGGATGTTCAGACATTCAAACAAAAAGATGGTGAATCCCTCTATGAAGCTTGGGAAAGATACAAGCAGATAACCAAAAGGTGTCCTTCTGACATGCTTTTAGAATGGACCATTCTGGATATATTCCTTATGGTCTGTCTGAGTTCTCTAAGATGTCACTGGACCATTCTGCAGGTGGATCCATTCACCTAAAGAAAACGCCTATAGAAGCTCAAGAACTTATTGATATGGTTGCAAATAACTAGTTCATGTACACTTCTGAGAGGAATTCCGTGAATAATGGGGTGCCTCAGAGGAAGGAAATTTTTGAGATTGATACTCGGAATGACATATTGGCTCAGAACAAAATGTTAACTCAGCAAGTCAACATGATTTCCCAAAGTGTAAATGGATGGCAAAATGCATCCAACAGTACTAAAGAGGCATCTTCTGAAGAAAAAGCTTATGATCCTGATAACCCTGCAATAGCAGAGGTAAATTACTTAGGTGAACCTTATGGAAACACCTACAATTCATCATGGAGAAATCATCCAAATTTCTCATGGAAGGATCAACAAAAGCCTCAACAAGGCTTTAATAATGGTGGATGAACTAGGCTCAGCAATAGCAAGCCTTTTCCATCATCTTCTCAGTAACAGACAGAGAATCCTGAGCAAAGCACTTCTAATTTAGCTAATCTAGTCTCTGATCTGTCTAAGGCCACTTTAAGTTTCATGAGTGAAACAAGATCCTCCATTAGAAATTTAGAGGCACAAGTAGGCCAGCTGAGTAAGAAAGTTACTAAAACCCCTCCTAGTACTCTCTCAAGCAATACAGAAGAGAATCCAAAGAGAGAGTGCAAGGCCATTGATATACTCAACATGGCCGAATGCAAGAAGGAGGGAGAAGACACGAATCCCAATGAGAAAGATCTCATGGGACGTCCCTCAAGCAGGAAGGAGTTCCCTATTGAGGATCCAAAGGAATCTGAGTCTCATATAGAGACCATAGAGATTCCATTAAATCTCCTTCTGCCATTCATGAGCTTTGAAGATTATTCTTCCTCTGAAGAGGATGAAGATGTAACTGGAGAGCAAGTTGCTCAATATCTAGGAGCCATCATGAAGCTAAATGCCAAGTTATTTGGTAATGAGAGGAAGCATGAACAACTTCTCTCAATGCAGAGTCAAACAGAGCCCCCACAGTCAAACTCTAAGTTTGGTGTTGGGAGGCCACAACCAAACTCTAAGTTTGGTGTTGAACCCCCACATTCAAACTCTAAGTTTGGTGTTGGGAGGTCCCAACAATGCTCTGAACATCTGTGAAGCTCCATGAGAGCTCACTGTCAAGCTATTGACATTAAAGAAGCATTTACTGGGAGGCAACCCAATTTTTATTTATCTAATTTTATTTTTCTTTTTATTGTTCTTTTATGTTTTATTAGGTTCATGATCATGTGGGGTCACAAAAAAATACTAAAATTAAAAATAGAATCAAAAACAGCAAAAGAAAAATCACACCCTAGAGGAAGGACTTACTGGCGTTTAAACGCCAGTAAGGAGCATTTGGCTGGCGTTCAACGCCAGAACAGAGCATGGATCTGGCGTTGAACACCAGAAACATGCAGTAATATGGCGTTTAAACGCCAGGATTGCACACTGAGGAAAGCTGGCGTTCAACGCCAGAAACATGCTGTAGATGGGCGTTGAACGCCCAGAACAAGCTTAGAGCTGGCGTTTAACGCCAGAAACAAGCATCAATCTAGCGTTAAACACCAGGATTGCACTCAGATGGCGTTTTACATGCCTCATTGGTGCAGGGATGTTAAATCCTTGACACCTCAGGATCTGTGGACCCCACAGGATCCCCACCTACCTCAACTCATCTTCTCTCTTCTCCACCAATCACCTCAATCTCTCTTCCCCATTACCTCTTCACCACTCACATCCATCATCTCTTTCCCACCCAAACCCACCCTACATAGCCGAATACACACCCCTCCCCCTCTCCTCCATATCTTCTTCTTCTTCTTCCATTCTTTCTTCTTTGCTCGAGGGCGAGCAACATTCTAAGTTTGGTGTGGTAAAAGCATAGCTATTTTGTTTTTCCATAACCATTAATGGCACCTAAGGCCAGAGAAACCTCAAAAAAAAAAGAGAAAAGGGAAGACAAAAAAATTTTCCACCTCCGAGTCATGGAAGATGGAGAGATTCATCTCAAGGGTCCATAGCTCAGTAGAAGAACATTTGACTGCACATCAAGAGAGCATGAGGAATTCCCTCATCTAGAAATCCCTGAGATACCTCAGGGGATACATTTTTCTCCACACAACTATTGGGAGCAACTAAGGATAAGAGCACTAAAATCACTAGGGATCAAGCAACAGAGGCAAGGAAGAGACATAAAGGAGCTCAAAAAGCACCATTATTCCTTCAAAAAGGTGCCACCCTCACTAAGGTGGACTCATTCCTTAACTTCCTTGTTCTTATCTCTATTTTTCAATTTTTATGCTATATGTGTGTTTATGTTTTGTGTCTCTACCTCATGATCATTAGTATTGAGTAACTATGTCTTAAGGCTATAAATAATTCCATAAATCCTTCACCTCTCTTAAATGAAAAATGTTTTTAATACAAAAGAACAAGAAGTATATAAGTTTCGAATTTATCCTTGAATTTAGTTTAATTATATTGACATGGTGACAATACTTTCTGTTTTCTGAATGAATGCTTGAAGAGTGCATATTTTTGATCTTGTTGTTTATGAATGTTAAAATTGTTGGCTCTTAAAAGAATGATGAACAAAGAGAAATGATATTTATAATCTGAAAAATCATGAAATTGATTCTTGAATCAAGAAAAAGCAGTGAATAGCAAAAGCTTGTGAAAAAAAAATTTGGTGAAAAAAGAAAAAAAATAAAATAGAAAGAAAAAGAAAAAGCAAGCAGAAAAAGCCAATAGCCCTTAAAACCAAAAGGCAAGGGTAAAAAGGATCCAAGGCTTTGAGCATCAATGGATAGGAGGGCCCAAGAAACTAAAATCCAGGCCTAAGAGACTAAATCAAGCTGTCCCTAAACCATGTTCTTGTGGCATGCAGGTCCAAGTGAAAAGCTTGAGACTGAGTGGTTAAAGTCGTGATCCAAAGCAAAAAGAGTGTGCTTAAGAACCTTGGACACCTCTAACTGGGGATTTTAGCAAAGCTGAGTCACAATCTGAAAAGGTTCACCCAGTCATGTGTCTGTGGAATTTATGTATCCGGTGGTAATACTGGAAAACAAAGTGCTTAGGGCCACGTCCAAGACTCATAAAAGTAGCTGTGTTCAAGAATCAACAAACATAACTAGGAGAATCAATAACACTATCTGAAATTCTAAGTTCCTAGAGATGCCAATCATTCTAAACTTCAAAGGATAAAGTGAGATGCCAAAACTGTTCAGAAGCAAAAAGCTATAAGTCCCGCTCATCTAATTAGAATTAATATTCATTGATATTCTGAGATTTATAGTATATTCTCTTCTTTTTATCCTAATTGATTTTCAGTTGCTTCGGGACAAGCAACAATTTAAGTTTGGTGTTGCGATGAGCGGATAATTTATACGCTTTTTGGCATTGTTTTTAGTTAGTTTTTAGTAGGATCTAGCTACTTTTAGAGATGTTTTCATTAGTTTTTATGCTAAATTCACATTTCTGGACTTTACTATGAGTTTATGTGTTTTTCTATGATTTCAGGTCATTTCTGGCTGAAATTGAGGGACCTGAGCAAAACTCTGATAAGAAGGCCGACAAAGGACTGCTGATGCTGTTGGATTCTGACCTCCCTGCACTCGAAATAGATTTTCTGGAGCTACAGAACTCCAAATGGCCCACTCTTAACGGTGTTGGAAATTAGACATCCAGAGCTTTCCAGAAATATATAATAGTCCATACTTTATTCGAGATTTGATGACGTAAACTGGCGTTCAACGCCAGTTCCATGCTGCATTCTAGAGTCAAAAGCCAGAAACACGTCACGAACCAGAGTTGAAAACCAAAAACACGTTACAACTTGGCGTTCAACTCCAAGATAAGCCTCAGATCGTGTAAAGATCAAGCTCAGCCCAAGCACACACCAAGTGGGCCCCGAAAGTGGATTTCTGCATCAATTACTTACTTCTGTTAACCCTAGTAGCTAGTCTAGTATAAATAGGAGTTTTTACTATTGTATTAGATATCTTTGGTCTCAGTTTTATTTTATTATTCATCTGAGGAGACTATTGATCACGTTTTGGGGGCTGGCCATTCGGTCATGCCTGAACCTTCATCACTTATGTATTTTTAACGGTGGAGTTTTTACACACCATAGATTAAGGGTGTGGAGCTCTGCTGTACCTCAAGTTTCAATGCAATTACTACTATTTTCTATTGAATTCCACTTGTTCTTATTCTAAGATATTTGTTGCACTTCAACATGATGAATGTGATGATCCATGACACTCATCATCATTCTCACCTATGAACGCGTGACTGACAACCACTTCCGTTCTACCTTAGACTGGGCGCATATCTCTTGGATTCCTTAATCAGAATCTTCGTGGTATATGCTAGAATTGATGGCGGCATTCATGGGAAACCGGAAAGTCTAACCTGGTCTGTGGTATTCCGAGTAGGATTCCGGGATTGAATGACTGTGACGAGCTTTAAACTCGCGATTGTTGGGCGTGATGACAAACACAAAAGAATCAAGGGATTCTATTCCAACATGATCGAGAACCGACAGATGATTAGCCATGCTGTGACAGAGCATTTGGACCATTTTCACTGAGAGGAGAGGATGTAGCCATTGACAACGGTGATGCCCTACATACAGCTTGCCATGGAAAGGAGTAAGAAGGATTGGATGAAAGCAGAGATCCAACAGGGACACGCACCTCCACATACTTATCTGAAATTCCCACCATTGAATTACATGAGTAACTCTATCTTTATTTTCTGCTTTATTTATTATTCGAAAACTCTATAACCTTTATTATCCGCCTAACTGAGATTTACAAGATGACCATAGCTTGCTTCATACCAACAATCTCCGTGGGATCGACCCTTACTCACCTAATGTATTACTTGGACGACCCAGTGCACTTACTGGTTAGTTGTGCGGAGTTGTGACTAAGTGTGATTCACGTTTGAGAGCGCTACCAAGTCTTTGGAGCCATTGTTGATGATCACAATTTCGTGCACCACTTTTTCTTTTTTTTCTTTTTTTGTTTTTTTTTGAACATAGTATGTACACCAGAATTTTTTTCTTTTATTATCAAAAAGAGATGCATATATTTTCAGGTAAAAGATGCATGAGTGATTACCCATTTTTCCAAATATTTCACAATGAGAACCCAAAACAACTTTCTACCATTGTTTCCCATAAATCCTCCCCACACTTGATTAACATACACACTCAACCCAAGCTAATCAAAGATACAATTCATGGACATTAATGGTCTTTCACTTAGGGTAAATGATGTCCTTAAAATTAGAACAAAGGGGAATTAAAGGCTCAAAAGTGGTTTACAATGGTGAATATAAGGGTTGGCCATATGGGTTAGTGAGTTTAATTTAAAAAAAATGGCCTCAATCATACTAAATCCAATTTAAAACATCAGACATAGGACATATAGACTAAAGCAAATCTAAGATCACAATCATAAAAGGAGTATATCACACAAGAACAAAAAGTTGTGGTTGAAAATGTGCAACCATACAATTAAAGCTGAAATCTCACTAGGTATTTTGTTCAAGCTCTTTTTTATGTTCCATAAAAAGATACTTCAAGCAAGTTCAAAAACAAGTTTTCAAATCCAATCAATGGAATGCCCTAAAAGGAGTTTCATGAAAATTCCTTGTTGTTTTTACCAAAATTATTTTCTCTACCATGCAAATGCAAACATTTGCCAAAAATAAACTATAAACAAGCTAAGATATATACAAGTAAACTAAACAAAGTGCATTGAAATAAAATACTAACAAATATTCACAAAAGACATAACTACTAAAGACTAAAGAAAAAAATTAGTGCATAGTGTTGAGAAAAAGAGATTTACGCCCCACAAATTGCGGATCCTCCTCCACACTTAAATGTTGCACAGTCCTCCGTGCATGCACTAAATCTGGGGGGTGAAGAGATGCTTTATGAGGCTCCACCTTCAGCTGGTGGGCACCGGGGCTCCGGGTTGCTATATGAACACACAAACAACAAGACTTGAGGAAAAATAAGGTATGTGGTGTGATAAAAGACAATGTGCGTATTCTAAGTGCGCGCTGTTTAGAACACACACATTGATCAAAAGAAATGCCCAAGAGCATGGGTTTGGATTTTCGCACTAAAAATAGGATTGACGTTGAAAGTATAGTCCAAACCCAACAATTGAACATCAATCAAATGTTAAATTCAAATTAAAGTAACTGAGATCAAGAGTAATTCAACATCGGGTCGTTCTCCGTAGGAGTTGCAATGAAATGTACAATTATTGGCTGTGAAGGAACATGGGGAATTGGGAAAGCAAAGAAGAGAGCAAGAGTTATAAATAGCAAGAAAGTAAATGATCATGAAGTATGAAAAATAGCAAGGGAAACCAAACCAATTAAAAATCCTCACACAATGCGGAATGGACATCCACAACTCAATTCCACCTAACACCCAATTTTTCAACCAAAAGTGTGAAAACTAAACATGCAAGAAATTAAAACATCAAAGCAATAATAGCCAAAGCAAGGAAAATTAAAGTGCAAGAAACCTCTTGGCAAGTAAATTGAGAGCTAAGGTTACCTATCCTAGACATTGACCACAAACATATGATGATTATGAAGAGTTAATCCTACTTAGTCAACCTTACACTGAAGATAAGTCAAATAGGCAAAGTTGATTTCAATCCATAAGTCCTATGTTAACACTAAGGGTCACATAGAGTCAATAGAAACCAAATTAACTAACTACTCTAATGTATCAAACAAGAACGGACATCAATGACTCAAGGATCACCAAAGTCATCAATTTCAAGTCAAGAGTGGAGAAAAACTAAGTGAAAACTAAGCCAAGAATTTCATCGAACACTTGGTGTGCATGAAAATAAAATAATATTAAGTTACATTAAAAATAAATTCTAACTACCAAAAGCAAGACAATCATAATAACAACTGAAGAAATCAATAAGTGGACATAAAACATAAAATGCATTAAGTAAAAGTAAAATTAACAAAGAGTGTTCATATCATAAAAATGGCAAAAATAAAAGAAATAACAAGAGAAATGAAGAAGAAGAAAGATGCAATAACAATAAATGACAAGGAAAAGTAAATGAAAACAAGAGTTAAAAGTAGAAATTACAAGAAATTAAACTAAGAAACTGATGAGCGGATAATTTATACGCTTTTTGGCATTGTTTTTAGGTAGTTTTTAATAGGTTCTAGTTACTTTTAGGGATGTTTTCATTATTTTTTTATGCTAAATTCATATTTCTGGACTTTACTCTGAGTTTGTGTGTTTTTCTGCGATTTCAGATATTTTCTGGCTGAAATTGAGGGACCTGAGCAAAACTCTGATAAGAGGCTGACAAAGGACTGCTGATGCTGTTGGAATCTGACCTCCCTGCACTCGAAATGGATTTTCTGGAGCTACAGAACTTTAAATGGCGCGCTCTTAACGGCGTTGGAAAGTAGACATCCAGAGCTTTCCAGCAATATATAATAGTCCATACTTTATTTGTGATTAAGCGACGTAAACTGGCGCTCAACGCCAGTTCTATGTTGCTGTCTGGAGTCAAACGCTAGAAACACGTCACGAACCGGAGTTGAACGCCCAAAACACGTTACAACTTGGCGTTCAACTCCAAAAGAGGCCTCAACTCGTGGATAGATCAAGCTCAGCCCAAACATATACCAAGTGGGCCCTGGAAGTGGATTTATGCATCAATTACTTACTCCTGTAAACCCTAGTAGCTTGTCTAGTATAAATAGGTAGTTTACTATTGTATTAGACATCTTGGATTGTATTATTCAATCTCTGGATGCCTAGTCCTTAGACCTTCATGGGGGCTGGCCATTCGGCCATGCCTGAACCTCTTTCACTTATGTATTTTCAACGGTGGAGTTTCTACACACCATAGATTAAGGGTGTGGAGCTTTGTTGTACCTCAAGTTTTAATGCAATTACTATTATTTTCTATCCAGCTCGATTTATTCCTGTTCTAAGATATTCGTTGCACTTCAACTTGATGAATGTGATAATGCGTGACACTCATTATCATTCTCACCTATGAATGCGCGTGATTGACAACCACTTCCGTTCTACCTTAGATCGGGCACATATCTCTTGGATTCCTTAATCAGAATCTTCGTGGTATAAGCTAGAATTGATGGCGGCATTCATGGGAATCCGGATGGTCTAACCTTGTCTATGGTATTCCGAGTAGGATTCCAGGATTGAATGACTGTGACGAGCTTCAAACTCTTGAAGGTTGGGCGTTAGTGACAGACGCAAAAGAATCACTGGATTCTACTCCAACCTGATTGAGAACCGACAGATGATTAGCCGTGTTGTGACAGAGCATTTGGACCATTTTTACTAAGAGGATGGGATGTAGCCATTGACAATGGTGATGCCCTACATACAGCTTGCCATGGAAAGGAGTAAGAAGGATTGGATGAATGTAATAAGAAAGTAGATATTCGGAAGGAACACGGCACCTCCATGCACCTATCTGAAATTCCCACCATTGGATTACATGAGTAACTTTATCTTTATTTCCTGTTTATTTTATTTATCTTTTAATTATCTAATCCAATCACATTTGAATCAGTCTGACTGAAATCTACAAGATGACCATAGCTTGCTTCATACCAACAATCTCTGTGGGATCGACCCTTACTCACGTAAGCTATTACTTGGACGACCCAGTGCACTTGCTGGTTAGTTGTGCGGAGTTGTGACTAAGTGTAATTCACGTGTGAGAGCTACCAAATTATTGGAGCCATTGTTGATGATCACAAATCCATGCACCAGAAACCTAGGTTCTAGAGAGAATGGGAAGCTTCTCTCTCTAGAAAATGAACTACATGATGCAAAACTAACCCTTATTGCTCCTCCTTTCACATGGAAGGAGGCCCTCTTTGATATAGCACTCAATCAGCTTCAGAAAGTCTAAAACTGGGCCCTAGAGGCCTAAAAATCGCCCCCAGCGATTTGCATTAAAGTCTAAAACAGGTGTGTGTGTGTGTGTATGCACACTTGCTGATTTTCTTCTTGTGCGTACGCACACATGGCTTTGCGGTTCTTGTGTGTATGTACACGCCAATGTGCTCTTCTCCTTTGATTTCTTCATGTTTTCTCCCTTTTCAATGTTTTCCTTCCACTCTTATCAAGCCATTCCAACCTATTACCCCTGAAATCACTCATCAAAACCATCAAGGCATCGAATGGGATGAAAGTAGGATTTAAATTAAGCACAAAATAGCATGTTTTCACAGTTAGGCTCAATTTAGGGAGAGAATACAAAAGTATGCTATTTAGATGAATAAATGTGGGTTTATATGATGAAATCTAATCAAATCAAACCAAAATATATCGTCAAATATGGATTCATTAGGAGGCTCAGTTGATTTTACCTAACCATCTCCTTTTCACGGATATTGTCTTTTGTTCATTGATCACGATCCTTCTTTCTGGGCTTTCCTCGATTGTCTTCACCTCTTCTAGCTCTTCTTCTTTTTCAGAACTTAAGTGTTGTGTAGTGTTTGAAAGGGTCCCTTCATCAAGAACTTCTTGAATTAATGTGTCAATTATCGACAAGTGCATCAAATCATTTCAAGTAATACCACGAGAGTGGGTTATCATTCCCACAATGATTAATAGATTAAGCAAGCAATAATCAATTGATTATTCTAGTTAGACAATTAAAATCAATTGTTTCAAGAGCAATTGCATAAAAATAATGAATTAAACAAAAGCAAATAGTAAATAATAGAAAAAGTAATATGATTCAAAAGAGTTAAGGTTTCAGATATATTGAGACTTTCGAAAAAAAGCTTTTCACTCTCGACCTTGATTATGCAAAGTTGTACTTATGGGAAATCATAAATAATCAAACTCTAATTCTTTGGTAATTCAATTTCTCTAATGCTAATCAATTATCAATTCCTTGATTAATCAACTGTGACAAGAGATTAAGAGTGTTCACGATTTAGAAACAACACAATTCTCAAGAACCAAACTTGGTTAATTTGATGTCACTTTTCAAATCCAAGTTCAAAACCTAAGAATCATAAATGGAAGTTTTCAAGCTTAATTTATTTAATAAACTTTTCCAAGATATTAAGAGAATTCAAGTTAGAAGAGAATTATTTTCCAACACATTCAAATCCTTTAAATGAAGAATGAAAACTCTTTCTTAAGAAAACATCAACGCATTAGTCAAAGTAGAAAAGCTATAACATTAGTCCATAGGAATCAATAGAGCTCCAAACTATAACCGAGAAAATTAGTTACTCATGCTAAACTTCAAAATCAAAAAGTCAGAATGAAAAAGGCCAAAAAGGTCCTGAAGGTAGGTTATTAGAAACCTTATACGCTCAACTAAAAGAAACCTAATCATTAAATTCAAACTTAATTACATTCAAAACAAAATCAAATCAAATCGAATCTTCCACATTTAATCCTCAACATTCAATTGTGATTCAGGTTCAAGGCTTTTAGTGATTCAACTTCTCATTATCCAACATGGTCTTGGGCTTCGAATGGAGGCTTGCACTTGCTTGGGTCAATGGTGTGTTGCCCGCCCCATACATAAAATGGCACGCCCTTGTACTCAGGCATGTCACACGCCCAAAGTTTAGGTCACTTGGAAGTTGCCTCTTTAGTGTGTTGCATGCCCTATTTATGGCATATGGCACACCAGCCTCTGGATATCTCTGGAGCTTCATTCTTCTTGGCGTGTGACACACCCTTGCTGTGGAGTGTTGCATGTCCTTGTTGCAGCATGTTGCACGCCCTCTGTGTTCTTAGAGTGCTTGATTTTGGAGCCTCTAAAGTGTTGGCCCGGTGTGCCACGCCTTGCACCTGGCATGTGGCACGTCAAACTTTCTTCAATCCTGGGAGGTGGGGTATTGGGCGTGTGGCACAACCTGGCGTGTTGCACACCAACTGTGCGCATTATGGAGGCCTCAAAGGCATGCCAAAATGGCACGCCCTTGTAAATGGGCATGTTACATGCCCCTTTGTTGAAGTGGGGTCATGCGTACCCATGGGATATAGGTACGCATGACTAGGTAAAATTTCTTATTCATGCGTATGCATAGGGGATGCGTATGCATGATCCATCAAACTTTCAAGCCTTGCACGTACGCATGATTTAGCAAACTTCAGTTCTTGTTAGCATGCACAAGGGATGCGTACGCATGAGTGCTCCTTCGAAGGCGTGCCAAAATGGGACGACCGTTGAACTTAGCGTGTTACACGCCATGCTTCTTGGCCTCCTAGAACATGCTTTGTGGGCGTGTGACAAGCTCTGATTTTGGCGTATTTCACACCCACATTTTTGCACATACACTATAGACTATTATATATCGTTGGAAAGTTCTAGATGTTACCTATCTTAGTCCCCTAAACGTGCTTCATTTAGACTTTTGCAGCTCATGTTATGTTCATTGGAGTATGGAGAGGTCAGGGTTGCACGGCCACTTTATGGACAAAGTTATCCATGGAGTTTTGGCCCGGCGTGCCATGCCCTTATGTTCGCGTGTGGCACACCAAGTCTCTATTTTTGGTTGCCTAGGTATGTGGCACATACTCCCTTTTGGCGTGTTGCACGCCCTCTCCTCTACTTTCTTGGGACTGCTTTCCTGGTTGTGTTGCTTTGCTTGTGCTTTACTCTTCTTTTGCTATTATTTACCAATAATTAACAAAAAATTCAAATACTCAAAGTACTAATAGAATATTATATAAAAGTACATGGTTATCAAGCACAAAGTCATCAATTTCACCTAAGAAACACAAAAAAAAGTAAATAAGATGCTCTTGCATCAATGGCCATTTATCCTGTTGGAATGTTAGAGAAAATAAAATGTTTGTGAAAAAAATTAACCGTTTATTTAATTTTTTTAAACGGTTTAAAAATGAAAAATATAGTATAACTTGGGAGGGATGGAAACACTTGTGAATGGTATTAGGAAGAGTAGTTATTGATGACTTCTTGATAAGATAGAAATCATACTTGTAGTTATTTTTTCACGAACTACGTTACTTTTATCATGAACTGTGAACTGCAACAATATCTTTGCCCACTAATTTTTTAATTTAAATTACGTATTTATTTTTAAATTTTAAATTTGATATCAATATATTTAAGTTAAAAAATAAAATTTTAAAATCAATATATTTGAATTTGATATCACATTTAAAATTAAAATTGAATATATAATTTAAATTAAAAAGTTAATGGGTAATAATATTGTTGTAGTTCAAAATTTACAATAAAAATCACGTAGTTCATGGAAAAATAACTGTAAGTGTAGTTTCTATCTTACTAAGAAGTCATTAATAACTACTTTTCCTATATACCATTCATAAGTGGTTTCTATCCCTCCCAAACTAAATTTTAAAATTTTTTATGTACTCTCTTAAAAATTAATTGGAATATTAATTCAAGGAACACATAGTTTTGGATTATGTATTTTTTTTGGTATAAAATTTAATTGTATTAAATATATAGTGTAATCATTTCAAGATACTAGTATTAGTAACTGTTCATACCCTACCCCAGTGCTATGGCTAGGCCCAACTATGTTAAAAAAGCCCAAACCAAAGGTTTGGCCTTCATCACTTGCCCGACTTCCTCAAAGAGGTCGGATTCAACATGAACTGGCAGATTCAAATAAGTAACTACTCCATAAAATCTCTCACCCACTTCTAGAAGAGATATCTCAACAACCCAAAGATAAGGAAATGGTTATCCACTTTTAGAAGTGGAACTATACCAACGGTGGTTATTGGATCCTCTCTATAAATACACTGTCTTACTTAGGTAAATGCAAGTGTAAATACTCTAAAACTGCTTACCCCCTTGCTAACTTAGGCATCAGAGTGCCTTTGCAGGTACCACCCCTGATGAGCGGATATTTTATACGCTTTTTCGCATCATTTTCATATAATTTTTAACATGTTTTGTTTAGTTTTTATTAAGCTCTTATAGGTATTAGCGTTAAATTTATATTTTTGGATTCTACTATGAGTTTGTGTGTTTCTATACAATTTCAGGTATTTTCTGGCTGAAATTGAGGAGTTGGAGCAAAAGTCTGATTCAGAGATAGAGAAAGCACTGCAGATGCTATCCGGATCTGACCTCCTTGAACTCGAAAGAGCTTTTCTGGAGCTACAAAAGTTCAAATGAAGCATTCTTAATGGCTATGGAAAGCTGACTTCCAAAGCGTTCCAACAATGTATAATAGTTCCTACTTTGCTTCAAATTAGAAGGCTCAAAACTGGCGTCCAACGGCAGCTTCCTGCCCCATTTCAGGTGTCCAGCGCCCAAGGAGTAGAGACTAGCATCCAAACGCCAAAGAGGACCCCTAGCTAGCATTCAATGCCCTAGAGACCTCATAGCATGTGGATCTCATCAAATCTCAGACCAAACACTTGACAACTAGGCCCCAGAAGTGGATTTTAGCACTAAAAAGACTGTTTTACCCTTACTAGTCATTAGTTTTGTATTTAAAGTAGAAGATCACTCTTTGTTAAGAGAGCTTCCCCCATCATTCAGCATATTTTCGTTTTACACATTGTATTTTCCTATCAGTATGAGTTTCTAAACCTCCTAGGTTGAGGGGAGAAGCCCTGCTCTAATCCTATGAATTAATAAAAGTATTACTGTTTCTCTTCGATCCGTGTTTGATTTAATTCTAAGATGTATACTCGTTCTTCAACATGGTGAATAGGATGATCAGTGACAATCAGCTATGTTAATCATACTAGGACTGCGTGCCTGACAACCACCCGTGTGTACTTGGGTTCGTGTGAATATGTGACTGGAAAGCACGAACCGCCAGCTTGATTATACATCTCTCAGACAGTTAATCCATGACTTCGTTGGAAACTTCTCGAGACACCAGTTTAGCCGATTTTTGGGGAGATTAGGGTCTCTGTGGTAGAGGCTAGAACCCAAAGAAACATCATTCTCTGATCCGGAAGATCCGACCTTATTTTTGGTGTTTTGAGTAAGATTGCCAAGAGAATGAATTGTTAGAGCTTCACCCTTGTTCAGATTGGATGACCACGGCCAATGGCGTTTGATCTGAAATAGAGGAGATTGATGACCCCTGCCAATGGCATTGATCATATACAGCCTGCCATAGAAGAAATCACTCAAGCAAACAAGACAGTAATACCAGAGTTAATTCAGAAAGACAAAGCAACTCCACTCCTTAACCATATTTCTATTACTAATTGCCATTTTCTCAATCCAACAACCTTCTAAGTCGCCTGACTAAGACTTGCATGATAACCATAGCTTGCTTCAAACCACAATCCATGTAGGATCGACCCTGACTCACTCATGTATTACTTGGACGACCCAGTGCACTTGCTGGTACAGCTGTACAGAGTGTGGGGATTCGTGCACCAAGTTTTTAGCACCATTGCCAGAGATTGTTCGAGTTTGGACAAACTGACGGATTGTCTTTTTTCCTAGATCAGGTAATTTTTATTTTATTTGAGTTTCTCATTTTTATTTTCTTCTTCTATTTTTTTGAAAAAAAGAATTTAAAAACTTTTTTTCAAAATATTTTTCTTTTCTTTGTGTAATCTTTGTTCTTAGTTTAAGTCTTTTGATTTTGTTCTTGTTGCGTTTTTTGAAAATCTTGAGTCCTCTTTCAAAAAAATTGTGTCCAAAATATTTTTCTTGAGTTTTTCAAAAATCTTGAGTCCTCTTTCAAAAATAGTTTCTTTGGTTAAATCTTGTGTCAAATCTTCAAGTTTGGTGTATTCTTGTTGTTTTTCTTTTAATTTTAAAAAATTTATGTTTGGTTTTCTAAAAATTTTACGTTTGGTGTTGGAAAAGCATAGATTTTTTCTTTCCATTACCATTCATGGCACCCAAGGTTGGAGAACCCTCTAGAAAGAGGAAAGGAAAAGTAGTAGCCGCTACCTCTGAATCTTGGAAGATGGAGAGATTCATCACCAAAATCCACCAAGACCACTTCTATGAAGCTGTGGTAGAGAAGAATATGATCCCTGAGGTCCCTTTCAAACACAAAAAGAATGAGTCTCCAGAAATCCAAAGAGAGATCCAGAGAAGAGGTTGGGATGTCCTAACTAATCCCATTCAAGATGTTGGGATTTTAATGGTGCAAGAGTTCTATGCTAATGCATGGGTTACTAAAAATCATGACACTAGTGTGAATCCAAATCCAAAGAATTGGAGCACCATGGTCCGAGGGAAAATCTTAGATTTGAGCCCGAAAAGTGTGAGATTGGCATTCAACTTGTGTTTGATGCAAGGAAATTCACATCCTTACACTAGGAGAGTCAATTTTGATCAGAGATTGGATCAAGTGCTCTCGGATATCTGTGTGGAAGGAGCACAGTGGAAAAGGGATTCCCAAGGCAAGCCCATTCAACTAAAAAGGCTTGACCTAAAGTCCATAGCTAGAGGATGGTTGGAATTCATCCAACATTCTATCATCCCCACTAGCAACCGGTAAGAAGTGACTGTTGATAGAGCTATCATGATCCATTGCATCATGATTGGAAGTGAGGTGGAAGTACATGAGGTGATTCCTCAAGAACAGTACAAGATAGCTGAGAAGCCTTCCACCAATGCAAGGTTGGCATTTCCACACCTCATCTATCATCTCTGCATTTCAGCTAGAATTATCATAGAAGGAGATATCTCTATTGGAGAGGACAAGCACATCAGTAAGAAAAGGATGGAGCAAACTAGAGAGCATGCATAAGAGCCTGTGCAGCTGCCTCAACATGAGATCTCTGAGATGCCTTAAGGGATGAATTTTCCTCCTCAAAGCTATTGCGATAAATGGTAGACTTCTATTGGAGGACTAAGCACTAACATGGAGCAATTGAGGGTAGAGCATCAAGAGCATTCCATTGATACAAGGATTTATACCGGTTCAAAATTTCACACAAATAATTCTGTTGATAGCATAGTCCAAACCGATAATCGATCCTCACATCAACTTTTAATTATTTTGGTTGTCACAAGTACAAACCCCAATGAAAATTTACCGAACTATTTAAACCTCAGGTTGTCTCACAAGAAATTGGAATGAAATGATCAATTATTGGCTATGAAGAAACAAGGGGGTTTGATTGATAAAAGGGCAAGAAACTAAATGACAAGAAAAGTAAATCAAGTAACTAAAGAAAGAAATTAATAAAGAGAGACATTCATGGCAAGGATTGAGAATATAGTATTTCTATCCTAGTCACTAATAACAATAATTACAAGAGCTTATCTTATTTCGTCAACTCCAACAATGGAAGAAGGTGTAATGTTATCTTCCATGAGAGAAAGTCAAATAAGACTAGTTAATCTCAATCCAAAAGTCCTAATCAACTTACTAACTGGATTACCAAGAGATTAGAGTCAATGGAAATAATATTAACTAACAACTCTAGATTACCAATCTAAATTGGGTATTGATAACTCAAAAGAACCTAATTCCTCTTCCCAAGCCAAGAACGCTCAAAAAGTTACTCTAACATCCAACCAAGCATTTTGTCAAACACTTGGAAGGCATAAAAGCATAGCATAATAAATTGCAAGGAAAGATAAAATCTAACAACTACCAATTACAAGAAAACAATAATAATAACTCAAATCAACAATAAAAGAACATCAAACATCAATTGCACTAAAGGAGATCCAAATCCAACATGAGCATTCATAAACATAAAGAGAAGCATAAAGAGAAATTAACACTATAAACTATGAGAATGAAATTGTAGAAGCAAGAAATTGTAAAGGAAACAAGATGAAAACAACAATTAAACCCTAGATCTAAGATGCAAAGTACCCTAGAATACTAATTCTAGAGAGAAGAGGGAGCTTCTCTCTCTAGAAAACAAACCTACATGATGCTATCCTAAAACTAATTACTCCCCACTTTGACCAAGCTTGAATTCTGTATGAAATAGCCTCAGAAACGAGTTGGATTTGGGCCTGCAAATCTTCAACTCATGTATACGTGTGGCTGACGCGTGCGCGTAGACCTCGATTCTCCAAATGCTCATTTCTTCATGAATTATCCACTTTGCATGCTTTTCTCTTCACTTCTTCCATCCAATACTTGCCTTATGATCCTAAAATCACTCAACAAATAGATCAAGGCATCGAATGGAATTAAGGTGAATTAAAATTGCCAATTTTAAGGCCTAAAAAGCATGTTTTTACACTTAAGCACAAATTAAGGGAGAATTACAAAAGCATGCTATTTCATTGAATAAATGTGAGATAAGTTGATAAAATTCCCCAAATTAGGCACAAGATAAACCACAAGATTCGGATTTATCAAACCTCTCCACACTTAAACCAAGCATGTCCTCATGCTAAACTCAAGAAAGAAACAAAGAGTATCAACATTTAATCAATGCAAGCTATCTAAATGAAACTACCTACATGCAACAATCTAAATGAATGCAACTACTTGGTCAAAATAAATTAATTCCCAAGAATACATATATAGTACAAGGGCTAAGGCAATAGCAATCAAAGCAAACCCACAATTGAATTGAGTTATTAGAATGATTTTACAAACTTACAAGAAAGAAATGATCATAGGTGAAAACATGTGATGGAGCAATCAAACCCTCACCGGATGTGTATCCGCTGTAATTACTCAAGTGTATAGGGTCAATTTACTCATTTCTCCTTTAATCAAGCTTTCTAAGATTTGTTCTTCATCTAACAATCAACACTTATTCAATGTATGCATACAAATATCATGAGGGCTTTCCATAGGTTGTAATGGGGCTAGGGTAAAGGTAAGGTTATATATGGTCAAGTGAGCTTAAAATTTGAATCTTTAACAAGCCTAAGCTCTAACCTAACCTACATAACAACCTATACAAGTCAAAGCAAATTTAACTACCCATTTCTCACTTTTCCTACACATTCATGCATTTTCTTTTTTATCACAACTCATATGCATTGTTATTGTTACTTTACTTTGGGACATTTTGTCCCCTTTTTATTGTTTCCTTTTTCTCTTTTAATTTTTTCTTTCTCATGTTTTTTAAAACTAAAATATATACACAAGAGTGTCAATGCATATGGTTTAAGTGTTTGATGCATGAGCATGTACCCAATTCCCAAGATTTTCAACAAAAGTACAAAAATCCACTTTTACCTCAACCAAACTTCCCAAACTTCCCCACACTTAGATGATACACACTCTTACTAGCCTAAGCTAATCAAAGATCTAAATAAAGGATATTTATTATTATTTTTTTCACTTTGGGTTAATGATGTGCTAAAATTAAGAACAAAAGGGGATTGAAATAGGCTAAAAGTTGGTTAACAAATGGATATAAAAGGGTAGGCTATTTGGGTAAGTGAGCTTAATAAAAAGATGGCCTCAATCATATAAATGCATAAATACATCAAACAATGGACATAAAGAATCAAACAAATAACAGATTGCAATCAGAAAAAGAGAATAACACACACAAGAATGAAAATAGTGGTTAAATGGTGTAACCACACAATTAGGCTCAAAACTCACATGCTTATGTGTTCTTAGCACAAAAATATGTTCCACAATAATAACAACTCAAATCAACAATAAAAGAACATCAAACATCAATTGCACTAAATGAGATCCAAATCCAACATGAGCATTCATAAACATAAAGAGAAGCATAAAGAGAAATTAACACTATAAACTATGAGAATGAAACTGTAGAAGCAAGAAATTGTTAAGGAAACAAGATAAAAACAACAATTGAACCCTAGATCTAAGATGCAAAGTACCCTAGAACACTAATTCTAGAGAGAAAATGGAGCTTCTCTCTCTAGAAAACAAACCTACATGATGCTATCCTAAAACTAATTACTCCCCCCTTTGACCAAGCTTGAATTCTGCATGAAATAGCCTCAGAAACGAGTTGGATTTTGGTCTGCAAATCTTCAACTCATGCATACACGTGGCTGATGCGTGCGCGTAGACCTCGATTCTCCAAATGCTCATTTTTTCATGAATTATCCACTTTGCATGCCTTTCTCTTCACTTCTTCCATCTGATACTTGCCTTATGATCCTAAAATCACTCAATAAATAGATCAAGGCATCGAATGAAATTAAGGTGAATTAAAATTGCCAATTTTAAGGCCTAAAAAGCATGTTTTTACACTCAAGCACAAATTAAGGGAGAATTACAAAACCATGCTATTTCATTGAATAAATATGAGATAAGTTGATAAAATCCCCCCAATTAAGCACAAGATAAACCACAAAATTGGGGTTTATCATCCATCACCTTCAATGAAATAAGAGAAGATGAAGGATCCATTAGAGAAGATCAAAGGGCTTTAAGGGAAGAACAAAATAGGCAAAAGAGTGATATTGAAGAGATCAAGCATCACATTGGATCCTCAAGAAAGAGCACAAGCCGCCACCATTATAGGTGGATTCATTCTCTTTTACTTCCTTTCCTTTTTATTATTTTTTATTTTCGGTTATGTACTGTCTGTTCTCTTGTTCTTGTTGCATGGCCATTTGCATTGATGTATTAAAAATGTAGAATGTTCCATATAACTCTCACGTTGCTTAAAAGAAATTTTTATTTGACAAGAATTGAGAGATACTTGAATTTCAAGTTTAAAATAAGAATAGTTCAATTATTTCGATGTGGTGGCATTGTTTTCATTTTTTGAATGTATGAATAAACAATGCATATTTGAAGTTGGAATTTTAGAATATTGGCTCTTGAAAGAATGATGAAAAAGGAAAAGTATTGGTAATCTGAATAAACCAAAAATTGATTCTTGAAGCAAGAAAAAGCAGCAAATTGCTGCAAAAGAAAAAATAATATATGCATGCGAAAAAGAAAAACAATGGTGAAAAAAAATAAAAAGCTGAAAAATCCATTACTGCCAAAAAATGTAGGAAAAGGAGGGCAGATTGAAAAAGCCAATAACCCTTTAAACCAAAAGACAAGGGTAAAAGGATCGAAGGCTTTGAGGATCAGTGGATAGGAGGGCCTAAAGGAATAAAATCATGGCCAAAGCAGCTCAACCAAGCTGTCCCTAACCATGTGCTTGTGGTGTGAAGGTGTCTAGTGAAAAGCTTGAGACTATGCGGTTAAAGTGGTGATCCAAAGCAAAAAGAGTGTGCTTAAGAACTTTCGACACCTCTATCTGGGATTCTAGCAAAGTTGAATCACAATCCAAAAGGGTTCACCCAGTTAAATTGTTTGTGGCATTTATGTATCCGGTGGTAATACTGGAAAACAAAGTGCTTAGGGTCATGGCCAAGACTCTGAAAGCTGTGTTCAAGAATAAAAAAAAAACTGAACTAGGAGTGTCAATAATATCATCTAGATTTTAAATTCCTAAAGATGCCAACCATTATGAGTTTCAACGGATAGTGAGATGTCAAAACTATTCAGAAGCAAAAAGCTACTTAGTCCCGCTCATCTGATTATAATTAAGCTTCATTGGAAACTTAGAGATTTATTATGTCTTACTCTTCTTTTTATCCTACTGTGTTTTTAGTTGCTTGGGGACAAGCAACAATTTAATTTTGGTGTTGTGATGAGAGGATATTTTATACGCTTTTTGGCATCATTTTCATATAGTTTCTTAGCATGTTTTGTTTAGTTTTTATTAAGTTTTTATAGGTTTTAGTGTTAAATTCCCATTTTTGTATTCTACTATGAGTTTGTGTTTTTTTGTACAATTTCAAAAATTTTTCGGGCTGAAATTGAGGAGCTGGAGCAAAAGTCTGATTCAGAGATAGAGAAAGCACTACAGATGCTGTTCGGATCTGAGCTCCTTGCACTCGAAAGAGCTTTTCTGTAGCTATAAAAGTCCAAATAAAAAAATTTCAATGGATATGGAAAGCTGACTTCTAAAGCTTTCCAGCAATGTATAATAGTTTATACTTTATTTCAAATTGAAAGGCCCAAAACTGGCGTCCAACGCCAGCCTCCTGCCCCATTCCAAGAGTCCAGCGCCCAAGGAGCAGAGACCATCGTCCAAACGTCCAAAGAGGACCCCCTAGCCAGAGTTCAACACCCTAGAGGCCTCAGAGCATGTAGATATTATCAAAGCTCAACCCAAACACTCACCAAGTGAGCCCTAGAAGTGGATTTTAGCACTAAAAAGACTGTTTTACCCTTACTAGTCATTAGTTTATTATTTAAAGTAGAAGACCACTCTTTGTAAGAGAGCTTCACCCATCATTCAGCATATTTCATTTTACACATTATATTTTCCTATCAGTATGAGTTTCTAAACCTTCTAGGTTGAGAGGAGGAGCCCTGCTGAGTCTTATGAATTAATAAAAGTATTACTGTTTCTCTTTGATCTGTGTTTGATTTAATTCTAAGATGTATACTCGTTCCTCAACATGGTGAATAGGATAATCAGTGACAATCAGCTTTGTTCATCATATTAGGACCACGTACCTGACAACCACCCGTGTCTACTTGGGTTCGTGTGAATACGTGACTAGAAAGCGCGAACTGCCATCTTGATTATACATCTCTTAGACGGCTAATCCAAAACTTCGTTGGGGACTTCTCGAGACACCAGTTCAGTCAATTTTCTGGGAGAATAGGGTCTCTGTGGTAGAGACTAGAACCCAAAGAAACAACATTCTCTGATCCAGAAGATCTAACCTTGTCTATGGTGTTTTGAGTAGGATCGTCAAGAGAATGAACTACTAGAGATTCACCCTTCTTCAGATTAGATGACCAATACGGTGATGAAGTGGTTTGACAGCCCCCCCCCCCAGATCAGTCACCAGCTTCAACGATCTCTCACGTAAATTCCTTATGCAATTTTCAATTCAGAAGGATAAAGTCAAGCACGCACCTAGCCTGCTTGGAGTAAAACAGGAGGTCAGAGAACCCCTGAGGGATTACATGGAAAGGTTCAATAAAGCGTGCTTTGAAATCCAAGATTTACCTACTAAAACAGTGATAATGGGCCTCGTGAATGGACTTCGGGAAGGACTGGTACACGAAATCGTGATACACAACTTCGTGCAGCTGACCAGCAGTGCACTGGGTCGTCCAAGTAATACCTTACGAGAATAAGGGTCGATCCTACGGAGATTGTCGGCTTGAAGCAAGCTATGGTCACCTTGTAAATCTCAGTCAGGAAGACTCAAATGGTTATGGGGTTTTGATAATTAAAAGACAAATAAAACATAAAATAAGATAGAAATACTTATGTAATTCATTGGTGGAAATTTCAGATAAGCGTATACAGATGCTTTGTTCCTTCTGAATCTCTGCTTTCCTATTGTCAATGGCTACCATCCATCCTCTCAGTGAAAATGGTCCTCTACAGTTTCCCGCATGGCTAATCAGCTGTCGGTTCTCGATCGTTTCGGAATAAGATCCATTGATCCTTTTGCGCACTGTCACTGCGCCCCACAGTCGCGAGTTTGAAGCTCGTCACAGTCATCCCATCCCAGATCCTACTCGGAATACCACAAACAAGGTTTAGACTTTCCAGATCTCAAGAATGCAGCCCATTTGATTCTAACTTATACCACGAAGACTCTGATTGCACGAAATGGAAGCTCTGTTGTTAGGAGAGACAACCATGCATCGTGAACCAGGAGGCCAAGAGATACACGCTCAAGCTATAGCATGTAGAATGGAAGTGGTTGTCAGGCACGCGTTCGTAAGGGAGAATGATGATGAGTGTCACGGATCATTACATTCATCAGGTTGAAGTGCGAGTGAATATCTTAGAATAAGAATAAGCTTGAATTGAATAGAAGAATAATAGTACTTTGCATTAATTCATGAGGAACAGCAGAGCTCCACACCTTAATCTATGGTGTGTAGAAACTCCACCTTTGAAAATACATAAGTGAAAATGGTGTTCATTGGTTTCGGCCCCAGAGGGGGAACCAGAATAACCAAGACGACTAATACAATAGAGAAAAGTTCTATTTATAATGAACTAGTAACCTAGGGTTTACAGAAATAAGTAAATGATGCAGAAATCCACTTCCAGGGCCCACTTGGTGTGTGCTTGGATTGAGCATTGAAGCTTTCACGTGCATAGGCTTTTTTTTGGAGTTAAACACCAGCTTTGGTGCCAGTTTGGGCGTTTAACTCCAGCTTTTATGCCAGTTTGGGCATTTTACGCCAGAATTTTTATGTTGACTTGGAACGCCAGTTTGGGCCATCGAATCTCAAGCAAAGTATGAACTATTATACATTTCTGGAAAACTCAAGATTTCTAATTTTAAACGCAACTGGGAGCACTACAATTGGGCTTCTGCAGCTCCAGAAAAACCATTTCGAGTGTAGGGAGGTCAGAATCCAACAGCATCTGTAGTCCTTTTTCAGCCTTTGAATCAGATTTTTGCTCAGGTCCCTCAATTTCTGCCAGAAAATACCTGAAATCACAGAAAAAGACACAAACTCATAGTAAAGTCCAGAAATGTGATTTTTGCATAAAAACTAATAAAAATATACTAAAAACTAACTAAATCATACTAAAAACTACCTAAAAACAATGACAAAAAGCATATAAATTATCCGCTCATCACAACACCAAACTTAAATTGTTGCTTGTCCCCAAGCAACTGAAAACAAAATAGAATAAAAAGAAGAGAATTTACAATGGATCTCACAATATCAATGAAACTTAGTCCCAATTAGATGAGCGGGGCTAGTAGCTTTTTGCTTCTGAACAGTTTTGGCATCTCACTTTATCCATTGAAATTCAGAATGATTGGCATCTATAGGAACTCAGAATTTGGATAGTGATATTAATTTTCCTAGTTTAGTATGTTGATTCTTGAACACAACTACTTTATGAGTCTTGGCCGTGACCCTAAGCACTTTGTTTTCCAGTATTACCACCGGATACATAAATGCCACAGACACATAACTGGGTGAACCTTTTCAGATTGTGACTCAGCTTTGCTAAAGTCCCCAGTTAGAGGTGTCCAGAGTTCTTAAGCATACTCTTTTGCTTTGGATCACGACTTTATCTACTCAGTTTAAAGCTTTTCACTTGGACCTTCATGACACAAGCACATGGTTAGGGACAACTTGGTTTAGCCGCTTAGGCCAGGATTTTATTCCTTTAGGCCCTCTTATCCATTAATGCTCAAAGCCTTGGATCCTCTTTACCCTTGCCTTTTGGTTTAAAGGGCTATTGCCTTTTTCTGCTTGTTTTTTCTTTTTCTTTATTTTTCTTTTTCGCCATTTTTTTCTCTCTTTTTTTCGCTACTTTTTTCTTTTTCACTGCCGTTTCTTGCTTCAAGAATCAATTTCATGATTTTTCATATTATCAATAACATTTTTCTTTGTTCATTATTCTTTCAAGAGCCAACAATTTTAACATTCATAAACTTCACTATAAAAAATATGCACTGTTCAAGCATTCATTCAGAACACAAAAAGTATTGCCACCACATCAAAATAATTACACTAATTTCATGATAACATTTGGAATTCAAGTACTTCTTGTTCTTTTGTAATTAGGCACTTTTTTCATTTAAGAAAGGTGAAGGATTCATGGAATTATTCATAGCTTTAAGACATAAATACTATACACTAATGATCATGTAGTGAAGACACAAACATAGATAACGCATAAAGCATAAAAATTGAAAAACAGAAAAATAAGAACAAGGAGATCAAAGAACGGGTCCACCTCAGTGATGGCGGCTAGTTCTTCCTCTTGAAGATCCAATGGAACGCCTGAGCTCCTCTATATTTCTTCCTTGCCTTTGTTGCTCTTTCCTCATGGCTATTTGATCCTCTCTAATTTCATGGAGAATAATGGAGTGCTCTTGGTGCTCCATCCTTAATTGCTCCATATTGGAACTCAAATCTCCCAAAGAGGTGTTGAGTTGCTCCCAATAGTTGTGTGGAAGAAAATGCATCCCTTGAGGCATCTCAGGGATTTCTTGATGAGTGACTTCCTCATGCTCTTGTTGAGGTCCATGAGTGGGCTCTCTTGTTTGCTCCATCCTCTTTTTAGTGATGGGCTTGTCCTCTTCAATGAGGATGTCTTCCTCTATGACAATTCCAGCTAAATTGCATAGGTGACAAATGAGATGAGGGAAGGCTGACCTTGCTAAAGTGGAAGGTTTGTTAGCAACATTGTATAGTTCTAGAGGTATGATCTCATGAACTTCTACTTCCTCTCCAATCATGATACAATGGATCATGATAGCCCGATCCACAGTTACTTCGGATCGGTTGCTAGTAGGAATGATGGAGCGTTGGATGAACTCCAACAATCCTCTAGCCACAAGCTTAAGGTCAACCCTTCTTAGTTGAACCGGCTTGCCTTTTGAGTCTCTCTTCAATTGAGCTCCTTCTACACATATGTCCATGAGGACTTGGTCCAACCTTTGATCAAAGTTGACCCTTTTAGTGTAGGGGCGTGCATCTCCTTGCATCATTGGCAAGTTGAATGCCAACCTTACATTTTTCGGACTGAAATCTAAGTATTTCCCCCGAACCATTGTAAGCCAATTCTTTGGGATCAGGGTTCATACTTTGATCATGGTTATTAGTGATCCATGCATTAGCCTAGAACTCTTGAACCATTAAGATTCTGACTTGTTAAATGGGGTTGGTGAGAACTTCCTAACCTCTTCTTCGAATCTCATGTCAGATCTCCGGATACTCATTACTTTTGAGCATGAAAGGGACCTCAGGGATCACCTTCTTCTTGGCCACAACTTCATAGAAGTGGTCTTGATGGACCTTTGAAATGAATCTCTCCATCTCCCATGACTCGGAGGTGGAAGCTTTTGCCTTCCCTTTCCTCTTCCTAGAGGTTTCTCCGGCCTTAGGTGCCATAAATGGTTATCAAAAAACAAAAAGCAACGCTTTTACCACACCAAACTTAAAAGGTTTGCTCGTCCACGGGAAAAAGAAGAAAGAAGGGACGGAGAAAAAAATGGAAGAGAAGGATGGTGGAGAATGGTTCGGCCAAGAGAGGAAAGAAGTGTTTATGATGTATGAAAATGAAGGAGGGATGATGGGTTTATATAGAATAGGAGAGAGTGTTTCCGTGTGTGAAGGTTGGGTTTGGGAGGAAAAGTTTTTTAATTTTGAAAGGTGGGGTAGGTGGGATTTTTGGGGAAGAGTAGGTAGATGTGAGTGGTGAAGAGGTGATGGAGGTGATGGGTGAGGGGTATTTGGGGAAGGGTGGTATGGGGAGGTGTGAAGAAGAGAGAGAGTGAGTTGAGGTAGGTGGGGATCCTGTGGGGTCCACAGATCCTGAGGTGTCAAGGATTTCTCATTCCTGCACCATTTTGGTGTGTAAACGCCCTCATAGTGCCAATCCTGGCGTTAAACGCCAGGTTGCTGCTCATTTCTAGCGTTTAACGCCAGCTTTTCTTTCCTTTCTGGCGTTGAACACCAACTTGGTGCCCTTTTTTGGTGTTAAACGCTAGTCTGGTGCCCTTTTCTGGTGTTAAACGCTCAGAATGGTGCCAGACTGGGTGTTTAACGCCCATTCTGCTACCCTTACTGGCGTTTGTAAGCTCCTCCTCCAGGGTGTGCTGTTTTTAATGCTGTTTTTGAGTTTGCTTTGAATTTTGTAGTTGTTTTTGTGACTCCACATGATCATCAACCTAAAGAAAACATAAAATGACAATGGAAAATGGAAATTTATCATAGATAAATAAAGATTAGGTTGCCTTCCAATAAGCGCTTCTTTAATGTCAATAGCTTGACAGCGAGCTCTCATGGAGCTTCACAGATATTCAGAGCATGGTTGGGGCCTCCCAACACCAAACTTAGAGTTTGAATATGGGGGCTCTATTTGACTCTGTATTGAGATAAGCTTTTCATGCTTCTTCTCCATGTGTACAGAAGGAGATCCTTGAGCCTTAAACACAAGGTCATCCTCATTCACTTGAAGGACCAACTCTCCTCTGTCAACATCAATCACAGCTTTTGCTGTGGCTAGAAAGGGTCTGCCAAGGATGATGGATTCATCCTTATTCTTCCCAGTGTCCAGGATTTTAAAGTCAGCAGGGATGTAAAGGCCTTCAACCTTCACTAAGACATCCTCTACAAGTCCATAAGCCTGTTTCCTTGAACTGTCTGCCATCTCCAGTGAGATTCTTGCAGCTTGTACCTCAAAGATCCCTAGTTTCTCCATTACAGAGAGTGGCATGAGGTTTATACTTGACCTCAGCTCACACAGAGCCTTCTCAAAGGTCATGGTGCCAATGGTGCAAGGTATTAAGAATCTTTCGGGATCTAGTTTCTTTTGAGGTATCTTCAGCTGAGCCAAGGTGTTTAGTTCATTAATGAGCAATGGAGGTTCATCCTCCCAAGTCTCATTACCAAATAATTTGGCATTCAGCTTCATAATTGCTCCAAGGTACTTAGCAACTTGCTCTTCAGTAATATCTTCATCCTCTTCAGAGGAAGAATACTCATCAAAGCTCATAAATGGCAGAAGTAGGTTCAATAGAATCTCTATGGTCTCTGTATGAGTCTCATATTCCCTTGGTTCCTCAGAGGGGAACTCCCTAGTGGTCAGTGGACGTCCCATGAGGTCTTTCTCACGGGGAATCACTGCCTTTCCCTCCTCCACAGGTTCGGCCATGTTAGACGTGTGGATGGCCTTGCACTTTCTTTTTGGATTCTCTTCTGTGTTGCTTGGGAGAGTGCTTGGAGGAGTTTCAGTAACTCTCTTACTCAGCTAACCCACTTGTGCCTCCAAATTTCTAATAGAAGATCTTGTTTCATTCATGAAACTTAGGGTGGTCTTAGATATATCAGAGACTATGGTTGCTAAGCTAGAACGACTCTGCTCAGAGGTCTCTGTCTGTTGCTGAGAAGATGATGGAAAAGGTTTGCTATTGCTAAACCTGTTTCTCCCACCATTATTGTTATTGAAGCCTTGTTGAGGCTTCTGTTGATCCTTCCATAAAAAATTTGGGTGATTCCTCTATGAAGAATTGTAGGTGTTTCCATAGGGTTCTCCCATGTAATTCACCTCTTCCATTGCAGGATTCTCAGGGTCATAAGCTTCTCCTTCAGAGGAGGCTTCTTTAGCACTGCTAGATACAGCTTGTAATCCAGTCAGATTCTAAGAAATTATATTGACTTGCTGAGTCAATATTTTGTTCTGAGCCAGTATGGCGTTCATAGTATCAATTTCAAGAACTCCTTTCTTCTGAGTTGTCCCATTGCTCACAGGATTTCTTTCAGAAGTGTACATGAACTGGTTATTTGCAACCATTTCAATGAGTTCCTGGGCTTCTACATGCATTTTCTTTAGATGAATAGATCTGCCTGCAGAATGGTCCAATGACATCTTGGATAACTCAGACAGACCATCATAGAAGATACCTATGATGCTCCATTCAGAAAGCATGTCAGAGGGACACCTTCTGATCAATTGCTTGTATCTTTCCCAAGCTTCATAGAGGGATTCACCTACCTTCTGTTTGAAGGTCTGAACTTCCACTCTAAGCTTACTCATCTTTTGAGGTGGAAAGAATTTAGCTAAGAAGGCATTGACTAGCTTTTCCCAAGAGTTCAGGCTGTCTCTAGGTTGTGAGTTCAACCATATACTAGCTCTGTCTCTTATAGCAAAAGGGAAAAGCATAAGTCTGTAGACCTCGGGATCAACTCCATTGGTCTTAACAGTGTCACAGATTTGCAAAAATTCTGCCAAAAACTGATGAGGATCTTCCAATGGAAGTCCATAAAACTTGCAATTCTGTTGCATCAGAGAAACTAATTGAGGCTTAAGCTCAAAGTTGTTTGCTCCAATGGCAGGGATAGAGATGCTTCTCCCATAGAAGTCAGGAGTAGGTGCAGTAAAGTCACCAAGCACCTTCCTTGCATTGTTGGCATTGGTGTTATTTTTGGTTGCCATGAATTCTTCTTTTTCGAAAGTTTTTGTCAGGTCCTCTCCAAACAGTTGTGCTTTAGCTTCTCTTAACTTTCTCTTCAGAGTCCTTTCAGGTTCAGGATCAGCTTCAACAATAATGCCTTTATCTTTGTTCCTACACATATGAAAGAGAAGAAAACAAAGAAAGTATAGAATCCTCTATGTCACAGTATAGAGATTCCTTGATGTGTCAGAGGAAAAGAAGCATAGAAGGATGAGGTAGATAAAGAAGAATTCGAACATATAAAGAGGGGAGAATGTTCGAATTATTAAGAGGGGACGAGTGTTAGTGATTAAATAGAAGGAGATGAGAGAGGGAATTTTCGAAAATTTTAAAATTAAAATAATTGGTTAATTAAAAAGATTTTTGAAAAAGTGGTTAGGTGGTTTTGAAAAAGATAAGAAATAGTGATTAGTTGAAAAAGATTTGGAAATAATTTTGAAAAGATAAGAAGTTAGAAAAACAAAAAGAGTTTGAAATCAAATTAAAAGTGATTTGATTGAAAAAATTTGATTTTTAAAAAGATATGATTGAAAAGATATGGTTGAAAAAGATTTTATTTTTAAAATTGATGACTTGACTAACAAGAAATTAAAAGATATGATTCTACATATTGAACCTTTCTTAACAAGAAAGTAACAAACTTGAAATTTTTTGAATCACAGCATTAATTGTTAGCAAGGTTTTTCGAAAATATTAAAAGTAAAATGAAAAAGATTTGATTTTGAAAAAGATATGATTGATATGAGAGGATATGAAAAAGATAAGATTTTGAAAGTTAGTTTTAAAATGTAAAAAATTGAAAAAGATTTGAATTGGAAACAAAACTTCCTCCTTGGTGTCATCCTGGCGTTAAACACCCAGAATGGTATCCATTATGGTGTTTAACGCCCACTTGGCTACCTCCTTCGGCGTTAAACGCCCAGTCAGGTACCCTGGCTGGCGTTTAAACGCCAGAATTCCTTCTTCACTGGGCATTTTGAATGCCCAGCTTTTTCTCTGTGATTCCGCTGCTGTATGTTCTAAATCTTCAATTCTCTGTATTATTGACTTGAAAAGACATAATTTTGAAAATTTTTTTGAATTTTTAATGAGGAGAAAGAAAAACAACAAAATGAAACTAATCATGAAAAATTAGAATCAAACAGATGATGCATGCAAGAACACTTTGAATGTCAAGATGAACACCAAGAACACTTTGAAGATCATGATGAGCATCAAGAACATATTTTTGAAAATTTTAAAGAAAAGAAAGATATGCAAGACACCAAACTTAGAAATTTTCATACTGGAGTAGACACTAACAAGTTGAGAATGCACATGAAAAACAACAAAAGACACAAAACAAGAGAATTTAAAGATCAGACAAAGAAAATCATCAAGAACAACTTGAATATCAATGAAGAACACAATGCATATATTCTCGAAAAATGCAAGAATAAATTTTTTATTCTAGACTCAAACAGGAAACACAAAAATATTTTTTATTTTATGATTTTATAAATTTTTTTGTATTTTTTCGAAAATTATTTTGAAAAAGAAAATAAGAAACTCAAAATTTTTAATAAGAATTCCAGGAATCATGCAATGTTAGTCTAAAGCTTTAGTCTAAAAAGATTAGACAGGGTTAAACAAGCTTCAGCAGGACATTACATACAACAGCCAAATTGATGGGAATCAACTGGCTCTTGTGATGATAAAAGCATCATCTGAAACTCTAGAATTCGTTCTTAAAAATTCTGAAGAACAAAATAAAAGAAAAATACCTAATCTAAGCAACAAGATGAACCGTCAGTTGTCCAAACTCAAACAAGCCCCGACAACGGCGCCAAAAACTTGGTACACGAAATCATGATACACAACTTCGTGCAGCTGACCAACAAGTGCACTGGTTCGTCCAAGTAATACCTTACGTGAGTAAGGGTCGATCCCACGAAGATTGTCGACTTGAAGCAAGCTATGGTCACCTTGTAAATCTCAGTCAGGAAAACTCAAATGGTTATGGGGTTTTGATAATTAAAAGACAAATAAAACATAAAGTAAGATAGAAATACTTATGTAATTCATTGGTGGGAATTTCAGATAAGCGTATGGAGATGCTTTGTTCCTTCTGAATCTCTACTTTCCTATTGCCTTCATCCAATCATTCATACTACCTTCCATGGCAAGCTGTATGTAGGTTGATCACCATTGTCAATGGCTACCATCTATACTCTCAGTGAAAATGGTCCTCTATGATTTTCCACATGGCTAATCAGCTGTCGGTTCTTGATAGTGTCGGAATAAGTTCCATTGATCCTTTTACGCACAGTCACTGCGCCCCACAGTCACGAGTTTGAAGCTCGTCACAGTCATCCCATCCCAGATCCTACTCGGAATACCATAGAAAAGGTTTAGACTTTCCAGATCTCAAGAATGCCTCCCATTTGATTCTAGCTTATACCATGAAGACTCTAATCGCACGGTGGAAGCTCTGTTGTTAGGAGAGGCAACCATGCATCGTGAACCAGGAGGCCAAGAGATACACGCTCAAGCTATAGCATGTATAATAGAAGTGGTTGTCAGGCACGCATTCATAAGGGAGAATGATGATGAGTGTCACGGATCATCACATTCATCAGATTGAAGTGCGAGTGAATATCTTAGAATAAGAATAAGCTTGAATTGAATAGAAGAACAATAGTACTTTGCATTAATTCATGAGGAACAGCAGAGCTCCACACCTTAATCTATGGTGTGTTGAAACTCCACCGTTAAAAATACATAAGTGATAATGGTGTTCATTGGTTTTGGCCCCAGAGGGGGAACCGGAATAACCAAGACAACTAATACAATAGAGAAAAGTTATATTTATAATGAACTAGTAACCTAGGGTTTACAGAAATAAGTAAATGATGCAGAAATCCACTTTCAGGGCCCACTTGGTGTGTGCTTGGGCTGAGCATTGAAGCTTTCACGTGCATAGGCTTTTCTTGGAGTTAAACGCCAGCTCTGGTGCCAGTTTGGGTGTTTCACTCCAGCTTTTATGCAAGTTTGGGCGTTTTACGCTAGAATTTTTATGCTGACATGGAACGCCAGTTTGGGCCATCAAATATCGGGCAAAGTATAAACTATTATACATTTCTGGAAAGCCCAAGATGTCTACTTTCCATCGCAATTAAGAACGCACCAATTGGGCTTCTATAGCTCTATAAAATCCATTTCGAGTGCAGGAAGGTCAGAATCCAACAGCATCTACAGTTCTCTTTCAGCCTCTGAATCAAATTTTTGCTCAGGTCCCTCAATTTCAGCCAGAAGATACCTGAAATCACAAAAAAACACACAAACTCATAGTAAAGTCCAGAAATTTGATTTTTGCATAAAAACTAATAAAAATATACTAAAAACTGACTAAATCATACTAAAAACTACCTAAAAACAATGCCAAAAAGCGTATAAATTATCCGCTCATCAAGGACCCTTCTTTCAGTCCATCCCAAAAAGGCAGCTGACCTCTTTGAGTGATGTACAAGATAGAGTTGAAAAGTACATCAATATGGTGGAAAATACTAGATTGCGAGAACCGAGCTAGGGATGCGGGCACTCTCACCCATTAAAGGAGAATGAGAGGGAGCTCAAGAAGAAGGAAGAAGTCTGGCTCGAGAGGCCCAGAAGATAACATTCCTACACCCCCTACAAGTTTCCTTAGTCGATGTAAACAGGGAAATTTGTCATACAGAAAAGCTACCTCCCTTATGACAAATCAAGAACAAGAAGGGGGGAGCCGTAGCGAATACTGTGAGTACCATAAATTGTATGGTCACTCGACCAATGATTTTTACGACCTAAAAAGCGAGATAGAAAAGCTAGGCAGGGAAGTCCGGATGGACAGATATCTCATGGAAAGGTCAGACAATCACGGAAAAAAAAAGGAGATGACGAAGGTCACGGACGAAGAAGTCCGCCACCACAAACCCCCGAATGACATATTCATACGATATCGGGAGGCTTTGCGGGAGGAGGAGTGACCATGTTATCTCACAAAAGGCATTTGAAAGAAGTCTACCAGGTCAGGAATAAAGGTCTCGACTTACCCACTATTTCATTCACCAAAGAAGACGGACAAGGTATTGTGCTTGGGCATGATAACCTAGTGGTAATCACTATGATTCTTGCCAATGCTAATATTCACAGAACTCTGATGGACCAAGGGAGCTCGGCAGACATCCTGTTCAAACCAGCATTTGACAAACTGGGATTAGATGAGAAGGAGTTAAGGGCCTACCCGGATACCCTCTTCGGATTGGGGGATACTCCAATCAAACCACTGGGGTTCATTCCTTTACATACAACTTTTGGAAAGGGAGTGAAATCTAAAACTTTAACCATCGAGTTCATTGTCCTCGATGTGGGTTCTGCTTATAATGCCCTAATAGGTAGGACAACCCTAAATCGGCTTAGAGCAGTGATTTCTATCCCCATCTTTGCATGAAGTTCCTAACACTATAAGGTATCACCACCATCAGAGGAGATCAAAAGTTGGCAAGAAAATGTTACAGTGAAAGCCTCAACCTAAGGGGCAAAGGGAAAGAGGTCAATACCATTGAGCTCAGAGGAGTTAGAGTTAAAGAAGAGCTACGACCACGGCACGGAGGAAGGACTGAAGAGATATAAATCAGGTATGAAGTCGGAAAGAAACACCAACTTTGGAACCAATTTAGCTTAAACCTGAAGCAGAAGCTTGCTAAACTCCTTCAAGAAAATTCCGACCTCTTCACCTGGAAAGCTTCCGACATGTCCGGGATAGACCCAGATGTCATGTCCCATCGGTTGGCTGTCCATCCAGGATCCCGGCCTGTTCAACAAAGAAGATGGAAGCTTGGTTCCGAACGGGCTCAAGTGGTCAAAGAGCAAGTACAAGCCCTCCTAGAGGCAGGTTTCATAAAAAAAGTCAAGTTTCTTGCCTGGTTGGCAAATATGGTGCAGGTCAAAAACCAGAACGGCAAGTGGAGGATGTGTGTTGATTACACTGATCTCAATAAAGCATGCCCAAAAGACCCATACCCTCTTCCAAATATTGATGCCTTAGTAGATTCTAGCTTGGGATATCAATACTTATCGTTCATGGGCGCGTACTCGTGGTACAATCAAATCCCGATGTACAAGCCATATCAGGAGAAGACGTCTTTTATCATACCTAGGGCAAATTACTACAATGTGGTCATGCTGATGCCTAGGCATCATAGGCTAGTTTCACAAGCCATTTTCATTAGTTTTCATTTGGTTTCAGACACTTTCTTAGGCAATAAGTAAGCAATTGGATGAGAATTGCATGCATGTCTTGATTCAACCAATCATGGTTAATTATGTGCATTTTCATGAGATTTATGTAAGAATTACCTAATGATGTGAATGATGTATTATCTTGTGATTATGGCAAGACTTTGATGTATTTATTTGGTTGATGATAGGTGAGGAGAAGTAGAGGAAGGGCAAGGAAGAAGCAGAGGAAGCAACGTTGGTGGCCAAACGTTGGCTCAAGGAAAGCAAGCAACGTTGGTGGCCAAAGTTGGCTTACCAATGTTGCCACAAACGTTGCTAGAGGAGGAAGCAAGCAACGTTGGTGGCGAAAGTTGGCTCACCAACGTTGCCACAAACATTGCTAGAGGAGAAATGAAGCAACGTTGGTGGCCAAAGTTGGCTCACTAACGTTGCCAAGCATGAGAAGCAACGTTGGTGGCCAAAGTTGGCTCACCAACATTGCTCACTAATGTTCCAAGCTCAACAAAGCAACGTTGGTGGCCAAAGTTGTCTCACCAATATTGCTGGCAACGTTGCAAGCAAAGAGAGTGCCAATGTTGGTGTGCCAATGTTGCCACAAACATTGCACACCAATGTCTTCGATAATCTCAAAGAGAAATGCATGGAAAGTTGGTTAGCGACGCGCACACGTGGGCAACGCGTACGCTTGACCAAGCAAACGTTGGTAGCAACGTTGGTGCACTAACGCCAGTGACAACGTTCCTCAAGGGTTGTAAAGGAAACGTTGGCCACTGTTAGTACACTAACGTTGGTGATGACTAAACGCCCATGCTGATCTCAGTTTTGATGGCAACCATGCAAGCTTGTGAACATTAGTGAACTAACGTCCTTGTCAATATGACAAAGACCCACTCCTAACTTGCTTCAACTAAGGCCAAATCCCACATCCAAAGACTTGAAGATTAATTGGGAAAGTGTATAAATAGGATAGATTTTGAAGTAGAAAGGAGGCTGGAAAGCAAGGACCCTAATTGGGAAACCCTAAGATCATTTTCTGTTGTGTTTTTCTTTCTTTCATGTAATTTCTTTTCCTTTTTGTTTAGCTGAACAATGATGAACTAAACTCCCACTTCATTAGGAGGAGGAGCTCTATTGTAATTTACATGATTGAATGAAATTCTTCTTCTTTTCAATCCGCTTGTTCTAAAGGATATCTTCTATATTGATTGTGATTCGCTCACTCTGGAAGGGGGTTTGAACCTATTGAATGCCTTTGTGAGCCTTGGAAGGGGAATCATGGGCATTAGAATTGGAGCTCTATCCTTTACAATTCTCTTGACCAACACTATTCGGGAGGAATTGAGGTCTTGAGAATTTATGTGGCTTATGGATACGAGAATGTGCTTAACCTCTTCTCATGACAATCAGATCAAGGAATTGGCAAGATTGATTGTGTTTAGAGAGATTGGGTTGCCAAGGAATTGGGATCCAATCAATTACAATCTGCCATAGATCTACTTCTTATGATTGAGAAGGAAGTTGAGACCCATTTGATTCATGATGGATTATGATATCTCCAATCCCTAATAAATCTTTCTCTTTGATATTCCTTCAATTTAGATTGCCTTAAATTCACTTTAATTGCTTTGATTTATTGCTTTTTTGATTCCCAGCACCCAAGACCCTTTTACTTTTCATGCAATTTACTTTCTAGAACTATTTACATTTGAGCCTTTACTTTCTTGCAATTTAAGATTCAAGTCATTTACATTTCTTTCTCATTAAGTTTCAGCCCTTTACATTTCCCGTCATTTAAGTTTTTGTCCTTTACTTTCAGTATTTAATTCTCTAGTACGTGTGCCATTTAAGTTCCAGCACTTTACTTTCTAGCATTTACATTTCTGGTACTTTACTTTCTTGCAATTTACATTCTGTTTAATAAAATTTACCAAACTCCATTCAATATTCGCATGACTAGACTCCTCAACCAACTAAAATTGCTTGATCCATCAATCCCTGTGGGATCGACCTCACTCTTGTGAGTTTTACTACTTGATGCAACCCGGTATATTTGCTGGTAATTTGTGCGGATACATTTTCCATCCATCAAATGCCCTTTGGGTTAAAAAACACAAGAGCCACATACCAAGGGTCGATGAATAAGTTGTTTTGATGAGCGGATAATTTATATGCTTTTTGGCATTGTTTTTAGATAGTTTTTAATATATTTTCGTTACTTTTTAGTATATTTTTATTAGTTTTTATGCAAAAATCACATTTCTGGACTTTACTATGAGTTTTTGTGTTTTTCTATAATTTCAGGTATTTTTTGGCTGAAATTGAGGGACGTGAGCAAAAGTCTGATTCAGAGGCTGAGAAAGGACTGCAGATGCTGTTGGATTCTGACCCTCCTACACTCGAAGTGGCTTTTCAGGAGCTACAGATACCCAATTGGCGTTCTCTCTATTGCGTTGGAAAGTAGACATCTTGGGCTTTCTAGAAATGTATAATAGTTTATACTTTGCCCGAGATTTGACGGCCCAAACTGGCGTCCAAATGCCCACCAGAGACCTTTTATGGCATTTTACGCCGGAACTGGCACCAGAACTGGAGTTAAACGCCCAAACTGGCATCCAAACTGGCACTAGAAAGAATGGCCTATGCACGTGAAAGCTTCAAAGCTCAGCCCAAACACGTACTAAGTGGATTTCTGCACTATCCGCATTTAGTTACTTATTTTCTGTAATCCCTAGTAACTAGTTTAGTATAAATAGCACTTTTGACTATTGTATTTGATCTTTTGATCATCTTTTGATCACTTTGAGGGAGGCTGGCCATTCGGCCATGCCTAGAGCTTTCTCTCTTATGTATTTTCCAACGGTGGAGTTTCTACACCTCATAGATAAGGTGCGGAGCTCTGCTATTCTTCATGAATTAATGCAAGTACTATTGTTTTTCTTTCAATTCACGCCTACTTCTTCTCCAAGATATACTCTCATAATTAATTCAGTTAAGTCAAAATGAAGGGGTGACCCGTGACAATCACCCACTATCTTCGTTACTCGCTTAGCCAAGATCCGCGTGCCTGACAACCACAAGCGGTCTACATGATGTTCAACGTAGTCATTGGACCACAGCCATAGTATAATCTCTTGTGTCTCTGATCCACGGATTTGACTTGCCTCTCCTAACAACAGAGCATTCGAGTCCGTGAGGTAGAACCTTCGTGGTATAGGCTGGAACCAATTGGCAGCATTCCTGATATCCAGAAAGTCTAAACCTTATCTGTGGTATTCCGAGTAGGAACAGGGAAGGGATGACTGTGATGAGCTTCAAACTCGCGAATGTTGGGCGCAGTGACAATGTGCAAAAGGATAGAGAGATCCTATTTCGACACAAGTGAGAACCAACAGATGATTAGCCGTGCGGAAACGTATATGGACAATTTTCACTTAGAGGACAAATGGTAACCATTGACAACAGTGATCCACCAACATACAGCTTGCCATGGAAGGGAGCACGCATGATTGGATGAAGACACTAGGAAAGCAGAGGTTCAGAAGCAACAAAGCATCTCCAAATGCTTATCTGAAATTTCCACTAATGGATTGCATAAGTATCTTTATTGTATTTTATGTTTTATTTATCTTTTAATTATCAAAACCTTATAACCATTTGAATCTGCCTGACTAAGATTTATTTGATGACCATTGCTTGCTTCAAGCCGATAATCTCTGTGGGATCGACCCTTACTCAAGTAAGGTTTTACTACTTGGACGACCCAGTGCACTTGCTGGTTAGTTATGCGGAGTTGCAAAAGTGTGATTGCAATTTTGGGCACCATGTTTGCACCTCACCTTGGGAGTCTAAGGGAAGTATATGTAGACGATATGCTAATAAAAACCAAGGATGAGGCCAGCCTCCTAACCGACATTTCAGAAGTCTTTAATACCATAAGAGCGCACGGCATGAGATTGAATACCACAAAGTGCACCTTTACAGTAAAGGCTGGAAAATTTCTAGGATTTATGATAACACAAAGGACGATAGAACCCAATCCTGACAAATGTAGAGCAATCCTAGAGATGAAGAGCCCAACTTGTCTGAAAGAAGTCCAGTAGTTGAATGGCCGACTTGCAGCTTTATCCAGATTCCTAATGGGATCAGCATTGAGATCCCTTCCACTTTTTTCTCTACTAAGGAAAAGATGTTAGTTCGAATGGACTCCTGAATGTGAAGAAACTTTTCAGGAGTTCCAAAAGGTTTTTAAGCCAACCTCCTGTTCTTAACCGACCTAAAGTAGGAGAGGAACTCATCTTGTATTTTGCCGTCGCCGATAAGGCTATGGCGTCAGCACTAATATGAGAAGACGAGGTCGGGCAGCATCCTGTCCATTTTACCAGCAAAGTTCTTCAAGGCCCTGGGTTAAGGTATCAAAAACTCAAAAATTTATGTATGCCTTAATAGTGGCGTCTAGAAAGCTTAAGCCTTATTTTCAAGCTCACACTATAAAAGTTCAAACGAACCAGCCCATGAAGCAAATCCTCTTGAAAACAGACATTGCGGGCAGAATCGTTCAATTGGCTATAGAGTTGTCTGAGTTTAACTTGAGGTATGAAACTCAGATGTCAACCAAAGCTCAGTGCCTAACCGACTTCATGGCAGAACATGCAGGGAATCAAGAGGAGGCCTCCACAACTTGGTAATTGTACGTAGATGGCTCTTCCAACAAGGTCGGAAGCGGTGCAAGCATTATGATAGTCAACCAAGAAGGAACTCAAATAGAAGTCTCCTTAAAATTTGAATTTCCAGCTTTCAATAACCAAACAGAATATGAAGCACTAATTGTCGGACTTAAGTTAGCAAAAAAAGTCGGTGCGACCAACGTAGTGATCTTCAGTAACTCTCAGGTGGTGAGCTCACAAATGAATGGAGAATATCAGGCTAAAGACCTAAATATGAAATAGTATTTAGAAAAGACTATAAAGCATCTTAGGCAATTCTCAAAAACCAAAGTTAGACACATAACTAGAGAACTCAACAGCAGAGTTGACGCCCTCTCCAAGTTGGCAAGTACCAAACCAGGAGGAAATAACAGAAGCTTGATCCAAGAAATCTAAGAACCCACAGTGACCAAGACGGATACTAAACAAGACGTCTTAAAGGTCTCCGGCCTAAATCTCGGGTGGATAAACCCATTTATCGAATATATAAAATTTGACATTGCTAGGCGAAATTGTTATCCCATGGCATGGCTCCAAAAACTTGATGCACAATACCATGATTTACACGTCTCTTCACAACTTCGCACAGCTGACCAGCAAGTGCACTGGGTCATCCAAGTAATACCTTACGTGAGTAAGGGTCGATCCCACGGAGATTGTCGGCTTGAAGCTAGCTATGGTCATCTTGTAAATCTCAGTCAGGCGGATTCAAATGGTTATAGAGTTTTTATAATTTAAAGATAAATAAACATAAAATAAAGATAGAGATACTTATGTAATTCATTGGTGGGAATTTCAGATAAGCGTATGGAGATGCGTTATTCCTTCTTAATCCCTGCTTTCCTACTGTATTCATTCAATCATTCATACTCCTTTCCATGGCAAGCTGTATGTTGGGGATCACTGTTGTCAATGGCTACCTCCCGTCCTCTCAGTGAAAATGGTCATCTACGGTTTCTGTACAGCTAATCAACTGTCGGATTTCTCGTCTCGGATGAAAGATACCATGCATAGATACCGCATGACTAATTAGCTGTCGGTTCTCGATCGTGTCGAAATAAGATCCAAAGATCCTTTTGCATCTGTCACTACGCTCCACAGTCGCAAGTTTCAAGCTCGTCACGGTCATCCCTTCCCAGATCCTACTCGGAATACCACAGACAAGGTTTAGACTTTTCAGATCTCAGGAATGCTGCCAAATGTTTCTAGCCTATACCATGTAGATTCTAATCTTAGATTCAGATGCCCCATTATCTTAGGGGAGTCGATGTGAATTGTTGATTAGAGACCCAAGAGATATACACTCAAGCAATTGCAGATAGAACAGAAGTGGTTGTCAGGCACGCGTTCAAGAGTGAGAATGGTGATGAGTGTCATAAATCATGAAATTCATCAGGTTGAAGTGCAAGTGAATATCTTAGAATTAGAATAAGCTTGAATTGAATAGAAGAACAATAGTACTTTGCATTAATACTCAAGGAACAGTAGAGCTCCACACCTTAATCTATGGTGTGTAGAAACTCCACCGTTGAAAATACATAAGTGATGAAGGTCTAGGCATGGCCGAATGGCCAACCCCCAAAATGTGATCAAGAGATCAAAAGAGGATCAAAAGATAAAAATACAATAGTAAAAGGTCCTATTTATAGTGAACTAGTAACCTAGGGTTTACAGAAATAGGTAAATGATTCAGAAATCCACTTCCAGGGCCCACTTGGTGTGTGCTTGGGCTGAGCATTAAAGCTTTCATGTGCATAGGCTTTTCTTGGAGTTAAACCCCAGCTCTGGTGCCAGTTTGGGCGTTTAACGCCAGAAAAGGGTCTCTGACAGGCGTTTTGACGCCAATTTGGGCCATCAAATCTCTGGCAAAGTATGGACTATTATACATTTCTGGAAAGCCCAAGATGTCTACTTTCCAACCCAATTGAGATCTCGGCAATTGGGTTTCTGTAGCTCCAGAAAATCTATTTCGAGTGCAGGGAGGTCAGAATTCAACAGTATCTGCAGTCCTTTTTCAGCCTCTGAATCAGATTTTTGCTCAGGTCCCTCAATTTCAGCTAGAAAATACTTGAAATCATAGAAAAATACAAAATTAATAGTAAAGTCCAGAAATGTGATTTTTGCATAAAAACTAATAATTATATACTAAAAATAAACTAATTCATATTAAAAACTACCTAAAAACAATGCCAAAAAGTGTATAAATTAACCGCTCATCACAACAACAAACTTAAATTGTTGCTTGTCCCCAAGCAACTGAAAACAAAATAGGATAAAAGGAAGAGAATATACAATAAATCTCTCAATATCAATGAAACTTAGTCCCAATTAGATGAGCGGGGCTAGTAGCTTTTTGCTTCTAAATAGTTTTGGCATCTCACTTTATCCTTTGAAATTCAGAATGATTGGCATCTATAGGAACTCAGAATTTAGATAGTGTTATTGATTTTCATAGTTCAGTATGTTGATTCTTGAACACAGCTACTTTATGAGTCTTGGCCGTGACCCTAAGCACTTTGTTTTCCAATATTACCACCGGATACATAAATGCCACAGACACATAACTGGGTGAACCTTTTCAGATTGTGACTCGGCTTTGCTAAAGTTCCCAGTTAGAGGTGTCTAGAGTTCTTAAGCACACTCTTTCTTCTTTGGATCACGACTTTAACCACTCAGTCTCAAACTTTTCACTTGGACCTTCATGACACAAGCACATGGTTAGGGACAGCTTGATTTAGCCGCTTAGGCTAGGATTTTATTCCTTTGGGCCCTCCTATCCATTAATGCTCAAAGCCTTGGATCCCTTTTACCCTTGCCTTTTGATTTAAAGGGCTATTTGCTTTTTCTGCTTGCTTTTTCTTTTTCTTTCTTTTTCTTTTTCTTTCTTTTTCTTTTTTGCCATTATTTTTCGCAAGCCTTGTTTTTCACTACTTTTTCTTACTTCAAGAATCAATTTCATAATTTTTTTTTCAGATTATCAACAACATTTCTCTTTGTTCATCATTCTTCCAAGAGCCAACAATTTTAACATTCATAAACTTCACTATAAAAAATATGCACTGTTCAAGCATTCATTCAAAAAATAAAAAATATTGCCACCACAACAAAATAATTAAACAAAATTCAAGATAAAATTTGAAATTAAAGTATTTCTTGTTCTCTTGTAATTAGGCACATTTTTCATTGAAGAAAGGTGAAGGATTCATGAAATTATTAATAGCTTTAAGACATAGACACTAGACACTAATGATCATGTAATAAAGACACAAACATAGACAAACATAAGGCAGAAAAATTGAAAAACAGAAAAATAAGAACAAGGAGATTAAAGATTGGGTCCACCTTAGTGATGGCGGCTAGTTCTTCTTCTTGAAGATCCTATGAAATGCTTGAGCTCCTCAATGTCTCTTCTTTGCCTTTTTTGCTCTTCCCTCATAGTTATTTGATCCTCCCTAATTTCATTGAGAATAATGGAGTGCTATTGGTGCTCCATCCTTAGTTGCTCCATATTCGAACTCAAATATCCCAAAGAGGTGTTGAGTTGCTCCCAATAGTTGTGTGGAGAAAAATGCATCCCCTAAGGCATCTCAGGGATTTCTTGATGAGGGACTTCCTCATGCTCTTGTTAAGGTCCATGAGTGGGTTCTCTTGTTTGCTCCATCCTCTTTTTTGTGATGGGCTTGTCCTCTTCAATGAGGATGTCTCCTTCTATGACAATTCCAGCTAAATTGCATAGGTGACAGATGAGATGAAGAAAGGCTAACCTTGCCAAGGTGGAGGTTTTGTCAGCCACTTTGTAGAGTTCTAGAGATATGACCTCATGAACTTCTACTTCCAGTCCAGTCATGATGCTATGGATCATGATAGCCCGATCTACAGTCGCTTCGAATCGGTTGCTAGTAGGAATGATAGAGCATTGGATGAATTCCAACAATCCTCTAGCCATGGGTTTAAGGTCATGCCTTCCCAAATGAACCGGCTTGCCTTTGGAGTCTCTTTCCCACTGAGCTCCTTCCACATATATGTCCATGAGGACTGATACGTGAGCATTTTCCCTATCTTTTCCTAGTGAATTTGCATCTAATTTGTTGAGTTTAATAAAGAATTAATTATCTTTTAGCCAATATGGATGCTACTTTGAGTCTTTTGAAATTTTATTTAGGGAAAAAGACAAATAGGTCCCTGACTTTTCAAACTTTTGACAAATACATCCCTGACAAAATTTAAATACAAAAAAGTCCCTGACTTTAACTAACGGAGGACAATTTAGTCCTTCCGTCTATTTGCCTCTCATACACCTAACGGAACTGGCTGACGTGGCTGAAACGGTGTACAGGTGTCCGTTACGGTGCCACGTTGGAAGGGGAAAAAATTTCGAAGGACAAATAAGTCCTTGACGTCATTTTACAAATAAAGTTCGAAGGACAAATAGGTCCTTGAGAATTTTTTTTTCAAAATTAATAAACTCATTTCCTAAATTCTCTCATCTACCTCTCTCCATTTTTATATTTCTCTCTACTATTTTTACTCTATATATAATTATATTTTATATTAGTAATTTGACAAATCAAAATATGTCATTCGATATTATTTTACAATTAAAATATTTTAAATATAAAATTATACACATTAAATTATTTTAAATTTTAGATAACGAATGTTAAAATTAATTACTAATAAAAAATTAGACTATTTCATATAAAAATAATAACTAAAAATCTTATTATTTAATTTTTTTATCTGCAGATATCTTGGTCTTCTTAGTCAGAAACTTTTGTCAACTTACGATTTTTTTGTAAAAGTAGTTTGATTTTATAAATTTTTTGTGTCATGCATAATTTATACTGTTAGAACAAAGTGAATTATAATTTAAAAAAAATATTCTCGTAATGTTATTATGCATAAAAATACTAGTTCTAATATAATATACAAATGCACTAATGCTAACTTAATACATGAATGATGCACAAATGAACTAATGCTAACTTGATGCATAAATGAACTGATGCTAACTAATGCCACTGGTATGATGAAAACTGAACTAATGCAATTTAACAAATTCTAATATAATACACAAATGCACTAAAACTAAACTAAAGCAATTTAAGAAAAAGAGTAGAAACATAACAAGCCCAATTTCTACAATTTTAATACAAATAATTTAAATTGTAGAATAAAACAAGTTAACTAGATTTCAAGATACAAGCATAATTTTATCAGAAATTATTTTTAATATGGAAAGAAAATTGGTGTTTTGATTGAATATTGACATTTGAAGTGTATTACAGTATTGTGGAAATTATTCAACACTCCCCCACGTGTTGGCTAAGATGCTGCCACGTGTTCAACACGCCCCCCACGTGTTGGTCAAAATGATGCCACGTATTCACCATGCCCCCCACGTGTTGCACCATGCCCCCCACGTGTTGACTTTCCACAAAAAAAATCCACCCAACTATAATTACACCACATTCTCCCATTTTCAACAAAAACACCAATATTTTTTCCATACAAAAAAAATTAGCCTAATTTTATAAACTAAATTCTCATAATAGAAGTATAATAGAAGTATAATGATAAAAAAATTCTCAAGGACCTATTTGTCCTTTGAACTTTATTTGTAAAATGACGCCAAGGACTTATTTGTCCTTTGAACATTTTTTCCCCTTCCAACGTGGCACCGTAACGGACACCTGTACACCGTTTCAGCCACGTCAGCCAGTTCCGTTAGGTGTATGAGAGGCAAATAGATGGAAGGACTAAATTGTCCTCCGTTTGTTAAAGTCAGGAACTTTTTTGTATTTAAATTTTGTTAGGGATGTATTTGTCAAAAGTTTGAAAAGTCAGGGACCTATCTGTCTTTTTCCCTTTTATTTATTTTAGGTAGCATTCGGCTGGATTTGATGGAGTTTCTGTAGCACAAGAACAAAAAAAGATGGCTGCGAGGAGCGACGCGTATGCGTGACTGACGCGTACGCGTGATTTGGAGCTTTCCATGGTGACGCGTGCGCGTGACTGACGCGTACGCGTGATTTGAAGAATTGCACAACGACACGTGCGCGTGATCGAGGCGTCGGCGTGACTTGCGAAAAAGACCATCGACATGTACACGTGACTGACGCGTACGCGTGACATGCGCCACGTGCAGAAAATACAGAAAACACTGGGGGTGATTTCTGGGCCCCATTTTAGCACCCAAGTTAGGCGCAGATCTAGTGAAGCCAAATGGTCCCCATGTTACAAGACGCAGAGTAGTTAATTAATTCTGATTTAAATTCAAATTTGAATTTGAAAATAAGAAAAGATATTATCTTAATTTTAGATATTAAATTTTTAAATTAATTAGGATTAGTTATAAAAAGGGGAGACTTCTCTTCTATTGAGATTCCATTAGGGGGGATTCCATTAGGGAATTCTATACAAATTTACATTCCACATTCAATGAGCAACTAAACCTCCACTGTTAAGGTTAGGAGCTCTATCTATTTGTATGGATTGATTCGTTTGCTCTTTCTAATTTAATTCATGTTTTGATTTATATTTCAATAATTGTTTTCGTTCTTTATTTTATGAATTTGGGTGGAACGGAAGTATGACCCTCTTTCTATTTGAGTTTTTGTAAAACTTGGAAAAGCTCTTTACTTGAACAATAGCTTGAAAACAATTTCTCCTAAATTTTAATTATTTGGATTTAACGGGATACGTGACATATAATCCCCTTATTTTTGGATAATTAGAATTTTTGTGGCATATAAACTAAAATTTGAACTTCACCCTCTAATTGGAATTAATTGACCAAGGAATTGGAAGTTAATGAATTTTAGAGGAGACTAGAAAGGTCTAAGGAATTAGGGTCTATTCACATATAGTTTGCCATAGATTAAATTTTACGTGATTAAAATAGTTAGTAAGAGAAGTTAATCCGGAAAAATAGATAACTCTGAAGCCTTAACTATCTTCTCCATATTTTATTCCCAACTTAATTATTTGTCTATCCTTTTGATATTTTGAGTTTGAACTTAAACCTTTTGAATATCTCAAAACCCTTCTTTGCTTGCCTAACTAAGCCAATCAATCAATCATTGTTGCTTGATCCATCAATCCTCGTGGGATCAACCCTTACTCACGTAAGGTATTACTTGGTATGACCTGGTGCACTTGCCGGTTAGTTTGTGGGTTGTAAAATACCATACCAAGGACTTGGTCCAACCTTTGATCAAAGTTGGCCCTTCTAGTGTAGGGGCGTGCATCTCCTTGCATCATTGGCAAGTTGAATACCAACCTTACATTTTATTGACTAAAATCTAAGTATTTCCCCTGAACTATTGTAAGCCAATTCTCTGGGTTTGGGTTCACACTTTGATCATGGTTCTTGGTGATCCATGCATTAGCATAGAACTCTTGAACCATTAAGATTCTGAATTTTTTAATGGGGTTAGTGAGAACTTCGCAAGCTCTTCTTTGAATCTCATGTCGGATCTCCGGATACTCATTCCTTTTGAGCATGAAAGGGACCTCAGGGATCACCTTCTTCTTGGCCACAACTTCATAGAAGTGGTCTTGATGGACCTTTGATATGAATCTCTCCATCTCCCATGACTCAGAGGTGGAAGCTTTAGCCTTCCCTTTCCTCTTTCTAGAGGTTTCTCCGGCCTTAGGTGCCATAAATGCTTGTGGAAAAACAAAAAGCAACACTTTTACCACACCAAACTTAAAAGGTTTTCTCGTCCTTGAGTAAAAGAAGAAAGAAGGGACGGAGAACAAGAAGAAATTGAAGAGATGGAGGGTGAAGAACGGTTTAGCTAAGGAGGGGAAAAATGTATATGAGGTGTGAAAATGAATGAGTGATGAGGGGTTTATATAGGAGTGGAAAGAGAGGGTAGGGTTCATGTATTAGGGGTTGGGTTTGGGAGGGGAAGTTTTTGAATTTTGAATGGTGGGGTAGGTAGGGTTTTTTGGGGAAGAGTGGGTGGATGTGAGTGGTGAAAAGGTGATGGGGAAGAGAGATAGAGGTGATTGGTGAAGGGTATTTGGGGAAGGGAGTTATTGGAATGTGTGAAGAAGAGAGAGAGTGAGTTGAGGTAGGTGGGGATCCTGTGAGGTCCATAGAACCTGAGGTGTCAAGGATTTCTCATCCCTGCACCATTCTAGCTTGTAAACACCCTATAAATGCTAATCCTGGCGTTAAACGCCAGGTTGTTGCCCATTTCTGGCATTTAATGCCATCTTTTCTTCCCTTTTTGCGTTGAACGCTGACTTGGTACCCTTTTTTGGTGTTAAACACCCAGGATGGTGCCAGACTGGGCGTTTAACGCCCATTCTGCTACCCTTACTGGAGTTTAAACGCCAGTAAGCTCATCCTCCAGGGTGTGCTGTTGCCTCCCAATAAGCACTTCTTTAATGTCAATAGCTTAACAGTGAGCTCTCATGGAGCTTCAGAGATGTTCAGAGCATGGTTGGGGCCTCCCCAACACCAAACTTAGAGTTTGAATGTGGGGGCTCTATTTGACTCTGTATTGAGAGAAGTTTTTCATGCTTCTTTTCCATGTGCACAAAAGGAGATCCTTGAGCCTTAAACACAAGGTAGTCCTCATTCACTTGAAGGACCAACTCTCCTCTGTCAACATCAATTACAGCTTTTGCTGTGGCTAAGAAGGGTCTGCCAAGGATGATGGATTCATCCTTATTCTTCCTAGTGTCCAGGGTTATAAAGTCAACAGGGATGTAAAGGCCTTCAACCTTCACTAAAACATCCTCTACAAGTCCATAAGCCTGTTTCCTTGAATTGTATGCCATCTCCAGTGAGATTCTTGTAGCTTGTACCTCAAAGATCCCTAGTTTCTCCATTACAGAGAGTGGCATGAGGTTTACACTTGACCCCAAGTCACACAGAGCCTTCTCAAAGGTCATGGTGCCTATGGTATAGGGTATTAAGAATTTTTCGAGGTACGGTTTCTTCTGAGGTAATGTCTCCCTAATCAAGTCATTTAGTTCATTGGTGAGCAAGGTGGGTTCATCCTCCCAAGTCTCATTACCAAATAACTTGGCATTCAGCTTGTTAATTGCTCCATGGTACTTAGCAACTTGCTCTTCAGTAATATCTTCATTCTCTTCAGAGGAAGAATACTCATCAGAGCTCATGAATGGTAGAAGTAGGTTCAATGGAATCTCTATGGTCTCTGTATGAGCCTCAGATTCCCTTGGTTCCTCAATAGGGAACTCCTTTTTTTCCAGAAGATGTCCCATGAGGTCTTTCTCACTGGGATTCACGTCCTCCTCCTCCTCTGTACATTCGGCCACTTTGGTTATGTTGATGGCCTTGCACTCTCTTTTTGGGTTCTCTTCTGTATTGCTTGGAAGAGTACTAGGAGGAGTTTCAGTAACTCTTTTACTCAGGTGACCCACTTGTGCCTCCAAATTTCTAATGGAGGACATTGTTTCATTCATGAAACTGAGAGTGGTCTTAGATAGATCAGAGACTATGTTTGCTAAGCTAGAAAGGCTCTGCTCAGAATTCTCTGTCTGTTGCTGAGAAGATGATGCGAAAGGTTTGCTATTGCCAAACCAGTTTCTCCCACCATTATTGTTATTGAAGCCTTGTTGAGGCTTCTATTGATCCTTCCATGAGAAATTTGGGTGATTCCTCCATGAATAATTGTAGGTGTTTCCATAGGGTTCTCCCATGTAATTCACCACTTCCATTGCAGAATTCTCAAGGTCATAAGCTTCTCCTTCAGAGGAGGCTTTTTTAGCATTGCCAGATGCAGCTTGCAATCCACTCAGATTCTGAGAAATCATATTGACTTGCTGAGTCAATATTTTGTTCTGAGCCAATATGGCATTCAGAGTATCAATCTCAGGAACTCCTTTCTTCTGAGTTGTCCCATTGTTCATAGGATTTCTTTCAGAAGTGTACATGAACTGGTTATTTGCAACCATTTCAATGAGTTCCTGGGCTTTTGCAGGTGTTTTCTTCAGATGAATGGATCTGCCTGCAGAATGGTCCAATGACATCTTGGATAACTCAGACAGACCATCATAAAAGACACATATGATGCTCCATTCTGAAAGCATGTCAGAAGATCACCTTCTGATCAATTGCTTGTATCTTTCCCAAGCTTCATAGAGGGATTCACCTTCCTTCTGTTTGAAGGTTTGAACTTCCACTCTAAGCTTACTCATCTTTTGTGGTGGAAAGAGTTTAGCTAAGAAGGCATTGACCAGCTTTTCCCAAGAGTTCAGGCTGTCTCGAGGTTGTGAGTTCAACCATATACTAGCTCTGTCTCTTACAGCAAAAGGGAAAAGCATAAGTCTGTAGACCTTGGGATCAACTCCATTGGTCTTAACAGTGTTGTAGATTTGCAAAAATTCAGCCAAGAACTGATGAGGATCTTCCAATGGAAGTCCATGAAACTTGTAATTCTGTTGCATTAGAGAAACTAATTGAGGCTTAAGCTCAAAGTTGTTTGATCCAATGGTAGGAATAGATATGCTTCTCCCATAGAAGTTGGGAGTTGGTGCAGTAAAGTCACCAAGCACCTTCCTTGCATTGTTGTTGTTGGGTTCAGCCATGTCTATTTTGTTTGCTACCTTTTCGAAAATTCCTGTTAGGTTCTCTTCAGAGTTTTATGCTTTAACTGTTCTTAGCTTCCTCTTCAGGGTCCTTTCAGGTTCAGGATCAACTTCAACAAGAATGTCTTTGTCTTTGTTCCTACTCATATGAAAGAGAAGAAAACAAAGAAAGTATGAATTTCTCTATGTCACAGTATAGAGATTCCTTGATGTGTCAGAGGAAAAGAAGAATAGAAGTATGAGGTAGAGAGGAGAATTTGAACTTATAGAGAGGGATTGTTCGAATTATGAGTAGAAGAGAAGTGTTAGTGAATAAATAGAAAGAGATGAGAAAAATAAAATTAAAATAATTAGTTAATTAAAAAGATTTTTTGAAAAAGTGGTTAGTGATTTTCGAAAATTAGAAGTGGAAAAGTGGTTAGGTGGTTTTGAAAAAGATAAGAAATAATAATTAGTTGAAAAATATTTGAAAATAATTTTGAAAAGATAAGAAGTTAGAAAAAGATTTTGAAATCAAAATTTGAAAAAGATATGATTGAGAAAACGATTTGGTTGAAAAAGATATGATTTTAAAAAGATATGACTGAAAAGATTTGATTTTTAAAAATTGATGACTTGACTAACAAGAAATTAAGATATATGATTCTAAAATTCAATATTGAGCCATTCTTAACAAGAAAGTAACAAACTTGAGATTTTTGAATCACAACATTAATTGTTAGCAAGGATTTTCGAAAATATTAAAAGAAAAATGAAAAGGATTTGATTTTGAAAAAGATATGGTTGATAAGAGAGGATATGAAAAATATAAGATTTTGAAAAATTAGTTTTAAAACATGAAAAATTGAAAAAGATTTTAATTGAAAACAAAATTACCCCTTGGTGTTATCCTGGCATTAAACGCCCAGAATGCTATCCATTCTGGCATTTAACGCCCACTTGGCTACCTCCTTGGGCGTTAAACGCCCAGCCAGGTACCCTAGCTGGCGTTTAAATGCCAGAAATCCTTCCTTACTGGATGTTTTGAACGCCCATCTTTTTCTCTGTGATTCCTCTACTGTATGTTCTGAATATTCAATTCTCTGTATTACCGACTTGAAAATATATATTTTTGAATTTTTAATGATGAGAGAGAAAAACAACAAAATGAAACTAATCATGAAAAACTAAGATCAAACAAGGGATGCATGCAAGAACACTTTGAATGTCAAGATGAACATCAAGAACGATATGAAGGTCATGATGAACATCAAGAACATATTTTTGAAAATTTTTATGAAAAGAAAGATATGCAAGACACTAAACTTAGAAATTTTCATACTAGAGACACTAACAATTTGAGAATGCACATGAGAAACAACAAAAGACACAAAACAAGAGAATTTAAAGATCAGACAAAGAAAATCATCAAGAGCAACTTGAAGATCAATGAAGAACACAATGCATATATTTTCGAAAAATGCAAGATGAGTAAAGACATACAATTGACACCAAACTTAAAAATTGACACTAGACTCAAACAAGAAACACGAATTATTTTTGATTTTATGATTTTATAATTTTTTTTTGTTTTTTTTCGAAAATTATCTTGAAAAAGAAAATAAGAAACTCAAAATTTTTAATAAGAATTACAGGAATCATGCAATGTTAGTCTAAAGCTTCAGTCTAAAAAGATTAGACAAGGCTAATCAAGCTTCAGCAGGATATTACATACAACAGCCAAATTGATGGGAATCAACTAGCTCCTGTGATGATAAAAGCATCATCTGAAACTCTAGAATTCATTCTTAAAAATTCGGAAGAACAAAATGGAAAGAAAAATACCAAATCTAAGCAACAATATGAACCGTCAGTTATCCAAACTTGAACAATCCCTGGCAACGGCGCCAAAAACTTGGTAGGCAAAATTGTTATCCCTTGGCATAGCTCCAAAAACTTGATGCACAATACCATGATTTACACGTCTCTTCACAACTTCGCATAGCTGACCAGCAAGTGCACTGGGTCGTCCAAGTAATACCTTACGTGAGTAAGGGTCGATCCCACGGAGATTGTCGGCTTGAAGCAAGCTATGGTTATCTTGTAAATATTAGTCAGGTGGATTCAAATGGTTATAGAGTTTTGCTAATTAAAAGATAAATAAAGATAAATAAACATAAAATAAAGATAGAGATACTTATGTAATTCATTCGTGGGAATTTTAGATAAGCGTATGGAGATATGTTATTCCTTCTGAATCTCTGCTTTCCTACTGTCTTCATTCAATCATTCATACTCCTTTCCATAGAAAGCTGTATGTTGGGGATCACCGTTGTCAATTGCTACCTCCCGTCCTCTCAGTGAAAATGGTCTTCTACGGTTTCTGTACGGTTAATCAACTGTCGGATTTCTCGTCTCTGGTGAAAAATACCAGGCACAGATACCGCATGGCTAATCAGCTGTCGGTTCTCGATCGTTTCGGAATAATATCCAATGATCCTTTTGTGTCTATCACTATGCCCCACAGTCACAAGTTTGAAGCTCGTCACAGTCATCTCTTCCTAGATCCTACTCGAAATACCACAGACAAGGTTTAGACTTTTCGGATCTCAGGAATGCTGCCAAATATTTCTAGCCTATACCACGAAGATTCTAATCTCAGATTCAAATTCCCCATTGTCATAGGGGAGTCGATTTGAAACGTTGATTAAAGACCCAAGAGATATACACTCAAGCAATTGCAGATAGAACGGAAGTGGTTGTCAGGCACGCATTCATGAGTGAGAATGGTGATGAGTGTCACGGATCATCACATTCATCAGGTTGAAATGCGAGTGAATATCTTAGAATAAGAATAAGCATGAATTAAATAGAAGAACAATAGTACTTTGCATTAATACTCGTGGAACAGCAGAGCTCCACACCTTAATCTATGGTGTCTAGAAACTCCACCGTTGAAAATATATAAGTGATGAAGGTCCATGCATGGCCGAATGGCCAGCCCCCAAAACTTGATCAAGAGATCCAAAGATGATCAAAAGATAAAAATACAATAGTAAAAGGTCCTATTTATAGTGAACTAGTAACCTAGGGTTTACAAAAATAGGTAAATGATGCAGAAATTCACTTCCGGGGCCTACATGGTGTGTGCTTGGGTTGAGCATTGAAGCTTTCACATGCATAGGCTTTTCTTGGAGTTAAACGCCAGCTCTGGTGCCAGTTTGGGCGTTTAACTGCAGCTTTTATGCCAGTTCTGGCGTTTAATGCCAGAAAAGGGTCTCTGACTGGCGTTTTGACGCCAATTTGGGCCATCAAAGATCGGGCAAAGTATGAACTATTATACATTGTTGAAAAGCCCAAGATGTCTACTTTCCAACGCAATTGAGAGTGCACCAATTGGGCTTTTGAAGCTCCAGAAAATCCATTTCGAGTGCAGGGTGGTCAGAATTAAACAGTATCTGTAGTTCTTTTTCATCCTCTGAATCAGATTTTTGCTCAGGTCCCTCAATTTCAGCTAGAAAATATCTGAAATCATAGAAAAACACACAAACTCATAGTAAAGTCCAGAAATGTGATTTTTGCATAAAAACTAATAATTATTTACTAAAAACTAACTAATTCATACTAAAAACTACCTAAAAACGATGCCAAAAAGCGTATAAATTATCCGCTCATCAGACATCCTACTCGAAAAGGAAAAAGAAGCAAGGAAGATCTGGAGGGAAGCATAGAATTATACCTTTGTAAAAAATGTCCTCTACAAAAGAGGAATATCCACACCATTGCTGAAGTGCATCTCGACCACAAAGACAAAAGATGTCTTGGAAGAAGTGCATAGTGGCATCTGTGGCAACCATCTTGGAGCAAGGTCTCTGGCTAGAAAAGTTATCCGAGTAGGATTCTACTAGCTGACCTTGCAAAAAGATGCCACCGACTTCGTAAAAAAGGTGTCAGCCATGCCAAATGCATGCATACTTTCATGTCGCTCCCCCCAAAGAGATTATTAGCATAACATCCCCATGGCCTTTTGCAAAATGGGAATTGGATCAAGCACCTAGGCAAGTGAAATATCTCATAGTGGGAGTGGACTACTTCACGAAATGGATTGAGGCAAAACCATTAGCCACCATCAAAGCGCAAAGAAGTCGATAGTTCCTCTACGAGAATATCATTACCAGGTATGGAGTTTCCAATTCCATCACCACGGATAATGATACTCATTTCATCGACTCTACATTCAGGAAATAGGTAACCAGTATGAAAATAAAACATTAATTCACCTCGGTAGAACACCCACAGGAAAATGGGCAAGCTGAGGCAGCCAATAAAGTCATACTGGCAAGATTAAAGAAGAGACTTCAAGTGGCAAAGGGAGCTTGGGCCGAAGAGCTTCGTTAAGTGTTATGAGCGTACCGAACCACACCACAATCTGCCACTGACAAACACCCTTCTGAATTGCCTACGAAATAGAAGCCATGATCCCAGTCGAAGTCAACGAGAAAGGCCCAAGGGTAGGATTCTACGATGAAATCGGCAACATTCAAGCACATAAAGAGGAATTGGAACTACTCCCAGAGGTTCGGAAACAAGCTCGAATAAGAGAAGCAGCATTAAAACAAAGAATGGCAAGCAGATACAACAAGAAATTCATTAGAAGAAACTTTGCTTTGGACGACCTGATTTTAATTCAAAACGACATCAGAGTACACAAGTCAGGAAAAGGAAAACTTTCTGCAAACTGGAAAGGACTGATGCGTGAGCATCTTTCCTACCTTTTCCTAGTGAATTTGCATTTAACTTGTAGATTTTAATCAAGAATTAATTATCTTTTAGATACAATGGATGCTACTTTGAGTCGTGTGTAATTCTATTTATTTTAGGTAGCATTCGGATGGATTTGATGGAGTTTTCGCAGAAAAAGAGAAGAAGGCAAATGATGCTGTCAACCCTGACCTCTCTGTACTAAAACCTGAATAACTCAAGCTACAAAGATCCGATTGACGTGATTACACTTCTCTTCCATCTGTACGGTCAAGGTGGCTCCTAACTTGAATTTCTCAAGCTAGGCGCCAGAACCACAATTCTGCAAAAGCACATGATTACAGGCGCCAGTTAAAAAGGGAGCAGTGGTCCCCCTTCCATCTACTTGATGCTGCATGATTGTTTTTTATTTAATTTTTGATTAAATATTTTATTTTAATTACAAATAGGAAAAGATATTATTTAGTTTTAGAAAATATATTTTGCATTAATTAGGATTAGATATAAAAGGAATCTACTCTCTTTTATTCCATCTCATCCTAAAAATTCACAGTTTACCAGAATCCTAGTTTTCACTCTTTTCCATGAGCAACTAAACTTCCATTGTTAAGGTTAGGAGCTCTGTCTATTGTATGGATTGATTTGTTTCTTGTTTTTTCTATTTTAATTCATGTACTAATTTTTATTTCAAGAATTGTTTTCGTTCTTTATTTTATGAAATTGGGTGGAACGGAAGTATGACCCTTTTTCTAATTGAGTTCTTGTATAACTTGGAAAAGCTCTTTACTTGAACAACAGCTTGAAAACATATTCTCCTAAATTTGTAATTATCTGGATTTAATGGGATACGTGACATATAATCCTCTTATATTTGGGTAATTAGGATTTTTGTGGCATATAACTAGAATTAAACTTCAATCTCTAATTGGAATTAATTGACCAAGAAATTGGCAATTGATGAATTTTAGAGGAGACTAAAAAGGTGTAAGGAATTAGAGTTTAGTCATATATAGTTTTTCAAAAATTAAATCTTGCATGATTAAAATAAATTAATAAGAAAGTCAATCCAGAAAATAGATAACTCTGAAGCCTTAACTGCCTTTTCCATATTGTATTCCCAACTTATTTATTGCCTGTCTTTTGATATTCTGAGTTTACTGTTTAATGCTTTTTGAACTCTCAAACACCATTTTCTGTTTGTCTAACTAAATAAATCACTAAACTATTGTTGCTTAGTCCATCAATCCTCGTGCGATCGACCCTCATTCACTTGAGGTACTACATGGTACGACCCGGTGCACTTGCCGGTTAGTTTGTGGTTGTAAATTCTGCACCAAGTTTTTGGCGCCGTTGCCGGGGATTGATTGTGATTGACAACTAAGTCGTTGTTTGATTGCTTAAATTACATAATTTTTTTAATTAGTTTTATTTTAGTATTATTAATTTTTATTTCTCATTTTTTTCTTCTTGTTTTTCGTTTCCCATTCCCAGTCCCCGTGCTTTATCTTTTTTACTTCCTTTTGCTTTTGGATTTTTCTTTCCAAATTTTCGTCCATTCCTTATATATCTTTTTTTATTTTCTTTTATTTTCGTTTTGTTTCCTTTCAATTAATTCTTATCTTTTTATACTTTATTAGTTTTATTTCATTTTTATATTTAATTTCAAAAAAAAATTATATATATATATATATATTTTTATTATATCATATATTTAATTTTACTTCATTTCTGAAATTAAGTTTGGTGTTTCCTAGTTAGTCTTATTTTAATTTTTCTTATTTAATTTGCCTAATAATTTCAAATTTTTTTGTCTTAATTTTAATAATATTTTTCGAATTTTAGAGTTTGTTTTATTCAGTACTTTTATCTCTGTACACAGGTTACCTCACTGGGAATTCTCTGCACTCTGACGTAGAAATTTCCATCCTTTCTTGTCTTCTATTTGTTTATGCGCAGGAACAGAGACAAGGAACCTCTCTTAGACTTTGATCTTGAATTTGAAAGGACTTTCAGGCGGCGTTTGCAACAAGCAAGACTTTACAAGGCTGCAGAATCCACTATGGATCAGAATAATGCTGCTAATGCCAATATGGCAAATCCAAATGGGAATAAACAACCTAGGAGAGTGCTTGGCTCTTACATTGCTCCTACTGCAGATCTTTATGGAAAAAGCATTGTGGTGCCTCCTATAGCTGCAAACAACTTTGAGTTGAAGCTACAATTGGTCACCCTGGTGCAACAAAACTGCCAGTATCATGGTCTTCCCCAAGAAGACCCAAATAAATTTATTTTTAATTTTCTGTAGATTTGTGATACTGTGAAGACAAATGGAGTGAACCCTGAGGTGTACAAACTCATGCTCTTCCCGTTTGCTCTGAGGGATAGAGCAAAGCTATGGCTAGATTCCCAACCCAAGGAGAGTCTGGATACTTGGGACAAGGTTGTTACTGGGTTTCTTACAAAAATTTTCCCACCAAAAAAGGTAACTAAGCTTAGGGTGGAGGTTCAGACCTTCAGGCAGAAGGATGGTGAGACTTTTTATGAAGCTTGGGAGAGATACAAGCTATTGACTAGGCAATGCCCTCCGGACATGTTCTCCAAATGGACCCAACTAGATATCTTTTATGAAGGCTTGGGTGAAATGTCCAAAATGTGCTTAGATAATTCTGCGGGTGGTTCATTGCACATGAAGAAGACCCCAGAGGAGACTATTGAGCTTATTGAGTTGGTTGCTAGCAACCAATATTTATACTCATCTAACAGGAATCCTGTGAACTCTGAGGCTCCTCAGAAGAAAGGTGTTATGGAAGTAGAAGTTCTTAATACTATCCTTGTTCAGAATAAAATTTTGAGTCAGCAGATGAATTTAATCACTCAACAGTTGAATGGAATGCAAGTTTCAGCTGTCAACACCCAGAATACACCTCAAGAGGTCCCTTACGACATGACAGGTAATTTGTTACAAAATGAAAATTATGATTATGCTTAATCTAATTCTGAATAGGTAAATTACATGGGGAGTGGTCCTAGAAACCCGAATAATGGTCCATACTCTAAGACATACAGTCAGGGGTGGAGAAATCACCCAAATTTTGGGTGGAGGGACCAACCTCAGAGATCTCAGAATTTCAACAATGATTCTCAGGACGGTTTCAAACAGTACAATCATAATAACTGCCAATGTCGGTCTCATCAACAACAACCACCTCAGCAGGCAAATTCTCAACCCCAACAAGATTTTAATTGAGAGATGATGAAAAGTTTTCTGCAGGAAACCAAAGCTTCCATTAGAAACTTGGAGGTGCAAATGGGCCAACTGAGCAAGCAAATACCTAAGAGGTCCTCAAATACATTTCCTGGTTATACAGTGGTGAATCCAAGAGAGGAATGCAAGGCTATCACCTTGATAAGTGGACAAGTGGCAAGTACGGAAGCACAAGTTAATGAGGAGCCAATTGGAAAAGAAGCTCCATAGGAGAAGAAGGAAGAAGTAGAGCACGCCCCTCCAAAGCGTGCGGACAACCCATTCCCAGACTCTCTTAACACTTATCCTACATTACCAAAGGCTCTTGAGTACAAGCCTAAAATGCCATATCCTCAGAGACTTCAAAGGGAGACCAAGGACAAGCAGTTTTCAAAGTTCTTGGAAGTCTTTAGAAAGTTGCAAATCAATATTCCTTTTGTTGAGGTTTTGGAGCAAATTCCACTCTATGTCAAATTCATGAAGGAGCTATTGTCAAAGAAGAAGCCTTTAAAGGGACACGAGACAGTGATCCTGACTAAGGAATTGATGAGCGGATAATTTGTACGCTTTTTGGCATTGTTTTTAGTATATTTTTAGTATATTTTAGTTAGTTTTTAGTATATTTTTATTAGTTTTTAGTTAAAATTCACTTTTCTAGACTTTACTATGAGTTTATGTGTTTTTCTATGATTTCAGGTATTTTCTGGCTGAAATTGAGGGACTTGAGCAAAAATCTGATTCAGAGATTGAAAAGGACTGCAAATGCTGTTGGATTCTGACCTCCCTGCACTCAAAGTGGATTTTCTGGAGCTACAGAAGCCCAATTGGCGCGCTCTCAACGGCGTTGGAAAGTAGACATCCTGGCTTTCCAGCAATGTTAATAGTCCATACTTTGCCCAAGATTTGATGGCCCAAACCGGCATTCCAAATTAGCTCAAAACTGCCCGGCGTTAAACACCGGAACTGGCACAAGAATGGGAGTTAAACACCCAAACTGGCATAAAAGCTGGCGTTTAACTCCAAGAAAAGTCTCTACATGAAAACGCTTCAATGCTCAGCCCATGCACACACCAAGTGGGCCCGGAAGTGGATTTTTATGTCATTTACTCATTTCTGTAAACCCTAGGCTACTAGTTCTCTACAAATAGGACCTTTTACTATTGTATTTTCATCTTTAGATCTTTGAATCTTTGGATCCTTGATCATTTTGAGTCTTTTGATCATGTTTTGGTGGCTGGCCATTCGGCCATGCCTTGACATTGTTCTTATGTATTTTCAACGGTGGAGTTTCTACACACTATAGATTAAGGTGTGGAGCTCTGCTGTACCTCGAGTATTAATGCAATTAATATTGTTTTTCTATTCAATTCAGCTTGTTCTTATTCCAAGATATCCATTCGCACTCAAGAACTTGATGAATGTGATGATTATGTGACGCTCATCATCATTCTCACTTATGAACGCGTGCCTGACAACCACTCCCGTTCTACAAGCAAACAAGGCTTGAATGTTTATCTCTTGGATCCCTTAATCGGAATCTTCATGGTATAAGCTAGAATTGATGGCGGCATTCAAGAGAATCCGGAAGGTCTAAACCTTGTCTGTGGTATTCTGAGTAGGATTCAATGATTGAATGACTGTGACGAGTTTCAAACTCCTGAAGGCTGGGCGTTAGTGACAGACGCAAAAGAATCAATGGATTCTACTCCAACCTGATTGAGAACCGACAGATGAATAGCCGTGCCGTGACAGGGTGCGTTGAACATTTTCACTGAGAGGACGGGACTGTAGCCACTGACAACGGTGATGCCCAACATACAACTTGCCATGGAAAGGAGTAAGAAGGATTGGATGAAGACAGTAGGAAATCAGAGAGACGAAAGGGACAAAGCATCTCCATTCGCTTATCTGAAGTTCTCACCAATGAATTACATAAGTATCTCTATCTTTACTTTATGCTTTATTCATATATCATTCATAACCATTTGAATCTGCCTGACTGAGATTTACAAGATGACCATAGCTTGCTTCATACCAACAATCTCCGTGGGATCGACCCTTACTCGCGTAAGGTTTATTACTTGGACGACCCAGTGCACTTGCTGGTTAGTTGTGCGAAGTTGTGATAAAGAGTTGAGATTGCAATTGAGCGTACCATGTTGATGGCGCCATTGATGATCACAATTTCGTGCACCAATTTTTGGCGCCGTTGCCGGGGATTGTTCGAGTTTGGACAACTGACGGTTCATCTTGTTGCTTAGATTAGGTATTTTTTTTCTTTAGAGTTCTTAAGAATGAATTCTAGTGTTTCAAGGTGATGTTCTTATCATCACCAAAGCTGATTGATCATCATCAATTTAGCTCTTGAATGCAATGTCCTGCTGAAGCTTGGCTAGCCATGTCTAATTCCTTTAGACTGAAGCTTTAGACTAACATTGCATGATTCCTGTAATTCTCATTAAGAATTTTGATATCTTTATTTTCTTTTTCCACTTAACTTTCGAAAAATCCAAAAAAAAAAATTACAAAATCATAAAAACCAAAAATATTCTCATGTTTCTTGTTTAGTCTAGTGTCTCATTTTAAATTTGGTGTCAATTGCATGTTTCTGTTCTTCTTACATTCATTCATGTGTCTTAAGTGATCTTCAAGATGTTCTTGATGATTTCATTGCTCTGATCTTTAAATTCTCTTGACTTGAGTGTTTTGTTGTTTTTCATATGCATTCTCATTTTGTTAGTGTCAGTAGTATACAAACTTCTAAGTTTGGTGTCTTGCATGCATTGTTTATTTGATTTTAGTTGCACTTTTGATTTTTCTTTATTATTAAAAATCCAAAAATATTTTTTGAATTGTGTCTTTTCAAGTCAATAATACAGAGAATTGAGGATTCAGAACATACAGCAGAGGAATTACACAGAAAAAGCTGGACGTTCAAAACACCCAGTGAAGAAGGCAAACTGGTGTTTAAACGCCAGCCAGGGTGCTTGGCTGGGCGTTTAACGCCCAAAAGGGTAGTGTTTTGGGCGTTAAACGCCAGAATGTGCACCATTCTGGGTGTTTAACGCTAGGATGGCACAAGAGGGAAGATTATGTTTTCAATTCAAATTTTTTTCAAGTTTTCAAAATTTTTTCAAAATCAAATCTTTTTCAAATCATATCTTTTCAATCAAATCTTTTTCAAAATCAATTTCTTTCCATTTTCAAAAATACTTGCTATCAATTAATGATTTGATTCAACATTTCAAGTATGTTGCCTTTTCTGTTGAGAAAGGTTTAATGTTTGAATCATATCTTTTCTTGTTAGGCAAGTCATTAATTTTTAAAATCAAATCTTTTTTTTAGTTGTTTTTCAAATCATATCTTCTCAATCACATCTTTTTAAAACCATAACTTTTAACTCATATCTTTTTAGTTTTCAATCATATATTTTTCATTTCTTATTTCAAAATCTTTTTCAAAAATCACTTGATTTCTTTTCCACTCTTAGTTTTCAAAAATCAATTAAAGTTTTTCAAAATGTTTTTAAAATCTTTTTAATTTATTTTCGAAAATTTCTTCCCCTCTTCTCACATCCTTCTATTTATGGACTAACACTATTCCTCAAGGAACAATTCGAACTCCATCTCTCTTGATAAGTTCGAATTCTTCTACCTCTTCCTTCTATTTTTCATTTCCTCTGACACCTCAAGAAATCTCTATACTGTGACATAGAGGATTCCATATTTTCTTGTTCTCTTCTCTTTCATATGAGCAGGAGCAAAGAGAAAAGCATTCTTGTTGAGGCTGACCCTGAACCTGAAAGGACCTTGAAGCGAAAGCTAAGAGAAGCTAAGGCACAACTCTCTGTAGAGGACCTAACAGAAATCTTCAAAGAAGAAGAACCCATGGCAGCCGAAAACAACAACAATGCCAACAATGCAAGGAAGGTGCTGGGTGACTTTACTGCACCTACTCCCAACTTCTATGGGAGAAGCATCTCTATCCCTGCCATTGGAGCAAACAACTTTGAGCTTAAGCCTCAATTAGTTTCTTTAATGCAACAGAATTGCAAGTTCCATGGACTTCCATTGGAAGATCCTTATCAGTTTTTAGCTGAATTCTTGCAAATCTGTGACACTGTCAAGACTAATGGGGTTGACCCTGAAGTCTATAGACTTATGCTATTCCCATTTGCTGTAAGAGACAGAGCTAGAATATGGTTGGATTCACAACCTAAAGAAAGCCTGAGCTCTTGGGAAAAGCTAGTCAATGCCTTCTTGGCAAAGTTCTTTCCACCTCAAAAATTGAGTAAGCTTAGAGTGGAAGTCCAAACCTTCAGACAGAAGGAAGGAGAATCCCTCTATGAAGCTTGGGAAAGATACAAACAATTAATCAGAAAGTGTCCCTCTGACATGCTTTCTGAATGGAGCATCATAGGTATTTTCTATGATGGTCTCTCTGAACTGTCCAAGATGTCTTTGGATAGCTCTGCTGGAGGATCTCTTCATCTGAAGAAGACGCCTACAGAAGCTCAAGAACTAATTGAAATGATTGCAAATAACCAATTCATGTACACTTCTGAAAGGAATCCTGTGAACAATGGGACAAATAAGAAGAAAGGAGTTCTTGAGATTGATACTCTGAATGCCATATTGGCTCAGAACAAGATATTGACTCAGCAAGTCAATTTGATTTCTCAAAGCCTGTCTGGAATGCAAAATGTGCCAGGCAGTACTAAGGATGCTTCATCTGAAGAAGAAGCTTATGATCCTGAGAACCCTTTAATGGAAGAGGTGAATTACATAGGAGAACCCTGTGGAAACACCTATAATTCTTCATGGAGAAATCATCCAAATCTCTCATGGAAGGATCAACAGAGACCTCACCAAGGTTTCAACAACAATAATGGTGGAAGAAACAGGTTTAGCAATGGCAAGCCTTTTCCATCATCTTCTCAGCAACAGACAGAGAATTCTAAGCAGAACCACTCTGACTTAGCAACCATGGTCTCTGATCTAATCAAAACCACTCAAAGTTTCATGACTGAAATAAGGTCCTCCATTAGAAACTTGGAGGCACAAGTGGGATAGCTGAGCAAGAAAATTACTGAACTCCCTCCTAGTACTCTTCCAAGCAATACAGAAGAAAATCCAAAAGGAGAGTGCAAGGCCATCAACATGGCCGAATTTGGAGAGGAGGAAGAGGCAGTGAACGCCATTGAGGAAGACCTCAATGGGCGTCCACTGGCCTCCAATGAGTTCCCTAATGAGGAACCATGGGAATCTGAAGCTCACACTGAGACCATAGAGATTCCATTGAATTTACTTCTGCCATTCATGAGCTCTGATGAGTATTCTTCCTCTGAAGAGGATGAGTATGTCATTGAAGAGCAAGTTGCTAAATACCTTGGACCAATCCTAAAACTAAATGACAAGTTATTTGGTAATGAGACTTGAGAGAACAAACCTCCTTTGCTCACCAAAGAACTGGATGACTTGTCTAGGCAGAAATTACCTCAAAAGAGACAAGATCCTGGGAAGTTTTCAATACCTTGTACCATAGGCACCATGACCTTTCAGAAGGCTCTGTGTGACTTAGGGTCAAGTGTAAACCTCATGCCTCTCTCTGTAATGGAGAAGCTAGGGATTTTTGAGGTGCAAGCTGCAAGAATCTCATTAGAGATGGCAGACAACTCAAGAAAACAAGCTTATAGACTTGTAGAGGATGTTCTGGTAAAGATTGAAGACCATTACATCCCTGCTGATTTTATAGTCCTAGAGACTGGGAAGTGCATGGATGAATCCATCATCCTTGGCAGACCCTTCCTAGCCACAGCAAAGGCTGTGATTGATGTGGACAGAGGAGAATTGATCATTCAAGTGAATGAAGAATCCTTTGTGTTTAAGGCTCAAGGATATCCCTCTGTCACCATGAAGAGGAAGCATGAAGAGCTTCTCTCAAAACAGAGTCAAACAGAGCCCCCACAGTCAAACTCTAAGTTTGGTGATGGGAGGCCACAACCAAATTCTAAATTTGGTGTTGAACCCCCACATTCAAACTCTAAGTTTGGTGTTGGGAGGTTCCAACATTGCTCTGAGTATCTTTGAGGCTCCATGAGAGCCCACTGTCAAGCTACTGACATTAAAGAAGCGCTTGTTGGGGGGCAACCCAATGTTATATTTAATCTATTTTCCTTTGTTATTTTATGTTTTCTGTAGGTTGATGATCATGAGAAGTCACAAAATCAATTGAAGAAGCAAAAACAGAATAAAAAACAGAAAGAAAAATAGCACACCCTGGAGGAAGAACCTGCTGGCGTTTAAACGCCAATAAGGGCAGCAAATGGGCGTTTAACGCCGAGTCTGGCACCATTCTGGGCGTTTAACGCCAGAAAGGGGCACCAGACTGGCGTTAAATACCAGGAAAGGGCAAGAAGTTGGCGTTAAACGCCAGAAATGGGCACCAGCCCAGCGTTTAACACCAGAATTGGCACAGAGAGCAATTTTGCTCGCCACTTGGTGCAGGGGATGGTTGGAGTTTATCCAACGCTCAATCATTCCCACTAGCAACCGGTCTGAAGTTACTATAGACCGGGCCATCATGATTCATAGCATCATGATTGGAGAGGAAGTAGAAGTTCATGAGGTTATAGCCCAAGAACTTTATAAGGTGGCGGACAAGTCCTCTACCTTGGCAAGGTTAGCCTTTCCTCATCTCATTTGTCACCTCTGTTATTCAGTTGGAGTTGACATAGAGGGAGACAACCCCATTGATGAGGACAAGCCCATCACTAAGAAAAGGATGGAGCAAACAAGAGATCCCACTCATCATGAAATCCCTGAGATGCCTCAAGGGATGCACTTTCCTCCACAAAACTATTGGGAGCAAATCAACACCTCCCTAGGAGAATTGAGTTCCAACATGGGACAACTAAGGGTGGAGCACCAAGAACATTCCATCCTCCTCCATGAAATTAGAGAAGATCAAAGAATCATGAGAGAGGAGCAACAAAGACAAGGAAGAGACATTGAGGAGCTCAAGCACTCCATAAGATCCTCAAGAGGAAGAACAAGCCGCCATCACTAAGGTGGACCCGTTCTTTAATGTCCTTGTCCTTTATTTTCCTGTTTTTCGAATTTTAATGCTTATGTTTATCTATGTTTGTGTCTTATGATCATTAGTGTCTTAGTGTCTATGCCTTAAAGTTATGAATGTCCTATGAATCCATCACCTCTGTTAAATGAAAAATGTTCTTAATTGAAAAAGAGAAGAATTGCATGAATTTTAAATTTTATAACAGATTAATTATTTTGATGTGGTGTGTAACGACCCAATTTTCAATATGTCTAGATCATACCGGAAACTGAGCGCTACCAATTTGTCTTCCTAATTATTATCTATTATTTATCATATGAGCCTGATTCGTTGTTAAAAACGTAGTTAATTTGCGGGGTATATATTTTTTTTTTTTGAAACCATTTGGGTTAATAGACAGAATCATTTATAATCAATTCACAAGTAATAACAGATAAAACAGTTATAAACAACCATACAAAAATACATCACAAGTAGTTGACAACATTCATTTATCCAGCCTTTGTTAGAGTATAGACCTTTAGTTAGAACACCCCTAGATATAGCTAAATAATATCTATATACATATATATATATATATACAACATCCCAGGTCCTGACCTGCTCAAGAAGTCCCTAAGCTGGCACCCAGGCTAGCTTAGACTCTATACTCGCCTAGTCCCTCTAAACTACTAAAGCGAGGGAAAGTACGTTCTAAGTCTTCAAAACTCCAGTCAGGTGGAACGTCACCAAAAGTAGGACATCATCTGCTATTCCTCTGCATGATCAGACATTGCCATAGGACGTCCCTCTGGTACCTCATCAAGTAGCCACACAACGGGAGTCTCGTACACAGGATTTAGGTTAAAGTGCGCATACGAACGGGGTGCAGACGTTGGCTGGTCTCATGGTATATACGTATAATCGGAGAACGATATTCACCCTAGACTCAGAAGACTATCTAGAGCAGGATCCTCTTCGCAGAACCATCATCAACGAACTACGGTAAGGTACTCTTACTTCCATCTGAAGGGGAAGGGAGAGAGAAGGGGTAAGAACTGGGGAGTTCTTAGTAGGGTCGGGGTTATTAGTTATATTCATTTATTTGGGGTCGATTAGCAGGCAAATAATAGAATATAGCGAAGCAGTAACCAAAAGGTAAAGATAGAAAGAGAAAGTAGAGGCAATAAAAAGCAGAACACAAACAAAAGAATACAAGAAATAAAACATAGAAATAGCATACAAGCAGACAAACACAAAGAAATAGATCACACACAGAAAGGAATGCAACAGAGAATGATGCGCAGACAAGAATGATGCATGTCTAGTCCTAGTACAGGCCATGAGCTCATGTCGGTTAGCACCTGCATTCCCGACATTTATCCGGTCACGAGTTCCCAATTTCCCGGATACGATTTTCCGTTCAAATAAATGCGCATATAATTATTAGCAGCTCTATTGAGACAGCCTCTGCGTTCTACTCGCAGGAAATATTCTCTTGGGAACTGAAACTTGCTGCAGGTATCCTAGTTTCCCTACAGAAGCTCTTGTGAACGGAAAATTGCTGTAGGTATCCTAGTTTCCCTACAGAAGCTCTTGGGTTGCCTCAAGCAACAGATCATCACATAATCATTCTCATTATCATCATTCATCATCATTCTCATTAATCATCATCATTTTCACATTCTTATGCAGTACCTCTTTCTTTCTCTGTTCAATCATTCTGTACAAACTTTACATCTTTCACTTTTACAACATCTTAATTCAAACCATCTTTATCAAATTACTCTTTTCTCTTGATCTCTTTTCTCTATTCTGGTTACTCTATTCTCTGTATCTCTTTACTCTGCTCTGGTTACTCTTTTCTCTGCTTAACGTACGTATTTAAAGCTTATGTAAATCTCGGTATGAATAGTTTGCCTGTCCCAAGTATAGGTTCATTAAGTCTATACTGAAACAGTTTAACTTTTCATACAATACCTAACCCTAGTCGCAACTCAAGGACTAACTATGTTGCCCTAGTTCGTTCACTAATGTCTGTCTGCTTTTCTGTCATTAAAACTTTACAGACTTTTCCTTCGATTTTTATCTTTTCTTCAACTTTTTATCTTTTATTTATCTTTGCCTCACTAATATGTTCTTACCACTCCCTAAGTGTTTTATGAAGGTAATTATGAGATTCTGCACTTAAAGTTGTCTTTCTAAAGCTTTTACAGAAAACTGCCTTTTTCGTATTATTTTATTATTTTTATTAAAATTATTTTTGATTAAATATTATTATTTAATATTTTATTATTTATTATTTTATTATTAAATTTTCGAAAATTAACTTACCTTTTACTTTTAACCTTTAAAATTCACTTTTTACCACCCGTAACTTTTAATATTTCTACTTTAACCACCCTAACTTTCAGAAATTACCAAATAACCCCTTAAACACCAAAATAATTACTTCCTTGCCCTTTCTAAGATCTAAAAGGTGTTCTTCAATGTTCTTCACCACACTCAAAGTGTTCTTCATGTTCTTCATATATTCTTCAAATTCTTTCTCTGTTTTTACCCGTTTTTCAGTCTTTTCAGCAACCGATTTTTACCAAAATTCAAAATAAATTCCCAGCCACTAAAACCCCATCTTTTTCACATGATTTCAACACAAATTGAACCCCAATTTAAGCTCTAGGGTTTCGTTTTCCAGCAGCCATAAGAAGACACATTCATAGCTTGAATTTCATCAAATTTCATCAAATTTTCACCAAAATTTCAACTAGAATTACTCATACAAACAATCAATTTCAAGCACAGCCAAACCATATCATAATCACACAACCCAAACACAATCAATCAAGATTAAATTCGTCAAACCCTACCTTGATTTGCTGCTCCAAATCCGGTTACTCTTTGAAGTGTTCTTAAAGCACTTTTTCCTCCTAAAACACATCAAGAACAACTTTAAATCCAAAAACTCCCAACTGACCAAATCTCACTCAGCATGTTAGGAAGGTATTTCTCACCTTAGAGTTGCTGGAAATTAACGTTACTTGGCCCTCAAGTCAAGTTAAGCATGATTCCTAAGGAAAAATATCAAGAAAACACATGTTTACATGGTTTTCCTTGAAAACCGAATTGAAAAGGGAGGGAGACAGCCATCTCACCTTATTTCCAGCCTTGATAAGTCACATGGTTATGTAGAGGAAGAAGAGAGGATCATTTTGGTGAAATCGGAGTTTTGATTTGAGTTTTAGTTCAGAAGAAATCAAGCTTTGAAGATTTATGAACCAAGAACTTTCTCTCCTTTTTCTCTTGGTGATTTTCGGCCACAATGAGCAAATGAGGCAGCCTTGGGGGTTTTGGGGGTGTAGGGTGAGTTGTGATTGGTTGGCTTGGAGGTGGATTAAAATAATATTAAAATATCTCTGGTGTACAACTACTAAAACTAGGTGTATCGGAACACTCGTAAAAACATCTCTAAAAATTATTTTCTGAGCTACTAGCATAAATGACACTAGTAACATATTTATTATGAGAATAGAACATGTATAATGAGGCCTTAGCATTGCTAAAGTCATCAGAGAGTGCTGGTGCTAAGCTGCACCAGTAAACCGTAAACCCGGTTAAACTGATTTTCTGTTTTAACTAAAACAGACCAGGTAACCTTATAATATCATTCAAGCATTTTCTAATACTAATATAATGATAATATTATACTATTATCTTTCTTCTCTCATGAATCGAGTCCGGTTCGTCAAACTGATCCTATTTACGAAAACTAGAATCAAAACTCCTAACCGATACGGTTCAAAAACTAAGTTCTTCGCGATTGCGTTATTGAGCTTGCCTCAGAAGAGGTTCTAGCTTAAGGATGACATAATGACAATGAGGATTGAGATACTTGATGATATATCAAAGGTTCTCCTTTTACCGATCCTCCGGAGTTCTCCGTATCTTTAGAAAAGATCTCACGTACTCGAAAATTAGGGTTGTTACATGGTGGCAATACTTTTGTTTTCTGAATGTATGCTTAAACAGTGCATATATCTTTTGAATTTGTTGTTCATGAATGTTGGCTCTTGAAAGAATGATGAAAAAGGAGACATGTTACTGAGGATCTGAAAAATCATAAAAATGATTCTTGAAGCAAGAAAAAGCAGTAAATACAAAAAAAAAAGAGAAAAAAAAGAAAAGAAAGAAAAAGAAAGAAATAAAGTTGTGATCCAAGGCAAAAAGAGTGTGCTTAAGAACCTTGGACACCTCTAATTGGGGACTCTAGCAAAGCTGAGTCACAATCTGAAAAGGTTCACCCAATTATGTGTCTGTGGCATGTATGTATCCGGTGGTAATACTGGAAGACAGAGTGCTTTGGGCCACGGCCAAGACTTATAAAGTAGCTGTGTTCAAGAATCATCATACTTAACTAGGAGAATCAATAACACTATCTGGATTCTGAGTTCCTATAGAAGCCAATCATTCTGAATTTCACAGGATAGAGTGAGATGCCAAAACTATTCAGAGGCAAAAAGCTAAAAGCCCCACTCATCTAATTAATGCTAATCTTCATAGATGTTTTTGGAATTCATTGTATATTCTCTTCTCTTTATCTTATTTGATTTTCAGTTGCTTGAGGACAAGCAACAATTTAAGTTTGGTGTTGTGATGAGCGGATAATTTGTACGCTTTTTGGCATTGTTTTTAGTATGTTTTTAGTATGTTTTAGTTAGTTTTTAGTATATTTTTATTAGTTTTTAGTTAAAATTCACTTTTCTGGACTTTACTATGAGTTTGTGTGTTTTTCTGTGATTTCAGGTATTTTCTGGCTGAAATTGAGGGACTTGAGCAAAAATCTGATTCAGAGATTGAAAAGGACTGCAGATGCTGTTGGATTCTGACCTCCCTGCACTCGAAGTGGATTTTCGGGAGTTACAGAAGCCCAATTGGCGCGCTCTCAACGGCATTGGAAAGTAGACATCCTGGGCTTTCCAGCAATGTATAATAGTCCATACTTTGCCCAAGATTTGATGGCCCAAACCGGCGTTCCAAATCAGCTCAAAACTGCCCGGCGTTAAACGCCGGAACTGGCACAAGAATGGGAGTTAAACGCCCAAACTGGCATAAAAGCTGGCGTTTAACTCCAAGAAAAGTCTCTACACGAAAATTCTTCAATGCTCAGCCCAAGCACACACCAAGTGGGCCCGGAAGTGGATTTTTATGTCATTTACTCATTTCTGTAAACCCTCGGCTACTAGTTCTCTACAAATAGGACCTTTTACTATTGTATTTTCATGTTTTGATCTTTGAATCTTTGGATCCTTGATCATTTTGAGTCTTTTGATCATGTTTTGGGGGCTGGCCATTCGGCCATGCCTAGACCTTGTTCTTATGTATTTTCAACGGTGGAGTTTCTACACACCATAGATTAAGGTGTGGAGCTCTGCTGTACCTCGAGTATTAATGCAATTACTATTGTTCTTCTATTCAATTCAGCTTGTTCTTATTCCAAGATATTCATTCGCACTCAAGAACTAGATGAATGTGATGATTATGTGACGCTCATCATCATTCTCACTTATGAACGTGTGCCTGACAACCACTCCCGTTCTACAAGCAAACAAGGCTTGAATGTTTATCTCTTGGATCCCTTAATCGGAATCTTCGTGGTATAAGCTAGAATTGATGGCGGCATTCAAGAGAATCCGGAAGGTCTAAACCTTGTCTGTGGTATTCTGAGTAGGATTCAATGATTGAATGACTGTGACGAGCTTCAAACTCCTGAAGGCTGGGCGTTAGTGACAGACGCAAAAGAATCAATAGATTCTACTCCAACCTGATTGAGAACTGACAGATGAATAGCCGTGCCGTGACAGGGTGCGTTGAACATTTTCGCTGAGAGGACGGGACTGTAGCCACTGACAACGGTGATGTCCAACATACAGCTTGCCTTGGAAAGGAGTAAGAAGGATTAGATGAAGACAGTAGGAAAACAGAGAGACGGAAGGGACAAAGCATCTCCATTCGCTTATCTGAAGTTCTCACCAATGAATTACATAAGTATCTCTATCTTTACTTTATGCTTTATTCATATATCATTCATAACCATTTGAATCTGCCTGATTGAGATTTACAAGATGACCATAGCTTGCTTCATACCAACAATCTCCGTGGGATCGACCCTTACTCGTGTAAGGTTTATTACTTGGACGACCCAGTGCACTTGCTGGTTAGCTGTGCGAAGTTGTGATCAAGAGTTGAGATTGCAATTGAGCGTACCATGTTGATGGCGCCATTGATGATCACAATTTTGTGCACCAGGAATGTAGTGCTATCATTCAGAATAACTTGCCAAGGAAGATGCCGGATCCAGGGAGCTTTCAAATTCCATGCACCATTGGGAGCACAACCATTGAGAAAGCATTATGTGATTTGGGAGCAAGCATCTATTTAATGCCGTTGTTTGTGATGAAGAAGCTGTAAATCCAAGAGGCACAACCCACAAGGATAGCATTACAAATGGCAAACAAATCTATGAAGCCTGCATAAGGATTAATGGAGAATATCTTGGTCAAAGTGGGTAAGTTCTTCCTCTTAGCAGATTTTGTGATTCTTGACACAGGGGAGGATGAGAATGCCTATATAATTCTAGGAAGCCCATTTCTAGCCACAGGAAGAGCTCTGATTGATGTAGAAGTGGGTGAATTAGTGCTTAGAGTTCATGATGAGCAACTAGTCTTTCATGTCTTTAGAGACACACATTCAGTAGGTGAAGAAGAGAGGTGCATGCAGACTGAGCTTATTAATCCAAACCTTCAAGAACCCCCTGATGATGCACAGCAGAATCTGTAGCTCAAACCTCCTTTGGTGACAACTAAAATTCCTCCTGATATCAAACCTAAGTTTGGTGTCGGGAATGCATCATCCACCAAGGAAGAGGTTCCCAAAAAGAAGAAAGTACCCAGAGGATGGAGAAACAAAAAGATCCCCACTGAAGGTTTCTCCCCAAGAATGAAAGTGGTGTTGACTAGCAATCTAGTGTGCATTTATACAGTAAACAGAATCCTCTCTTTAGAGCATATTGAGCTACTTTATGGAGACACAGGAAAGAAGTTCAAAGTAAGGGGTGAAGAGTTGAGCCCCTATGATCCTCCTCCTTAGAGAAGCTGACCGTCAAGCTAGTGACGGTAAAGAAGCGCTTGTCGGGAGGCAACCCGATAATTTCAAATCCTTAGTTATTTTTTGTAGTTGTGGTTTTCTTATTTATTTGATTTTTATTGAGTTTTTACTATTTTTTTTCGTTTTACGTGTGTTTTGATCATGCAACAATTTTAGAACAGGAACCGAACACTTCAAAAATTTTTTGCCTATCTCCAAGTTCAACTTGGGAGAGTTGAAAGAAAAAATAAATAAATAAATAAATAAATAAATAATTAGCAACCCATGCCCCTGATTCTCTTCGCTTCTGCCATAACCCCTGCACCCATCCCTTCAAATTCCCATGACCAACTCCCTCCCCAAGTCCCGTGACCACCCCACCTACCGCCTCATTCATATACTTCCCTTCCCATACACGTACCCTTCCTTCCCCCCTCTTATATATATATATAACCCCCTTTTATATATATACGGCCCCCCTTTCTTTACATATATATATATTAAATAAATAAATAAATAACTATATATATATATAATAAAAAAATAATAATAAAAAAGAAAAAACCAACAACACAAAGAGATAATATATATATATATATATTTTAATTATTTTAACCTTTTTTACTCTTTTATTATTTTCTTCTTCTTTTCTAATACTATTTGTTTTACTCCTCTGACGAACAGATTTCTGCCGGTAAAAAATTTCATAAAAATAATCGCGTTGTAAGTATAGCTTCTAAACCAACAAAGAGTCCTTTCGCACAAAAGTTTTGGTTGTCACTTAAGCAAACCCAATAAAATTTATAACCGAAGTATTGAAACCTCGGGTCGTCTTCTCATGGAATTGCAGCGAGGTGTATTTTATTATTGGTTATGAAAAATAGTATTTTTGGGTTTTTGAAAGGTTTGAACAAGAGAAATAAATTGTAGGAATTAATAAATCAATAGCTAAGAAAACTCTTGGCAAGGTATGAAAATTAGAAGTCCTATCCTAGTTATCCTTATCAATTGTGATGAGAATTGCTCGTTGCTCCCACTTAGTCAACCTCGAACTATGAAGGTAAGTCAAGTGGATAAATCAATATGAACCCTCAAGTCCTAGTCAATTCCCAAAGAAAGACTAGAGTTAGTAGAATTAAAGTCAATTAGAAACTTCCAATTATCAATCAACAAAAGAGTTTGATAACTCAAGGGTCTCTAATTACTCAACCAAAGCTAAGAATATAGAAAGCTAAATAAAAATCATATATCTGAAATACCTCAAATTGCATTAATAAAAGAAATAAAATCTAACATGGAAAAGTTCATAAATTAAATTGGGAAAATAAATAAAAGGAACATTGAACCTGGAAAATTGAGAAGTAGAAATCTGAATCCTAAAAGAAATCCTAAATCCTAAAACCTAAGAGAGAGGAGAGAACCTCTCTCTCTAGAAACTACATCTAATGCTAAAATTTTGTATATGAGAAGTTGTATTCTTGTTGTATGAATTGTTCTCCCATGAATGGATGCATTCCCCCACTTTATAGCCTCTAATCCGTGTTTTCTGGGCTTGGATTTGGACCGAAAAAGGGTCCAGAAAATCACTGGGGGCGACTTCTACAATTTTCTGCATGTGGGGTCCATCAGGCGTTTGCATGGGTCACGCGTCCGCGTCATCTGGAGTTTTTCTCTTCCACGCGTCCGCGTCAGTCACGCGTTTGCGTCCGTTGTGTTTCGCGCTTAACACGCGCCCGCGTCGTTCACGCGTTCACGTCGTCCATGCATTCGCATCGCTGCCATTTCTTCAAAAACTCCATTTTGTGCATTCCTTCCATTTTTGCGTATTTCCTTTTTGTCCTCTAAGCCATTCCTGCTCTATAAAGCCTGAAAATACTCAACACACAGATCAGGGCATCTAATGGTAATAAAGGATAATTAAAATTAACGTTTTTAAAGCTTAGGAAACATGTTTTCACATATATCATAAAATAAGGAAGGCATTGAAAAATCATGCAATTCATATGAATAAGTGGGTGAAGAATTGATAAAAACACTCAATTAAGCATAAGATAAATCATAAAATAGAGGTTTATCAACCTCCCCACACTTAAAAATTAGCATGTCCTCATGCTCAATCTAAGAGAAAAGAATGAAGGTAGAATGGTGGAATCTTGTGCAATGCAATCTATTCTAAATGCAAGCTACCTAAATGAGTTATGCAATTCTAATTACTATTCACTTATACATATAAAGCTTACATGTGGTTAAATTGATTCATATTTTCAAGGAATCATATATGTACAATTAAAGCTAAATCATATTAAAGCACAGTCACAATTGAGTTGAGTTAAGATAGTTCACAAACTTGTAAGACAATTAATAATTAAACATGGATATATGGGAATGAGCTATTGAACCCTCACTAGATTTGTGTTTACTCTCCAATCACTCAGTGTTTGGGGTTAATCACTCTATTTTTTTCTAGTCATACTTTCTAAAACTTTGTTCTTTATCTAACCAATCAACAAATATCTAATGTATACATACAAACATCATGAGGTCTTTTTCAAGGTTGTAATGGGACTAAGGTAATGGTGAGGGTGTATATATAAGGCTAAGTGAGCTAATAAAGTGAATCCTTGACTAGTCTAAGATCTCACCTAACATATACATACTCTATTTTAAAAATCTTGCCTAGTTACCCAAATTTTCCCACTTGTTTTACATACTCATGCACCACTTATATTTTTTATTTTATCCCATGTGCATTCACTCTTATATTTGCATTGGGGTACTATTGTCCCCTTATTTAATTACGTAATAATAAATATTTTTTTTCATATATGAAAACAATATATTAATGCACATGGTGTTTTAATTATTTTGATTTCACATGAGTATGCTCCCAAATTTCAAATAATTTTATCAATTAATACTTTTTCCTATCATCCTATGTTCCCATAAATGTCCCCACACTTGATACACAATTTCTATCTTTAGCTAACCAAGGATTCAACTTGGGATTTTTAAGTTGTTTTTCTGGTTAAGGCTAGTAATGTGGTTATAGAACAGAAGGGGATTAAAAGGCTCACGGAGGCTAACAAGGGTGACGTAAAAGGTAGGTTTATTTGGGATAAGTAAGCAAAAATTTAAATAATAACCACAATCATATGTAGGTATGTATCTACATTCTATATCGGACATATAGACTAAAACAAAGTAAAGATTGCAAGCATAGAAAAGAAGTGCGAAACACACAGGAATGAAATTTATGGTTGAATGTAACCATACAATTAAGCTCAAAACTCACGGGTTGTGTGTTCTTTGGCTCAGAAACCATATATCAGTTATGTATGTCATGGAAGTAGAAATTAAGAGTTTCCATTCAACTCAATGTAAATCCTAGAATGGCTCTTATATAAATAGGTATTTTCCTTGAAAAGTATTATCAACTAACCAACATGTATTGTTATATATATACAAGGTGTGTGGATTGTTTTGATTCTGTTACACTAAATCTTCTAGTTTACTCTTTTACTTTCAATTAAACCAACTTATCATATGCTAAAAGGGTAAACTATACTAATTAATCCACATATTCTATGACTAATAAGCTAATAGTGAAAATTAAGCTAAATATCTAAGATATATACAGCCCAAAGTGCAAAATGCAAAAATAAAAAAAAATACAGCAAAAGCAAAAGAAAAATGCGCAAGAACTAAAAGACAAAATAAGGTAAGATAAAATAAAAATAAAATAAAATAAAATACAGAAAAATAAACAAAATAAGATAGGAGAGTCTGTAGTGGTTCACCAAAAAGATTCGTGAGAGATGGCGACCTCCCTACACTTAAATTATAGCATCCTCCTTGATGCTCTATCAAGCTGGGTGTGAAGAAGTGTCATCTCCCGAAGGGTGTGCTGCTGGTGTCTCGGTGGTATGCTGAGGGTGAAACGGGGAGAAGAGGTGGGGGAGAAGAAGAAGAGAAAGAAAAAGGAGGGGCGTGACGCGGTGGTGGCGAGGTGGTGCAGCGGCAAAGGCGCGGCGCATCGGTTCTGGTGGCTGGTCGGTGGTGGTTGGTTGTAGAGGAGGGAGAAAAGAGTGCGAAGGAAGAAGATGAGGTGTTGACGCGAGGGGGTTTAGGGTTTCGCGTGGGTTTGGTTAGTGGATTCAAATCCACGCGAACACTTGGAGCACGCGATCACGTGATTAGGGAGGAAAGGGAATGACGTGGGCGCGTTATTGACGTGATCGCGTGAGTGAGGTATAATGTAAGTGACACGAACGCATGAAACAAGCGAACGCGTTGCTTGGAATTGTGCTAAACGCACAATTCCAGCGTCGTTTTAGCGTAACTCTGTTTCCATTTAGGGGGCCATAATATCCACGCGACGCGTATGCGTCGCCCACGCTTTTGCGTGGTTTGCGTGTAGTGTAAGTGACGTGTTCGCATCATTGACGCGAACCCGTGGCCCAATTTGTGCCTAACGCACACCAGCCGCACGATTCTAGCCCAATTTTCTGGGCGTTGGATCTCTACGCCGATTTCCAATCGACGCCCATGCGTGGCCTGTGCGCTCGCGTGGGGTGATTTTTTTTGATGCAGTATGCAGAATGCAATGCTGATGTGTATGTTATGCATAATTCCAGATTCACTAAAATAGAATAAAATAAAACCTAAAAATAAACAAAATGAAATAAAATTGAAATTGAAAAAGGAACGATCATACCATGGTGGGTCGTCTCCCACCTAGCACTTTTAGTTAAAGTCCTTAAGTTGGACATTCTGGTGAGCTTCTTGTTATGGTGGCTTGTGTTTGAATTCATCCAGAAATCTCCACCATTGTTTGGAATGCCAACAGCCTCCGGGGTCCTAAATAAGGCATGTAAAGCCCTTGAGTTAGTTCAAACAGGCTTCAAGGCTCCCGGAGTGTTGAATGTCAGAACAGATTCCAGGATCCCAAACCTTACTTTTACACCCATTTTTGTCTTGATCTACATTTTTCCAGCTGGGTGGTGAGCAAGCTGAATTCTCACTGAAGCGACCAAACAGCTTTCGAGACCCATTCAATCGAACTTGATACCAAGCCTTGCGCTTCAGATTGAAGCGTGGACTCTTATTGGATCTTGCATACGAGCTCTGAGTACGAACCATTTTCCTCTTACCCTTAAAGGCGCAGAGAGCTCTAAGCTGGCCATCTGTTTCAAGCAAACCATATTCAAGTGGAAAAGTAAAGATAAAGAATAAGGATTTTACCCACTTGAAGTTGGAGTTGGGTGGTTGTGGCCTTGGAATATGTGTTTCCAGTGGTTCTGCAAGCTCTGCTCCCTTGTATTCCTCTGTGAGTTCCTCCACTTCTTTGTAAACTTCTTCAATTGCAACTGTGTCTTGATCAGAGTCTTTGATTTTTTCCTCATCACTCAAGTGATAAGTTGGAGGTTGAGAAAAGTCTACCTCAACATCATCTTCGTATTCACTTGGGGAAGGTTCTTCTGTCTCAAAGAAGTCCGCAAGTTCATTACTAGGAAAACTTGACTCGTGATTATCATTATCAAGGAAACTCGCGTCTTGGGTTGTTCCGACCAGTTCTTCATAAGATACCTGCTTTGGGGGTTGTGCACTATCCTCCTTAGCATCAATTATAATTTCCTTGACGGAATTTTCCACAACTCTGGATTCCCATGGAGGTTCAGCATCTCCTAAGTCTTCAACCAATTTTTCTTCTTCGATAATTTTGGCTTCCTCCAATTGTTCCAGTACAAAGTCATCCTCCTTACTATTTGATAAACCCCATTTTAAGGGTTTATCTTGCATTGATTTTATGAGATTTTAACACCTTTTACCCACATTTATTCAATGAATTAGCATGATTTTGTGATTGTCTCCTTATTTGTGCTTAGATGTGAAAACATGCTTTCTAGACCTTAAATTAGTTAATTTTAATTCACCTTTGATTCCACTAGATGCCTTGATGTGTTTGTTAGTGATTTCAGATTGAAAAGGCTAGGAATGGATTAAAGGAGTGAAGAGGAAAGCATGCAAAGTGGAGAAATCATGGAAAAAGCCAAAGATTTGGACGCGTGATGTTGATATTTGATTTTTAAGTGAATTCGCACCCAACGAATTCTCAAGGGTTGTGGGACCCAATCCCAACCAACTTTGGCGCCAGGAATGCTATTTAAAGCCAAGGATTGAAGAGCAAAGGGAACCATACACACACATTAAGTTTAGTTTAGAAGTAATTTCTAGAGAGAGAAGCTCTCTCTTCTCTCTAGAATTAGGATTAGGTTAATCTCTTCTCTTAGATTTAGGTTTAATTCATGCTTTGATTCACTATTCCTTTATCAATTCTTACTCTTCTACTCTTCCTCTCTCTAGTTTTGTATTTCAATTCTTGAAATTCTTCACTTTGTTGTGGATGTATTGTTGTTCTTTTGTTTTCTTTCAATAATGCGATTTGAGGTAATTCATGAGAATTGTGATTTTCTTGATTGTTGTTGTTAATTCTTTGTATTCAATTGTTGTTCGAATTCTTTCTTGTTGTGATTTACTATACTTTTCTTATGTACCTTCCAAGTATTTGATGAAATGCTTGGGAGGATGTTAGAATAGAATTTTATGTTCTTGGCTTGGGAAGATAACTTAGGAACTCTTGAGTTACTAATATCCAAGTGGTTGATGGTTGATAGCCATTGACTCTAGTCTTCATTAATTCAATTAGTAGAAACTAGGATTTATGGACTATGATTGATACAACTCACTTGACTTTCCTTTGCTATTAGTTAGAGGATGATTTTGTGAGATTGATTATTGCAACTATCATAATTGTGGTTAGTGACAATGATATAGGTCCTTGATCATCAACCTTTGCCAAGACCTTTTTGTTAATAAAATTTCATTACCATTTACCATTCATGTTTCTCATCTAAAACCCCAAAATAAACAAGTCCATAACCAATAACAAGAACACTACACTGCACATCCTTTGAGAGACGACCCGAGGTTGAAATACTTCGGTTTATAGATTTTAGGGGTTTGTACTTGTGACAAACAAATGTTTGTATGAAAGGATTATTGTTGGTTTAGAGACTATACTTTACAACGAGATTTCATTAGTGAAATTCTAAACCGTCAAAAATCCAATCATCAAAATGGCGCCGTTGCGGGGGATGCGCAATGGTGTTATGTTATTGGTTATTGTACATATGTGAATATTGTAAATAGGTTGCTTTTGTTTGTTTACTAGCTTAGTTAGTTTTACTTTGTTTTCCATAATGAATTCTCACTTTGGCTATGAGTTTGGCTCTAATTGGGTTGTAGGAAATATGAACTTCAATGGTAACATGTATCAAGGAGGGAACACTCCAACATGGGAGGAACCTCAAGGAATTGATCACTCCTATTGGCAACAACCTCCGGACAACACTTATAGGTATAATTCCCATCCTAATGCATGCCAACTCAATGGCTATGGTGACTCCTTTTGTGATGATCAACCATATGCCTATGAATCTTTTCCTCAACATGATACTTGTTCCGGGGGTTACCTGAAACGTGTAGCTCGATCGTCTGGTGAGGCCCGAGGTGGGGGTTCAGGGACCCGAGCTTGATGTGCGGAGTGGTTGGTGGTTGTACCTGCAATGACACTCCGATGCTTAAGTTAGCATGGGTCCAAGCAGATATGTGTAGAATGTGGAATGAATGCCATACCTGGGTGCTCCAGTGTATTTATAGTAGTTGGCCGTGATCTTCCCTGGATAAAATATTCTTATCTTATCTTATCTTTCGGGAGTTTTATCCCTATCTTTGTGGAACCGCCTTTGCTAGGCCTTTTTCGGCCTTTAGGTTTGGGCTGCGTTCCTTTTGATGGGCCTTCCCTTGCTTTATTCGTCCGAGGTCCGACCTTTAGGCGTGAGCCTTAGGACGAGGTCGGACCTTTTATGAACTGACCGAGTTTGGAGGAGCCCGGTCAGGGTATGAACAGTGCCCCTGCCCGAGTTCGTCCTTTTTTGGGAGGTCGAGCTCGGGCATAGTAGTTTTTCAAATTTCAAAAATGGCCGATCCTGCATTTATTGCATTTTACCGTTTTTCCTCGATTTCCGTTCGGGCTCTGTGAAGGCTTTATTTATTTGCCCCTTTCCTCCTTTTCTGCATTTTGTTTTTCGTTATCCTTTTTCGAGCACTGCTTCTTCTTTCTCTTTGCTCTGCTTCCCCGAATCTCTCCGTGTACCTTTCTGGGGCTTCTTCTGCGCCGTCGTTTCGTTCTCCTTGCTTCGGAGCTCTTCGCCTTTGTTTTCTTTCTTCCAGGTTTGTTCCCATGTTTCTCTCTTCTTGTGATCATATGCTTCTGTTCTTTGTGTGGCTCTTGTTTGTTTCTTTATGCCTGGGTTGCCCCAAAAAGAGGCGCCGCCATTTGTTGTTTGTATATGGGGGGGGCTCTTTTTTGTTCTCTGGTATTTTGCTCCGGGTTGCCGCATTTTCTTCGTTGGGTTTTTGTTTCTTGTTTTTGCTGAATGGGTTTTTTCGCTGTGTGATTTTTGCTTGCTGCTGTATTCTTCTTTGTAGGTAAGAATTTTATGTCTCGGAAGGTTCTTCAAGCGATGTCGACCAAGATTCCAAGTGGTCTTGGTTGGGTAGACCCTTCTCCTCTAAGAGTCCCTTCTGTGGTAGATTCTGAGTATCTAGTTAGGTTCCGTAGGCATTGTAGCATATGTGAGAATAGGGAGTCTGAGAGGGATTATGAACTAGTAGCCCCGGATTCCGAGGAGAGAGTGTGCTTCCCGCCCCTAGATAGTTCCGAGAAGCTCTTCTTTTACGCTTATGATTGTTTTTTCTCTAAGCTGAGTGTCCGACTTCCTTTTACCGACCTGGAGTCCGAGGTGTTATGGTCTTGTAACCTTGCTCCTACGCAGCTCCATCCGAATTCTTGGGCGTTTTTAAAGCTGTTTCAACTTTTGTGTCAGTTTTTGGGCGTCGCTCCCTCTATTTCTCTTTTTTTCTACTTGTTTGTGTTGACGAAGCCGGGGTCGGGTGGAGGGAAGGTATCTTGGGTCTCTTTTAGGGCTAACCAGGGAAGGAAGTTTTGTACCCTGTATGATGAGTCCTTTCATGATTTTAAGAACTTTTATTTCAAGGTCCGGGCTACTGGAGATGTCCGACCTTTCTTTCTAGATGAGAGTGGGGAGCCTTCTTTTCCTCTTTGTTGGCAGGAGAATGTAGTGTCTACTAAGTATACCTTTGAGAGTTTAGATGAGGTGGAGCAGGCTTTTGTGGGTGTGGTAAGCAGTTTATGGGGTCGGGCACCTCACTTTGACACGAAGAAAATGTTGGGAGATCCAAGCCTTCTCCGTTCCGAGTTAGGTAGTTCCCGACCTCTCCGAGATTCATCTTTTTTTTTAGTATTTTGGCTTTGCTTGTTTTGGTGGAATTTCTGTTGTGGTAATCCTTTTCTTTTATTTCTGCAGAGATGTCTTCTCAGGTGGATTCCATGAAGTATCTTCGTCGGACGAAGAAGTCTGTGGCCGCTCGGAATATCGAGGCTGGGGGGGCTTCTGCCCGATCTTCTCCGGAGAAGACTACTGTGGGTGTCACTACTCGGTCAAAGACTATTCCGACTCCCCAGTTCCGAGCTATAAATCAAGATCCTCCGACCTCTGGACCTGCTACCTCTTCTCCTCCTTCGTCCTCGGGTCCTCCTCCCAAGAAACAGAAGACCTCTCAAGAGCCTGCGGGTTTTAATGACAAGGATTTCGATGCTCTTGGTTGGGTTGAGCAGCATATTCTCCCTCAGACTTTTATTTCTACTGATGATGTGTCTATGGAGCACCATTTTCAGTATATGGCGCGGAGCTGTGTCCGGATGGCTAGTCTTCATGCCGCTATTGCCCGGGAGTTCAAGAAATCCCCTATTGGTGCGACCAGTTCCCGACTTGAGAAAGCTCAGTCTGAGTTCGAGAGAATTAGTAAACTGAAGGCTGCTAGGATTGCTGAGCTGGAGGAGTCTTTGGAGAAGGAGAAAGCTAAAGCTACCGCAGCTGTGGCGGCGGCGAGTTCGTCCGAGGAGATGGCGAAGGCGGCAAAGGAGAATTATACTCGGACACTTGCCGAGCTTGTGGAGACAAAGGAGAAGTTGCAATCTGCTCAGGATGATTTTTACGAGCTAGAAGGGCATGTGGCTAAGGGTATGGATGCTATGTATGAAAATTTGAAGGCTCAGGTCCGGGTTCTTGCTCCTGACCTGGATCTGAGCTTATTCAGTATGGATAACGTTGTTGTGGAGGGAAAGATTGTCCCTGCTCCCAACGAGGATGAGGTTCCGGTGTCCGACCCCAAAGTTCCGTTGTCCGATCCCACAGTTCCGGTTGCGAGCCCGACTTCACCTTTGGCCGGGGATGGATCTGGTGTGGAGGTTTTAAATCGAGATGACGGTGCCGTCGATGCTGTCCCGATTTCTATGTTTCTTCCGCAGCCTTCTGTTGATGCGGCGTCCGGAAAGGATCTTTGATTCTCTGTAATCCTTTTTATCTTTTGGTTTTTTGCCCGGCCTGTGGGCTCTTTTTGTTTTTGGATGGTTTCTGTGAATGCTTTGGACACCCTTTTTGCTTTTAGCTACTTGTAGTAACTTTTTAGCTTATTATGCGGTGTTTTTGTTCGCATTTTGACTTTTTGCTCCGCTTTTATGCTTTTTAGTTGTTTTTTGGATAACAACCTTTTAGCTAGCGCTCTTTTTCTTTAGAACTTTTGTTTTTTCCTTTTGATTTCGTTTTTTCGCTTGTACTTTTTAGTTGTTTTTTGTATAGCAACTTTTAGTAAGCGTTTTTCGAAATCTTTGTTTTCGCCGTTTTAAGGCTTCCTTCTCGGGTCCGGGCTTTTTCTCGGACCTCGGGTTGGGCGGTCGAGTACACCCTTTGTTGGGCCCGACCTTGTCATTGGTCGGCCTTTTAAGTTATTTTTGTAATCTCTTTTTATTTGGCTTTTTGAGCCTTTTTCAGAGTTACTTTATAACTTCTCACATTAATTTGAACCTCGTCGCTTTTATCTTTGCCGACCTTGTGTGGTCTCTCGGCAATGATTTTTGCGTTTTGTCGAGCATAAATTAATGCGCCTTGGCGGGGTACTTTTTCAAGATTTGTTTCATCACGAGGAAGAACAAAAGAAAATAGAAAAATTTGATTAGTATTTAAAAAAGAAAGAATATTTACAGAGTGTTTACCCTTGACTAGGTCGGGTGCCTTACTTGACCGGGTGTCTCATTAAAAAACCCTTGTAGGGAAAAAGAGTACACCTCGGGTCAAATTTTCCTAGCTGTAGTACCGTCTTAGATTACAGGCGTGCCAGGCCCTGGGCAGCTCATTGCCTTCTAAGTCGGATATCTTGTAATAGCCTGTTCCTAAGACTTCTGTTACTTTGTAGGGTCCTTTCCAATTTGCAGCTAGCTTTCCTTCTCCCGACTTTTGTGTTCCGATGTCATTTCGGATTAGAATTAGGTCGTGAGTGGAGAAGCTTCGTTTTATTACTTTCTGATTGTATCTGAGGGCCGTTCGCCGTTTTAAGGCTTCTTCTCGGATCCGGGCTCTTTCTCGGACCTCGGGGAGGAAGTCGAGTTCTTCCTTTTGTGCCTGCGGGTTACCTTCTTCGTTGTAGAAGATGACTCTGGGTGACCCTTCATCTATTTCGATAGGAATCATTGCCTCCATCCCGTAAGCTAGTCGGAATGGCGATTCTCCCGTTGTAGAGTGTGGAGTTGTCCGATATGCCCATAATACCTGGGGGAGCTCCTCGGCCCATGCTCCTTTGGCCTCTTGGAGTCTTCGTTTTAACCCGGCCAAGATGACTTTATTTGCGGCCTCTGCTTGTCCGTTGGCTTGTGGGTGTTCGACTGAGGTGAATTGCTGTTTGATTTTTAGTTCGGCCACCAAGTTCTGAAAACTTGTGTCCGTGAACTGTGTTCCATTGTCTGTTGTAATGGAGTAGGGGACTCCGAACCTTGTGACAATGTTTTTGTATAGGAACTTGCGGCTTTTCTGAGCCGTAATGGTGGCTAAGGGTTCAGCTTCGATCCATTTTGTGAAGTAGTCGACCCCTACTATGAGGTATTTGACTTGCCCCGGTCCTTGGGGGAACGGGCCGAGTAGGTCAAGTCCCCATTTTGCGAAGGGCCATGGTGCGGTGATGCTGATAAGGTCTTCGGGTGGTGCTTTGTGGAAATTGGCGTGTTTTTGGCAGGGGGGCATATTTTCACAAACTCCGTTGCGTCTCTTTGCAAAGTTGGCCAGTAGAACCCGGCTCGGACTACTTTCTTGGATAATGCCCGAGCTCCGAGGTGGTTCCCACACATGCCTCCGTGGACTTCTTCGAGGACGCTCTTTGTTTCTGAGGTCGGGACGCACCTAAGGAGGGGGTTTGCGAATCCTCTTCTGTATAATACGTCGTGAATTAGTGTATAATTCTGGGCGTCTTTCGTGAGTCTTTTAGCTTCTTTTCTTTCGGCGGGGAGAGTTCCCGACTTCAGGTAGCTGAGTATGGGGGTCATCCATCCTTGCTGTTGGTCGGATATATTTAGCGTTTCTTCCTCTCTTGCCATGGAGGGAGATTGTAAGGTTTCCTGGAGGAGACTTCTGTTGTTGCCTCCGGGCTTGGTGCTGGCAAGCTTTGAGAGGGCGTCTGCCCGGGCGTTTTATTCCCGAGGTATGTGCTGGATCTGTATCTCTGGAAAGTGGCGTAATTGCGCTTGTGTTTGGTCCAGGTATTTTTTCATAGTTGGGTCTTTGGCCTGGTAACTTCCATTTACTTGTGACGTGATGACCTGGGAGTCGCTGAAGATCATAATTCTCTGGGCTCCGACCTCTTCGGCTAGTTTTAGACCTGCTAGTAGGGCCTCGTATTCGGCTTGGTTGTTTGAAGCCTGGAACTCGAATTTTAGGGATAGTTCTATCCGCGTTCCTTGGTCGCTTTCGAGTATAACCCCGGCTCCGCTTCCTGTTTTGTTTGAGGACCCGTCGACATACAGGTTCCATGAGAGTGGGGTTCCAGGGGTCTCAGTGTATTCTGCGATGAAGTCGGCTAGATACTGAGATTTTATGGCAGTCCGGGCTTCATAGTGGAGGTCGAACTCGGACAGTTCCACCGCCCATTGCAGTATTCGTCCTGCCAGGTCTGTTTTTTGGAGGATGTGCCTCATGGGTTGGTTTGTCCGGACTTTGATGGTGTGGGCTTGAAAGTAGGGACGGAGCCTCCGAGCTGTGAACACTAGGGTGTAGGCGAATTTTTCTATCTTCTGATAGTTTAATTCAGCCCCTTGTAGTGCCTTGCTTACAAAGTATATGGGGTGTTGTCCTTGGTCATTTTCTCGTATTAATGCTGAAGCGACTGCTCGATGTCCAACCGAGAGGTATAGTACGAGCTCTTCTCCTTTTAAAGGTCGGGTTAGGATTGGTGGCTGCCCGAGGAATTCCTTGAATTCTTGAAAGGCTTTTTCGCACTCCGGGGTCCATGAGAAGGATTTCCCTTTCTTTAGGAGTGAGTAGAGAGGTAGTGATTTTATCGCCGATCCTGCCAAGAATCTTGATAGGGCGGCTAGCCTTCCGTTCAGTTGTTGTACTTCTTTGACACACGTCGGGCTCTTCATATTGAGTATCGCTTGGCATTTGTCCGGGTTTGCTTCGATGTCCCTTTGAGTCAGCATGAAGCCTAAGAACTTTCCGGCTTCTGCAGCGAAGGTGCACTTTGTCGGGTTAAGTCTCATGTTGTGTTTTCTGAGGGTGTCGAAGACACTGGTGAGGTCGGTGAGCAAGTTCTTGTCTTCTTGTGTCTTTACCAGCATGTCGTCGACGTACACCTCCAGTTGTAGTCCGATGTGCTCTGAGAACACTTTGTTCATTAGCCTCTGGTAGGTTGCCCCTGCGTTCTTCAGCCCGAAGGGCATTACTACGTAGCAGTAGTTTGCCCTTGGGGTTATGAACGAGGTCTTTTCTTGGTCGGGTTCGTACATCGGGATTTGATTGTATCCCGAGTATGCGTCCATGAAGGAGAGATATCTGTAGCCTGAGGCTGCGTCTACTAAGGCGTCGATGTTTGGTAGTGGATATGGGTCTTTGGGGCAGGCTTTGTTGAGATCCGTGTAGTCGACGCACATCCTCCATTTTCCGTTGGGCTTTTTTACCAGGACCACGTTTGCGAGCCATAGGGGGTATTTTACTTCCCTAATGAACCCTGCATCTAGTAGTGCTTGCACTTGTTCTTCTATTGCTTGTATGCGCTCGGGTCCGAGCTTCCGGCGTCTTTGTTGGACAGGTCGGGATCCCGGGTAAACTGATAGCTTATGGCACATCAGGTCGGGGCTTATGCCTGGCATGTCGGAGGCTTTCCAGGCGAAGAGGTCGGAATTCTCCCTTAAGAAGGTTATGAGTCCCTTTTTTAGGCCTGCTTCGAGGTTTGCTCCTATGTTTGTTATTTTTTCAGGTGTGTTCCCAATCTGGACCTTTTCGGTTTCTCCCTCTGGTTGTGGCCGAAGGTCTTCTCGGGCTTGAACTCGTCCGAGTTCTATTGTGTTGATTTCTTTCCCTTTTAGGCTCAGGCTTTCGTTGTAGCATCGCCGCGCTAGTTTTTGGTCGCCTTTTAGGGTAGCGATTCCTTTTGCGGTAGGGAATTTCATACAGAGGTGTGGGGTCGAGACTATAGCTGCTAGTCTGTTTAGGGTTGGTCGCCCAATGAGGGCGTTGTATGCTGAAGTGACGTCGACTATAATGTAGTCGATGCTTAATGTTTTAGATTGCTCGCCTCTTCCAAAGGTAGTGTGTAGCGAGATGTATCCTAAGGGATGGATCGGGGTGTCCCCTAGCCAAAATAGGTTGGTGGGATAGGCCTTTAGCTCTTTCTCTTCAAGTCCGAGCTTGTCGAAGGCCGCTTTGAACAGGATATCTGCTGAGCTTCCCTGGTCGATCAGGGTTCGATGTAAGTTGGCGTTTGCTAGGATAATGGTGACTACCATTGGATCGTCATGCCCGGGAATTATCCCTTGAGCATCTTCTCGGGTAAATGATATAGTAGGTAACTCGGGCAGGGGACTGTCTTCTCGGACATGATAGACTTCTTTGAGGTGTCTTTTTCGCGAGGATCTGGATGTTCCTCCGCCTGCAAAACCTCCATTTATCATGTGAACATGTCTTTCAGGGGTTCGCGGGGTTTGTTCGGCCCGATCTTCGTTGTCTTCCCGCCTTCTCTTTCTGGTCTCTTCTCCTTTCTCTGCTATGTATCTGTCGAGTTTTCCTTCTCTGGCTAGCTTTTCTATAACGTTTTTTAGGTCGTAGCAGTCGTTAGTAGAATGACCGTAGAGCTTGTGATATTCACAGTATTCGGACCGATCTCTTCCCGCTCTCTTGTGTTTTAGCGGTCGGGGCGGTGGGATCTTTTCGGTGTGGCATACTTCTCTGTAGACGTCTACCAGGGAGACTCGGAGGGGGTGTAGTTGTGGTACTTCCGTGGCTTGTCCGAGTTGGGGTCTTCTTTCTTCTTCTGTTCCCGATCCCGATCTCGGAGTGGGTAGGTTGATTCCTTCCTAGAAGAGTCTCTTAGCTGGGAGGTTTCCTCCATGTTGATATATTTTTCTGCCCGCTCCTGCACCTCGTATAGGGAGGTCGGGTATCGTTTGGATAGGGATTGGCTAAACGGTCCTTCTTTTAGGCCGTTTGTTAGTCCCATGATGGCTGCTTCAGTGGGCAAGTGTTGTATGTCCAGGCAGGCTTTGTTGAATCGCTCCATGTATTCTCGGAAAGTTTCTTGGTTACCTTGCTTGATCCCGAGTAGACTGGGGGCATGCTTTGTCTTGTCCTTTTGAATAGAGAACCTTGTTAGGAATTTTTTGGTCAGGTCTTCGAAGCTGGTGATTGATCTTGGTGGCAGATTGTCGAACCACTTCATGGCTGACTTGGTGAGAGTGGTGGGGAAGGCTTTGCACCGAATCGCGTCGGAGGCGTCGACTAGGTACATTCTGCTTCTGAAGTTGCTGAGGTGGTGACTTGGATCGGTGGTGCCGTCGTAGAGATCCATGTCGGGTGGTTTGAAGTTTCGCGGTACCTTCTCCTTCATGATCTCTTGTGTGAAGGGATCATGGTTGCCTTCGGGGGTGGTGCCGCGTTCTGTCCGGTCTTTCAGGTTGGCCTCTATTTTCCGCAGTTTTTCTTCTAATTCTCTGCGCTTTCGAGTCTCCCTTCTCAGATCTTGTTCAGTTTCTTTCTGCTTCTTTATGTCCTCTTCGAGTTGTTTCAGCCGGTGTTGTTGTGCCCGGACTGCTTCTAGAATTTCCGAGCTCTTCTCTTTTTCGGAATTTTGTGGATCTTTGTTTGGGAGTGATGTCTTCGGGCGATTCTGTTTGTTTCCTCCTGGAGTGCGTGGTGATAGGGGGCTGTCCGGTCGTTCTCCGGTGTCAATTTCGTCCTCTTGTTCAGATGCAGCGCGGTCATTGTCGTGAGGGTCATCCGCCATGGTGGAGGGATGACTTCCAGGTCCCCGGCAACGGCGCCAATGTTCCGGGGGTTACCTGAAACGTGTAGCTCGGTCGTCTGGTGAGGCCCGAGGTGGGGGTTCAGGGACCCGAGCTTGATGTGCGGAGTGGTTGGTGGTTGTACCTGCAATGACACTCCGATGCTTAAGTTAGCATGGGTCCAAGCAGATATGTGTAGAATGTGGAATGAATGCCATACCTGGGTGCTCCAGTGTATTTATAGTAGTTGGCCGTGATCTTCCCTGGATAAGATATTCTTATCTTATCTTATCTTTCGGGAGTTTTATCCCTATCTTTGTGGAACCGCCTTTGCTAGGCCTTTTTCGGCCTTTAGGTTTGGGCTGCGTTCCTTTTGATGGGCCTTCCCTTGCTTTATTCGTCCGAGGTCCGACCTTTAGGCGTGAGCCTTAGGACGAGGTCGGACCTTTTATGAACTGACCGAGTTTGGAGGAGCCCAGTCAGGGTATGAACAATACTCAACCATACTCACAAGCCCATTTCTACCAAGTACCTTTAAGCAACCCTTATCCATCACATAACCAATCACCCATACTACATCTGTGTGATCATTATGAGCAAGAACCCTTAGAACCACCACAACCCTATCAAGATTCCTACCAAGAACCACCTCAATGCACATCTTCTCCACAATTTTACCAAGAGAAACCACCTCCTTACCATTCTTTCCACTCACCCCAAGCCCCAATAAATGATTCTCTCACTTTGTTACTTCAAGGACAAGAAGCCATGAAGTGAGATACACTTGAGTTTGTGACCAACTTGACCAAGGTGGTGCACACTTTAGCCCACCAATGTTTGAATACTCAAGTTATCTCCGTAGCCTCATGTGAAAAGCCAAAAGAAGAGCAAAGCTTGGAGAAGATACCAGAAAACCCGGTAAAAAAGGAAGAATCGGTAGTAGTAGTGGAGCAATTGGAGATGCCTACGGTTATTGAAACAAAGGAGGAAGTGTTCCAAGATTTAAGAAATGTGGAACCACCATGTGAATCTCAACAACCTCCGGAGCATATCAAGATTGAAGAATACGAGGAGGTTAATTAGACAATTGAATCTCTTCCTAGTAGACATGAAGTTAAAACCGTAGAAGCGTGCGCACAACCCCCCATACCCTTGGTGAACAATGAAGAAGAGAATGAATCGAAAGAGAGCTACCAAGGAGAAAACGTTGGCATGGTGTATATTGAAATCGAAGAATATGAAGAGGTTGATCAAGAGATGGATTTATTCATCAATAAATTCCTATCCAAAATTGAATCACCTCCCATTGGGCAAGAAATCGAAACTCTTGAAGACAACACCAAGCTAAATGACGAAGGGGAAAAGGTTGAAAATGAAGAAACATGTCAAGAGGTGGAAGCAACAAAAGAAGAGCATAAGAAAATAGATCTTGTATTGTCTAAGTGTGAGGAAACTCTCCTCCCCAAGTCACCATCCTACACAACATTCAAGTGGGTAAAATTCTTATCTTCAAGCTCTACTTTCTCACTTGAATATAGTTTGATTGAAACGGATGGAAAACTTAGAGCACTTTGTGGAATCAAAAGTAAGAAGGAATTGTGTAATGGTTGCAAGTTAGGAATTAGGCTCATTAAGGTCAAAGCTTCAAGGTATAGGAACTATGATTGGAAGAATACCACTTTACAAGGGTCCCGAAGGAAAGCTTGGTGTGCTAAAGAGAATTCTATGTGTCAACCACCCGGAAAGAAAAAGTATGAAGATCAAATTGAAGACGGGTGCGAAAATAAGATATGGGATCCCGGTTCGCTATGTGGAGACCAACTATGGGGACTCATATCATGGGTAGAACTTTATCCTAGATTGGTGAAGACGATTGGGAATTCTATCAACCAATTGAGAAGCAAAGATCCTTGGAGATTCAAGGATGAGTACAAGCACAAGCCGCCATGACAATGAACTTCCCAAATGTCCAACTTAAGGACTTTAACTAAAAGTGCTAGGTGGGAGACAACCCACCATGGTATACTCTTTCCACTCTCTTGTAGATTTCATTAATAAGTGAATTGAGTTACCATTGTAGCTAGTCCCCCCATTTCACTTTAGTTGCCTTTATAAATTAATTGTTAGCATAGTCACATGTATGTTGTGCTTAGTAGTAGATGAATAAATCAAATTGAATTTTTGTGAATTGTATGATTTTTGATTGAGAAAAGAGTTGTAGGCATCATAGGGAGCTATTGGGCAATTTTTTTCCACCTTTAAAAAAAAGGGGGGGATGGCGCGCGCGCACGCTGCACGCGCGCGCCCATGAGTGGATGCAGCCCACACATTTTCCAGAGAGTTGGGCCTCTCTTGTTCGCACGTTGTGCTCTTAGCCTAACTCGTTCCACGCAGATGCGCACAATGTGCGTGCGCGTCCATACACAATTAAGGGAAAGCACGTAGACGCGCACTTGCCGTACACGCGTCACCATGCTGATCCAACATCCCATACTTTCCACCCGAGAGTCACGCCTGCGCGCCCATGAGTTTATAAGAGAATGCGCGCACTTGCACACATGCCGCGTGCGTGCCAATCCAATGACGTGACTTCCAGGCCAATGACCCGAGAGTTGTGCCAACTCTGGGCCAACCTTAAGCCTCCAGCCCAACCCCTAGCACGCGTGCGCGCACTGTATGCGCACGCACCCTCATCAACTGTCATCACCCATGCGTAAGCGCACAAGGCGCACACGCATCGGTCTCCAAATTCATCAATACACGCGGACGCGCACCAAATTCATCAATGCACGCGGACGCACATTGTGCGCGCCCACGTCGATTCGAAAAAGGGATAACCCTAGAGCGCGACGAACACTCGCGCACACCCCCAACCCTCCCACTCTCATCCTTTCACTCTCTCAACTCCCCTCTCCCTGCAACCACCGCCGCGGCCACCGGCGTTCGCCCACCGCAGCCGCCGCCTTACCCTCTCTTCTCCCACCACCACCCACATCCTCTTAATCACTCTCTCTTTCTCATACGCCCTCTTTCTCTCTTCCTCAGCCGCTGCTACAGTCTAGCGCTGTCGCCACCGGCGCATTTCCCTCTCCTTCTCCCTCTCTTCCATCCTCTCTATATCACGCTTCCTCTCTGCCCCTGCCGCCCGCATCCCTCATCCCATGTTTCCCATCACAACCGCCACTCCAACAGAGCGCCACCGTGGGCCTCTGCCGCCACCACCATCTGAGGCGGCAACTCTATCTCTACCTCTACCTCGCCCCTACTGTCCAACTCCCATTTCTATCTCTGCTTTACCTCCAGGTTACCTGCTGATGACAAGTCATCATATACCCATTTTTCAAGCTAATTTCACTTGTTTTGTTAGCATTTATGCACTTTCTTGCATCCTAAGTAAGTGATTTGGAGTGAAAAAGCATAACTTCTCTAAATCAAGCAACCACCATGAAATTAATGTTAAATCATTAGGTTTAAGCTAATTTTAATTGCATTTTAATTGATTTATAAGCCTCTTGAATTTAGTGATACTTTGAGTGGTTGTTTTGGTTTATTGTAGGTGAAGAAAAGAAAAGAAAATGAAAAGCGTGGCCTAAAAAGTGTAACACAAGAAAAGGAAAGCGTGGCCAGAAAGGAGAGAAGCGTGCCGCATTGCATGAGGGAAGCAACATTGCCCTCCACAAGGGCAGAATGCCCTCTAGGAGGGCAACATTAGGTGACCAAGCAAAGGAAGGAAATTCTGCCCTGCCCACTCCAAGGACAGAGCACAAAATGTGCCTTGGAACCAAGAGAAAGAAAACCTTGCCCTGCCCTTGTGGAGGGCAGAATCGGGCTCTACAAGGAAGAAATTCAACAAAAAAAACATCACCCATGCATGCCACAAGGTTCGAACAAAGAACCATGAGGAAGCCAAGCTCTAAGACCCATTGCCGTGCCAAGAAATCAAGAAAATTAATGAAGCGTGTGTATCCGCCCAGGTTCGAACTCGAGACGTGAACAAAGGAACATTGCCCTGCCCTTGGCGCGGGCAGGGCAGCATTTGAAGTGGCGCATCAAGAAGCAAAATGCGCGCACCAAGTTCTGTTCCTGGCAGCACCAACCGCGCGCACCAACGTCCCTGGCGCATCAAACCTTTCCTGCCCTGCCCTTGGCGCGGGCAGGGCAGCGTCCCACGCACCAACGCGCATCGCGCGCAACCTTGGCCGCACCAACTCGCACATGGCCGCACCAAATCCACGCACCAAGCTTCAATTTTCTGCCCTGCCTTCCACAAGGGCAGGGCAGCCTCCTGGGAGTGAATTTTCATGGGCCGAAAATTCAAACTAAAATCCCATTTTAATTCATTTCTTCACAAAATCAAAAGCCCATCCAAATCCCAAAATCCAAGAATAGAAAGTGTATAAATAGGAGTTAGTTTGATGTAATTAGGACTTTTATGCTCACTTTTGAATTTTTACTTTCACCTTGGCTTTTGAATTTTTACTTTCACCTTCCTTTGGAGCTTTGACTCTCTTGCAATTGTTCTTGAGAGAATTGGCCGAGCACTAAGAGGATTAAGGGAGAATTGACTGATCTCCTTCCTCATTCTTACTTGGGCAATTCTACTCTTGTGTTCCTGAGTTTTGGGTTTGTGAAATTGGGGAAATTCTGTCCCAATTCCCATTCAAACTCTTTTCAAATTGTTTTCTGCATAATTCAATTTCAATTCTGTTCTTCTATTGCTTCTTCTTTAATTTTCTGTCAATTGCTTAGATAACTCGGATCTGGGAAGGAAATTGGGTTTTAGGCTCTGCTACCTAAGCCCTTGAATCCTGAGATCACAATTCACTTTGGGTTCTTCTGTGAACCTTGCTGCATTTTATTTCCTTTCTGTTTGAATGTTTATTGCTTCTAATTCAATTTCTGCTCAATCAATTGTTGCAATTTACTTTCTCTTTGTTTAGATTCTGCAATCCCATTCCTCAACCCCTTTTGCATTCAAGCAATTTATCTTTCTTGCCATTTAAGTTACTGCAATTTAAGTTTCTTGCACTTTAAGTTTCAGTCATTTATTTTATTGTTCTTTAAGTTTCTGCAAATTTACTTTCCTGTTCTTTAAGTTACTGCATTCTTACCTTCTCCCTTTACATTTACTGTCATTTACTTCTTGTTAAACACAAATCACTCAACCAAAACTTGATTCGCTTGACTAAATCACCCACTAAACTAAAATTGCTCAATCCTTCAATCCCTGTGGGATCGACCTCACTCATGTGAGTTATTATTACTTGATGCGACCCGGTACACTTGCCGGTGAGTTTTGTGTTGGATCGTTTTTCACACATCAAGTTTTTGGCGCCGTTGCCGGGGATTGAAATAGATTGACAATGATTAAGTGAAGTGGAGGTCTAGATTAAGCACTTTTTCTTTTCTGTTATTCTAATTCTTACTAACACACTAACTGTTTGAATTTTTGCTTAAACTAACTAAAACCTCATTCTAGCAATAGATTGAAGTTTTGTTAATTTTCTGGGTCTGTGTGTTTATTGTTGTGTGTTTGTATGTCAGGTATAGGAAGATCTTCCCCTATTATCTCAGAAATTGATCAAAGGACTCTTCGGAGAATAAGAAGAGCTGAAAGAGGGAAGAACATTGTTGGAGAAGAAGAATCTGAGGAGGAATTCCAAGACATGGAAGGAGATACCAATCAACCAGGAGAAGGAGCCAACAATAATCAACAACAGAGAAGAGTCTTGGCTTCATATACATTTGCAAATGCTAGGCATTGTGGGAGTAGCATTCTTCCTCCCAATGTCAATGCAAACAATTTTGAACTCAAGCCACAACTCATCACTCTGGTTCAAAACAATTGTTCTTTTGGAGGAGGGCCTTTGGAGGATCCAAATCAACATTTGTCTACCTTCTTGAGAATCTGTGACACAGTGAAAACAAATGGTGTACCTCCTGATAGCTACAAGTTGCTGCTCTTCCCATTCTCTCTCAGAGATAAAGCTACTCAATGGCTAGAGACCTTTCCAAAAGAAAGCATCAACAACTAGGATGACTTGGTGAGCAAGTTCCTTGCCAAATTTTATCCCCCTCAAAGAATTCTAAGGTTGAAGACTGAAGTTCAAACATTCACTCAATTGGAGGCCGAGAACTTATATGAAGCATGGGATAGATATAAGGCTCTATTGAGGAAGTGTCCACCAGAGATGTTCACTGAGTGGGACAAGTTGCAAAACTTCTATGAGGGACTCACTCTTAAAGCTCAAGAAGCTCTTGATCACTCTGCCGGAGGCTCATTACAACTCATGAAAACCACAGAGGAAGCTCAAAACCTCATTGATATGGTGGCCAACAACCAATATTTCTTTGCTCATCAAAGACAACGCCAACCATCACAAAGAAGAGGAGTAATGGAGTTGGAAGGAGTTGATTCAATTCTAGCTCAGAACAAGATGATGCAGCAGCAGATTCAACAACAATTTGAGCAAATGGCTAAGAGAATTGATGGCTTGCAAGTGGCAGCAGTGAGCACCACAAGCCAACCTCCAACCACTTGGGTGTAAAGTGAAGAAACTCAAGAAGAGCAACAACAAGAGCAGGTCCAATACATGCACAACCAAAATCCTGGAACAAATGAAGTTTATGGTGATACTTACAATCCATGTTGGAAGAACCATCCCAACCTCTGATGGGGAGACAACCATAATCAAAACCAACAACAATGGCAAAGAAACACAGGCCAGAACAATTGGAAAAACACAAACCACAACACCCAGCCAAACACTAACCAAAACTCATACAGAAAACCACAAAACAACTACCCAAATTCTAACCAATACCCACCCAATAACCACCCAACCAACCAAAACACTTATATTCATCCATCAACACCCCAAACTCAACCCATCTCACAAGATTCACAGAGAATCACCAATCTAGAGCTGCTCATGGAGAAACTAATGAAGAGCCAAGAATTGACAACCAAGAATCAAGAAGCCTCCATGAAGAACCTAGAGAGGCAGATTGGACAAATCTCCAAGAAGATTTCTGTTGAAAAACCATCAAGTTCACTACCTAGTGACACCATTCCCAACCCAAAGGAAGAATGCAAGGTCGTGCAACTAAGAAGTGGAAAAGTGTTAGTGGATGGTAACCAAGGAGCAACAAAGAAGCTTATGGAGAATGACACTGAGCCAACAAAGACTGATGAAGCCATTAACAAAGACATGATAAGCAAGAATGCTCCAGAAAAACTCACAGAGGAAGACAACAAACCACAGGATTTGAAGAAAGGAAAGAAGATCTTGGAGGAACCAGTTCCAAAACAACATCAAGTGGAGAAGAGCTCAACACCACCATTGCCTTATCCACAAAGATTTCACAAGGAAACAAAGGATCAGCATTTCCACAAATTTCTTGAGACCTTTAAGAAGTTGGAAATCAACATACCTCTGGCTGAGGCATTGGAACAAATGCCTTTGTATGCCAAGTTTCTAAAGGAGCTCATTAACAAGAAGAGACAGTGGAATGAGAAGGAAACGGTGATGCTTAGTGAAGAATGTAGTGCACTCATTATAAAAGGACTCCCTCCCAAGCTTGAAGACCCTGGAGGTTTCTTCTTACCATGCACCATTGGAAACCTGTTCATTAACAAAGGGATGTGCGATCTAGGAGCAAGCATAAATCTAATCCCATATTCTCTAGTGAAAAAGCTTGGTATAGAGGAGGTGAAACCAACACAGATGTCCTTGGAATTGGTGGACCAATCAATAGTATATCCTAAGGGGCTGATTGAGAACCTTTTGGTTAAGGTTGACAGGTTCATCTATCCAGCAGATTTTGTAATCCTAGATTCTTCAGAACATGGAAATGACTCCATAATACTTGGTCGACCATTTTTGGCCACTGCTAGAGCCATTGTGGACATAGAGCAAGGAGAGTTAACCCTCAGGATGCATGAGGAGAGCATCATCATGAAAGTCTTCCCAGAATTACAAAAGAATGAAGAAACAAGCAAAATGAGTGATGATCTCCTTCCAAAGCAATCAACTGACAAGGAAGTGAAAAAGAAAAACAAACAGATGCAAGAAGAAAAAGGGAGTCACAAGGAAGCAGGGGTGATTAGCAAGAAGGAAGGCATCACAACTCAAGTAACTGTCAAGAAAGGAAGATCAACAAGCAAGAAAAAGATGAAGAATAAGAAAAAGGCTCACAAAGGGCGGAAGAACAAGAAAATCCCAACTGAAGGATTTTCTAAAGGTGATAAGGTGCAACTAGTATACCAACAGCAAGGAGCAGAAGATTATTACACTGTCAACCAAATACTTTCTCTTGAGCATATGGAAATTGAGCATCAAAGCACACAGAGAAAGCTGACAGTGAGAGGTGACAAGTTGAGACATCACCAACATCAACCACCTTAAAGGGAGGTCAATGTCAAGCTAATGACAATAAAAGAGCGCTTCATGGGAGGCAACCCATGGTTTAAGATTTCTGTCTTCTCTTTCATTTAATAAGCTAGGATTCCTCTGAATATGATTGTGAATTTTCATGCCTGGTAAATGCATACATCATTTTAAAGCACATGTCAAACTTCTAAGTTTGGTGTCCCTTAAGGCACACTTAATTTTTGCTTTTCAAAAAAAGAGAGGGAGTTATTCTTAGAACATATGCATAATTCTTCTTGAGGAAGCATATGACCAAACACTAAGTTTGGTGTCTGCATGTGTAACAACGTTCAGAGGATCATTTCCCAATCATAGATTCAAAACCATATACAAAGGGATCATGCACCAGTCTTTTAAAATGCATCAATTGTGAAGAATGGTTTGCATTGCTAAGCCATCCCCTAAATAAAAGATAAGTTTGGTGTTCACCAACCTTTAACATCTTTAATTAAGGGACACAATTGACCATGAAAATATTTTTCATAATAATAAACAAAACAAAACAATTCTTTTTCATTTAATACAAATTAATTGCCAACGGCCATATTAATGATCTAAGGCTAGCTATCTTGATTCTTGCAGGAGAAAAAGATTAAGACAAAACTCAAGGAGGGGCCACGGCTAGGAGGAGTTATGTGAGGAAGGTCACATGTGCCTAGGAGAACGCATTCATGGGAAACAAAATCTGCATGCATGCATCCTTGGACACTTAAATACATGCAGCCAATGGGAGGAGGATCCTCGTCAAGCCTCAACCATGCATGCAGGCCATCCATTCCATGAGTTCTTGAGATGACCAACTCAATCTCAGCCCTTCATGAGCACAAACAGATTCTTCATACATTCATTCATTGTGGTTTTGTTGAGAAGCTTGAAGACTTGGTCTATAAGTAGCCATTGGCACCAACACGGCATACACATTCTCATTCAAGCAACTTTCATATGAAAACCATACTCTCTTCTACTTTCAAAGCCAACATAATTCCCTTACCTCACAACAGAACCGAACCAAAACTCTTCCCAAACACAACACACATTTCTTCTACTCTTACTTTTTCTTTCTTCTTACCTCAAATCTGATGGCTTCTTCAAGTTCAAAAAGAAGGCCAGGAAAAGAACCTATGGTAACCGAACCTCCAGCCTTTAATGCAACCAAGTTTAGATCCCAATTCCATGAAGGGAGATATCATAGGTTCATGGAGGCAAAGAATGTCATCTATGAGAAAGGCCTTGATTTGAGGGAAGGAGAATACCCCATTATGAGGCAAATTACTAGAGAAAGAAGGTGGGAACTCTTGTGTGCTCCTCTGACTGACATCAGTGCAGTAATGATTAGGGAGTTCTATGCAAATGCTGCAAAAGAAAACAAAAATAGTGCTCCCTACACAAGTTATGTCAGAGGGGTTGAAGTGAGTTTTAGCCCAGCTGCTATCACAAGAGCTCTCAAGTTGCGAACCATAACTTATCCAGAGCTTAGTTATGAGGCTAGGTTGCAACGGGAAAATAATCCTGATGAAATTCTGCAGGGGTTATGCATGGAGAATACTGATTGGGAAAGAGATTCAAAGGGAGTTCCAAGTCACATAAGGAGGATAAATCTTACTCCTGTGGCTAAGGGATGGTATGAAATAGTAAGGAGATCTATCCTTCCTACTGGAAATGCATCTTGGGTCACAATCAAAAGAGCACTCTTGACATACTGCATCTTGCATGGAGGTGAGATCAACATTGCACAACTCATAGCTGACAGTATTCAAGAAATGGCCAATAGCACAAGCAAATCAAAAGGTCTTGGGCATCCAAGCACCATCCAAAGGCTATGTAACAGAGCTAATGTAGTTTTTGAAGATGAGGACACAACAAAAGTGAAAGTAGGAAAAGGAATTACCAAGAAGAGCATGGAGGGAATTAATGAAGAAGAAGACCAAGAAGGGTAGTAGCTCCTAGACAAAGGAGATCACAAAGAGAGGAAGGACGAAATCAAGTTTATGATGCCATTGATATGAGCCAATTGCAAAGATCAATTGAAGAACTATCTCAGCAACTCATGCAGGCTCAACAAGGTCAAAATCAACTCATGCAGGCTCAACAAGGCCAAAATCAAGGGGGCCCAGCGCAATATCTAGAGCCCCACCCTGAATTTATGGAGCAATTCTTGAAAGAAAAAGAAGAACGAGAAGCTTGGCAGCATCAAATGGAGGAGAAACAAGAGAGATGGCAACAACAAATGATGACTCAGCAGCAAGAATTTCAAGCACAGATTCTTGAAGGACAAAAAGAGCAATACAAAGAATTCAAGGAATTATATGATAAGCTGTATTTTAGTCAAGCTAAAGCAGAGGAATATAGTCACAACCTGTATCAATGGAAGAATGTTCATCACACCATGGGAGAAGTTAGATATGCACAAAGAATGGAGTATGATGAAAACATGCAAGCAAGGTTGGAGTACTTGACCCACAATTTGCCAACACTCAATCCTGAGATCAAGCCATTTGAACAATGCCCTGAATTCTTAGCCAAGCAACAAGCTAAATCTCATCAATACACTGAGTCAACCTTTAACAGATTGGAAGATTTTGGGCTCAAAGGACTCTTAGATTCTGTTTGGGGTAGAAGATGTCCTGGTGAAGAGATTCGAGATTACTCCAAGACAGGGAAGAGAAAGAAGAAGAAGGGAGAATCAAGCAGCAGCCATGGCCATTAGAAGGTGGCAAAGTTCCTTCATACTTCTTCTTTCATGTCTCTAATAAGGAGATGCATGTCTGAAACATGATATGCCTCCATCATTTATTTCTTTTACTTTATGCATTATCTGTTCTTTGCTTTTCATTTTAGTTAGTTAATAAATAGCTAGAAAAATGATAAGTCTGCATAATGCTAGTATCCATCACTTAGCTTAAAAATTGTTTTGTTTCCCATATGCTTAAATAAAAGAGTTTGGTTTGAATTGAAAAGTGAAATATCCAATGTTGCATAAGTATGAATGGAAGTTGGTGGTGGTACATGTGTTTGATTAAATGCATAACTCATGAAATAATTGTTGCATAATATCATTCTCATTCAATTGTGAGTTAGCTTGCTATTATAAAAACTCCTATCAATAACGAAACAACCCTTGGTAACAAAAACAGAAAGAAAAGGGAAAGAAAAAGCCAAAATGGCAAGAAAAACAAAGAATAAAGGTTGGACACCAATAGCTTGGACCCTAGGACATATGCCTGTGGTGTTCTTGTACTAAGATCTGCTTGGATGAGTAAATTCTAAGGGGTATTTTAAAACCCGGTCACTTAGATCAACTGATTTGGGATGGCCAATTGAAAATCCACAATAAAGAGCAACTTAGATACAAAACATTTAGTTATCCAAAGAGATGCTGGGCATCAATGATCCTAGGAAGAATTAGTGAGCCATGTGTCTGTGGTGGAAAGATGTTGAGCAAAAGAAAAGAAAATAAAGCCAAAGGCTATGCTGCAACATTTAACACCAAACCTCTTAAAGAATAATAAGCTTGATAAGCATTGTAAGCCAAGAAAAGTTAGCAAGGGTGGAATCAAAAAGTGAGTCATCTAACAGCAAGTTTAGCAAGCCTTTGAAGAAAGATATGCATTATGTAACAGTAACAATAATTGAGTTGTCATTGTCTGCATAAATGCCCCATAGATTGAAGTTCTGCTATCTGCATAATAAGGATGTGTATTCTTTTCTTATTCATTTCATTTACTCTTAGTTTTGATGCTTGCTTGGGGACAAGCAAGGTTTAAGTTTGGTGTTGTGATGACAAGTCATCATATACCCATTTTTCAAGCTAATTTCACTTGTTTTGTTAGCATTTATGCACTTTCTTGCATCCTAAGTAAGTGATTTGGAGTGAAAAAGCATAACTTCTCTAAATCAAGCAACCACCATGAAATTAATGTTAAATCATTAGGTTTAAGCTAATTTTAATTGCATTTTAATTGATTTATAAGCCTCTTGAATTTAGTGATACTTTGAGTGGTTGTTTTGGTTTATTGTAGGTGAAGAAAAGAAAAGAAAATGAAAAGCGTGGCCTAAAAAGTGTAACACAAGAAAAGGAAAGCGTGGCCAGAAAGGAGAGAAGCGTGCCGCATTGCATGAGGGAAGCAACATTGCCCTCCACAAGGGCAGAATGCCCTCTAGGAGGGCAACATTAGGTGACCAAGCAAAGGAAGGAAATTCTGCCCTGCCCACTCCAAGGGCAGAGCACAAAATGTGCCTTGGAACCAAGAGAAAGAAAACCTTGCCCTGCCCTTGTGGAGGGCAGAATCGGGCTCTACAAGGAAGAAATTCAACAAAAAAAACATCACCCATGCATGCCACAAGGTTCGAACAAAGAACCATGAGGAAGCCAAGCTCTAAGACCCATTGCCGTGCCAAGAAATCAAGAAAATTAATGAAGCGTGTGTATCCGCCCAGGTTCGAACTCGAGACGTGAACAAAGGAACATTGCCCTGCCCTTGGCGCGGGCAGGGCAGCATTTGAAGTGGCGCATCAAGAAGCAAAACGCGCGCACCAAGTTCTGTTCCTGGCAGCACCAACCGCGCGCACCAACGTCCCTGGCGCATCAAACCTTTCCTGCCCTGCCCTTGGCGCGGGCAGGGCAGCGTCCCACGCACCAACGCGCATCGCGCGCAACCTTGGCCGCACCAACTCGCACATGGCCGCACCAAGCTTCAATTTTCTGCCCTGCCCTCCACAAGGGCAGGGCAGCCTCCTGGGAGTGAATTTTCATGGGCCGAAAATTCAAACTAAAATCCCATTTTAATTCATTTCTTCACAAAATCAAAAGCCCATCCAAATCCCGAAATCCAAGAATAGAAAGTGTATAAATAGGAGTTAGTTTGATGTAATTAGGACTTTTATGCTCACTTTTGAATTTTTACTTTCACCTTGGCTTTTGAATTTTTACTTTCACCTTCCTTTGGAGCTTTGACTCTCTTGCAATTGTTCTTGAGAGAATTGGCCGAGCACTAAGAGGATTAAGGGAGAATTGACTGATCTCCTTCCTCATTCTTACTTGGGCAATTCTACTCTTGTGTTTTTGAGTTTTGGGTGTGTGAAATTGGGGAAATTCTGTCCCAATTCCCATTCAAACTCTTTTCAAATTGTTTTCTACATAATTCAATTTCAATTCTGTTCTTCTATTGCTTCTTCTTTAATTTTCTGTCAATTGCTTAGATAACTCGGATCTGGGAAGGAAATTGGGTTTTAGGCTCTGCTACCTAAGCCCTTGAATCCTGAGATCACAATTCACTTTGGGTTCTTCTGTGAACCTTGCTGCATTTTATTTCCTTTCTGTTTGAATGTTTATTGCTTCTAATTCAATTTCTGCTCAATCAATTGTTGCAATTTACTTTCTCTTTGTTTAGATTCTGCAATCCCATTCCTCAACCCCTTTTACATTCAAGCAATTTATCTTTCTTGCCATTTAAGTTACTGCAATTTAAGTTTCTTGCACTTTAAGTTTCAGTCATTTATTTTCTTGTTCTTTAAGTTTCTGCAAATTTACTTTCCTGTTCTTTAAGTTACTGCATTCTTACTTTCTCCCTTTACATTTACTGTCATTTACTTCTTGTTAAACACAAATCACTCAACCAAAACTTGATTCGCTTGACTAAATCACCCACTAAACTAAAATTGCTCAATCCTTCAATCCCTGTGGGATCGACCTCACTCATGTGAGTTATTATTACTTGATGCGACCCGGTACACTTGCCGGTGAGTTTTGTGTTGGATCGTTTTCCACACATCACCTGCCTCTGCCTCAACTCTGTTTTCCTGTTTCTTGATTTTACTCTTAGTTACTGTTAGTTTTAGTTGATTAGAATTTGATTTTTGCATGTTAGGATAGCTAGAGATATCTGCTGTTAGGTAGCTAGGTTCTGGATAGAGGATTCTGGGCCTGATAAGTGCGCCGTATTTGTTTACCTGCTTATGTACATCTTGTTTGCTGCTGAGTGGTTTGATTATGCTTGGCCATGATGTACTTATATTCTACTGCTTACTTGTTCAGTACTTTGCCATGCTTGCTTGAGTGTGTGAATGGTATTAACTGATGCTTTTGAAGTCAATTCATGCTCATTTGGCTATCCGGGAATGCTCAATTTTAAGCAGGAATACTGCCCAATTTTTGACAAAAATGTTTCACTTTCAGATATTGGTTCCGAAATTAAACTTGGCACTTTCAAACTAAGCTTTGCATGACTTACCAAGTTCAATACCCGGGACTTTTGGGCTAGCTTTTCCATTCTTATGTCAATTCCCGCGATTGGCATCAACCAAGTGAACTTAAGGAGTTGCCTACATTTTTGTTAAACCATGACATGCAACCTCCTTACATTATGCTCATTATCTTACAATAGTTGGTATGCCTTGATTGTGCAACTTCCTTTTAACCCAACTTCTTTTTCAACCTTTCATAGTTGCACAATTACACCTTATCGCTTGTAATACCAACTTTTGCAAACCTATTTTCATGCAATTTTGACATGATTGTTGCACACAAATTGTAAATCTCTTTTGATTAGGCTATTCTCCATCATAGCACTAATTCTCAATCGTAATTTTCTAACTCTCTAACTTGTTTTGCTTCCTAACTTCTTTTCTCATTTCTCTTACTTCTTTGACCAATTTTTTGGTAATGATGATGAATATGCCTAATACATGAGTTTTGTCCTACATTGTTTGCAATACTTGAATTCTTGGTTTATACCGATGCTTTCCATGATTACTTATATTCCAAGTTTTCAAGTTTAGTTATGATGACAAGTCATCATATACCCATTTCCCAAGCTAATTTCCTCTGTTTCACTAGTTTTTATGCACTTTCTTGCACCATAAGTAAGCAATTTAAAGTGGAATTGCATGTTTTATTTGAATCAATCAACCACTATTTAATTGATGCTAAATCATGAGTTTTAAGCTAAATTTAATTGAATTTTAATTGATTTATAAACCTTGTGAATTTAGTGATACTTTGATTGGTTGTTTTGATTATTTGTAGGTGAAGAAAAGAAGAAAAGAATGAAGCGTGGCTTAAGAAAGCATGGCCCAAGGAAGAAAAGAGTGTAGCGCATGGAAGGGAGGAAGCCACATTGCCCTCCACGAGAGCACACTGCCCTCTAAGGGAGCACAACAATGAACCAAGCATTCAAGGCTTCACTGCCCTGCCCTCCTTGAGGGCAGAGCACACCTCTAGGCCAAGAAATAAGGGAAGGAAAAACTCTGCCCTGCCCTCCTCAAGAGCAATTTCGGGCTCCTCATGGAAAAATTCAAGGAAATTGTTCTCCAAGTGCCATCCATGGGTTTCGAACCAAGCACCTGAAGGGAAGGAAGGAGCGCTACTCACAAGGGAAAATAAGCCACACTTGGCTAAAAGACTACCACCAAGTCTCGAACACAAGATCTCTAGGAAGCCAAGCGTTAAGCGTGAATCATATGCCAAGAAGAAAAGCTCAGCAAGCCTTCCACCAAGTTTCAAACTTGGGACCTCGCCCAAGATCAAGGAAAGCTTACATTGCCCTGCCCTTGTAGAGGGCAGGGCAGCATTCCTTGGTGCATGGCACGCACAATTTGGCACGGCCAGGAGCTTGGGCGCGCGCAGCTTGGACGCAAGGGCAGGAAGGCAAGGCCGCACCATGACAACATTGCCCCGCCCTTCACAAGGGCAGGGCAGCATCCTGATGCCCCTCCCAATTGGCACGCTAGTTGGATCCACATGCAAGGCCTCCCTGCTCTGCCCTCCACAAGAGCAGAGCAACCTCCTGGGAGCAACATGGGCTGAATTTCACTCAAAAATCCAACTTAATTCACTTCTTCACCAAATCAAAAAGCCCACTCAAAATTCTGAAATCCAAAATAGAAAGTGTATAAATAGGTGTTAGTTAGGATTAGAAAGGGAGCTTACTTTCATTTTTAATTTTCATCCTTAGTCAACTTGAGAGCTCACTTTCCATTTTTCTGTTTTCTACAATTGGCTTGAGAATTGGATGAGAGAATTCACTTCTTCTTCCTCTGATCGTTTTGGTTTCTTTACTGGGTTTTGTTTGAGTCTTGAGTGTGAAGAATTGAGGAACTTCTGTCTCAATCTCCATTTAAGATCTCTTTGATTTTCCTACTGCATAATTAAGTTAAATTCAATTTCCTTTACTGCTTCAATCTTCAATTTCTCTTTAATTGCTTTGTGAACTTGGATTTAGGAAGGCAATTGAGATCTAGAATCTGCTATCTCCTGAGATCTAATTTTCCTTTTGGTTCTTCTGCTGAACCACTGCTACAATCAAATTTCCATTTCTGTTTGAGATCTAGTTAATTTCAAATCATCTCTTGCTTTGATAATTGTTGCAATTTAATTTCCCTAGCTTAAACTTTGAAGTCCCAGTCCTCAAATCCCTTCTTCATTCAAGAAATTTATATTTCTTGTACTTTAAGTTACCGCAATTTACATTTCTTGCACTTTAAGTTTCAGTCATTTAGTTTCTTGTTCTTTAAGATTCAGTACCTTTACTTTCAAGTCTCTTTAATTTCTGCAAATTATTCCTCTCCCTTTATATTTTCTGCTATTTACTTACTGTTGGATACAAAATCACTCAACCAATACTTGATTCTCTTGACTAAATCAACCACTAAACTAAAATTGCTCAATCCTTCAATCCCTGTGGGATCGACCTCACTCCCGTGAGTTTTATTACTTGATGCGACCTGGTACACTTGCCGGTGAGTTTTGTGTTGGATCGTTTTCCACACATCAAGTTTTTGGCACCATTGTCGGGGATTGAAATAGATTGACAATGATTAAGTGAAGTGGAGATCTAGATTAAGCATTTTTTTCTCTTTTGTTCTTAATTAACATATTAACTGTTTGACTATTTGCCTAAGCTAACCAAGACTTCATTCTAGAAATAGATTGAAGTTTCACTGGTTTACTGGTTCTGTGTGTTTCTTGTGCTGTGTTTGTATGTCAGGTACAGGGAGAGCTTCTCCTATTTTCTCTGAAACTGACCAAAGAACTCTTCGAAGGTTGATAAGAGAAGCTAGAGGGAAGGCTGTTGTTGGAGAAGAGGAGTCATAAGAAGAAGAAGAATTCCAAGAGATGGAAGGAGATCCATCTAATCCCAATCATCCAGAAAGAGGGGCCAACAATAACCCACAACAGAGGAGAGTATTGGCCTCCTATACATTTGCAAATGCTAGACATTGTGGGAGCAGTATTCTTACCCCTAATGTCAATGCAAACAACTTTGAATTAAAGCCATAACTCATCACATTGGTCTAAAACAACTGCTCTTTTGGAGGAGGGCCATTGGAGGACCCGAACCAACATCTATCCACTTTCTTAAGGATTTGTGACACAGTTAAAAGCAATGGAGTGCACCCTGACATATACAAACTGCTGTTATTCCCATTCTCTCTCAGGGATAAGGCCACTCAATGGCTAGAGACATTTCCCAAAGAAAGCATCAATAATTGGGAAGACTTAGTGAGCAAATTCCTAGCCAAGTTCTATCCTCCTCAAAGGATTATCAAGCTGAAAACAGAGGTGCAAACATTCATTCAAATGGATGGAGAGTCGCTGTATGAAGCCTGGGAGAGATACAAGGCCTTAATCAAGAAATGTCCCCCAGAAATCTTTAGTGAGTGGGATAGACTCCAAAACTTCTATAAAGGGTTGACCCAAAAAGCTCAAGAAGCATTAGATCATTCAGCAGGAGGCTCATTGCAGCTAATGAAGATAGCAGAGGAAGCCCAAACCCTCATAGAGATGGTGGCAAACAATCAATATTTCTTTGCTCATCAAAGACAACGCCAACCAGCCCAGAGAAGGGATGTGCTGGAGCTTGAAGGTGTTGACGTTCTATTGGCACAAAACAAACAGATGCATCAACAGCTTCAGCAACAAATAGAAATGGTGGCCAAGAAAATTGATGGACTTCAAGGTGTTGCAGTAAACACACAACGCCAATCTCAAACCTCACATGGGTAGAATCAATCTAAAGAAAGTTTTGGGACATTCAATTTTGAGCAACAAAGCCCTGAGCAGGTGCAATGCATGAACAACACTTCAAGTTCATTTCAACACAATTTTCATGTTGATGCACACAAAACACCCTGGAAGACTCATTCTAATTCAAGGTGGGGTGAGCATCAGAATCAAGGACAAAGGGACTTCAACTCTGGCAGCCTCAGCAACACAAGCAACCATAACCATTCATCCAATAATACTAACCAATTTAAAAATTCACAAAACACATATCACCAACCCCATAATAACTCACAAAACCACCAGAATAACTTTTCCACATCCACATCCCACCCACAAAGTACCGCCACAATTAATTCAAACAACTTCCAACAACAACCATCTCATTTCACACAACCACAACCAAATCCAAACTCTCAAAGAATCTCAAGTCTAGAGAAAATGATGGAGAAACTCATGAAAAATCAAGAGATGGCAAGACATGATCAGGAAGCTGCAAGGAAAGATCAGACCCTGGCATTCAAAAACCAAGAGACCTCAATCAGAAACCTCGAGAGACACATGGGGCAAATGGCTAAGCAAATTTCAGAAATGAATGAGAAGAAAGTAAATGCCTTCCCCAATGTCACTGAAGAACACCCAAGGGACAAAGGAAAAGCCACAAAATGGGAGGAGTGCAAAGCAATCACAGTGGGAAGTGAGAAGACTATGAAGAAGGAAGCCATCAATCAGGACAAACACAACAGAGAAGTTTCACAAGAAGAGACAGAGGGGAAAAGTAAAGAGGATCAAGAAACCAAAAATGTACAAATTTCAAAGGGATACAAGAACACCCTTGAATCACAACTACAAGAGAAGAGGGAAGGAGTGAATCCTTATGTCCCCAAACTTCCATAACCTCAGAGGTTTAAAAAAGAAAATGAGGATAAGCAATACTCAAAATTTCTGGACAAATTCAAGACACACAACATCAATATTCCTTTCTTGGAAGCACTTGAACAGATGCCACTATATGCCAAATTCATGAAGGAAGTACTGACAAAGAAAAGGTCCCTAAAGGAAGGACAGATTGTTGAGATGACAAAGGAATGTAGTGCTATCCTCCAAAGAGAGTTGCCAGAGAAGAAAGATGATCCTGGGAGTTTTTACATACCTTGCACCATTGGAAACATAACAATTGAGAAGTCATTCTGTGACCTCGGTGCAAGCATAAACTTGATGCATTTGTCTCTAATGAGGAAACTTAAAATTTATGAGCTGAAGTCCACACGAATAGTTCTCCAAATGGCTGACAAATCCACTAAGCAAGCACTGGGAGTTGTGGAGAATGTGTTGGTAAAAGTGGGAAAATTCTTTCTCCCTGCTAACTTTGTTATCTCAGATATAGAAGAGGACCCTGACACTCCCATCATCCTGGGAAGGCCTTTCCTAGCTACGGGCAGAGCATTGATAGATGTGGAAAAAAGGGAATTGTTGCTGAGAGTGCATGATGAGCATCTAGCATTCCATGTTTTTAAAACCTTGCATGAACCCATTCAAGAAGAAGATTTTATGAAGGATAAGGCCAGAGATCAAAGTTTGAAGGAGGCAGTCAATGAGTTAACTCCAAGACTTCTAAATCCACGCTTGAAAGTAGTAGAAATGGTGCAACAAACCAAAGAAGTCAAGGAGGAACTAGATCCAAAACCCCCAGATGCGAAATTCAGCATCCCAGATAAAGAACCACCAAGGCAGGGAGTATCTCTTGAGAAAGAAAAGAAGAAGAGGCCAAGAGGGTGGAGAAATAAGAAGATCCCTACTGAAGGCTTTTCACCAGGGGATAAAGTGGTGTTAAACACCCAACCAATGAAGGTGTCTCCACAATTATCTGAATACTACACTATGAACCGGATCCTTTCACTTGAACACCTAGAGATCATCAAAGAGGAGACTGGAAGGAAGTTCACAATAAGAGGTGAAAAGCTGAGGCACTATGATTTTTAGCCTCCATGATCAAAGAATGGAGGATGTCAAGCTAATGACAATAAAGAAGCGCTTGTTGGGAGGCAACCCAACCTGAGGTAGTTTCCTTTTTCTAGCTTATTTCAATAAGAAGGTTGAATAATTGGTCTGTAATGCAAGGAGCTAAGTTTGGTGTTGCACACCAAAACAATTTAAGGGAGAATGAAGTATTCTAAGTTTGGTGTTCCACCAAAATCTCATTTAAAAGAATATTCTCACTTCCTGCACAATGCTAGCTCCAAGCAATCAGACAAATTATTCAACTATTTAACTGCTTTTTAGCTTTAATTCCATAACCTTTAGCAAGGACACAAGGTTTCACATATGGTTAACTTGTTGCATCAGAGGCAGTGGTAAGGAATTAAGTTTAGTGTTCCCACACCAAAATAAATCCAAAAGACATACTCAACTCATGCATACTAACCATTCACTTAAGGGCTTGAGATGCAAGCAACTTTTGAGAATTATGCAGAAAACTAGCCAACATTTGAAGACAATTTGCATTATGACTCAAAAGGGAGGCAACAGGAGGAAGAATGAAAATCTGCAACTTAAAAGGGTGTATTTACACTTGATCCTTTTTGTTATGAAAAGTTTTAATTCAGGAATTCTTGTATGTCTTGCTAAAGTGTTCATCTAGTTGCAAGTGAAGTTGTTTGATTAAGTATGCTGATCTGCATAATGCTTGTCATTCATCACTTAGCTTTAAATTTTGTTTTGTTTCCCATATGCTTGAATAAAAGAGAGATGTTTGAATTAGAAAGTAAATATCCAATGTTGCATAAGTTAGAATGGAAGTTAATGGTGGTATATGTGCTTGATTAAATGCATAACTCATGAAATAATTGCTGCATAATGTTGATGACAAGTCATCATATACCTATTTTTCTATGCTTTTCATACAAGAAATTGATGAATTGTGCTTAAATATTGAATGATTTTGTACTTAAATGATATATTTTCTTGATATTTCAATTTTATAAATCTTGTAGAAAAAAAGAAGAAAAAGAAGCAAAGAAGCACAAAAAAAGAGGAAAAAAAAGCTTTGGAGCACACTTTGGAGGCTTAGGCTACGCTTTTAAAAGCGTGGCCCATGACCAAATTAATGAAGAATAGGCAAACAGCACACGCTGCCCTGCTCTTGCCAAGGGCAGGGCAGAATCATGATGAAGAGTGAGGTTGGAAGCAAGAATTTTCGCTAAGTTAAAATCTGGGTGCTCACAGAATGACCATGCCTCCTTCAAAGGGCTATAACTTGAGCTACAGACGTCCAATTGATGTGCTTCCAGTTGCATTAGAAAGCTGACATTCAGAGCTTTCCAACGATATATAACAATCTATATTTGGCGTAAAATTGGGGCAGGAACGAGAGGCATCTTTAAAGGCCAAAAACAAGCGAAAATAAACCAAAATGCTTACACCAAGGCTCGAAGCTGGAGCCTCACTCCAAAACAAAGTGGCGCTCAATTTTCTACCCTGCCCTCTTGGAGAGCAGGGCAATGTCGTGCTCTTTATGGAAAATCAAGGAAAAATTGCTCCTCAAGTGCTTTCACCAAGTTTCGAACCAAGCACCTAAGGGGAGTGAGGAGCGCATCATGACACGGTCCAAGGAAGTGAGTGCGCAAGACACACATGCAAGGCAACATTGCCCTGCCCTCCACAAGGGCAGGGCAGCATCTTCACACACCAAGCTCGCACGCACAAGCACCAGCACGCACACTTTCCTGCCCTGCCCTCCACAAGGGCAGGGCAGCCTCCTGGGAGCAACATATGGGCCAAAATCAACCAAAATTCAATTTAATTCAATCCCTCACCAAATTAAATCAAGGCTATCCAAGACCCATTCTCCCTCAAATACAAAGCAAGCAAAGCCCACTCAACATGACTCAAAGGCACACAGAAAAGCTAGATTAGGAATTTCATTTTGTGAATTTGTTTTTAATTTCAATTTCATTTTATTTTCATTTTGTAAAAAGCCTATATAAAGGCATCACTCTTATTTCAAAAGGGGAGCTCGATTAGAAATAGAAAAGAGGCTTGCTCCATTAGAGAGCTCTCTCTTTAGTCTTTCTCTTGTTTTGAATCTTGGATTGAGAAGTGAAGGAATTCTGTTTCATTCTCCCTCTGAGATTTCTCTTGTTTGCCTTGCTGCAAAATTTTAGTGAATTGCAATTTGAATCAAAGTTCTCTTACTGCTTTCATCTTTAATTTTTCTACATCTTGTTTGCTGTTGGATCAAGGAAGGGATTGAGATCTAGACTTGTTTTCTAGTCTCTTTGATTCCCTGAGATCAATTTTATTTTGCAATTTAGCTGAGCTCTTTGCTACTCTTCTTTCTTTTTACTGTTTCATTGAAATTGTCAAATGCTCTTTGAGATTTGAGAATTGATCTCAGTCTTCTACTACGTTTACTTTTCTGTAATTTCCTTTCCTGCATTCTGCACTTTCACATTTCTGTCCACATTGAGTTTGATTTAATTTCCTGCACATTTACATTTTCTGCAATTTAAATTTCCAGTTGCTTAATCTATTGCTTCCTTTAATTTCCAGCACCCACTCCCCTTTACATTTAATGCAATTTACATTTCTTGTCATTTAAGATTCTTGCAATTTACATTTCTTGCTCTTTAAGTTACTTGCCAATTTACTTTCTGCATCTTTATCATTCCTGCAATTTACTTTCTGTTGATCAACTTCACACAATTCACTTCAATGTTAGCTTGACTAAACTAATCACCCACTAAAGTTGCTTGATCCATCAATCCCTGTGGGATCGACCTCACTCTTGTGAGTTATTACTACTTGATGCGACCCGGTATACTTGCCGGTTGGATATGTGTGTTGGAAATTCATTTTTCCACAAAAACACCATCAAGTTTTTGGCGCCGTTGCCGGGGATTGATTAGATCAACAATGATTAAGTGGGTGAGAAGTCTAGATCAAGCATTTTCTTTGTTTTTGTTCTCTGTTCTAAGTTGAAACCAAGGTGTTTGTGTTTTTTCCTCACAAAGAAATTCTGTCTCTGTGACATGACTTTCAATTTTCAATGGTGTTGTGGTTTGCAAAATTCAAATGGAGTTCACCTCATCTTTTAGTCAAACAAACTTCATGGGATATTGCCCGTCATCACAATATGATTCAAGTCAGTATTCTAATTATGATTGGGAATATCACCAGGAAGACACAAATTCTGAGCACTCCAATCCATAGAGATTTGCTTCAGAACCCCAAGATGAGCAAGAGAATTATGAGGGATACCAACCACCACCACAAACTGATTCATATCATTATCCTCATGGTGGATGGGAGTATCACCAAGAAACTGCAAATTCTGAGCAGTCAAATCACATGAAAAATTATCCACCCTCACTTTCCAGTTTCTCATTTGAAAATTCTTCATCAATTAACTATGCCTCAACACAAAATCCATCCCATGACTCACAACCAACACAAACTTCCACAAGCCAAGGACTCTCAAGGATTGAGTCCATGCTCAAAAGATGTTGGGAGGAGGAAAAGAAATTCTGGAAAAGAAAAGAGAACTTCTTCACAAACATGGAAGTGCACATAGCTCAAGTGTTGAGTGCAACGAAGAAAGTGGAAAGGCAAGATGAGAAAGCCTCTGTGTCAAGCAAAATTTTAATGAAAAATGAGGTGGAGGAGGCATTTGATCCTGAACTTTTACATTTACAAGAGCCACTTGAGGTGACAATGAAACATAAAGATTCCCTCCCAGAGGCATTAATGGAAAATCATGAAGAAGAAAGGGAGGAAGACATTCAAGAGAAGTCAAACTCAAGTGAAGCAGAAAACCACATGAAGGAAGGGGTCATTAAACCATCACTGCAAGGAACTCTTGATGAAGACAAAACTCCAACAATTACACAACCACCAAGACTTGGACTCAAGGAAGTGAAGGCAATTGACAAAAACACCAAGAAGAGGATTATGACCAAGATATCAAGGACATCATTCAAGAAAAGGTCAACTGCAAACAATCCTCCCCCTGATCAAGCAAGCAAGCTCAACCAAGCCAATTTCAAAAGAAAGCTTGCTGAGAGGAAATCAAGAAAGGGGACAAAAGCTGAAACTTCTCCCCCCTTGAAGTCATTCCTCTTAATCAATTGGAAGAAGAGGAAGAAAGTGAAGAGCAACACGTCAAGCTAATGACACTAAAAGAGCACTTGTTGGGAGGTAACCCAACCGTAGGTACATTTCTTCTCCATGCTTTGTTTAAATTTCAATAAATTGGCATATGGTTACATTCTAAGTTTGGTGTTGCCATGCAACACATTGTTTTCAATCTTTTTGGATGATTGCATCAAATCAAAAAAAATTGAAAGTGACACACCAAGATTCTAAGTTTGGTGTGCCACCTATTTTTCTATGCAAATCATCCAGCAACACCACTTGTTTACATAATCATAATGCCACTGCAGTGTTATTTTTTTAGTTAGACAATTTTAGTTTTCTTGATTATTTTAGTCATTTCCTTGTTTTTAATGCTTTCTTTTATTAACTGTGTTTGTTAATACATCACCCAAACATCCTTACTCATGATAGATTCTTCACTTGGTGATTGTATTCAACAAATAACAGTTTCTTTTGTTTAGTTTTAGTTCAAATAAAATTGACATATGATTGCATTCTAAGTTTGGTGTTGCTATGCAACAAAATTTGGTTTCAATATCTATTAGATATTTGCATCAATTCCAAGTGAAAGTGTCACACTAAGTTTGGTGTGCCACTTATTCTTTATGCAAAGTATTGTGCACACCTTCTTATGCTTGCAATCAATTGTCGCTGTCTTTTGTGCCTTGATTGTTATCTTAATCTTGCTTGCCTAAACACATATGCTACTGACATCCTTTTCTGTAAGACATTCATGATCCATTTTAGACCCCACCACCATTGTTCTAATTGTTGCTTGAGGAAGAGCAAGCATTCTGATTTGGTATGGGAAGGAGAAGAATGGGAGGAAAATGACAACAATAGAGAAGATGGACTACAAGGTTGTAAAGTTCCTTTTCCTCTCATTTGTTTCTAGCACTTTAAATTGCATGATTGTCACATTATCTTCTTTGTATGCATGTGTGGTATGAATAAGCATAGCCTAAATTTTGATTTGTAACATGTTGCTGTGGCATTATAACTACCAACTTGAGCTTTGTGTATTCAAAAGCAAAAAAGCATCATGATCATAAACAAACAAGGCATTAAAGAAGATTTTAGCATGTGCATACAAGTATTGGAAAGCTAGTATGATTAATTGTTGCTCAATTGCATTGGATTTTATTTAATTGAAGTTTTTCATCTAGTACATTTTGTGAAATCTTTTAAAATCATGAAAACATTGAAGAAGCAAATACAATTAAAGCAAGAAAAGAAAAGGGAAGGAATGAGAAAGCTGAAGGCTCTGAGTACCAATGGCAATTTATTTGCTAAGTGCTTGTGGTGTTTATGTATCAAGCCAAATGCTTGAAAACAAAACACTTAGAAGTCAAGGCTAGGCTCAAGTGCAAAAGCACTCCCTCAAAGCTCAAGGCTCTGAGCATCAATGATTAGAGAGTCAAGAAAAGAAAAGAAAAAAATGAGCTTAATGAAGTCCTCTAATTAAATGCTTGTGGTGCTTATGTATCAAGTGGTAATACTTGAAAACAAAGCATTTAGAAGTCGTAGCTTTGTTATCAACTCATGGGGCAAAGCACCCAAAAGGAGAAGCTAAAAAAAAAAAATAAAACAAAGCATTTAGAAGTCGTAGCTTTGTTTTTATTGCCATTTTGGCTTTTTCTTTCCCTTTTCTTTCTGTTTTTGTTACCAAGGGCTTTTTCATTATTGATAAGAGTCTTTACAACAGCAAGCTAACTCACACTTGAATGAGAATGATATTATGCAGTAGTTATTTCATGAGTTATGCATTTAATCAAAAACACATACCACCACTAACTTCCATTCTTACTTATGCAACATTGGATATTTCACTTTTCAATTCAAACCAAATCTCTTTTATTTCAGCATATGGGAAACAAGACAAAATTTAAAGCTAAGTGATGGATAACAAGCATTATGCAGATTTAGCAATTTTAACAAGCAGTTTCACTTGCAACTAGATGAACACTTTAGCAAGACATACAATGGTTTCCAGATTCAAAACATTTCACAGCAGCAAGGATCAAGTTTAGATACAACCTTCGAAGTTGCAGTCCTTTGATTCTTCCTTCTGTTGTGTTTTCTTTGAGTTAAGATGCATAATATCTTCAATTGTTGACTCATGTCCTGCATAATTCTCAAAGTTGCTTGCCTCTCAAGCCCTTAAGTGTATGGTTAGTATGCATAAATTGAGTGTGACTCTGGATTGATTTTGGTGTGGGAACACCAAACTTAATTGTTTGCCACTGCCTCTTATGCATCAGTTTTAACCATATGTGAAACCTTGTGTCCTTGCTAAAGGTTAATGAAATTAAAGCTAGAAAGCAATTAAACAGTTGAGTAATATGTTTGGTTGCTTGGGGCTAGCATCAAGCAAGTGGTGAGAATGTGTTTTTAAATGATATTTTGGTGGAACACCAAACTTAGAATCTTTCATTCTCCCTTAAATTGTTTTGGTGTGCAACACCAAACTTAGCTCCTTGCAATGCATACCAATTATTCAACATTTTTATTGAAAAAGCTATGAAAAGAAAACTACCTCAGGTTGGGTTGCCTCCCAGCAAGCGCTCTTTTATTGTCACTAGCTTGACATTGAACTCCCTTTAAGGTGGTTGATGTTGGTGATGTCTCAACTTGTCACCTCTCACTGTAAGCTTTCTCTGTGTTCCTTGATGCTCAATTTCAATGTGCTCAAGAGAGAGTACTTGGTTGACAGTGTAATAATCCTTTGTTCCCAGCTGTTGATACACTAGTCGCACCTTGTCACCTTTGGCAAATCCTTCTGTTGGGATTTTCTTGTTCTTCCACCCTTTGTAGGCCCTTTTCTTGTTTTTCTTCTTTTTCTTCCTTGTTGATATGCTTCTTTTGACAGTGACTTGAGTTGTGTTGCCTTCCTTTTTGTTTATTATCCCAGCTACTTTTTGAATTCCTTTTTCTTTCTGTGGATGCTTGTTTTCCTGTTCTACTGCCTTGTAGGTTGTTTGCTTTGGAAGGAAGTCACCACTTGTCTTGCTTGCTTCTTCATTCCTTTGTAATTCTGGAAAGACTTTCAAGGTGATGCTCTCCTCATGCATTCTGAGAGTTAGCTCTCCTTGCTCTATATCCACAATGGCTCTAGCAGTGGCCAAAAATGGTCGACCAAGTATTATGGAGTCATTTCCATTTTCTGAAGAATCCAGGACCACAAAATCTGCAGGATAAATGAACTTGTCAACCTTAACTAAAAGGTTCTCAATAAGCCCTTTAGGATATACCACTGATTGGTCCACCAACTCCAAGGACATCTGTGTTGGTTTCACCCCCTCTATGCCAAGCTTTTTCACTAAAGAAGATGGGATTAGATTTATGCTTGCTCCTAAATCACACATCCCCTTGTTGATGAATAGATTTCCAATAGTGCATGGTAGGAAGAAACCTCCAGGATCTTCAAGCTTGGGAGGAAGTCCCTTTCTAATGAGTGCACTGCATTCTTCACTAAGCATCACCGTTTCCTTCTCATTCCAATCTCTTTTCTTGTTGATGAGCTCTTTCAAGAACTTGGCATACAGAGGCATTTGCTCCAAAGCCTCGGCCAAAGGCATGTTGATTTCCAACTTCTTGAAAGTCTCAAGAAATTTGTGGAAATGCTGATCCTTGGTCTCTTTGTGAAACCTCTGTGGATATGGCAGTGGTGGTGTTGAGCTCTTCTTCACCTGATGTTGTTTTGAATTTGGTTCTTCCATGATCTGCTCTCCTTTCTTCAAATTATTTGGTTTGTTGTTTTCCTCTGTGAGTTTTTCTGGGACATTCTTGCTTAGCTTGCCCTTGTTGATGGCTTCATCATTCTTTGTTGGCTCATTGTCAGTATGCTTGGCTGCCCCTTGGTCACCATCCAATAACACTTTTCCACTTCTTAGTTGCACGACCTTGCATTCTTCCTTTGGGTTGGGAATGGTGTCACTAGGTAGTGAACTTGATGGCTTCTCAACAGAAATCTGCTTGGAGATTTGCCCAATTTGCCTTTCCAAGTTCTTCATTGAAGCTTCTTGGTTCTTTGTTGTCAATTCTTGGTTCTTCATCATTTTCTCCATGAGCATTTCTAGATTGGTGATCCTCTGGGAGTCTTATGAGATTGGTTGGTTTTGGGGTGTTAATGGATGATGATAGGTGTTTTGATTTGTTGGGTGGTTGTTAGGTGGATGATGGTTAGAGTTGGGGTAGTTATTTTGTGGTTTTCTATATGTATTCTGGTTAGTGTTTGGCTGGGGGTTGTGGTTTGTGTTTTTCCAATTGTTTTGACCTGTGTTTCTTTGCCATGGTTGTTGGTTTTGATTATGGTTATCTCCCCATCTGAGGTTGGGATGGTTCTTCCAAGATGGATTGTAGGTTTCACCATAGACTTCATTTGTTCCAGGATTTTGGTTGTGCATGTATTGGACTTGCTCTTGCTGTTGCTCCTCTTGAGTTTCTTCACTTTGCACCCAAGTGGTTGGAGGTTGGCTTATGGTGCTCACTGCTGCCACTTGCAAGCCATCAATTCTTTTGGCCATTTGCTCAAACTGTTGTTGAATCTGCTGCTGCATCATCTTGTTCTGAGCTAGAATTGAATCCACTCCTTCTAACTCCATTACTCCTCTTCTCTGTGATGGTTGGCGTTGTCTTTGATGAGCAAAGAAATATTGGTTATTGGCCACCATATCAATGAGGTTTTGAGCTTCCTCTGTGGTTTTCATGAGTTGTAATGAGCCTCCTGCTGAGTGATCAAGTGCTTCTTGAGCCTTTAGAGTGAGTCCTTCATAGAAGTTTTGTAACTTATCCCATTCAGTAAACATCTCTGGTGGACACTTTCTCAATAGAGCTTTGTATCTTTCCCATGCTTCATACAAATTCTCAGCCTCCATTTGAGTGAATGTCTGCACCTCAGTCTTCAATCTTAGGATTCTTTGAGGGGGATAAAATTTGGCAAGGAACTTGCTCACCAAGTCATTCCCAAGTGTTGATGCTTTCCTTTGGGAATGTTTCTAGCCATTGGGTGGCTTTGTCTCTGAGAGAGAATGGAAAGAGCAACAACTTGTAACTGTCAGGAGGCACACCATTGGTTTTAACAGTGTCACAAATCCTGAAGAAGGTGGATAAGTGTTGGTTTGGGTCCTCCAATGGTCCTCCTCCAAAAGAACAGTTGTTTTGAACCAAAGTGATGAGTTGTGGCTTGAGTTCAAAATTGTTTGCATTGACATTGGGGGGAAGAATGCTACTCCCACAGTGTCTAGCATTTGCAAATGTGTATGAAGCCAAGACTCTTCGTTGTTGTTGGTTATTGTTGGCTCCTTCTCCTGGTTGATTGAGATCTCCTTCCATCTCTTGGAATTCCTCCTCAGATTCTTCCTCTCCAATAACGTTCTTTCCTCTTTCAGCTCTTCTTATTCTTCAAAGAGTTTTTTGGTCAATTTCAGAGAGGACAGGTGAAGATCTTCCTGTACCTGACATACAAACACACAACAATAAACACACAGACCCAGAAAATCAATAAAACTTCAATCTATTGCTAGAATGAGGTTTTAGTTAGTTTAAGCAAAAATTCAAACAGTTAGTGTGTTAGAGAAACAGAAAAGAAAAAGTGCTTAATCTAGACCTCCACTTCACTTAATCATTGTCAATCTATTTCAATCCCCGGCAACGGCGCCAAAAACTTGATGTGCGGAAAACGATCCGACATGAAACTCACCGGCAAGTGTACCGGGTCGCATCAAGTAATAATAACTCACATGAGTGAGGTCGATCCCACAGGGATTGAAGGATTGAGCAATTTTAGTTTAGTGGTTGATTTAGTCAAGCGAATCAAGTATTGGTTGAGTGTTTTGTATCCAACAGGAAGTAAATGACAGGAAATGTAAAGGGGGAAGGGAAAATTGCAGTAAATTAAAGAGCAGGAAAGTAAATTTGCAGAATCTTAAAGAACAAGAAAGTAAATGACTGAAACTTAAAGTGCAAGAAATGTAAATTGCAGTAACTTAAATGGCAAGAAATGTAAATTGCTTGAATGTAAAAGGGATTTGAGGACTGGGATTGCAGAATATAAACAAAGAGAAAGTGAATTGCCACAATTAATAGAGCAAAAATTGAATTGGAAGCAATGATGATTCAAACAGAAATTGAAATTAAAATGCAGCAAGGTTCACAGAAGAACCCAAGTAAATTGTGATCTCAGGACTCAAGAGCTTAGGTAGCAGAGCCTAAAACTCAATTTCCTTCCCAGATCCGAATTATCAAAGCAATTGACAGAAAATTAAAGAAGAAACAGTAGAAGAACAGAAATGAAATTCAATTGTGCATAAAAGGATTTAAAGAGATTTTAGATGGGAATTGAGACAGAATTTCCTCAATTTCACACACCCAAAACTCAAAAAAAAAAAGAGTGGAATTGCCTGAGTAAACACGAGGAAGGAGATCAGTCAATTCTCCCTTAATCCTCTGAACTCTCGGTCAAGTCTCTCAAGAACAATTGCAAGAAATTCAAAGCTCCAGAAAGTGCAAAATTCAAAAGTCAAGCTAAGGGTGAGTGATCAAAAAGTTCTAATTACATCAAACTAGATCCTATTTATACACTTTCTATTCTTGGATTTTGGAATTTGGATGGGCTTTTGATTTGGTGAAGAAATGACTTTGATTGGAATTTTAATTGAATTTTTCGGCCCAAAATGGTAGCTCCCAGGAGGCTGCCCTGCCCATGTGGAGGGCAGGGCAGGATTTGGTGCATGTTGGTGTGGCTTTGGTGCGGCCTGGTGCATGTTGGTGTAGCTTGGTGCGCAAAACGCTGCCCTGCCCACGCCGAGGGCAGGGCAGGAAAAATTTGGTGCGCCAGAATTGCCACGGTGCGTGCTTGGTGCTGCCAGGATTGAGCTGTGATGCGCCAGATTCACTTTTTGGTGTGCCAGAGTTGTGCATCAACCAAATGCTGCCCTGCCCTCGCGGAGGGCAGGGCAGTGTTTCCAAAATGCAATCCCGTGTTCGAACCTGGGCGGACGCACACGCTACACCATTTTCCTTGGTCTCTTGGCACGGTAATGGGTCTTAAGTCCTAGCTTCCTCATGGTCCCGTGTTCAACTCTTGTGACAAGCATTTGGAGACAATTTCCTTTGAATTTCTCCCTTGGTGAGCCCGATACTGCCCTTGTGGAGGGCAGGGCAACATTTTCTTCTTCTTGATTCCAAGGTACAAATTTGTGCTCTGCCCTTGTAGTGGGCAGGGCAGAGTTGCCTTCTTTGCTTAGTTCCCTTATGTTGCCCTCCTAGAGGGCAGTGTGCCCTTGTGGACGGCAATGCTTGCCTCCCCCATTGCATGCGACACACTTTTCCTTCCTTTGACCACGCTTCCTTCTCCTTGGGTCATGCTTTCTTAGGCCACGCTTTTCTCTTTTTTTTCTTTTCTTCACCTACAATAAACCAAAACAACCACTCAAAGTATCACTAAATTCAAGAGGCTTATAAATCAATTAGAATTCAATTAAAATTAGCTTAAACCTCATGATTTAACATTAATTTCATGGTGGTTGCTTGATTTAAAGAAGTTATGCATTTTCACTCCAAATCACTTACTTAGGATGCAAGAAAGTGCATAAATGCTAACAAAACAAGTGAAATTAGCTTGAAAAATGGGTATATGATGACTTGTCATCAGGAGCAAGTAAAAAGTAAACCTTATAACAGCAAGTTTAGTAAGCCTTTAAGGAAGAGTGTATATTATGTAACAGCAAACAATAACTGAGTTATCTTTGTCTGCATAAAAACTCCATGAATCAAGTTCTACTGTATGCCTAATAAGGATATGTATGCTTTTCTTTTTCATTTCATTTCCTCTTAATTTTGATGCTTGCTTGGGGACAAGCAAGATTTAAGTTTGGTGTTGTGATGACAAGTCATCATATACCCATTTCCCAAGCTAATTTCACTTGTTTCACTAGTTTTTATGCACTTTCTTGCACCATAAGTAAGCAATTTAGAGTGGAATTGCATGTTTTATTTGAATCAATCAACCACCATTTAATTGATGCTAAATCATGAGGTTTAAGCTAAATTTAATTGAATTTTAATTGATTTATAAACCTTTGAATTTAGTGATAATTTGATTGGTTGTTTTGATTATTTCTAGGTGAAGAAAAGAAGAAAAGAATGAAGCGTGGCTTAAGAAAGCGTGGCCCATGGAAGAAAAGAGTGTAGCGCATGGAAGGGAGGAAGCCACATTGCCCTCCACGAGAGCACACTGCCCTCCAAGGGAGTACAACAATGAACCAAGCATTCAAGGCTTCACTGCCCTGCCCTCCTTGAGGACGGAGCACAACTCTAGGCCAAGAAATAAGGGAAGGAAAAACTCTGCCCTGCCCTCCTCAAGAGCAATTTCGGGCTCCTCATGGAAAAATTCAAGGAAATTGTTCTCCAAGTGCCATCCATGGGTTTCGAACCAAGCACCTGAAGGGAAGGAAGGAGCGCTACTCACAAGGGAAAATAAGCCACACTTGGCTAAAAGGCTACCACCAAGTTTCGAACACAAGATCCCTAGGAAGCCAAGCGTTAAGCGTGAATCATATGCCAAGAAAAAAAGCTCAGCAAGCCTTCCACCAAGTTTCGAACTTGGGACCTCGCCCAAGAACAAGGAAAGCTTGCATTGCCCTGCCCTTGTAGAGGGCAGGGCAGCATTCCTTGGTGCATGGCTCGCACAATTTGGCACGGCCAGGAGCTTGGGCGTGCGCAGCTTGGACGCACGGGCAGGAAGGCAAGGCCGCACCATGACAACATTGCCTTGCCCTCCACAAGGGCAGGGCAGCATCCTGATGCCCCTCTCAAATGGCACGCTAGTTGGATCCACATGCAAGGCCTCCCTACTCTGCCCTCCACAAGAGCAGAGCAACCTCCTGGGAGCAACATGGGCTGAATTTCACTCAAAAATCCAACTTAATTCACTTCTTCACCAAATCAAAAAGCCCACTCAAAATTCTGAAATCCAAAATAGAAAGTGTATAAATAGGTGTTAGTTAGGATTAGAAAGGGAGCTTACTTTCATTTTTAATTTTCATCCTTAGTCAACTTGAGAGCTCACTTTCCATTTTTCTGTTTTTTGCAATTGGCTTGAGAATTGGAGGAGAGAATTCACTTCTTCTTCCTCTGATCGTTTTGGTTTCTTTACTGGGTTTTGTTTGAGTCTTGAGTGTGAAGAATTAAGGAACTTCTGTCTCAATCTCCATTTAAGATCTCTTTGATTTTCCTACTGCATAATTAAGTTGAATTCAATTTCCTTTACTGCTTCAATCTTCAATTTCTCTTTAATTGCTTTGTGAACTTGGATCTAGGAAGGCAATTGAGATCTAGACTCTGCTATCTAGTCTCTGGAGTCCTGAGATCTAATTTTCCTTTTGGTTCTTCTGCTGAACCACTGCTGCAATCAAATTTCCATTTTTGTTTGAGATCTAGTTAATTTCAAATCATCTCTTGCTTTGATAATTGTTGCAATTTAATTTCCCTAGCTTAAATTCTGAAGTCCCAGTCCTCAAATCCCTTCTTCATTCAAGCAATTTATATTTCTTGCACTTTAAGTTACCGCAATTTACATTTCTTGCACTTTAAGTTTCAGTCATTTAGTTTCTTGTTCTTTAAGATTCAGTACCTTTACTTTCAAGTCTCTTTAATTTCTGCAAATTATCCTTCTCCCTTTACATTTTCTGCTATTTACTTACTGTTGGATAGAAAATCACTCAACCTATACTTGATTCGCTTGACTAAATCAACCACTAAACTAAAATTGCTCAATCTTTCAATCCCTGTGGGATTGACCTCACTCTCGTGAGTTTTATTACTTGATGCAACCTGGTACACTTGCCGGTGAGTTTTGTGTTGGATCATTTTCCACACATCAAGTTCACAGCATGATTGCTTGCCATCCATCTTACATCTTGAACATGCTTTTACTTGCTATTTGCCTACTTGCTTAATTGCTTACTCTCATTTTTCAGGATGTTAGACAAAGGAAAGGCCATAGCCACTACCTCTAAGAAAAGAAAGCACTCTAAGACCCCTACCCCTTCTCCCTATACCAATTATGCTAAGAATCCATTAAGTGAAACGGATAAGGAAAATCAGTTGTTACCTTCCACTGACCCAACCAAATTTCCCAACCTTTAGTGTGAGCTTCGCCTTCCCAATTATTGGAAGAAGAACTTGAACATTGAAAAGAGACTAGTCCTCCCCAATGATGTGAGACACGCCATTAACAACCGCATTCTAGAGTTGGGTTTGGACTTTGTTGATAGGGATTTGGGAAACATCAACATCTCATGGGTCAAGGAGTTCCATTGCAACTTCTTTCGTGCCACTCTTGATTCAGTACAGCTAAGGGGTAGAGAGATCATGATTACTGAGGCTGCCATTGAGGACGCATTGCAGTGCCGACACCTTGCTGATGACACCTGCGCTCATCAGTAGGCAGAGACAACTATCCACTGCATCACCTTTGACTATGAGGCGCTTAAGCGCGTGATTGCCACACCAGATGCTCCATGGGTTATGGATTCGGGCAACACAAAGCCCAAAGGGATGCTTTTCGCTCATTTGACTAGAAAGGCTAAGACCTGGCAGATGATATTCACCCACTATGTCTTGCCCATCACTCACTTTTCTGAGATCCCGATGGAGATGTTAGTTCTGATTGGCTGTGTCATGGAGGGCAAAGAGGTATATTTTCCCCGATTGATCCGGCAGAGCATGTGGCAAGCACACATTCGTGGCCTACTCCCATTTCCTACTCTGGTCACCAGCATGGCTGCACTAGCCGATCTCCCTTGGCAGGATAATGATGTGACACCACCACCCCCAGAGGACGACAATAAGGATGTTACTATTCCTTGGGGTGGCTGCGTGCACGAGAAGCCCCCGGCTAGATGCCGTTCTAGGGCGAGAGCGATTATGGAGGCAGCTAGATCTTCACCCTCCACAGCAGCAGCTCTGTCCTCTTCTACAGCTCCTTCTTCAGCAGCCGCAACCCATTGATGAGCGGATATTTTATACGCTTTTTGGGGGTAATTTCATATAGTTTTTAGTATGTTTTAGTTAGTTTTTAGTACATTTTTAGTAGTTTTTAGGCAAAATTCATATTTCTGGACTTTACTATGAGTTTGTGTGTTTTTCTGTGATTTCAGATATTTTTTGGCTGAAATTGAGGGAGCTAAGCAAAAATCTGATATAGGCTGAAAAAGGACTGCTGATGTTGTTGGATTCTGACCTCCATGCACTCGGAATAGATTTTTTGGAGCTACAGAAGTCCAATTGACACAATCTCAATTGGGTTGGAAATTAGACATCCAGGGCTTTCCAGCAATATATAATAGTTCATACTTTGCGCGAAGATAGACAACATAAACTGGCGTTAAACGCCATGCTGCAGTATGGCATTCAGCGCCAGAAATAGGTTGCAAGTTAGAGTTCAACGCCAGAAACAGGTTACAACCTGGCGTTCAACTCCAGAAACAGCCTAGGCACATGAGAAGCTGAAGTCTCAGCCCCAGCACACACCAAGTGGGCCCCAGAAGTGGATTTCTGTACTATCCATCTTAGTTTACTCATTTTTCTATAAACCTAGGTCACTAGTTTGGTATTTAAACAACTTTTAGAGACTTATTTTGTATCTCATGACATTTTTAGATCTGAATTTTATACTCTTTGATGGCATGAGTCTCTAAACTCCATTGTTGGGGGTGAGGAGCTCTGCAGCGTCTTGATGAATTAATGCAATTATTTCTGTTTTCCATTCAAACATGCTTGTTCCTATCTAAGATGTTCATTCGCGCTTCACTATGAAGAAGGTGATGATCCGTGACACTCATCACCTTCCTCAATCTATGAACGTGTGCCTACAATGACCTCCGTTCTACATCAGATTGAATGAGTATCTCTTAGATTTCTTAATCAGAATCTTCGTGGTATAAGCTAGAATTGATCGCGGCATTCATGAGAATCCGGAAAGTCTAAACCTTGTCTGTGATATGCTGAGTAGGATTCAAGGATTGAATGGCTGTGACGAGCTTCAAACTCGCGATTGTTGGGCGTAGTGACAGACGTAAAAGGATCAATGGATCCTATTCCGACATGATCGAGAACCAACAGATGATTAGCCGTGCTGTGACAGAGCATTTGGACCATTTTTACTGAAAGGATGGGAAGTAGCCATTAACAATGGTGACACCCTACATACAGCTTGCCATGGAAGGAGCCTTGCATTTATGAAAGTGAGAAAGCATTATGTTGCAGAAATTTAGAGGACAAAGCATATCCAAAACTCCAACATATTCTCCATTATTGCACAATAAGTATTTATTTTATGCCCTTTCACTTTTTACAATTGAACTTGAAAAACACTTGCCTGCTTCAAACCAACAATCTCCGTGGGATTCGACCCTTACTCACGTAAGGTATTACTTGGACGACCCAGTGCACTTGTTGGTTAGTTGTGCGAATTGCAAAAGTGTGATTGCAATTTTCGTGCACCAAGTTTTTGGCGCCCTTACCGGGGATTGTTTGAGTTTGAACAACTGACGGTGAAACTTGTTGCTTAGATTAGGAAAAATTTTTCTTTTTTTCACTAGAATTGCATCTTTTATTATCCCTTCTATAAAAAAAAATTATTTTTCTTTATTAATTTTTAGTTTTTATGTGAGTTTAGTGTCATGTTTTAAGTTTGGTGTTAATTGCATGCTTTTTTTTGTCTTTCAATTTTCGAATTGCATGTTCTTTATTTTTCCTTGATCTTCAAATTGTTCTTGTCAATTTTTCTTGTTTGATCTTTGATTTTTCCTATTCTGTGTGTTTTTCGTGTTTTTCTTGTGCATTTTCAAAATATTAGTTTTCAAAAAAAATTTATTTTTATTTATTAAAAATACCTCTTTAAAAACACGTTACATTTATTGCTCAGTTGGCTAGAGCGTTCGCTTATGTTCTTGGCAATTGGGTATCTTCCTTTTAAAACTTTTTCAAAACTAATTTTTCTTTGATTAAATCTTGTGCCAAACTTTAAGTTTGGTGTTCTCTTGTTAATTTTCTTTAATTTTCGAAATTTATTTTGGTTTTCTAAAAATTTTAAGTTTGGTGTTCTTTCTTTTGTTCTTGGTGTTCTTATGAGTCTTCAAGGTGTTCTTGAGTCTTCTTTGTGTTTTGATCTTAAAATTTTTAAGTTTGGTGTGCCTTGGTGTTTCCCTCCAAAATTTTCAAAAACAAGGGGCATTGGATTTAAAAATTTTAAGTCTTGTGTCTTTTGTGTGTTTTTCTCTTTCATAAAAAAAATTCAAAAATAAAAAAATTATCTTTTCTAACTACTTTTAAGCAAATTTTTTGAAATTTTCTATAAAAATTCAGATTTCAATTTTAAAAATTTTCAAAATCTTATCCTTTTAAGATTTAAAAAAAAATTTTCCATCTTTTTCAAAAATATCCTAACCACTTTTTCTCTCTTCATTTTTTTTCAAAAATTTTTAAAATATTTTTTAAATTTTATTTTTATTTTTTTAGTTTTTATTTTATTTTATTTTATTTTATTATTTTAAAAATGACCCTTTTTATAATATAATAAATAAAATAATTCCACATCATCTCCCTTTCTCCATCATGGACCTAAGTGGAAATAAACACTCTAGAAGGACTCTGGGGTCATATGCTAACCCCACTACTGCTTCATACGGGAGTAGTATCTGTATACCCTCCATCGGAGTCAGTAGCTTTGAGTTGAACCCTCAGCTCATTATCATGGTGCAGCAAAGTTGCCAATATTCTGGTCTTCCACAGGAAGAACCTACAAAGTTTTTGGCACAGCTTTTACAAATTGCTGACACAGTACATGATAAGGAAGTAGATCAGGATGTCTATAGATTATTACTATTTCCATTTGCTTTAAAAGACCAAGCTAAGAGGTGGTTAAATAACCAACCTAAGGACAGCATAAAGACATCGAAACAGCTGTCAGAAAAATTTCTGAATCACTATTTTCCTCCAAAACGGATGACACAGCTAAGGCTGAGCATTCAAGGCTTTAAACAAGGAGATAATGAATCTCTTTATGATGCCTGGGAGAGATATAGAGAGATGCTAAGAAAATGCCCCTCTAAAATGTTCTCAGAGTGGGTGCAGTCAGACATCTTCTATTATGGGCTTATAGAGAAAGCTCAGATTTCTCTAGACCACTCAGCTGGTGGATCTATACACATGAGAAAGAAAATTGAAGAAGCTCAAGAGCTCATTGATACAGTTGCCAGAAATCAGCATCTGTACCTAAGTAGTGAACCTTCCATGAAAAAAGAGGCTAAAACAGTAACTGCTGAACTAAGTCCTACAGAACAAGTTACTGAATTCAATCAGCAATTAGATTTTCTAACAAAACAGCTAGCCGAATTCAAGGAGATACTACAAGAGACAAGAATGGCTAATATGAATATGGAAGTGCATCTAAAGCAAACAGAACAGCAGTTATCAAAACAAATAATAGAAGAGTACCAAACAGTTCAATTAAGAAGTGGGAAAATATTAAATACCTCACTTCAAGGCAGCAGGAAGACAAGAAATGAACAAATTGCTACCCAAAATCCCTCTGAGAACAGTCAGAGCCCAGAGAGGAATAATTCTGGCGCTCAAACGCCAGAAAAGGAGTGGAGAGCTGGCGTTGAACGCCCATCCCATGCTTAGTCCTGGCGTTCAACGCCAGAAACAGGCAAGGAATTGGCGTTGAACGCCCAAAGGCAGAACAGTTCTGGCGTTCAGACGCCAGAAACAGGTGAGGAGTTGGCGTCTAACGCCACTCCAGCTTCCACCCCTGGCATTCAAACGCCAGTGAGGGATCAAACACATACAAGTGCTGATAGCAACCCCTCTAAAAAGGCTTCTCAAACCACATCTATAGGCAGTAAACCTGCAGCAACTAAGGTTGAGGAATACAAAGCCAAAATACCTTATCCTCAGAAACTCTGCCAAGCGAAATAGGATAAGCAATTTGCCTGCTTTGCAGACTATCTCAGGAATCTTGAAATAAAGATTCTGTTTGGAGAGGCACTTGAGCAAATACCCTCTTATGCTAAGTTCATGAAAGAGATCTTAAGTCATAAGAAGGATTGGAGGGAAACTGAAAAAGTTTACCTCACTGAAGAATGCAGTGCAGTCATTCTGAAAATCTTACCTGAGAAGGTTAAAGATCTCAGAAGCTTTATGATACCATGCACATTAGAAGGAACTTGTACCAAGCAAGCTCTATGTGATCTTGGGGCAAATATCAACCTAATACCTGCATCTACTATCAAAAAGCTTGGGTTGACTGATGAAGTCAAACCAACCCGGATATGTCTCCAACTTGCTGATGGTTCCATTAAACACCCATCAGGAGTGATTGAAGACATGATTGTCAAGTTGGGTCATTAGCCTTTCCCACTGACTTTGTGGTGTTGGAAATAGAAGAGCACAAGAGTGCAACTCTCATTCTAGGAAGACCTTTCCTAGCAATTGGACGAACCCTCATTGACGTCCAAAAAGGGGAAGTGACCCTGAGAGTCAATGAGGACGAGTTTAAGTTGAATGTTGTCAAAGCTATGCAGCATCCAGACCCCCAAAATGACTGCATGAGCATTGATATTATTGACTCTCTGGTAAAAGAGGTCAATATGACTGAGAGTCTCGAATCAGAGCTAGAGGATATCTTTAAAGATGTTTAGCCTGATCTGGAGGAACCAGAGAGAATAATAGAACCTTTGAAAATCCCTCAGGAAGAGGAGAAACCTCCCAAACCCGAGCTCAAACCATTGCCACCATCCCTAAAATATGTATTTCTGGGAGAAGGTGATACCTTTCCTATAATCATAAGCTCTACCTTAGAGCCACAAAAAGAGGAAGCACTAATTCAAGTTCTAAGGACACATAAGACAGCTCTTGGGTGGTCCATCAGTGATCTTAAGGGCATTAGCCCAGCCAGATGCATGCATAAGATCCTATTGGAAGGTGACGCTAAGCCAGTGGTTCAGCCACAAAGGTGGCTAAATCCAGCCATGAAGGAGGTGGTGCAGAAGGAGGTCACAAAATTACTAGAGGCTGGGATTATTTATCCTATTTCTGATAGCCCCTAGGTAAGCCATGTCCAAGTCGTCCCTAAGAAAGGTGGCATGATAGTGGTTCATAATGAAAAAAATGAACTGGTTCCTACAAGAACAGTTACAGGGTGGCGTATGTGTATTGATTACAGAAGGCTCAATACAGCTACCAGAAAGGATCATTTTCCTTTACCATTCATAGACCAGATGCTAGAAAGACTAGCAAGTCATGAATACTACTGCTTCCTGGATAGATATTCAAGTTATAATCAAATTGTAGTAGATCCCTAAGATCAAGAGAAAACAGCATTCACATGCCCATCTGGAGTATTAGCATACAGAAGGATGCCATTTGGTCTGTGCAATGCACCTGCAACCTTTCAAAGATGCATGCTCTCTATTTTTTCTGATATAGTGGAAAATTTTCTGGAAGTCTTCATGAATGACTTTTCAGTGTTTGGAGACTCATTCAACTCCTGTCTTGACCATTTAGCACTTGTTCTAAAGAGATGCCAAGAGACTAATCTGGTTTTAAACTGGGAGAAATGTCACTTTATGGTTACTGAAGGAATTGTCCTTGGGCACAAAATTTCGAACAAGGGAATAGAGGTGGATCAAGCTAAGGTGGAGGTAATTGAAAAATTACCACCTCCTGCCAATGTTAAGGCAATCAGAAGCTTTCTGGGGCATGCAGGATTCTATAGGAGGTTTATAAAAGATTTTTCAAAAGTTGCCAAACCTTTGAGTAATCTGCTAGCTGCTGACATGCCATTTATCTTTGATAAGGAGTGTCTGCAGGCGTTTGAGAATCTGAAAGCTAAGCTGGTTATAGTACCAGTCATCTCTGCACCAGACTGGATATTACCATTTGAACTGATGTGCAATGCCAGTGACCATGCCATTAGTGGAGTGTTGGGACAAAGGTAAGACAAGCTTCTGCACGTCATTTACTATGCCAGTCGTGTTTTAAATTATGCATAGAAGAACTACACAACCACAGAAAAAGAGTTACTTGCAGTGGTTTACGCCATTGACAAGTTCAGATCTTATTTAGTAGGATCAAAAGTGATTGTGTACACTGACCATGCTGCTCTTAAATATCTACTCACAAAGCAGGATTCAAAACCCAGACTCATCAGATGGGTGTTGCTTCTGCAGGAGTTTGATATAGAAATAAGAGACAGAAAAGGGACAGAGAACCAAGTAGCAGATCATCTGTCCCGAATAGAACCAGTAGAAGGGGCGTCCCTCCCTCTTACTGAGATCTCTGAAAATTTTCCAGATGAAAAACTCTTTGCCATCCAGGAAGCGCCATGGTTTGCAGACATTTCAAACTACAAGACCGTAAGATTCATACCCAAAGAGTACAGTAGGCAGTAATCAAAGAAATTGATCACGGATGCAAAGTACTATCTTTGGGATGAACCATATCTCTTCAAGAGATGTGTAGACGGAGTAATCCATATATGTGTGCCTAAAGAAGAAGCACAGAAGATCCTCTGGCACTGCCATGGATCACAATATGGAGGTCATTTTGAAAGTGAGCGAACAACCACAAGAGTCCACCAATGTGGCTTCGACTGGCCTACGCTCTATAAAGACTCCCGAGTGTTTGTACTTAATTATGAAAGTTGCCAAGGATCTGGCAATCTGCCTCACAGTTATACCATGCCTCAACAAGGGATCTTGGAGATTGAGTTGTTTGATGTATGGAGTATTGACTTCATGGGGCCTTTTCCACCATTATACTCAAACACTTATATTCTGGTGGTAGCGAGTTATGTATCCAAATGGGTGGAAGCTATTGCAACACCCACTAACGATACTAAGACAGTGCTGAAATTCCTCCAGAAATACATCTTCAGCATATTTGGTATCCCTAGAGTACTAATTAGTGATGTGGGCACTCATTTCTGTAATAAACAGCTTTACTCTGCTTTGGTTCGATATGGAGTTAGCCATAGGGTAGCTACTCCATATCATCCACAGACAAATGGGCAAGCTGAAGTCTCTAATAGAGAACTTAAAAGAATCCTAGAACGGACTGTGATTAACTGTAGAAGGGATTGGGCAAGAAGCTTGGATGATGCTCTGTGGGCATACAGAACAGCATTCAAGACACCTATAGGAACTTCTCCATACCAGCTGGTGTATGGAAAAGCCTGTCATTTGCCAGTGGAACTGGAACATAAGGCCTATTGGGCAACCGGATTCCTAAACCTTGATGCCAAGTTAGCTGGAGAAAAATGATTGCTCCAGTTAAATGAGCTAGAGGAATTCAGACTCAATGCTTTCGAAAATGCAAAAATTTACAAAAGGATAGCAAAAAGATGGCATGATAAGAAACTGTCATCCAGAGTCTTTGAGCCAGGGCAGAAAGTTCTGCTATTTAATTCTAGGCTCAGATTATTCCCCGGGAAATTGAAATCCCAGTGGAGAGGTCCATATGTGATTATAAGTGTGTCACCGTATGGATACGTGGAGCTTTAGGATAATGATTCTAACAAGAAATTCATTGTTAATGGACAGAGAGTCAAACATTATCTTGAAAGCAATTTTGAGCAAGAATGCTCAAAACTGAGACTTGATTAAAGCTCAGTAATAGTCCAGCTAAAGACAGAAAAGAATAGCTTACTGGGAAAAAACTTGATACGTAAAAATTTGATTTCACGTATTTACCGGCAAGTATACCGGGTCGTATCAAGTAGTAAAACTCACTTAGAGTGAGGTCGATCCCACGAGGATTAATGGATTAAGCAAGCAATAGTTAATTAATTATTCTAGTTAGACGATTCATATTTGAGTGATAAGCAACAAGAAATGTAAATGACTTGAAATTAAAGAAAAGCAATAAAGTGCAAGGAAAGTAAATGACAAGAAATTAAAGTGCTAAAAATTAAAGTGCAAGAATGTAAATTGCAAGGAATAGAAAGTACAAGAAAGTAAAGTGCAAGAAAGTAAATGACTAGAAAGTAAAACCAAGTGAAGTATTTCTACAAACACTTGGAAGGCATAAGTAAATGACAAGAATTTAAAGAGAACAATTAAATGACAAGAATTAAAGACAAGAAGTAAATAACAAGAATTAAGAATGAAATTAACATTGGGATCAAGAGATATTGCATTCTCAAGATCAACAATTCTCATCTCCACTTCAATCATGCAATCATTGATCTCTTGGCAAATCATAAGTAATCAAACCCCAATCTCTTGGTGATTTGATTTCTCTTAACTTGATCAATTGCCAATCTCTTGATCTAATTGCTCATGAGAAGAGATGAAGAATGGTCTCTAATTTAGAGCCACACAACCCTCAAGATTTCAATTCAAAGTGATTACATCTCACATATCAAGCTAAGAATTATCAATCAAGAGAGTTGTGAGAGAAGAGCCTCAAACTAAATTCTATGACTCCTTTCTCAAGTTCATCATAGAATTTAAATAGATCTAATCCCTCTCTCGATAGTAATTAGATCTTTGAAGCACAAAGACTCTCTCTAAAGAAACAATGAAAGAAGAATTGAAGATGAAGAATGAAAATAAATCAACCCATTAAATTGCAATAGAGCTCTCTCTCCCAAATGTTGGAAATTAGAAACTCATCATAACAAAAATATTTATAAAAGTGTGAATGAAAGAAAATAGAAGAAGAGAAGAGAATGAGAGTGAAAGGGGAGTGGAGTCACCTCCACCCCTCCATGGTGTCTCTCAAATGATGAATCTAAGGACCTATTTATAAGCTACCTAAATTACAAATTCAAATGAAATTACAATCAAATGCAAATTTCCTAATTACTTCTAGATGATTCTTGTGGCCTTGATTGATTGTTACTTGTGGCTTGACTTGGCCTTGTAAACTTTTAACTCCCTTCATAGAAGCTTGAAACATTGAAGAATAAATGAAGGGATTGGAGTATTTGGAAGTGGCCCAATGTGGAGTGTCATTGAAGTGGCATTTTGGGCTTTTGAAGGTTTGGAAAAACCTTACACGCTGAAGTATTGGTCTGTTTGGGTCTCCAAATTGAATGTCCACTATAGACTATTATATATCTTTGGAAAGCCCTAGATCTCAGCTTTCCAACGCCGCTGGAAGCATGTCAATTGGACTTCTCTAGCCCAAGTTATGATCTTTTGAAGGTGAAGAGGTCAGTCTGGCGAACTGCAGGGACTTGTTTTACGCTGAAATTGTGAAGCTAAACGAATAGCAATTTGTCCCCTCAAATCAGTGTCAACTATAAAGTGTTATATATGGTTGGAAAGCTCTAGAAGTTTAATTTCTAATGACACTGAGATCACTTCATTTGGAGCTTTGTAGCTCGAGTTATTCTTGTTGGAGTGTGAAGAAGTCAGGGTTGCAAATCCTCTTTGCTTCTCTTTGAGTTTGTTTCCAACTTTTTGCCACCTTGGGAGTGTGCTTCCTCTATTAGTGCTTTTATTGCTTCATTTTCCATAATTTCCTACAAAATTTATTAACTCAAGCAATCAAAGCAATATTCAATTTAATCACCAAAACACTCCCATAATTAAGCATTATGAATTGATTTTTATATGAAAAAGCATAGAAAAACATAACATGATGCGTAGTCATCACAACACCAAACTTAAACTTTGCTTGTCCTCAAGCAAACAAAGAATCATTCAATAAAGATTGACAATCCAAGGTGAGAAGAATAGCAATTAAATGTTCATGGTTGGCTAGTTTATTATGCATGCTACAATCTCAAAAGAAATTCCAATGATTGATGCTTCTATCTAGCTCATTTTATGAAATATTTTTCTTTATGTTCCTTACTTGAAACAAGCTTTTCATCTTTTTCTTAGCTTAGTTTCTTGGGTGCTTTGCACCATTAGTTAAAAGCTTTGACTCTAAATGCTTTGTTTTCAAGTATTACCACTTGATACATAAGCACCACAAGCATTTAATTAGAGGACTTTTTAAGCTCATTTATTCCTTTTCTTTACTTTCCTTCTAATCATTGGTGCTTAGAGCCTTGAGCTTTGAGGGAGTGCTTTGCACTTGAGCCTAGTCTTGACTCTAAGTGTTTTGTTTTCAAGCTTTTTGCTTGATACATAAACACCACAAGTACTTGACTAATGAAATGTCATTGGTACTCAGAGTCTTCAACTTTCTCATTTTTCCCTTTTTCTTTCTTAATCTTTTAATTGATTTGCTTGTTCAAGGTTTTCAATATTTCAAACATTTCATAAAATGTCCTAGATGAAAACTTCAATTAAACAAATTCAAATGTAATTGAGCAACAATAGTCATGCTAGCCTTCCAATACTTATATGCTCATGCTAGATTCTTCTATAATTACCTTGTTTGTTTATGATCATGATACTTAATTACTTTGACTCACAAAATTCAAAATGGTAGTTATGATGTAAAAGCAACATGTTGCAATTCAAATATCAAGCTATGCTTTTCCAAAAAGAAGAACACGCATGCATATAAAAGAAATGGAAGACAATCATGCAATTGAAAGTATAGAAGATAAATAAGAGGAAAAAGAACTTAACCACCTTGTAGATCTTCATCTTTGTTATTGTCATTTTCCTCCTACTCCTTCCTTCCCCAACACCAAACTTAGAATGATTGCTTGTCCTCAAGCAACAAATAAATAATGGTGGTGGAATTTATGATTAATCATGAATGTCTTCAAGAAAGAGATGTAAGTAATGCATGTGTTTAAGCAAGCAAAAATTAAAGATGACAATCAAGGCACAAAGAAAAGAGACAATATGATTACATCAATAAGTGAGTTGTGCATGGTACTATGCATGAAAGGTAAGTGGCAACACCAAACTTAGTGTGACACTTTCATTTTAGAATGATGCAAGTACCCACTAAAGATTGAAGATCAAATTGTTGCATGCAACACCAAACTTAGAATGCAATCATATGCCAAATTATTGAAAGTAAACTAAGCAAGGAAAGAAAATGTTACCAACAGTTGGGTTGCCTCCCAACAAGCGCTCTTTTAATGTCATTAGCTTGACATGTGGTTCTTAATTTTCTTCCTCTTCTTCCAATTGGTTAAAAAAAATGACTTCAAGGGAGAAGAAGAGAAAATTGATGCCCCTTGATTAGATTGTCTCCTAACAAGCCTTCTTTTGTTGTTATTAGCTTGATTCCTCTTGCTTGTTGGGGTGGGGGTTGGATTGTTTTTTGTTGACCTTCTCTTTTTCATGGATGTTGTCTTTTGTTTCTTGGTCACAATCCTTCTTTGAATGTTTTTATTGATTGCCTTCACTTCCTTGATTTCAAGACTTAGGTGGTGTGTGATGGTTGGAGTGTCCTCTTCATCAAGAACCTCTTGGATTGATGGTTCAATTAAATCATCTTCCATACAACTTTCTATTTCATTGGAGTGTGGACTCCCTTGGTTGTTTTCCTCCCTTACAACCTCATTCTTCATTGGGATTTTACTTGGTATAGGGGCCTCTTTTTCTTGCTCTTCCAATTCCTCTTTTACACTAAACATTTGATTTAATAGCTCTTCTATGGAGGAGGTTTGTTGATTTTCCCAAGATTTCTTCATCTCCTCTTCATATTTTTCGATCACAAATTCAAGGGAAGTTTGTGAGGGTTGTGAATGTTCATGTTCCTTTATCACCTCAAGTTCAATTTCATTCTCAATCACCTCATTCTTCATTGAAATTTCACTTGACACATGGACCTTTTGTTCTTCTTTTTCCACTTCCTCACCCACAAATTGGTCTTCATCCTCACTGCTTGGCAACCCGAAGTGTTTCCTTATTTGCTCTAAGTGCCCATCTATTTTCTTGCAGAGGATTTCTTGTTCTTTCCAAGATTCTAATATTTCTCTAGACCATTGAAGGTGATCCTCAACTATTAGCTCCAAAGATGAAGGTTGGGAGTAATTTTGTGGATATGGATGTGTTGTGGTGAAGTCATTTTGGGGAGTATGAAAGGAGTTTTGTGAGTTGTGAAATGAATTTTGTGAATTTTGAAATGAGTTTTCTGTATAGTGAAATGAATTTTGTGGTTGATGAATTGAATTGTATGGATTTTGGAAAGAATTTTGTGTTGAGGCAAACTCAAGTGGTGAAGAATTTTGATATGAAAAATTTGGAGATGAGGTTGGATAATTAAGAGGTGAGGGCTCTTGATGGATGGGATAGGAAATATTGAATTCTCTTTGGTTTTGTCCTTCCCAATCACAATTTGGATAGTTATCCCATTCATAGGAGTATGAATCATTTTGTGTTCTTGGAAAGTATCCCATTTGGTTTGATTGCTCAAACCCCATCATTCCTTGATCTTGATTTTCCCAACCACAATTAGTATAGTAACTTGAATCATTTGTGGTGGTGAAAAATACCCCATGTAACTTGCTTGATCATTGTGTGACCTAGGGGCATGTCCCATTTGGGTTGATTGCTCATGATCCATCATTTCTTGTTGATATTCCCATCCACCATGAGGATAATGACATGAATCATTTTGTGGTGGTGGGCAATATCCCATGTAATATGATTGATCAACATGTGAGGTAAACTCCATTTTAATTAAAAAATGTTGTATCAAACACAACCACCAAGAAAAATTGAAATTCCTTGTGTCACAACTAAAGAATTCTTAGTGAGGCAATAACACAAACACTTAACTTGCAATAAGAAAAGAGAAATAAAAATAAAAAAATAAAGTAAAAACGAAAAAAAATGTCTAATCTAAAAAATTAATCAACCGGTAGTTTGTTAATCACAATTAATCCCCGGCAACGGCGCCAAAAACTTGATACGTAAAAATTTGATTTCACGTATTTACCGGCAAGTATACCGGGTCGTATCAAGTAGTAAAACTCACTTAGAGTGAGGTCGATCCCACGAGAATTAATGGATTAAGCAAGCAATAGTTAATTAATTGTTCTAGTTAGACGATTCATGTTTGAGTGATAAGCAACAAGAAATGTAAATGACTTGAAATTAAAGAAAAGCAATAAAGTGCAAGGAAAGTAAATGACAAGAAATTAAAGTGCTAAAAATTAAAGTGCAAGAATGTAAATTGCAAGGAATAGAAAGTACAAGAAAGTAAAGTGCAAGAAAGTAAATGACTAGAAAGTAAAACCAAGTGAAGTATTTCTACAAACACTTGGAAGGCATAAGTAAATGACAAGAATTTAAAGAGAACAATTAAATGACAAGAATTAAAGACAAGAAGTAAATAACAAGAATTAAGAATGAAATTAACATTGGGATCAAGAGATATTGCATTCTCAAGATCAACAATTCTCATCTCCACTTCAATCATGCAATCATTGATCTCTTGGCAAATCATAAGTAATCAAACCCCAATCTCTTGGTGATTTGATTTCTCTTAACTTGATCAATTGCCAATCTCTTGATCTAATTGCTCATGAGAAGAGATGAAGAATGGTCTCTAATTTAGAGCCACACAACCCTCAAGATTTCAATTCAAAGTGATTACATCTCACATATCAAGCTAAGAATTATCAATCAAGAGAGTTGTGAGAGAAGAGCCTCAAACTAAATTCTATGACTCCTTTCTCAAGTTCATCATAGAATTTAAATAGATCTAATCCCTCTCTCGATAGTAATTAGATCTTTGAAGCACAAAGACTCTCTCTAAAGAAACAATGAAAGAAGAATTGAAGATGAAGAATGAAAATAAATCAACCCATTAAATTGCAATAGAGCTCTCTCTCCCAAATGTTGGAAATTAGAAACTCATCATAACAAAAATATTTACAAAAGTGTGAATGAAAGAAAATAGAAGAAGAGAAGAGAATGAGAGTGAAAGGGGAGTGGAGTCACCTCCACCCCTCCATGGTGTCTCTCAAATGATGAATCTAAGGACCTATTTATAAGCTACCTAAATTACAAATTCAAATGAAATTACAATCAAATGCAAATTTCCTAATTACTTTTAGATGATTCTTGTGGCCTTGATTGATTGTTACTTGTGGCTTGACTTGGCCTTGTAAACTTTTAACTCCCTTCATAGAAGCTTGAAACATTGAAGAATAAATGAAGGGATTGGAGTATTTGGAAGTGGCCCAATGTGGAGTGTCATTGAAGTGGCATTTTGGGCTTTTGAAGGTTTGGAAAAACCTTACACGCTGAAGTATTGGTCTGTTTGGGTCTCCAAATTGAATGTCCACTATAGACTATTATATATCTTTGGAAAGCCCTAGATCTCAGCTTTCCAACGCCGCTGGAAGCATGTCAATTGGACTTCTCTAGCCCAAGTTATGATCTTTTGAAGGTGAAGAGGTCAGTCTGGCGAACTGCAGGGACTTGTTTTACGCTGAAATTGTGAAGCTAAACGAATAGCAATTTGTCCCCTCAAATCAGTGTCAACTATAAAGTTTTATATATGGTTGGAAAGCTCTAGAAGTCTACTTTCTAATGACACTGAGATCACTTCATTTGGAGCTTTGTAGCTCGAGTTATTCTTGTTGGAGTGTGAAGAGGTCAGGGTTGCAAATCCTCTTTGCTTCTCTTTGAGTTTGTTTCCAACTTTTTGCCACCTTGGGAGTGTGCTTCCTCTATTAGTGCTTTTATTGCTTCATTTTCCATAATTTCCTACAAAATTTATTAACTCAAGCAATCAAAGCAATATTCAATTTAATCACCAAAACACTCCCATAATTAAGCATTATGAATTGATTTTTATATGAAAAAGCATAGAAAAACATAACATGATGCGTAGTCATCAGCAACCCAGCCATTTACAAAGTTTATTTGTTAATTAATTAATTTTTACAGGTTTATGTCAATTATCTTCAAGGTAAAATAGCAGTTGCTTGAGTTCACAAAGTTACAGAAGGATCCGTATGATAAAACAGCAAAAAGGAAGCTCACTGGTGCAAAAAAGCCAGTAAGAGCTGTTTTGGGCGCTGAAATCCCAAAAGAAGCATCTACTGGGCATTCAACGCCAGTAAGGATAGCCATCTGGGCGTTAAACACCAGAAAGAAGCATCTTCTGGGTGTTGAACGCCAAAAAGAAGCACCTTCTGAGCGTTTAACGCCAGATTTATAGCGTCCTGGGCGTTCAAAGAAACGCCCAGTGACAAAGGAGTTCCTGGCGTTCAACGCCAGCTAGAAGCAACAGCTGGGTGTTGAACGCCCAGGAGAAGCTGCAAATGGGCGTTAAACGCCCAAAACATGCAGCGTTTGGGCGTTTAACGCCAGGATTATGGGAAGGAGAATTTTCAAAATTGCCTCCCCTTCTATTCCTCTCATTTCCTTTCTTTTGCTTGAGGACAAGCAAACCTCTAAGTTTGGTGTATTTTTTCGTGATCACTGAGTGAAAATTCATCAAGATCATGGCACCTAAGGGAAAACAAACCACTTCAAGAGGCAAGAAAGAGAATATTCTAAAACCATTTTGGAATAAAGAGAAGTTCTTAACCAAAGAACATGCAGACCATTACCACAAATAAGGGGTCTGAGATCAGTGATCCCAGAAGTTAAATTTGATCTGAAAGAAGACGAATATCCGGAGATACAGAAGCTGAAGCGCCAGAAGCTGTCTCTTGAAGGACCAGACACCCCACAGGTTGAAGGAGCACCCATCATCTTCCAAACTAAAGGTTGTTGAGTTCTAATATTAGCCTTAACTCTGTGATAATTGTTCTTATTAGGAATTTACCTTAGAAGTTATATATGAGTAGTAGTAATTAGTATATCTATTTTGATTTCATCTCCAATTAAGCTATAATTTATTTTACTCATCATCATCAAACATGAATAAAGAGGCAATATTTTTTTTCGAGTTCTTAATGAGGAAAATTCTAATTATTTATATGTGGTGGCAATACTTTCTGTCTTCTGAATGAATGCTTGAACAGTGCATATTTTTTATATTGAATTTTATGAATGTTAAAATTGTTGGCTCCTGAAAGAATGATGAACAAGAAAAATATTATTGCTGATCTGAAAAATCATGAAATTAAGGAGCACCCATCATCTTCCAAACTAAAGGTTGTTGAGTTCTAATATTAGCCTTAACTCTGTGATAATTGTTCTTATTAGGAATTTACCTTAGAAGTTATATATGAGTAGTAGTAATTAGTATATCTATTTTGATTTCATCTCCAATTAAGCTATAATTTATTTTACTCATCATCATCAAACATGAATAAAGAGGCAATATTTTTTTCGAGTTCTTAATAAGGAAAATTCTAATTATTTATATGTGGTGGCAATACTTTCTGTCTTCTGAATGAATGCTTGAACAGTGCATATTTTTTATATTGAATTTTATGAATGTTAAAATTGTTGGCTCCTGAAAGAATGATGAACAAGAAAAATATTATTGCTGATCTGAAAAATCATGAAATTGATTCTTGAAGCAAGAAAAAGCAGTGAAAAAAATAAAAAAAAAAGCAAAAAAAAAAAAGAAAAAGCAATAGAGGTAGAAAAAGCCAATAGCCCTTTAAACCAAAAGGCAAGGGTGAAAAGGATCCAAGGCTTTGAGCATCAATGGATAGGAGGGCCCAAGGAAATAAATCCAGGTCTAAGCGGCTAAATCAAGCTGTCCCTAACCATGTGCTTGTAGCATGCAGGTCCAAGTGAAAAGCTTGAGACTGAGTGGTTAAAGTCGTTATCCAAAGCAAATGAGTGTGCTTAAGAACTCTGGACATCTCTAATTGGAGACTCTAGCAAAGCTAAGTCACAATCTGAAAAGGTTCACCCAGTTATGTGTCTGTGGCATTTATGTATCCGGTGCTAATACTGGAAAACAAAGTGCTTAGGGTCACGGCCAAGACTCATAAAGTAATTGTGTTCAAGAATCAACATACTAAACTAGGAGAATCAATAATACTTTATGAACTCTAACTGGAATCATTCTGAATTTCAAATGATAAAGTGAGATGCCAAAATTGTTCAGAAGCAAAAAGCTACTATTCCCGCTCATCTAACTGGAATCTGAGCTTCACTTAAAACTCTGAGATATTATTGCTTCTTAATTTCTTTGTATCCTATTTTATTTATCTAGTTGCTTGAGGACAAGCAACAGTTTAAGTTTGGTGTTGTGATGAGCGGATATTTTATACGCTTTTTGGGGGTAATTTCATATAATTTTTAGTATATTTTAGTTAGGTTTTAGTATATTTTTAGTAGCTTTTAGGAAAAATTCATATTTTTGTACTTTACTATGAGTTTGTGTGTTTTTCTATGATTTTCGGTATTTTCTGGCTGAAATTGAAGGAGCTGAGCAAAAATCTGATTTAGGCTGAAAAAGGACTGCTGATGCTGTTGGATTCTGACCTCCCTGCACTCGGAATAGATTTTTTGGAGCTACAGGAGTCTAATTGGCGCGCTCTCACTTGTGTTGAAAAGTAGACATCCAGGGCTTTCCAGCAATATATAATAGTCTATACTTTGCGCGAAGATAGACGATGTAAACTGGCATTAAACGCCAGTTCCATGCTGCAGTCTAGCATTCAGCGCCAAAAACAGGTTGCAAGTTAGAGTTCAACGCCAGAAACAGGTTACAACCTGGCATTCAACTCTAGAAACAGCCCAGGCATGTGAGAAGCTTAAGTCTCAACCCCAGAACACACCAAGTGGGCCCAAGAAGTGGATTTCTGCACTATCCATCTTAGTTTACTCATTTTTCTGTAAACCTAGGTCACTAGTTTGGTATTTAAACAACTTTTAGAGACTTATTTTGTATCTCATGACATTTTTAGATCTGAATTTTATACTCTTTGACGGCATGAGTCTCTAAACTCCATTGTTGGGGGTGAGGAGCTTTGCAGCGTCTTGATGAATTAATGCAATTATTTCTGTTTTCCATTCAAACATGCGTGTTCCTATCTAAGATGTTCATTTGCGCTTCACTATGAGGAAGGTGATGATCCGTGACACTCATCACCTTCCTCAATCCATGAACGTGTGCCTGATAACCACCTCCATTCTACATCAGAATGAATAAGTATCTCTTAGATTTCTTAATCAGGATCTTCGTGGTATAAGCTAGAATTGATGGCGGCATTCATGAGAATCCGGAAAGTCTAAACCTTGTCTGTGGTATTCCGAGTAGAATTTAAGGATTGAATGGCTGTGACGAGCTTCAAACTCGCAATTGTTGGGCATAGTGACAGACGAAAAAGGATGAATGGATCCTATTCCGACATGATCGAGAACCAACAGATGATTAGTCGTGCTGTGACAGAGTATTTGGACCATTTTCATTGAGAGGATGGGAAGTAGCCATTGACAATGGTGGCGCCCTACATACAGCTTGCCATGGAAGGAGCCTTGCATTTATGAAAGTCAGAAAGCATTATGTTGCAGGAATTTAGAGGACAAAGCATCTCCAAGACTCTAACATATTCTCTATTATTGCACTATAAGTATTTATTTTATGCCCTTTCACTTTTTACAATTGAACTTGAAAAACACTATTGTTGGTATCCTCACTAAGAATAATAAGATAACCGTAGCTTGTTTCAAACCAACAATCTCCGTGGATTCGACCCTTACTCACGTAAGGTATTACTTGGACGACCCAGTGCACTTGCTAGTTAGTTGTGCGGATTGCAAAAGTGTGATTGTAATTTTCGTGCACCACCCATGTGCCACCACCGCCAGCACCTGAGCCGACATTCCTACTGGTTCAGTGCCTGTTGCGCTTCATGGAGCGCAGCAAGCGCCAGGTCATGTGTCGCCTGGATCGGATTGATCAGGTGTTCATCTCACAGGGTATTTACCATCCATTGCAACCAAATTTGAGCCTATGCTTAACCCAATTATTCTTCATTTTAGCACATTACAAGCCCTAAAGCGGAAAATAATAAAAGTCCTTATTTGGATCTTTGATTAGCTTAGGCTAGAGTGTGTGTATCATTCAAGTGTGGGAATCTTGGGACATTGGGGGAATAAAAGGGTAGTTTTGTATTGTTATTGAAAATTATGGGGAATTGGGTATATACTCATGTATTGATCAAATGTAAAACCTTATGGATTAATACTTTTGTATATAGAAAGAAAAAAAATGAGAAAAATAAAAGAAAAAGAAAAAAATATATGAAAAAAGAAAAGAAAAGAAGAAAAGAAAAAAATAGAAAAAGAAAAAAAATATAGAAAAAGAAAGAAATAAAAAGGGGACAAAATGCCCCAAAGTAAAGTCCAATCAAGATCGATGCATAAGTGTTGTGAAATAAAAAGGAATGCATGAGTATGTGAAAACATGAAAAATGGGTAGTTAGGTTAGAACTTAATTGTATAGGATGTCATAGGTTAGGTGGGAAGTTTAAGCTTATCAAAGATTCAAATTTCAAGCTCACTTGACCAAATATGCATCCTACCTTAACCCTAGCCCCATTACAACCAATGAAAAGACCTCATGATATGTGTATGCATGCATGAAATGTATGTTGATTGTTAGAAGAAAAACAAATCCTAAAAAGCATGATTAGGGAAGAATTGAGTGAATTAACCCTAAACACTTGAGCAAATAGATTGCAAACACATCCGGTGAGGGTTTGATGCTCAATTACTTGTTTCCACCTATAAGTATCACTTTTCATGCAAGTTTGTAGAAATATTTAATAACTCAATCCAATTGTGGATTAGACTTGTTAGTCCTTAGCCCTTGTGCATATATGTTTCTTGGGAATTGATTTATTTTGACCAAGCAATTGCATTCATTTAGGTATATTGTATTTAGTTAGTTCCCATTGAATAAATGCCGTACCCTTACTTCATTCTTGGTTTAAGCATAAGGACATGCTTGGTTTAAGTGTGGGGAGGTTGATAAATACTGTTTTGAGGGTTTATCTTGTATTGATTTTAGGAGATTTTAATACCTTTTACCCACATTTATTCAATGAATTAGCATGATTTTGTGATTGTCTCCTTATTTGTGCTTAGATGTGAAAACATGCTTTCTAGACCTTAAATTAGTTAATTTCAATTCACCTTTGATTCTACTAGATGCCTTGATGTGTTTGTTAGTGATTTCAGATTGAAAAGGCTAGGAATGGATCAAAGGAGTGAAGAGGAAAGCATGCAAAGTGGAGAAATCATGGAAAAAGCCAAAGATCTGGACTCAAAACTGGCGTTCCAAATCAGCTCAAAACTGCCCGGCGTTAAACGCCGAAACTGGCACAAGAATGGGAGTTAAACGCCCAAACTGGCACAAAAGCTGGCGTTTAACTCCAAGAAAAGTCTCTACACATGAAAGCTTCAATGCTCAGCCCAAGCACACACCAAGTGGGCCCGAAAGTGGATTTTTCTGTCATTTACTCATTTCTGTAAACCCTAGGCTACTAGTTTTCTACAAATAGGACCTTTTACTACTGTATTCTCATCTTGGTAGCTATCTTTGAGTAGTTTTATGCTATCTTAGATCATGGGGGCTGGCCTCACGGCCATGACTAGACCTTGTTCTTATGTATTTTCAACGGTGGAGTTCCTACACACCATAGATTAAGGTGTGGAGCTCTGCTGTACCTCGAGTATTAATGCAATTACTATTGTTCTTCTATTCAATTCGGCTTATTCTTGTTCTAAGATATCACTTGTTCCTCAACTTGATGAATGTGATGATCCGTGACACTCATCATTATTCTCACCCATGAACATGTGCCTGACAACTACCTCCGTTCTACCTTAGATTGAGTGGATATCTCTTGGATTCTTTAATCGGGATCTTCGTGGTATAAGCTAGAACTGATGGCGGCATTCAAGAGAATCCGGAAGGTCTAAACCTTGTCTGTGGTATTCTGAGTAGGATTCAATGATTGAATGACTGTGACGAGCTTCAAACTCCTGAAGGCTGGGCATTAGTAACAGACGCAAAAGAATCAATGGATTCAATTCCAACCTGATTGAGAACTGACAGATGATTAGCCGTGCCGTGACAGGGTGCGTTGAACATTTTCACTGAGAGTACGGGACTATATCCACAGACAACGGTGATGCCTAACATACAGCTTGCCATGGAAAGGAGTAAGAAGGATTGGATGAAGACAGTAGGAAAGCAGAGAGACGGAAGGGACAAAGCATCTCCATTTGCTTATCTGAAATTATCACCAATGAATTACATAAGTATCTCTATCTTTATGCTTTATTCATATATCATTCATAACCATTTGAATATGCTTGACTAAGATTTACAAGGTGACCATAGCTTGCTTCATACCAACAATCTCCGTGGGATCGACCCTTACTCGCGTAAGGTTTATTACTTGGACGACCCAGTGCACTTGCTGGTTAGTTGTGCGAAGTTGAGATAAAGAGTTGAAATTGTAGTTGAGCGTACCATGTTGATGGCGCCATTGATGATCACAATTTCGTGCACCAAGTTTTTGGCGCCGTTGCCGGAGATTGTTTGAGTTTGGACAACTGACGGTTCATCTTGTTGCTTAGATTAGGTATTTTTCAGAGTTCTTAAGAAAGAATTCTAGTGTTTCAAGGTGATTTTCTTATCATCACCAAAGCTGATTGATTCTCATCAATTTAGCTTTTGAATGCAATGTCCTGCTGAAGCTTGGCTAGCCATGTCTAATTTCTTTAGACTGAAGCTTTAGACTATCATTTCATGATTCCTGGAATTCTCATTAAGAATTTTGATACCTTTATTTTCTTTTCCACTTAATTTTCGAAAAATCCAAAAAAATTACAATAAAAACCAAAAATATTCTCATGTTTCTTGTTGAGTCTAGTGTCTCATTTTAAATTTGGTGTCAATTGCATGTTTCTGTTCTTCTTGCATTCATTCATGTGTCTTAAGTGATCTTCAAGATGTTCTTGATGATTTCCTTGCTCTGATCTTTGAATTCTCTTGACTTGAGTGTTTTGTTGTTTCTCATATGCATTCTCATTTGTTAGTGTCAATACTATACAAACTTCTAAGTTTGGTGTCTTGCATGCATTGTTATTTGATTTTAGTTACATTTTGATTATTAAAAATCCAAAAAAAAATTTTTTTGTGTCTTTTCAAGTCAATAATACAGAGAATTGAAGATTCAGAATATACAACAGAGGAATTACACAGAAAAAGCTGGGCGTTCAAAACGCCCAGTGAAGAAGGGCAAACTGGCGTTTAAACTCCAGCCAGGGTGCCTGGCTGGGCGTTTAACGCCAGCCAGGGTGCCTGGCTGGGCATTTAACGCCCAAAAGGGTAGTGTTTTGGGCGTTAAATGCCAGAATGTGCACCATTCTGGGCGTTTAACGCCAGGATGGCACAAGAGGGAAGATTCTGTTTTTAATTCAAATTTTTTTTCAAGTTTTCAAAATTTTTTTTTTCAAAATCAAATCTTTTTCAGATTATATCTTTTCAATCAAATCTTTTTCAAAATCAATTTCTTTCCATTTTCAAAAATACTTGCTATCAATTAATGATTTGATTCAACATTTCAAGTATGTTACCTTTTCTGTTGAGAAAGGTTTAATGTTTGAATCATATCTTTTCTTGTTAGCCAAGTCATTAATTTTTAAAATCAAATCTTTTTAAATTGTTTTTCAAATCATATCTTTTCAATCACATCTTTTTAAAACCATAACTTTTCAATCATATCTTTTTGATTTCTAATTTCAAAATCTTTTTCAAAAATCACTTGATTTCTTTTCCACTCTTAGTTTTCAAAAATCAATTAAAGTTTTTCAAAATGTTTTTAAAATGTTTTTAATTTATTTTCAAAAATTTCTTCCCCTCTTCTCACATCCTTCTATTTATGGACTAACACTCCTCCTTAATGCACAATTTGAACTCCATCTTTCTTGATAAGTTCGAATTCTTCTACTTCTTCCTTCTATTTTTCTTTTCCTCTGACACCTCAAGGAGTCTCTATACTGTGACATAGAGGATTCCATACTTTCTTGTTCTCTTCTCTTTCATATGAGCAGGAGCAAAGACAAAAGCATTCTTGTTGAGGCTGACCCTGAACCTGAAAGGACCTTGAAGTGAAAGCTAAGAGAAGCTAAGGCACAACTCTCTGTAGAGGACCTAACAGAAATCTTTAAAGAAAAAGAACCCATGGCAGCCGAAAACAACAACAATGCCAACAATGCAAGGAAGGTGCTGGGTGACTTTACTGCACCTACTCCCAACTTCTATGGGAGAAGCATCTCTATCCCTGCCATTGGAGCAAACAACTTTGAGCTTAAGCCTCAATTAGTTTCTATAATGCAACAGAATTGCAAGTTCCATGGACTTCCATTGGAAGATCCTCATCAGTTTTTAGCTGAATTTTTGCAAATCTGTGACACTGTCAAGACTAATGGGGTTGACCCTGAGGTCTACAGACTTATGCTATTCCCTTTTGCTGTAAGAGACAGAGCTAGGACATGGTTGGACTCACAACCTAAAGAAAGCCTGAACTCTTGGGAAAAGCTAGTCAATGCCTTCTTGGCAAAGTTCTTTCCACCTCAAAAATTGAGTAAGCTTAGAGTGGAAGTCTAAACCTTCAGACAGAAGGAAGGGGAATCCCTCTATGAAGCTTGGGAAAGATACAAACAATTGATCAGAAAGTGTCCCTCTGACATGCTTTCTGAATGGAGCATCATAGGTATTTTCTATGATGGTCTGTCTGAACTGTCCAAGATGTCTTTGGATAGCTCTGCTGGAGGATCTCTTCATCTGAAGAAGACGCCTACAGAAGCTCAATAATTAATTGAAATAGTTACAAATAACCAATTCATGTACACTTCTGAAAGGAATCCTGTGAACAATGGGACAAATCAGAAGAAAGGAGTTCTTGAGATTGATACTCTGAATGCCATATTGGCTCAGAACAAAATATTGACTCAACAAGTCAATTTGATTTCTCAAAGTCTGTCTGGAATGCAAGCTGCACCAGGCAGTACTAAGGACGCTTCATCTGAAGAAGAAGCTTGTGATCTTGAGAACCCTTCAATGGAAGAGGTGAATTACATGGGAGAACCCTATGGAAACATCTATAATTCTTCATGGAGAAATCATCCAAATCTCTCATGGAAGGATCAATAGAGACCTCAACAAGGTTTCAACAACAATAATGGTGGAAGAAACAAGTTTAGCAATGGTAAGCCTTTTCCATCATCTTCTCAACAACAGACAGAGAATTCTAAGCAGAGCCACTCTGACTTAGCAACCATGGTCTCTGATCTAATCAAAACCACTCAAAGTTTCATGACTGAAACAAGGTCCTCCATTAGGAACTTGGAGGCACAAGTGGGACAGCTGAGCAAGAAAGTTACTGAACTTCCTCCTAGTACTCTTCCAAGCAATACAGAAGAGAATCCAAAAGGAGAATGCAAGGACATTAACATGATCCACATGGCCGAACTAGGAGAGGAGGAAGAGGCAGTGAACGCCACTGAGGAAGACCTCAATGGACGTCCACTGGCATCCAATGAGTTCCCTAATGAGGAACCATGGGAATCTGAGGCTCACACTGAGACCATAGAGATTCCATTGGATTTACTTCTGCCATTCATGAGCTCTGATGAGTATTCTTCCTCTGAAGAGGATGAGTATGTCACTGAAGAGCAAGTTGCCAAGTACCTTGGAGCAATCATGAAGCTAAATGACAAGTTATTTGGTAATGAGACTTGGGAGAATGAACCTCCTTTGCTCACCAAAGAACTGGATGACTTGTCTAGGCAGAGATTACCTCAAAAGAGACAGGATCCTGGAAAGTTTTCAATACCTTGTACCATAGGCACCATGACCTTTAAGAAGGCCCTATGTGACCTAGGGTCAAGTGTAAACCTCATGCCTCTCTCTGTAATGGAGAAGCTAGGGATCTTTGAGGTACAAGCTGCAAGAATCTCACTAGAGATGGCAGACAATTCAAGAAAACAAGCTTATGGACTTGTAGAGGATGTTCTGGTAAAGGTTGAAGACCATTACATCCCTGCTGATTTCATAGTCCTAGAGACTGGGAAGTGCATGGATGAATGGGAGTTAAACGCCGGAACTGGCACACGAATGGGAGTTAAACGCCCAAACTGGCACAAAAGCTGGCGTTTAACTCCAAGAAAAGTCTCTTCACATGAAAGCTTCAATGCTCAGCCCAAGCACACACCAAGTGGTCCCGAAAGTGGATTTTTCTGTCATTTACTCATTTCTGTAAACCCTAGGCTACTAGTTTTCTACAAATAGGACCTTTTACTACTGTATTCTCATCTTGGTAGCTATCTTTGAGTAGTTTTATGCTATCTTAGATCATGGGGGCTGGCCTCACGGCCATGCCTAGACCTTGTTCTTATGTATTTTCAACGGTGGAGTTTCTACACACCATAGATTAAGGTGTGGAGCTCTGCTGTACCTCGAGTATTAATGCAATTACTATTGTTCTTCTATTCAATTCGGCTTATTCTTGTTCTAAGATATCACTTGTTCCTCAACATGATGAATGTGATGATCCGTGACACTCATCATCATTCTCACCCATGAACGTGTTCCTGACAACCACCTCCGTTCTACCTTAGATTGAGTGGATATCTCTTGGATTCTTTAATCGGGATCTTCGTGGTATAAGCTAGAACTGATGGCGGCATTCAACAGAATCCGGAAGGTCTAAACCTTGTCTGTGGTATTCTGAGTAGGATTCAATGATTGAATGACTGTGACGAGCTTCAAACTCCTGAAGGCCGGGCGTTAGTGACAGACGCAAAAGAATCAATGGATTCTATTCCAACCTGATTGAGAACCGACAGATGATTAGCCATGCCGTGATAGGGTGCGTTGAACATTTTCACTGAGAGGACGGGACTGTAGCCACTAACAACGGTGATGCCCAATAGACAGCTTGCCATGGAAAGGAGTAAGAAGGATTGGATGAAGACAGTAGGAAAGCAGAGAGACGGAAGGGACAAAGCATCTTCATTCGCTTATCTGAAATTCTCACCAATGAATTACATAAGTATCTCTATCTTTATGCTTTATTCATATATCATTCATAACCATTTGAATCTGCCTGACTAAGATTTACAAGGTGACCATAGCTTGCTTCATACCAACAATCTCCGTGGGATCGACCCTTACTCGCGTAAGGTTTATTACTTGGACGACCCAGTGCATTTGTTGGTTAGTTGTGCGAAGTTGTGATAAAGAGTTGAGATTGCAATTGAGCATTCCATGTTGATGGCGCCATTGATGATCACAATTTCGTGCACCAGCACACCTGGCGCTTACGCGCACCTTGCGAAATACCCCATGGACGCGTACGCGCAGCGTACGCGTCGATGCTGATATTTGACTTTTAACTATATTCGCACCCAACGAATTCTCAAGGGTTGTAGGACCCAATCCCAACCAACTTTGGTGCCAGGAATGCTATTTAAAGCCAAGGATTAAAGAGCAAAGGGACTTTTAACCATACACACACATTAAGTTTAGTTTAGAAGTAGTTTCTAGAGAGAGAAGCTCTCTCTTCTCTCTAGAATTAGGATTAGGTTAATCTCTCCTCTTAGATCTAGGTTTAATTCATGCTTTGATTCATTATTCCTTTATCAATTCTTACTCCTCTACTCTTCCTCTCTCTAGTTTTGTATTTCAATTCTTGAAATTCTTCACTTTGTTGTGGATGTATTATTGTTCTTTTGTTTTCTTTCAATAATGCAATTTGAGGTAATTCATGAGAGTTGTGATTTCCTTGATTGTTGTTGTTAATTCTTTGTATTTAATTGTTGTTGGAATTCTTTCTTGTTGTGATTTACTATACTTTTCTTATGTACCTTCCAAGTGTTTGATGAAATGCTTGGGAGGATGTTAGAATAGAATTTTATGTTCTTGGCTTGGGAAGATAACTTAGAAACTCTTGAGTTACTAATATCCAAGTGGTTGATGGTTGATAGCCATTGACTCTAGTCTTCATTAATCCAATTAGTGGAAACTAGGATTTCTGGACTAGGATTGATACAACTCACTTGACTTTCCTTTGCTATTAGTTAGAGGATGACTTAGTGAGATTGATTCTTGCAACTATCATAATTGTGGTTAGTGACAATGATATAGGTCCTTGATCATCAACCTTTTCCATGACTTTTTTGTTAATAAAATATCATTACCATTTACCATTCATGTTTCTCATCTAAAACCCCAAAATAAACAAGTCCATAACCAATAACAAGAACACTACCCTGCACATCCTTTGAGAGACGACCCGAGGTTTAAATACTTTGGTTTATAGATTTTAGGGGTTTGTACTTGTGACAAAAAAATGTTTGTATGAAAGGATTATTGTTGGTTTAGAGACTATACTTTACAACGAGATTTCATTAGTGAAATTCTAAACCGTCAAAAATCTAATCATCACTATCCACCGGAGTTTCTAGTATCTCCTTCATGCTACGTTCATCGTTAGATTGTCAACATGAAGCCTTGGGGGTTACTTGAGTATCCGAATGTCAGGAAGGTAATCGATTGATCGCTTGATCCAGTTGGCGAAGGATTGCATGAAGTCTTTCTACTGTTTCCTTGAAATGCTCCCTTGATTCTTGGGTTGATGGATATGGACATGGTGCATAGGAAAGTGGTGGTTCTTGGGAGTAATTGGATTGGAATTGGGGTGGATAGGGGTTAGGGTCATACGGGGTGAATGGTGATATGGGGCTTGTGAGTGTGGTGGTTCAAAGCTATGTTGAGGAGGTGGTTTGTGGACATATGATGGGGCTTGTTGGTAACTACAAGGGGGTCCACCATATCTATCGTCTTGGTACGCACCTCGGAATGGCTCTTGACAATAGTAATTTGGTGGGTGTTGGTTGTCACGAGAGGGTCCACCATAATTATTGTCTTGGCAAGCATTGTAGAATGGTCGTCGTCCATGGTAGTTTGAAAGGTGTTGTTGGCTAAAGGGTTGATCAGATCCTCGTGGCTCCATCCATCTCTGGTTATTTTGACCTTGATGCATGTTCCTGTTATAGCTTCCATTCCTTTCAACAATATTAGAACCAAACTCAAAGCGATGGGGGTGAGAACTCATAGTAACTAATAAAAATTAAAAACAAAAACAAAAATAAATAAACAAGAAAAAGAAAATATTTACAATAACCAATAATAGGGCACACGTTTGCAATTTCCCGACAACGGTGCTATTTTAACAAACGGATTTCTGCCGGTAAAGAATTTCATAAAAATAATTGCGTTGTAAGTATAGCTTCTAAACCAACAAAGAGTCCTTTCGCACAAAAGTTTTGGTTGTCACTTAAGTAAACCCAATAAAATTTATAACCGAAGTACTGAAACCTCGGGTCATCTTCTCAAGGAATTGCAGGGAGGTGTGTTTTATTATTGGTTATGGAAAATATTATTTTTGGGTTTTTGAAAGGTTTGAACAAGAGAAATAAATTGCAAGAATTAATAAATCAATAGCTAAGAAAACTCTTGGCAAGGTATGAAAATTAGAAGTCCTATCCTAGTTATCCTTATCAATTGTGATGAGAATTGCTCGTTGCTCCCACTTAGTCAACTTCGAACTATGAAGGTAAGTCAAGTGGATAAATCAATATGAACCCTCAAGTCCAAGTCAATTCCCAAAGAAAGATTAGAGTTAGTGGAATTCAAATCAATTAGCAACTTCCAATTATCAATCAACAAAATAGTTTGCTAACTCAAGAATCTCTAATTACTCAACCAAAGCCAAGAATATAGAAAGCTAAATAAAAATCATATATCTGAAATACCTCAAATTGCATTAATAAAAGAAATCAAATCTAACATGGAAAAGTTCATAAATTAAATTGGGAAAATAAATAAAAGGAACATTGAACCTGGAAATTTGAGAAGTAGAAATCCTAAATCCTAAAACCTAAGAGAGAGGAGATAACCTCTCTCTCAAGAAACTACATCTAATCCTAAAATTGTGTATATGAGAAGTTGTATTCTTGTTGTATGAAGTGTTCTCCCATGAATGGATGCATTCCCCTACTTTATAGCCTCTAATCTGTGTTTTCTAGGCTTGGATTTGGACTGAAAAAGGGTCCAGAAATCGTTGGTGGCGACTTCTGCAATTTTCCGCACGTGGGGTCCGTCACGCGTTCGCGTGGGTCACGCATCTGCTTCATCTGGAGTTTTTCTCTTCTACGTGTCCGCGTCAGTCACGCATCCACGTCAGTTGGGTTTCGCACTTAACACGCGTCCACGTCGTTCACACATTCGCGTCGATGCCATTTTGCGCGAGGCACGCGTTCGCGTCGTCCATGCGTTTGCGTCGTTGCCATTTCTTCAAAAACTCCATTTTGTGCGTTCCTTCCATTTTTGCGTGTTTCCTTTCTGTCCTCTAAGCCATTCCTGCTCTATAAAGCCTGAAAATACTCAACACACAGATCATGGCATCGAATGGTAATAAAGGATAATTAAAATGAACATTTTTAAAGCTTAGGAAACATGTTTTCACATATATCATAAAATAAGGAAGGAATTGTAAAATCATGCAATTCATATGAATAAGTGGGTGAAGAATTGATAAAAACACTCAATTGAGCATAAGATAAATCATAAAATAGTGGTTTATCATCCTCTGTTTGTCTTTTTATGTCCCTCTCTGTTTTCATTCTTCTTTGCTTGAGGAGAAGCAAATTTTTAAGTTTGGTGTTGTCTCTTCGCTTTTTGGCTTTTCTATTTGTTTTAAATAGCACCGAAGGGAGGCAAATTATCTTCACGGAGGAGCACAACCAGAAGAATGAGATGGCCACTAGGATAACTGAGGTGGTTGAGTTCCTTTCATTCTATTTCTCTTCCATTCTTATTTTGTTGTCTTCTATTTTCTGTTTCTTTGATTCCCTGCATGATCTTTAGTACTTTCAGTTCTTAGATTTAATTTCATTCTGTCATTTGCTTTTAGTAAAAAAAATATTTCATGTACCACTCACTGAACTTGAATCTAAAAAGAAAGAAAATAGGTTATGTATTGCTTGAGAAATTGAGTTTAATTTTAAGAGTAGTCTCATTTGGATTTAGTCATATATAGTTTGCCAGGAATTAAATCTTGCATGATTAAAATAAATTAATAAGAAAAGTCAATCCAGAAAATAGATAACTCTGAAGCCTTAACTGCCTTCTCCATATTGTATTCCCAACTTATTTATTGTCTGTCTTCTGATATTACGAGTTTACTGTTTAATGCTTTTTGAACTCTCAAACACCATTTTCCATTTGTCTAACTAAATAAATCACTCAACCGTTGTCGCTTAGTCCATCAATCCTCATGGGATCAACCCTCATTCACTTGAGGTACTACTTGGTACGACCCGGTGCACTTGCCGGTTAGTTTGTGGTTGTAAATTCCGCACCATGGACATTACAAGATAAATGAAGTCTTAGGAATGGGATATTATAAAGTATCCGATTTAAAGGGAGTTGAGCTCCCATGATCGTGGCATGCTTGCAATATGAAAAGATATGATAGCTGAAAGCGAACTTCGCTCCCTAATGTACTTCTTTTCCCAACTTCATGGTTTTTTCCCAAAGAGGGTTTTTCTGAAGGGGGTTTTAACGAGGCATTAAAGCGAAGACTAAGGGAGAGGAATCTTAAATCTGCTAGTAGCTAAAGCGCCCTTGTAAAGTTACTTTCTCTTCTTTAATAATAAGTATTCCTTTCTTATTATAAATTCCATTATTACTCTACGATACGCTCCGATTTAAGCTCGAAAAAGTGGGAAAATCTGACGACCGACCTATATGGTCGGCGAGATAAAGCGACGAGGTACAAATCAGAGTAAAGAGGTTATGAAAAACAATCATAATAACTCAGAAATAAAATATCTTACGACTTATAAGTCAGAAAGCCCGAGTAAAATGAAATGCATCGCATAAATAGCCTAAGTTATGAAAGCAATTCAATAAACAAAGAAAAATTAGACATGCGAGGTCAAAGTAATGGAAAAACAAACAGATATAAAAAACCATCAAGGGATCAAAAGTAAAGGGTTTCTCATAAAAACCTTCCCAAAATAAAGCCTACTGAGGAAAATTTTTCAAAACGTTGCTCTTAGAAAATGTTCTCAAAAAAAATTTCAAAAATAAGGTTCCTAAAAAAGCAGTATAAGTTCCCACAAAAAAGCCTTAACCATCCTATGAAATTCTATCAAACAAATGCATCAATCACATGGACAATAAACAACTAATTTGTTAAAAGGCCCTATTTAAGGACCACCAAAAAAACAAATGAATAGCTGTTGTTAATGATCCTAGTTAAAAGGATCAAGAGTCAAGGAGCCACCAAACAAACACATGAAAGTAAAATTGTTCAAAAAGGACCCACAATCCGTGCCTTAAATAGCTTTTTCATTAGGATCAAGATGGGGAATAGAGTCGTCACCAAGAAGGGAGGTCTGAACTTCAGCCACAGGAGTCGGAGGGGTCGGAAGGGTCTCTTCGGCAGTGTAGGTCAGAGCTTTGCTAGGTTGAGAAGAAGAGCATGGCAGGAATCCTTCCATTTGTTCGCCCTCATGTAGAGGAGACTTAATAACATGCTGTCCTACCGTCTTCAACTCGGAATCGATCTCAGGACGAGGAGGAGAAACAATCTCCTCATTGACGACCACTTTGTCGGGATGGAGGGGCAAAAGATCCACGTCAGGAGCAATAACACCGACTTGTTTCTTGAACACCTGAAATAACTCCTCATAGCGTTCGACAATGGAAAAGAGCCTAACATAATTTTGTTCAGCTTTCTCCTTCAACCCCTCAGCCGTAGCACATTGGGCCATTAATTTTTTCTCCCTCTCCTAGAGTCGCGCAAGCTCTTCCTTCATCCAGGTATTCTCCTCCTACAGCCTCTTCGCCTCTTCCTGATACAGGACAATCCTCCCTTCAAGGTCAACTATGGATTTTTTAGAAGCACTCAAGGGAGTCTTGTCAAAAATATCAAGAAGGGAGATACAGACCCTGACAGTCCGAATTCCCCTCGAATCAGAACCTGAATATGATTTCGAAGGGAGGTATCATCCATAGATAATTGACTAAATGGAATGATGTGCTTCCTTGCAACTTTTGGACCATCGAACTCGGCCTCCCCAGCAATAGAGGAGCCAGCCTCCGAGGTCTTGTGTTTTTTCTTCTCAGGTTCTGGAGAGGGATGGGCTGGGGGGACAGGGGCAGGTGTGATGCCAAGGCATCTTAGGCTAGTTTCACTAGCATTTTTCTTTTAGTTTTAGTTGTTTTATACATTTTCTTGAGCTTAAAGTAACCAAGAATGGTTAATTGAACAACAAAGCAATGAACCATCCAAACATTATGATTTTGATGCAATTTTCATGAGTTTTTAGTGATATTACTTGAATGCTATGAATGAATGAATTCTCATGAAATTTTGCAAGACTTTGATGCAATTGTTTGGATGATTTCAGGGAAGAAGAGGCTAGGCAAGGAAGCAACAAAAATCAATAAAGGAAGCTTGATTATTAAATGGGACGTTTAAGCTCCAGTTTAAGGTTAAACTGGAGCTTAAACGCCAAATTCATAAGAAGAAAGGAAATGCTGTAACTGGCGTTTAACCTCCAGTTTGACCTCAAACTGGAAGTTAAACGCCAGGATGAAAAATGGCACTAATGAGCATTCCACGTTTAACCTCCAGTTTGACCTCAAACTGGAGGTTAAACGCCAGAATGATGAATTGAACTAAGGGAGGCACAAAAGCATTTCCACGTTTAACCTCCAGTTTGACCTCAAACTAGAGGTTAAACGTGTTCGACACTTCATTTCTCACCAAGAAGCATTCCACGTTTAACCTCCAGTTTGACCTCAAACTGGAGGTTAAACGCCAGAAGCTAGATAGGCACCAGGAGAGTTCCACGTTTAACCTCCAGTTTGACCTCAAACTGGAGGTTAAACATGTTCGATGGTCATTCTCCTCCAGGGTGTGATTTTCATTTCCAAGTTTAACCTCCAGTTTGACCTCAAACTGGAGGTTAAACGTGTTATATGGGACAGCTTGACCATGCCTTCTTCAAACATAAATAACTTGAGCTACAAAACTCCAAATGAGGTGATTCAAAATGCATTGGAAAGAAGACATCTAGAGCTTTCCAAGCATATATGGCATGCATGGTGGATACTAAAAATTGAGGGCGAAAACAGCCCCGTAATGTGCATAGAAGAGAATACCAACATGCAATCAGGCCAGCTGACCTCTTCACCTTCCATGGAGTATAACTCGAGTTGTAGAACTCCAATTGAGGTGCTTCCAGTTGCATTGGAAAGTAGACATCCATAGCTTTCCAACGAGGTATAATAGTCCATATTTGGCATCAAATTGGCAAGGTTGACAAGAGGACAAAGTGACGACTCAATGAAAGGGAAGTGTTTCCACGTTTAACCTCCAGTTTGACCTCAAACTGGAGGTTAAACGTGTTCGATGGTTTTCCTTCCTCCAGGGTGTTTTCTTCATTCCACGTTTAACCTCCAGTTTGACCTCAAACTGGAGGTTAAACGTGTTCGATCCTAATTCCCTCCAGAGCTTGCTTTCTTCATTTCCAAGTTTAACCTCCAGTTTGACCTCAAACTGGAGGTTAAACGTGTTCGATATATTCACTCTCTTGGGTTGCTTTCTTCCAATTCCACGTTTAAGTTTTAGTTTGACCTTAAACTGAAACTTAAACTTCAACTTAAACACCACCATTTGAAAAGGTTTCTGGGCCAAATATATTGAAGTTTAAGTTAGCAATTGAGCACAAATACTAACTTAAACGTATTATGGTGTGAAACCCAAGTGAATATCATGGTTTATGAGATTGGGCCTGAAGAATTGATGAGTCTGGAATTCAATTTGTTGAGCCGTGTGTCATTACTTGTTTATCACTAAGTTTGCTCAATGAATGTTGCAGAATTGGATCACAGTCTCATCAGAATTATGGACCATAAACCCAAGGCAAAAGGAAATCAAGGAAAGGCCTCAAAGCCCAAGAAACACAACAGAAGCTCAATTTAGAAAGTGTATAAATAGGATAGAATTGAAGTTAGTTAGAACCTTTTGACACTTTAGAATTTTTCATACTGTAATTGAATTCAGAGCTATGACACACTAAACCCCTTTCATTGGGTTAGGGAGCTCTATTGTAATTCAATGAATCAATAATAGTTTTCATCTTCTTCTTCAATCTTTTCTCTTGAATTTTGTTAGAAAGCTTCTCGATCTAACTCCATTGGTTAGTTATCTTGGGAAAGAAACTATCCATAATTGGAATCCTTCGGAACCTTGGGAAAGGAATGATGGATTCATGCTAGAGAAGCTTTCTCACAATGAATTGGATTGGGGTTTGGATGGATATTGTGACATGTAATCCTACCAAATTGTGGTCCATGAAATTGTGTGGTATAATCAGTGATAGAGCTTCATCTCTTCTTATGAACATTTAAACCAAGGGATTGGGAATTTGTTTGTTTTTAGAGAGAATTGGTGAGCCAAGGAATTGGGATCCAATCATATAAGATTGCCAAGCAAGATTCAATGAATGCATTGGTTGAGGAAGAGATGAAAATGTCTTGATTCGGAGATTTCAATATCTCCTGACCCCAATGAACCCCCATTTCTGATCTCCACTTCTATTTACATTCTGCCATTTTCAATTCATGCAATCACCCCAATTCCCTTTTATTTTTAGCAATTTACTTTCTCGCACTTTAATTCTCGCAATTTAAGTTTATGCAATTTCAATTCCTTGCAATTTACGTTTCCTGCCATATTTACTTTACGCAAATTCACATCCAATTCTTGATTCCGCTCAACTAATCAAACTTCTAATTCGAATTGCTCATTCAACCAATCCTTGTGGGATTCGACCTCACTCTATTGTGAGTTTTTACTTGACGACGATAACCGGTGCACTTGCCGGAAGGAATTTTGCCGCTCGTGCAATTTCCTTAATCGTAGCTATACCCAGTTTATAGCAACATCAAGGAGGAGGAAGGGAAGAAGAAGTAATAGGATTTACCAATATCGGCCTGGAGGAGGAGGTCCCCAAGCCAGAACCATGGAGAGGGAAAGTTCTAAAAGCTCCGACTTTCGGGGCATCAGCTCGGGCACGGGTGATGGCGGGAAACGTGTCCGCTCAAACTACCGGCAAGTATACCGGGTCCCATCAAGTAGTAAAACTCACAATAGTGAGGTCAATTCCACAGGAATTGATGGATCAAGCAACTTTAGTGAGGTGATATGTCTAGTCAAGCAAAATATTGAAAGAGTTTAGTGAAATTTGATTAACAGAATGTAAATTGCAAGGAATTTAAAGTGCTGAAAATATAAATTGCTGAATTTAAATTACTTGAAACGTAAATGGCAAGAAACTTAAATAGCTAAAATCTAAATAACAAGAAAATAAAGACAAGAATGTAAATGACAATGGAAAGTAAATAGCATGAAAAGTAAATGAAAATTGGGTGCTGGGAAATTAAAGGAAATAGTAAATTCAAGGCAAGTGAAATGAAACACAAGGCAATAAAACTGAAGAACAATCAAGAGAATGATTCATTACGGATTGGAGTTATCATAATCCATCATGAATCAATGGGTTTCAACTCCCTTCTCAATCATATGAAGTAGATCTATGGCAGGTTGGAATTAATTGAGTCCCAATTCCTTGGCAACCCAATTTAATTAATCACAATCAATTTGCCAATTCCTTGATCCAATTGTCATGAGAAGATGTTAAGTGCTTATCTCTTATCCATGAGCCACACAAATTCTCAAGACCTCAATTTTTCCCGAATAGTGTGGTCAAGAGAATTATGAGAGATAGAGCTTCAGTTCTAATTTCAATGATTCTCATTCTGAGGCTCACATGGAAATTCAATGGATCTAAACTCCCTTCCGGAGTGAATGGATCAAATCAAAATAGAAGTTATCTCTTAGCTACCCAAGCAGATTGAGAAGAAGAAGATGTTCATTCATCGCTCTAAGAACACTTGCAGAAAATTGAGATTTTTTGAAAGTAAATTGAACGCAATACTTAAATGTAAAAGTGCAGAAAAGTAGAAGTGCTTGGAATTGAAATTGCATGAAAATAAATGAAGCTCAATACAAACTGAATTGTAAAATTGCAAAGAAGAACAAGTGTATCAAAAGAAACTAAAATTCTAAGCTAAGCTCTCTAGAGTCTCTAATCCTCCAAGAGCACTTTGGAGTCTCTAATCCTCCAGCCTTCAGAGCCTTTTTTTTTTCATCTTCAAAAAATCTTCTATTTATACTCTTCTTATCATCTTCAAAATGGGTCTTCAATGTACTTGGATGTGGGCTTTCGGCTTTGGTTGAAGCAAGTTTGGAGTGACTCTTTGTGATGTTGACAAGGACGTTAGTTCACTAACATTCACGAACTTGCATGGGTGCTATTTGGAAAGAAAGTTGGTGTTGGCATTGGTGACCAACGTTTTTGCACAAACGGTGGCTAACGTTCCCTTTAAAATTCTTTAGGAACATTGCCACTAGCGTTTGTTCACCGACGTTTATGGGCCAACATTTCCCATTGTGCGTACGCATCATGCCTTGTGCGTGCGCACACTTTCAATTTTTCTCTTTGTCCGTGCGTATAATGACTCATGCGTACAGACACTAGCACTTTTTTTCAGCTCCAACATAAAGATTTATCGAAGACATTGGTGTGCAATATTTATGGCAACGTTTTCACATCAATGTTGGCACCTCCTTTAACTTGGAACGTTGCCAGCTACGTTGGTTAGCCAACTTTGGCCACCAACGTTGCTTCCTTTCTCTTTCTTTCAAAGTTTTGCATTTCATGCCTCACTATAGACTATTATACATGGTTGGAAAGCTATGAATGTCAGCTTTCTAACCAAACTGGAATCACTCAATTGGATATCAGTAACTCAAGTTATGCTCCTTTGAAGGGGATAGGGTCGCTGGCGTTCGTGTGCAATGTTTGAGGCAACGTTGGCACACCAACATTGGTAACAATGCCAGATTCTGAAGCTCAAACTTATTGTACCCCCATACTATTATATATTGTTGGAAAGCCCTGCATGTCTACTTTTTAATTCTTTTGAAAGCGCATCTTTTGGAGCTCCAAAGCGCGAGTTATACGCAATGGAAGGTGAAGAGGTCAGGTGGCCTTACTACAGGTTGATACTATGTTCATCTTTTCACTTTCGGGGCAAGTTTTCTCCCTCAAATTTAGTGTCCACCATATAGTGCCATATATTCTTAAAATGCACTATATTCCTACTTTCCAATGTTTCAGGAATCACCTCATTTGGAGATTTGTAGCTCAAGTTATTCTTTTTTGAAGAAGACACGGTCAGGCTGTCAGGAGCAACGTTTGTGGCAACATTGGTGAGCTAACTTTGGCAACCAACGTTGCTTGCTTTCTTCTTGAAAATGTTCTTGGCAATGTTGGTGGGCCAACTTTGGCCACCAACATTGCTTTCTCCTTCCTTGGCAACGTTTATAGCAACTTTGGTGAGCCAACTTTGGCTACCAACGTTGCTTGCGCTGCTTCTTCTCTGCCCTTCCTTCGCTTCTTCTTACCTATCATCAACCAAACAAAATGCATCAAAATATTGCCATAATCACAAGATAATGCATTATTCATAGCATCAAACAATTCTTGCATAAATCTAATGAAAATCACATAATTAACAATGTTTGATTGAATCAAGGCATGCATAAAATTCTCATCCAAATACTTGCTTATTGCCTAAGAAATGCATGAAAACCAAGTAAAAACAAACGAAAAAGACTTGTGAAACTAGCCTAAGATGCCTAGGCATCAACGGGCCTTCCTCTTGGCCTCTTGCACCTTCTGATAAGCAGCTCTTGACCCGCTCTTCACCATTTCTGAAAAGAGGACCAAAATTAATAAGCATATAGATCAGATAAATATATACAAGTTTAAAGATAACAGAAATGGTGACAAAGAGACAAAAAACTACTTAAATGGGTCTGCACAAAACTCGGAGAGCCTAGAAGAAATTTTTTGGTATCTAAGTTTGGAGCCCGACCCCAAGCCTCTCCGAAAAACTCAACAATGGCCTCCTCTAACTGGTACAGGGGAAATCGGGGCTCATTATTATTGTTTAGAAAAAAAGGGGTGATGGCCCTCTACAGCCTGGACCTTAAAGAAAAAGTTTATGAAATCATGAAATAATTCATCAACGATAGAAAAAACCTTTCGACCGTGAAAAGCTCGGAAGGATACCCACTGTTGCTTCTTATTTAGAGCACTAAAATCGCTTTGTCAAATGAAAGAGATAGAAAAAGATCTTTATAGAAATCAAAAAATCCCGTTCATGGCTAATAAGTTGGTAGTTCTTAATGAAACCCTGAGAATTGGGGTGAAGCTGGGTAGAGGCAACTCGACAATAAGACAAAACCTCCATCTCAAAGTCAGAAAAAGGAAAGGAAACCCCCAAGCGGGTGAGAAGACAGTCATACACAAAAAAGAAGAGTGGCTCAGAATCATTAACTCTCCCACAACAAACCCAGTCCTCAGGGTCGGGGGCTACTAATGCATATTTTGGTTCATCAGCATCAAGACTACAGATTTTATGGTGTTTGCGGAGATTAGTGATAAAGACAGTATCCACTAAAGAACTTTTAGAAAGCACAGAAGTATCTACCCATCTCAAGAGGGTTTTAGGAATACGAGAAGACATTTTTTTAGTAAGTGTATATAAAAGTGGCAAAACCTACAAAGAAAAGAATAAACCATCAAAAAACAAGACTCCCGGAGATCAGACAGTTCTTCCAAAATAAGGAAAATAGTCAATAAGAGGCAAAAGAAATGATTTTCTGGAAAGCGCAGAAAACTCAAAATCTCTTACTACAAATGACCGAAATGCAGCAGAGGTATTATACTCTCTCTAATGTATGGTACATCAAGCAGAGATAAAAAATACCATAAAACTAAGAAGAGGGTGTCAAGAACTAACCTTTGAGAGATGATAAGGAAAATCCCCAAATGCAGTGCTTCAGAACATCAAAGAAAGAAAGCCCAAGGGTTTGAGTAAGAAAACAAAAGAAATTTTGAAGAGAAGGCAAAAGAAGATGAAGAAAGAAGATGGAGAAAGTATTTATAACGCACTAGGGGCATAATAGTAGAACGACGCAATCATTAAAAGGATGCGCTATTACCAATGTAACTGCCCCCACGTGTAAATGCAGAGACTGAACGGATGCGACGTTCAGACGCGACAGTTAGGAAATCCAAAATCACGTCAGGTTCAAACATCACATCGGTTTTCCGTCCTAAAAAAGGAATATCGGCTTGGACACCCGAGTTCAATTAATACTCGAGTCCAACTCACCACTAAGAGATCAGACTCGAGTAGGGGCACTGTTCATACCCTGGCCCAGTGCTATCGCCAGGCCCAACTATGTTAAAAAGGCCCATACTAAAGGTTTGGCCTTCATCACTTGCCCTACTTCCTCAAAGAGGTCGGATTCAACATTAGCTAATAGATTCAAATAAGTAACTACTCCCTAAAATCTCTTACCCACTTCTAGAAGAGATATCTCAACAACCCTACGATAAGGTGACGGTCATCCACCTTTAGAAGTGGAACTACACCAATGGTGATTGTTGGATCCTCTCTATAAATACACTGTCTCACTCAGGTAAATACAAGTGCCAATACACTGATGAGCGGATATTTTATACACTTTTTGGTATCATTTTCATATAGTATTAGCATGTTTTATTTAGTTTTTATTAAGTTTTTGTAGGTTTTAGCGTTAAATTTATATTTTTGGATTCTAGTATGAGTTTGTGGGATTTTGTACAATTTCATATATTTTCTGGCTGAAATTGAGAAGTTGGAGTAAAAGTCTGACTCAGAGACAGAAAAAGCACTGCATATTCTGTTTGGATCTAACCTCCTTGCACTCGAAAGAGCTTTTCTGGAGCTACAGAAGTCCAAATAAAGCGTTCTTAACGGCTTTGAAAATTTGACATCCAGAGGTTTCTAGCAAAGTATAATAGTCTATACTTTCCTTCAGATTAGAAGGCCTAAAACCGGTGTCCAATACTAGCCTCCTACCCCTTTCTAGGCGTCCAGTGCCTGGTGCACAAAATTGTGATCTCAATGGCGCCAACAACTTGGTACGCAAAATTGTAATATCAACTCTTTTTCACAACTTCACACAACTAACCAGCAAGTGCACTGGGTCATCCAAGTAATAAACCTTACGTGAGTAAGGGTCGATCCCACGGAGATTGTCAGCTTGAAGCAAGCTATGGTCAGCTTGTAAATCTCAGTCAGGCAGATTCAAATGGTTATAGAGTTTTAACAATTAAAAGATAAATAAATAGAAAATAAAGATAGAGATACTTATGTAAATCATTGGTGGAAATTTCAAATAAGTGTATGGAGATGCTTTATCCTTCTTGAATCTCTGCTTTCCTACTGCCTTCATCCAATCCTTCATACTCCTTTCTATGTCAAGCTGTATGTAGGACGTCACCGTTGTCAATGGCTACTTCCCATTCTATTAGTGAAAAAGGTCTTCTATGGTTTCCCGCATGGCTAATCAGCTGTTATTTCTCAATCATGTCGGAATAGGATTTACTATCCTTTTGCGTTTGTCACCACGCCCTACAGTCGCGAGTTTGAAGCTTGTCACAATCATCCCATCCCAGATCCTACTTGGAATACCACAGACAAGGTTTAAACTTTCTGGATCTCAAGAATGCTGCCAATGGATTCTAGCTTATACCACGAAGACTCTGATCTCACGGAATGGAAGGCTCTGTTGTCAGGAGAGGCAACCATGCGTCGTGGACCAGGAATCCAAGAGATACACACTCTAGCTTTCGCAGGTAAAACAGAAGTATTTGTTAGGCACGCGTTCATAAGTGAGAATAGTGATGAGTGTCACGGATCATCATATTCATCAGGTTGAAGTGCGAATGAATATCTTAGAATAAGAATAAGCATGAATTGAATAGAAACCAGTAGTAATTGCATTAATACTCGAGGAACAGCAGAGCTCCACACCCTTAATCTATGGTGTGTAGAAACTCCACCGTTAAAAATACATAAGTGATAAAGGTCCAGGCATGGCCGTGAGGCCAGCCCCCAATGTCTAAGATCGCATAACTTAAGAATATGGTAGAGAATGGGCGTTTGAACGCCAGTTTGTGTCATCAAAACTCGAGCAAAGTATGGACTATTATATATTGCTGGAAAGATCTGGATGTCTACTTTCCAACGCAATTAAGAGCGCGCCATTAGGAGTTTGATAACTCTAGAAAACCCACTTCGAGTGTAGGGAGGTCAGAATCCAACAGCATCTGTAGTCCTTTTTCAGCTTCTGAATCAGATTTGTGCTCAGGTCCCTCAATTTCAGCCAGAAAATACCTGAAATCACAGAAAAACACACAAACTCATAGTAAAGTCCAGAAATATGAATTTTGCATAAAAACTAATAAAAACATCCCAAAATGTAGCTAGATCCTACTAAAAACTACCTAAAAACAATGCCAAAAAACGTATAAATTATCCGCTCATCACAACACCAAACTTAAATTATTGCTTGTCTCCAAGAAACTGAAAATTAAATAAGATAAAAAGAAGAGAATATACTATAAATCCCAAAATATCAATAAAGCTTAGTTCTAATTAGATGAGCGGGACCTGTAGCTTTTTTGCTTCTGAACAGTTTTGGAATCTCACTTTTTCCTTTGAAGTTTAGAATGATTGGCATCTATAGGAACTCAGAATTCAGATAGCGTTATTGATTCTCCTATTTCAGTATGTTGATTCTTGAACATAACTACTTTATGAGTCTTGGTCGTGGCCCTAAGCACTTTGTTTTCCAGTATTACCACCGGATACATAAATGCCACAAACACATAACTGGGTGAACCTTTTCAGATTGTGACTTAGCTTTGCTAAAGTTCCCAATTAGAGGTGTTCAAAGTTCTTTAGCACACTTTTTTTGCTTTGGATCACGACTTTAACCACTAAGTCTCAAGCTTTTCACTTGGACATTCATGGCACAAGCGCATGGTTAGGGATAGCTTGATTTAGCCGCTTAGGCCTGGATTTTATTCCTTTAAGCCCTCCTATCCATTAATGCTCAAAGTCTTGGACCCTTTTTCTTTTTTGCCATTTTTTTCGCTACTCTCTCTTTTTTTCACTTCTTTTTCTTGCTTCAAGGATCAATTTTTATGATTTTTTAGAATATCAATAACATTTCTCCTTTTTCCTTATTCTTTCAAGAGCCAACAATTTTAACATTCATAAACAAAATGATAAAAAATATGCACTGTTCAAGCATTCCTTCAGAAAACAAAAAGTATTGTCACCACATCAATATAATTAAACTAATTTCAAGGACAAATTTCGAAACTCATGTACTTCTTATTCTTTTGTTTTTAAAACATTTTTCATTTAAGAGAGGTGAAGGATTCATGGAATTATTCATAGCTTTAAGACATAGACACTAGACACTAATGATCATGTAGTGAAGACACAAACATAGATAGAACATACAGCATAAAGCCGAAAAACAGAAAAATAAATAGACAAGGAGATTAAGGAATGAGTCCACCTTAGTAAGGGTGGCGTCTTCCTCCTCTTGAAGAACCAATGGTGCTCTTGAGCTCCTCTATGTCTCTTCCTTGCCTTTGTTGCTCCTCCCTCATAGCTCTTTGATCTTCTCTAATCTCATGGAAAATGATGGAGTGCTCTTGGTGTTCCACCCTTAATTGGTCTATGTTGTAACTCAAGCTTTCCAAAGAAGTGTTGAGTTGCTCCCAATAATTATGTGGAGGAAATTGCATTCCTTGAGGTATCTCAAGGATTTCTTGATGAGGATCTTCCTCATGCTCTTGTTGAGGTCCATGAATGGGCTCTCTTGTTTGCTCTATCCTTTTCTTAGTGATGGGCTTGTCCTCTTCAATGAGGATGTCTCCTTCTATGTCAGTCCCAGCCAAATTGCATAGGTGACAAATGAGATGAGGAAAGGCTAACCTTACCAAAGTGGAGGACTTTTCAGCCACCTTGTAGAGTTCTAGAGGTATGATCTCATGAACTTCTACTTTCTCCCCAATCATGATACTATGGATCATGATGGCCCGATCCACAGTCACTTCAGATCGGTTGCTAGTAGGAATGATGGAGCATTGGATGAACTCCAACCATCCTCTAGCCACAGGCTTAAGGTTCGGTCTTCTCAATTGAACTGGGTTGCCTCTTGAGTCTCTTTTCCATTGAGCTCCTTCTGGTGTAGGGGCGTGCGTTTTCTTCCATCATTGGCAGGTTGAACGCTAGCCTCACATTTTTCGGACTGAAATCTAAGTATTTCCCCCGAACCATTGTAAGCCAATTCTTTGGGCTTGGGTTCATACCTTGATCATGGTTCCTTGTGATCTATGCATTTGCATAGAACTCTTGAACCATCAAGATTCTGACTTGTTGAATGGGGTTGGCAAGAACTTTCCAACCTCTTCTTCGGATCTCTTGTCGGATCTCTGGATATTCGTCCTTTTTGAGCCTAAAAGGGACCTCAGGGATCACCTTCTTCTTGGCCATAACTTCATAGAAGTGGTCTTGATGGACCTTTGAGATGAATCTCTCCATCTCCCATGACTTAGAGGTGGAGGCAGTTGCCTTCCCTTTCTTCTTTCTATAGGTTTCTCTGGCCTTAGGTGCCATAAATGGTTATGGAAAAACAAAAAGTGTAACAACCCCGGTTTTCGAGTACGCGAGATCTTTTCTGAAAGTACGGAGAACTCCGGAGGATCAGTAAGGGGAGAAGCTCTGATATATTATCAAGTATCTCAATCCTAATTGTCATTATGTCATCTTTAAGCTAGAACCTTTTATGGGGTAAGCTTGATAATGCAATCGCGAAGAACCTAGTTTTTAAACCGTATCGGTTGGCAGTTTTGATTCTGATTCTCGTAAATAGTCTTTGTTTGACGAACCGGACTCAATTCATGAGAGGATAGAGATAATAGTATAATATTATCATTATATTAGTATTAGAAAATGCTTGAATGATATTATAAGGTTACCTGGTCTGTTTTAGTTAAAAATAGAAAATCGGTTTAACCGGGTTCACTGTTTACTGGTGCAGCTTAGCACCAGCACTCTCTAATAACTTTAGCAATGCTAAGGCCTCATTATACATGTTCTATTATCATAATAAATATGTTACTAGTGTCATTTATGCTAGTAGCTCAGAAAATAATTTTTAGAGATGTTTTTACGAGTGTTCCGATACACCTAGTTTTAGTAGTTGTACACCAGAGATATTTTAATATTATTTTAATCCACCTCCAAGCCAACCAATCACAGCTCACCCTACACCCCCAAAACCCCCAAGGCTGCCTCATTTGCTCATTGTGGCCGAAAATCACCAAGAGAAAAAGGAGAGAAAGTTCTTGGTTCATAAATCTTCAAAGCTTGATTTCTTCTGAACTAAAACTCAAATCAAAACTCCGATTTCACCAAAATGATCCTCTCTTCTTCCTCTACATAACCATATAACATATCAAGGCTGGAAATAAGGTGAGATGGCTGTCTCCCTCCCTTTTCAATTCGGTTTTCAAGGAAAACCATGCAAAACATGTGTTTTCTTGATGTTTTTCCTTAGGAATCATGCTTAACTTGACTTGAAGGCCAAGAAACGTGAATTTCCAGCAAGTCTAAGGTGAGATATCTCTTCCTAACATACTGAGTGAGATTTGGTCAGTTGAGAGTTTTTGGATTTAAAGTTGTTCTTGATGTGATTTAGGAGGAAAAAGTGCTTAAGGACTACCTGAAAGTTTAACCGAATTAGGAGCAGCAAAACCAGGTAGGGTTTGACGAATTTAATCTTGATTGATTGTGTTTGAGTTGTGTAATTATGATATGGTTTGGCTGTGCTTGAAATTGATTGTTTATATGAGTGATTCTTGTTGAAAGTTTGTTGAAAATTTGATGAAATTTGATGATATTTAAGCTATGAATGTTGTTCTTGAGGGCTGCTGGAAAACGAAACCCTAGGCCTTAAATTGGGGTTCAATTTGTGTTAAAATCATGTAGAAAAGATGGGGTTTTAGTGGCTAGGAATTTATTATGAATTTTGGTAAAAATCGGTTGCTGAAAAGATTGAAAAACGGGTAAAAACAGAGAAAGAATTTGAAGAATATATGAAGAACATGAAGAACACTTTGAGTGTGGTGAAGAACATTGAAGAACACCTTTTAGATCTTAGAAAGGGCAAGGAAGTAAAATTTTTGGTGTTTAAGGGGTTATTTGGTAATTTCTGAAAGTTAGGGTGGTTAAAGTAGAAATATTAAAAGTTACCGGGGTAAAAAGTGAATTTTAAAGGTTAAAGGTTAAAGTAAAGTTAATTTTAGAAAATTAATGATAAAATAATAAATAATAAAAAATTATTAAATAATAATATTTAATTAAAAATAATATTTTAATAAAAAATAATAAAATAATGCAGAAAAGGCAGTTTTCTGTAAAAGCTTTAGAAAGACAACTTTAAGTGCAGAATCTCATAATTACCTTCATAAAACACTTAGGGAGTGGTAATAACATGTTAGTAAGGAAAAGATAAAGAAAAGATAAAGGTTGAAGAAAATATAAAAGTCAAAGAAAAAGTCTGTAAAGTTTTAACAACAGAGAAACAGACAGAGACTAGTGAACAAACTAGGGCAACATAGTTAGTTCTTGATTTGCGAATAGGGTTAGGTATTATATGAAAAGTTAAACTGTTTCAGTATAGACTTAATGAACCTATACTTGGGGCAGGCTAACTAATCATATCAAAATTTACAAAAGCTTTAAATACATACGTTAAACAGAGAAATCAGAACAGAGTAAAGAAACACAGAGAACAGAGTAACCAGAGCAGAATAAAGGGATACAGAGAAAAGAGTAACCAGAGCAAAGTAAAAAGACAAAGAGAAAAGAGTAATGTGATAAAGAGAAATGGTTTGAGTTACGATGTTGAAGAAGTAAAAGCTGTAAAGTTTGTATAGCATGATTGAACAGAGAAAGAAAGAGGTACTGCATAAGAATGTGAAAGTGACGATGATAATGAGAATGATTATGTGATGATCTGATGTGTGAAGGCAGTCAGATAGATGGTGGTACGACCACTGAGAGTGCTTTCCTGGGATACATAGCTATAATGCTATTCTGTAAGTCAGAGGACTCTTACAGAGGTATCGAGAACACATGACTAGCATATACTCCTGTAAGTCAAAGGACTCTTACAGTGAGAGTGTGTGTATGCTCTTGTAAGTCAAAGGACTCTTACAGAGAGTGTGTTGGGCAGATATAAGTTAACTAGCTCCGCCATGCAAGTCAAAGGACTCTTGCAGTGGGTTCCTAGTGCCGCCCTACAAGTCAAAGGACTCTTGCAGTGGTTTGCCTCACAAGTCAAAGGACTCTTGCGAGGGACATTGCCAACAGGAAAGCCTTACCTGGTCAGAGGACTCCGGGTAACGTCGGGAGCGGGTATGTAACCGACAAATGAGCTCATTACCTGCACTAGGGCTAGACATGCATCATACTTGGTTGTGCATTCTCTCTATTATGATTGTTGCATGAATGTATGCTTTCTCTGTTTGTATTCTATTCTCTGTGTTTGTGTCTGTGTTTTACTTTCTTGTATTCTTCTGTTTGTGATCTTTTTCTGTTTTCTCTATTTTCTCTATTTATCTGTCTTCTGTTTACTACTTCTCTATATTCTGTTATTAGTCTGCTAAACAACACAAAATTAATGACTGTTTACTACTTCTCTATATTCTGTTATTAGTCTGCTAAACAACACAAAATTAATGAACGTAACTAATAACCCCGACCCTACTAAGAACTCCCCAGTTCTTACCCCTTCTCTCTCCCTTCCCCCTTCAGATGGAAGTAAGAGTACCTTACCGTAGTTTGCTGATGATCGTTCGCAAGAAGAGGATTCTGCTCTAGATAGTTTTCTGAGTCTAGGGTGAATATCGTTCTCTGTTTATATGTACATACTGTGAAACCAGCCAACGTCTACACCCCGTTCGTATGCGCACTTTAACCTAAATCCTGTGTACGAGACTCCCGTTGTGTGGCTACTTGATGAGGTACCAGAGGGACGTCCTATGGCAATGTCTGATCGTGCAGAGGAATAGCAGATGATGTCCTACCTTTGGTGACATTCACCTGACTTGAGTTTTGAAGACTTAAAACGTACTTTCCCTCGCTTTAGTAGTTTAGAGGGACTAGGCGAGCATAGAGTCTAGGCTAGCCTGGGTGCCAGCTTAGGGACTTCTTGAACAGGTCAGGACCTGGGATGTTGTATGTATATATATGTATATAGTTATTATCTAGCCATATCTAGGGGTGTTCTAACTAAAAGTCTATACTTAAATAAAAGTTGGATCACTAAATGTTGTTGACTGCTTGTGATGTATTTATGTGTAGTTGTTTATAACCGTTTTATCTGTTATTATTTGTGAATTGATTATGAATGATACCGTTTGTTAATCCAAATGTTTTTTTAAAAAAAAAAGTACCTCGCAAATTAACTACATTTTTAACAACGAATCAGGCTCATATGATAAATAATAGATAATAATTAGGAAGACAAGTTGGTAGCGCTCAGTTTCTAGTATGATCATGACGTACAAGAAATTGGGTCGTTACAATTTGGTATCAGAGCAGTTCGTTCCCAGTAGAGCCTGGGGAGTGGACTGACTATGCTTCATTGCATACTCTGTTGTGTGTCTCATGCTTATAGAATATCTCAATGATATGTGTTGCATGATTGTTTCTGTGTTTTCATTTTGGGAATGTTCACACTTGACTCGAAGTGTTAAGACTGATCACCTTAACAATGATTGTTTGGTGTGAACAAGACTATAATGGGTTCACGGAGACAAGGCGTACGTGAAGGAATTCCTAATGTTAACTACGAGAGGGAACAGGAAACGTTTATGGCTACCATGAACGACGTGGCTGAAGTAGTGCGTGAAGCTGCTGTAGGAGCGGCTAGGGCTGTTGAACGTCTTGGAGTGAGAAATGGGGACGAGAATGGATACGGAGAAGATAATGGAAATGATGAGAATAACTTAGGGCATCTCGAAAGACCTATGACCCTTGCAACTTTTCTGAAAGTTAAACCGCCTAAGTTTAATGGTACACTCGTTGTGACCGATGCTGACAACTGGTTTCGAGGTATCGAACGATCATTGCGAGCGCAACATGTTCCGGAAGGCCAACACGTGGAGTTCGCTACTTATATGCTGGAAGGAGAAGCGGAGCATTGGTGGCAGGGGATACAGCGACTACTGCAACAGAATGAAAATGACATTCCTTGGGATACCTTTAGGGATGAATTTTATAAGAAGTATTTCCCGAGAGCAGCACGTGATGCCAAGGAGATGGAGCTTATGCAGCTGAAACAAGGGGATATGACTATTGCTGAGTATGCCCGTAAATTCGATGACTTGTGTCGTTTCTCCAAGATTTGTCAAGGGAACCCAGCAGACTTTGAGGAATGGAAGTGTTTAAAGTTTGAAGGAGGACTCCGAGAAGAACTAATGAATTATGTTGTTCCGCTAGAAATACGAAATTTTGCTGAACTAGTGAATAAAAGTAAACTAGTGGAAGAATGTTCAAAGAAGTCGGCGATAGCTCGAGCAAGTCGTAGGGAGGATTTACAAAGAGACTTTGTTCAGAATTTAGCCCCTAAAGGTCGCAACTTTAAAGCCATTGGTCAATTCCAGCATTGGAATGGAAACCACCGAGCTGTCAGCCTTCTAACTTGCAATAATGGTAGTGACAATAACTGTGACATTCGACAAGGACATGAGAGTCAACCTCACCAAGCTCAGAATGGTGTAATATGCCCAACTTGTGGAAAGAACCATGGTAATAGGCTTTGCCGGGTTAGAACAGGTTTATGTTACTATTGTAATAAGGAAGGACATCGGGCAAGAGACTGTCGGAAAAGAATGGTAGATGAGTCTGCTGGCAACACCATAAAGTTTAGATCTATCGCTCGAGGTAAGTTCTATGCTAATAATTTGCTTAAGTCAGATATCATTGCAACTTTTTACCTACGCCTCAAATTTTGAGGGCAAAATTTTCTTTTAGGAGGGTAGAATGTAACAACCCCGGTTTTCGAGTATGCGAGATCTTTTCTGAAAGTACGGAGAACTCCGGAGGATCAGTAAGGGGAGAAGCTCTGATATATTATCAAGTATCTCAATCCTAATTGTCATTATGTCATCTTTAAGTTATAACCTTTTATGGGATAAGCTCGATAATGCAATCGCGAAGAACCTAGTTTTTGAACCGTATCGGTTGGCAGTTTTGATTCTAATTCTCGTAAATAGTCTTTGTTTGACGAACCGGACTCGATTCATGAGAGGATAGAGATAATAGTATAATATTATCATTATATTAGTATTATAAAATGCTTGAATGATATTATAAGGTTACCAAGTCTGTTTTAGTTAAAAACAGAAAATCGGTTTAACCGGGTTCACAGTTTATTGGTGCAGCTTAGCACCAGCACTCTCTAATGACTTTAGCAATGCTAAGGCCTCATTATACATGTTCTATTATCATAATAAATATGTTACTAGTGTCATTTATGCTAGTAGCTCAGAAAATAATTTTTAGAGATGTTTTTACGAGTGTTCCGATACACCTAGTTTTAGTAGTTGTACACCAGAGATATTTTAATATTATTTTAATCCACCTCCAAGCCAACCAATCACAGCTCACCCTACACCCCCAAAACCCCCAAGGCTGCCTCATTTGCTCATTGTGGCCGAAAATCACCAAGAGAAAAAGGAGAGAAAGTTCTTGGTTCATAAATCTTCAAAGCTTGATTTCTTCTGAACTAAAACTCAAATCAAAACTCCGATTTCACCAAAATGATCCTCTCTTCTTCCTCTACATAACCATATAACATATCAAGGCTGGAAATAAGGTGAGATGGCTGTCTCCCTCCCTTTTCAATTCGGTTTTCAAGGAAAACCATGCAAAACATGTGTTTTCTTGATGTTTTTCCTTAGGAATCATGCTTAACTTGACTTGAGGGCCAAGAAACGTGAATTTCCAGCAAGTCTAAGGTGAGATATCTCTTCCTAACATACTGAGTGAGATTTGGTCAGTTGAGAGTTTTTGGATTTAAAGTTGTTCTTGATGTGATTTAGGAGGAAAAAGTGCTTAAGGACTACCTGAAAGTTTAACCGAATTAGGAGCAGCAAAACCAGGTAGGGTTTGACGAATTTAATCTTGATTGATTGTGTTTGAGTTGTGTAATTATGATATGGTTTGGCTGTGCTTGAAATTGATTGTTTATATGAGTGATTCTTGTTGAAAGTTTGTTGAAAATTTGATGAAATTTGATGATATTTAAGCTATGAATGTTGTTCTTGAGGGCTGCTGGAAAACGAAACCCTAGGCCTTAAATTGGGGTTCAATTTGTGTTAAAATCATGTAGAAAAGATGGGGTTTTAGTGGCTAGGAATTTATTATGAATTTTGGTAAAAATCGGTTGCTGAAAAGATTGAAAAACGGGTAAAAACAGAGAAAGAATTTGAAGAATATATGAAGAACATGAAGAACACTTTGAGTGTGGTGAAGAACATTGAAGAACACCTTTTAGATCTTAGAAAGGGCAAGGAAGTAAAATTTTTGGTGTTTAAGGGGTTATTTGGTAATTTCTGAAAGTTAGGGTGGTTGAAGTAGAAATATTAAAAGTTACTGGGGTAAAAAGTGAATTTTAAAGGTTAAAGGTTAAAGTAAAGTTAATTTTCGAAAATTAATGATAAAATAATAAATAATAATAAAATATTAAATAATAATATTTAATTAAAAATAATATTTTAATAAAAAATAATAAAATAATGCAGAAAAGGCAGTTTTCTGTAAAAGCTTTAGAAAGACAACTTTAAGTGCAGAATCTCATAATTACCTTCATAAAACACTTAGGGAGTGGTAATAACATGTTAGTGAGGAAAAGATAAAGAAAAGATAAAGGTTGAAGAAAATATAAAAGTCAAAGAAAAAGTCTGTAAAGTTTTAACAACAGAGAAACAGACAGAGACTAGTGAACAAACTAGGGCAACATAGTTGGTTCTTGATTTGCGAATAGGGTTAGGTATTATATGAAAAGTTAAACTGTTTCAGTATAGACTTAATGAACCTATACTTGGGGCAGGCTAACTAATCATATCGAAATTTACATAAGCTTTAAATACATACGTTAAACAGAGAAATCAGAACAGAGTAAAGAAATACAGAGAACAGAGTAACCAGAGCAGAATAAAGGGATACAGAGAAAAGAGTAACCAGAGCAAAGTAAAAAGACAAAGAGAAAAGAGTAATGTGATAAAGAGAAATAGTTTGAGTTACGATGTTGAAGAAGTAAAAGCTGTAAAGTTTGTATAGCATGATTGAACAGAGAAAGAAAGAGGTACTGCATAAGAATGTGAAAGTGACGATGATAATGAGAATGATTATGTGATGATCTGCTGTGTGAAGGCAGTCAGATAGATGGTGGTACGACCACTGAGAGTGCTTTCCTGGGATACTTAGCTATAATGCTATTCTGTAAGTCAGAGGACTCTTACAGAGGTATCGAGAACACATGACTAGCATATACTCCTGTAAGTCAAAGGACTCTTACAGTGAGAGTGTGTGTATGCTCTTGTAAGTCAAAGGACTCTTACAGAGAGTGTGTTGGGCAGATATAAGTTAACTAGCTCCGCCATGCAAGTCAAAGGACTCTTGCAGTGGGTTGCTAGTGCCGCCCTGCAAGTCAAAGGACTCTTGCAGTGGTTTGCCTCACAAGTCAAAGGACTCTTGCGAGGGACATTGCCAACAGGAAAGCCTTACCTGGTCAGAGGACTCCGGGTAACGTCGGGAGCGGGTATGTAACCGACAAATGAGCTCATTACCTGCACTAGGGCTAGACATGCATCATACTTGGTTGTGCATTCTCTCTATTATGATTGTTGCATGAATGTATGCTTTCTCTGTTTGTATTCTATTCTCTGTGTTTGTGTCTGTGTTTTACTTTCTTGTATTCTTCTGTTTGTGATCTTTTTCTGATTTCACTATTTTCTCTATTTATCTGTCTTCTGTTTGCTACTTCTCTATATTCTATTATTAGTCTGCTAAACAACACAAAATTAATGACTGTTTACTACTTCTCTGTATTTTGTTATTAGTCTGCTAAACAACACAAAATTAATGAACGTAACTAATAACCCCGACCCTACTAAGAACTCCCCAGTTCTTACCCCTTCTCTCTCCCTTCCCCCTTCAGATGGAAGTAAGAGTACCTTACCGTAGTTTGCTGATGATCGTTCGCAAGAAGAGGATTCTGCTCTAGATAGTTTTCTGAGTCTAGGGTGAATATCGTTCTCTGTTTATATGTACATACTGTGAAACCAACCAACGTCTACACCCCGTTCGTATGCGCACTTTAACCTAAATCCTGTGTACGAGACTCCCGTTGTGTGGCTACTTGATGAGGTACCAGAGGGACGTCCTATGGCAATGTCTGATCGTGCAGAGGAATAGCAGATGATGTCCTACCTTTGGTGACGTTCACCTGACTTGAGTTTTGAAGACTTAGAACGTACTTTCCCTCGCTTTAGTAGGTTAGAGGGACTAGGCGAGCATAGAGTCTAGGCTAGCTTGGGTGCCAGCTTAGGGACTTCTTGAACAGGTCAGGACCTGGGATGTTGTATGTATATATATGTATATAGTTATTATCTAGCCATATCTAGGGGTGTTCTAACTAAAAGTCTATACTTAAATAAAAGTTGGATCACTAAATGTTGTTGACTGCTTGTGATGTATTTATGTGTAGTTGTTTATAACCGTTTTATCTGTTATTATTTGTGAATTGATTATGAATGATACCGTTTGTTAATCCAAATGTTTTTTTAAAAAGAAAAGTACCTCGCAAATTAACTACATTTTTAACAACGAATCAGGCTCATATGATAAATAATAGATAATAATTAGGAAGACAAGTTGGTAGCGCTCAGTTTCTAGTATGATCATGACGTACAAGAAATTGGGTCGTTACAAAAAGCAATGCTTTTACCACACCAAACTTAAAATATTTGCACGTCCTCGAGGAAAAGAGGAAGGAAAGATGTAAAAGAAGAAGAAAATGGAGGAGATGGAAGGTGTATGTGTTTCGGCCAAGGGAAGGGGAAGGTGTGTATGATGTGTGAAAATGAAGGAGTGAATAGGGGTATTTATAGGAAAAGGGAAGGAGAGTGGCCGAAAGGTTTGGGTGGGTTTGGGAGGGAAATGGTTTTGAATTTTGAAGGTAGGTGGGGGTGGGTTTTTTGGGGGAAGAGTTAAGGAAGTGATTGGTGAAGGGTATTTGGGGAAGAGATATGGAGGTGATTGGTGAAGGGTATTTGGGGAAGGGTGTTGTAGAAAGGTGTGAAGAGGAGAGAGAGTGAGTTGAGGTTGGTGGGGATCTTGTGGCATCCACAGATCCTGAGGGGTCAAGGAATTTTCATCCCTGCTCCAATTGGGCGTTCAAAACGCCTTAGAGGGCAATTCTGGTGTTTAAACGCCAGTCTGCTGCCCTGTTCTGGCATTTAAACGCCAATTTTCCTTCCTATTCTGGCGTCTAAATGCCAGTTTGTTGCCCTGTTTTGGCGTTTAAATGCCAGTAAGTCCTTCCTCCAGGGTATGCTATTTTCAATGCTGTTTTTTTATTTTTTTTTCTTTATTTTTGTAATTGTCTTTGTGACTTAACATGATCATCAACCTAAAAGAAAACAAAATAATATAGATAAAATTAAAATAAAATTGGGTTGTCTCCCAATAAGTGCTTCTTTAATGTCAATAGCTTGACAGTGAACTCTCATGGAGTCTCACAGATGATCAGAGTATGGTTGAGATCTCTCAACACCAAACTTAGAGTTTGGTTGTGGCCTCCCAACACCAAACTTAGAGTTTGAATGTGGGGGCTCTGTTTGACTCTGTATTGGGAGCAACTCTTCATGCTTACTCTCCATGGTTACAGATGGAGAACCTTGAGTCTTTACTACAAGGCATTCTTCATTCACATGAAGGATCAACTCTCCTCTGTCAACATCAATCACAACTCTTGTTGTGGCTAGGAAGGGTCTTCCAAGGATGATGGATTCATCCTCATCCCTCCTAGTGTCTAGGATTATGAAATCAGCAGGGAAGTAAAGGCCTTCAACCTTCACTAGCACGTCCTCTACTAGTCCATAAGCCTTTTTCATAGATTTATCTGCCATCTCCAATGAGAATTTGGCAGCCTGTACCTCATAAATTTCCAGTTTCTCCATTACAGAGAGTGACATAATGTTTATCCCTGACCCCAGGTCACACAGAGTTTTTTCAAAGGTCATGGTGCCTATGGTACAGGGTATTAAGAATTTACCAGGATCCTGTTTCTTTTGAGGTAAATTTTGCTGAACCAATGTATTCAGTTCATTGGTGAGCAAGGGAGGCTCTTCCTCCTAAGTCTCATTACCAAATAGCTTGGCATTCAGCTTCATGATTGCTCCTAAATATTGGGTAACTTGCCCTTCATCAATGTCTTCATCCTCTTCAGAAGATGAATAGTTATTAGAGCTCATGAATGGTAAAAAGAGGTCCAAGGGAATCTCTATGGTCTCTGTATGAGTCTCAGATTCCTTTGGTTCCTCATTAGGGTATTCCTTACTGGCCACTGGACATTCCCAGAGGTCTTCCTCATTGGGATTCACGTCCTCCTCCTCCTTTAAGGTTTCGGCCATGTTGATTATATCAATGGCCTTGCACTCTCCTTTGGGATTCTCTTCTGTATTGCTTTAGGAGAAGTTTCAGTAACCCTTTTACTCAGCTGGCCCACTTGTGCCTCTAAATTTCTAATGGAGGATCTTGTTTCAGTCATGAAACTAAGAGTGGCCTTAGATAGATCAGAGACTATGTTTGCTAAGCTAGAAAGATTCTACTCAGAATGCTCTGTCTACTGCTGAGATGATGATGGGAAAGGTTTGCTATTGCTAAACCTGTTTCTTCCACCATTGTTATTATTGAAGCCTTGCTTCTGTTGATCCTTCCATGAAAAATTTGGATGATTTTTCCATGAAGGATTATAGGTGTTGCCAAAGGCTTCACCCATGTAATTCACCTCTGCCATTGCAGGGATCTCAGGATCATAAGCTTCTTCTTCAGAAGATGCTTCTTTAGCACTGTTGGATGCATTTTGTAATCCATTCAGACTCTGAGAAATCATATTGACTTGTTGGGTTAATATTTTGTTCTGAGCCAGTATGGCATTCAGAGCATCAATTTCAAGAACTCCTCTCTTTTGAGGCGTCCCATTACTCACAGGATTCCTCTCAGAGGTATACATGAATTGGTTATTTGCAACCATTTCAATAAGTTCCTGAGCTTCTACATGCGTTTTCTTTAGGTGAATGGATCCACCTGCAGAGTGGTCCAGTGACATCTTGGAAAATTCAGACAGACCATCATAAAATATATCTAATGTGGTGCATTCTGAAAGCATGTCAGAATGACACTTTTTGTTCAGTTGCTTGTATCTTTCCCAAGCTTCATGGAGGGACTCACCATCTTTTTGTCTGAAGGTCTGAACATCCACTCTAAGCTTGCTCAACTTTTGAGGAGGAAAGAACTTGGCTAAGAAATCCGTGACCAGCTTATCCCAAGAGTCCAGGCTATCTCTAGGTTGTGAGTCCAACCATATTCTAGCTCTGTCCCTTATAGCAAAAGGGAAAAGCATAAGCTTGTAGACCTCATGATCAACTCCATTGGTCTTAACAGTATCACAGACCTACAAGAACTCAATTAAAACTGAAAAGGGTCTTCTGATGGTAGTCCATGACACTTGCAGTTCTGTTGCAGTAGAGAAACTAATTGAGGCTTTAGCTCAAAATTGTTTGCTCGTATGGCAGGGATTGAGATGCTTCTTCCATAGAAGTTGGAAGTTGGTGTAGTAAAATCACCAAGCATCTTCCTTGCATTGTTGTTTGGTTTGGCCATAATTGTTTCTTTTGCTGCTTCCTTTTTGAAAATTTCAGTGAGGTCCTCTTCAAAGTTTTGTGCTTTAGCTGCTCTTAGCTTCCTCTTCAGAGTCCTTTCAGGTTCAGGATCAGCTTCAACCAGTATTCCTTTATCTTTGTTCTTGCTCATATGAAAGAGAAAAAACAAAGAAAATATGGAATCCTCTATGTCACAGTATAGAGATTCCTTGAGGTGTCAGAGGAAAACAAGAATTGAAGGATGAGGTAGGTAAGAAAGAATTCAAACATACAAAGAGAGATGGAGTTCGAATTTACAATGGAGGAGGAATGTTAGTGTTTAAATAGAAAAAAATAAGAGAGGGGAGAGAATTTTCGAAAATAAAAAGAATAAAATTTAAAATAAATTTTTGAAAAATTGGTTGTGGTTTTCAAAAATTAAGACTGAGAAGGTGGTTTTGAAAAAGATAAGAAATAAAGTTGAAAAAGATATGACTTAAAAAGATATGGTTGAAAAGATAAAATTAACAAGATTTGACTTTTTTAAAAAGTTAATGACTTGATTAACAAGAAACTAAAAGATATGATTCCAAATTTCAAATATTGAATCTCTCTTAACAAGAAAGTAACAAACTTGAAATTTTTTGAATCAAGATTTTTGAAAATATGAGGAAAGGATTTGATTTTTGAAAAAGATATGTTTGAAAAGATATGATTTTGAAAAAGATATGATTGAAAATATTTGATTTGAAAAAGATTTGATTTAAAAAAAATATGAAGATTTGAAAAAGATTTGATTTGAAAACAAAATTCCTCTCCTTGTATCATCCTGGCGTTAAACGCCCAGGAGCTGCATGTTTTGGGCGTTTAACGCCCAATTGCTGCATGGTTTGGGCGTTTAAACGCCCAGCCAGGTACCCTGGCTGGCGTTTAAACGCCAGTTTTCCTTCTTCACTGGGCGTTTTGAACGCCCAGCTTTTTCTCTGTAATTCCTCTACTTTATGTTCTTGGATCTTCATTTTGCTAAATCCTTTATTCAAGAAGATATGTTTTCAATTTTGAAAAACAACAAAATGAGTCAAAACATATAATTCTTGGATCAAAACACATGATATATGCAAGAACATTATGAACACCAAGAACAATCTTGAAAATTAAGATGAACATCAAGAACTCAGTTTTCTTAATAAAAGAAAACACGGAGGACACCAAACTTAGAACTTTCTCATGTTTGGACCATATGAATGCAAGAATGCATATGTAGAACATCATGCAGTGCAAATCAATAAATCATGAAGATCAAACAAGGCAATTCATCAAGAACCACTTGAAGACCATCAAGAACACAATGCAAGTGTTTCAAAAATTGCAAGACAATTAAAATCATGCAACTGACACCAAACTTAAAATTTGGCCCTAAATTCAATCAAAACCCATGAAATATTTTTGAGTTTTTATGATTTTATGAATTTTTTGGGTTTTTTTTTTTGAAAATATCTTTTTGGAAAAATGAAAACAAATAAAAAACTTTTGAAAGATTTTTGAAAACTTTTTGAAAAGAAAATAAAAATTACCTAATCTGAGCAACAAAATGAACCGTCAGTTGTCCAAACTCGAACAATCCCCGGCAATGGTGCCAAAAACTTGGTGCACGAAATTATGATCTCAATGGCGCCAACAACTTGGTACGGACAATTGTAATCTCAACTCTTTTTCACAACTTCGCACAACTAACCAGCAAGTGCACTGGGTCGTCCAAGTAATAAACCTTACGTGAGTAAAGGTCGATCCCACGGAGATTGTCGGCTTGAAGCAAGCTATGGTCACCTTGTAAATCTCAGTCAGACGGATTCAAATGGTTATGGAGTTTTAATAATTAAAAGATAAATAAACAGAAAATAAAGATAGAGATACTTATGTAAATCATTGTTGGGAATTTCAGATAAGTGTATGGAGATGCTTTATCCCTCTTGAATCTCTGCTTTCCTACTGCCTTCATCCAATCCTTCATACTCCTTTCTATGGCAAGCTGTATGTAGGGCGTCACCGTTATCAATGGCTACTTCCCATCCTCTCAGTGAAAAAGGTCCTCTATGGTTTCCTGCATGGCTAATCAGCTGTTGGTTCTCGATCATGTAAGAATAGGATTTACTATCCTTTTGCGTCTATCACCACGCCCTACAGTCGCGAGTTTGAAGCTCGTCACAGTCATCCCATCCCAGATCCTACTCGGAATACCACAGATAAGGTTTAGACTTTCCAGATCTCAAGACTGCTGCCAATGGATTCTAGCTTATACCACGAAGACTCTGATCTCACGAAATGGAAGGCTCTGTTGTCAGGAGAGGCAACCATGCGTCGTGGACCAGGAATCCAAGATATACACACTCTAGCTTTCGCAGGTAGAATAGAAGTGTTTGTCAAGCACGCGTTCATAAGTGAGAATAGTGATGAGCGTCACGAATCATCACATTCATCAGGTTGAAGTACGAATGAATATCTTAGAATAAGAATACGCATGAATTGTATTGAAACAAGTAGTAATTGCATTAATACTCGAGGAACAGCAGAGCTCCACACCCTTAATCTATGGTGTGTAGAAACTCCACCGATGAAAATACATAAGTGATAAAGGTCCAGGCATGGCCGTGAGGCCAGCCCCAAATGTCTAAGATTGCATAAACAGATCAAAGATAGATACCAAGTTTCCTAATACAATAGTAAAAAGTTCTATTTATAATGAAACTAGCCACTAGGGTTTACAGAATTGAATAAATAGTGCAGAAATCCACTTCCGGGGCCTACTTGGTGTGTGCTTGGGCTGAGCATTGAGCTTTACACATGTAGAGGCTTCTCTTGGAGTTAAATGCCAGCTTTTATGCCAGTTTGGGTGTTTAACTCTGGTTTGTAACGTGTTTCTGGAGTTTAACTTCAGAATAGGGCAGAGAATGGGCGTTTGAACGCCAGTTTGCGTCATCAAAACTCGAGCAAAGTAATGACTATTATATATTGCTGGAAAGCTCTAAATGTCTACTTTCCAACGCAATTGAGAGTGCGCCATTAGAAGTTCTGTAACTCCAGAAATTCCACTTCTAGTTCAGAGAGGTCAGAATCCAATAGCATCTGCAGTCCTTTTTCAGCCTCTGAATCAGATTTGTGCTCAGGTCCCTTAATTTCAGCCAGAAAATGCCTGAAATCACAGAAAAAAACACAAACTCATACTAAAATCCAGAAATATGAATTTTTCATAAAAACTAATAAAAATATCCCAAAAAGTAGCTAGATCCTACTAAAAACTACCTAAAAACAATGTCAAAAAGCGTATAAATTATCCACTCATCAGCGCCCAAGGAGCAGAGACTAGCATCCAAACGCCCAAAGAGGACCCCCTAGCCAGCGTTCAACACCCTAGAGGCCTCATAGCACGTGGATCTCATCAAAGTTCAGCCCAAACACTCACTAAGTGGGCCCCAGAAGTGGATTTTAGCACTAAAAAGTCTGTTTTACCCTTACGAATCATTATTTTAGTATTTAAAGTAGAAGATCACTCTTTCTTAAGAGAGCTTCGCGCATCATTCAGCATATTTTCATTTTACACATTGTATTCTCCTATCAGTATGAGTTTCTAAACCTCCTAGGTTGAGGGGGAGCCCTGTTGATTCCTATGAATTAATAAAAGTATTACTGTTTCTCTTCGATCCATGTTTGATTTAATTCTAAGATATATACTCGTTCTTCAACATTGTGAATAGGATGATCAGTGACAATCAGCTTTGTTAATCATACTAGGATCACGTGCCTGACAACCACCCGTGTCTACTTGGGTTCGTGTGAATACATGACTGGAAAGCGCGAACCGCCAGCTTGATTATACATCGCTCAGACGGCTAATCTACGACTTCGTTGGGGGCTTATCGAGACACTAGTTCAGCCAATTTTTGGAGAGATTAGGGTCTCTGTGGTAGAGTTTATAACCCAAAGAAGTAGCATTCTCTGATTCGGAAGATCCGACCTTGTCTGTGGCATTTTGACTAGGATTGCCAAGAAAATAAACTGCTAGAGCTTCACCGTTGTTCAGATTGGATGACCACGGCCAATGGCGTTTGATCTGAAATAGAGGAGATTGATGACCACGGACAATGGCGTTGATCACTCATATTTAGAAAGTTAATTCAAAAAAACAAAGCAACTCCAATCCTTAACCATATTCCTGTTATTGATTGCCCTCTTCTCAATCCAACAACCTTCTGAGTCGCCTGACTAAGACCTGTAAGATAACCATAGCTTTTTTCAAACCTCAATCCTCGTGGAATCGACCCTAATTCACTCAGGTATTACTTAGATGACCCACTGCACTTGCTAGTACAGCTGTACAGAGTGTGGGGATTCGTGCACCAAGTTTTTGGCGCTGTTGCCGGGGATTGTTCAACTTTGGACAAACTAACGGATTGTCTTGCTCCATAGATCAGGTAATTTTTATTTGTGTCAAATCTTCAAGTTTGGTGTCTTATTGTTTTTCTTTTAATTTTCAAAAATTTATGTTTGGTTTTCTAAAAATTTTAAGTTTCGTGTTGGAAAAGCATAGCTTTTTCCTTTCCATTACCATTCATGGCACCCAAGGTTGGAGAACCATCTAGAAAGAGAAAACGAAAGGCAGTAGCCTCCATCTCTGAATCTTGGGAGATGGAGAGATTCATCACCAAAGCCCACCAAGACTACTTCTATGAAGTAGTGGCAGAGAAGAACATGATCCCTGAGGTCCCTTTCAAACTAAAGAAGAATGAGTATCCAGAAATCCGAAGAGAGATTCGGAGAAGAGGTTGGAAAGTCCTAACCAGTCCCATTCAGGATGTTGGGATTTTAATGGTGCAAGAGTTCTATGCTAATGCATGGGTTACTAAAACCATCACAGTAGTGTGAACCCAAATCCAAAAAATTAGAACACCATGGTCCGAGGGAGAATCTTAGGTTTCAGCCCGGAAAGTGTGAGGTTGGTGTTCAACGTGCCTTTGATGCAAGGAGATCCATATCCTTACACTAGGAGAGTCAATTTTGATCATAGATTGGATCAAGTGCTCTCAAATATCTGTGTGGAAGGAGCACAGTGGAAAAAGGATTCCCAAGGCAAGCCTATTCAACTAAGAAGGCTTTACCTAAAGCCCAAAGCTAGAGGATAGTTGGAATTTATCCAACGTTCTATCATCCCCCACTAGCAACCAGTCAGAAGTGACTGTTGATATAGCTATCATGATCCATTGCATCATGATTGGATGTGAGGTGGAAGTACATGAGGTGATTCCTTAAGAACTACACAAGATAGCTGAGAAGCCTTCCACCAATGCAAGGTTGGCATTCCCATACCTCATCTGTCATTTATGCAATTCGGCTGAAATTGTCATGGTAGGAGATATCTCCATTGAGGAGGACAAGCCCATCACTTAGAAAAAGATAGAGAAAACTAGAGAGCATGCATAAGAGCATGTGCAGCCGCCTCAACATGAGATCCCTGAGATGCCTCAAGGAATGTATTTTCCTCCTCAAAGCTATTGGGATCAATGGCAGACTTCTCTTGGAAAACTAAGCACTAACATAGAGCAATTGTGGGTGGAGCATCAAGAGCATTCCATCACCCTCAATGAAATAAGAGAATATCAAAGATCGATTAGAGAAGATCAAAGCGCTTTGAGGGAATAACAACAGAGGCAAAGGACTGACATTGAAGAGATCAAACATCACATTGGATCATCAAGAAGGAGCACTACCCGCCACCATTAAAGGTGGATTCGTTCTCTTTTACCTCCTTTCCTTTTTATTATTTTTCTATTTTCGGTTATGTATTACCTGTTCTCTTGTTCTTGTTGCATAATCATTTACATTGATGTCTTAAAGATGTAGAATGTTCCATATATCTCTCATCTTGCTTAAAAGAAAATTTTATTTAAAAATAATTAAGAGATACATGAATTTCAAGTTTGAAATAAGAATAGTTCAATTATTTTGATGTGGTGGCATTGCTTTCAGTTTCTGAATGTATGAATAAACAGTACGTATTTGAAGTTGGAATTTTAGAATGTTGGCTCTTGAAAGAATGATGTAAAAGGAAAAGTATTATTGGCAATTTGAAAAATCCAAAAATTGATTCTTGAAGCAAGAAAAAGCAGCAAAAATAAAAAGAAAAAGCATGTTGCAAAAGAAAAAATAAAATATGCATGCAAAAAGAAAAAAATGGCCGAAAAAAATAAAAAGCAGAAAAATCCATTACTGCCCAAAAATGCAGGAAAATGAGGGCAGATTGAAAAAGCCAATAACCCTTTAAACCAAAAGGCAAGGGTAAAAGGATCCAAGGCTTTGAGCATCAGTGGATAGGAGGGCCTAAAGGAATAAAATCCTGGTCTAAGCGGCTCAACCAAGCTGTCCAAAACCATGTGCTTATGGCATGAAGGTGTCAAGTGAAAAGCTTGAGACTGAGCAGTTAAAGTCGTGATTCAAAGCAAAAAGAGTGTGCTTAAGAACTCTGGACACCTCTATCTAGGGATTCTAGCAATGCTGAATCACAATCCAAAAGGGTTCACCCAGTTAAAGTATCTGTGGCATTTATGTATCTGGTGGTAATACTTAAAAACAAAGTGCTTAGGGTAACGGCCAAAACTCCGAAAGCTTGATGCCAGGGCATCTTGGCCAGTTTCACTGACCTTTTCTTTACTATTTTAGGGTAGTTTCATGCATTTTCTTAGTAAATAAGCAAGTTTTGGGTTAAAATACACTTACATCTTGATTCAAGCAAACATTGTGAACTTTACATGATTTCATGAGAATTATGCAGGAATTGAATGATAAAATGGATGATGCATGATCTCATGACATGGAACAGAGCATTGATGCACCCTGTTTGTTTGATTTCAGGACAAAGGAAGCAAAGAACAGCCACGTTAGCCTCACTAACGTGACCACTAACGTGGAATGGGAGCAAGCTTGCAGCGTTAGTGGAAAAGTTATCATCAATAATGCCTTCGAAAGCCATCATATCCCACGTTAGTTGCCATGTTAGTTACTTTAACGTGGAAGGAAAGGGAAGCTCCAACGTTAGTGGTAAAAGTAAACACCACTAACATTCCAAAAGGCCACACAAAGCCACGTTAAGAGTCACGTTAATCCAATTAACGTGAACTCTAACGTGGAGTAAAGAAGAGATCACCAACGTTAGTGACACTCACCTTTGTCACTAACACTGGATCAGGCCAAGATTGCCTACGTTAATGGTCACGTTAAGACCACTAACGTGAATGGTAACGTGGAGCAAGGGATGATAGGCCAACGTTAATGACACTCACCTTTGTCATTAACGTTGGAGATGGCAAGCACACCCACGTTAGTGGTCACATTAATGCTATTAACGTGAAGCACTAACGTGGGAAGAAGGGGCGTTTTAAAGCGTTAGTGACAAAGGTAAGTGTCACTAACGCTCTCGAGCTTTGGCATGCCCACGTTAAGGGCCACGTTAGTTACACTAACGTGGATCATTAACGTGGGAAAGAGGGATAAGGAGCAGCGTTATTGGTAAAAGTGAGTGCCAATAACGTTTGCGAAGGGCCAAGAGGCTACGTTAGTGGTCACGTTAGTACCACTAACGTTGAAGTTAACGTGGATCAATTGTTTTGGAACGTTAGTGACAAAGTTATCGTTACTAACGCTTTCGAACCTAAGTTTACACCTAACGTTAACACCACTAACGTCCTAACTAACGTCCTATCATGCCTGACTCACATTCTTTCTGCAAGCAAAGCTGAGCCCATGGAAGACTGTAACTGCTTCAACTAAAGATCAAGGGCCCATATTCAAGACTTGAAGACTTAACTAGAAGATCAGAAGAGTAGTATATATAGGAAGTAGTTTTGAACTAGAAGGAGGCTGGGCATTATTGGGGACTACATTCTGTATATTTACTTTTCCTACAAATTCTAGTTTACTTTCAGAATGCACTCTTCTCTATCATCTTCCATTTTCAGAGCTATGAACAACTAAACCCCTTTTCATTGGGTTAGGGAGCTCTGTTGTAATTTGATGGATCAATTATAGTTTTCATTCTTCTTCCTCTTTCTTTTCTCTTGATTTACTAGAAAGCTTTCGATCTTAAATCAATTGGTTAGTTGTCTTGGAAAAGAAACTCTCCATAAATGGATCTCCTCTAAGCCTTGGAAAAGGGATGAGGAGATCATGCTAGAATTACTTTCTCATGTTGGACTGAATTGGGGTTTGGATGGATATAGTGACATGTAATCCTACCAATACTTTGATTTGGAAATACATGTGGTATAATCAATGACCATACTTCATCTCTTCTCATGAACAATTAAATCAAGGAATTGGGCAATTGTTCAAGCTTAGAGAGATTGGGTTGCCAAGGAATTGGGATCCAATCACTTAAGATTGCCAAGGAGATCAATGAATGAATTGATTGAGGAAGAGATGAGAATGAACTTGATCCGGAGAATGCAACATCTCCTAAGCCCAATGAATTCCCCATTTATGATCTTACCCATTCTCTTTACCTTCTGCCATTTACTTTTATGTTCATCTCCCCAAATCCCCATTTAAGATTCTGTAATTTACTTTCTGCAATTTACTTTCCGCCATTTATTTCCAGCATTTACATTTTCTATCATTTGCTTTCCCGCCATTTAATTTTTTGCAATTACCAACTCAACTTCTACTTAGCTCAACTAGAACATTCCTCCAATTAAAGTTGCTTGACCAATCAATCCCTGTGAGATTCGACCTCACTCTATTGTGAGTTTTTACTTGACGACAATTTGGTATACATGCCGAAGGGAAATTTGTTGAGAGACATGTTTTTGTGCATCAAGTTTATGGCGCCGTTGCCGGGGATTGATTTTGTATCGACAATGATTAAGTTGGAGGATAACTAGATTGAGCAATTTTCATTGTTTTGATTATTTCATCTTAGTCATTTACTTCCAGTTTAGCTATTTCGTTTCCGTTTTCTTTTTTCTTCATCTGTTTTCCTGGCCATCTACCATTTAGTTCACTAACCCACTAACTGTTTGATACACTGCACCACTCACACTAACAGCCATCCTAACAAGAGTAATTTCTTCATTTATTTTCTTTCTTGCTTTTTGCTCTGTTGGTTATATGACAGGTAGAAGAAGCGAAGCTTCAACTTCGTTTGATTCTGAACCTGAGAGGACCTTCCGTAGATTAAGGAGGGAAGCAAGAGGGAAGAGAGTCATTGGTGCTGAGGAAGAAGAGGAGTATTTTGAAATAGACATAGAGGAGAATATGGATAACCACCATGAAGAAGAAGCTCACAAGCATGCCAGAGAAGGCCCAATGAATCATGCTGGGCAAGAGAGAAGAGTTCTAGGCTCTTACCTCAACCCAAACCCAAGAAATTGTGGAAGTAGCATTTAAAAGCCAACCACACATGCCAATAACTTTGAACTAAAGCCCCAGCTCATCACCCTCGTTCAGAACAACTGTGCATTTGGAGGAAGCGCCCAAGAAGACCCCAATCAACATCTAACCACCTTCCTAAGGATATGTGATACTGTGAAGTCTAATGGCGTTCATCCTGACACCTATAGACTGCTTTTGTTTCCCTTTTCACTCAGGGATAAAGTATCTAAAGGCTGGAATTTTTCCCAAAGGAGAGTTTAACAACATGGGAAGATGTGGTGAACAAATTCTTGGCAAGATTCTACCCTCCTCAAAGAATCAACAGGTTAAGAGCTGAGTTACAAACCTTCAAGCAAGAAGATGGTGAAACTCTCTATGAGGCATAGGAGAGGTTTAAGGACTTAACCATAAGGTGCCCACCAGACATGTTCAATGAATGGGTGCAACTACACAATTTCTGTGAGGGTCTTTCTTATGAATCAAAGAAGGCAGTAGACCACTCATCTGGGAGATCTCTGAACAAGAAAAAGACCATTGAAGAAGCCACAGATGTCATCGAGGCTATAGCTGAGCATGACTACTTCTATGCTTCTGAAAGGAGCAACACTCGAGGAGTGATGGAGTTAAACCATATGAATGCACTGCTGGCTCAAAACAAGATGATCAACAAGTAGTTAACTGACCTTACCCAAAAGATGGAAGGGAACCAAGTTGCAGCAGTTACCACTTCATCATCAGCTCAAGAAGGAGTAAATACAGAGGAAGAGAGTGATTGGGAACAAGCCAACTATATTGGGAACTCACCTAGGCAGGCCCATGACCCATACTCCAAAACTTATAATCCTGGTTGGAAGAATCACCCGAACTTTGGGTAGGAAAATCAACAAGATCAAGGCCAGGATCAAAGACGTCACAACCCCAACAACAATGCAACTCACCAGCATTTCACACAGAGATCATATCAACACCCACCCAATAGTACCTCTCAACATCCACATCAAAACCAAAATGGCCCTTCTCACCTCTCCTACCTCAATTCACCATCACCACCCGAAGATAGACTCTCCAGAATTGAGACTCTACTTGAAGGTATATGTAAGGAAGTCCAAGACAACAAAGTGTTCAAGGATGAAGTGCGAGCTAATATCAAAAACCAGGGAGACACCATCAAGAGGCTGGAGTCTCAAGTGGGATATCTTTCTCAGCAGATTTCCAAGCCTATTGATAGCTTCCCAAGTGACACAGGGAAAAACCCGATAGGTGAAGCCAAGAAGGTAAGATGGGAAGAATTCAAGATGGTCACTATAAGTGATAAGGGGAGTGTGGAAGAACTGAACAAACCATTAGAACGCTCTCAAGATATTCCAGCAGAGAAGCAAGAGAAGAGTGACCAGGAAACCAACCCCAAACAAAGGAAGGAGCTAAGGGAGAAGGAGATTCTGAACCCATATGCACCTTTTCCCCAAAGACTAAAGGAGGTGTATAAAGGAGAATGTATTCAAGGTTCCTCGACATGTTTGCATCTCTCCATGTAAACATACCATTCATCAAGGCTCTCCAACAAATGCCCTCATACATTAAGTGTATGAAAGAACTGCTAACCAAGAAAAATTCACTAAAGGGAGGGCAAACAATAGTGATGAATAAGGAGTGCAGTGCTTTCATTCAAACAGAGTTGCCTACAAAAAGGGAGGATCCAGGGAGTTTTCACATCCCTTGTGCTATAAGAGAAACAAGGATTGATAAGGGACTCTGTAACCTGGGAGCAAGCATCAACTTAATGATTTTTATCCCTCATGAAGAAGCTTCAAATCAATGAGCTAACGCCCATGGATGTAATCATCAAGTTGGCTAACAAAACTCAAAAACAAGCAATAGGAGTGGTTGAAAACGTGTTGGTGATGGTTGGGAACTACTTCCTTCCCACAGACTTTGTTATCTTGGAGATGAAAGAGAGTCACTTCCATCCAATCATATTGAGAAGACCATTCCTAGCCACAGCTAGAGCACTTCTAGATGTGGAGCAAGGAGAGCTAATACTGAGGATACATGATGAACAACTTACCTTCAATATCTTCAAACCCTAACAAGAAGCAGATCAAGAAAACAAGGAATTAAGGGAGGATCACAATAAGGCATTGGTGGAAGAAACAAGCACAGAAGCACACACAATACACATGAGAATCCTTTTGGTTGACAAATAATACAGTCAGAAGGCACAACAGCTAAGGGAAACCCAAGAGGAGCTAAACCCACCTAAGTCATATGAGACTAGCAATAAAATTTCCCTTGACAAAGAGGCCACAAGGAGCAGGGTAGCATTAAAAGAAACAAGGAAGAAGGCACCAAGGGGATGGAGGAACAAGAAGATCCCAACAGAGGATTTCTCTCCAGGGGATGAAGTAATCTCTGCTCATTTCCCATCTATCCCACCTCATCTCCCCACCATCCCATCTCAGCTACCTCAAGTGTACACCATCAGAAGAATTCTCTCCGTGGAACATGTGGAGATTCTTAATAAAGCCAATGGAGGTCGATTCATTGTGAGATGGTAAGATTTGAGGCATTACCAACCACCCTGACAAAGGCCAAACGTAAAGCTAATGACGCAAAAGAAGCGCTTCATGGGAGGCAACCCATGTTTTATATCCTTTCCTTTAGACCTTTAATAGTTGTTAATAAAGCAAGGTTCATGAATTCCAAATCAACTTTGACAAATACTTAGAAGAGTCCCTTGTATGCAACATATAGTGAACAACAAGTTTGGTGTTCAAGACACACCAAGAGGGCATGAATACAATTCATATCATGTCAATCTTAGAGCCTTAATCAACTCTCTCTACATTACATGCTCACAAACTAAGTTTGGTGTCACCAATGTTGCATACATAAACACTTAATTGATCAGTTGGTTTGCATTCATGAATAGCATTTAGTTGTTTAAAAACAAAAAATTTAAAAAGTAGCCAGTCCACTCTTTAACTTTGGCCACAAAAAAAAATTCAAATAACTTTTGCATTCCTTTTGTTTTTTATAGGAAATGAAGGAAGGATTGGAGAAAACTAATGGGACAACCCAAAGGAAGGGGGTTCGACCACTTCAAAAGGGGGACTATACACATGTCTTCAAAGGGGGTACCTTGGGAAGTGTTGCCATGCAACATTGGAAGAAGGATATCCTTGTAGACCGAACCAAGAACCTCATAAAGGTGGTGATCATTGTCCTCATTTCATCCCAAATCCCAACCATCCACCATTGGTTTTTACTCTCAATCCACACCCTTCAATCACCCATCCCCCTCTCATTCCGTACCTCCCCACATTCCAAAACGCTCCCCTCACATTTCTTTCTTTCGGAACACACACTCAAAACTTCTTCTTCCATCAAAAGCTTTCTCACACACTCTCATAGCTACATATTTTAAGCTACAATCATCCATACTTCTACAAATTCGAATTCAAAGGTCACTCATGGCATCGTCGAGCTCTAAAAGAAGAAAAGAGAAGGAGCCTATGGAGCAACCCCCTTTTGATAAGAAGAAATTTAGAACCTTTCACCATGCATTACAATTTGGGTGGATGGTTGATAAAGAGATAATATATGAGCTAGGCTTTCAAGTCAAAAAAATTGAGTGCCCCGAAATCACAGAGAAGGTGGAAAAGAGAAGATGGGAGCTCCTCACTGATACGGTCACAAAAGTAAACGCAACTCTTGTAAGAGAGTTTTATGCAAACGCAGTCAGGTATGATAGGGCAGATGAATCTTATATAAGCTTCGTAAGAGGGGTAACGGTGGATTTTAGTCCTATGAACATCTTGAAGGTGTTAAAGCTACGAACCATACCATTCACAGAAGTGAGCTATCAATCCAGAATAGATAGCAGTCCCAACTATGACCAGATTGTGGATGATATCTGCATACCAGGAGCGGATTGGGTAAGAGATTCCCATAGAAAGCTGTTCCGAGGGTTACCTGAAACTGTAGGTCGATCTCGGATGAGATCTTCTGTAATGGTTGGAGTTGTTGTGTCCGATTTGTTGGACTTGGTGGCAGTGCTGATTCCTTCGTCCCCAGAGGGTAGGGGGTACCTGCAAGGGACTCCGATGCTTAAGTTAGCAAGGGTATTAAACAGGTATTGAGTAGAATCAGAGTATGAGTTATACCAGGGTGCTCCAGCGTATTTATAATGGTGTAGAGTGACCTGTGTAGATAAGATAAGTTAGTTATTTTATCTTATCTTTATCTTTCATGGGAACCGCCCTTATCTCTATAGGCTTGGGCTGCCTTTGGATTGGGGTCGTGTTCCTCTATTTGGGCCCTTTGTTGGGCTTTCCTGTGACTTGGCTGAGCTCTTTGAGAAGAGGTCAGGTCATCCTGACCTGAAGAGGTCGGTCGCTTTGTCTGTAGAACATCCTGGGTCGGACAGCTTTGACCAAAGGTATGAACAGTGCCCCTGTTCGAGCTCGGTCTTCCTTTTGAGGTTGAGTCTTTAGTTTTAAGACTTTTGATCCTTCTCGGGTGAAGCCGAACTCGAGCATTTTGTCGCTTTTGTCTTTGTAGGGTTCCCTTTTTGAATGAAGAACGTTTCGTTTCCTCTGAGAGCGCGCGCTTTTTAGCGTCCTTGCCTTGGGAATGCACGAGGGTTTTAATGCCTTCATTAATTGGTTTTGATGCTCCGTTTCTTTGTTCTTTTTAAACTTTTCACAAAACGGTTTCTCTTCTCTATTTCGTAACTCCCCTTATCTTTCTCACCTTCCCTGAAAACCTACGTTTCTTGGTGTCTCAACATAGTTTTGGCGATCGTGAGTGCTTCCGGCGGCAACTTCTGGCCTCTTCGTTTTCAACCTTCTTCCATATTCTTCTCCTTTTTTCAGGTTAGTTTTTCTTTTTTCTTCCGTCGTCTATTTTGCTGCTCTGTATTTGCTTTTGAAGTTTCGACTGAGTGCATGTTGGAAAACTTGAATCTTTGTATATTATCACGCTCAGTTTATCACTGTGATGCATGCCTTCTGGTCTTCTTTTTGCCCTTATGTATGCTTCTGGGTGTTTTCTCCTGATTTAGCTTTTTAGGGCTTCGTATGCTATTCCTGTTTTGCTGAACTTTGTTGTTTTGAGGAAGTTTGCTCCTTTTGATGGCTTTTATTCTGTTGATTAATTTTCATTGATGGAGATGGCTTCGTGAAGGAACTTTTTTTCTTTTGGCAGCTCATTTGCGTTTTGTTTTTCTTTTTGGGATGTTAATTTCTTTGGGAAAGGTTCTTCTTTGCTTTTGCTGCGAATTTTGTTCGGGCGTTTATCCTTGTAGATTTTCCTGACTCTTTGTTCCCTGGTTGCCCCCAAAAGATGCCCCTGGACTTTTGGGAGTGGGTCCTGGAGTTTCTTTTGCTGTTTGTGCCGTGTTTGGACTGTACTGGCTGAGTTGTTTTGGTTTTGTCCGAGATGTTTTTAGTAATCCGCTCTTTTTTTCTTGTTTGTAGGACTAGTTGGCTATGTCTTCTCGCAAAAATATTATAGAGACGTCTTCTAAGGTTCCTAAGGGTATGTCCGATTGGCTGGACTCCCTTGTTTTGATGCGTGTTTCTATGGTCAATGTTGAATTCTGTGTGGAGCTTAGGAAGCATCACCGTCTCTGTAAGAGTAGGGATCAAGAGAAGAATTATGAGTTGGTGGCAGTTGACTCCGAAGAGAGGGTTTGCTTTCCTGCCCTAACCCAGGGGGAGCGCCTTTTCTTTTATGCTTATGACTATTTCTTCAGCCAGTTGGACATCATCTTTCCTTTTACCTCGTTTGAGACTGATTTGTTGTGGTCGTGTAATGTAGCTCCGTCGCTGCTCCATCCGAATTCATGGGGCTTCATCAAGATTTTTCAACTTGTTTGTCAAAAATTTGGTGTTACACATTCGCAAACTCTTTTTCTATATCTTTTTGTGTTGACCAAGACTGGGACTACCAAGAAGAAGGCTTCTTGGATTTCTTTTAGGTCTGCCCAGGGGCATAAGATTTTTTCCATGTATGATGAAGCTTTCCGGGATTTTAAGAATTACTTCTTTAAGGTTCGGGCTGTTGAAGGAGCCCGACCTTTCTTTCTGGATGAAAATAACGAGCCCTGCTTTCCCTTAGAGTGGCAGATAAACATAGTGGTATCCCGATATACTTGGGAGATGTTGGACGAGGTCGAGCAGGCCTTTGTGAATGTCCTGGAGGATATTTGGGGGGAACCTCCTCACTTGGATACTAAAAATTCTTTGGGAGACCCGTCCCTTATTCGAACTGCATTGGATATTGCTTTCATATATCTTGTTTTCTTGTTTTTCTCCTACTTTCTTCCTAGTATGATAATTTGTTATTTTCCATTTTTCAGAGATGGCCAAGAACAAAGATGCAATGAAGGCTTTCAAGAAGGCGAGGAAAGCTACTGCAGCTCAAAACACCTCGGCCCGTGTAGCTGGAGAAGGGACTTCTCAGGTCTCATTGAAGCCGTCTGTGCCAAGCTCTCCTGGCCCGAGGAGAATGATCCCTACACCTCGGGTCCATTTAGCGGATCCCCCACAATCTTCTACTGCTGCGGTGGTTTCTTCTTCGGACGTTCCTCCTCCTAAAAGACCTCGAACCGTCGAACCTTTTAATCTGGATGCCCCGGATTTTGACCCTATTGGCTTTGTGGACCAGCAGATCACACCTTATAGTGCCCTCTAAATGGATGATGTATCTCTCCTCGATCACTTATATTTCATAACTCGGAGTAGTGTTAAGATGGCTCATATGGGAGTTGCTTTATATCGAACTGCCCAAAATCTGCCCCTGCATGCTACCAAAGCTTTTATAGAGGAAGCTAAGCAAGAGTTTGATCGGATGAAGGGTCTGAAGGAGGAGTTTGAGGCGGAGATGGCTAAACAAAAGAAGGAGTTGGAGGTGGAGAAGGCTAGTTCCCTTGCTTTGGCAGCTTCTGTGCAGTTGGCTGAGGACACAACCCTAAGACACAAAGAAAGCTATGTCACATCCTACCGGGAAGTGATGCGTCTTCGGGAAGAGTTAGAGTCGTCCTAGGTTGATTATTCCGAGCTCCAGGGTCATCTTGTGGGCAGCGTAACTGCTGCTTATGAGAACCTGAAGGAGCAAGTTCGGGTTATTGCCCCGGAAGCTGACCTTGCCTTGTTTAGCTTGGATAATGTTGTGAAGGATGGCAAGATCGTTCTCGAGGACCCTGATGATGATGATGTTGAGCCTCCCTCTGAGCCTGTCGCCAAAGCTTTTGTCGTGTCGGCTTCTTCAACTCCTGCTTGTTCTGTGGCCGATCCTGATTGCCAGATATTGAATCGGGATGATGGGACAGTGGACGCAGTGCCTCTCCAGACTCGTCCTCCTTCACCTCGTGCTGATGCTGTCGAGAAGCCTTCGGGTGCTTGATTTGATTTCTGTAATTACTTTGTGTAGATAGCCCGATTTGTGGGCGTTTGAACTCTTACTTTGTTGACTTTTGACACCTTCTTAGTTGCTGGTTTTAGCAACTTTATTTTTGTAAACAAAATAGTTTCCTGGCTTCGTAGGCTGAATTTGTTGGCCGTTGAAGCTGGCTATTATTATGACTTTCTGTTTTTATATCATATCCTTTGCGCTTGTCTTGGTGTCTTCGTAGTCTTTGAGAGTATCGGGATGATCGGCTTGATTCCTTTGCCTGACGCCATTTTCAACAATCTTAAACTATTGTTTTTCATAAGGAATCATAATACTGAGATTGCCAATTCTTCAACTTGGTTTTTACTCCGAGTTGTTCGTTTGTAGCCCTCCTTTTTGGACTTTACTTAGGTCTCTTCCAAGGGTAGCTTTATCATGTCGGATCCTTTACTTGGTAATCCTCTTTCTTGGACCTTGTTCAGGTCTCTTTCAGGGATTACCTTTTGTAGCTTTGCATCTTAGGCCGACTTCGTCATGTCGGGCCTTGTCGAGTTGCTTGGTAATCCTCTTTCTTAGACTTTGTTCAGGTCTCTTTCAGGGATTACCTTCTGTAGCTTTACATCTTGGGCCGACTTCATCATGTCGGGCCCTGTCAAGTTACTTGGTAATCCTCTTTCTTGGACCTTGTTCATGTCTCTTTCAGGGATTACCTTCTGTAACTTTATATCTTGGGCCGACTTCATCATGTCAGGCCCTGTCGAGTTACTTGGTAATCCTCTTTCTTGGACCTTGTTCAAGTCTCTTTCAGGGATTACCTTTGTAACTTTTTCGTAGGAGTCCGACTTCATCATGTCGGACTCTTCTAAGTTATAGTAATCCTCTTTTATAGGGTTGGCCAGACCTCTTTCCAAGGTTTTACTTATAACTTGGGTTGTTGTGGCTGGTCCGACTTCTTTATGTCGGCCAGTCTTTAAGTTATTTTATAGCAATCCATTTTATTAGGACCTCGTCAGGTCCTTTCTTTGGATCACTTTCTATAACTTCTTGCATTATTCCGTTTTCATTTTTGCCAATTTCGTAGAGTTTGGGTTTTAACCCTCGTTTGGTCGACCTTTTAATGCATTTGGTTTTCATTTTTGGTCTTTATCGTGATCGCGCAGTGAATTTGGTTTCCACTTTCTGTCGATCTGTAGCTTTATAATCGGGCGATGAATGTTTCAGAATAATGTGGCTTGAGTGTTTGTAGAAAATCTGAACAGATCTTATTAAAAGAAAATGCAAATATATACATGCGGGGGTTAGTTTCCTAAGTCGGTGATTTATAGGTCTTGGTCTTGGCGCCTCGTTAAAAAATCTTTTCAGGAAAAAGAGTGCGCCTTGTCCCAAGGTCCTTTATCATCCCTAACTATAGTACCTTTTTTGGTTGCAGGTGTGCCATGACCTAGGAAGCTCTCTCCCGTCGAGTTCGGAAAGCCTGTAGTAGCCTTTTCCCAGTACCTCTATGACTCGGAAGGGTCCTTTCCAGTTTGCTGCCAACTTTCCTTCTCCAGGTCAAATTGTTCCTATGTCGTTTCAGATTAGGATGAGGTCGTCTTCAGCAAAGGCCCGCTGTATTACTTTTCGGTTGTATCTAGAGGCCATTCGTCATTTCAACGCCTCTTCCCTTATCCGAGCTCTTTCTTGGATTTCTGGAAGTAAGTCGAGCTCTTCCCTTTGAAGTTGGGAATTGGTTTTTTCACTAAAATGGATTGCTCTGGGTGATCCTTCTTTGACCTCCAATGGGATCATTGCCTCCATTCTGTAAGCTAATCGGAAAGGTGACTCCTTTGTCGTGGAATGTGGAGTCGTTCGATATGCCCATAGGACTTGCGGGAGCTCTTCAGCCTAGGCTCCCTTTGCGTCCTATAATCTCTGTTTTAACCCTGCTAATATAACTTTGTTAGCAGCTTCAGCTTGCCCATTGGCTTGGGGGTGCTCAACAGAGGTGAATTGTTGTTTTATATTCAAGTCGGCCGCTAGTTTTTCTGAAGCCTGCGTCTGTAAACTGGGTACCATTGTGTGTAGTAATGGAGTATGGAACTCCGAACCTTGTGACGATATTTCTATATAGAAATTTCCGACTTCTTTGAGCTGTGGCGTTGGCTAGGGGTTCTGCCTTGATCTATTTTGTGAAGTAGTCTATTCCTACTATAAGGAATTTGACTTGTCCCGATCCTTGAGGAAAAGGTCCGAGGAGATGGAGTCCCCATTTTGCAAATGGCTAAGGTGAGGTCATGCTGATGAGTTTTTCTGGCGGGGCGGTGTGAAAGTTGGCATGTTTCTGACATGGTAAACATGTCCTTCCAAATTCTGTGGCTTCTTTTTGTAGAGTTGGCCAATAAAATCCTACCCAAAGTACTTTTTTGGCGAGTGCCTGCGCTCCGAGGTGATTGCCACAAATGCCACTGTGTACTTCTTTAGTCCACGAAATTGCAATCACACTTTTGCAATCCACACAACTAACCAGCAAGTGCATTGGGTCATCCAAGTAATACCTTACGTGAATAAGGGTCGAATCCCACGGAGATTGTTGGCTTGAAGCAAGCTACGGTTATCTTATTAATCTTAGTCAGGATATCAATAGGATTCTTTAGCCTCGATTGTAAAAGATAAAAAAAAGTGTAAAAAAAGTAATTGTTACGCAGTAATGGAGAATATGTTGGGATTTTGGAGATGCTTTGTCTTCTGAATCCCTGCAACATAATGCTTTCTCACTTTCAAACATGCAAGGCTCCTTCCATGGCAAGCTGTATGTAGGGCATCGCCGTTGTCAATGGCTACTTCCCCTCCTCTCAGTGAAAATGGTCCAAATGCTATGTCACAGCACGGCTAATCATCTGTCGGTTCTCGATCATGTCGGAATAAGATCCCTTGATCCTTTTGCGTCTGTCACTACGCCCAACACTCGCGAGTTTGAAGCTTGTCACAGTCATCCAATCCCAGAATCCTACTTGGAATACCACAGACAAGGTTTAGACTTTCTGGATTCTAGATTATACCACGAAGATTCTGATTAAGGAATCTAAGAGATACTCATTCAATCTATTGTAGAACGGAGATAGTTGTCAGGCACACGTTCGTGGATTGAGGAAGGTGATGAGTGTCACAGATCATCACCTTCTTCATTGTGAAGCGCGAATGAATATCTTAGATAGGAACAAGCGTGTTTGAATGGAAAACATAAATAATTGCATTAAGTCATCGAGACGCTGCAGAGCTCCTCACCACCAAAAATGGAGTTTAGAGACTCATGCCTTCAAAGAGTACAAAATTCAGATCTAAAAATATCATGAGATACAAAACAAGTCTCTAAAAGTTGTTTAAATACTAAACTAGTAACCTAGGTTTACAGAAAATGAGTAAACTAAGATGAATAGTGCAGAAATCCACTTTTGGGGTCCACTTGGTGTGTGTTGGGGCTGAGACTTAAGCTTCTCACGTGCCTGGGCTGTTTCTGGAGTCGAACGCCAGGTTGTAACCTGTTTCTGGCGTTGAACTCCAGCTTGCAACCTGTTTCTGGCGCTGAACGCCAGACTACAACATGGAACTGGCATTGAACGCCAGTTTACATCATCTATCTTCATGCAAAGTATAGACTATTATATATTGCTGGAAAGCCCTGGATGTTTACTTTCCAACGCAATTGAGAGCGCACCAATTGGACTCCTGTAGCTCCAAAAATTCCATTCCGAGTCCAGGGAGGTCAGAATCCAACAACACCAGCAGTCCTTTTTCAACCTAAATCAGATTTTTGCTCAGCTCCCTCAATTTCAGTCAGAAAATACCTGAAATCACAGAAAAACACACAAACTCATAGTAAAGTCCAGAAATATATTTTTGCCTAAAAACTAATAAAAATATACTAAAAACTAACTAAAACATACTAAAATCTATATGAAATTACCCCCAAAAAGCGTATAAAATATCCGCTCATAACAACACCAAACTTAAACTGTTTCTTGTCCCCAAGCAACTAGATAAATAAAATAGGATAAAAGGAAATTAAGAAGCAATAATATCTCAGAGTTTTAAGTGAAGCTCAGATTTTAATTAGATGAGCGGGGCTAGTAGCTTTTTGCTTCTGAACAATTTTGGCATCTCACTTTATCCTTTGAAATTCAGATGGATTGGCATCCATAGAAACTCAGAATTCAGATAGTATTATTGATTCTCCTAGTTTAGTATGTTGATTTTTGAACACAGCTACTTTATGAGTCTTGGCTGTGGCCCTAAGCACTTTGTTTTCCAGTATTACCACTGGATACATAAATGCCACAGACACATAACTGGGTGAACCTTTTTAGATTGTGACTTAGCTTTGCTAGAGTCCCCAATTAGAGGTGTCCAGAGTTCTTAAGCACACTCTTTTGCTTTGGATCACGACTTTAACCACTCAGTCTCAAGCCTTTCACTTGGACCTGCATGCCACAAGCACATGGTTAGGGACAGCTTGATTTAGCCGCTTAGGCCTGTATTTATTTCCTTGGGCCCTCCTATCCATTGATGCTCAAAGCCCTGGATCCTTTTCACCCTTGCCTTTTGGTTTAAAGGGCTATTGGATTTTTCTACCTCTTTTGCTTCTCTCCTTTTTTTTTTAGTTTTTTTAGTTTTTTTTAGTTTTTTTTACTACTTTTTCTTGCTTCAAGAATCACTTTCATGATTTTTTGGATCAACAATAATATTTCTCTTGTTCATCGTTCTTTCAAGAGCCAATAATTTTAACATTCATAAAATTTAATATAAAAAATATGCACTGTTCAGGCATTCATTCAGAAGACAAAAAGTATTGCCACCACATCTAAATAATTAGAATTTTCCTTATTAAAAGCTCGAAAAATATTTCCTCTTTATTCTAAAAGTCTACTATTTTATTCATGTTTGATGATGATGAGAAAAATAAATTATAGCTTAATTGGAAATAAAATCAAGATAGAGGTACTAATTACTACTACTCATATATAACTTCTAAGGTAAATTCCTAATTAGAACAATTATCACAGAGTTAAGTTTAAGATTAGGACTCAACAACCTTTGGTTTGGGAGATGATGGGTGCTCCTTCAACTTGTGGGTTATCTGGTCCTTCAAGAGACAGGTTCTGGCGTTTCAGCTCCTGTATCTCCGGATATTTATCTCAGACCCATTATTTTGTGGTAATGGTCTGCATGTTCTTTGGTTAAGAACTTCTCTTAATTCTAAAGTGGTTTTAGAATATTCTCTTTCTTGCCTCTTGAAATAGTTTGTTTTCCCTTAAGTGCCATGATCTTGATGAGTTTTAGCTCAGTGATCACGGAAAAACACACCAAACTTAGAGGTTTGCTTGTCCTCAAGCAAAAGAAAGGAAAGGAGAGGAATAGAAGGAGAGGCAATTTCGAAAATTCAAAAGATATGATGAGATTTTGAAAAAGATAACTTTGAATTCAAAAAGATAATATGATGAGTTTGAAAAAGATTTGAGAAGAAATTAAAAAGATTTTAAAAGAATTCAAAAAGATAATTGAGTTTTGAAAAAGGTTTGAAAAGATATTGAAGAAAAATTAAGAAACATGTTTAGAATTTAAAATTTTTGGAATTGAAGTTGAAAGATGAGAGTTTGTAATATGTTTATGCAAGAAATCATGAATTGAAACATGAAAAATGGAAAAAGAAAAAAAATTTTGAAGTGAAAACGAATTTACCTCCTCTCTACAATCCTGGCGTTAAACACCCAAACGCTGCATGTTGCTTCTAGCTGGCGTTGAACGCCAGGAACTCCTTTGTCACTGGGTGTTTTTATGAACGCCCAGGACGCTATAAATCTGGCGTTAAACACCAAGAAGGTGCTTCTTTCTGGCGTTCAACGCCCAGAAGATGCTTTTTTCTAGCGTTTAACGCCCAGATGGCTATCCTTACTAGCGTTGAACGCCCAGTAGATGCTTCTTTTGGGCATTCAGCGCCCAAAACAGCTCTTACTGGCTTTTTTCGCACCAGTGAGCTTCCTTTTTGCTATTTTATCCTGTGGATCCTTCTGTAACTTTGAGAACTAAAGCAATTGTTATTTTACCTTGAAGATAATTGACATAAACCTATAAAAATTAATTAATTAACAAATAAACTTTGTAAATGGTTGGATTGCCTCCCAACAAGCGCTTCTTTATTGTCTTTAGCTGGACTATTACTGAGCTTTAACCAAGCCTCAGTTTTGAGCATTCTTGCTCAAAATTGCTTTCAAGATAATGTTTGACTCTCTGTCCATTAACAATGAATTTTTTGTTAGAATCATTATCCTGAAGCTCCACGTATCCATACGGTGACACACTTGTAATCACATATGGACCTCTCCACCGGGATTTCAATTTTCCGGGGAATAATCTGAGCCTAGAATTAAATAGCAAAACTTTCTGCCCTGGCTCAAAGACTCTGGATGACAGTTTCTTATCTTGCCATCTTTTTGCTTTCTCTTTGTAAATTTTTGCATTTTCGAAAGCATTGAGTCTGAATTCCTCTAGCTCATTTAACTGGAGCAATCATTTTTCTCCAGCTAACTTGGCATCAAGGTTTAGGAATCTGGTTGCCCAATAGGCCTTATGTTCCAGTTCCACTGGCAAGTGACAGGCTTTTCCATACACCAGCTGGTATGGAGAAGTTCCTATAGGTGTCTTGAATGCTGTTCTGTATGCCCACAGAGCATCATCCAAGCTTCTTGCCCAATCCCTTCTACGGTTAATCACAGTCCATTCCAGGATTCTTTTAAGTTCTCTATTAGAGACTTCAGCTTGCCCATTTGTCTGTGGATGATATAGAGTAGCTACCCTGTGGCTAACTCCATATCAAACCAAAGCAGAGTAAAGTTGTTTATTGCAGAAATGAGTGCCCCCATCACTGATTAGTACTATAGGGATACCAAATCTGCTGAAGATGTGTTTCTGGAGGAATTTCAGCACGGTCTTAGTATCATTAGTGGGTGTTGCAATAGCTTCCACCCATTTGGATACATAGTCCACTGCCACCAGAATATAAGTGTTTGAGTATGATGGTGGGAAAGGTCGTATGATGTCAATACCCCATACATCAAACAACTCAATCACCAAGATCCCTTGTTGAGGCATGGCATAACTGTGAGGTAGATTGCCAGATCTTTGGCAACTGTCACAATTAAGTACAAACACTCGGGAGTCTTTATAGAGAGTAGGCCAGTAGAAGCCACATTGGAGGACTCATGTAGCTGTTCGCTCACTTCTAAAATGTCCTTCATACTGTGATCCATGGCAGTGCCAGAGGATCTTCTGTGCTTCTTCTTTAGGCACACATCTACGGATTATTCTGTCTGCACATCTCTTGAAGAGATATGATTCATCCCAAAGATAGTACTTTGCATCCGTGATCAATTTCTTTGTTTGCTGCCTACTGTACTCTTTGGGTATGAATCTCACTGCCTTGTAGTTTGCAATGTCTGCAAACCATGGCACTTCCTGGATGGCAAAGAGGTGCTCATCCGAAAAGTTTTTAGAGATTTCAGTAGAAGGGAGGGACGCCCCTTCTACTGGTTCTATTCGGGACAGATGATCTGCTACTTGGTTCTCTGTCCCTTTTCTGTCTCTTATTTCTATATCAAACTCATGCAGAAGCAACACCCATCTGATGAGTCTGGGTTTTGAATCCTGCTTTGTGAGTAGATATTTAAGAGCAGCATGGTCAGTGTACACAATCACTTTGGATCCTACTAAATAAGATCTGAACTTGTCAATGGCGTAAACCACTGCAAGTAACTCTTTTTCTGTGGTTGTGTAGTTCTTCTATGTGTCTTTTAAAACATGACTGGCATAGTAAATGACGTGAAGAAGCTTATCATGCCTTTGTCCCAACACTACACCAATGGCATGGTCACTGGCATCACACATCAGTTCAAATGGTAATGTCCAGTCTGGTGCAGAGATGACTGGTGCTGTGACCAGCTTAGCTTTCAGAGTCTCAAATGCCTACAGACACTCCTTATCAAAGATAAATGGCGTGTCAGCAGCTAGCAGATTTCTCAGAGGTTTGGCAATTTTTGAAAAATCTTTTATAAACCTCCTATAGAATCTTGCATGCCCCAGAAAGCTTCTGATTGCCTTAACATTGGCAGGTGGTAGTAATTTTTCAATTACCTCCACCTTAGCTTGATCCACCTCTATTCCCTTGTTCGAAATTTTGTGCCCAAGGACAATTCCTTCAGTCACCATAAAGTGACATTTCTCCCAGTTTAAAACTAGATTAGTCTCTTAGCATCTCTTTAGAACAAGTGCTAGATGGTCAAGACAGGAGCTGAATGAGTCTCCAAACACTAAAAAGTCATCCATGAAGACTGATGAGCGGATAATTTATACGCTTTTTGGCATTGTTTTTAGGTAGTTTTTGGTAGGATCTAGCTACTTTTCGGGATGTTTTCATTAGTTTTTATGCTAAATTCACATTTCTAAACAGCGTTGGAAAGTAGACATCCAAAGCTTTCCAGCAATATTTAATAGTTCATACTTTATTCGTGATTAGACGACGTAAACTGGCGCTCAACACCAGTTCCATGTTGCATTCTGGAGTCAAACGCCAAAAACACGTTACAACTTGGCATTCAACTCCAAAAGAAGCCTCTGCACGTGTAAAGCTCAAGCTCAGCCCAAGCACACACTAAGTGGGCCTCGGAAGTGGATTTCTATACCAATTACTTACTTTTGTAAATCCTAGTAGCTAGTCTAGTATAAATAGGACATTTTACTATTGTATTCAGTGTCTTTTGACCACGTTACATCTTTGGTCTCGGTTTTATTCCATTATTCATCTTAGGAGACTATTGATCACGTTTTGGGGGCTGGCCATTCGGCCATGCCTGAACCTTCATCACTTATGTATTTTCAACGGTGGAGTTTCTACACACCATAGATTAAGGTTATGGAGCTCTGCTGTACCTCGAGTTTTAATGCAATTACTACTATCTTTTATTCAAATTCAATCTTATTTCTGTTCTAAGATACTACTCGTACTTCAACCTGATGGATGTGATGATCCGTGACACTCATCATCATCCGTCCCCATGAACGCGTGCCTGACAACAACTTCCGTTCTACAAGCGAATGCTAGAGTGTGTATCTCTTGGATTCCTGATGCACGACGCATGGTTGCCCTTGCCTGACAGCTGAGCATTCCATTCCGTGAGATCAGAGTCTTCGTGGTATAAGCTAGAATTGATGGCGGCATTCATGAGAATCCGAAAAGTCTAAACCTTGTTTGTGGTATTCCGAGTAGGATTTCGGGATTGAATGACTGTGACGAGCTTCAAACTCGTGATTGTTGGGCGTGATGACAAATGCAAAAGAATCAAGGGATTCTACTCCGACATGATCGAGAACCGACAGATGATTAGCCGTGCCGTGACAGAGCATTTGGACCTTTTTCACTGAGAGGATGTGATGTAGCCATTGACAACGGTGATGCCCTACATACAGCTTGCCATGGAAAGGAGTAAGAAGAATTGGATGAAGGCAGTAGGAAAGCAGAGATTCAGAAGGAGCACAGCATCTTCATACGCCTATCTGAAATTCCCATTGATGATCTACATAAGTATTTCTATCTTTATTTTCAGTTTATTTATTATTATTATTCGAAAACTCCATAACCATTTATTATCCGCCTGACTGAGATTTACAAGATGACTATAGCTTGCTTCATACCAACAATCTCCGTGGGATCGACCCTTACCCACGTAAGGTTTATTACTTGGACGACCCAGTGCACTTCCTGGTAAGTTGTGCGAGGTTGTGAAGAAAGTTGAATGCCATTATTAGAGATCACAATTTTGTGCACCAAGTTTTTGGTGCCGTTGCCGGGGATTGTTCGAGTTTGAACAACTGATGGTTCATCTTGTTGCTCAGATTAGGTAATTTTCTTTTTGTTTTATTTTCAAAATAAAAATTTTTCAAAAAAAAATTATCCCTATTTTTGAAAAAGAAAATTTTAATTAAAAATAAATTATTCTATGGCTTCAGAATTTTTAAGAATGGATTCTAGAGTTTCATGAAGCATGTTGAATCCTAGCTTGCTATAAAGCCATATCCAAATCCTTTTGGAATGACACTTCAACTAATCACCTCAATGCATTTAATGCCATCCTAAAGCTGGCTGGCTATTAAGCCATGTCTAAACCTTGGATTGGAGCTTTAGACTAACATTGAAAGATTACTGGAATTCTTCTTAAAAATTTTGAATTTCTTATTTTCTTTTTCCTATATGTTTTTCGAAAAATCCAAAAAATAATAAAATAAAAAAAATATTTTGTGTTTCTTGTTTGAGTCTTGAGTCAACTTTTAAGGTGTCAATTGCATGTTTTTAAAAATTTATGCATTTTTTGAAAATTCATGCATTCATAGTGTTCTTCATGATCTTCAAGTTGTTCTTGGTAAGTCTTCTTGTTTGATCTTTAAATTTTCTTGTTTTGTGTTGTATGATGTTTTTCATGTGCATTTTTGCATTCATAGTGTCTAAGCATTAAAGATTTCTAAAGTTTGGTGTCTTACATGTTTTCTTTGGATAAAAAATTTTTCAAAAATATGTTCTTGATGTTCATCATGTTCTTCAAAGTGTTCTTGGTGTTCATCTTGACATTCATAGTGTTCTTGCATGCATCATGTGTCTTGATCCAAAAATTTTCATGTTTTGGGTCATAATTGTGTTTTTCTCTCTTATCATTAAAAATTCAAAAATCAAAAAAATATATCTTTTCCTTTTTTCTCTCAAAATTTCGAAAATTTGAGTTGACTTAGTCAAAAAAATTTTAAAATTAGTTATTTCTTATAAGTTAAGTCAAATTTTCAATTTTAAAAATATTATCTTTTCAAAACTTTTTCAAAAATCAAATCTTTTTCATTTTCCTTACTAATTTTCGAAAATTTCTTTTTAAATATATTTTTCAAAAATCTTTTTCCTAATTTTATCTTGATTTTTGAAAATTATACTAACAAGTAATATGATTGATTCAAAAATTTGAAGTTTGTTACTTTCTTGTTAAGAAAGGTTCAATCTTTAAATTCTAGAATCTTATCTTTTAGTTTCTTGTTAGTCAAGTAATCAAGTTTAATTTTAAAAAAAATTAAATCTTTTTAATTATATCTTCTTATCATATCTTTTATATCATATCTTTTTTCAAAATTTTATCTTTTTCAAAAATTTGATTTTAAAATATCTTTTCTAACTTCTTATCTTCTTATCTTTTCAAAATTGATTTTCAAAATTTTCAACTAACTATTTGACTTTTTGATTGTTTCTTATCTTTTTCAAAACCACCTAACAACCTTTCTCTCTCTAATTTTCGAAAATACCTCCCTCTTTTTCAAAAAAAAAATTCTTTCTAATTAATTAATTGTTTTAAATTTTAATTTTAATTTTATTTCCCCTTTAATTTTCGAAAATCATTAACTCCTTTTCAAAAATTATTTTTGAAAACTTCTCTCTCTCATCTTTTTCTATTTATTTAATTATTTACTAACACTTATCTTCATCGCAAATCACTGCTCCTATCCTCACCGTTGTGTTTGGATTATTCATTCTTCTTCACTCTTATTCCCTTTCTTCTTCTACTAACATAAAGGAATCTCTATACTGTGACATAGAGGATTACTCTTCCTTTTCTTTTCTCTTCTTTCTCATATGATCAGGAACAAGGAAAAAGGCATTCTTGTTGAAGCTGATCTGAAACCTGAAAGGACTCTGAAGAGGAAACTAGGAGAAGCCAAATTACAACAATCCAGAGACAACCTTACTGAAATTTTTGAACAAGAAAAGGAGATGGCAGCCGAACCCAACAACAATAATGCAAGAAGGATGCTTGGTGATTATACTACACCTACTTCCAAGTTTGATGGAAGAAGCATCTCAATTTCTGCCATTGGAGCAAACAATTTTGAGCTAAAACCTCAACTAGTGGCTCTAATGCAACAAAACTGCAAGTTTCATAGACTTCTATCAGAAGATCCCTACCAGTTTTTAACTGAGTTCTTATAGATCTGTGAGACTGTTAAGACTAATGGAGTAGATCCTGAAGTCTCCAGGCTCATGCTTTTCCCTTTTGCTATAAGAGACAGAGCTAGAACATGGTTGGACTCACAACCTAAAGATAGCCTGGACTCTTGGGATAAGCTGGTCATGGCCTTCTTGGTTAAATTCTTTCCTCCTCAAAAGCTGAGCAAGCTTAGAGTGGATGTTCAGACCTTGAAGCAAAAAGGTGGTGAATCCCTCTATGAAGCTTGGGAAAGATACAAGCAGATAACCAAAAAGTATCCTTCTGACATGTTTTCATAATGGACCATGATAGATATATTCTATTACGGTCTGTCTGAGCTCTCTAAGATGTCACTGGACCACTCTGCAGGTGGATCCATTCACCTAAAGAAAACGCCTGCAGAAGCTCAGAAACTTATTGAAATGGTTGCAAATAACCAATTCATGTACACTTCTGAGAGGAATTCCGTGAATAATGAGACGCCTCAGAGGAAGGGAGTTCTTGAAATTGATGCTCTGAATGCCATATTGGCTCAGAATAAAGTGTTGACTCAGCAAGTTAACATGATCTCTCAAAGTCTGAATGGATGGCAAAATGCATCCAACAGTACTAAAGAGGCAGCTTCTGAAGAAGCTTATGATCCTTAGAACCCTGCAATAGCAGAGGTAAATTACATGGGTGAACCTTATGGAAACACCTATAATTCATCATGAAGAAATCATCCAAATTTCTCATGGAAGGATCAACAAAAGCCTCAACAAGGCTTTAACAATGGTGGACGCAATAGGCTGAGCAATAGCAAGCCTTTTCCATCATCTTCTCAGCAACAGATAGAGAATTCTGAACAAAACACTTCTAATTTAGCCAATCTAGTCTCTGATCTGTCAAAAGCCACTTTCAGTTTCATGAGTGAAGCAAGATCCTCCATCAGAAATCTGGAGGCACAAGTGGGCCAGCTGAGTAAAAAAGTCATTGAAACTCCTCCCAGTATTCTCCCAAGCAATACAGAAGAGAATCCAAAAGGAGATTGCAAGGCCATTGATGTGATCAATATGGCCGAATGCACAAGGGAGGAGAAGGACGAAAATCCTAGTGAGGAAGACCTCCTGGGACGTCTCTCAAGCAAGAAGGAATTTCCTATTAAGGACCCAAAGGAATCTGAGGCTCATATAGAGACCATAGAGATTTCATTAAATCTCCTTCTGCCATTCATGAGCTCTGAAGACTATTCTTCCTCTGAGGAGGATGAAGATGTGACTGGAGAGCAAGTTGCTCAATATTTAGGAGCTATCATGAAGCTGAATGCCAAGTTGTTTGGTAATGAGACTTGGGAAAGTGAACCTCCCTTGCTCATTAATAAACTAGATACCTGGATTCAGCAAATTTTACCTCAAAAGAGACAAGATCTTGGCAAATTCTTAATACCTTGTACCATAGGCAGCATGACCTTTGAAAAAGCTCTATGTGATCTAGGGTCAGGGATAAATCTTATGCCACTCTCTGTAATGGAGAAGCTGGGGATCATTGAGGTACAACCTGCATTGTTCTCATTACAACTGGCAGACAAGTCATTGAGACAAGCTTATGGAATAGTAGAGGACGTGTTAGTAAAGGTTGAAGGCCTTTACATCCCTGCTGATTTCATAATCTTAGACACTAGGAAGGAAGAGGATGATTGCATCATCCTTGGAAGACCTTTCCTATCCACAGCAGGAGCTGTGATAGATGTCAACAGAGGTGAATTAGTCCTTCAATTGAATGGGGACTACCTTGTGTTTAAGGCACATGGCCATCCCTCTGTGACAAAAGAGAGTAAGCATGAAGAGCTTCTCTCAGTTCAGAGTCAAGAAGAGCCCCCACAGTCAAACTCTAAGTTTGGTGTTGGGAGGCCACAACCAAACACTAAATTTGGTGTTAAGACCCCATATCCAAACTCTAAGTCTGGTGTTGGGACTATACAACATTGACCTGATCACCTTGTGGCTCCATGAGAGCCCACTGTCAAGCTAATGACATCAAAAGAGCGCTTGTTGGGAGGCAACCCAATTTTATTTATCTAATTTTTATTTTATTTTATTTTATTTTGTGTTTTATTAGGTACATGATCAGGTGGAGTCACGAAAAAAATATAAAAATTAAAAACAGAATCAAAAACAGCAGAGGAAAAATCACACCCTGGAGGAAGGACAGACTGGCGTTCAACGCTAGTAAGGAGCATCTGGCTGGCGTTCAACGCCAGAACAGAGCATGAATCTGGCGCGGAACGCCAGTAACATTCTAGCGTTTGAACGCCAGGAATGTGCCTTGAGAAAAGCTGGCACTGAACGCCAGTAACAAGCATGGAACTGGCGTTCAACGCCAGAAACATACTACACATGGGCGTTGAACGCTCAGAACATGCTACACATGGGCGTTGAACGCCCAGAACGTGCATCACCTCGGCATTTAAACGCCAGAAGGGTATGCAAAGGCATTTTACATGCCTATTTGGTGCAGGGATGTAATTCCTTAACACCTCAGGATCTGTGGACCCCACAAGATCACTTCAGGATCTGTGGACCCCACAGGATCATCTCAGGATCTGTGGACCCCACAGGATCCCCACCTAACATATTCCCACCTTACCTCCTAATCCTATAACACTCTTCCCCATATCACACTTCCCACAACTTCAATCTCTCTTCCCAATTACCCCCTTCACCACTCACATCCATCCACTCTTCCCCATAAACCCCACCTACCTTCAAAATTCAAAAACACTTTCCCACCCAAACCCACCCTAAAATGGCCGAACCTACCCTCTCCCCTTTTCCTATATAAACCCCTTCATTCCACTTCATTTTCACACAACACAACCCCCTCTTTCATACCTTGGCCGAAACCTACATTCCTCCTCTCCTCCATATTTTCTTCTTCTTCTTCTTCTCTTCTTTCTTCACTTGCTCGAGGGCGAGTAATATTTTAAGTTTGGTGTGGTAAAAGCATAAGCTTTTTGTTTTTCCATTCCCATTAATGGCACCTAAGGCCGGAGAATCCTCTAGAAAAAGAAAAGGAAAGACAAAAGCTTCCACCTCCGAGTCATGGGAGATGGAAAGATTCATCTCCAAAAGCCATCAAGACCACTTCTATGATGTTGTGGCAAAGAAGAAGGTGATCCCTGAGGTCCCTTTCAAGCTCAAGAAAAATGAGTATCCGGAGATCCGACATGAGATCCGAAGAAGAGGTTGGGAAGTCCTAACCAACCCCATGCAACAAGTCAGAATCTTAATGGTTCAAGAGTTCTATGCCAATGCATGGATCACTAGGAACTATGATCAAAGTATGAACCCAAGTCCAAAGAATTATCTCACAATGGTTCGGGGGAAATACTTAGATTTTAGTCCGGAGAATGTGAGGTTGGCGTTCCGCTTGCCCATGATGCAAGGAGATGTACGCCCCTACACTAGAAGGGTCAACTTCAATCAAAGGTTGGACCAAGTCCTAATGGACATATGTGTGGAAGGAGCTCAATGGAAAAGAGACTCCAAAGGTAAGCCAGTTCAACTAAGGAGACTGGACCTCAAGCCTGTGGCTAGAGGATGGTTGGAGTTCATTCAACTCTCCATCATTCCCACTAGCAACCGATCTGAAGTTACTGTGGATCGGGCCATCATGATTCATAGCATCATGATTGGAGAGGAAGTAGAAATTCATGAAGTCATCTCCAATGAAATCTACAAAATAGCCGAAAAGCCCTCCACCATGGCAAGGCTAGCTTTTTCTCACCTTATTTGCCATCTATGTTACTCAGCTGGAGTTATCATAGAAGGAGACATCTCCATTGAAGAGGATAAGCCCATCACCAAGAAGAGGATGGAGCAAGCAAGAGAGACCCTCCACGGATCTCAAGAGATGCATGAGGAAGCTCATCATCAAGAAATCCCTGAGATGCCTCAAGGGATGCACTTTCCTCCCAATAACTATTGGGAATAACTCAACACTTCCTTAGAAGATTTGAGCTACAATGTGGAACAATTAAGGGTGGAACATCATAAGCACTCCATCATTCTCCATGAAATAAGAGAAGATCAAAGAGTAATGAGGGAGGAGCAACAAAGGCAAGGAAGGGACATAGAAGAGCTTAAGGACATTATTGGTCCTTCAAAAAGAAGACGCCACTAAGGTGGATTCATTCCTTGTTCTTATTTCTTCCTGCTTTTCAGTTTTTATGTTGTGTTCATTTATGTTTTGTGTCTCTACTTCATGATCATTAGTGTTTAGTAACTATGCCTTAAAGTTATGAATAATTCCATAAATCCTTCACCTATCTTAAATGAAAAATGTTTCTAATTCAAAAGAACAAGAAGTACATGAATTTCAAAATTATCCTTGAATTTAGTTTAATTATATTGATGTGGTGACAATACTTTTTGTTTTTTGAATGAATGCTTGAACAGTGCATAATTTTGATCTTGTTGTTTATGAATGTTAAAATTGTTGGCTCTTGAAAGAATGATGAACAAAGAGAATGTTATTGACAATCTGAAAAATCATGAAAATTGATTCTTGAAGCAAGAAAAAGCAGTGAAAAAGCAAAAGCTTGCGAAAAAAATGGCGTAAAAAAATTAGAAAGAAAAAGAAAAAGCAAGCAGAAAAAGCCAATAGCCCTTAAAACCAAAAGGCAAGGGTATAAAGGATCCATGGCTTTGAGCATCAATGGATATGAGGGCCCAAGGAAATAAAATCCAGGCCTAAGCGGCTAAATCAAGCTGTCCCTAACCATGTGCTTGTGGCATGCAGGTCGTCCAAGTGAAAAGCTTGAGACTGAGTGGTTAAAGTCGTGATCCAAAGCAAAAAGAGTGTGCTTAAGAGCTCTGGACACCTCTAACTGGGGACTCTAGCAAAGCTGAGTCACAATCTGAAAAGGTTTGCCCAGTCATGTGTCTGTGGCATTTATGTATCCGGTGGTAATACTGGAAAACAAAGTGCTTAGGGCCACGGCCAAGACTCATAAGTAGCTGTGTTCAAGAATCAACATCCTTAACTAGGAAAGTCAATAACACTATCCGAGATTCTAAGTTGCTAGAGAAGCCAAACATTCTGAACTTCAAAGGAAAAAGGAGATGCCAAAACTGTTCAGAAGCAAAAAGCTACAAGTCCCGCTCATCTAATTAGAATTAATATTCATTGATATTTTGGAATTTACAGTATATTCTCTTCTTTTTATCCTATTTGATTTTCAGTTGCTTGGGGACAAGCAACAATTTAAGCCTCAGCTCGTGGATAGCCTCCAAGAAAAGCCTCAGCTCGTGGATAGACCAAGCTAAGCCCAAACGCACACCAAGTGGGCCCCGGAAGTGAATTTATGCATCAATTACTTACCTCTGTAAACCCTAGTAGCTAGTTTAGTATAAATAAGACTTTTTACTAGTGTATTAGTTGTCTTTGGACCACGTTACATATTTGGTCTTAGTTTTGTTTTATTATTCATCTTAGGAGGCCATTGATCACGTTTTGGGGGCTGGCCATTCGGCCATGCCTGAACCTTTCACTTATGTATTTTCAACGGTGGAGTTTCTACACACCATAGATTAAGGGTGTGGAGCTCTAGTGTACCTCAAGTTTCAATACAATTACTATTATTTCCTATTCAATTCTTTTTTATTCTTATTCCAAGATATATGCTGCACTTCAACTTGATGAATGTGATGATCCGTGACACTCATCATCATTCTCACCTATGAATGCGCGTGACTGACAACCACTTCCGTTCTACCTTAGGCCGGGCGCATATCTCTTAGATTCCCCAACAGAATCTTCGTGGTATAAGCTATATAGATGGCAGCATTCATGGGAATCCGGAAAGTCTAACCTTGTCTGTGGTATTCCGAGTAGGATTCCGGGAATCCGAAAAGTCTAACCTTGTCTGTGGTATTCCGAGTAAGATTCTGGGATTGAATGACTGTGACGAGCTTCAAACTCCTGAAGACTGGGCGTTAGTGACAGACGCAAAAGAATCAAGGGATTCTATTCCAACCTGATTGAGAACCGACAGATGATTAGTCGTGCTGTGACATAGCATAGGACCATTTTCACTGAGAGGATGGGATGTAGCCATTGACAACGGTGATGCCCTACATACAGCTTGCCATGGAAAGGAGTAAGAAGAATTGGATGAATGTAATATGAAAGTAGAGATTCAAGAGGAGCACAGCATCTCCATACGCCTATCTGAAATTCCCACTATTGATCTACATAAGTATTTCTATCCTATTTTTTTTCTGTTTGTTATTAATTTTCAAACTTATCCATAATCAATTATTATCCACCTGACTGAGATTTACAAGGTGACCATAGCTTGCTTCATACCAACAATCTCTGTGGGATCGACCCTTACTCACGTAAGGTATTACTTGGATGACCCAGTACACTTGCTGGTTAAGTTGAACGGAGTTATGATCACACGTGCCATTACCAGGGATTATTAAGATCCCAATTCATCATACCATGATCTCTTTGGGGTATTTTTGATAGAGCCAATATTTAAATTTCATACAAGTACAAAGAGACCAACTTTGAGGATCACAATTTTGTCCACCATGAACCTTATGGAAACACCTATAATTCTTCATGGAGAAATCATCCAAATTTCTCATGGAAGGATCAACAAAAGCCTCAACATGGCTTTAATAATGGTGGAAGAAACAGGTTTAGCAATGGCAATCCTTTTCCATCATCTTCTCAGCAACAGACAGAGAATTCTAAGCAGAGCACCTCTAACTTAGCAAATATAGTCTCTGATCTGTCTAAGGCCACTTTAAGCTTCATGAGTGAAACAAGGTCCTCCATTAGAAATTTGGAGGCACAAGTGGGCCAGCTGAGTAAGAAAGTCACTGAAACTCCTCCTAGTACTCTCCCAAGCAATACTGAAGAAAATCTAAAAAGAGAGTGCAAGGCCATTGATATAATCAATATGGCTGAACCTAGGGAGGAAGGAGAGGATGTGAATCCCAATGAAGAAGACCTCATGGGATGTCTCTCAAGCAAGAAGGAGCTCCCTACTGAGGACCCAAAGGGATTTGAAGGTCATATAGAGACCATAAAGATCCCATTAAACCTCTTTCTGCCATTCATGAGCTCCTATGACTATTCTTCCTCTGAAGAGGATGAAGATGTAACTGGAGAACAAGTTGCTCAATATCTAGGAGCCATCATGAAGCTGAACGCCAAATTATTTGGTAATGAGACTTGGGAAGGTAAACCTCCCTTGCTCATTAGTGAACTAGATACATGGGTTCAGCAAACTTTACCTCAAAAGAGACAAGATCCTGGCAAATTCTTAATACCCTGTACCATAGGCACCATGACCTTTGAGAAGGCTCTGTGTGACCTAGGGTCAGGCATAAATCTTATGCCACTCTCTGTAATGGAGAAGTTGGGGATCATTGAGGTACAGCCTGCCATATTCTCATTACAAATGGCAGATAAGTCAGTAAGACAGGCTTATGGATTGGTAGAGGACGTGCTGGTAAAGGTTGAAGGCCTTTACATCCTTGCTGATTTCATAATCTTAGACACTAGGAAGCAAGAGGATGAATGCATCATCCTTGGAAGACCCTTCCTAGCCACAGCAGAAGCTGTGATAGATGTTAACAGAGGAGAATTAGTCCTTCAATTAAACGGGGACTACCTTGTGTTTAAGACCCAAGGGTGTTCTTCTGTATACATGGAGAGGAAGCATGAAAAGCTTCTCTCAGTACAGAGGCAAACAAAGCCCCCACCATCAAACTCTAAGTTTGGTGTTGGGAGTCTACAACATTGACCTGATTACCCACTGTCAAGCTATTGACATTAAAGAAGCGCTTATTGGGAGGCAACCCAATTTTTATTTATCTAATTTTATTTTTCTTTTATTGTTCTTTAATGTTTTATTAGGTTCATGATCATGTGAAGTCACAAAAAAAATACTAAAATTAAAAACAGAATCAAAAACAGCAGAAGAAAAATCACACCCTGGAGGAAGGACTTACTGGCGTTCAAACGCCAGTAAGGAGCATCTGGCTGGCGTTCAACGCCAGAACAGAGCATGGATCTGGTGTTGAACGCCAGAAACAAGCAGCATCCTGGCGTTTGAATGCCAGTAATATACCCTGAGGAGAGCTGGCGCTGAACGCCAGAAACAAGCATGGATCTGGCGTTCAACGCCAGAAACATGCTGCAATTGGGCGTTGAACGCCCAAAATAAGCATCACTTCGACATTTAAATGCCAGAATTGTATGCAAAGGCGTTTTACATGCCTAATTAGTATAGAGATGTAAATCCTTGACACCTCAGGATCTGTGGACCCCATAGGATCATCCCAAGATCTATGGACCCCACAGGATCCCCACCTACCTCAACTCACCTTCTCTCCTCTTCTTCACATTCATCCTCTCTTCCCCATAAACTCTCTTCCCCATAAACACCCTTCATCAATCACCTCAATCTCTCTTTCCAATTACCCCCCTTCACCACTCACATCCATCCACTCTTTCCCATAAACCCCACCTACCTTCAAAATTCAAAATTTTTTCCCACCCAAACCCACCCTAAATAGCCGAACCTACTCCCTCTTCCCTCACTATATAAACCCCTCCATCCTTTTTTATTTTCACACAACACAACCCCCTCTTCTACACCTTGGCCGAATACACCTCCCCACACTCTCCTCCATATTTTATCTTCCTCTTCTTCTTTTCTTTCTTCTTTTGCTTGAGGGTGAGAAATATTCTAAGTTTGCTGTGGTAAAAGCATAGCTTTTTGTTTTTCCATAACCACCTATGGCACCTAAGACCGGAGAAACCTCTAGAAAAGGGAAAGGGAAAACAAAAGCTTCCACTTCCGAGTCATAGGAGATGGAGAGATTCATCTCCAAAGCCTATCAAGACCACTTCTATGATGTTGTGGCCAAGAAGAAGGTGATCCCTGAGGTCCCTTTCAAGCTCAAGAAAAATGAGTATCCAGAGATCCGACATGAGATCCAAAGAAGAAGTTGGGAAGTTCTGACCAACCCCATTCAACAAGTCAAAATCTTAATGGTTCAAGAGTTCTATGCCAATGCATGGATCACTAGGAACCATGATCAAAGCATGAACCCGAATCCAAAGAACTATCTTACAATGGTTTGGCGGAAATACTTAGATTTTAGTCCGAAAAATGTGAGGTTGGCATTCAACTTGCCCATGATGCAAGGAGATACACACCCCTACACAAGAAGGGTCAACTTTGATCAAAGGTTGGACCAAGTCCTTATGGACATATGTGTTGAAGGAGCTCAATGGAAAAGAGACTCTAAAGGCAAGCTGGTTCAATTAAGAAGACTAGACCTCAAGCCTATAGCTAGAGGATGGTTAGAGTTCATCCAACGCTCCATCATCCCAACTAGCAACTGATCCGAAGTTACTGTGGATCGAGCCATCATGATTCATAGCATCATGAATGGAGAGGAAGTAGAAGTTCATGAAGTCATCTCCCTTGAATTCTACAAAATAGCCGAAATGTCCTCCACCATGGCAAGGCTAGCTTTTCCTCATCTTATTTGCCATCTATGTTACTCAGCTGGAGTTATCATAGAAGGAGACATCCCCATTGAGGAGGATAAGCCCATGACTAAGAAGAGGATAGAGCAAACAAGAGAGCTGACTCATGGAACCCAAGAGACGCATGAGAAAGCTCATCACCAAGAAATCCCAGAGATGCCTCAAGGGATGCACTTTCCTCCCAACAACTATTGGGAACAACTCAACACTTCTCTAGAAGATTTGAGTTACAATATGGATCAATTAAGGGTGGAGCATCAAGAGCACTCCATTATTCTCGATGAAATTAGAGAAGATCAAAGAGCAATGAGGGAGGAGCAACAAAGGCAAGGAAGAGAAAGCACCACCATCACTAAGGTGAACTCATTCCTTGTTCTTATGCTATATGTGTGTTTATGTTTTATGTCTCTACCTCGTGATCATTAGTATTAAGTAACTATGTCTTAAGACTATAAATAATTCCATAAATCCTTCACTTCTCTTAAATGAAAAATGTTTCTAATTCAAAAGAACAAGAAGTACATGAATTTCAAAATTATCCTTGAATTTAGTTTAATTATATTGATGTGGTGACAATACTTTTTGTTTTTTGAATGAATGCTTGAACAGTGCTTAATTTTGATCTTGTTGTTTATGAATGTTAAAATTGTTGGCTCTTGAAAGAATGATGAACAAAGAGAATGTTATTGACAATATGAAAAATCATGAAAATTGATTCTTGAAGCAAGAAAAAGCAGTGAAAAAGCAAAAGCTTGCGAAAAAAAATGGCGAAAAAAAATTAGAAAGAAAAAGAAAAAGCAAGCAGAAAAAGCCAATAGCCCTTAAAACCAAAAGGCAAGGGTATAAAGGATCCAAGGCTTTGAGCATCAATGGATATGAGGGCCCAAGGAAATAAAATCCAGCCCTAAGCGGCTAAATCAAGCTGTCCCTAACCATGTGCTTGTGGCATGCAGGTCGTCCAAGTGGAAAGCTTGAGACTGAGTGGTTAAAGTCGTGATCCAAAGCAAAACGAGTGTGCTTAAGAGCTCTGGACACCTCTAACTGGGGACTTTAGCAAAGCTGAGTCACAATCTGAAAAGGTTCACCCAGTCATGTGTCTGTGGCATTTATGTATCTGGTGGTAATACTGGAAAACAAAGTGCTTAGGGCCACGGCCAAGACTCATAAAAGTAGCTGTGTTCAAGAATCAAAAAACTTAACTAGGAGAATCAATAATACTATCTAAAATTCTAAGTTCCTATAGATGCCAATCATTCTAAACTGCAAAGGAAAAAGTGAGATGCCAAAACTGTTCAGAGGCAAAAAGCTACAAGTCCCGCTCATCTAATTAGAATTAATATTCATTGATATTTTGGGATTTATAGTATATTCTCTTCTTTTTATCCTAATTGATTTTCAGTTGCTTGGGGACAAGCAACAATTTAAGTTTGGTGTTGTGATGATCGGATAATTTATACGCTTTTTGGCATTGTTTTTAGGTAGTTTTTAGTAGGATCTAGCTACTTTTAAGGATGTTTTCATTAGTTTTTATGCTAAATTCACATTTTTGGACTTTACTATGAGTTTGTGTGTTTTTCTGTGATTTCAGGTATTTTCTGGCTGAAATTGAAGGACCTGAGCAAAACTCTGATAAAAGGCTGACAAAGGACTGCTGATGCTGTTAGATTCTAACCTCCCTGCACTCGAAATGAATTTTCTAGTTCTACAAAACTCTAAATGGCGCAATCTCAACAGCGTTGGAAAGAATACATCCAGAGCTTTCTAGCAATATATAATAGTCCATACTTTATTCGAGATTAGATGACGTAAACTGGCGCTCAACGCCAGTTTCATGTTGCGTTCTGGAGTCAAACGCCAGAAATACGTCACGAACCAGAGTTGAACGCCAAAAACATGTTACAACTTGGCGTTCAACTCCAAAAGAAACCTCTGCACGTGTAAAGCTCAAGCTTAGCCCAAGCACACACCAAGTGGGCCCCGGAAGTGGATTTCTGCATCAATTTCTTACTTTTGTAAACCCTAGTAGCTAGTCTAGTATAAATAGGACATTTTACTATTGTATTCAGTGTCTTTTGACCACATTACATCTTTGGTCTCGGTTTTATTCCATTATTCATCTTAGGAGACTATTGATCACGTTTTGGGGGCTGGCCATTCGGCCATACCTGAACCTTCATCACTTAGGTATTTTCAACGGTGTAGTTTCTACACACCATAGATTAAGTGTGTGGAGCTCTGTTGTACCTCAAGTTTTAATGCAATTACTACTATCTTTTATTCAAATTCAATCTTATTTCTGTTCTAAGATACTACTCGTACTTCAACCTGATGGATGTGATGATCTGTGACACTCATCATCATCCATCCCCATGAACGCATGCCTGACAACCACTTCCGTTCTACAAGCGAAAGCTAGAGTGTATATCTCTTGGATTCCTGATGCACGACGCATGGTTGCCCTCGCCTGACAACCGAGCATTCCATTCCGTGAGATCAGAGTCTTCGTGGTATAAGCTAGAATTGATGGCGGCATTCATGAGAATCCGGAAAGTCTAAACCTTGTCTGTGGTATTCCGAGTATGATTCTGGGATTGAATGACTGTGACGAGCTTCAAACTCGCGATTGTTGGGCGTGATGACAAACGTAAAAGAATCAAGGGATTCTACTCTGACATGATCGAGAACCGACAGATGATTAGCCATGCCGTGACAGAGCATTTGGACCTTTTTCACTGAGAGGATGGGATGTAGCCATTGACAACGGTGATGCCCTACATACAGCTTGCGATGGAAAGGAGTAAGAAGGATTGGATGAAGGCAGTAGCAAAGTAGAGATTCAGAAGGAGCACAGCATCTTCATACGCCTATCTGAAATTCCCATCGATGATCTACATAAGTATTTCTATCTTTATTTTCAGTTTATTTATTATTATTATTCGAAAACTCCATAACCATTTATTATCCGCCTAACTAAGATTTACAAGATGACCATAGCTTGCTTCATACCAACAATCTCCATGGGATCGACCCTTACTCACGTAAGGTTTATTACTTGGACAACCCAGTGCACTTGCTGGTTAGTTGTGCGAGGTTGTGAAGAAAGTGCTGAGTTATAAACGCGCATACCAAGTTGAATGCCATTATTAGAGATCACGATTTTGTGCACCAAAGCCTTCCAGAAAATTTTCCACCATATCAACGAAAATAGAGAGCATGCATCTTTGAAAGGTTGCAGGTGAATTGCACAGACCAAATGGCATCCTTCTGTATGCAAATACTCCAGATGGGCATGTGAATGCTATTTTCTCTTGATCCAGGGGATCTACTGCAATTTAATTATAACCTGAATATCCATCCAGGAAGCAGTAGTATTCATGACCTGCTAGTCTTTCTAGCATCTGGTCTATGAATGGTAAAGGAAAATGATCCTTTCTGGTAGCTGTATTGAGCCTTCTGTAATCAATACACATACGCCACCCTGTAACTGCTCTTGTAGGAACCAGTTCATTTTTTTCATTATGAACCACTGTCATGCTACCCTTCTTAGGGATGACTTGAACAGGGCTTACCCAGGGGCTATCAGAAATGGGATAAATAATCCCAGCCTCTAGTAATTTAGTGACCTCCTTCTGCACCACCTCCTTCATGGATGGATTCAGCCGCCTCTGTGGTTGAACCACTGGCTTAGCGTCACCCTCCAATAGGATCTTGTGCATGTATCTGGCTGGGCTAATGCCCTTAAGATCACTAATGGACCATCCAAGAGCTGTCTTGTGTGTCCTTAGCACTTGAATTAGTGCTTCCTTTTCCTGTGGCTCTAAGGTAGAGCTTATGATTACAGGAAAGGTATCACCTTCTCCCAGAAATGCATATTTTAGGGATGATGGTAATGGTTTGAGCTCGGGTTTGGGAGTTTTCTCTTCTCCCTGAGGGATTTTCAGAGGTTCTATTATTCTCTTTGGTTCCCCCAGATCAGGCTGAACATCTTTAAAGATATCTTTTAGCTCTGATTCGAGACTCTTAGTCATATTGACCTCTTTTACCAGATAATCAATAATATCAATGCTCATGCAGTCATTTGGGGTGTCTGGATGCTACATAGCTTTGACAACATTCAACTTAAACTCATCCTCATTGACTCTCAGGTTACTTCTGCTTTTTGGACGTCAATAACGGTTCGGCTAGTTGCTAGGAACGGTCTTCCTAGAATGAGAGTTGCACTCTTGTGCTCCTCCATTTCTAGCACCACAAAGTTAGTGGGAAAGGCAAATGGCCCAACCTTGACAATCATGTCTTCAATCACGCCTGTTGGGTGTTTAATGGAACCATCAGCAAGTTGGAGACATATCCGGGTTGGTTTGACTTCATCAGTCAATCCAAGCTTTTTGATAGTAGATGCAGGTATTAGGTTGATACTTGCCCCAAGATCACATAGAGCTTGCTTGGTACAAGTACCTTCTAATGTGCATGGTATCATAAAAGCTTCCGGGATCTTTAAGCTTCTAAGGTAAGCTTTTCAGAATGACTGCACTGCATTCTTCAGTAAGGTAAACTTTCTTAGTTTCCCTCCAATCCTTCTTATAACTTAAGATCTCTTTCATGAACTTAGCATTAGAGGGTATTTTCTCAAGTGCCTCTGCAAACAGAATCTTTATTTCAAGAGTCCTGAGGTAGTCTGCAAAGCAGGCAAATTGCTTATCCTGTTTCGCTTGGCGAAGTTTCTGAGGATAAGGCATTTTGGCTTTGTATTCCTCAACCTTAGTTGCTGTACGTTTATTGCCTATAGATGTGGGTTGAGAAGCCTTTTTAGAGGGGTTGCTATTAGCACTTGTATGTGTCTGATCTCCCACTGGCGTTTGAATGCCAGGGGTGGAAGCTGGAGTGGCGTTAGATGCCAACTCCTTACCTGTTTCTGCCATCTGAATGCCAGAACTGTGCTTCCTTTGGGCATTCAACGCCAATTCCTTACTTGTTTCTGGCGTTGAACGCCAGGACTGAGCATGGGTTGGGTGTTCAACGCCAGCTTCCCACCCATTTTCTGGCGTTTGAGCACCAGAATTATTCCTCTCTAAGCTCTGACTATCCTCAGAGGGATTTTGGGTAGCAGTCTGTTCATTTCTTGGCTTCTTGCTGCCTTGAAGTGAGGTATTTAATATTTTCCCACTCTTTAATTGAACTGCTTGGCACTCTTCTGTTATTTGTTTTGATAATTGCTATTCTATTTGCTTTAACTGTATTTCCATATTCATATTAGCCATTCTTGTTTCTTGTAGTGTCTCCTTGAATTCGGCTAGTTGTTTTGTTAGAAAATCCAGTTGCTGATTGAATTCAGTAACTTCTTCTGTAGGACTGAGTTGAACAGTTACTGTTTTAGCCTCTTTGTTGTTGGAAAGTTCACTGCTTAGGTACAGATGCTGATTTCTGGCAACTGTATCAATAAGCTCTTATGCTGATTTCTTCTATTGTCTTTCTCATATGTATAGACCCACCAGCTGAGTGGTCTAGAGAAGTCTGAGCTCCCTTTGTAAGCCCATAATAGAAGATGTCTAACTGCACCCACTTTGAAAACATTTCAGAGGGGTATTTTCTTAGCATCTATCTGTATCTCTCCCAAGCATCATAAAGGGATTCATTATCTCCTTGTTTGAAGCCTTGGATGCTCAGCCTTAGCTGTGTCATGCGTTTTGGAGGAAAATAGTGATTCAGGAATTTTTTTGACAGCTGTTTCCATGTCTTTATACTGTCCTTAGGTTGGTTATTTAACCACCTCTTAGCTTGGTCTTTTACAGAAAATGGAAACAGTAACAATCTGTAGACATCCTGATCTACTTCCTTATTATGTACTGTGTCAGCAATTTGTAAAAACTGTGCCAGAAACTCTGTAGGTTCTTCCTGTGGAGGACCGGAATACTAGCAACTTTGCTGCACCATGATAATGAGCTGATGGTTTAACTCAAAACTACTAACTCCAATGGAGGGTATACAGATACTACTCCCATATGAAGCAATAGTGGGGTTAGCATATGACCCTAGAGTCCTTCTGGACTGTTCATTTCCACTTAAGTCCATAATGGAGAAAGGGAGATGATGTGAATTTATTTTATTTATTTTATTATATATAAAAATTTCAAAATAATAAAATAAAATAAAATAAAATAAAATAAAGACGACAATAAAATTAAAAATAAATAAAAATAAAAATAAAATAAAAAAGGAATTTAAAAATATTTTATGAAGATTTTCGAAAAAGTGAGAAGAGAGAAAGTGGTTAGGATATTTTCGAAAAATATATAATTTTTTTTAAAAAAAAAATCTTAAAAGGATAAGATTTGAAAAATTTTGAAATTGAAATCTGAATTTTTATACAAAAAAATTTGAAAATATGGCTTAAAAATAGTTAGAAAAGATATTTTTTTTTGAATTTTGAATTTTATGATGAAAGAGAAAAACACACAAAAGACACAAGACTTAAAATTTTTAGATCTAATGCTCCTTGTTTTCGAAACTTTTGGAGGGAAAACACCAAGGAACACCAAACTTAAAAATTTTAAGATCAAAACACAAGGAAGACTAAAGAACACCTTGAAGAATCACAAGAACAACAAGAACAAAAGAAATAACACCAAACTTAAAATTTTTAGAAGACCAAAATAAATTTTTGAAAATTAAAGAAAATTAACAAGAAAACACCAAACTTAAAGTTTGGCACAAGATTCAATCAAAGAAAAATTATTTTTGAAAAAGATTTTAAAAAGAAGATACCCAATTACCAAGAACATAAACCAACGCTCTAGCCAATTGAGCTATAAATGTAACGTGTTTTAAAGAGGTATTTTTAATGAATAAAAATAATTTTTTTTGAAAACTAATATTTTGAAATTGCACAAGGAAAAAACGAAAAATACACAAAATAGGAAAAACCAAAGATCAAACAAGAAAATTTGACAAGAATAATTTGAAGATCAAGGAAAAATAAAAAAACATGCAATTGACACCAAACTTAAAATATGACACTAAATTCACAGAAAAACTAAAAATTAATAAAGAAAACTAATATTTTTGAAAAAATTTTTTGAGAAGGGATAATAAAAGATGAAATTCTAGTAAAAAAGATAAATTTTTCCTAATCTAAGCAACAAGATTCACCGTCAGTTGTTCAAACTCAAACAATCCCCGGCAACAGCGCCAAAAACTTGGTGCACAAAATTGCAATCACACTTTTGCAATCCGCACAACTAACCAGCAAGTGCACTGGGTCGTCCAAGTAATACCTTATGTGAGTAAGGGTCGAATCCCACGAAGATTGTTGGCTTGAAGCAAGCTATGGTTATCTTATTAATCTTAGTCAGGATACTAATAGGATTCTTTAGCCTCGATTGTAAAAGATAAAAAAAAGTGTAAAAAGAGAAATTGTTACGCAGTAATGGAGAATATGTTGGGGTTTTGGAGATGCTTTGTCTTCTGAATCCCTGTAACATAATGCTTTCTGACTTTCAAACATGCAAGGCTCCTTCCATGGCAAGTTGTATGTAGGGCATCGCCGTTGTCAATGGCTACTTCCCCTCCTCTCAGTGAAAATGGTCCAAATGCTCTGTCACAGCACGACTAATCATCTGTCGGTTCTCGATCGTGTCGGAATAAGATCCCTTGATCCTTTTGCATCTGTCACTACGCTCAATACTCGCGAGTTTGAAGCTCGTCACAGTCATCCAATCCCAGAATCCTACTCGAAATACCACAGACAAGGTTTAGACTTTTCGGATTCTCAAGGATGCTGCCAATGGATTTTAGCTTATACCACGAAGATTCTGATTAAGGAATCTAAGAGATACTCATTCAATCTAATGTAGAACGGAGGTGGTTGTCAGGCACACGTTCGTGGGTTGAGGAAGGTGATGAGTGTCACGGATCATCACCTTCTTCATAGTGAAGCGCGAATGAATATCTTAGATAGGAACAAGCGTGTTTGAATGGAAAACAAAAATAATTGCATTAAGTCATCCAGACGCTGAAGAGCTCCTCACCCCCAACAATGGAGTTTAGAGACTCATGCCTTCAATGAGTACAAAATTTTGATCTAAAAATATCATGAGATACAAAACAAGTCTCTAAAAGTTGTTTAAATACTAAACTAGTAACCTAGGTTTACAGAAAATGAGTAAACTAGGATGAATAGTGCAGAAATCCACTTATGGGGCCCACTTGGTGTGTGCTGGGGCTGAGACTTAAGCTTCTCACGTGCCTGGGCTGATTCTGGAGTCGAACGCCAGGTTGTAACCTATTTCTGGCATTGAACTCCAACATGCAACCTGTTTCTAGACTGCAACATGGAACTGGCGTTGAACACCAGTTTACGTCGCCTATCTTCGCACAAAGTATGAACTATTATATATTTCTGGAAAGCCCTGGATGTCTACTTTCCAACCCAATTAAGAGCGCACTAATTGGACTCCTGTAGCTCCAAAAAATCCATTCCGAGTGCAGGGAGATCAGAATCCAACAGCATCAGCAGTCCTTTTTTAGCCTAAATCAGATTTTTGCTCAGCTCCCTCAATTTCAGCCAGAAAATACCTGAAATCACACAAAAACACACAACTCATAGTAAAGTCTAGAAATATGATTTTTGCCTAAAAACTAATAAAAATCTACTAAAAACTAACTAAAACATACTAAAATCTACATAAAATTACCCCTAAAAAGCGTATAAAATATCCGCTCATCATTCTTTTAGGACATCTTTTGTGTTGGAAGTTGGCACGCATTTTAGCAGTGGTATTGAAATCCCTCTTTTGTATAGAGTATTATTTATGATGGTATAGTATTGTGCTTCCCGTTTTAACCTTTTTGCCTCTTTCTCATCTGTGGGGAGAGCTTCTGTTTTGAGGTAGTTAATTATGGGAGTCATCCATCCCTGATCGCGACCTGTTATGGCTAGGACTTTTTCTTCTTCTGAGATCGATGGATTCTGTAGAGTTTCTTGGATGAGGCTTCTATTGTTGCCCCCTGGTTTGGTGCTGGCTAGCTTTGAGAGTGCATCGGCCCAGGCATTATGTTCTCAGGGTATGTGACGAATCTCATATTTCCTGAATTGTCCAAGCTGTTCCTTGGTTTTGTCCAAGTATTTTTTCATAGTGGGATCTTTAGCTTGGTAGCTTCCTACTATTTGTGAAGTGACTACATGTGAGTCGCTGAAGATGATAAGTTTTTGAGCTCCAACCTCCCTAGCCAGCTTCAAACCAGCTAGTAATGCCTCATATTCCGCTTGATTGTTTGAGGCAGGGAACCCGAATTTGAGGGAGAGTTCCATTTGGGTTCCCTGGTCGCTTTCAATTATCACAGCCGTGCCGCTTCCCATTTTGTTTGAGGAACCATCCACATAGAGATTTCATTCTGTGGGGATTTCTGGTGTGTCCGTAAATTCTGCAATGAAATTGACTAGATGTTGCAATTTGATGGCCGTCTGAGCTTCGTATTGAAGATCGAATTCGGACAACTCGACTGCCCATTGCAGTATTCTGCCCGCCAAGTCTGGTTCGTCTGAATTTTAATGGTGTGGGCTTGAAAGTACGGGCGAAGTCATCGTGATGTTAGTATGAGAGCATAAGCAAATTTTTCTATTTTCTGATAGTTCAGCTCAGATCCTTGTAATGCTTTACTGATGAAGTATACATGCTGTTGCCTGCTGTTGTCTTCTTGGACTAGCACTGAGGCTATCGCTCGACTTCCTACTGTAAGGTATAATATGAGTGGTTCTCCTTCCTGTGGTCGAGTTAGGATAGGTGGCTGTCCCAGGAACTTTTTGAAATCTTGGAAGGCCTGCTCGCACTCTATTGTCCATTCGAACTTCTTTCCTTTTCTTAGAGTAGCATAGAAGGGAAGAGATCTTATTACCGATCCGGCTAGAAATCTGGACAAGGCTGCTAACCTCCCATTGAGTTGTTGCACTTCTTTGATACAAGTCGGACTTTTCATGTCGAGTATGGCCCTGCATTTGTCCGGGTTCGCCTCAATTCCTCTCTGTGTGATTGATGAGCGGATAATTTGTACGCTTTTTGGCATTGTTTTTAGTATGTTTTTGATATCTTTTAGTTAGTTTTTAGTATATTTTTATTAGTTTTTAGTTAAAATTCACTTTTCTGGACTTTACTATGAGTTTGTGTGTTTTTCTGTGATTTCAGGTATTTTCTGGCTGAAATTGAGGGATCTGAGCAAAAATCTGATCCAGAGACTCAAAAGGACTGCAGATGCTGTTGGATTCTGACCTCCCTGCACTCGAAGTGGATTTTCTGGAGCTACAGAAGCCCAATTGGCGCGCTCTCAACGGCGTTGGAAAGTAGACATCCTGGGCTTTCCAGCAATATATGATAGTCCATACTTTGCCCAAGATTTGATGGCCCAAAGCGGCGTTCAAAGTCACCTCAAGAAATTCCAGCGTTAAACGCCGGAACTGGCACCTAATTGGGAGTTAAACGCCCAAACTGGCATAAAAGCTGGCGTTTAACTCCAAGGAGAGTCTCTACACGAAAATGCTTCATTGCTCAGCCCAAGCACTCACCAAGTGGGCCCGGAAGTGGATTTTTATGTCATTTACTCATCTTTGTACACCTTAGGCTACTAGTTATCTATAAGTAGGACCTTTTACTATTGTATCTAGAGACTTTGGTAGCTATCTTCGTTTTATGCTATCTTAGATCATTGGGAGGCTGGCCATTCGGCCATGCCTAGACCTTATGCTTATGTATTTTCAACGGTGGAGTTTCTACACACCATAGATTAAGGTGTGGAGCTCTGCTGTACCTCGAGTATTAATGCAATTACTATTGTTCTTCTATTCAATTCCGCTTGTTCTTTGTCCAAGATATCACTTGTTCTTCAACTTGATGAATGTGATGATATGTGACACTCATCATCATTCTCACCTATGAATAAGGTGACTGACAACCATTCTTGTTCTACAAGCATTCGAGGCTTAGTGAATATCTCTTGGATTACTGATACACGATGCATGGTTGATCGCCTGACAACCGAGTGCTCGCCTGACAAACGAGCCAGCCATTCCGTGAGATCAGAGTCTTCGTGGTATAGGCAAGAACTGATGGCGGCATTCAAGAGAATCCGAAAGGTCTCACCTTGTCTGTGGTGTTCTGAGTAGGATTCAATGATTGAATGACTGTGACGTGCTTCAAACTCCTAGCAGGCTAGGGCGTTAGTGACAGACGCAAAAGTATCAATGGATATTATTCCGGCCTGAACGAGAACCGACAGATGATTAGCCTATGCTGTGACAGAGCATCAGGGACGTATTTTCACTGAGAGGATGGGAGGTAGCTGCTGACAACAGTGAAACCCTACACGAGCTTGCCATGGAAAGGAGTAAGAAGGATTGGATGAAGGCAGTAGGAAAGCAGAGAGACGGAAGGGAAGGCATCTTCATACGCTTGTCTGAAGCTCTTACACCAATGATATACATAAGTATCTCTATCTTTATCTTTATCTTTATGCTTTATTCGTTTATCACTATACCCATTTGAGTCTGCCTGACTGAGATTTACAAGATGACCATAGCTTGCTTCATACCACCAATCTCCGTGGGATCGACCCTTACTCACGTAAGGTTTATTACTTGGACGACCCAGTGCACTTGCTGGTTAGTTGTGCGAAGTTGTGTTTATGCCATGGTATTGAGCACCAAGTCTTTGGAGCCATTACTAGGGATTGTTTATGTTTTGAAAAGTATTGATCACAATTTCGTGCACCAGTGATCATAAAACCCAAGAATTTACCAGCTTCTACTGTGAAGTGCATTTTGCGGGATTGAATCGCATGTCGTGTCGTCTTATGGTGTTGAATACTTGTGTCAGATCGGATAATAACATCTCTTTGTTTTGCATCTTTACTAGCATGTCGTCCACGTAGACTTCCATGACCTTTCCGATGTGATCCAAAAAAACCTTGTTCATTAATCTTTGGTAAGTAGCTCCCGCATTTTTAAGACCAAAGGGCATGACAATGTAGCAGTAATTTGCCTTTGGGGTTAAGAATGAGGTTTTTTCTTGGTCGGGTGGGTACATTGGGATTTGGTTATATCCCGAGTATGCATCCATGAAGGAGACGTATTTATATCCGGAGGAGGCATCTACCAGAGCGTCGATGTTTGGTAGTGGATAAGGATCTTTTGGGCAGGCTTTGTTGAGATCGGTATAGTCAGTACACATTCTCCACTTCCCGTTTGACTTTTTTACCAATACGACATTAGCAAGCCAGAGCGGGTATTTGACTTCTCTTATGAAACCTACCTCCAGTAGAGCTCATACTTGTTCTTCCACAGCTTGAGAGTGTTCTGGTCCTAGCTTTCTACGCTTTTGTTGTACCGGCCGAGATCCCAGGTAGACTGCTAGCTTGTGGCACATTAGCGTGGGATGTATGCCTAGCATGTCTGCGGCCTTCCATGCAAAGAGGTCGGCGTTGTCGCGTAGAAACAGTATGAGTGATTCTTTGATGTCTCCTTTTAGGAGTTTGCCGATATTGGTTGTTTGGTCCAGTGTATCCCCGATCTGTATTTTCTCTATTTCTCCTTCAGGTTGTGGGCGAAGCTCTTCCCGCCTCTGAACTCCACCGAGCTCAATTGTGTGGAATTCTTCTCTTCTGCCTCTGAGGTTTAGACTTTTGTTGTAACAGCGGTGCGCCATCCTCTGATCTGCTTTTATCGTAGCTATTCCTCCTGCAGTAGGGAACTTCATGCATAGATGCGGAGTCGAGACTATTGCGCCAAGCTGATTTAACGTTGTCCGACCTATTAGGGCATTGTAGGCTGAACTTACGTCGACTACGATGTAATCTATTTCGAGTGTTCTTGACTGACTTCCTTTTTCGAAAGTTGTGTGGAGTGAGATGTATCCCATCGGTTGAACTGGGTGTCACTTAGCCCGAACAGGCTGTCTGGATACGCTCTGAGATCTTTTTCTTCTAGGCCGAGTTTGTCGAAAGCCGTTTTGAATAATATGTCGGCAGAACTCCCCGTGCGGTGAAAATTTGCATTTGCCAGTATAATAGTGATGACCATGGGATCGTCATGCCCTGATGCGACGCCAGATGCGTCTTCCTTTGTAAAAGCGATCACCGGGATGTCGGCTGCTTCCTCCTTTCCTGCGATGTGATATACGTCTTTGAGATGTCTTTTGCGAGATGATTTGGAGATTCCTCCCCCGGCAAATCCGCCGTGTATCATGTGAACATGTCTTTCTGGCATTCGAGATGATCGCGCGGTTGGTCTGACATCTTTTGCTCTTCTTCTTTTTCTTTGTTCATCATCATGGGTGGCCAGATATCGATCTACCTTTCCTTCTTGTACGAGCTTTTCTATGACATTTTTTAAATCGAAACACTCATTGGTGGAGTGCCCGCGGATCCGATGGTATTCACAGTATTTAGCCCAGTTTCCTCCTCCCTTTTTGCCTTTAAGTGGCCGAGCTGGTGGTATTTTTTCCGTGTTGCAAACCTCTCTGTATACATCCACAAGAGACACCCGTAGAGGGGTGTAATTGTGGTATTTTTTAATTTTCTCTCCATGTCGGTCTTCCTTTTTTCTGGAATCTTTATCCTTATCCCGGGGGGTGAACCCGGCCTTCGAGGTCTCTCCTAATGGGGAGTTTTCCTCCATATTGATGTACTTTTCTGCTCGTTCCTGCACCTCGTTCAGAGATGTGGGGTACTTTTTTTTATATAGATTGACTAAAGGGCCCTTAGCGTAAGCCATTAATGAGGCCCATAATAGTGACTTCTGTTGGCAGGTTCTGTATATCCATGCATGTCTTGTTGAATCTTTCCATGTAGTTGCGCAGGGTTTCCCGTTCTTGTTGTCTGATTCTTAGTAAGCTCGGAGCATGTTTAGCTTTGTCCTTTTGGATGGAGAATCTGGCCAGGAATTTCTTAGCCATGTCATCGAAACTTGAGATGGACCTAGGAGGGAGGTTGTCGAACCATCTAATTGCTATTTTTGTTAAGGTAGTTGGGAAGGCTTTGCAACAAACTGCATCTGAAGCGTCGGTGAGATACATTCTACTTCTGAAATTGCTGAGATGATGGTCGGGATCTGTAGTGCCGTCGTATAAGGTCATGTCTGGGAGTTTAAAGTCCTTTGGGATTTTCGTCTTCATGATCTCCTTGGTGAATGGGTCTTGCTCCTTGCGGGTGCTATCTTCGGGAGTGGATCGGCTGGCTTTTGTCTTGACATCGGCTTCAAGTTTTAGGAGTTCATTCTCTAATTCCCGGTGTCGCCTTATTTCTCTTTGTAGGTCCTTCTTGGCCTCTCATTGGCGTAGGGCTTCTTCCTCAAGTTGTTTAAACCGGTCTTGAAATGCATCCATTGCTCCCTCATTTGGTGAGTTCTTCTTGTTGATTTGGGAAGTATCTTTTGGGGTGGCGTCTGCATTTTTAAGCGGCGTTCTTTCCTCTAGATCTGAGGTGTGGTCGTTGTCATGGTCGTCCGCCATGGTGATGGGATGATTTCCAGGCTCCCCGGCAATGGCGCCAATGTTCCGAGGGTTACCTGAAACTGTAGGTCGATCTCGGATGAGATCCTCTGTAATGGTTGGAGTTGCTGTGTCTAATTTGTTGGACTTGGTGGCGGTGCTGATTCCTTCGTCCCCAGAGGGTGGGGGTACCTGCAAGGGACTCCGATGCTTAAGTTAGCAAGGGTATTAAACAGGTATTGAGTAGAATCAGAGTATGAGTTATACCTGGGTGCTCTAACGTATTTATAATGGTGTAGAGTGACCTTTACAGATAAGATAAGTTAGATATCTTATCTTATCTTTATGTTTCATGGGAACCACCCTTATCTCTATAGGCTTGGGCTGCCTTTGGATTGGGGTCGTGTTCCTCTATTTGGGCCCTTTGTTGGGCTTTCCTGTGACTTAGCCGAGCTCTTTGAGAAGAGGTTGGGTCATCCTGACCTGAAGAGGTCGGTCGCTTTATCTGTAGAACATCCCGGGTCGAACAGCTTTGACCCAGGGTATGAACAGAAGCCCAAATTCATTAAGAGAGGGGATCTCACCCTTGAAGCAAAGGGTGGTTCGAGATTGTAAGAAGATCCATCCTTCCCGCTGGAAACAGCTCAGAGGTAAACCTTAAGAGAGCAACAATGGTACAATGTATACATGGAGAATCAAAGGGCACAGAAGGACCTTCAACTGCAAATGATGGATCGCCAAGAAGAATCATTCTCTAGATGGATGAATCAACAAGGGGAGTGGCAAAAGCAATTGATGGAGCAGCAACTGGAACAAGGAAGACAGTGGGGTGAATCCTTCCATAGGTTGAACCAAAAGCAAGATCAACAACAAGAAGCCATCCAAAAGCTAATCAACATCCAAGCACATCAAGGTGCACACATTCATGAGATGCATCAGAAACAAAGAGAACAGGCAGATCTCTTCGATGAATACAGAGCGTTCTCAGAAGGAGTCTATATGAGTGAGACTGGATATCATATGAACACTCAAGCGAGGCTCGGATACTTAGTCGAACAACTGCCTGTATTGCACCCTAGGATCACAAGATATGAGGAAGTAAAGGATGAATTAGCATGAGAGGAAAGAGAAAGAGTAGAACAGAGTCATGAATCAGTAAGGAAGGCACTGGAAGATTGGAAAAGAGCCAGAATGACACGGATACAGGGAAGCACAAGTGGACACAAATAGGACAAACAAGAGAGAGCATGAGCATCCCCAGAAGTAAAAGGTGGTGGAGTTCCCTCTTCGTTCTATCTTTTTCAAGTTTAAATAAGGAAAATCATGTATAAAATAGAACATGCTTCCATAGTAGCTTAGGAATTTTCAATTCTGTCTTTAAGATTTCATTGCTTAGGTCTATGTGTGCTGGTCTGAGTTCCCATTTTTCATTTTCACCCTGATAAAATATATGATTGTCCTTTAAGCTAAATAAAAGAAAATGTTATGAAAAACTAGAGTGGGGTTCATCTTGTGAAGCAAGTTCTCAATGTTTGTGGTATAGGCAACTAGATGTTCTGAATCATATGCTTGAAGCACAATTGATGAGCGGATAATTTATACGCTTTTTGGCATTGTTTTTAGGTAGTTTTTAGTAAGTTCAAGCTACTTTTAGGGATGTTTTCATTAGTTTTTATGTTAAATTCACATCTCTGGACTTTACTATGAGTTTGTGTGTTTTTCTATAATTTCAGGTAATTTCTGGCTGAAATTGAGGGACTTGAGCAAAACTCTGAAAAAGGCTGACAAAAGGACTGCTGATGCTGTTGGAATCTGACCTCCCTGCACTCGAAATCGATTTTCTGGAGCTACATAACTCCAAATGGCGCGCTCTCAACGGCGTTGGAAATTAGACATCCAGAGCTTTCCAGCAATATATAATAGTCCATACTTTATCCGGAAATTGACGACGTAAATTGGCGTTGAACGCCAAGTACATACTGCTGTCTGGAGTTAAACGCCCAGAAACACGTCATGATCCGGAGTTGAACGCCCAAAACACGTTATAACTTGGAGTTCAACTCCAAGAGAAGCCTCAACTTGTGGATAGATCGAGCTCAGCCCAAGCATACACCAAGTGGGCCCCGGAAGTGGATTTACGCATCAATTACTTACTCATGTAAACCCTAGTAGCTAGTCTAGTATAAATAGGATAATTTACTATTGTATTAGACATCTTTTGACAGTTTAATCTTTTGACAGTTTAATCTTTGACTGTTTAGTCTTTGATCATTCGTTCTTTTGATCATTCAGGGGGTTGGCCATTCGGCCATGCCTGAACCTTTCCCTTATGTATTTTCAACGGTGGAGTTTCTGCACACCATAGATTAAGGGTGTGGAGCTCTGCTGTACCTCAAGTTTCAATACAATCACTATTATTTTCTATTCAATTCTCTTTTATTCTTATTCCAAGATATACGTTGCACTTCAACTTGATGAATGTGATGATCCGTGACACTCATCATCATTCTCACCTATGAACGCACGTGACTGACATCCACTTCAGTTCTACTTTAGGCCGGACACATATCTCTTAGATTCCCCAACAGAATCTTCGTGGTATAAGCTAGATAGATGGCGGCATTCATGGGGATCCGGAAAGTCTAACCTTGTCTGTGGTATTCCGAGTAGGATCCCGGAAATCCGGAAAGTCTAACCTTGTCTGTGGTATTCCGAGTAGGATTCCGGTATTGAATGACTGTGACGAGCTTCAAACTCCTGAAGGCTAGGCTTGATGACAAACGCAAAAGAATCAAGGGATTCTACTCCAACCTGATTGAGAACCGACAGATGATTAGCCGTGCTGTGACAGAGCATTTGGACCATTTTCACTGAGAGGATGGGATGTAGCTATCAACAAGGGTGATGCCTCCAGACGATTAGCTGTGCAGTGATAGCGCATAGGACCATTTTCCTGAGAGGATTAAAAGTAGCCATTGATGATGGTGATACCCTACATATAGCTTGCCATGGAAAGGAGTAAGAAGGATTGGATGAAAGCAATAAGAAAGTTGAGATTCGAAAGGATTCTAGCATCCCCACACGCGTATCTGAAATTCCCACTATTGATTTACATAAGTATTTCTATCCCTTTTTATTTTCTATTTATTATTAATTTTCGAAACCCATAACCATTTAATCTGCCTAACTGAGATTTACAAGGTGACCATAGCTTGCTTCATACCAACAATCTCTGTGGGATCGACCCTTACTCACGTAAGGTATTACTTGGATGACCCAGTATACTTGCTGGTTAAGTTGAACGGAGTTGTGTCCACACATAGCCAAGAGCCATAATAATGATTCCATACAATAACAAAGAGTACTACATTGATGTGATCACAATTTCGTCCACCAACAATCTATAAGACTAGCTAAACAACAAGATCCTAATAAGAAAAAGGAAAAGAACAGTGAAAGTTTGAAAAGGAAAGAAAAAGAATAAGAAATAAGGCTAGGCACCAAGGGTTTGAATCTTGAGGCATGTGTCTGTGGTGTTCTTGTGCAAAGGATCTGCTTGGATGAATAAGTTCTTAGGAGTGCTTCATCACTTGGTAACTTGGGTTAACTAACCCGGGATTATCAGCTGAAAATCCACTATCAAGAGCAACCTTGCTACAAAACACTTAGTAACCCAAAGAGGTGCTGGACACCAAGGCTTCAAGAAAAGAAAATAACAAACCATATGCCTGTGGTGTGCATGTGTAGGGGAGAGAGACTTGAGGGAGTAGGTCCTTAGGGGTGTCTCAACACCTAGCACCTTAAACCAACTGGTTCGGGAGTTTGATGATTTGGATTTTTGACGGTTTAGAATTTCACAAATGAATTCTCGTTGCAAGTATAGTTTCTAAACCAATCATTAATCCTTTCATACAAAAGGTTGTTTGTCACTAGTACAAACCCCTAAAATTTATAAACCGAAGTATTCAAACCTCGGATCGTTCTCCCTAGGAATTACAATAAAGTGTCTTGTTATTGGTTGTGAGTTATTTTGGGGTTTTGATATGAAGCATGAAAGATAAATGGCAAGAAAGTAAACTAATGGCTAAAAAGGTCTTGGCAAGGGTTGGTGGTCAAGGATCTCTATCCTAATCACTAACCACAATATGAGAATTGGCAAGGATTAATCTCATTAAATCATCCTCTAACTAGTAGTAAAGGAAAGTCAAATGAGCTATATCAATCCTACTCCATAAGTCCTAACTCTCCACTAATTCAATTAGTGAAAACTAGAGTCAATGGATCCCAATCATCAATTACTTGGACATTAGTAACTCAAGAGGTCCTAAGTTACCTTTCCAAGCCAAGAGTATAAAATTCTACTCTAAAATCCAACCAAGCATTTCATCAAACACTTGGAAGGCATAAAAGGAAAGCATAGTAAAATTGCAAGAAAAGTAAATCTACACTACTCAATTGCAAGGAATTAAACAACAAATCAAATGAACACAATTATTATGAATTACCTTGAATTGAATTGAAAGAGAAAGGAAGGAACAAAAGTAGATCTACAACAAAATGCAAGAACAACATAAAGGAAATTACAACAAAAGAATAGAGGAAGATGAATGTAACAACAAGGAATTAAGAGGATAGAAGTAGAAGAAGATTAATTAAAATCTAGATCTAAGAACTAAACCTAATCTTAATCCTAATCCTAGAGAGAAGTGAGAGCTTCTCTCTCTAGAAACTAATTCTAACTACTAAACTAAGCTAAACTAAACTAATGGTTGGAAATGAACTAATGTCCCTTTGCTCTTCAATCCATGGCTTTAAATAGCATCTTTGGCGCCAAAGTTGGTTGGGATTGGGCCCCACAACCCTTGAGAATTCGTTGGCCACGTTTTCATTAAAAAATCATAAACCAGCACCGACGCGTACGCGTCCATGGGGTGATTCGCAGGTGCGCGCGCGCGTCCATGGGCGAGTTCAACTTCTTTGACTTTTCATGATTTCTCCACTTTGCATGCTTTCCTCTTCACTCCTTTGATCCATTCATAGCCTTTTCAATCTGAAATCACTAACAAACATATCAAGGCATCTAGTGGAATCAAAGGGAGAATAAAACCATCAAATTAAGGGTCTAAAAGCATGTTTTCACATCTAAGCACAAATAAGGAAACAATCATAAAACTATGCTAATTCATTGAATAAATGTGGGTAAAAGGTGATAAAATCTCCAAAAATCAATACAAGATAAACCGTCAAAATGGGGTTTATCAAAGTGTTGGCTGAAAGCTTATCTTAAAGAGTTGCCCCCTCACAAAGCACTTAGCCTAAAAGAATGCAATAAATCCTGAAAGGAAAGGTGGGATCAATGAATAAGGATCTCATAGGATGCAATCAAGCGAGTATTCAAGAGCATGATAAGGACCTAAAAAACAGTAAAGGAATGAACCTAAGTTGCTATGCATGAAACCCCATAAACCAATAACTTGACTTCTATAATAAGAACTTGTTTCTCTTGTTCTTTCATTCATCATTCTTATGCTTCAGTACTTGCTTAAGGACAAGCAAGCTTTAAGTTTGGTGTTGTGATGCCAGGGCATCTTGGCCAGATTCACTGACCTTTTCTTTACTATTTTAGGGTAGTTTCATGCATTTTCTTAGTAAATAAGCAAGTTTTGGATAAAAATACACTTACATCTTGATTCAAACAAACATTGTGAACTTTACATGATTTCATAAGAATTATGCAGGAATTGAATGATAAAATGGATGATGCATGATCTCATGACTTGGAACAGAACATTGATGCACCCTATTTGTTTGATTTCAAGACAAAGGAAGAAAAGAAGAGCCACGTTAGCCTCACTAACGTGACCACTAATGTGGAATGGGAGCAAGCTTGCAGCGTTAGTGGAAAAGTTATCATCAATAACGCCTTCGAAAGACATCATAACCCACGTTAGTTGCCATGTTACTTACATTAACGTGAGAACTAACGTGGAAGGAAAGGGAAGCTCCAACGTTAGTGGTAAAAGTAAACCACACTAACGTTCTAAAAGGCCACACATAGCCACGTTAAGAGTCACGTTAATCCAATTAACGTGAACTCTAACGTGGAGTAAAAAAGAGATCGCCAACGTTAGTGACACTCACCTTTGTCACTAACGCTGGATCAGGCCAAGATTGCCTACGTTAGTGGTCATGTTAAGACCACTAACGTGAATAATAACATGGAGCAAGGGATGATAGGCCAACGTCAATGACACTCGCCTTTGTCATTAACGTTGGAGATGGCAAACACACGCACGTTAGTGGTCACGTTAATGCCATTAATGTGAAGCACTAACGTATGAAGAAGGGGCGTTTTAAAGCGTTAGTGACAAAGGTAAGTGTCACTAACGCACTCGAGCTTTGGCATGCCCACATTAAGGGCCACGTTAGTTACACTAATGTGGATCATTAACGTGGGAAAGAGGGACAAGGAGCAGTGTTATTGGTAAAAGTGAGTGCCAATAATGTTTGCGAAGGGCCAAGAGGCTACGTTAGTGGTCACATTATTACCACTAACGTTGAAGTTAACGTGGATCAATTGGTTTGGAACGTTAGTGACAAAGTTAACGTTAACGCCACTAACATCCTAACTAACGTCCTATCATGCCTGACTCACATTCTTTCTGCAAGCAAAGCTGAGCCCACTAAAGACTGTAACTGCTTCAACTAAAGATCAAGGGCCTATATCCAAGACTTGAAGAGCTAACTAGAAGATCAGAAGAGTAGTATACATAGGAAGTAGTTTTGAACTAGAAGGAGGCTGGGCATTATTAGGGACTACATTCTGTATATATTTACTTTTCCTGCAAATTCTAGTTTACTTTCAGAATGCACTCTTCTCTATCATCTTCCATTTTCAGAGCTATGAACAACTAAATCCCTTTTCATTGGGTTAGGGAGCTCTGTTGTAATTTGATGGATCAATTATAGTTTTCATTCTTTTTCCTCTTTCTTTTCTCTTGATTTATGGTGCACGAAATTGTGATCATCAACAATGTCTCCAAAGACTTGGTGCTCTGAAACATAAATCACACTTTGTCACAACTCCGCACAACTAACCAGCAAGTGTACTGGGTCGTCCAAGTAATACCTTACGTGAGTAAGGGTCGATCCCACAGAGATTGTTGGTATGAAGCAAGGTATGGTCATCTTGTAAATCCCAGTCAGGCGGATTTAACTGGATTAAGAGATTATTGGTTTAAATAAAGATAATAAAATAAACAGAAAATAAAGATAAAGTTACTCATGTAATTCAATGGTGGGAATTTCAGATAGGTGTATGGAGGTGCTGTGTTCCTTCTGAATCTCTGCTTTCCTACTTCTTCCTTCTAGTTTTTCATCACTCCTTTCTATGGCAAGTTGTATGTAGGGCATCACCGTTGTCAATGGCTACATCCCATCCTCTCAGTGAAAATGGTCCAAATGCTCTGTCACAGCACGGCTAATCATCTGTCGGTTCTCAATCAGGTTGGAATAGAATCCAGTGATTCTTTTGCGTCTGTAACTAACGCCCAGCCTTCAGGAGTTTGAAGCTCATCACAGTCATTCAATCCCGGAATCCTACTCGGAATACCACAGACAAGGTTAGACTTTTCGGATTCCCATGAATGCCGCCATCAATTCTAGCTTATACCACGAAGATTCTGATCAAGGAATCCAAGAGATATGTGCCCGGTCTAAGGTAGAACAGAAGTGGTTGTCAGTCACGCGCGTTCATTGGTGAGAATGATGATGAGTGTCATGGATCATCACATTCATCAAGTTGAAGTGCAACGAATATCTTAGAAAAGGAATAAATCGAATTGGATAGAAGATAGTAGTAATTGCATTAAAACTTGAGGTACAGCAGAGCTCTACACCCTTAATCTATGGTGTGTAGAAACTCCACCGTTGAAAATACATAAGTGAAAGGTTCAGGCATGGCCGAATGGCCAGCCCCCAGATCTAAGAACTAAATGTCCAAAGATTGAATAATACAATCAAAGGTTTCTAATAAACTAGTAAAAAGTTCTATTTATACTAAACTAGCTACTAGGGTTTACAGAGGTAAGTAATTGATGCATAAATTCACTTCCGAGGCCCACTTGGTGTGTGCTTGGGCTGAGCTTGATCTATCCACGAGATGAGGCTTCTCTTGGAGTTGAATGCCAAGTTGTAACGTGTTTTGGGCGTTCAACTCTGGTTCGTGACGTGTTTCTGGCGTTTGACTCCAGAATGCAGCATGGAACTGGCGTTGAGCGCCAGTTTACATCGTCAAATCTTGAATAAAGTATGGACTATTATATATTGCTGGAAAGCTCTGGATGTCTAATTTCCAACTCCGTTAAGAGTGCGCCATTTGGAGTTCTGTAGCTCCAGAAAATCCATTTTGAGTGTAGGAAGGTCAGATTCCAACAGCATCAGCAGTCCTTTGTCAGCCTCCTATCAGAGTTTTGCTCAGGTCCCTCAATTTCAGTCAGAAAATACCTGAAATCACAGAAAAACACACAAACTCGTAGTAAAGTCCAGAAATGTGAATTTAGTATAAAAACTAATAAAAACATCCCTAAAAGTAACTAGATCATACTAAAAACTACCTAAAAACAATGCCAAAAAGCGTATAAATTATCCGCTCATCAATTTACTAGAAAGCTTTCGATCTTAAATCAATTGGTTAGTTGTCTGGGAAAAGAAACTCTCCATAAATAGATCTCCTCTGAGCCTTGGAAAAAGGATGAGGAGATCATGCTAAAATTGCTTTCTCATGTTGGACCAAATTGGGGTTTGGATGGATATAGTGACATGTAATCCTACCAACACTTTGATTTGGAAATATATGTGGTATAATCAGTGACCATACTTCATCTCTTCTCATGAGAAATTAAATCAAGGAATTGGGCAATTGTTTAAGCTTAGAAAGATTGGGTTGTCAAGAAATTGGGATCCAATCACTTAAGATTGCAAAGGAGATCAATGAATGCATTGATTGAGGAAGAGATGAGAATGAACTTGATCTGAAGAATGCAACATCTCCTAAGCCCAATGAATCACCCATTTCTGATCTTACCCATTCTCTTTACCTTCTGCCATTTACTTTTATGTTCATCTCCCCAAATCCCCATTTAAGATTCTGCAGTTTACTTTCTATAATTTACTTTCCGCCATTTATTTCCAGCATTTACATTTTCTGTCATTTGCTTTCCCGCCATTTAATTTTCTGTAATTACCAACTTAACTTCTACTTAGCTCAACTAGAACATTCCTCCAATTAAATTTGCTTGACCAATCAATCCCTGTGGGATTTGACCTCACTCTATTGTGAGTTTTTACTTGACGACAATTCGGTATACTTGCCGAAGAGAAATTTGTTGAGAGACAAGTTTTTGTGCATCAAAGCTGTGTTCAAGAATAAAAAAGAACTGAACTAGAAGAGTCAATAATATCATCTGGATTCTAAATTCTTAAAGATGCCAACCATTCTGAGTTTCAATGGATAGTGAGATGCCAAAACTATTTAGAAGCCAAAAGCTACTAACTCCCGCTCATCTGATTGTAACTAAGCATCATTACAAACTTAGAGATTTATTGTATCTTACTCTTCTTTTTATCCTACTATGCTTTTAGTTGCTTGTGGACAGGCAACAGTTTAAGTTTGGTGTTGTGATGAGTGGATATTTTATACGCTTTTTGGCATCATTTTCATATAGTTTTTAGCATGTTTTGTTTAGTTTTTATTAAGTTTTTATAGGTTTTAGCGTTAAATTCACATTTTTGAATTCTACTATGAGTTTGTGTATTTTTATACAATTTCAGGTATTTTCTGGCTGAAATTGAGTACCTGGAGCTAAAGTCTGATTCAAAGACAGAGAAAGTAGTGTAGATGCTGTCTGGATCTGACCTCCTTGCACATAAAAGAGCTTTTCTGGGGCTACAGAAGTCCAAATAGAGCATTTTCAATGACTATAGAAAGCTGACTTCTAGAGCTTTTCAGTAATGTATAATAGTTTATACTTTGCTTTAGATTAGAAGGCCAAAAATGGGCGTCCAACGCCAGCCTCCTGCTCCCTTCTAGGCATCCAGAGCCCAAGGAGCAGAGACTAGCATCCAAACGCCCAAATAGAACCTCCTAGCAAGCATTCAATGCCCTAGAGGCCTCATAGCATGTAGATCTCATCAAAGCTCAGCCCAAACACTCACCAAGTGGGCCACAGAAGTGGATTTTAGCACTAAAAAGACTGTTTTACCCTTACTAATCATTAGTTTAGTATTTAAAGTAGAAGATCACTTTCTGTTAAGAGAGCTTCACCTATCATTCAGCATATTTTCATTTTACACATTGTATTTTTCTATCAGTATGAGTTTCTAAACCTCATAGGTTGAGGGGAGGAACCATGCTAAGTCCTATGAATTAATAAAAGTATTACTATTTCTCTTCGATCCGTGTTTGATTTAATTCTAAGATGTAAACTCGTTCTTTAACATGGTGAATAGGATGATCAGTGACGATCAGCTCTGTTCATCATACTATGACCGCGTGCCAGACAACCACCCGTGTCTACTTGGGTTCGTATGAATACGTGACTGGAAAGCGCGAACCACTAGCTTGATTATACATCTCTCAAATGGCTAATCCACAACTTTGTTGGGGACTTCTCGAGACACCACTTCAGCCAATTTTCGAGGAGATTAGGGTCTCTGTGGTTGAGGCTAGAACCTAAAGAAGCAGCATTCTCTGATCTGGAAGATCCGACCTTGTGTGTTGCGTTTTGAGTAGGATTGCCAAGAGAATTAACTGTTAGAGCTTCACCGTTGTTCAGATTGGATGACCACAGCCAATGGCGTTTGATCTGAAATAGAGGAGATTGATGACCACGGCCAATGGCATTGATCACATACAGCCTGCCATAGAAGAAATTACTCACATGCAAAGGAGACGGTAATACCAGAGGTAATTCAGAAAGACAAAGCAACTCCAATCCTTAACCATATTCCTATTAGTGATTGCCCTTGTATCAATCCAACAACCTTCTGAGTCACCTGACTAAGACCTGCAAGATAACCATAGCTTGCTTCAAAGCAGAATTCTCATGGGATCGACCCTTACTCGCTCAGGTATTTCTTGGACGACCCAGTGCACTTGCTAGTACAACTATACGGAGTGTGGGGATTCGTGCACCAACCCCCCATTCTTTCACATATGCAACTCGGACGACGGCTTCCAAACGTTAACTAGGTCGAAGACCACTCTCCTCGAACGTTTGGGCCTTCTATTTAAGCCCAATCTACCTATTTCAGGGTACCCACGTAACAATAACCATATCAAGATATTAATAATAGTTATAAAATTAAATTAATATCATTTAAATCGTATTTTTTTTAATGATAACTGTAAACGAGATAATTATGAACATATGTAGTTTACACTATAAATGAGATATGTGTATTTTCTAAAACTCCACATTTCTCGTTTGCAAACGAAATAAAGCCAAATAAAAATGGCACTTATCTCGTTTACACAGTAAATCAAATACATTCATAATTATCTCGTTTACACAATAAATGAGATAAATAATATTACCTAAATTAGTAACTACCTCCTAAATTATATATATTAATAAATAAAAAATTTAATTTATTTATATACAAAATATTTTCCTGTAAATACATATGTAGTATGAATTTTTGTACACACCACCTTTTTTACTTGGAGAACATTATGTATAATTGTATATTATTTTTGTCTATTATACTTTATACTTGATAAAAATAGTTGCTAAATAACAATTTTTTTATACCGTAAAAAATATACAAATTATTTATATTTTTGCTTCGGTTTAGATGTTTTGTTACAACGGAAAAAAAACTCTTAGGATGCTTTTTGACGAGACAAAAGAGAAGCGACTAGGGAGGTAGGGTGTGTTTGGATTAATGTTTGGAGTATCAAAATGTTCGTTTAGTTTTTTTGAAAGCTTTATTTTTTTGTTTGGCTATTTTTTCTTTCTTTTAACGTAAACTTGATTCTACCCTTCAACCCACGTTTACCAAAAACTACAATTTCTAGCTTTTGCATTCAACTTTTCACGTTGGACTGAAATTTATTTCTATGTACCAATTGTGTCCTATATTATTTATATGATGAATTTACTTCTATGTACCAATTGTGTCCTATGTACCAACTTTTTTATAATATTATTTCACTAATACTCTTTCATGCATATTTTTATTTTTTTTATAAAATTCGTATTATTTTTTATTTATATAAATTTTTTTACCGCTATTTTTATTTTTTTTCTATGGAATATTTTTTTCTTTGAATTTGATTCTATTAATCCTATTAGAGTACTAAAGAGTACTAAGAATAATAAAAAAATATTAAAATTTATTTAAATATCTAAAATAAAATTATAAAATAATATGAAATAATTATTTAGATTCATGTCCTTTTCTGTAATTTTTCATCTAAAAGTGATTTTAAATAATGTAATCCAAACAATATTTAGTTTATTATAATCCATTTTGAATAAAAATCACCAAACATAAACAACATTATTACCAACTCACTTTTAATCAAAATCAATTTTGCAAAATCAATTTTATACAAATCTCTGTTTACAAATGGTAATCCAAACACACACGTAGTCATACTAAATTACTAATGCATGATTGGTGCGGTAGAGTGCGTGATTTCTTCAATAGTGGTAAAATGAAGCAATTTGGACATGTATTTTACCAAAATGGATATTGAAACAAGAAAAGAATATTGTAGTCTTGGTGCCTTTAAAGATTAATTTCATCTATTAAATTACCAAGTAGGATACACATTAGTCTTATAGGCTGCTTTATTTTTGCCACCTCACTTCAGTATATATTTTTGTACAAGATTTTGCAGGTATGGGTTGATGGAAGAATTGGAGAGTCGGGGTCTTGGTAATGATGTGATCAGACTTATGGAACGGTGGAAGTAGTACCTGCAAAAATACTCTAATGCTCAAGCCAGAATGAATCTAAATGGTAGGATTTAAGTGAGGATGTAATGTACCTGAGGGAATGATTGGCTCCCTTTATACAGTTTATCTTGTTATCTTATTTTGTCTAGTTGGCTAAGATAAAGGAGATTTTTAAATATGAATGTTAGTTCGACAGTCCGTGTTTGGGAGGTTGCAAACCTCATATGGGAAGGCGGAACGTTATCTTGTGTTTTGAAGGTTTTTGCTCCCTTTGGCCGGTTGTTTCGACATTTTTGTTGCGGCAGGTAATTTCAGTTTTCCTTTGTACAGGAATTCGAGAATTCATGGATGATGCGAAGCCATTTCCGTATTTGTCCGTTACGTTTCTCGTTGGTGAGATTTTATCCGTTTCGCTTTCCAAGGCGTCATAATGATGCTTATTGGGAAGAGAGAGCTTTGGATTTTCTATTTCTGACCCCCTTCCTTCCGTATTTCTATTTGAATCATTGGGGGTTTTATCTTCACTATAACTGCTTCCTATTCCATTTTCCTTACTGTTTTTCACCTCTCCCTATCGAACGTTCTCAGCAGATTTTGTCACTGTATCTTTGGCTTTGGTCGTTCGAGCTTTTCGAGGGTATGTGGCACTGCATTTCCTATGTTCGTTGTTACTTCGTTGTTTCCCTTCGACTTTTGATAATAGGTTGGTACCTTTACCATGCTTTGCTATTTCGTACATTGTTTTGCTTATATTTCTTTCTTTCTGGGTGTTTCTTTGTGCTGTAGTAGTAGGGGAAATAGGGGGTGCCACTGTTTTGAAATGGCTTAGAATTTTGGTAGATTTTAGTATAGGATTTTGTGTTCTTCTATTTTTGGGGAGTGTGCTGATGGTAGTGCCCCCTTTGATTATAGGTATGGTTCGGTGAAGGGCAGTTCAGGAGAACCTATATTTAGTCTTCTCGGCTAGGGGCGTACCAGATCGTTACCATTGGGTAACTTCCGATATTTCTGGTACACCTTCTAAGTTGGATAAGGACGACCTCCAAAAACATCGGGATGAGGGGGCTGTATGTGCAGCAGAGGCGAGGCAGAGCGTCAATATGAGCTCGTGCACACTGTTGAAAACGAGAGAGTGTGTTACCTCAATCTGGACTCCCTCGAATTCCTGACTGGATGTGGGTTCATGGACCTCTATTCACAAAGTTGAGGATTCGGTTGCCTTATTGATGAGTTTGGAATTCACTACCCACATATAATAAATCCGTTCTTTGGCAAGCGCACCAAATTATCGTCAAGTAATAATCCACAATGGAGTGGGATCGTATCCACAGAGATTAATTGGATTAAGCAAGCAATAGTTGATTAATTATCCTAGTTAGATGATTCAATTTTGAATGATAAGCAACAAGAAAAGTAAATGACATGAAAGTAAAGGAAAATAATAAAGTGTAAGAAAGTAAATGGCAAGGAAATTAAAAAACAAGAAACTAAAGTGCTGAAAATGTAAAGTGCAGAAAATGTAAATAACCACAAAGTAAATAAAAGAAAGAAAGATAAAATAAACACTAGGATCAAGAGATATTGCATTCTCCGGATTAATTGATTTCATCTCATCTTCAATCATGCAACTCATTGACCTCTTGGCAATCATGATTGGTTGAGCCCCAATTCCTTGGTGACTCAATCTCTCAAATCTTGATCAATAGCCAATTCCTTGGTCTAATTTCTCATGAGAAGAGATGAAGCTTGTTCCCTGATTATACCACACATCCTCATAGGTCCAAGTAGAGGGAGGATTACATGTCACCATATCCAAACACCGAAACCCGAATCCTACTCAAGTGTGAGAAATAATTTCAAGCATGTATTTATGTTTCCTCTTCCAAGGTTCCCATAAAACCCAATTGCATTCAATCTCCTTTCTATTAAATCAAAGAGAGATAAATAGAAGAAGAAGAAAAAAAGCAGTCAATCCATTAAAAAACAATAGAGCTCTCTTTCCTAATGGAAAGAGTTAGTAATTCACAACTAAATTATTTACAAAGTAAGAAAGAAAAGAGGAGAAATTGATGGTGAACGGAGAGGGTCCTAAGACTTCCCCCAATCCAGCATACCTAATTCTATGAAACTAAGGCCTTTAAATAGGCTCTCCAAAATTACAAACTTAAATGAAATTAAAAGCAAATTACAATGAAATGAAAATAAACTATTCTAGATGCTTCTTGTGGCCTTGATTGATTGATGAGTGTGGCTTGAATGAGAGTTGGAGTGGGCTTGGTTGAAGGTTGGAGACTGCAGGGAGAAGTTGGCGTGTGGTTCCAAGTGCCACTCCCACTTGATTTTGTCCTTTGGAGTATGACCCACTTTGCAACGTTGAACGTATAGAGTTGGTTGGGCCTCAAAATGAATGTCCACTATAAAGTGTTATATATTGTTGAAAAGTGCTGGATGTTAGCTTAGCAACGCTTTTAGAATCAACTCATTTGGACCTTTATAGATCAAGTTATATCAATTTGAAGGTGAAGAGGTCAGTCTGTCAGGTAGCCCAGCGAGCCACGCCCACTTCTGGCGTGCCACGCCCCATATGTTGTGAAGCTGGCGTGCCATGCCCAAAACTAGCGTGTCATGCCTTAATGATGCACGAAAATCTCCTCTCGGGCCGTTAGAACCGGCGTGCCACGCCCCAGACTCCAAGTGGCAAATAAAGCTGGCGTGCCACGGCTTCGATATCAAGTGGCACGCCCAGCTTCTGTACCGCTAAAATAATGGCCTTTTTCACCTCTTGTTTTAATGTCCACCCTAGAGTGTTATATATCGTTGGAAAGCTCTTGATGTCAGCTTTCCAACGCAACTAAGATCACCTCATTTGGACCTTTACAACTCACGTTATGTTCCTTTACAACTCACGTTTTTCTCCTTGTGTTTTCGGGGTCAATATCTTCCTCAACTTTAGTTTCAATTATACAGTGTTATATATGGTTAGAAAGCCCTGGATGTCTATATTCTAGTGGCACTAAAATCATTCCATTTGGAGTTGTGTAGCTCAAGATATCTTTATTTGAATGTGAGGAGGTCAGGCTGGCATATGCCTCGGCGTGCCACACCAATTCTTGGCGTGCCACGCCCATAGTGGGGCTCAAAATAACTCCTTTGGAACTTAAGCCTAGCGTGCCACGCCCATAGCATCAAGTGGCATGCCCTCTTTGAGACTTGGTTTCACAATCTTGGCGTGCCACGCCCATAGCACCAAGTGGCACGCCCTCTTTGAGATTTGGCTTCAAAAGCTTGGCGTGCCACGCCTAGAGCTTCAAGTGGCATGCCCATTGTGTTGTGTTAAGCAAACCTTCTTTGTTTCATTGCCCTGGCGTGCCACGCCCAGAGCTCCAAGTGGCACGCCAGCTTTCTTTGCTTCTTTTAGTGCTTTTTTTTGGTTCTTTTTCCCTGAAATTCAACACAGGCCCATTTCAAAGCAATGTACCATAATATTTATCATTTGGTTCATGAAATTGCATTGATTAATGAGATTATGCTCTTTTTATGTTCCTTTTAGATAAGAAAAAGGGTACATGATGCGCAGTCATCACAACACCAAACTTAAACTTTGTTTGTCCTCAAGCAAACAAGAATCATGCAATAAAGTTTGACAAACCAAGGTGAGAAGAATAGCAATATTTATGTTCATGGTTGGCTAGTTTCTTATGCATGCTACAATCATAAAAGAAATTCAAATGATTGATGCTTCTATCTAGCTCATTTTATGAAACCTTTTTCTTTATGTTTCTTCCTTGAAGCAAGCTTTTAATTCTTTTCTTATCTTAGCTTCTTGGGTGCTTTGCACCATGTGTTGAACGCTACGACTCTAAATGCTTTGTTTTCAAGTATTACCACTTGATACATAAGCACCACAAGCATTTAATTAGAGGACTCTTTAAGCTCATTTGTTTCTTTTCTTTACTCCCTAATCATTGATGCTCAGAGCCTTGAGCTTTGAGGGAGTGCTTTTGCACTTGAGCCTAGCCTTGACTCTAAGTGTTTTGTTTTCAAGCTTTTTGCTTGATACATAAACACCACAAGTGCTTAACAAATGAATTGTCATTGGTACTCAGAGCCTTCAACTTTCTCATTCTTTCCCTTTTCTTTTATTGCCTTATTTGCATATGCTTCTTCAAGGTTTTCATGATTTAAAAAATTTCATAAAATGTCCTAGATGAAAACTTCAATTAAACAAATTCAAATGAAATTGAGCAACAATAATCATGCTAGCTTCCCAATACTTATAAGCTCATGCTAACTTCTTCTTTAATTACCTTGTTTGTTTAAGATCATGATTCTTAATTACTTTGAACTCACAAAAATTCAAGATGGTAGTCATAATGTCATAGCAACATGTTACACTTCAAAAATCAAGCTATGCTTATTTACAAGGAGCAATCACACATGCATATAAAAGAAATGGAAGACAACCATGCAATTTAAAAATACTGGAAACAAATAAGAGGAAAAGGAACTTTACCACCTTGTAGCTCATCTTCATTGTTGTCATTTTCCTCTTACTCCTTCCTTCCCACACCAAACTTAGAATGATTGCCTGTCCTCAAGCAACAATTAAAACAGTGGTGATAGGGTTTATGATGGTTCATGAGTGTCGTTAACAATGAAATATGAGTGATGCATGTGCTCAAACAAGAAGAGTTAAGGATACAATAAGGGCACAAGAATTAAATAGAGACAATAATTGCATAACCAAAAGGGTGTTGTTGGACACTTTCTCTTGAAATTGATGCAAGTATCCAAAAAGATTAAAAATCAATTTGTTGCACAGCAACACCAAACTTAGAATGCAATCATATGCTAAATTATTGAAAGTAAACAAAGTAAGGAAAGAAACATTACCTACGGTTGGGTTGCCTCCTAACAAGCGCTCTTTTAATGTCATTAGCTTGACATGTTGTGCTCAACTTTCTTCCTCTTCTTCCAATCTGTCAAGAGGAATGACCTCAAGGGGAGAGAAGAGCCAGTTGATGTCCCCTGTTTTGGCCTCTTCCCAACAACCTTTCTTTTGTAAATTGCTTAATTTGCCTTGCTTGTTGAGGCAGGGGTTGGATTATTTGCAGTTGACCTTTTCTTCTTCAAGAATGTTGTCCTTTGTTTCTTGGTCACAATCCTCTTCTTGCTCACAATCCTCTTTATCCTTTGTTTTGTGATGGTTGGAGTTTCTTCTTCATCAAGAGCTTCTTGAAGTGGTGGTTCAATGAACTCACCCTTTATGCAACTCTCTGTTTCATTGGAGTGTGGACTCCCTTGATTGGCTTTCTCCCTTTCTTCTGTATGATTTTGTATTGCTTCTATTCATACCCTGGGTCAAGCTGTCTGACCCGGGATGTTTGGCAACAAAGCGACCGACTTCTTCGAGTCAAACTATTCGACCTTTTCTCAAAAAGCTCGGTCAAATTGCCAAGAAAGCCCAGTAAAGGGCCCAAATAGAGGAACACGACCCAAATCCAAAAGCCGCCCAAGCCTACAGAGAGAAGGGCAGTTCCCTTGAAGATAAGATGACCTCACTCAAAAGATAAAGATAAGAAAAGAAAACTAACTTATCTTATCTAAGAAGGTCACTCTACACCAATTATAAATACACTGGAGCACCCAGGTATAACTCATACTCTGATTCTACTCAATACCTGCTTAATACCCTTGCTAACTTAAGCATCGGAGTCCCTTGTAGGTACCCCCCACCCTACCGGGACGAAGGATCAAAACCACCATCAAATCTAACAAGTCGGACACAACAGCTCCGACCAGCACAGAAGATCTCGTCTGAGATCGACCTACAGTTTTAGGTAATTGATAAACCACTATTTTATAGTTTATATTGTGTTTAATTGTGTGGTTTTGTCATGATCCTTACCCACTTATTCATCAATTTAGCATGCATTTAGATTTCCTTCCTGAAATTATTACATGTTTGAAAATTGCTTCCTAGAGACTAATTATTTAATTTTAATTCTCCTTTATTCCATTCGATGCCGTAATCTGTGTATCAAGTGTCTCAGGCTTTATAGGGCATGATGAGATGGAGATTGGAGAGGAAGCTAGCAAAAATGGAAGGAACACAAGAGTTGAAGGAGATAACCAGCGAAAAGTGACGCGGTCGCATGGCTCACGCGACCGCGCGAAGGAGCGGAAATCGCAGTGACGCGGCCGCATGGCTTGCGCGGCCGCGCGGATTGAAAAGCATAAGCAACGCGGTAGCGTGGATGACGCGAACGTGTGAAGAGGAAAAGCGCCAGCGACGCGTCCGCATGGATGACGCGATCGCGTGACATGCGCGATCTGCATAAACTGCAGAATCTGAAACCAGCGACTTTGGCCCAATTTTCGGCCCAGTTTTCGGCCTGGAACAGCAGACTAGAGTCAGAGAATATGCAGAAACAAGAGACAATTCATTGAGTAGTTTTAGATCTAGTTTTTCACTCTCTTAGGTTTTTCTCTCTAGTTTTTAGAATTTTAATTTTCAATTGGTCTTAGCATTGGAATATTGAGAAGAGTTATTTCCTCATCAAGACTTCATCATTCCAGTTTGTTCTCTTCACTTGGTTTTATTCTTCCATGTTCTTTGTTATGTTCAATTTTGTCATTCAAATACTTTAATGATTAATTAATGCAAGGATTATTTCTTTCCAAGTTAATTTCCATTTCAATAATTATGTCTTCTTTTAATTCCCTTTTATGTGCCATGGATTCTTTAATTACAATGCGTGAGTAGTTTCATTACTTGATGGGGAGTTGATTAAAAGGAACTCTTGAGTTGGAATGATTGAAAGAAAAATTTGTAATTGGGTTAAATGTTGGATCGCTATCCTGTCATCGATGCCAATCCCTTTAAATTAAATGGGTTACAACTTGTGAACAGATCTGGCATTTCCACTTGTTTGACTTTTTCTTACCTAGTAACGGATAACCAAACAGAACAACTATTAATTATAAATTAATCTTACAATCACACCATCAATGATAGAGATTCTAACCAATCAATTCCCAGTCAAGGCCTTTTATTTTTATTATTTAAATTTCCTCAATTTAAATCCCAATTTACTTAGCTCAACTTTTTTTTGGAATATCTGATTAATAAGACAGCACACTTTTCTGCAACTCGTTGGGAGACGACCTGGGACTTAAACTCCCAGTAATTTTAATTTAAACTTTCTGTGACACATTTCTAAATTGATAGACAGATTCTCGGTGAGTTAAGAACTATACTTGCAACGTAACTATTTTAATAAATTTTTAATTCACCAGCTTCTGCATCTCCATCAATTTTTGGCGCCGTTGCCGGGGAGTTGCAATAGAGTGCTTATTTTATTAATTAGAATTTATTTAATTGTATTTTTTAAAATTTTGCTACTATGAGCTGTGTATTTCTTCCGTCAAATGACACGTTCACCTCCTGATCCGCGCTTGCTAATATTCGATCCTGAAATTGAAAGAACAATTTCACGAATAAGGCGAGAATAGCGTAGGTTAGTCCGCTCTGAGGGCGGATCTGAAAGTGAATCTGAGGAAGAAACCAGCCCCCGTTCTACTGATTCGGTTGTTTTACGTGCAGAAGACATGGCAGCTAAAAGAATTACCATTCAGGAGGAAGGAGCTCCTGATTTTACACTGCAACCGTTTCAAGCGCATCATCCAGCGGTAGCTACGGATTTTGAAATAAAGACCGCACTGCTAAATTTTATGCCAAAGTTTCATGGCCTACCTGCTCAAGAGCCTATCAAGCATTTGAGAGATTTCCAGGCAGCCTGTTCTACTGTCAGGCGTGATGGCGCTGATGAAACTTCAATTCTGCTGAAAGCCTTTCTGTTCTCTCTTGAGGGAAAAGCAAGAGAGTGGTACTACACTCAACCTCTAGCAAACGTATCCAACTGGGATACACTCAGAAAGGAGTTCCTGGAGAAATTCTTCCCATCTGAAGTTACTGATAAACTGAGGAAGGATATCTCTACAATTATTCAGGATGACATTGAAACTCTCTTTGAATACTAGGAGCACTTCAATAATCTTCTGGAAGCATGCCCCCACCACATGATTGACAAGATCGTGCTACTCAGCTATGTCACACAAGGTATGAGGCCCCAAGATAAGACCACATTGGAAAGTGCCAGCAATGGGTCTATGAAGAAGTACAGGACCACTGATGAATCTTGGCAATTGATCAGTGATTTAGCTGAATCTACTTGGAACCACAGACAGAAGCAAGGCCGTTCAAGGGCTGTTGCAGAAGTATCTTCTGGCATAGAAACTGCTACTCTAAATTGAAGCATCTGTGAAATGACCAACCTGCTTAAGCAAATGCAGTTAAATCAACAAGCTCAGCAAACTCAACCGCAGCAAAACCAACAACTAGTCCCACAAAGAATTTATGGAATTTGTGCTGATTACAGCCATTACACTGATGAATGCCCGCAGCTCCAACAAGAAGACAACATGGTGGCATCCACTCACAACTTCTATGACCGCCCCAACCAAGGGTACAATCAAAGTGGAAATAATAACCATGGATGGCAGGACAATTTAAACCAGAATTGGAGGGACAATAATAATAGGGGAGGCAGAGATAATCAGGGAAATCAGAGGTGGAATAATTACAATAACAGGCAGCAAAATCAACCTTACCGAGCACCTCACCTGAGGCAAAACCAAGGACCACCGAACAATCAGCAGCAAACCCCCAAATTACTCATTCTTCTGTATCTTCTAATGAAGAATTATTACAAGCTTTTGAGAAAAGACAACTGGCCATGGAAAATACCATTGTGAACAGTATTAACGCCAGTCTGAATGGTTTCACCTCTACTCTGCAAGCTTTTATGACACAACTTGGTTCAGCACAAAATTCCAATAACCAACCTTCAAGCACCACTGGAATCCCCTCTCAACCATTACCCAATCCAAAGGGAGGCATTAATGCCATCACCCTGAGGTCCGGAACCACACTGCAGGAGAGGAATCAGGAGGAACCAAGCTCACTAGAATACGCCTCAGTTGAAGAGGTGGTAGAAATCGAAGATGTTGAAGAGGAAGAGGATATACAGGACACAATTAAAGAAGAAATAGCTCAACCACAGGAAGAAGCACAAAAAGGTGCAGGCACCACAGAAAACACTACTCCCATTCCATTCCCACAACTTGCAAGGAAGCCTAGGAAGCAGCTGGAACCTAATCCTAAAATGGTAGAAATATTCAAAAAGGTTGAGGTAACTGTTCCCCTTTTTGATGTTATTCAGCAAGTACCTAAATATGCAAAGTTTCTAAAAGACTTATGTATCCATAAAGACAAAATTAATGAATTAGAAACTATTCCTTTAGGTAGTTCTATATCTGCTTTAATGCGAGGATTACCTGAAAAATGTAGTGATCCAGGTCCTTGCATAGTTAGTTGTACTATTGGTGGTGTAGTAATTTATGATTGCATGTGTGATTTAGGAGCATGTGTCAGTATAATGCCTTTGTCTATATATGATGTTTTAAGGCTCCCTCCTTTAAAAAGGTCGGCAGCTCGTTTTGTGTTAACAGATAAAAGCATTATTACAGTGGCTGGAGTTGCTGAAGATGTTTTGGTGAACATTAAAGTGCTCACATTTCCCACTGATTTTTATATCTTGGAGATGCCCCATAATGATTCAGATAAGCCATCATCAATCCTACTTGGAAGACCATTCCTGAAGACATCAAAATTCAAATTAGATGCTTTTTCAGGAACATACTCCTTTGAAATAGATGGCCGCATAGTAATCTTCAATCTGAATGGAATCATTGACAACCCCCCAGAAGATCATTCCATCTTCCAATGTGATGTCATAGACGAAAGTGTGGTTGAAGTTCAAAAGGAATAGTTTGAAGGGAGGCATACGGGACAAGGTCCAAGTGTGGGGACCCTCTTAACTGACAATGAGGACACTTCACCATTTTCACAAGCCCCAGATAACCCAGAGCTTACCCATGATCAAAAGTTAGAATTGAAACCTCTCCCTCCACATCTCAAATATGCTTACCTTGAGGATGAGGAGAAGTTTCCGGTTATTATTGCAAGAGAACTGACTTCTCAACAAGAAGAACAGCTACTTGATGTGTTGAGGAAGCATAAGAAGGCAATTGGGTGGAGTTTGGCAGACATAGTGGGAATCAACCCTCAGATATGCGAGCACAGAATATTTTTAGAACAGGGAGCAAGACGTGTCCGTCAACCACAAAGAAGATTGAATCCTACCAACTTGGAAGTTGTAAAAAAGGAAGTGACCAAACTATTGGAGGCTGGTATCATATATCCCATTTCAGACAGTGAATGGGTAAGCCCAGTACAAGTGGTACCCAAAAAGTCCGAAGTCACTACCGTGAAAAATGAGCATGGAGAGCTCATAGCAACTAGAGTTCAGAATGCTTGGAGAGTCTGCATTGATTATAGGCGTCTCAACCAAGCTACTCGTAAGGATCACTATCCACTTCCATTTATTGATCAAATGCTGGATCGCCTGTCAGGTAAATCGCATTATTGCTTTTTAGATGGTTACACAGGTTATTTCCAGATTCATATAGCTCCTGAGGATCAGGAAAAGACTACTTTTACATGTCCTTTTGGGACCTATGTTTATAAGAGAATGCCCTTTGGCTTGTACAATGCACCAGCTACTTTCCAAAGGTGCATGATGAGTCTTTTCTCTGATCTTATTGAGGACTGTATGGAAGTTTTATGGACGATTTTAGCGTTTATGGTCATTCTTTTAACCTTTGCTTAGATGGATTATCTAGAGTATTAGATAGATGTATTAATACAAACCTTGTGTTGAATTTCGAAAAATGCCACTTTATGGTAAAGCAAGGGATTGTATTAGGACATGTGGTATCTAATAATGGCATTTCTGTAGACCCAACAAAGGTGAATGTTATTTCTAGTTTACCTTACCCCTCTTCTGTGAGGGAAGTCCGTTCGTTCCTTGGCCATGCAGGTTTCTACAGGAGATTTATTAAGGACTTTAGCAAGGTGGCACTTCCCTTATCCAGATTACTACAAAAGGATATTGAGTTCGAGTTCAGTGAGGATTGCAAACAAGCATTTGATAAGCTAAAGACTGCTCTAACTCAAGCTCCAATTGTGAGAGGACCCGATTGGAACCAGCCATTTGAAATCATGTGCGATGCTTCCAACCATGCAGTAGGAGCAGCACTGGCTCAGCGTGAAGGTAAGGATCCTTTTGTTATTGCCTATGCGTCTAAGACTTTAGACACTGCCCAGTCCAATTATACTACTACTGAGAAATAGCTACTTGCTATTGTTTTTGCTCTGGATAAATTCTGGGCTTATTTACTTGGTATTAGAGTAGTAGTGTATTCGGACCATGCAGCTCTAAAGTATCTATTGGCTAAAAAGGAATCCAAACCAAGACTTATACGTTGGATACTGCTGTTACAAGAATTTGATTTAGAAATCAAGGATAGGAGTGGAAATCGAAATTTAGTTGCAGACCACTTGAGTCGCCTTGAATATATTAAGGGTGATTCTACTCCTATAGATGATAATTTTCCTTTTGACAACCTGCAAGCAGTATCTGAGGTAGTCCCTTGGTATGCACCTGTTGCTAATTATTTAGTTAGCCGCACATTTCCTCCACATTTTTCTAAACATCAAAGAGACAAGCTGAAAAGATAGTCTAAATATTATATATGGGATGACCCATATTTATGGAGATGTGGCATAGACCAGATAATTAGACGTTGTGTACCTCAATCAGAATTCCAGTCCATTTTAGAGGCCTGCCACTCATCTGAGAGTGGAGGACATTTTGGTCCTCAACGAACAGCTAGAAAGATCCTAGACTGTGGATTCTGGTGGCCTACTCTTTTTAGAGATGCTGCTGAGTTTTGTAAATCTTGTCACCCATGCCAGAAATTTGGTAACATATCCAAGAGGGATGAGATGCCTCAACAATATATGCTTTTCTGTGAAATTTTTGATGTTTGGGGCATTGACTTCATGGGTCCATTTCCAAATTCTAGTGGATATTTTTATATATTGTTAGCTGTAGATTATGTTTCCAAATGGGTGGAAGCAATTCCTACCCGCACTGATGATGCTAACACTGTTGTTTCCTTTGTGAGAAACCATATTATATGCCGCTTTGGATCACCACGAGCGATCGTGAGCGATCAAGGCACCCATGTAACAGGAGACTAACAGGATTGATGAAGAAGCATGGGATAATCCATAAAGTTGCAACAGCTTACCATCCCCAAACTAATGGGCAAGCCGAGGTGTCAAACAGAGAAATTAAACGTATCTTGCAAAAGATAGTAAAGCCTCACAGAAAAGACTGGAGCACCAGACTACAAGATGCACTGTGGGCATATAGAACAGCATACAAGACACCCATTGGGATGAGCCCCTTCCGCTTAGTTTATGGAAAAGCTTGTCATCTCCCAGTTGAAATCGAACACAGAGCCTTCTGAGCAGTTAAAGAGTGCAACATGAGAATTGAGGATGCTGGAGCTGAAAGAAAGTTGCAACTGCAGGAACTGGAGAACCTTCGCCTAGAAGCTTATGAGAACTCCAGAATATACAAGGAAAAGATGAAAGCTGTGCATGATCAAAACATCAAGAAGAGAGAGTTCCAACCTGGAGATTTTGTTCTCCTTTACAAATCTCGACTGAGGCTCATGCCCGGTAAGTTGAGATCAAAATGGGAAGGTCCATACAGAATAGAGAAGGCTGAACCGTACGGAGTTTATCACCTAAGCCACCCTTCAAGTTTTGAACTTTTACCAGCACCTGGAGCCATGATGATCCCGACTGTGGAGATACTGCCACCAGCCCACCCCTATTCCTGACAGATGGCACCGAGGACGGTGCAAAGCCTTAAGTGTGGGGAGGTCGGTCAGTACCTGACTTCCGCAGGTAAATTCTCTTCTCTGACACCAATAATTAGAATATTTTAGTTAGATTTTCCTTTCTTTTATAGAATAGAATAAATTGCATAAGTTAGGATAATTGCATGCATGTTCTACTTGATTGAAAAGGCAATAAGTTTCTTTTAAAAAAAATAAAAAAATCTATCTTTGGAATAAAATTTCACTAATTTTTCAAAATTTTTATGATAAATCTGCTTGAGTTGTATTTGGAACATGATGTTTGAGCTAAAGAACACACAACCTGTGAAAGATTTGAGCCTTTATGCATGGTTACATTATTTAACCATAATTATGTTATTCTTGTGTGTTTACTTCTCTATGATTGTAATCTATATTTTGTTTTATCTTATATGTCCAATATTTATTATATTTACATGCTTGCACATGATTGAGGCCATTATTTGTTTAAAATCACTTATCCAAATCAAGCCTACCCTTTTCAATTACCCTTGTTAACCACTTTGAGCTTTTAAAACCCCATTTGTTCTATATTTTACCACATTACCAACCTTAAGCTGAAAAACAAATTGCATATCCCAAATTGAATCTTTGGTTAGCTTAAGATAGAATTGTGTGTGCTAATTAAGTATGGGAAATTATGGGAACAAAAGTTGTTAAGGGAATGTGTCATGAAAATTTAAAGGAAATTTTGATACCCACTCATGTAAAAATATAAGAATGAAAAATCTATGTGCATTGATAAGCTTTATTTATTAAAAAAAAATTCAATCAATAAATAAGGGGACAAAATTACCCCAATGTTAAATTCAGGATCCAAAGATCAATGCACATATGATAGAATTAAAATACAAGATTAAAACATGAGTATGGGTTGAAAAAGGGAATCATGGGTAGCTAGGCATGAATTTAAAAGTATATAGAATATATGTACATTAGGTGAGAGCTTAGGTTAATTAAAGATTCAATTTATAAAGCTCACTTAGCCATATATATATCCTTACCTGCACCTTGGCCCCATTACAACCCTGGAAAGACTTCATGATGTTTGCATTGGTATATTAACTGTTGTTGATTGGTTAGGAGAAAAACAAAAGTTAGAAAGCATGACTAGAGAAGAATAGAGTGATTACCCTATACACTAGAGATTAGAGCATACATACTTTATCAGTGAGGGTTCAATGCTTGAATTTTCATGTTTCCGGCCTTCATAAGCTATCTTCTTGCACTTTTATCGGTTTTATTATATGATGATAGAATTAGTGGAATTTGATTTGTAATTGTTTTGAAGAGCTTATTTACTTTTGATCAAGTGGACAATAAACATATAGTTGCATTTATTTATATATGTAGGATTGCATTGCATTTCATGAGTTTCTGCATGTTCATACTTATTTCCTTGTCTCCTTCAATTTAGCATGAGGACATGCTAATGATTAAGTGTGGGGAGGTTGATAAACCACTATTTTATAGTTTATATTGTGTTTAATTGTGTGGTTTTGTCATGATCCTTACCCACTTATTCATCAATTTAGCATGCATTTAGATTTCCTTCCTGAAATTATTACATGTTTGAAAATTGCTTCCTAGAGACTTTAATTATTTAATTTTAATTCTCCTTTATTCCATTCGATGCCGTAATCTATGTATCAAGTGTCTCAGGCTTTATAGGGCATGAATGAGACGGAGATTGGAGAGGAAGTTAGCAAAAATGGAAGGAACACAAGAGTTGAAGGAGATAACCAGTGAAAAGTAACGCGGTCGCATGGCTCACGCGACCGCGCGAAGGAGCGGAAATCGCAGTGACGCGGCCGCATGGCTTGCGCGGCCGCGCGGATTGAAAAGCACAAGCAACGCGGTAGCGTGGACGACGCGAACGCGTGAAGAGGAAAAGCGCCAGCGACGCGTCCGCATGGATGACGCGATCGCGTGACATGCGCGATCTGCATAAACTACAGAATCTGAAACCAGCGACTTTGGCCCAGTTTTCGGCCCGGAACAGCAGACTAGAGTCAGAGAATATGAAGAAACAAAAGACAATTCATTGAGTAGTTTTAGATCTAGTTTTTAGAATTTTAATTTTCAATTGGTTTTAGCATTGGAACATTGAGAAGAGTTATTTCCTCATCAAGAATTCATCATTCCAGTTTGTTCTCTTCACTTGGTTTTATTCTTTCATGTTCTTTGTTATGTTCAATTTTGTCATTCAGATACTTTTATGATTAATTAATGCAAGGACTATTTCTTTCCAAGTTAATTTCCATTTCAATAATCATGTCTTCTTTTAATTCCCTTTTATGTGCCATGGATTCTTTAATTACAATGCGTGAGTAGTTTCATTACTTGATGGGGAGTTGATTAAAAGGAACTCTTGAGTTGGAAGGATTGAAAGAAAAATTTTTAATTGGGTTAAATGTTGGATTGCTATCCTGTCACCGACGCCAATCCCTTTAAACTAAGTGGGTTGCAACTTGTGAACAGATCTGGCATTTCCACTTGTTTGACTTTCTCTTACCTAGTAAGGGATAACCAAACGGAACAATTATTAATTATAAATTAATCTTACAATCACACCATCAATGATAGAGATTCTAACCAATCAATTCCCAGTCAAGGCCTTTTATTTTTATTATTTAAATTTCCTCAATTTAAATCCCAATTTACTTAGCTCAACTTTTTTTTTGGAATATCTGATTAATAAAATAGCACACTTTTCTGCAACTCATTGGGAGACGACCTGGGACTTAAACTCCCAGTAATTTTAATTTAAACTTTCTGTGACACATTTCTAAATTGATAGACAGATTCTCGGTGAGTTAAGAACTATACTTGCAACGTAACTATTTTAATAAATTTTTAATTCACCAGCTTCTGCATCTCCATCAGTAACCCTCAGAACATTGGCGCCATTTTAGATCTAGAGGATAGAACGCCGCACAAAAACACGGACACTACACCAAAGGATACCCCTCAACTTAACAACCAAAATTCAAACACGGGAGCCATGGAGGTGCTTCAAGACCGTTTAAAACAACTTGAGAAAGAAGCCCTACGTCAACGAGAGGCTGAGAAAGACCTACAGAAGGAAAGAAGGCGACGCCGGGAATTGGAGGATAAACTCCTAAAACTCGAAGCCGATCTCAAGACCAAAGCCAACCGATCCTATCCGAAGGACAGCTCCCGCAAGGAACAAGATCCATTCACCTAGGAAATCACGAAGACCGAAATCCCAAAAGACTTTAAACTCCCAGATATGACTCTGTATGATGGCACTACAGATTCTGGCCATCATCTCAGCAATTTCAGAAGTAGAATGTACCTCACCGACGCCTCAGATGCAGTTCGTTGCAAAGGCTTTCCGACTACGTTAACAAAGACGACAATTAGATGGTTCGACAATTTACCTCTTAGGTCCATATCGAGTTTCGACGACTTGGCCAAGAAGTTTTTGGCTAGATTCTCCATCCAAAAGGACAAGGCTAAGCACGCCCCAAGTCTATTAGGAATCAGGCAAGGAGAACGGGAAAGTCTTCGCAACTACATGGAAAGATTCAACAAAACATGCCTGGACATACAGAGCCTACCAATAGAGGCTGCCATTATGGGCCTCATCAATGGCTTACGAGAAGGACCTTTTAGCCAATCTATATCGAAAAAATACCCTACAACTCTAAACGAAGTGCAAGAACGGGCTGAGAAGTATATCCACATGGAGGAAAACTCTCGACTAGGGGAGACCTCAAAATCCGGATTCACCTCCCGGATAAGGACAAAGAGTCCAAAAAAAAGGAAGATCGACATGGAGAAAAAATTAAAAAATACCACAATTACACCCTTCTTCGGGTGTCCCTTGTGGATGTCTACAGAGAGGTTTGTCACACTGAAAAAATACCCCCAGCTCGACCACTCAAAGACAAAAAAGGAAGAGGAAATCGGGGCGAATATTGTGAGTATCATCGCATCCGCGGGCATTCAACCAATGAATGTTTTGACTTAAAAAATGTCATAGAAAAACTAGTAAGAGAGGGAAAGCTAGATTGGTATCTAGCCACCCGGGACGATGAGCAAAGAAAAAGAAGAAGGAAAGAAGATGTTGGACAAATCGAGCGGTCACCTCATACCCCAGAAAGACACGTCCACATGATACACGGCGGATTTGTGGGAGGAGGAATCTCCAAATCATCTCACAAAAGATATCTTAAAGAGGTATATCATGTCGAGGGAAAGGAGGAAGCACCCGACATCCCCGCGATTACTTTCACCAAAGAAGACGCATCTGGTATAATCTCAGGACACGACGATCCCATGGTCATCACTGTTATACTGGCGAATGCAAATCTCCACTGCACACTGATAGACCAAGGGAGCTCTGCCGACATCTTGTTCAAAACTGCCTTCGACAAGCTCAGTTTGGAAGAAAAAGAACTCAGAGCATATCCAAACAGCCTGTTCGGACTAGGAGACACCCCGGTTCAACCGCTTGGATACATCTCGCTGCACACAACCTTTGGAAAAGGAAACCAATCAAGAACACTCAAGATAGATTACATCGTGGTCGACGTAGGTTCAGCCTATTACGCCTTAATAGGCCGAACAACATTGAATCAGCTCGATGCAATAGTCTTGGTGGACGAAATTGTGATCCTTAAAGTTGTACTCCTTGTACTCGTATGGAATTTAAAATTGGCACGTGTGGACACAACTCCGTTCAACTTAACCAGCAAGTGTACTGGGTCATCCAAGTAATACCTTACGTGAGTAAGGGTCGATCCCACAGAGATTGTTGGTTTGAAGCAAGCTATGGTCACCTTGTAAATCTCAGTTAGGCAGATTAAATGTTTTTGGGTTTCGAAATTAAAAATAAAAAGAAAATAAAAGGGATAGAAATACTTATGTAAATCAGTAGTGGGAATTTTAGATAAGTGTATGTAGATGCTGTGCTCCTCTTGAATCTCTACTTTGTTATTACATTCATCCAATCCTTCTTACTCCTTTCCATGGCAAGCTGTATGTAGGGCATCACCGTTGTCAGTGGCTACATCCCATCCTCTCAGTGAAAACGTTCCTATGCTCTATCACAGCACGGCTAATCATCTGTCGGTTCTCAATCAGGTTGGAGTAGAATCCATTGATTCTTTTGCGCTTGTCATCACGCCCAGCCTTCAGGAGTTTGAAGTTCATCACAGTCATTCAATCCCAGAATCCTACTCGGAATACCACAGACAAAGTTTAGACTTTCCGGATTCTCATGAATGCCGCCATCTATCTAGCTTATACCACGAAGATTCTGTTGGGGAATCTAAGAGATATGCGCCCGGCCTAAGGTAGAACGGAAGTGGTTGTCAATCACACGCGTTCATAGGTGAGAATGATGATGAGTGTCATGGATCATCACATTCATCAAAGTTAAGTGTAACGTATATCTTGGAATAAGAATAAAAGAGAATTGAATAGAAAGTAATAGTAATTGTAATGAAACTTGAGGTACAGCAGAGCTCCACACCCTTAATCTATGGTGTGCAGAAACTCCACTGTTGAAAATACATAAGTAAAAGGTTCAGGCATGGCCGAATGGCCAGCCCCCAAAACGTGATCACAGGATTCAAAATACAATCCAGGATGAGATTATGATAGTAAAAAGTTCTATTTATAATAAACTAGCTCCTAGGGTTTACATGAGTAAGTAATTGATGCATAAATCCACTTCCGGGGCCCACTTGGTGTATGTTTGGGCTGAGCTTGATCTATTCACGAGCTGAGGCTTTTATTGGAGTTGAACTCCAAGTTATAACGTGTTTTGGGCGTTCAACTCCGGATCATGACGTTTTTCTGGCGTTTAACTCCAGACAGCAGCATGTACTTGGCGTTCAACGCCAAGTTACGTCGTCAATTTCCGAATAAAGTATGGACTATTATATATTGCTGGAAAGCTCTGGATGTCTACTTTCCAACGCCATTGAGAGCGCGCCATTTGGAGTTCTGTAGCTCCAGAAAATCAATTTTGAGTGGAGGGAGGTCAGATTCCAACAGCATCAGCAGTCCTTTGTCAGCCTTTTTCAGAGTTTTGCTCAAGTTCCTCAATTTCAGCCAGAAATTACCTGAAATCACAAAAAAACACACAAACTCATAGTAAAGTCCAGAAATGTGAATTTAACATAAAAACTAATGAAAACATCCCTAAAAGTAGCTTGAACTTACTAAAAACTACCTAAAAATAATGCCAAAAAGCGTATAAATTATCCGCTCATCACAACACCAAACTTAAATTGTTGCTTGTCCCCAAGCAACTGAAAATCAAATAGGATAAAAAGAAGAGAATATACTGTAAATTCCAGAATATCAATGAATATTAATTATAATTAGATGAGCGGGACTTGTAGCTTTTTGCTTCTGAACAGTTTTGGCATCTCACTTTTTCCTTTGAAGTTTAGAATGATTGGCTTCTCTAGGAACTTAGAATTTCGGATAGTGTTATTGACTTTCTTAGTTAAGCATGTTGATTCTTGAATACAGCTACTTATGAGTCTTGGCCGTGGCCCTAAGCACTTTGTTTTCCAGTATTACCACCGGATATATAAATGCCACAGACACATAATTAGGTGAACCTTTTCAGATTGTGACTCAGCTTTGCTAGAGTCCCCAGTTAGTGGTGTCCAGAGCTCTTAAGCACACTCTTTTTGCTTTGGATCACGACTTTAACCACTCAGTCTCAACCTTTTCACTTGGACCTGCATGACATAAGCACATGGTTAGGGACAGCTTGGTTTAGCCGCTTAGGCCTGGATTTTATTTCCTTGGGCCCTCCTATCCATTGATGCTCAAAGCCTTGGATCCTTTTTACCCTTGCCTTTTGGTTTTAAGGGCTATTGGCTTTTTCTGCTTGCTTTTTCTTTTTCTTTCTAATTTTTTTCGCCATTTTTTTCTTTTTTTTCGCAAGCTTTTTAATTTTCACTGCTTTTTCTTGCTTCAAGAATCAAATTCATGATTTTTCGGATCATCAATAACATTTCTCTTTGTTCATCATTCTTTAAAGAGCCAACAATTTTAACATTCATAAACAACAAGATCAAAAGACATATGCACTGTTTAATCATTCATTTAGAAAACAAAAGTATTGTCACCACATCAATATAATTAAACTAAATTCAAGGATAAATTCGAAATTCATGTACTTCTTGTTCTTTTGAATTAAAACATTTTTCATTTAAGAGAGGTGAAGGATTAATGGAATTTATTCATAGCTTTAAGGCATAGTTACTACATACTAATGATCATGAAATAAAGACACAAAACATAGATAAACACAACATTAAAAACCTAAAACAGAAAGAAATAAAGAACAAGGAATGAATCCACCTTTAGTGGCGTCTTCTTCTTAAAGGTCCAACAATGCCCTTAAGCTCTTCTATGTCCCTTCCTTGCCTTTGTTGCTCCTCCCTCATTGCTCTTTGATCTTCTCTTATTTCATGAAGAATGATGGAGTGCTCATGATGTTCCACCCTTAATTGTTCCACATTGTGACTCAAATCTTCTAAGGAGGTGTTGAGTTGTTCCCAATAGTTGTTGGGAGGAAAGTGCATCCCTTGAGGCATCTCAGGGATTTCTTGATGATGAGCTTCCTCATGCATCTCCTGAGGACCGTGAAGGGTCTCTCTTGCTTGCTCCATCCACTTCTTGGTGATGGGCTTATCCTCTTCAATGAGAATGTCTCCTTCTATGATAACTCCAGCTGAGTAACATAGATGGCAAATAAGGTGAGGAAGAGCTAACCGTGCCATGGGTGAGGGCTTGTCGGCTATTTTGTAGATTTCATTGGAGATGACCTCATGAACTTCTACTTCCTCTCCAATCATGATGCTATGAATCATGATGGCCCGATCCACAGTAACTTCAGATCGGTTGCTAGTAGGAATGATGGAGTGTTGAATGAACTCCAACCATCCTCTAGCCACAGGCTTGAGGTCCAGTCTTCTTAGTTGGACTGGCTTGCCTTTGGAGTCTCTCTTCCATTGAGCTCCTTCCACACATATGTCCATTAGGACTTGGTCCAACCTTTGATTAAAGTTGACACTTCTAGTGTAGGGACGTTCATCTCCTTGCATCATGGGCAAGTGAAACGCCAACCTCACATTTTTCGGACTAAAATCTAAGTATTTTCCCCGAACCATTGTGAGATAATTCTTTGGACTCGGGTTCATACTTTGATCATGGTTCCTAGTGATCCATGCATTGGCATAGAACTCTTGAACCATTAAGATTCCAACTTGTTGCATGGGGTTGGTTAGGACTTCCCAACCTCTTCTTAGGATCTCATGTCGGATCTCCGGATACTCATTCTTTTTGAGCTTGAAAGGGACCTCAGGGATCACCTTCTTCTTTGCCACAACATCATAGAAGTGGTCTTGATGGCTTTTAGAGATGAATCTTTCCATCTTCCATGACTCGGAGGTGGAAGCTTTTGTCTTCCCTTTTCCTTTTCTAGAGGATTCTCCGGCCTTAGGTGCCATTGATGGTAATGGAAAAACAAAAAAAAAGCTTATGCTTTTACCACACCAAACTTAAAATCTTGCTCGTCCTCTAGAAAAAGAAGAAAGAAGAGAAGAAGAAGAAGAAGAGAATATGGTAGAGAGGGAGAGATGGAGGTTCAAGTGGGAGAAGAGGGGGTTGTGTTGTGTGAAAATGAAGTAGAATGGAAGGGTATTTATAGGGAGAGGGGGGAGTGTGTATTCGGTCACTTAGGGTGGGAATGGGTGGGAAAATGTTTTTGAATTCTGAAGGTATGTGGGGTTTATGGGGAAGAGTGGATGGATGTGAGTGGTGAATGGGTTGATTGGGAAGAAGAATTGAGGTGATTGGTGAAAGTTGTTGGGAAGTGTGACATGGGGAAGAGTAATCACAAAAACTAGGATTAGGAGGTAAGGTGGGAATATGGTAGGTGGGGATCCTGTGGGGTCCACAGATCCTGAGGTGATCCTGTGGGGTCCACCGGATCTGAGGTGTCAAGGAATTCCATCCCTGCACCAAATAGGCATGTAAAATGCCTTTGCACACCATGCTGGCGTTTAAACACCCATTGGTGCACGTTCTGGGCGTTCAACGCCCATGTAAAGCATGTTTCTGGCGTTGAACGCCAGTTTCATGCTTGTTACTGGCGTTCAGCGCCAGCTTTCCTTCTCTGGGCACATTCCTGGCGTTCAGCGCCAGAATGTTGCTTGTTTCTGGCGTTCAGCGCCAGAATGGTGCTCTGTTCTGGCGTTGAACGCCGGCCAGATGCATCTTACTGGCATTGAACGCCAGCCTGTGCGTCCTCCAGGGTGTGAATTTTTTTCTTCTGCTGTTTTTGATTCTGTTTTTAATTTTTATGATTTTTTTGTGACTCCTCATGATCATGTACCTAATAAATCATAAAATAACAATAAAATAAAAATTAGATAAATAAAATTGGGTTGCCTCCCAACAAGCGCTTCTTTAATGTCAATAGCTTGACAGTGGCTCTCATGGAGCCACAAGGTGATCAGGTCAATGTTGTATAGTCCCAACACCAAACTTAGAGTTTGGATATGGGATCTTAACACCAAACTTAGAGTTCGGTTGTGGCCTCACAACACCAAACTTAGAGTTCGACTGTGGGGGCTCTTCTTGACTCTGAACTGAGAGAAGCTCTTCATGCTTACTCTCTTTTGTCACAGAGGGATGACCATGTGCCTTAAACACAAGGTAGTCCCCATTCAGTTGAAGGACTAATTCACCTCTGTTGACATCTATCACAGCTCCTGCTGTGGCTAGGAAAGGTCTTCCAAGGATGATGCAATCATCCTTTTCCTTCCTAGTGTCTAAGATTATGAAATCAGCAGGGATGTAAAGGCCTTCAACCTTTACTAACACGTCCTCTACTATTCCATAAGCTTGTCTCAATGACTTGTCTGCCAATTGTAATGAAAACAAGGCAGGCTGTACCTCAATGATCCCCAGCTTCTCCATTACAGAGAGTGGCATAAGATTTATCCCTGACCCCAGATCACATAGAGCTTTTTCAAAGGTCATGGTGCCTATGGTACAAGGTATTAGGAACTTGCCAGGATCTTGTGTCTTTTGAGGTAGAGTTTTCTGAATCCAAGTATCTAGTTCACTAATGAGCAAGGAAGGTTCACTTTCCCAAGTCTCATTACCAAACAACTTGGCATTCAGCTTCATGATAGCTCCTAAGTATTGAGCAACTTGCTCTCCAGTCACATCTTCATCCTCTTCAGAGGAAGAATAGTCTTCAGAGCTCATGAATGGCAGAAGGAGATTTAATGGAATCTCTATGGTCTCTATATGAGCCTCAGATTCCTTTGGATCCTTAATAGGAAACTCCTTCTTGCTTGAGGGACGTCCCAGGAGGTCTTCCTCACTAGGATTTTCGTCCTCTTCCTACCTTGTGCATTCGGCCACATTGATCACATCAATGGCCTTGCACTCTCCTTTTGGATTCTCTTCTGTATTACTTGGGAGAATACTGGGAGGAGTTTCAATGACTTTCTTACTCAGTTGGCCCACTTGTGCCTCCAAATTTCTAATGGAGGATCTTGTTTCATTCATGAAACTGAAAGTGGCCTTTGACAGATCAGAGACTATATTGACTAAATTAGAAGTGTTTTGTTCAGAATTCTCTGTCTGTTGCTGAGAAGATAATGGATATGGCTTACTATTGCTCAGCCTATTGCGTCCACCATTGTTAAAACCTTGTTGAGATTTTTGTTGATCCTTCCATGAGAAATTTGGATGATTTCTCCATGATGAGTTATAGGTGTTTCCATAAGGTTCACCCATGTAATTAACCTCTGCCATGGCAGGGTTCTCAGGATCATAAGCTTCTTCAGAAACTGCCTCTCTAGTACTGTTGGATGCATGTTGCCATCCATTCAGATTTTGAGAGATCATGTTGACCTGTTGAGTCAACACTTTGTTCTGAGCCAATATGGCATTCAGAGCATCAATTTCAAGAACTCCTTTCTTCTGAGGTATCCCATTATTCACAGAATTCCTCTCAGAAGTATACATGAATTGGTTGTTTGTAACCATGTCAATGAGTTCTTGAGCCTCTTCAGGCGTTTTCTTCAGGTGAATAGATCCACCTGCAAAATGGTCCAATGACATTTTCGAAAATTCAGAGAGGCCATAATAGAATATATCTAATATGGTCCATTCTGAAAACATGTCAGATGGACATCTTTTGGTCAGCTGCTTGTATCTTTCCCAAGCTTCATAGAGGGATTCACCATCTTTTTGTTTGAAGGTTTGAACATCCACTCTCAGCTTGCTCAGCTTTTGAGGAGGAAAGAATTTATCTAAGAAGGCAGTGACCAGCTTATCCCAGGAGTCCAGGCTATCCTTGGGTTGTGAATCCAACCATATTCTAGCTCTATCTCTTACAGCAAAAGGGAAAAGCATGAGTCTGTAGACTTCAGGATCAACTCCATTCGTCTTTACAGTCTCACAGATTTGCAAGAACTCAGTTAAAAACTGATAAGGATCTTCAGATGGAAGTCCATAAAACTTGCAGTTTTGTTGCATTAAAGCAACTAGCTGAGGTTTCATCTCAAAGTTGTTGGCTCCAATGGCAGGAATGGAGATGCTTCTTCCATCAAATTTGGACGTTGGCTTTGTGAAGTCACCAAGCATTCTCCTTGCATTATTATTATTTTCGGCTGCCATCTCCTTCTCTTGTTCGAAAATTTCTGAAAGGTTGTTTCTGGATTGTTGTAACTTAGCTTCTCTTAATTTTCTCTTCAGAGTCCTTTCAGGTTCTGGATCAATTTCAACAAGAGTGCCTTTATCCTTGTTCCTGCTCATATGAAAGAGGAGAAAACAAGAAAAGAAGAGGAATCCTCTATGTCACAGTATAGAGATTCCTTTATGTTAGTAGAAGAAGAAAGGGGAGAAGAATGTAGAAGAGATTCGGATTTTTAGATGAAGAGAGGTGAAGAGACGTGTTAGTAATTAAATAATTAAATAGAAGAAGAAAACAGAAGGGAAATTTCGAAAATAGTTTTGAAAAAGAGGTTAATAGTTTTCGAAAATTCAGGATAAAATACAATTGAAATTAAAATTTAAAACAATTAATTAATTAAAAAGAATTTTTGAAAAAGAGAGAGATATTTTCGAAATTTGAAGAGGGAAAAGTAGTTAGGTGGTTTTGAAAAAGATAAGAAACAAACAAAAAGTTAGTTAGTTGATTGAAAAAGATTTTAAAATCAAATTTGAAAAAGATAAAAAGATAAGAAGTTAGATAAGATATTTTGAAATCAAATTTTGAAAACGATAAAATTTTTGAAAAAGATAAGATAAAAGATAAAAAGATCTAATTTTTAAAATGACTTAAATAACAAGAAACTATAAGATAAGATTCTAGAACTTAAAGATTGAACCTTTCTTAACAAGAGAGTAACAAACTTCAAATTTTTTAATCAATCACATTAATTGTTAGCATATTTTCGAAAATTTGATATAAAGATAAGAAAAAGATTTTGAAAATATTTTGGAAAAGATTTTTGAAATTTTCGAAAATTATAAAAAAAAATGAAAAAGATATGATTTTTGAAAAAGATTTTGAAAAGATAAGATTTTTAAAATTTAAATTTTGACTTGACTTGTAAGAAATAACTAATTTTAAAAACTTTTGACCAAGTCAACCCAAAATTTCGAAAATTTGGAGGGAAATAAGGAAAAGATATTTTTTTATTTTTGAATTTTTAATTATGAGAGAGAAAAAAACAACAAAAATACTCAATGCATGAAATTTTTAGATCAAAACAATGAATGCATGCAAGAATGCTATGAATGTCAAGATGAACACCAAGAACACTTTAAAGATCATGATGAACATCAAGAACATAATTTTGAAAAATTTTTGATGCAAAGAAAACATGCAAGACACCAAACTTAGAAATCTTTAATGCATGGAAAATATGAATGCAAAAATGCACATGTAAAACAAGAAAAGACATAAGACAAGAAAATATCAAGATCAAACAAGAAGACTTACCAAGAACAACTTGAAGATCATGAAGAACACTATGAATGCATGGAATTTTCGAAAAATGCAAGAAAAATTTTTAAAGCATGCAATTGACACCAAACTTAAAAATTGAGTCAAGACTCAAACAAGAAACACAAAATATTTTTGGTTTTTTATGATTTTATGATTTTTTTTGGATTTTTATTAATTTTTTCGAAAATATAGTTTTGAAAAACGAAAAATAAAAGAAAAAATTTTGAAAAAGATTTTTGAAAAGAAAATTACCTAATCTGAGCAACAAGATGAACCGTCAGTTGTCCATACTCGAACAATCCCCGGCAACGGCGCCAAAAACTTGGTGGACGAAATTGTGATCCTTAAAGTTGTACTCCTTGTACTCGTATGGAATTTAAAATTGGCACCTGTGGACACAACTCCGTTCAACTTAACCAGCAAGTGTACTGGGTCATCCAAGTAATACCTTACGTGAGTAAGGGTCGATCCCACAGAGATTGTTGGTATGAAGCAAGCTATGGTCACCTTGTAAATCTCAGTTAGGCAGATTAAATGTTTATGGGTTTCGAAATTAAAAATAAAAAGAAAATAAAAGGGATAGAAATACTTATGTAAATCAGTAGTGGGAATTTCAGATAAGTGTATGGAGATGCTGTGCTCCTCTTGAATCTCTACTTTCTTATTACATTCATCCAATCCTTCTTACTCCTTTCCATGGCAAGCTGTATGTAGGGCATCACCGTTGTCAGTGGCTACATCCCATCCTCTCAGTGAAAACGTTCCTATGCTCTGTCACAGCACGGCTAATCATCTGTCGGTTCTCAATCAGGTTGGAGTAGAATCCATTGATTCTTTTGCGCTTGTCATCACGCCCAGCCTTCAGGAGTTTGAAGTTCGTCACAGTCATTCAATCCCAGAATCCTACTCGGAATACCACAGACAAGGTTTAGACTTTCCGGATTCTCATGAATGCCGCCATCTATCTAGCTTATACCACGAAGATTCTGTTGGGGAATCTAAGAGATATGCGCCCGGCCTAAGGTAGAACGGAAGTGGTTGTCAATCACGCGCGTTCATAGGTGAGAATGATGATGAGTGTCACGGATCATCACATTCATCAAATTTAAGTGTAACGTATATCTTGGAATAAGAATAAAAGAGAATTGAATAGAAAGTAATAGTAATTGTATTGAAACTTGAGGTACAGCAGAGCTCCACACCTTTAATCTATGGTGTGTAGAAACTCCACTGTTGAAAATACATAAGTAAAAGGTTCAGGTATGGCCGAATGGCCAGCCCCCAAAACGTGATCACAGGATTCAAAATACAATCCAGGATGAGATTATGATAGTAAAAAGTTCTATTTATAATAAACTAGCTCCTAGGGTTTACATGAGTAAGTAATTGATGCATAAATCCACTTTCGGGGCCCACTTGGTGTATGTTTGGGCTGAGCTTGATCTATTCACGAGCTGAGGCTTTTATTGGAGTTGAACTCCAAGTTATAACGTATTTTGGGTGTTCAACTCCGGATCATGACATTTTTCTGGCGTTTAACTCCAGACAGCAGCATGTACTTGGCGTTCAACGCCAGGTTACGTCGTCAATTTCCGAATAAAGTATGGACTATTATATATTGCTAGAAAGCTCTGGATGTCTACTTTCCAACGCCGTTGAGAGCGCGCCATTTGGAGTTCTGTAGCTCCAGAAAATCCATTTTGAGTGCAGGGAGGTCAGATTCCAACAACATCAGCAGTCCTTTGTCAGCCTTTTTCAGAGTTTTGCTCAAGTCCCTCAATTTCAGCCAGAAATTAACTGAAATCACAGAAAAACGCACAAACTCATAGTAAAGTCCAGAAATGTGAATTTAACATAAAAACTAATGAAAACATCCCTAAAAGTAGCTTGAACTTACTAAAAACTACCTAAAAACAATGCCAAAAAGCGTATAAGTTATCCGCTCATCAAGTCTCAACCCCACATTTATGCATGAAATTCCCAACTCCAGAAGGGATAACTATAATAAAAGCAGACCAGAAGACAGCGCACCGCTGTTACCATGAAAGTCTAAACCTTAGAGGCAGAGGAGAAGAATTCCTCACAATCGAGCTCGGTGGAATGCAGAGACGGGAAGAACTCCGCCCACAACCCGAAGGTGAAATAGAGAAAGTTCAGATCGGGAACACCCCAGACCAAACAACCAATATCGGTACAATCCTAAATGGAGACATAAAAGAATCACTCATACAGTTCTTGTGAAACAACGTCGATCTCTTTGCATGGAAGGCTGCAGACATGCCAGGCATAGACCCCAAGCTAATGTGCCACAAATTATCAGTCTACCCATGATCTCGACCAGTACAACAGAGGTGTAGAAAACTCGGACCAAAACGCTCCCAAGCTGTGGAAAAACAGGTACAAACTCTACTAGAGGCAGGGTTCATAAGAGAATTCAAATACCCGCTATGGCTAGCTAATGTCGTCTTGGTGAAAAAGTCAAATGGGAAGTGGCTAATGTGCACCGACTACACAGATCTCAACAAAGCCTGCCTAAAAGATCCTTACCCGCTCCCAAGTATTGACGCTCTAGTAGATACCTCCTCCGGATATAAATACCTCTCGTTTATGGATGCATATTCGGGATACAATCAGATCCCAATGTATCCACCCGACCAAGAAAAAACTTCCTTCTTAACCCCTAAAGCAAACTACTGCTACGTCGTCATGCCTTTCGGTCTTAAAAATGCCGGAGCTACTTATCAGAGATTGATGAATAAGGTCTTTTTGGATCACATCAAAAAAATCATGGAAGTCTACGTGGACGACATGCTAATAAAAACACAAAATGAAGAGATGATATTGTCCAACCTAACCCAAGTATTCGACACTATAAGACGGCATCGCATGCGACTCAATCCCATAAAATGCACTTTCGCAGTAAAGGCTGGCGAATTCTTAGGTTTTATGCTCACACAGAGAGAAACCGAAGCAAACCCAGATAAATGCTGGGCCATACTCGACATGAAGAGTCCGACTTGTGTCAAAGAGGTACAACAACTCAACGGGAGATTGGCAGCCTTGTCCAGATTGCTAGCCAGATCAGCAATAAGATCTCTTCCCTTCTACGCCACTCTAAGGAAAGGAAAAAGGTTTGAATGGATGACGGAGTGTGAGCAAGCCTTCCAAGATTTTCGGCCACAGGAAGAAGAACCACTCATATTGTACCTCGCGGTAGGAAGTCGGGCAATAGCCTCAGCACTAGTTCGAGAAGATGACAAGGGGCAACAACCCGTGTACTTCATCAGTAAAGCATTACAAGGCTCCGAGCTGAACTACCAAAAAATAGAAAAATTTGCCTATGCTATCATACTAGCATCTCGGCGACTTCGTCCATACTTTTAAGCCCACACCATTAAGGTTCGGACCAACCAGCCCAAAAAAGGGATTTTTACAGAAAACAGACCTGGCGGGCAGAATCTTGCAATGGGCAGTCGAGTTGTCCAAATTCGATCTTCAATACGAAGCCCAGACAGCCATCAAATCACAATACCTGGCCGACTTCATCGCAGAATTTACAGACACACCGGATATCCCCACATAATGGAATCCCTACGTGGACGGTTCCTCAAATAAAACTGGAAGCGGCGCGGGTGTGATAATTAAAAGCGACCAAGGAACCCAAATTGAACTCTCCCTCAAATTCAGGTTCCCTGCCTCAAACAACTAAGCAGAATATGAGGCACTACTAGCTTGTTTGAAGTTGGCTAGGGAGGTTGGAGCTCAAAAGCTTATCATCTTCAGTGACTCACAGGTAGTCACTTCACAAATATCAGGAAGCTACCAAGCCAAAGATCCCACCATGAAAAGGTACTTGGACAAAACCAGGGAACAGCTCGGACAACTCAGAGAATACGAGATCCGTCACACACCCCGAGAACAGAATGCTTGAGCTAATGCACTCTCAAAACTAGCCAGCACCAAACCAGAGGGCAACAATAGAAGCCTCATCCAAGAAATTCTGTAGAATCCATCAATTTCGGAAGAAGAAAAAATCCTTGCCATAACAGGTCAGGATCAAGGATGGATGACCCCCATAATTAACTACCTCAAAATAGAAGCACTCCCCACAGAGGAAAAGGAGGAAAAGAGGTTAAAACGGGAGGAACAATACTACACTATCATAAACAATACTCTATACAGAAGAGGGATTTCAATACCATTGTTAAAATGCGTACCGACCTCTAACACAAAGGAAGTTCTAGAAGAAATACACAGTGGCATTTGTGGCAATCACCTTGGAGCGCAAGCACTTACCAGAAAGGTACTTCGGGCAGGGTTTTATTGGCCAACCTTACAAAAGGAAGCCACAGAGTTCGTAAAAACATGTCCGTCATGTCTGAAACATGCCAACTTTCTCATCGCCCCACCAGAGGAACTCATCAGCATGACCTCACCTTGGCCATTCGCAAAATGGGGACTCGACCTGCTCAGACCCTTCCCGCAGGGATCGGGACAAGTCAAATTCCTCATAGTTGGATTGGCGTTGGGGTGGATAAGGATCATATGGTGGCGAATGGTGAAAAAGAGCTTGTGAATATGGTGGATTGAGGTTGTGTTCAAAGGATGGTCTTTGAGAACAGGGTGGGGCTTGTCGGTAACTACAAGGCGGTCCACCAAATCTATCAGTTGGGCATGCATTGTAGAATGGTCTTTGTCCATGATATCTAGGAGGATGTTGTTGCCTAAAGGGATGATCAGATCCTCATGGCTCCATCCATCTTTGATTGCTTAGACCTTGATGCATAGTCCTGTTATAGCTTCCATTCCTTGCAATAAAATTAGAACCAAACTCAAAGCGACAGGGGTGAGAATTCATAGTAGCTATCAGAAATAAGAGGGAAGAGAAGGAACAAAAAAACAAGTAAAAGAAAAATATTTACAATAACCAATAATAAGGCACACGTTTGCAATTCCCCGGCAACGGCGCCATTTTGAAGAGAAGAACTTTGCGTGGACTAAGAATCTTTACAATTTGGTACTCGTTGCAAGTATAGCTCCTAAACCAACAGAAGTCCTTTCTTACAAACGTTTTGGTTGTCACAAGTAATAAACCCTTTTTTAAAATTGATAACCGAGTATTCAAACCTCGGTTCGTCTTCTCAAGGAATTGCAGGGAGGTATGTTCTTATTACTGGTTATGGGTTTTGTAAATTGGGGTTTTGAAAGTGAGGAACAAGTAAATTAAATGACAAATAAAATAAAAAATTAACTATAAAATAAACTCTTGGCAAGATATGAAAATTCGGAAGTCCTATCCTAGTTACTCCTATGAGAATGGAAGTTAATCCCACTTAGTTAACCTTTGCGTAAGCAAGTAAAAGTCAAGTGAACCAATTGGTTAGATTTCCCAAGTACTAGCCAACTCCTAATGAAAGACTAGAGTTAGTGGAATTCCAATTAATCAGCCGACATAACAATCAATCCTGAATAGTTGATAACTCAAGAGCTTCCAGTTAATCAATTAAAGCCAATAATATAAAAAGCTAAATAAGAATCTTAGATCTGAAATACCTCAATTGCATTAATAAGAGGAAATCAATCTAAACATAAAGAATTCATAAGTCAATCTGGCAACATAAATAATTAAATGAGAGCATTAAAGTATCTAAAAGTAAAAGAGAAATATAAAGTAAAAGAAATATTGAACCTGATGAAGAGTTGAAATCCTAAATCCTTTAAGAAGAATCCTAATCCTAAAACCTAAGAGAGAGGAGATAACCTCTCCCTCAAAACTACATCTAAATCATGAAAAGTAACTAATTGGCTAGCTTCTTCTTTTCGAATGCATTCCTCCACTTCATAACCTATGGTCTATGCTTTCTGGACTTGGATTTGGGCCATAAAGGGCTTCAGAAATTGCTGGGATCACTTTCTGTAATTTTTGGTGTGTGGCCTCTGTCACGCGTCCGCGTGGGTCACCCGGTCGCGTCATGTGGAATTTTCCTTGTCACGCGGTCACTTCAGTCATGCGTCCACGTCATATGCGTTTCGCTTGTGGTGCCCGATCGCGTCAATCATGCGATCGCGTCACTGCCAATTCGTGCTGGCATGCGGCCCCATCGCCCATGCGATCGCATCGCTGTCAGTTTCTTCAAAAACTCTGTTTTATGCTTTCCTTCCATTTTCGCATGTTTCCTTTTCATCCTTTGAGTCATTCCTGTCTTAGAGGATCTGAAATTACTCAACACATTAATCACGGCATCGAATGGCAATAAAAGATATTTAAAATTAATACTTTTAAAGCCTAGAAAACATGTTTTTCACATACATCTCATAATAAGGAAGGAAAGGTAAAACCATGCAATTTCACATGCATAAGTGGGTGAAGGATTGAATAAAACACTTAAATTTAGCACAAATTATATCATAAAATATGGGTTTATCAACCTCCCCACACTTAAACAATAGCATGTCCTCATGCTAATCCAAGATAAAGAGTAAGGTAAAGTGGTGGAATCTCATGCAATGCAATCTATTCTAAATGCATCTACCTAAATGAGTCATGCAAATCTAGTTATTATCCACTTATATATAAAACTTTACATGTAGTTAAATTAATTCACACTCTCAAGGAATCATATATGCATAGCCAACCTTAGATAATGTTAAGGCACTTTTACAATTGAGTTGGGTAAATAAAATATTTTTCAAACTTGCAAGACAATTAATAATAGAAGTAGAGATATATGGTGATGAGCTATTGAACCCTTACTGGATTTTGTGTTTACTCTCTACTCACTCAGTGTTTATTGGGTTAATCACTCTATTCTTCTTTTTATTCTTATTTTCCATAACTTTGTTCTTCATCTATCCAATCAACAATCATAGAATATAGGCAGACAAAAATCATGAGGTCTTTGATTAAGGTTGTAATGGGGCCAAGGTAAAGGTAAGGATATATGTATAAGGCTAAGTGAGCTAATTAAGTGAATCTTTGATTAGTCTAAGATCTCACCTAACATACGTATTTTGTAAAGTAAAGCTTCTTCACCTATTTTCCCATATTTCTCCCATTATTATATTACATGCTCATATTCTGATTTTTTTCTATTTATTTGTATTCCATGTGCATCGCTTTTTTTTTAGACATGGAAGTTAATTTATTTTGACTTCACATGAGCATGCTTCCTAAATTATTTTCACATAACTTGTTTAATTTAATTTCCTACTTTTCTATCATCCCATGTTCCCATAAGGTTTCCAACACTAAAATTTTACACAAAATCTATCTTAAGCTAACCAAGGATTCAACTTGGGATTTTTATTTTGTTTTTCTGCTTAAGGCTAGTGTTCATACCCTGACCGAGCTCCTCCAACTCGGCAAAATCCATGAAAGGTCCGACCTCGTCCCAAGGCCCACGCCTGAGGTCGGACCTCGGACAATAAAGCTAAGAAGGCCCATCAAAAGGAACGCAGCCCAAAACCTAAAGGCCGAAAAAGGCCTAGGAAAGGCGGTTCCACAAAGATAGAGGTAAAACTCCCAAAAGATAAGATAAGATAAGAATATCTTATCCAGGGAAGATCACGACCAACTACTATAAATACACTGGAGCACCCAGGTATGGCATTCATTCCACATTCTACACATATCTGCTTGGACCCATGCTAACTTAAGCATCGGAGTGTCATTGCAGGTACAACCACCAACCGCCAACACATCAAGCTCGAGTCCCTGACCCCCACCTCGGGCATCTCCAGACGACCGAGCTACACGTTTCAGGTAACCCCCGGAACATTGGCGCCGTTGTCGGGGACCTGGAAGTCATCCCTTTACCATGGCGGACGACCCTCTCAACAATGACCACGCTGCATCAGAACAAGAGGAGGAAGTTGACACCGGAGAACGACCGGACAGCCCTCTGTCACCACGCACTCCAGGAGGAAACAAACAGAATCGCCCAAAGACATCACTCCCAAACAAGGATCCACAAAATCCCAAAAAAGAAAAGAGCTCAGAAATTCTAGAAGCAGTCCGGGCACAACAAAACCGACTGAAACAACTCGAAGAGGACATAAAGAAGCAAAAAGAAACTGAACAAGATCTGAGAAGGGAGGCTCGCAAGCGCAGAGAATTAGAAGAAAAACTGCGAAAAATAGAGGCCAACCTGAAAGATCGGACAGAACGCGACACCACCCCCGAAGACAGCCATGATCCCTTCACGCAAGAGATCATGAAGGAGAAGGTACCGCGAAACTTCAAACCACCCGATATGGATCTCTACGACGGCACCACCGATCCAAGTCACCACCTCAGCAACTTCAGAAGCAGAATGTACCTAGTTGACGCCTCCGACGCGATTCGGTGCAAAGCCTTCCCCACCACTCTCACCAAGTCAGCCATGAAGTGGTTCGACAACCTGCCACCAAGATCAATCACCAGCTTCGAAGACCTAACCAGAAAATTCCTAACAAGGTTCTCCATTCAAAAGGACAAGGCAAAACATGCCCCCAGTCTACTCGGGATCAAACAAGGTAACCAAGAAACTCTCCGAGAATACATGGAGCGATTCAACAAAGCCTGCCTGGACATACAACACTTGCCCACTGAAGCGGCCATCATGGGACTAGCAAACGGCCTAAAAGAGGGACCGTTTAGCCAATCCCTATCCAAACGATACCCGACCTCCCTATACGAGGTACAGGAGCGGGCAGAAAAATATATCAACATGGAGGAAACCTCCCAGCTAAGAGACTCTTCTAGGAAGGAATCAACCTACCCACTCCGAGATCGAGATCGGGAACAGAAGAAGAAAGAAGAACCCAACTCGGACAAGCCACGGAAGTACCACAACTACACCCCCCTCCGAGTCTCCCTGGTAGACGTCTACAGAGAAGTATGCCACACCGAAAAAATTCCACCGCCCCGACCTTTAAAACACAAGAGAGCGGGGAGTGATCGGTCCGAATACTGTGAATATCACAAGCTCTACAGTCATTCTACTAACGACTGCTACGACCTAAAAAACGTTATAGAAAAGCTAGCCAGAGAAGGAAAACTCGACAGATACATAGCAGAGAAAGGAGAAGAGACCAGGAAGAGGAGGCGGGGAGATAACGAAGATCGGGCCGAACAAACCCCACGAACCCCCGAAAGGCACGTTCACATGATAAATGGAGGGTTTGCAGGCGGAGGAACATCCCGATCCTCGCGAAAAAGACACCTCAAAGAAGTCTACCACGTCCGAGAAGACAGTCCCCTGCCCGAACTACCTACTATCTCGTTTACCCGAGAAGATGCTCAAGGGATAATACCCGGGCACGACGATCCAATGGTAATCACCATTATCCTAGCAAACGCCAACTTACATCGAACCCTGATTGACCAGGGAAGCTCAGCAGATATCCTGTTCAAAACGGCCTTCGACAAGCTCGGACTTGAAGAAAAAGAACTAAAGGCCTATCCCACCGACCTATTTGGGCTAGGGGATACCCCAATCCATCCCTTAGGATACGTCTCGCTACACACTACCTTTGGAAGAGGCGAGCAATCTAAAACATTAAACATCGACTACATTATAGCCGACGTCACTTCAGCATACAATGCCCTCATTGGGCGACCAACCCTAAATAGACTGGCAGCTATAGTCTCGACCCCACACCTCTGTATGAAGTTCCCTACCGCAAAAGGAATCGCTACCCTAAAAGGCGACCAAAAACTAGCACGGCGATGTTACAACGAAAGCCTGAGCCTAAAAGGAAAAGAGATCAACACAATAGAACTCGGGCGAGTTCAAGCCCGAGAAGATCTTCGGCCGCAACCAGAGGGAGAAACCGAAAGAGTCCAGATCGGGAACACATCTGAAAAAGTAACAAACATAGGAGCAAACCTCGAAGCAGGCCTAAAAGAGGAACTCATAACCCTCTTAAAAGAAAATTCCGACCTCTTCGCCTGGAAAGCCTCCGACATGCCAGGCATAAGCCCCGACCTGATGTGCCATAAGCTATCAGTGTACCCGGGATCCCGACCTGTCCAACAAAGACGCAGGAAGCTCGGACCCGAACGCATGCAAGCAATAGAAGAACAAGTACAAGCACTACTAGATGCAGGGTTCATTAGGGAAGTAAAATACCCCCTATGGCTCGCAAACGTGGTCCTGGTGAAAAAGCCCAATGGAAAATGGAGGATGTGCGTCGATTACACGGATCTCAACAAAGCCTGCCCCAAAGACCCATATCCACTACCAAACATCGACGCCTTAGTAGACGCAGCCTCAGGCTATAGATATCTCTCCTTCATGGATGCATACTCGGGATACAATCAAATCCCGATGTACGGACCCGACCAAGAAAAAACCTCGTTCATGACCCCGAGGGCAAACTACTGCTACGTAGTAATGCCCTTTGGGCTGAAAAACGCAGGGGCAACCTACCAGAGGCTAATGAACAAAGTGTTCTCAGAGCACATCGGACTACAACTGGAGGTGTACGTCGATGACATGTTGGTAAAAACACAAGAAGACAGAAACCTGCTGACCGACCTCACCAGTGTCTTCGGCACCCTCAGAAAACACAACATGAGACTTAACCCGACGAAGTGCACCTTCGCCGCAGAAGCCGGAAAATTCTTAGGCTTCATGCTGACTCAAAGGGGCATCGAAGCAAACCCGGACAAATGCCAAGCGATACTCAATATGAAGAGCCCGACGTGTGTCAAAGAAGTACAACAACTGAATGGAAGGTTGGCCGCCCTATCAAGATTCTTGGCAGGATCAGCGATAAAATCACTACCTCTCTACTCACTCCTAAAGAAAGGGAAACCCTTCTCATGGACCCCGGAGTGCGAAAAAGCCTTTCAAGAATTCAAAGAATTCCTCGGGCAGCCACCAATCCTAACCCGACCTTTAAAAGGGGAAGAGCTCGTACTATACCTCTCGGTCGGACATCGAGCAGTCGCTTCAGCATTAACACGAGAAAATGACCAAGGACAACACCCCATATACTTTGTAAGCAAGGCACTACAAGGGGCCGAATTAAACTATCAGAAAATAGAAAAATTCGCCTACGCCCTAGTGTTCACAGCTCGGAGGCTCCGTCCCTACTTTCAAGCCCACACCATCAAAGTCCGGACAAACCAACCCATGAGACACATCCTACAAAAACAGACCTGGCGGGACGAATCCTACAATGGGCGGTGGAACTGTCCGAGTTCGACCTCCACTATGAAGCCCGGACTGCCATAAAATCTCAGTATCTAGCCGACTTCGTCGCAGAATACACTGAGACCCCTGGAACCCCACTCTCATGGAACCTGTATGTCGACGGATCCTCAAACAAAATAGGAAGTGGAGCAGGGGTTATACTCGAAAGCGACCAAGGAACGCGGATAGAACTATCCCTAAAATTCGAGTTCCAGGCTTCGAACAACCAAGCCGAATACGAGGCCCTACTAGCAGGCCTAAAACTAGCCGAAGAAGTCGGAGCCCAGAGAGTCACGATCTTCAGCGACTCCCAGGTCGTCACGTCACAAGTAAATGGAAGCTACCAGGCCAAAGACCCAACTATGAAAAAATACCTGGACCAAACACAAGCACAACTACGCCACTTTTCAGAAATACAGATCCAGCACATACCTCGGGAACAAAATGCCCGGGCAGACGCCCTCTCAAAGCTCGCCAGCACCAAGCCCGGAGGCAACAACAGAAGTCTCCTCCAGGAGACCTTACAATCTCCCTCCGTGATAAGAGAGGAAGAAACGCTAAATATATCCAACCAACAGCAAGGATGGATGACCCCCATACTCAACTACCTGAAGTCGGGAACCCTCCCCACCGGAAGAAAGGAAGCTAAAGGACTCACGAAAGACGCCCAGAATTATACACTAATTCACGACGTATTATACAGAAGAGGATTCTCAATCCCCCTCCTTAGGTGCGTCCCGACCTCAGAAACAAAGAGCGTCCTCGAAGAAGTCCACGGAGGCATGTGTGGGAACCATCTCGGAGCTCGGGCATTATCCAAGAAAGTAGTTCGAGCCGGGTTCTACTGGCCGACCTTGCAAAGAGACGCAACGGAATTTGTGAAAATATGCCCCCCCTGCCAAAAACACGCCAATTTTCACAAAGCACCACCCGAAGACCTTATCAGCATCACCGCACCATGGCCCTTCGCAAAATGGGGACTTGACCTACTCGGCCCGTTCCCCCAAGGACCGGGGCAAGTCAAATACCTCATAGTAGGGGTCGACTACTTCACAAAGTGGATCGAAGCTGAACCCTTAGCCACCATTACGGCTCAGAAAAGTCGCAAATTCCTATACAAAAACATTGTCACAAGGTTCGGAGTCCCCTACTCCATCACAACAGACAACGGAACACAGTTCACAGACACAAGTTTTCAGAACTTGGTGGCCGAACTAAAAATCAAACAACAATTCACCTCAGTCGAGCACCCACAAGCCAATGGACAAGCAGAAGCTGCAAATAAAGTCATCTTGGCCGGGTTAAAACGGAGACTCCAAGAAGCCAAAGGGGCATGGGCCGAAGAGCTCCCCCAGGTGCTATGGGCATATCGGACAACTCCACACTCTACAACGGGAGAATCGCCATTCCGACTATCTTACGGGATGGAGGCAATGATTCCTATCGAAATAGAGGAAAGGTCACCCAGAGTCATCTTCTACAGCGAAGAAGATAACCCGCAGGCACAAAAGGAAGAACTCGACCTTCTCCCCGAGGTCCGAGAAAGAGCCCGGATCCGAGAAGAAGCCTTAAAACGGCGAACGGCCCTCAGATACAATCAGAGAGTAATAAAGCGAAGCTTCTCCATTCACGACCTGATTCTAATCCGAAATGACATCGGAACACAAAAGTCGGGAGAAGGAAAGCTAGCTGCAAATTGGAAAGGACCCTACAAGGTAACGGAAGTCTTAGGGACAGGCTATTACAAAGTATCCGACCTAGAAGGCAATGAGCTGCCCAGGGCCTGGCACGCCTGTAATCTAAGACGGTACTACAGCTAGAAAAACTTAACCCGAGGTGTACTCTTTTTCCCTACAAGGGTTTTTTAATGAGACACCCGGTTAAGTAAGACACCCGACCTAGTCAAGGGTAAAACACTCTGTAAATATTCTTTCTTTTTTAATACTAATCAAATTTCTCTATTTTCTTTTCTTCTTCCTCATAATGAAACAAATCAAAGTACCCCGCCAAGGCGCATTAATTTATGCTCGGCAAAACGCAAAAAATCATTTGCCAAAAAGACCGCACAAGGTCGGCAAAGATAAAGCGACGAGGTTCAAATTAATGTGAGAAGTTATAAAGTAACTCTGAAAAGGTTCAAAAAGCCAAATAAAAAGAGATTACAAAAATAACTTAAAAGGCCGACCAACGACAAGGTCGGACCCAACAAAGGGAAGTACTCGAACACCCGAGGTCCGAGGAAAAACCCGGATCCAAGAAAGAAGCCTTAAAGCGGCAAAAGCCAAGATTTCGAAAACGCTTACTAAAAGTTGCTATACAAGAACAACTAAAAAGTACAAGCGAAAAAACGAAATCAAAGGAAGAGGCAAAGCCAAGATTTCGAAAACGCTTGCTAAAAAGTTGCTATACAAAAACAACTAAAAAGTACAAGCGAAAAAACGAAATCAAAGGAAGAGGCAAAGCAAAGTTTCAAAGCGCTAGCTAAAAAAGTTGTTATCCAAAAACAACTAAAAAAGCATAAAAGCGGAACAAAAAGTCAAAACGTGAATAAAACACCATAAAGCTAAAAAGTTACTACAAGTAGCTAAAAGCAAAAAGGTGTCCAAAGCGTTCACAGAAACCATCCAAAAGCAAAAGAGCCCACAGGCCGGGCAAAAAACCAAAAATAAAAGATTACAGAGGATCAAGGTCCTTTCCGGACTCCACATCAACGGAAGGCTGCGGAGGAAACATAGAAATCGGGACTGCATCAACGGCACCGTCATCCCGGCTTGAAACCTCCACACCAGATCCATCCCCGGCCAAAGGTGAAGTCGGGTCCGCAACCGGAACCTTAAGGTCGGACACCGGAACCTTGGGATCGGACACCGGAACCTCATCCTCATTGGGAGCAGGAACAATCTTTCCCTCCACAACAACGTTATCCGTACTAAATAAGCTCAGATCCAGGTCAGGAGCAAGAACCCGGACCTGAGCCTTCAAATTCTCGAACATAGCATCCATACCCTTAGCCACATGGCCTTCCAGCTCGTAAAAATCATCCTGAGCAGATTGCAACCTCTCCCTTGTCTCCACAAGCTCGGCATATATCTGAGTATAATTCTCCGTCGCCGCCTTCGCCATCTCCTCGGACGCTTTCGCTGCCGCCACAGCCGCGGTAGCTTTAGCTTTCTCCTTCTCCAAAGAGGCCTCCAGCTCCGTAATCCTAGAAGCCTTCAGCTCACTAATCTTCTCGAACTCGGACTGAGCCTTCTCAAGTCGGGAGCTGGTCGCGCCAATGGGGGATTTCTTGAACTCCCGGGCAATAGCAGCATGAAGACTGGCCATCCGAACACAACTCCGCGCCATATACTGAAAATGATGCTCCATAGACACGTCATCAGTAGAGATAAAAGTCTGAGGGAGAATATGCTGTTCAATCCAACCGAGAGCATCGAAATCCTTATCATTAAAACCCGCAAGCTCTTGAGAGGTCTTCTGCTTCTTGGGGGGAGGACCCGAGAACGGGGGAGGAGAAGAGGTAGCAGGCCCGGAGGTCGGAGGATCTTGACTTATAGCTCGGAACTGGGGAGTCGGAATAGTCTTCGACCGAGTCTGAACACCCACAGTAGTCTTCTGCGGAGAAGATCGGGCAGAAGCCGCCCCAGCCTCGATATTTCGAGCAGCCACAGATTTCTTCGTCCGACGAAGAAACTTCATGGAATCCGCCTGAGAAGACATCTCTGCAGAAATAAAAAGAAAAGGATTACCACAACAGAAATTCCACCAAAACAAGCAAAACCAAAATACTAAGAAAAGATGAATCTCGAAGAGGTCGGGAACTACCTAACTCGGAACGGAGAAGGCTTGGATCTCCCAACATTTTCTTCGTGTCCAAGTGAGGTGCCCGACCCCATAAACTGCTCACCACACCCACAAAAGCCTGCTCCACCTCATCTAGACTCTCAAAAGTATACTTAGCAGACACTACATTCTCCTGCCAACAAAGAGGAAAAGAAGGCTCCCCACTCTCATCTAGAAAGAAAGGTCGGACGTCTCCAGTAGCCCGAACCTTGAAATAAAAATTCTTAAAATCATGAAAGGACTCATCATACAGGGTACAAAACTTCCTTCCCTGGTTAGCCCTAAAAGAAACCCAAGATACCTTCCCTCCACCCGACCCCGGCTTCGTCAACACAAACAAATAGGAAAATAAAGCAAGTGAGGGAGAGACGCCCAAAAACTGACACAAAAGTTGAAACAGCTTTAAAAACGCCCAAGAATTCGGATGGAGCTGCGTAGGGGCAAGGTTACAAGACCACAACACCTCGGACTCCAGATCGGTAAAGGGAAGTCGGACATTCAGCTTAGAGAAAAAACAATCATAAGCATAAAAGAAGAGCTTCTCGGAACTATCTAAAGGCGGGAAGCACACTCTCTCCTCGGATTCCGGGGCTACTAGTTCATAATCCCTCTCAGACTCTCTATTCTCACATATGCTACAGTGCCTACGGAACCTAGCCAAATATTCAGAATCTACCACAGAAGGGACTTTTAGGGGAAGAGGGTCTACCCAACCAAGACCACTTGGAATCTTGGTCGACATCGCTTGAAGAACCTTTCGAGACATGAAACTCTTACCTACAAAGAAGAAGTACAACAGCAAGCAAAAATCACATAAAGCAGACAGCGAAAACCCGTTCAGCCAAGCAAGAAACAAAAACCCAACAAAAGAAAATACGGCAACCCGGAACAAAGTACCAGAAAAACAAAAAGAGCCCCCCCATATACAAACAAAGCAATGGCGGCGCCTCTTTTTGGGGCAACCCAGGCATAAAGAAAGAAGAAACAGACAAAGAGCCACACAAAAGAACAGAAAGCATATGTAAGCATATGTACACAAAGAAAAGAGACGGGAACAAACCTGGAAGAAAGAAAGAAGACGACGAGCTCCGAAGCAAGGAGAACGAAACGGCGGCACAGAGGAAACCCCGGAAAGACGCACGGAAAGATTCGGGGAAGAAGAACAAAGAGAAAGAAGAAGCGGTGCTCGAAAAAGAGATGGCGAAAACTTAGAAAAACAGGAAGGAACAGAATAAACGAAGAAAAAGGAAGGGAGCAAATAAATAATGCCTTCACAGAGCCCGAACGGAAATCGAGGAGAAACGGTAAAATGCAATAAATGCAGGAACGGCCATTTTTTGAAATTTAAAAAACAACTATGCCCGAGCTCGACCTCCCAAAAAGGACGAACTCGGGCAGGGGCACTGTTCATACCCTGACCGAGCTCCTCCAACTCGGCAAAATCCATGAAAGGTCCGACCTCGTCCCAAGGCCCACGCCTGAGGTCGGACCTCGGACAATAAAGCTAAGAAGGCCCATCAAAAGGAACGCAGCCCAAAACCTAAAGGCCGAAAAAGGCCTAGGAAAGGCGGTTCCACAAAGATAGAGGTAAAACTCCCAAAAGATAAGATAAGATAAGAATATCTTATCCAGGGAAGATCACGACTAACTACTATAAATACACTGGAGCACCCAGGTATGGCATTCATTCCACATTCTACACATATCTGCTTGGACCCATGCTAACTTAAGCATCGGAGTGTCATTGCAGGTACAACCACCAACCGCCAACACATCAAGCTCGGGTCCCTGACCCCCACCTCGGGCATCTCCAGACGACCGAGCTACACGTTTCAGGTAACCCCCGGAACAGCTAGTAATGTGGTTATAAGGAAGAGGGGGATTAAAAGGCTCAATGGGGCTAACAAGGGTGATGTAAAAGGTAGGCTAATTTAGGAGTGGTGAGTTAGAATCAAACAATGGCCTCAATCACTTTCTTGGTATGTATCTAAATTCTATAATCGGACATATAGATTAAAACAAAGTAAAGAACACCAGAATAAATAAGAAGGGCGGAACACACCGGAATAAAATATTATGGTTTAAATGTAACCATGCAATTAAGCTCAAAACTCACAGGCTGTGTGTTCTCAAACTCATAAATCATATATCAGTTATGTATGTCATGCAAGTAGAAATTAAGAGTTTCCATTATTCTCAATGTAAAATATATTGGATGGCTTTAAAGTTTTAGTGTTCCTCCTTGATAAAATGTTGTTAGCTAACTAACATGTAATGCTATATATACAAGGTGTGTGGATTGATTCTGTTAAAGTCTCTAGCTTACTTCCTTTTTTATTTTCAATCAAATCAACTATCATATGCTAAAAAGGGTAAGCTATACTAATTCATCCACTTAAAATATAACTAGTAAACTAAGGTGCAAATCAAGCTAAAATATCCAAGATAGTATACATATAGCTCAAAGTGCATAATGCAGAAAGAACAATAAAAAGCAAAAAGAGAAAAATGTGCAAAAATGCAGAAATAGCTAAAATAAGAAGAGAGTTTGTAGTAGTTCACCAAAATAGATGCCAGAGATGGCGACCTCCCCACACTTAAATAATAGCATCATCCTCGATGATCACTTAAGCAGGGTGTGACGAAGTGTCATCTCTGGAAGGATGGGCTGCTGGTGTCGTGGTGGTGGTCTGAGGATATGCGGACTAGATGAGGGTAGAAGGCTCTGTCTGCTGTAGAGGAGGGTCTGACTGGATAGGAATCTCGGGATCTGTGGCCTGCATCTGGTGTGGCGCCTCAGGATGTGGCGCAGCCTGCGCCGGGCTTGCCTGCTCAGCCTGTGTGGGTGCCTGCTCCTCATGATTGAATGCCTCCACCTCAGATGTATCGGAAGGGGTGTCAGGCTCAAAGGGGATGTCGCCGCCGGACCGGATCATCAACTTGAGGTGCTCATAGCGTCGCTTGTTGCGACGCTCCATACGGTCCAAGTGGGCGAACAGTCGATGCACCAAATGGTAAATAGGCTCATGGGCAGTTGGAGATGCAGTGGGTGGGGCAGGTGCAGTAGTGGAAGAAGAGGGGGCAGCTTAAGGTGTGGCTGTCTCATCGGAAGGAGTAAGGAAGTCAGGTCTGTAGCCCAAGGCCAGAAAGTTCCTGCTGTGAGGAATAATCTTCCTGCACTCTGCAGCAGGTGCCCTCTTATCAGCGTCCTCCCAAGGCACGTCAGCCTGACGGCCTAGCTGGGTAACCAGATAAGGGAAGGGGAGGGTGCCTCGGATATGTACCCTAGCCATATAGTGCCGGATGAATCGTGGTAGGTGCAGGTCCTTACCCTCCATCACACACCAGAGGAGGGTGATCATGGCAGCAGGTAACTCTATCTCATGAGTACTCGGCATAACAAAGTTACTCAAGATCTGGTGCGAGAGCCGGGCCTCATCATTCAAGTATTTCCGCTTGACTCCTTTAAGCATGGTAATGTTCGTACCCATGACCAATGGGACAGTAGGGTCAAGGGCTAACCTCTCCTTGACAGCATCCCAGTCAAATCGCAGAAAGCGCATGTCCTCCTTAGCCTTTTAGTAACCGTTAGGCTGATCAGACTTAGGTGGAAGGTGCAGAATATCCTCAATGACCTCTTTAGTGATCAGTATCTGTTTCCCTTTGAGGTGCACGGCATCCAGGGAAGTCTTGAAGTAATTGCAGTAAAACTCTCTTACCCAGGAAGCATTTACCTCAGTCAAGTTTCACTCTAAGAAGAACCAGCCTCTCTGTTTGATCTGATCGGAGGTGTATTGCTGTAGTTCTTCTGGAATTTTCAAAGTCCTCTCCAGGTACAGATTTCTAGAGGTAGCAAACATAGGAAACTTCAGCTCACAGTACCGGTTTGCAAACTTAAGTGGATCATTGGCAGGGAGGAGCTGGTCAGCCTTCTCCTGCGTGGTAAAGTACTTGTCCCGCCAAGATTCATCATGCAGAAGTTCCAGGAGAGACATAAAGGATTCACCTCTTTTCCGTTTGCCAGTGGTTGCCTTTTCTTTTCCCTTTTTCTGAGGGTTACACATTCTGAAAAAAAAAAAGAAACAGGAATCTGAGATATAATAAGAGCAGAAAAACAAGTAGGCAACTAACAGGATAGGATCGATGATGATTCATATAGATATAGAAGGAGTAAAAAGCAACATCAAATCATCAATAATCCAATTGATTAACCAGGAATTCAAAAGGAATAAGAATGCTGGCCCGTGCATTCAGGAATTGGTTTAGTGGTCGTGGAGCTGTGCAAAAATGATAATTGCCAAAACCAATACTTGAATGTAAAAGGGAAAAGTAATTTACAGAAAATTGGGCAGCATTCTGGCTAAAATTTGGACATTCTCAGAAAATAGATATCAAGAATCAGTTCATATGAATTGAAATAAGACTGCACAAATAGCAAAAACAAGAAAGAGCAGCATATGAACAGGATCAACATCATAGCCAGAATAAATTACAAAATAGATAAACAGATAACAGGTACGGTGGAAGTATCAGGCCTAAATCCACTATCCAGATCCTAGCTACATAACCACCTAGAATCCACTACAAATATGCATCTCTACCTAGCCTAGTCGGAACAGAAATTGAAAAACGAATGAAAGAGTCATAGGAATGGATCACCGTATGGCGGAACCTGGTGCGCAAAGAGCAAGAAATAGGACAGAGGGAAGGTAGTGGCGATGTGGCGGTACCGAGAGGGAGGCACGGCGGCGCTGGCTGAACGGTGGTGCAAATTCGATCGTCGGAGGTGGTTGGGGGTGGTGGTTGGCGGAGGGAGCAGTGCCGGTCGAAAGTGGGCTGCGGTGGTGGAATGGTGGCGGAAGAGAGAGAGAGAGGGAGAGATGGGAGAGAAATAAGAGAAGAGAGAAGAGGGGTGGTGGTTGCGGTGGTGTCTGGGTGGTTAAGGATGGATGGCGGGGGTGCGGTGGTGGCTGGTGGTGGGATGGTGGCGGAAAGAGGGAGTTACAGAGATTCAGATGGAAGGGGGTTAGGGTTTGGGGCGCGACAGGGAATGGTTCGCGTGACATGGGGTTAGTGATCGCAAATCCACGCGAACGAGTGGGTCGCGCGATCGCGTGACTAAGGTGAAATGGGGTTGACACGGATGCGTAGTTGACGCAATCACATGGGTTGGGTATGAGATTGGTGATGCGGACGCGTGAAGCACGCGACCGCATGGCTGGAATTCGTGCTAGATGCACGATTCCAGCATCGTTTTAGCGCATCTCTTTGTTTGATAAAGGGGGTCATAAAATCCGCGTGACGCGATCGCGTCGCTCACGCTTTCGCGTGGGATGGGGGTTGTGTAAGTGACACGTTCGCGCCAAGGACGCGTACGTGTGGGTTGTTTTGTGCTAATCGCACATTAGCCGCACGATTCCAGCCCAACTTTCTGGGCGTTGGATCTTTACGCCGATATCCAGATCACGCGTTCGCGTGAATGACGCGGACGCATGGGAAGTATTCTCCGCAAATGACGCGATCGCGTGGGACAATTTTGAGCCAAAGGCATACTTCAAGCCGTGCGTCAGCATAACTCTCTGTTCACTTTCTTTTTCTTTTACTACACTTGTGACGCGGACGCGTCAGTGATGCGGTCGCGTCACGTGCTCTCTCGTCTCACTTTTTTTTCTTTTTTTTTTCTTTTTTTATGCATTATGCAGAATGCAGAATGCAGTGAATGTTGTGCACAAATTCAGGTTCAAACAAAATTCAAAAATGAACAAAATAGACTAATAATAAAAACTGAAAAAGGAATGATCATACCATGATGGGTTGTCTCCTACCTATCACTTTTAGTTAAAGTCCTTAAGTTGGACATTTGATGAGCTTCGTGCTAGGGCGGCTTGTGCTTGAATTCGTCCAGGAATCTCCACCAGTGTTTGGAATGCCAGCATCCTCCGGGGTCCCAAACTAGGCATGTAAAGCTTCTGAGCAGCTTGAAACATATTCTCAGGCTCTCGGGGTGACGACTGTCGGAATAGATTCCAGGATCCCAAATTCTACTTTTACACCCGTTTTTGTCTTGATCTGCATCTTTCCAGCCGGGTGATGAGTGATCTGAATCCTCACTGCAGTGACCAAACAACCTTCGAGATCCTTCCAATTGAGCTTGACACCAATTCTTGCACCTCAAATTGAAGTGTGAAACCTTATTGAGTCTTGTGCACTAGCTCTGAGTGCGGGTCATTTCCCGTTTGCTTTTAAAGCCACAAAGAGCTCTAAGCTGGCCATGTGTCTCAAGTAAACCATATTCAAGGGGAAAATAAAAGTGAAAGTCAAGGATTTTACCCACTTGAAATCTGTGTTGGGCGGTAATGGCCTTGGGATAGGTGTTTCCATTGGTTCTGCAAGCTCTACTTCCTTGTAATCTTCTGTGAATTCCTCCACTTCTTGGCAAATTTCTTCCGTTTCAACCATGTCCTGGTCAAAGTCTTCCATATTTTCCTCATCACTTGAGTCATAATTAGGAGGTTGAAAAAATTCGACCTCTGCATCATCTTCGTATTCTCTTGGGGAAGATTCTTCTGTCTCAAAGAATTCACTTGTGGGTGCAAGTTCATCACTAGGAGGACTTGACTGGTGACTATCATTATCGAGGAAACACGCGTCTTGGGTTAATACTGCATAAGATATCTGTATTGGAGGCTGTGCAACATCCTCTTTAACGTTAGTTGTAACATCCTTGACGGGGTCTTTCATGACTCTGTAGTCCCTAGGAGGTTCAGCATCTCCTAAATCTTCAACCAACTCTTCTTCTTTTACAATTACAGCGTCCTCTACTTGTTCTAGTACGAAATCATGCTCTTTGCTGTCTACTAGAGTCTCTAGTATCTTTTTCGTGCTGCGTTCTTCATTAGATTCTCCACATGAAGCCATAGGAGTCTGTTGAGTGCTTGAACGTTTGGAAGATAATTGATTTATTGCTTGCTCCAGTTGATGAAGAGTTGCATTAAATTGTTTTACTGATTCTTCGAGGCGAACTTGTGATTCTTGGCTTGATGGATATGGACATGGTGCATAGGTGTGTGGTGGTTCTTGGGAATAGTTGGATTGGCGTTGGGGTGGATAAGGATCATATGATGGCGAATGGTGAAAAAGAGCTTGTGAGTATGGTGGATTGAGGTTGTGTTGAAAGGATGGTCTCTGAGCACAGGGTGGGGCTTGTTGGTAGCTACAAGGCGGTCCACTAAATCTATCAGTTGGGATTGCATTGTAGAATGGTCTTTGTCCATGATATCTAGGAGGATGTTGTTGCCTAAAGGGATGATCAGATCCTCGTGGCTTCATCCATCTTTGATTGCTTAGACCTTGAATGTTATAGCTTCCATTCCTTGCAACAAAATTAGAACCAAACTCAAAGCGAGAGGGGTGAGAATTCATAATAGCTATCAGAAATAAGAGGGAAGAGAAGGAACAAATAAACAAGTAAAAGAAAAATATTTACAATAACCAATAATAAGGCACACGTTTGCAATTCCCCGGCAACGGCGCCATTTTGAAGAGAAGAACTTTGCGTGGTCTAAGAATCTTTAGAATTTCGTACTCGTTGCAAGTATAGCTCCTAAACCAACAGAAGTCCTTTCTTACAAATGTTTTGGTTGTCACAAGTAACAAACCCTTTTTTAAAATTGATAACCGAGTATTCAAACCTCGGGTCGTCTTCTAAAGGAATTGCAGGGAGGTATGTTCTTATTACTGGTTATGGGTTTTGTAAATTGGGGTGTTGAAAGTGAGGAACAAGTAAATTAAATGACAAATAAAATAAATAATTAACTATAAAATAAACTCTTAGCAAGATATGAAAATTCGGAAGTCCTATCCAAGTTACTCCTATGAGAATGGAAGTTAATCCCGCGTAGTTAACCTCTACGTAAGCAAGGGAAAGTCAAGTGAACCAATTGGTTAGATTTTCAAAGTCCTAGCCAACTCCTAAGGAAATACTAGAGTTAGTGGAATTCTAATTAATCAGCCGACATAACAATCAATCCTGAATAGTTGATAACTCAAGAGCTTCCAGTTAATCAGTTAAAGCCAATAATATAAAAAGCTAAATAAGAATCTTATATCTGAAATACCTCAATTGCATTAATAAGAGAAAATCAATCTAAACATAAAGAATTCATAAGTCAATCTGGCAACATAAGTAATTAAATGAGAGCATTAAAGTATCTGAAAGTAAAAGAGAAATATAAAGTAAAAGAAATATTGAACCTGATGAAGAGTTGAAATCCTAAATCCTTTAAGAGGAATCCTAATCCTAAAACCTAAGAGAGAGGAGAGAACCTCTCCCTCAAAACTACATCTAAATCATGAAAAGTAACTAATTGGCTAGCTCCTTCTTTTCGGATGCATTCCTTCACTTCATAACCTCTGGTATGTGCTTTCTGGACTTGGATTTGGGCCAAAAAGGGCTTCAGAAATTGCTGGGATCGCTTTCTGTAATTTCTGGTGCGTGGCCTCTGTCACGCATCCGCGTGGGTCACGCGGTCGCGTCACGTGGAATTTTCCTTGTCACGCGGTCGCTTCAGTCATGCGTCCGCGTCATATGCATTTTGCTTGTGGCGCGTGATCGCGTCAATCATGCGATCGCGTCACAGCCAATTCGCGCTGGCATGCGGCCGCGTCGCTCATTCGATCGCGTCGCTGCCAGTTTCTTCAAAAACTCCGTTTTATGCTTTCCTTCCATTTTCGCATGTTTCCTTTTCATGCTTTAAGTCATTCCTCCCTTAGAAGATCTGAAATTACTCAACACACGAATCACGGCATCGAATAGCAATAAAAGATAATTAAAATTAATACTTTTAAAGCCTAGAAAACATGTTTTTCACATATATCTCATAATAAGGAAGGGAAGGTAAAACCATGCAATTTCACATGCATAAGTGGGTGAAGGATTGAATAAAACACTTAAATTCAGCACAAATTATATCGTAAAATATGGGTTTATCAGGCATATCGAACAACGCCATATTCCACCACAAATGAATTACCCTTCTGATTAGCATACGGAATGGAGGCAATGATCCCAGTGGAGATTGAAGAAAGGTCGCCTAGATTGATTCACTATAATGAAGAGGCCAACTCCCAACTACAATTGGAAGAACTCGACCTACTCCCGGAAGTCCGAGAAAGATCTCGGATTAGGGAAGAAGCATTAAAATGACGAATGGCTGCGAGATACAATCAAAAGGTAATACGGCGAGTTCTTGCTAAGAACGACCTCATCCTAATCCGAAATGATATCGGAACAACTCGACCTGGAGAAGGAAAGCTAGCAGCAAACTAGAAAGGATCCTACCGAGTCATAGAAGTTCTTGGAAATGGCTACTACAGACTGTCCGAACTCGATGGGCGAGAGCTCCCTTGGTCATGGCACGCCTGCAACCTAAGAAGGTACTATAGTTAGGGGTGATAAAGGATCTTAGGATAAGGCGCACTCTTTTTCCTGAAAAGGTTTTTAATGAGGCGCCAAGCCAAGACCTATAAATTGCCCGACTTAGAGGATTAACCTCCCGCATGTATATATTTGCATTTTCTGTGAATAAAATCTGCTTAGATCTTCTACAAACGCTCAAGCTGCATTAGTCTAAAACATTCATCATCCGATTACAAAGCTATAGATCGGCAGAAAGTGAAAATCAAATTCATTGCACGATCACGATAAAGACCAAAAATGAAAACCAAATTCATTAAATGGTCGACCAAACGAGGGTTAAACCCAATCTCTACAAAATCGGCAAAGATAAAAACAGAATAATGCAAAAAGTTAGAGAAAGTGATCCATAGAAAGGACCTGACGAGGTCCTAATAAAATGGATTGCTATAAAATAACTTAAAGACTGGCCGACATAAAGAAGTCGGACTAGTCGCAATAACCGAAGTTATAAAAGTAATCCCTGAAAGAGACCTTAACAAGGTCCAAGAAAGAGGATCACAAAATAACTTAGAAGGGCCTAACACGATGAAGTCAGCCTCCCACAAACAAAGTTATAAAAGTAATCCCTGAAAGAGACCTGAACAAGGTCCAAGAAAGAGGATTACGAAATATCTTAGAAGGGCCCGACACGATGAAGTCAGCCTCCTACAAACAAGTTATAAAAGTAATCCCTGAAAGAGACCTGAACAAAGTCGAAGAAAGAGGATTACAGAAATAACTTAGAAGAAACTGATATGACGAGGTCGGCTCAAAGCACAAACAAAGTTATAAAAGTAATCCCTGAAAGAGACCTGAACAAGGTCCAAAAAAGAGGATTACGAAATAACTTAGAAGGGCCCGACACGATGAAGTCGGCCTCCCACAAATAAGTTATGAAAGTAATCCCTGAAAGAGACCTGACAAAGGTCCAAGAAAGAGGATCACTAGAAATAACTTGGGAAAGATTAACACGACAAAGTCAGCCACCCAAAAACCTTAAAGTTATAAAAGGTAGATCCTAACAGAGACCTTACCAAGGTCCAAACAGAAAGGATTACTAGAAATAACTACAGGCTAAAGAGAGAAGGCCGACATACAAGCTGGACCCAACCTCAAAGAATCAAGCCACAAGTATGAAATACAAAGGCAATCCAAAGAGGTCGACAAGGCTCCAAAAAGAACCTGAAAAGGTACCAGGCAAGCGCGGACAAGCATATTGTGAAAAAAGCATAAGATATAATAATAACAAACTCAAGAGGCTACCAAGGTCAGCCCCAAGAGCCTGGAAACTACTTTGTTTTTCAAAATAAAGTTTCTAAACAAGCAACTGAAGTAGTAGAAAGTCAGAACTACCAGTCACAAAATATAAAAAGTTCAAAAGCCCACATGCCGGGCTGACTACAAAAAACATCCAGAATAATTATTGAGGACCCAAAGACTTCCCAGCAGCATCAACATAGGGTGAAGGAGGACGAGTCTGGAGAGGCACCGCATCCACCATCCCGTCATCCTGATTCAAGATTTGACAATCAGGCTCTGACTCAGGATAACCAACCTCGGCTGAATGAGGCAAAGAGGTCGGCGCAACAGAGGTTTTTGTGGCAGGCATTGAAGGAGGGATGACATCATCATCATCAAGGTCATTAGGAACGATTTTACCATCTCTCACAACGTTGTCCAAACTGAAGAGAGCAAGGTCGAGCTCGGGAGCAAGAATTCGAACCTGCTCCTTCAGGTTCTCATAAAAAGCGTTTACACTGCCTACAAGGTGACCTTGAAGCTCAGCATAATCAGCTCGAGCAGACTCTAAATCATCCCTAAGACGCATTATCTCCCTATAGGTTGTGACATAACTATCCTTGTGCTCCAATGCTGTATCGTCAGCCAATCTCACAGAAGCCGCCAAGGCAAGAGAGCTAGTCTTTTTGCCCTCCAACTCCTTCTCCAGCTTGGTCACTTTTACCTCAAGTTCCTCCTTCAGACTCTTTATTCGATCAGACTCTGATTTAGCCTCCTCCATAAAAGCTTTCGTAGCATGAATGGGAAGATCCTGGGCAGTCCGATATAAAGCCGCACCCATATGTGCCATCTTGACACTGCTCCGAGTAATGAAGTCCAAATGGCGAAGAAGGAAAACATCGTCAGTAGGCATAGTACCATAGGGACCGACCTGCTGGTCCACAAACTCGACGGCGTCAAAATCAGGAGCATTAAGGTTAAAAGGCTCCGTAGTTTTTTGCTTTTTCGGAGGAGGAGCGCCACTAGAAGAAGAGGTAGCAGCAGAAGTCTGTAAAGGATCGGCCAACCGAACCCGAGGAGTAGGGATCATCCTCCTCAGTCCAGGAGAGCCCGGGACAGATGGCTTCGACAAAACCTGGGAGGACCCCTCCCCAGCCACCTTGGCCGGGACGTTCTGAGCCGCAATAGCCTTGATCGCCTTCTTAAAGGCCTTCAGCGAGTCATTATTTTTTGACATCTCTGAAAAATAAAAGTACAGTAATTTACAAGCCAGAAAAGAAGGCAGAAAACAAAACAAAAAAGGACACATTTTATAATACCCAGCACAAACGGATTAAGGACAGATCCCCCAAAAATTTCTTGGTCTTAAGATGGGGAGGTTCCCCCCAAATATCCTCCAAAACAGCTACAAAATCCTACTCAACCTCGTCCAACATTTCCCAGGTATACCTAGAAACTACAACATTTCTCTGCCATTTTAAAGGGAAACGAGGCTCGCCATTCTCATCCAAAAAGAAAGGACGAGCTCCTTCAACATCTCGGATCTTGAAAAAGTAATTCTTAAAATATTGGAAAGACTCATCGTACATGGAAAAAACCTTATGTCCCTGCGCCGACCTAAAAGAAATCCAAGAAGCTTTCTTTTTTGTAGTTCCAGGCTTGGTCAACACAAGCAGATACAGGAAAAGAGTTAAAGAGGGCGTAACACCAAATTCATGACAAACCAGCTGAAAATATTAATAAAACCCCAAGAATTCGGATGAAGTTGAGATGGGGCTACATTACAAGACCACAACAGGTCGGTCTTGAAAGAAGTAAAGGGAAGGGTAATGTTCATCTGGCTAAAAAAGAAATCATATGCATAAAAGAAGGGACGCTCCCCCTTGGTCGGAACAGGAAAACAGACCCTGTCGTCAGAGTCAGGTGCCACCAATTTATAGTTGCATTCTTGATTCTCACTACTACATATTTGATGATGTTTCCTAAGCTCCACACAGAATTCTGAGTTAGCTAGAGATACACATAGCAACACAAGGGAGTCCAACCAGTCAGACATACCATCAGGAACCTTAGAAGATGCCTCGACAATATTTTTGCGAGAAGACATGGCCAACTAATCCTACAAACAAAGAAAAGGAAACGGATTACTAACCCAAAAAACAAGCTCGGGCTATATGGAAGCAACTCTGACAATATGACTTCGAGCACAAAAACAGTAAAAGGAAGACCCCAAGACGCACACCGAGGTCCAGGGGCATCCTTTGGAGGCAATGACAGAGTAAAGGCTCAGAAAAAATCTACAAAAGCTAACATCCCAATGAAACCCTCAGTAGAGAAAATAACCCTATTTCAACAAGCAACGTCCCAAGAAGAAATAGGCGAAAATCAAAGGAAAGTCATCAAAAAATCATCGTCTCTATCAAAGAAAAACCATCAACAGGACAGAAGTCATCAAAGGAGCAACTTTTTTCAAAACAGCAGTTCAAAAAGCAGCGGCAACATGCGAAGCCCTAAAGGAGCCAAACCAGGAAAATTCACCCAAAAGCATACATAAAGTCAAAAGGAAACCAGAAAACATGCATAATAGTAATAAACCAAGCATGGTAATATGAAAAGGTTCGAGCTTTCCAACATACACTTAGGCAAAATCAAAACTTCACCAGAGAATCGAATACAAAGCAGCAAAATAAATGACGAAAGAGAAAGTAAAACCAACCTGAAGAAAGGAGAAAGAGCTCTGAAGAAGGACGGAAGCTGAAGCGAAGAAATCTTCCCTTGAGCAAGGCGCAAGACACAGCGTCGAAAAATGAAAAGACAAGCTCCGGGTGAAACAGAAGAACAAAGAAAAGTGGGAAGTTACGAAAAAGAGAAAACCGTTTCTTGAGAATAAAATTCAAAATAAAAGCCAAAAAAAACGGAGCATCAAAAACCAATTAATGAGGGCATTAAAACCCTCGCGCATTCCCAAGGCGAAGACGCTAAAGCGCGCGTGATAAACCCATATTTTATGATATATATTGTACTTAAATTAAATGATTTATCAACTCTTCACCTACTTATTCATATGAATTTGCATGGCTTTACAATTCCTTCCTTAGAATATGATGTATGAGAAAACATGTTTCCTATGCTTCAAAATTATCAATTTTAAATTATCCTTTATTACCATTTGATGCCGTGATTTGTGTGTTGATTACTTTCAGGTTTTATAGGCTATGAATGACTTAAAGGATGGAAAAAAATCATACAAAATGGAAAAAAAGCACAAATTGGAGTCCTTGGAGAAACGGGCAGTGACGCGTCCGCATGGCCGATGTGAACGCGTGGTTCACGCAGAAGAGATTCGACGCGAACGCATGGATACGACGAACGCGTGACTTGCGAAATATAACTGACGCGGGCGCATGATTGACGTGACTGCGTGGAAGAGCAACACTCCAAATGACGTGACCGTGTGACCCACGCGGACGCGTGACATGCGCGATCTACAGAATTTGCAAATCTCATTTCTAGTGAATTTTGGGCCCCTTTTGGCCCAAATCCAAGCCCAGAGTATACAGATTGAAGGATTATAAATGGAGGAATCCATCCAATTATACAGGGGGAGATTAGATACTGAATACTGGATTCATGCATAATTTGAGGATTGAGAAGTAGTTTTTAGAGAGAGAGGTTATCTCCTCTCTCTTAGAATTTAGGATTAGGATTTTTAGAAATTAGGAATATTACTTCTTCACCTCAGGTTCAATGTCCTTCTGTTTATTTTTCCTTTTATTTGTTTAATGACCATTCATGTTATGATTTTCTTATTTAAATATAAATTGAGGTATTTCAGACTCATGATTGCTTTTCCCTATTTTTAATTTAGATTATTTACTATTGGCTTTGGTTGATTAATTGGTAACTCTTGAGTTATCAAACTCATCATGATTGGTAATTGTCATCTTTGCTGATTAATTTAGATTCCTATAATTCTAGTCTTTCCTTAAGGAGTTGACTAGGACTTTAGGTATTAAATTAATTTGTCCACTTAACTGACCTTCATAGTTAAAGGTTAACTTAGTGGGAGTAACAGTATAATTCTCATCACCAGTGATAAGGATAACTAGGATAGGACTTCCAGTTATCATACCTGCCAAGAGATTTTCATCATTATTAATTTATTAATTTCAACAAACCATTTCTCTTGTTCAAAAACCCTTTTCAAAACCCAAAACCTTGTTTTCCATAATCAATAATAAAACACACCTCCCTGTAATTCCTTGAGAAGACGACCCGAGGTTTGAATACTTCGGTTTATAAATTTTATTGGGTTTGATACTTGTGACAACCAAACGTTTGTAAGAAAGGTTGATTGCTTGGTTTATAAACTGTACTTGCAACGCGAATTTATCATAAATTCTAAACCATCAATCTTCAATTCTTCAAAATGGCACCGTTGCCGGGGAATTGCAAACGTGTGCCTTATTATTGGTTATTGTAAATATTTTTCTTTTACTTGTTTATCTGTTTTTGTTTTCCCTTCTTATTCCTGATAGTTACTATGAATTCTCACCTCTCTCTCTTTGAGTTTGGTTCTAATTTTGTTAAAAGGAATGGAAGCTATAATAGGATTATGCATCAAGGTCTAATTAATCAAAGATGGATGGAGCCAAGAGGATCTGATCCCCTCTTTAGGCAACAACACTTTCCAAGATATCATGGACAGAGACCACTCTACAATGCATACCAAACTGACAAATATGGTGGACCCCCTTGTAGCTACCAACAAGCCCCACCCTATGCTCAGATACCATCCTCTCAACATAGCTTCGAACCATCACACTCACAAGCTTCTTTTCACCATTTGCCACCGTATGATCCTTATCCACCCTAACGCCAATCCAACTATTCCCAAGAACCACTACCACCCTATGTACCATGTCCATATCCATCAAGCCAAGAATTACGGTTCGCTTCGAAGAATCAGTAGACCAATTTTATGCAACCCTTCATCAACTGGAGCAAGCAGTAAATCAATTATCTTCCAAACGTTCAGATACTCAACAAATCCCCATGACTTCATGTGGAGAATCTAATGAAGAACGTAGCATGAAGGAGACACAAGAAATTCCAGTGGATAACATAGAGCATAACTTCGTATTGGAACAAGTAGAGGATGCTGTCATTGTAGAAGAAGAAGAGTTGGTTGAAGATTTAGGAGACGCTGAACCTCCACAGGAATCCAGAGTTGTGGAAAATTTCGACGAAGACGTTACAATTGATGCTAAGGAGGATAGTGCACAACCCCCAAGGCAGGTATCTTTTGAGGAATTAGACGGAATAACACATGACACATGTTTCCTTGATGATGATAATCACAAGTCAAGTTCTCTTGGTAATGAACTTGCATCCGCAAGTGAATTCTGTGAGATAGAAGAATCTTCCCCAAATGAATACGAAGATGATGCAGAGGTCAACTTTTCTTAACCTTCCAATTATGACTCAAGCGATGAGGAAGATATCAGTGACTTTGATCAAGACATGGTTGAAATGGAAGAAATTTGCCAAGAAGTGGAGGAATTCACAAGAGACCACAAGGGAGTAGAGCTTGCAGAACCACTGAAAACACTGATCCCAAGGCTGTTACCACCGAACACAAACTTAAAGTGGGTAAAATGCTTGACCTTTATCTTCAATTTTCCACTTGAATATGGTTTGCTTGAGACAGATGGCCAACTTAGAGCTCTCTACGGCTTCAAGAGTAAAAGGGAAATGACTCGCACTCAGAGCTGGTATGCAAGATTCAATGAGGTTTCACACTTCAATTTGAGGTGCAAGAATTGGTGTCAAACTCAATTGAAAGGATCTCGGAAGCTATTTGGTCACTGCAGCGAGAATTCAGATTACTCACCACCCGACTGGAAAAATGAAGATCAAGACAAACACGGGTGTAAAAGTAGAGTTTGGGATCCTGGAATCTATTCTAACATTCAACACCCCGGGAGCCTAGAAGCCTATTTGAAACTGCTCAAAGGCTTTACGTACCCTGTTTGGGACTCCAGAGGATGCTGGCATTCCAAACACTGGAGGAGATTTCTGGACGAATTCAAGCACAAGCCACCATAGCAGGAAGCTCATCAAATGTCCAACTTAAGGACTTTAACTAAAAGTGCTAGGTGGGAGACAACCCACCAAGGTATGATTGTTCCTTCTCTATTTTACTCAGTTTTTGAATTTTGTTTGAACCTGAATTTCTGCATAACATTCATTGCATTTTACATTCTGCATATTGCATAAAAAAAGAGAGATAGCACGCGACGCGACAGCGTCGCTAACGCGTCTGTGTCACAAGTGCAATAAAAGAAAATAGAAAGTGAACAGTAAGTCACGCTAAAGCAAGGCTGGAGGTGTGCCTTTGGCACAAATTGTTCCACGCGACCGCGTGCCCCACGCGATCGCGTCAGTTGAGGAAAATGCCTCCCATGCGTCTGCGTCACCCCCGCAAACGCGTGATTTGGATATTGGCGTAAAGATCCAACGCCCAGAAAGTTGGGTTGGAATCGTGCGGCTATTGTGCGTTTAGCACAAAACAACCCACGTGTGCACGTCCCTGACGCGAACGCGTCACTTGCCCAACACCCATCCCACGCAAACGCGTGAGCGACGCGATTGCGTCGCGCGGGTATTATGACCTCCTATATCAAACAGAGAGTTGCGCTAAAACGACGCTGGAATCGTGCGTCTAGCACAAATTCTAGCGACGCGGTCGCGTGCGTCACGCATCCGAGTCACCCATCTCTCCCCTAACCCACGCGATTGCGTCGACCACGCTTCCGCGTCAACCCGATTTCACCCTACTCACGCGATCGCGTCCCCCACGCGTTCGTGTGGATTCGCGATCACTAACCTCAGATCACGTGAACCCTAACCATCGCATCACCCAAACCCCTACCCACCCTCTCCCTACTCCTCTGCACCTCTCCCCCTCTCAACCACCCCCAGTTGCCCCGACCACCGCGCCGCCGCCAATCCACCCTCGCCCACCCAGCCCCAACCACGACGCCACCCCCTTCTTCCCTCCCTCTCCCTCTTCTCTCTCTTCTCTTCTTTCCTCCACCGCCGCTGCCCCCCTCCACGGCCGGCCCCCACCACGACCAGAACCCCACCACCGCAAGCCTCAGTCTGCTGTAGCAACCTTCGCCGGCCACCACCATAACCCTCCACCACTCAACCCTATTCTCCACCGCCGTTCACCACCGCGCCACCGTGACTTCCTCCCGGTGCCGCCACTACCTTCCCTCTGTCCTATCCCTTGTTCTTCGCATACCAGGTTCCGCCGTACACCGATTTCCTTTCATTCCTAGTTAGCTACACATTTTTTCAGAATTTGTTCAATTTAGGATAGTTAGCGATGCATGTTTGTAGTGGATTCTAGGTGGTTAGGTAGCTAGGATCTGGTTAGTGGATTTAGGCCTGATTATTGCTCCGTTCTTGCTATCTGTTTATCTGTTCTGCAATTATAATCTAGCTGTGATATTTATACTGTTCATATGCTACTCTTAACTGTTGCATGCTGCTGTTACACTACTCTTTCATATTCATGTACTTTGTGCAGCCTTATTTCCATTCATATGAACTGTTTTTCTTGCTGTTTATTTTCTGGGAACATCCAATTTTAGCCGGAATGTTGCCCAATTTTTTGCAAATTATTTCCCTTTTACATTCATGAATTGGTTTTGGCATTTCTCAATTTTTCTCTACTTTACGAATACCAAACCAATTCTTGAATGCACGGGCCAGCATTCTTATTACTTTTGAATTCCTGGTTAATAAATTGGATTATTGATGATTTGATTTTGCTTTTACTACTTCTATATCTATATGAATCATCATCAATACCATGTTATCCCTGCTTGAATATGAGTTGACTGTTGCTTCAAATTGTGAAATTCTTGTTACTTAGAAACCAATCATCATGCCACTTACTCTGACTTCTTTTTTACTAACTCACTAATTTTCGCTTTCCAACCTCTTTTTCAACTTTACCCACTTTTAACTTTCTAACTTCCCCCTTTGCCTTTTCACTACGTCTTTCAATTTATTTCACTCATGGCATGATTATTGTTTTTCCTAATTAACAGGCTTTCCACTTCTAACATATTTTGGAATGTGATTTCTTATCTCCGCTTTTCAACTTTAAAACAATCCAAAATATACATTTACTTAGCTCATTTCATTTTTCTACTGCTCCTTTGCCACTTCGTGCTTATCTTGTTATTTGCCTACTTGTTTTCCTACTTTTATTCCTCCATCATATCTTGAAAATTCTGTTTTTCAGGATGTCTGACTCTCAAGGCAGGGGAAAGGGCAAAGTAACTACTGGCAAAAGGAAAAGAGGTGAATCCTCTGGTTCCATCCTTGGCATCTTACACGATGATTCCTGGCGGGAAAAGAACTTTACCACACAGGAAAAGGCTGATCAGTTGGTACCTTCGGCTGACCCGGTTAAATTTGCAAACAAATACTGTGAGCTGAAGTACACGACTTTTGCAATCGCCCGAAACCTACACCTGGAAAGAACTCTAAAAATTCCAGAAGAACTCAAGCAGTACACTTCAGATCAGATCAAAGAGAGAGGCTGGTTCTTCCTGCAGAGAAATTTGACTAAGGTCAACTCATCCTGGGTCAGAGAATTCTACTATAACTATTTTCTATCATCCTTAGATGCAGTACAGCTCAGAGGCAAACAGGTTCTGGTTACTGAGGAAGCAATTGAAGAGATCCTCCATCTTCCACCTAAATCAGATCAGCCAGATGGTTACCAGAAAGCTGAGGATGATATGAGATTCATGAGGTTTGATTGGGATGCAGTAAAGAAGGACATCACTCTTGATCCTACTATTCCTTGGGTCATGGGAACAAGCACATTGGTACCCAAGGGAATCAGGCTTATATATCTGAATAATGAGGCTCGGCTGTGGCAACAGATTTTGAGTAACTATGTGATGCCGAGTACTCATGAGACAGAGGTGACAGCTGCTATGATTACCCTCATCTGGTGTGTGATGACGGGTAGGGACCTATATCTACCCCGCTTCATCCGGCATTACATGCCCAGGGTCCATGTTAGAGGCACCCTCTCCTTTCCTTACCTGATTACTCAGTTGGGTTGCCGAGCTGAGGTACCTTGGGAGGTTGCTAATGAAAGGCCATCCGTCGCGGACTGCTGGAAGATCATTCCTCACAGTCGAAAGTTTCTGGCTTTCGGCTACCGCCCTCCATTTTTCACTGACACCACTGAAGCAACCACTTCTTCAGCTGCTCCGTCTGCTTCCACTGGCCCAGCACCACCCACTGCACCCCCACCTGCTCCTGACCCCTTCTACCGTCTGGTGCACCGATTCTTTGACTGCCTAGATCAGATGGAACGCCATCACCAGCAGCAGTTTGAGAGGTCTGAACGTCGCAACAGGCGACGTTTTGAGAGGTTTGAGCGTCGCCACAAGCGACGCTATGAGCACCTCAAGCTGATGATCCGCTCTGGTGGTGACATTCCCTCCGAGCCCAACACGCCCTCTGACACATCTGAGGAGGAGGTGAGCGATCATGAATAGGAGGTACCTACCCAGGCTGAGCAGGGAGGTCCAGAGCACACTGTCCCACATCATGTGGAGCCACACCAGATACAGGCCACTGATCCCGAGATTCCTATCTGGTCAGAGCCTTCTCTACATCAGACAGATCCTCCTACCCTCACAGAGACTGCAGATCCTCAGCCTACCATCGAGTCACCAGCAGCCCATCCTTCCGGAGATGACACTCCTTCATACCTGACTTGAGTGAGCATCGAGGATGATGCTATTATTTAAGTGTGGGGAGGTCGCCATCTCTGGCATCTATTTATTTTGGTGAACCACTATAGACTCTCTTCTTATTTTGGCCATTTTCTGTATTTTATTTGCACATTTCTCTCGTTTGCTTTTATTGTACTTTTGCATTATGCACTTTGGGCTGTATATATCTTCGATATTTTTAGCTTGATTTACACCTTAGTTTACTAGTTATATATTAAGTGGATTAATTAGTATAGTTTACCCTTTTTAGCATATGATAGTTGATTTGATTGAAAAATAAAAAGAGTAAGCTAGAAACCATAGTATAGTAAAACAATCCACACACCTTATATATATAGCATTACATGTTAGTTAGTTAACAACACTTCATCAAGGAGGAACACTAAAACTTTAAAGCCACCCAAATAAATTTTACATTGAAAATGATGAAAACTCTTAATTTCTACTTGCATGACATACTTAATTGATATATGATTTATGAACTTGAGAACACACAGCTTGTGAGTTTTGGGCTTAATTGTATGGTTGCATTCAAACCATAAATTTTATTCCTATGTGTTTTGCCCTTCTTTTTTATTCTGATGTTCTTTACTTTGCTTTAATCTATATGTCCAGTATAGAATATAGATACATACTAAGAAAGTGATTGAGGCCATCATTTGAATGTTTCCTCACTTATCCCAAATAAAGCCTACCTTTTATGCCATCCTTGTTAGCCCCTTTGAGCCTTTTAATCCCCCTCTATTTTACAACCACATTACTAGCCTTAAGCAGAAAAATAAAATAAAAATCCCAAGTTGAATCCTTGGTTAGCTTAAGATAGATATTGTGTAACATTTAAGTGTGGGGAATTTTCTGGGAACATTTGATGATAGAAAAGAGTAGGAATTTAAATCGAATAAATTATTTAAAAAATTTTGGAAAGCATGCTCATGTGAAATTAGAAAAATTGAATTACCTTGTGCATTAAAAAAATATTATTTTCAATAAGGGGACACAAAGAAATTTCCCAATTACAAAATAAAAAGAATCAATGCACATGGGACAAAGTTGAATTTAATGCATGAGTTTGCAACACAAAGTGGGAAAATTTGGGCAAATAGGTTAAGAAATTTTGATTTATAATATGTATGTTAGGTGAGATTTTAGACTAGTCAAGGATTCATTTATTGGCTCACTTAACCTTATACATATACCCTTACCTCAACCTTGGCCCCATTACAACCTTGAGAAAGACCTCATAATTTTTGTATGTCTGTATTCTATAATTGTTGATTGGTTAGATGAAGATTAAATTTATAGAAAGTAAGGATAAAAAGAAGAATATAGTGATTAACCCAATAAACACTGAGTGACTAGAGAATAAACACAAAATCCAGTGAGGGTTCAATAGCTCATCACCATATATCTCTGCCTGAATTGTTAATTGTCTTGCAAGTTTGAAAAATATTTTTACCCATCTCAATTGTAAAATTGTTTTAACATTATCTAAGGTTGGCTATGCATATATGATTCCTTGAAGATATAAATTAATTTAACTACATGTATACATTATATATAGGTGAATAATAACTAGATTTGCATGACTCATTTAGGTAGTTGCATTTAGAGTAGATTGCATTGCATATGATTCCACCATTTCACCTTCACTCTTTTTCTCTTGAATTTAGCATGAGGACATGTTATTGTTTAAGTGTGGGGAGGTTGATAAACCCATATTTTATGATATATATTGTACTTAAATTAATTGATTTATCAACTCTTCACCTACTTATTCATATGAATTTGCATGGCTTTACAATTCCTTCCTTAGAATATGATGTATGAGAAAACATGTTTCCTATGCTTCAAAATTATCAATTTTAAATTATCCTTTATTACCATTCGATGTCGTGATTTGTGTGTTGAGTACTTTCAGGTTTTATAGGGCAGGAATGACTTGAAGGATGGAAAGGAAACATACAAAATAGAAGGAAAGCACAAATTAGAGTCCTTGGAGAAACGGGCAGTGACGCGTCCGCATGGACGATGCGAACGCGGGGTTCACGCAGAAGAGATTCGACGCGAACGCATGGATGCAGCGAACGCGTGACTTGCGAAATATAGCTGATGCGGGCGCATGATTGACATGACTGCGTGAAAGAGCAACACTCCAAATGACGCGACCGCGTGACCGACGCGGACGCGTGTCGGGCGCGATCTACAGAATTTGCAGATCTCGTTTCCAGCAAATTTTGGGCCCCTTTTGACCTAGATCCAAGCCCAGAGCATACAGATTGAAGGATTATAAATGGAGGAATCCATCCAATCATACAGGGGGAGATTAGATACTGAATACTGGATTCATACATAATTTGAGGATTGAGATGTAGTTTTTAGGGAGAGAGGTTATCTCCTCTCTCTTAGGATTTAGGATTAGAATTTTTAGAAATTAGGAATATTACTTCTTCACCTCTGGTTCAATGTCCTTTTGTTTATTTTTCCTTTTATTTGTTTAATGACCATTCATGTTATAATTTTCTTATTTAAATATAAATTGAGGTATTTCAGACTCATGATTGCTTTTCCCTATTTTTAATTTAGATTATTTACTATTGGCTTTGGTTGATTAATTGGTAACTCTTGAGTTATCAAACTCATCGTGATTGATAATTGTCATCTTTGCGAATTAATTTAGATTCCTATAACTCTAGTCTTTTCTTAAGGAGTTGACTAGGACTTTAGGTATTAAATTAATTTATCCACTTAACTGACCTTCATAGTTAAAGGTTGACTTAGTGGGAGCAACAGTATAATTCTCATCACTAGTGATAAGGATAACTAGGATAGGACTTCCAGTTTTCATACCTGCCAAGAGATTTTTGTCATTATTAATTTATTAATTTCTACAAACCATTTCTCTTGTTCAAAAAACCTTTTCAAAACCCAAAACCTTGTTTTCCATAATCAATAATAAAACACACCTCCCTGCAATTCCTTGAGAAGACGACCCGAGGTTTGAATACTTCGTTTTATAAATTTTATTGGGTTTGTTACTTGTGACAACCAAATGTTTGTAAGAAAGGTTGATTGCTTGGTTTAGAAACTGTACTTGCAACGCGAATTTATCATAAATTCTAAACCATCAATCTTCAGTTCTTCAGCGCGCTCCTAGAGGAAGCGAAAGAGGAAACATTCCACATTCAAAAAGGAACTCTATGAAGATAAAATTGACAAAATGCCCGAGTTCGGCTTCACCCCAAGAAGGTTTGAAGTTCTAAAACTAAGACTCGACGTCTAAAATAAAGACCGAGCTTGAGCAGGGGCACTATTCATACCCTGGGTCAAGCTGTCCGACCCGGGATGTTTGGCGACAAAGCGACTGACCTCTTTGGGTCAGACTATCCGACCTCTTCTCAAAGAGCTCGGTCAAATTGCCATGAAAGTCCAGTAAAGGGCCCAAATAGAGGAACACGATCCAAATCCAAAGGCCGCCCAAGCCTACAGAGAGAAGGGTGGTTCCCTTGAAGATAAGATGACCTCAGTCAAAAGATAAAGATAAGATAAGATAACTAACTTATCTTATATAAGAAGGTCGCTCTACACCAATTATAAATACACTGGAGCATCCAGGTATAACTCATACTATGATTCTACTCAGTACCTGCTTAATACCTTTGCTAACTTAAGCATCGGAGTCCCTTGCAGGTACCCCCCACCCTCCGGGGACGAAGGATCAGTACCACCATCAAATCCAACAAGCCGGACACAACAGCTCCGACCAGCACAGAAGATCTCATCCGAGATCGACCTACAGTTTCAGGTAACCCTCGAAGCAGCTTCCTTTGGGAGTAAGTTTGCATGTTCATTTGTCACTTTCATTAGCCTCTGTGGGTATGGAGCCCTAGGCTTATATACTCTCACAACCTCCTCCTTCTTCATTGGAATTTCTCTTAGTACAAGGGCTTCTTTTTCTTGTTTTTTCACTTCCTCCTTTTCACCCACCATTTGATCTTCATCCTCTTTGCTTAGCACTCCTCCTCTTGTGGTATTGTTCTCTTCCCATAGCCGAGGAGAGAAAGTGATTGGATTTTCAGCATGGAATTGTGCTAACTATGCCATTGTGGCTTCTAATTTTGCAAGATTGTCCTCAAGTGATGAAGAATTTAGACATGTAAAACTAGGAGGTGAGGTTGGATAATTAAAATGTGATGACTCTTGATGAATGGGGTATGAATGAGTAAATCCTCTTTGATTTTGATCTTTCCAGGCACAACATGAGTATTGATTACACTCATCAAAATATGGACAATTTTGTGGCCCTGGAAAGCACCCCATTTCATGTTCTTGATAGTCCCACCCACCATGAGCATAATAACGTGAGTCATTCTGTGGTGGTGGAAAGTTTCCCATGAAATTTGATTGATCATTTTGTGGTTCTGGCACACATCCCAATTGGGTGGATTGCTCATAATTTATCATTTCTTGGTGTTATTCCCAACCACCATTAGGATAATGACTTAAATCATTTTGTGGTGGTGGGCAATATCCCATATGATATGATTGATCAAAAGATGAGGTAAACTCCAACCCATTGTCACAGATGAGGGATTCTTAGTGAGGCAATAACACAAACACCTTAGCAGCAAAAGAAAATAGATAATTAAAAGAACTTAAATGAACAAAAACAAAAGAAAAGTGTCTAATCTAGATAATCAACCAACCGGTAGTTTGTTAATCACAATTAATCCCCGGCAACGGCGCCATAAAACTTGATGAATTTGGAATTCACTACCCACAGATAATGAATCCGTTCTTTGGCAAGCGCACCAAATTGTCGTCAAGTAATTACCCACAATGGAGTGAGATCGTATCCACAGGGATTAATTGGATTAAGCAAGCAATAGTTGATTAATTATCCTAGTTAGACGATTCAATTTTGAATAATAAGCAACAAGAAAAGTAAATGACATGAAAGTAAAGGAAAACAATAAAGTGCAAGAAAGTAAATGGCAAGGAAAGTAAAGTACAAGAAAGTAAAGTGCTGGAAATGTAAAGTGCGGAAAATGTAAATAACCACAAAGTAAATAAAAGAAAGAAAGATAAAATAAACATTGGGATCAAGAGATATTGCATTCTCCGAATTAATTGATTTCATCTCATCTTCAATCATTCAACTCATTGACCTCTTGGCAATCATGATTAATTGAGCCCCAATTCCTTGGTGACTCAATCTCTCAAATCTTGATCAATAGCCAATTCCTTGGTCTAATTGCTCATGAGAAGAGATGAAGCTTGTTCCCTGATTATACCACACATCCTCATAGGTCCAAGTAGAGGGAGGATTATATGTCACCATATTCAAACACCCAAACCCAAATCCTACTCAAGTGTGAGAAAGAATTTCAAGCATGGTTTTATGTTTCCTCTTCCAAGGTTCCCATAAAACCCAATTGCATTCAATCTCTTTTCCAAGATAATTGAATGCTAGAATGAAGAACAAAATCCTTTCTAGTAAATCAAAGAGAGATGAATAGAAGAAGAAGAATAAAAGCAATCAATCCATTGAAAAATAATAGAGCTCTCTTTCCCAATGGAAAGAGTTAGTAATTCATAACTAAATTATTTACAAAGTAAGAAAGAAAAGAGGAGAAATTGATGGTGAACGGAGAGGGTCCTAAGACTTCCCCCAATCCAGCATACCTAATTCTATGAAACTATGGCCTTTAAGTAGGCTCTCCTAAATTACAAACTTAAATGAAATTAAAAGCAAATTACAATAAAATGAAAATAAACTATTCTAGATGCTTCTTGTGGCCTTGATTGATTGATGAGTGTGGCTTGAATGAGAGTTCGAGTGGGCTTGGTTGAAGGTTGGAGGCTGCAGGGAGAAGTTGGCGTGTGGTTCCAAGTGCCACTCCCACTTGATTTTGCCCTTTGGAGTATGACCCACTTTGCAACGTTGAAAGTATGGAGTTGGTTGGGCCTTAAAATGAATGTCCACTATAAAGTGTTATATATTTTTGGAAAGCCCTAGATGTTAGCTTTCCAACGCCTTTAGAATCAACTCATTTGGATTTTTATAGCTCAAGTTATGCCCATTTGAAGGTGAAGAGGTTAGTCTGTCAGGTAGCCCAGCGTGCCACGCCCACTTCTGGCGTGCAACGCCCCATATGTTGTGAAGCTGGCGTGCCACACCCAAAACTGGCATGCCACACCTCAATGATGCACTAAAATCTCCTCTCTGGCCATTAGAACCGGCGTGCCACACCCAAGACTCCAAGTGGCACGCCCATTATGAAAATAAAGCTGGCGTGCCATGCCTTCGATATCAAGTGGCACGCCCAGCTTCTGCACCGCTGAAATAATGGCCTTTTCCACCTCCAGTTTTAACGTTCACCTTAGAGTGTTATATATCGTTGTAAAGCTCTTGATGTCAGCTTTCTAATGCCACCAAGATCATCTAATTGGGACCTATACAACTCAAGTTATGTTCCTTTGAAGATGAAGAGGTCAGGCTGGTAACTCTGCAGTGACGTGTTTTTCTCCTTGTGTTTTCGGGGTCAATATCTTCCTCAATTCCAGTGTCATTATAAAGTATTATATATGGTTGGAAAGCCCTAGATGTATACATTCTAATGGCACTGGCATCATTCCATTTGGAGTTGTGTAGCTCAAGATATCTTTATTTGAATATGATGAGGTCAGGCTGGCATATGCCCTGGCGTGCCACGCCATTTCTTGGCGTGCTACATCCATAGTGGGGCTCAAAATAACTCCTCTGGAACTTAAGCCTGGCGTGCCATGCCCATAGCATCATGTGGCACGCCCTCTTTGAGACTTGGCTTCACAATCTTGGCGTGCCACGCCCATAGCACCAAGTGGCACGCCCTCTTTGAGATTTGGCTTCAAAAGTTTTGCGTGCCACGCCTAGAGCTTCAAGTGGCACACCCATTGTGTTGTGTTAAGCAAACCTTCTCTATTTCATTGGCCTGGCGTGCCATGCCCACAGCTTCAAGTGGCACGCCAGCTTTCTTTGCTTCTTTTGGTGCTTTTTTTTTGCTTCTTTTTCCTTGAAATTCAACACAACCCCATTTCAAAGTAATGTACCATAATATTTATCATTTGGTTCATGAAATTGCATTGATTAATGAGATTATGCTCTTTTTATGACCCTTTTAGATAAGGAAAAGGGTACATGATGCACATTCATCACTTTTTCGGAGTTTGTTATGGCTCTTCTTAATAAAATTTCCGTGACGCCATCCCAGTTTTATTAGAATAGCTGGGCTGCTATTCGGATGTTTGAGTTACTGTGCAAGTTCCTCAAGATTTCAACTCGGGTTTAATTTTTTTTGTTATTTTTCCTCTGTACTATTTCACATAGAGAAAGAAATCATTAGAAAGAATATATCTCTCTTCGGGCTTAGCCAAATCATCGAATCTTCAATTTGTTTGAAGATTCGTTCCATGGTTTTAATGCTGAATATTTTAATGTTCACCCAGCCTGGGGTCACCATCTGTTTTGGCTGACCTTAAAGGGCGAGCACCAGATTGCCACTAATTGGAATTTTGGTGTTGAGGCTTCCTATCTCATGAGAATAACCTATAAGGGGCTGTCTCATGAGAACAAGGACATCGCCGATGTCTTGATGGCAATTTTCGGGGATAGGCCATTGAACCCTCATGATGCGATGGGTGATGACAAGTCATCTTAGCCTAGTTTCACTAGTCTTTTTCTTTTGTTTTCACTTGAATTATGCACTTTCTTGAGGTCTAAGCAAGCCAATTAGGGTAGATTTTCATGCTTCCTTTGATTGAATTAACCATAGATGAATTAATGCAATTTCATGAGGTTTTATGCTATATTTGATACATATTGTGAAAGAATGAATATCTCATGATTTTAAGCATAGCTTTGATGTGTTTGGTTGATTAATGATAGGTGAAGAAAGCTTGAAGAAAGGTTGAAGCAAGAAGGAATGGCTAGGAGCAAAGAGAGAACAATGAAATAAGTGAAATTGAACCAGGAAGCACAAAAATTGGACCAAAAGTTAGCCCTCAAACTTTTGCACAAACTTTTGGGTGAAAAGTTAGCCTCAAAGTTAGACCCCTAACTTTTGGGCTAACGTGAGAAATTGAAAATCACTCCCTGGGCTACTCACGTTTGCGCCAACGTTAGCCCCCTAACTTTTGGGCTAACGTTGGCATGAGAAAAACCTCCCTGCCACCAAAAGTTTGCGCCAACGTTAGCCCCCTAACTTTTGGGCTAACGTTGGCACATGAAGATACAAGGGGAGGGGCAAAAGTTTGCGCCAACGTTAGCCCCCTAACTTTTGGGCTAACGTTGGCGCCATAGGTGCACTAGGAAGGGCCAACGTTGGAGCAAAAGTTAGACCCCTAACTTTTGCACCAACGTTGGTATCAGCAAAAGAGGCTAGCTGATATGAAAAGTTGGAGCAAAAGTTAGACCCCTAACTTTTGCTCAAACTTTTACTCCAACTTTTGCAAAACTCCAACCCGGTTCAATTGGTTCACTTTGGTTCCTCTCCAAACTCCAAGAGCAATCAACCAAGGCCTCTTTCAACCCAATTCCACCAAGAGCAAAGGCCCAACTCAAGGCTTGAAGATCATTTGAAGAAAGTGTATAAATAGGATAGAATTCAAGTTCTTCGGGGAGCTTTCCTTTTGAATTTTCATAATAGTTTTCGGAGAGCTTTGGATATTGAGTGATCTTTAATTTCTTAGTTTGGGGGAAGGAGAATTCCATTCTCTTCCTCTTAGTTTTATCGCTTTCAATTTCAATTACAACTGTCTTGGATCTTGGGTTGGAGAATTGAAGGAGTTCTGTTTCAATCTCACCTTGGATCTTGTTTATTTTCACTGCAATTGAATTTCCATTTCTGTTACTTGCGTCTCATCTACTTTCTTTGCAATTTATAATTCCCTTGCAATTGTTCTTGTTGGATCTAGGAAGGCGTTGAGATCTAGACTTGGTTTTCTAGTCTCTGGGTTCTGAGATCTAAATTCCCAATTTACATTCTGTTTACTGCTTTCCATGTTCATTTACTTCTCTGCTCCAAGATCTGATTTCATCCACACCCTCTTCTACTTCTCTACTTGATGCAATTTACTTTTCATTGTTTAAATTCTGCAAATCCAATACCCAATCCCCTTTACATTTCAAGCCATTTACATTTCTTGCACTTTAAGATTCTGCAATTTATATTTCTTGCAATTTAAGTTTCTGCCATTTAATTTCTTGTTATTTAAGATTCAGCAATTTATTTCCTGTTCTCTTTACTTTCAATGCAATTTAAATTCTGCAAATCACCAATTAATCAACCAAATCTTGATTCACTTGACTAAATCAACCACTAAACTAAAATTGCTCAATCCTTCAATCCCTGTGGGATCGACCTCACTCCCGTGAGTTATTATTACTTGATGCGACCCGGTGCACTTGCCGGTGAGTTTTGTGTCGGATTGTTTTCCGCACATCAAGTTTTTGGCGCCGTTGCCAGGGATTGAAATAGATTGACAATGATTAAGTGAAGTGGAGATCTAGATCAAGCATTTTTTCCTTTCTGTTTCTTTAACTTTTGACTAACACGCTAACTGTTTGAATTTTTGCCTAAGCTAACTAATATTTCACTTCAGCCATGGATTAAAGTGTTATTGCTTTTCTGGTATTATGTGATTCTTGTGTTTTGCTTGTATGTCAGATACAAGAAGAGAGATCCCTACCTTTCATGAAACTGACGAAAGAATCCTCCAAAGGCTAAGAAGAGAAGCAAGAGAAAAAAATGTTGCTGGAGAGGAAGAATCAGATGAAGAATATCATGAATTGGAGGAACACTCAACAAATCCAACAAATCCACCAGTGAGAATGGCCAACAACAATGGTCAACCCCAGAGGAGAGTCTTGGCTTCATATACATTTGCTAATAACTCTTAAGCACAATTAAAGGAGAATTTACAAAACCAAGCCATATTGAATAAATGGGAGAAAAGTTGACAAAACCCTCTAAATTCAATACAAGATAAACCCTAAAAATGGGGTTTATCAACCTCCCCACACTTAAACGATAGCATGTCCTCATGCTAAACCAAGAATGAAACAAGGGGTATGACATTTATTCAATGCAACCTATCTATATGCATCCTCTCTAAATGCATGCAACTAAATGCAAAATGATTCTACCTACTTAGTTAAAAATAAATCAATCCTCCAAGAGCATGTAAAAATGGTAGGCAAAATTGTGATCATCAACAATGGCATTCAACTTGGTATGCGCGTTTATAACTCAGCACTTTCTTCACAACCTCGCACAACTAACCAGCAAGTGCACTAGGTCGTTGATGAGTGGATAATTTATACGCTTTTTGGCATTGTTTTTAGGTAGTTTTTAGTAAGTTCAAGCTACTTTTAGGGATGTTTTCATTAGTTTTTATGTTAAATTCACATTTCTGGACTTTACTATGAGTTTGTGTGTTTTTCTGTGATTTCAGGTAATTTCTGGCTGAAATTGAGGGACTTGAGCAAAACTCTGAAAAAGGCTGACAAAAGGACTGTTGATGCTGTTGGAATCTGACCTCCCTGCACTCAAAATGGATTTTCTGGAGCCACAGAACTCCAAATGGCGCGCTCTCAACGGCGTTGGAAAGTAGACATCCAGAGCTTTCCAACAATATATAATAGTCCATACTTTATTCGGAAATTGACGACGTAACTTGGCGTAGAACGCCAAGTACATGCTGCTATCTGGAGTTAAACGCCAGAAAAACGTCATGATCCGGAGTTGAACGCCCAAAACACGTCATAACTTGGAGTTCAACTCCAATAAAAGCCTCAGCTCGTGGATAGATCAAGCTCAGCCCAAACATACACCAAGTGGGCCCCGGAAGTGGATTTATGCATCAATTACTTACTCATGTAAACCCTAGGAGCTAGTTTATTATAAACAGAACTTTTTACTAGTGTATTAGTCATCTTGGGACGTTTAGTTCTCAGATCATGGGGGCTGGCCATTCGGCCATGCTTGAACCTTTCACTTATGTATTTTCAACAGTGGAGTTTCTACACACCATAGATTAAGGGTGTGGAGCTCTGCTATACCTCAAGTTTCAATACAATTACTATTACTTTCTATTCAATTCTCTTTTATTCTTATTCCAAGATATACGTTGCACAACACTTTGATGAATGTGATGATCCGTGACACTCATCATCATTCTCACTTATGAACGCGCGTGACTGACAACCACTTCCGTTCTACTTTAGGCCGGGCGCATATCTCTTAGATTCCCCAACAGAATATTCGTGGTATAAGCTAGATAGATGGCGGCATTCATGGGGATCCGGAAGGTCTAACCTTGTCTGTGGTATTCCGAGTAGGATTCTGGTAATCCGGAAAGTCTAACCTTGTCTGTGGTATTCCGAGTAGGATTCCGGTATTGAATGACTGTGACGAGCTTCAAACTCCTGAAGGCTGGGCGTTAGTGACAGACGCAAAAGAATCAATGGATTCTATTCCAACCTGATTGAGAACCGACAGATGATTAGCCGTGCTGTGACAGAGCATTTGGACCATTTTCACTGAGAGGATGGGATGTAGCTATCAACCAAGGGTGATGCCTCCAGACGATTAGCCGTGCAGTGACAGCGCATAGGACTATTTTCCCGAGAGGATTGAAAGTAGCCATTGATGATGGTGATGCCCTACATACAGCTTGCCATGGAAAGGAGTAAGAAGGATTGGAAGAGAGAGTAGTGAAGTAGAGTTTCAAGAGGAACACAGCATCTCCATACGCTTATCTGAAATTCCCACTATTGATTTACATAAGTATTTCTATCCTTTTTATTTTCTTTTTATTATTGATTTTTGAAAACCAAAACTATTTAATCTGCCTAACTGAGATTTACAAGGTGACCATAGCTTGCTTCATACCAACAATCTCTGTGGGATCGACCCTTACTCACGTAAGGTATTACTTGGATGACCCAGTACACTTGCTGGTTAAGTTGAACGGAGTTGTGACCACACATAGCAGAGAGCCACAAGAATAATTCCATATAAAATAAAGAATACAATATTGTGATCACAATTTCGTCCACCAGTCGTCCAAGTAATAAACCTTACGTGAGTAAGGGTTGATCCCACGGAGATTGTTGGTATGAAGCAAGCTATGGTCATCTTATAAATCTCAGTTAGGCAGATAATAATTGGTTATGGAGTTTTCGAATAATAATAATAAATAAACAAAAAATAAAGATAGAAATACTTATGTAAATCATTGATGAAAATTTCGGATAGGCGTATGAAGATGTTGTGCTCCTTCTGAATCTTTGCTTTCCTACTACCTTCATCCAATCCTTCTTACTCTTTTCCATGGCAAGCTGTATGTAGGGCATCACCGTTGTCAATGGCTACATCCCATCCTCTCAGTGATAAAGGTCCAAATGCTCTGTCATAGCACGGCTAATCATCTGTCGATTCTCGATCATGTCAGAATAGAATCCATTGATTCTTTTGCATTTGTCATTACGCCCAACAATCGCGAGTTTGAAGCTCGTCACAGTCATTCAATCCCTGAATCCTACTCGGAATACCATAGACAAGGTTTAGACTTTTTGGATTCTCATGAATGCCGCCATCAATTCTAGCTTATACCACGAAGATTCTGATTAAGGAATCTAAGAGATATGCGTTCGGTCTGAGGTAGAACGGAAGTGGTTGTCAGTCACGCGTTCATAAGTGAGAATGATGATGAGTGTCACGAATCATCACATTCATCATGGTGTAGTGCAACGAATATCTTTGAACAGGAATTAACTGAATTGAATAGAAAATAGTAGTAATTGTATTTAAACTCGAGGTACAACAGAGCTCCACACCCTTAATCTATGGCATGTAGAAACTCCACCGTTGAAAATACATAAGTGATGGTCCAGGCATGGCCGAATGACCAGCCCCCAAAATGTGATATGAATTCGAAAATAGGGAGAAGGACCCTTAGTACAATTGTAAAAAGTTCTATTTATATTAGACTAGCTACTAGGGTTTACAGAAGTAAGTAATTGATGCAGAAATCTACTTTCGGGGCCCACTTGGTGTGTGCTTGGGCTGAGCTTGAGCTTTACACGTGCAGAGGCTTTTTTTGGAGTTGAACTGTGATGCCAGGGCATCTTAGCCAGTTTCACTGACCTTTTCTTACTGTTTTTAAGGTAGTTTCATGCATTTTCTTAGGAAATAAACTAGTTTTGGGTAGATATTCATCTACATCTTGATTCAAGCATACATTGTGCACTTTACATGATTTTATGAGAATTTTGCATGAATTTAGTGACAAATTGGATGATGCATAATCCATGATTAAGAGCAAGACTTTGATGCACTTTGTTTGATTGATTTCAGGCCGAAAGAAGAAGAGAAGAGCCATTAGTGGCTACGTTAGTTATACAAACGTGGGCACTAACGTGGAAGGAAGGAAAGCCCCAACGTTAGTGAGAAAAGTTAGTGGCATTAAGTGGCCACGTTAGTTGCCACGTTAACTTAGTTAACGTGGCCTCTAATGTTAAGGGGAGAAGGGGAAGCCAACGTTAGTGACATTCAACATTGTCACTAACGTTGGCCTAAGTCACAAGAAGCCACGTTAACTCCCACGTTAACCTAGTTAACGTGGAAGCTAACGTGAAGAAACAAGGTTGTCGACAACGTTAGTGACACCAAACATTGTCACTAACGTTGGAAGGAACCCACAATCCCCAATGAGCCACGTTAACTTCCACGTTAACTTAGTTAACGTGGAAGCTAACGTGGATGAAAGAAGGTGATGGCCAATGTTAGTGAAACTCAACATTGTCACTAACGTTGGAAGGAGCCACACAAGCCACAATGAGCCACGTTAACTCCCACGTTAACTTAGTTAACGTGGTAGTTAACGTGGGCAAAAGTCCCACCTGGCAGCCTGACCATGCCTTCTTCAAACACGCATAACTTGAGCCACAAAGCTCCAAATGAGGTGATTTCAGTGGAATTGGAAAGTAGGATTCCAGAGCTTTCCAAGCATATATGGCACTACATGGTTGACACTAAATTTGAGGGAGAAAACCTGCCCCGAAAGTGCCGTGATGAACATGGTATCAACCTGTATTAAGGCCAACTGACCTCTTCACCTTCCAAGAAGTGTAACTCGAGTTGTAGAGCTCCAAATGATGCACTTTCAAAGGCGTTGGAAAGTAGACATCCAGAGCTTTCCAACAATATAAAATAGTATGGGGTGGAAACTAAGTTTGAGCTTCAGAAACTGGCAATAATGAAGCCCTGGTCGCTAGCGTTATTGGCACTCAACTTTTTCATTAACGCTAGCGACGATGCCAGCGACCATGTCCACTTCAAAGGCGCATAACTTGAGCTACAGATGTCTAATTGAGGTGATTCTAGTTGCGTTAGAAAGCTGACATTCAGAGCTTTCCAACGATATATAATACTCTATAGTGGGCATGAAATTGGAGCACAAACCAGAGGCATCTTTTAAGCCCCAAAAATACCAACTGGTAGCAAGTGTGACGTTAGCCACACTACCTTCAGCACTAACGCCACACTTGTGGCATTAGTGTGGCTAACTTTAGCACTAACTTTAGCACCTGGACCTCAACTTGATTCACTTCTCTTTCAAGGACCACCCAACCTCAAGGAAGCACGCCCACAAGTGTCAACCAATCAAGGCCACAAGAAGCATCTAGAATAGGAATTTTCATTTAATTGTAATTTGTTTTCATTTTGTAATTTAGGAGAGCCTATATAAAGGCCTTAGTTTTTAATTTGAAAGGGGGGACTGGACATTCGGGAATTAGGGGATTGAAGAGGGGTCTTCGGACTCCCTCCCCTCACACACTTTTCCTTTTCTTTCTTTGTACTTTTCCTTTATGAATTTTGAAGTTTTATTTTCAGTTTTAATCTTCATCTTTACTTTTCTGTACTTTCTTTCTTTTTCTATTTTGGTAGAGCAATGACCAACTAACTCTTTACATTGGGTTAGAGGGCTCTATTGTGATTCAATGGATTAAGTGTAGTTCTTATTCTTCTTCTTCTATCTTTTCTCTTGATTTTGCTTGAAAGCTTTCGATCTTCATCCAATTGGGTAGTTATCTTGGAAAAGAAGCTATTCATACTTGGATCTCTTCTGAACCTTGGAAGAGGAATGAAGAGATCATGCTAGAAATGCTTTCTCATGTTGTACCAAATTAGGTTTGGAAGGATATGTGACTATAATCCTCCAACACTTGATTTGGGAATGCATGTGGTATAATCAGTGACCATACTTCATCTCTTCTCATGAGCAATTGACCAAGGAATTGGCTATTTATCAAGATTTGAGAGATTGAATTACAAGTAATTGTAATTTGATCACTTAAGATTGCCAAGGAGATCAATGAATGATTGCAATATCTCTTGATCCCAATGTTCATTTTATTTTTAGTTCTTACATTTACTTTTCTTGCCATTTTACTTCTCTGCACTCTATTGCTCTCTTTACTTTTCTGCCATTTACATTTCCTTGTTACTTATCACTCCAATATGATTCGTCTAACTAGGATAATCAATTAACCATTGATTGCTTAATCCGTTAATCTCTGTGGGATTCGACCTCACTCTATTGCGAGTTTTACTTGACGACAATTCGGTACACTTGCCGAAGGGAGATTTGTTGAGAGACAAGTTTCCACCTGCATCAAACGCCAAGTTGTAATGTGTTTCTGGCGTTCAACTCTGGTTCGTGACATGTTTCTGGCGTTTGACTCTAGAATGCAGCATGGAACTGGCGTTGAGCGCCAGTTTATGTCGTCTAATCTCGAATAAAGTATGAACTATTATATATTACTGGAAAGCTCTGAATATCTACTTTTCAACGCCATTGAGAACGCGCCATTTGAAGTTCTGTAGCTCCAGAAAATCCATTTCGAGTGCAGGGAGGTCAGAATCCAACAGCATCAGCAGTCCTTTGTCAGCCTTTTATCAGAGTTTTGCTCAGGTCCCTCAATTTCAGCTAGAAATTACCTGAAATCACAGAAAAACACACAAACTCATAGTAAAGACCAGAAATGTGAATTTTGCATAAAAACCAATGAAAACATCCCTAAAAGTAACTGTATCCTACTAAAAACTACCTAAAAACAATGCCAAAAAGCGTATAAATTATCCGCTCATCACAATACCAAACTTAAATTGTTGCTTGTCCCCAAGCAACTGAAATCAATTAGAATAAAAAGAAGAGAATATACTATAAAGCTCAGAATATCAATGAATATTAATTATAATTAGATGAGCGGGACTTGTAGCTTTTTGCTTCTAAACAATTTTGGCATCTCACTTTATCCTTTGAAGTTTAGAATGATTGGCATCTCTAGGAACTTAGAATTTCAGATAGTGTTATTGATTCTCCTAGTTAAGTTTGTTGATTCTTGAACACAGCTACTTTCATGAGTCTTAGTCGTGGCCCTAAGCACTTTGTTTTCCAGTATTACCACTGGATACATAAATGCCACAGACACATGACTGGGTGAACCTTTTCAGATTGTGACTCAGCTTTGCTAAAGTCCCCAGTTAGAGGTGTCCAGAGCTCTTAAGCACACTCTTTTTGCTTTGGATCACGATTTTAACCACTCAGTCTCAAGCTTTTCACTTGGACCTGCATGACACAAGCACATGGTTAGAGACAGCTTGATTTAGCCGCTTAGGCCTGGATTTTATTTCCTTGGGCCCTCTTATCCATTGATACTCAAAGCCTTGTATCCTTTTTACCCTTGCCTTTTGGTTTTAAGGGCTATTGGCTTTTTCTACTTGCTTTTTCTTTTTCTTTCTATTATTTTTTTTACAACTTTTTTTTTCGCAAGCTTTTGCTATTCACTGCTTTTTCTTACTTCAAGAATTAATTTCATGATTGTTCAGATTATCAATAGCATTTCTCTTTGTTCATCATTCTTTCAAGAGCCAACAATTTTAAGATTCATAAACAACAAGATCAAAAATATGCACTGTTCAAGCATTCATTCAGAAAACAAAAAGTATTATCACCACATCAATATAATTAAACTAAATTCAAGGATAAATTCAAAACTAATGTACTTCTTGTTCTTTTGTATTAAAAACATGTTTCATTTAAGAAAGGTGAAGGATTCATGGAATTATTCATAGCTTTAAGACATAGTTACTATATAATAATGATCATGTAATAAAGACACAAACATAGATAACATAAAGCTTAAAAATAAAAAAATAGAGAAATAAGAACAAGGAATGAGTCCACCTTAGTGATGGTGGCGCTTTCTTCTTGAAGAACCAATGATGTCCTTGAGCTCTTCTATGTCTCTTCCTTGCCTTTGTTGCTCCTCCCTCATTGCTCTTTGATCTTCTCTAATTTCATGGAGAATGATGGAGTGTTCTTGATGTTCTACCCTTAATTGATCCATATTGTAACTCAAGTCTTCTAGAGAAGTGTTGAGTTGTTCCTAATAGTTGTTGAGAGGAAAGTGCATCCCTTGAGGCATCTCCGGGATTCCTTGGTGATGAGCTTCCTCAAGCATCTCTTGGGATCCATGAGTGTGCTCTCTTGTTTGCTCCATCCTCTTCTTAGTGATGGGCTTGTCCTCTTCAATGAGGATGTCTCCTTCTATGATAACTCCAGCTGAGTAGCATAGATGGCAAATAAGATGAGGAAAAGCTAGCCTTGCCAAGGTAGAGGGCTTTTCGGCTATTTTGTAGAATTCAAGGGAGATGACTTCATGAACTTCTACTTCCTCTCCAATCATGATGCTATGGATCATGATGGCCTGATCCACAGTAACTTCAGATCGGTTGCTAGTGGGGATGATGGAGTGTTGGATGAACTCCAACCATCCACTAGCCATAGGCTTGTGGTCCAGTCTTCTTAATTGAAACGGCTTGCCTTTGGAGTCTCTTTTCCATTGAGCTCCTTCAACACATATGTCCATAAGGACTTGGTCCAACCTTTGATCAAAGTTGACTCTTCTTGTGTAGGGGCGTGCATCTCCTTGCATCATGGGCAAGTTAAACGCTAACCTTACATTTTTCGGACTGAAATCTAAGTATTTCCCCCGAACCATTGTAAGATAATTCTTTGGATTCGGGTTCATACTTTGATCATGGTTCCTCCAGGGTGTGCTGTTTCTTCTGCTGTTTTTGATCCTGTTTTTAATTTTTGTATTTGTTTTGTGACCCCACATGATTATGAACCTAATAAAACATAAAAGAACAATAAAAGAAAAATAAAATTAATTAGATAAAAACAATTGGGTTGCCTCTGAAGAACTGAAGATTGATGGTTTAGAAGTTATAGTAAACTCTCATTGTAAGTATAGTTACTAAACCAAGCAATCAACCTTTCTTACAAACGTTTTGGTTGTCACAAGTAACAAACCCTTTTTAAAATTGATAACCGAGTATTCAAACCTCGGGTCGTCTTCTCAAGGAATTGCAGGGAGGTTTGTTCTTATTATTGGTTATGGGTTTTGTAAATTGGGGTTTTGAAAGTGAGGAACAAGTAAATTAAATGACAAATAAAATAAAAAATTAACTATAAAATAAACTCTTGACAAGATATGAAAATTCGAAAGTCCTATCCCAGTTAATCCTATAAGAATGGAAGTTAATCCCACTTAGTTATCCTTTGCGTAAGCAAGGGAAAGTCAAGTGAACTAATTGGTTAGATTTCCCAAGTCCTAGCCAAATCCTAAGGAAAGACTAGAGTTAGTGGAATTCTAGTTAATTAGCCGACATAACAATCAATAATGAATAGTTGATAACTCAAAAGCTTCTAGTTAATCAATTAAAGCCAATAATATAAAAAAGCTAAATATGAATCTTAGATCTGAAATAACTCAAATAACATACATTCAAAGCAATAAAATCTAACATGTACAATATTCATAAGCCAATTGGGCAACATAAATCAAATACAAATAAAAGTATTAAAGTATCTCAAAGTAGAAGAGAAGTCAAAATAAAGGAATATTGAACCTGGAGCTCAGAAGAAAAATTGGGAGTTGAAATAATAAAAATTCCTAATTTCTAAAAATCCTAATCCTAATCCTAAGAGAGAGGAGAGAACCTCTCTCACTAAAAACTACATCTAAAATTACAAATTATGAGCTGATGATTATGAATGAATGGATTTCCCCACTTTATAGCCTCTAATCTGTGTTTTCTGGGCCACAATCTGGGTTGAAAACAGCCCAGAAATCGCTGGAGAAGAAATCTGCCACGCTAATTTTCGTCACTGCGATGCGTCCGCGTGGAGCACGCGTTCGCGTTGCCTATCTATACGGCCACTATGTGAAATTATATATCAAATCGAAGCCCCGGACGTTAGCTTTCGAACACAACTGGAACCGCATCATTTGGATCTCTGTAGCTCAAGTTATGTCCGTTTGAGTGCAAAGAGGTCAGGCTGACAGCTTACCAGTTTCTTCAACTTCTTGTATTCCTTCCACTTTTGCATACTTCCTTTCCATCCTCTAAGCCATTCCTGCCCTATAATCTCTAAAATCACTTAACACACATATCAAGGTATCGAATGGTAATAAAGGATAATTAAATTTAATATTTCTAAAGCATAGAAAACATGTTTTCACATATATCATATCATGAGGAAGGAATTGTAAAACCATGCAAATAGTATGAATAAGTGTGCAAAGGCTTGATAAAAACCACTCAATTGAGCACAAGATAAACCATAAAATAGTGGTTTATCAATCTCCCCACACTTAATTATCAGCATGTTCTCATGCTAAGCTCAAGAGAAGCTATAAAGGAATGAAGAGGAATGGTAAAATGTATGAAATGCAACCTATCTATATGAATGCAAAAATGATTCTATCTACTTGGTTAAAAGTAAGCAAGTTGTTTAAGACAGATATGAATCAATTCCACTAATTCAAATTATACAATGAAAGACAAGTAAACTTGTAAGAAGATAGCTCATGAAAGCAGGGAACATAGAATCAAGCATTGAACCCTTACTGGTAGTGTATATCACTCTAGTCTCTCTAGTGTATAGGGTAATCATTCTACTCTTTCCTAGTCATGCTTTCTAAACTTTGTTCTTCATCTAACCAATCAGCAAGTATTTAATGTACCAATATAAACATCATGAGGTCTTTTCAAGGTTGTAATGGGGCCAAGACAAGGGTGAGGATATATGTATGGCTAAGTGAGCTATAAATTGAATCCTTGACTAACATAAGCTCTCACATAAACACATACACACACTCTATATAACTTCTTAAATCACACCTAGCTACCCATAATTTCCACTTTTGTATTACACACTCATATACGAACTTTTGATATTTCTTTACTTTTATCACATGTGCATTGTGATGACAAGTCATCATATACCCATTTTCTATGCTTTTTCATACAAGAAATTGATGATTTGTGCTTAAATATCGAATGCTTTTGTGCTTAAATGATATATTTTCTTGATCTTTTAATTTTATAAATCTTGTAGAAAAAAAGAAGAAAAAAAGCAAAGAAGCACAAAAAAAGAGGAAAAAAGAGCTTTGGAGCACACTTTGGAGGCTTAGGCCACGCTTTTAAAAGCGTGGCCCATGACCAAATTAATGAAGAATAGACAAACAGCACACGCTGCCCTGCTCTTGCCAAGGGCAGGGCAGAATCATGATGAAGAGTGAGGTTGGAAGCAAGAATTTTCGCTAAGTTAAAATCTGGGCGCTCACAGCATGACCATGCCTCCTTCAAAGGGCTATAACTTGAGCTACAGACGTCCAATTGATGTGCTTCCAGTTGCGTTAGAAAGCTGACATTCAGAGCTTTCCAACGATATATAACAATCCATATTTGGGGTACAATTGGGGCAGGAACGAGAGGCATCTTTAAAGGCCAAAAACAAGCGAAAATAAACCAAAATGCTTACACCAAGGCTCGAAGCTGGAGCCTCACTCCAAAACAAAGTGGCGCTCAATTTTCTGCCCTGCCCTCTTGGAGAGCAGGGCAATGTCGTGCTCTTCATGGAAAATCAAGGAAAAATTGCTCCTCAAGTGCTTTCACCAAGTTTCGAACCAAGCACCTAAGGGGAGTGAGGAGCGCATCATGACACGGTCCAAGGAAGTGAGTGCGCAAGACACACATGCAAGGCAACATTGCCCTGCCCTCCACAAGGGCAGGGCAGCATCTTCACACACCAAGCTCGCACGCACAAGCACCAGCACGCACACTTTCCTGCCCTGCCCTCGACAAGGGCAGGGCAGCCTCCTGGGAGTGTCATGGGCCAAAAATCAACCAAAATTCAATTTAATTCAATTCCTCACCAAATTGAATCAAGGCCAACCAAACCCATTTCTCCTCAAATCCAAAGCAAGCTAAGCCCACATCATCACTCAAAGGCACATGGATCAATTAAATTAGGATTTTTATTTTTGTAATTTGTTTTAATTTCATTTTCATTTTTTTATTTTGTAAAGCCTATATAAGGCATCATTTCCATCTTTGTAAAAGGGGAGGAGAGCTCGATTAAAAAAAAAGGCTAGCACACTAGGGAGTATTAGGATTTGAGAGCTCTCTCTCGTAGTTTTGATTGCTGTTTTGGAATTTTGGATTGGGAAGGAAGGAATTCTGTTTCATTCCTGATTTGAGATTCATCCTGTTCTCTTACTGCATAACTCAATTTTCATTTGCTGTTTTAAATCTTCTTCTTCTGCAATCTGTTCTTTTAATTTTCTGCAACCTCTCTCTTGTTGGATCAAGGAAGGACTTGAGATCTAGACTTGTTTTCTAGTCTCTTCCACTCCTGAGATCTTCAACATCCTTTTAATTGCTGCAAATTAAGCATTTCTTTTCTGTTTTTAAATTCTTCAAGGCATTTTACTCTTTTGCTTAAGATCTACTGCAATTCAATTCATCTTTAGTTCTTCTGTTTATTGCAATTTACTTTCTCTTGTTTAATTTCTGAATTTCCAGCACCCCAGCCCCATTTACATTTGATGCAATTTACTTTTCTTGCAATTTAAGTTTCAGCTATTTTACTTTCTTGTTATTTAAGTTACTTGCAATTTTACTTTCTGCACTTTAATTTTCCTTGCTATTTACTTTCTGTTGGCTACACTTCATCCAAATTCACTTAAATGTTAGCTTGACTAAACTAATCACCCACTAAAATTGCTTGATCCATCAATCCCTGTGGGATCGACCTCACTCTAAGTGAGTTATTACTACTTGATGCGACCCGGTACACTTGCCGGTTGGATTTGTGTGTTGGAAATTTATTTTTCCACAAAAAACACCATCACATTGATCTTTCTATTAAAGCTTAACATTGGGGTAATTTTGTCCCCTTATTTATTGATTTTTTTTAATCATAAAAATAAAAATAACATTGTCAATGCACATGAATTTTTTTATTATTATTTTTCTATTTTGGTTTTTCATGAGTAGGTTCCCAAATTCCCAATATTAGAAACATGATACATTCCCTTATTAACCCATGTTCCCACAGTTTCCCCACACTTAGTTGATACACAATCTTTATCTTAAGATAACCAAAGATTCAATTGGGATATTTAATTTGTTTTTCTGCTTAAGGCTAGTGATGTGATTATAGAACAGAAGGGGATTAAAAAGTTCAAAGTGGCTAACAAAGGAAATTTAAAGGGTAGGCTTATTTGGGATAAGTGAGCTAAAACAAATAATGGCCTCAATCATATGCAAGCATGTAAATACACTAAATAATGGACATATAGAATGAAACAAAGTAAAGATTGCAATCATAGAGAAGAAAACACACAAGAATAAAATATTTATGGTTAAATAATATAACCATGCAATTAAGCTCAAAGTCTCACAGGTTGTGTGTTCTAGCTTTTAACTATGTTCCAAATACAACTTCCAAACAAGTTTAACACAAAATTTTCAATTTAAATTAGTGAAATACTATAAAAATTTCTTAAAAAAGAAAATATTACTTCAACCAAGTAGTAACTAAATGCATAAAATCAAACAAACATGCAATCAAATATGCAAATGCAGCAATGAACAAACAAAGAAAATAGAATATTAGTGTTGAAAAGAAGGTAACTAACCCCTGGAAGTCGGTATCGACCTCCCCACACTTAAAGATTGCACCATCCTCGGTGCATGCTAAGATGTACAGGTGGATAGGTGGCTCCGCAGCTAGTGCTCTTTTTGTTCCTTTCCATGCCAGTGGTATGGGAATAGCTTTCTCTTTACCCTCTTGGTGGCCATCCTGAAAGGAAACGAGAAAAGACATTAGCATTCAAGGTTTATAGCAAGGAAAAGAATAGGAATGGTGGTATCAATGCACAGGTATGGATAATGATGTGAACACATGGTCATGACTACATGTGGCAAATCAACAGTGGAAATATAGCAAGTGCATGTGAGAAAAATTGAATGCAAGGTGTTTATTGGCATGCCGGTAAAGGGCATGAGTAGCATAGATCAAGCATTCAATGTCCAAATTAGATTACCAAGTCTCTCAAATTAATAATATGTTTGTAAAAACAATTATATTTAAATAATAAAATAGAGAAGGGGTTATGTGAAAAGCAGGCATTTAGAGTAGTAGATTTAAAAGAAATCTAAAAATAGTGCAAAATGCCATATGGGCATTTTCACAAACACAAAGCATGCATGTTAAATAAGTTATTGAAAGTGTTAAATTGAACAAGCAAGAAACCCTATAAAAATAATATATAATTATCAAACAGTTCCTTTTAATAATTTACAAGTAAAATGTGGAAAATAATGATCCAAATAAATTTCCAACAACACATAAAAATGCATGAAAATAAAAAAAAAAGAAAGAGAAAGAAGGAAGAAGAAAGAAGAAAAGATAGAAGAGATTAGGATTAGAGAAGAAAAAAATAAGATAATTGGCGATGATCTGGATAAGTTATGCGGCGCAGGTGACGCGGACGCGTGGTGCATGCGAACGTGTGGGGTGTGATGAATTCAAGTGACGCGGATGCGTGATGCACGCGGACGCGTGACTCAAATTGTGCTAGTGGCGCGAGAGTAGCCTCGCGCACGCACAACTCTCTGTTTAAATGCATTTTTGCCAAAACTTTAGGTGACGCGGTCGCGTGGGTGACGCGATCGCGTTGATGGCCTATTTGAAAAACGACGCGGACGTGTGGGGCACGCGTTCGCGTGGTAGGGCTTGTGCTTCTAGCACGAGTCCAGCCAATTCTAGCTCAACTTTCGGCCATACACCCTTTTTACGTCGAATTTGAGGCACGCGTTTGAGTGGGCGACGCGGACGCGTGGGAGGCATTTTTCCCACATGACGCAGACGCGTCAACGACGCAGTCGTGTGGATCAATTTGTGCCAAAGGCACGCCTTCAGCCACGCTCTCACGTGACTCTCTGTTCAATTATCCTTTCTTCAAAACGCACTGGTGACGCAGACGCGTCAGCGACGCGCTCGCGTCGCATCCGGATTTTTTTTTATGCAGTATGCAGAATGAAAAATGCAATAAATGATATGCAAAAATTCCAGGTTCAATCAAAATTCAAAAATAGACAAAAATTCAAATTGAAGAAGAAACGATCATACCGTGGTGGGTTGTCTCCCACCCAGCACTTTTAGTTAAAGTCCTTAAGTTGGACATTTGGCGAGCTTCTTGTTATGGTGGCTTGTGCTTGTATTCATCCAAGAATCTCCACCAGTGTTTGGAATTCCCACAGCCTCCGGGGTCTCAAACTAGGCCCAGAGAGCCTTCAAGCAAGCTAAAGCAAGTAACAAGGCCCCAAGAGTATTGATTTCTAGATTGAATTCCGGGGTCCCAAACCTTGCTTTTGCACCCGTCTTCTTGTTGAGCAATATTGTTCCATCCGGGTGGTAAGCAGTCTGAATTCTCACTGAAGCAGCCAAACAACTTCCTAGACCCATACAGCTGAGCTCTATACCAACCATTACGTTTAAACTTTGAGCTTCCAACCATAATGAACCTTGCAGGACAATTTTTACCACTGACCATCTTCCTCTTACTCTTAATGCCACAAAGAGCTCTAAGTTGACCATCCGTCTCCAGCAGCCCATATTCAAGTGGGATTAGAAATGTTGTGAAGGATGATGGCAACTTAGGGGGAGGGGTCTCTAATAACTTTGGCAAGGTGATTTCAAGCTCCACTCCCTTGTGCTCTTTGACAACTTCCACCTCTTTGCAAACTTCTTTGATTTCAACCTCTTCCTCTTGGTAGCTTTCTTCTAATTCAAACTCTTCTTCATTAGTTACCAAGGGCATGGGAGGTTGTGCTTCTTCTTCTTTAATTTCCATATCTTGATCAACCTCTTCCAAGTCTTCAACTATGATATGCCTTGGAGGTTGTACACCCTCATCAGCATCAATTTCAATCGCCTTGGAAGGAGGCTCTATGTCCTGACATTCCCATGGAGGTTCAACATCTCCTAAGTCTTCAACCATTTCTTCTTCTTCAATAATTCAGGCTCCCTCCACTTGTTCCAGTACAAATTCATGCTCTTTACTGTCCATCGGAGTTTCTAATGTCTCCTTCATGCTACGTTCTTTATTAGATTGTCCACATGAAGCCATGGGGGTTTCTTGAGTATCCGAACGTCGGGAAGCCAATTGATTTATTGCTTGATTCAACTGATGAAGGGTTGCCTGAAATCAATCCACTGTTTCCTTGAGACGATCCGTTGATTCTTGTTCCGCTTGGGTATCATAAGTAGGACCATAAGGCTCTTGGATTGATGGATATGGATATGGTGCATGTGGAGGTGGTGGTTCTTGGGAGTAATTAGGTTGGAATTGGGGTGGTTCTATATATGGTTCATATGGCTCATAAGGTGGTTGGTGTGGTGGATACGGGTTAGGGTCATATGGAGGTGAATGGTGGAAAGGGGCTTGTGAGTATCGTGGTCCAAAGTCATGTTGAGGAGGGGGTTCATAGGCATATGGTGGTGGTTGTTGATAATCAAAAGAGTGCTCACCATAGCCATTGCCTTGATATGCATCACAAAACGGTTGTTGATAGTCCATTGGAGGTGGTTGTTGCCATCAGGATTGATTAAATCCATGTGGCTCCTCCCATCTTTGATTGTTCCAACCATGGTGCATGTTGTCATTATAATCTCCTCTTCCTGCAACATAATTATAACTAGACTCATAGCCAAAGGGGTGAGAGTTCATAGTAGTAGAAGAAAATAAAAACAAAAACTAACAAAAAGAAAATATTTTGAAAAAGATATGATTTTTGGAAAAAAAATGATTTGATTTTTGAAAATAAAAATCTGAATTTTTTTTTTGAAAAATAATTACAATAACCAATAATAAGGCACACGTTTGCAATTCCCCGGCAACGGCGCCATTTTGAAGAACTGAAGATTGATGGTTTAGAAGTTACAGTAAACTCTCGTTGTAAGTATAGTTACTAAACTAAGCAATCAACCTTTCTTACAAACATTTAGGTTGTCACAAGTAACAAACCCTTTTTAAAATTGATAACCGAGTATTCAAACCTCGGGTCGTCTTCTCAAGGAATTGCAGGGAGGTATGTTCTTATTATTGGTTATGGGTTTTGTAAATTGGGGTTTTGAAAGTGAGGAACAAGTAAATTAAATGACAAATAAAATAAATAATTAACTATAAAATAAACTCTTGACAGATATGAAAATTCGGAAGTCCTATCACAGTTACTCCTATAAGAATGGAAGTTAATCCCACTTAGTTAACCTTTGCGTAAGCAAGGAAAAGTCAAGTGAACTAATTGGTTAGATTTCCCAAGTCCTAGCCAAATCCTAAGGAAAGACTAGAGTTAGTGGAATTCTAGTTAATTAGCCGACATAACAATCAATAATGAATAGTTGATAACTCAAAAGCTTCTAGTTAATCAATTAAAGCCAATAATATAAAAAAGCTAAATATGAATCTTAAATCTGAAATACCTCAAATAACATACATTCAAAGCAATAAAATCTAACATGGACAATATTCATAAGCCAGTTGGACAAGATAAATCAAATACAAATAAAAGCATTAAATTATCTCAAAGTAGAAGAGAAGTCAAAATAAAGGAATATTGAACCTGGAGCTCAGAAGAAACATTGGGAGTTGAAATAATAAAAATTCCTAATTTCTAAAAATTCTAATCCTAATCCTAAGAGAGAGGAGAAAACCTCTCACACTAAAAACTACATCTAAAATTACAAATTATGAGATGATGATTATGAATGAATGGATTCCCCCACTTTATAGCCTCTAATCTGTGTTTTCTGGGCCGCAAACTGGGTCGAAAACAGCCCAGAAATCGTTGGAGAAGAAATCTGCCACGCTGATTTTCGTCACTGCGACGCGTCCGCGTGAAGCATACGTTCGCGTCGCCTATCTGTATGGCCACTATGGCAAATTATATATCAAATTGAAGCCCCGGACGTTAGCTTTCCAACGCAAATAGAACCACATCATTTCGACCTCTGTAGCTCAAGTTATGTCCGTTTGAGTGCAAAGAGGTCAGGCTGACAGCTTAGCAGTTTCTTCAACTTCTTGTATTCCTTCCACTTTTGCATGCTTCCTTTCCATCCTCTAAGTCATTCCTGCCCTATAATCCCTGAAATCACTTAACACACATATCAAGGCATCGAATGGTAATATAGGTTAATTAAATTTAATATTTTTAAAGCATAGAAAACATGTTTTCACATATATCATATCATGAGGAAGGAATTGTAAAACCATGCAAATAGTAAGAATAAGTGTGGAAAGGCTTGATAAAAGCCACTCAATTGAGCACAAGATAACCCATAAAATAGTGGTTTATCAGCCTCCCAATAAGCGCTCCTTTAATGTCACTAGCTTGACAGTGGGCTCTCATGGAGCCTCAAAGGTGATCAGGTCAATGTTATAGACTCCCAACACCAAACTTAGTGTTTGAATGTGGGGATTCAACACCAAACTTAGAGTTTGGCTGTGGCCTCCCAACACCAAACTTAGAGTTTGATTGTGGGGGCTCTGTTTGACTCTGTACTGAGAGAAGCTTTTCATGCTTCCTCTCCTTTGTTAAAGAAAAACACCCTTGGGTCTTAAACACAAGGTAGTCCCCATTCAACTGAAGGACGAATTCTCCTCTATTAACATCTATCACAGCTCCTGTTGTGCCTAGGAAAGGTCTTCCAAGGATGATGCATTCATCCTCCTCCTTCCTAGTGTCTAAGATTATGAAATCAGCAGGGATGTAAAGGCCTTCAACCGTTACCAACATGTCCTCTACCAATCCATAAGCTTGTCTTACTGACTTGTCTGCCATTCGCAATGAGAATATGGCAGGCTGTACCTCAATGATCCCCAACTTCTCCGTTACAGAGAGTGGCATAAGATTTATGCCTGACCTTAGGTCACACAGAGCCTTTTCAAAGGTCATGGTGCCTATGGTACAGGGTATTAAGAATTTACCAGGATCTTGTTTCTTTTGAGGTAAAGTTTGCTGAACCCATGTATCTAGTTCACCAATGAGCAAGGGAGGTTCACCTTCCCAAGTCTCATTACCAAACAACTTGGCATTCAGCTTTATGATAGCTCCTAGATATTGAGCAACTTGCTCTCCAGTTACATCTTCATCTTCTTTAGAAGAAGAATAGTTTTCAGAGCTCATGAATGGCAGAAGAAGGTTTAATGGGATCTCTATGGTCTCTATATGACCTTCAGAGTCCTTTAAGTCCTCAATAAGGAACTCCTTCTTGCTTGAGAGACATTCCATGATGTCTTCCTCATTGGGATTCACGTCCTCTCCTTCCTCTCTAGGTTCGGCCATGTTGATTATGTCAATGGCCTTGCACTCTCTTTTTGGATTCTCTTCAGTATTGCTTGGGAGAGTATTAGGAGGAGTTTCAGTGACTTTCTTACTCAGCTGGCCCACTTGTGCCTCTAAATTTCTGATGGAGGACCTTGTTTCACTCATGAAACTTAAAGTGGCCTTAGACAGATCAGAGACTATGTTTGCTAAGTTAGAGGTACTCTGCTCAGAATTCTCTGTCTATTGCTGAGAAGATGATGGAAAAGGCTTGCTATTGCTAAACCTGTTTCTTCTACCATTATTAAAGCCTTATTGAGACTTTTGTTGATCCTTCCATGAGAAATTTGGATGATTTCTCCATGAGGGGTTATAGGTGTTCCCAAAGGCTTCCCCCATGTAATTTACCTCTGCCATTGTAGGGTTTTCAGGATCATAAGCTTCTTCTTCAGAAGATGCCTCTTTAGTGTTGTTGGATGCATTTTGCCATCCATTCAGACTTTGAGAAATCATGTTGACTTGCTGAGTCAATATTTTGTTCTGAGCCAATATGGCATTCAGAGCATCAATTTCAAGAACTCCCTTCCTCTGAGGCGTCCCATTATTCACAGAATTCCTCTCAGAAGTGTACATGAACTGGTTATTTACAACCATTTCAATAAGTTCCTGAGCTTCTGCAGGCGTTTTCTTTAGGTGAATGGATCCACCTACAGAATGGTCCAGTGACATCTTAGAGAACTCAAACAGACCATAATAGAATATATCTATCATGGTCCACTCTGAAAACATGTCAGAAGGACACTATTTGGTCATCTGCTTGTATCTTTCCCAAGCTTCATAGAGGGATTCACCATCTTTTTACTTGAAGGTCTGAACATCCACTCTAAGCTTGTTCAGCTTTAGAGGAGGAAAGAATTTAACCAAGAAGGCCATGACCAGCTTATCCCAAGAGTCCAGGCTATCCTTAGGTTGTGAGTCCAACCATGTTCTAGCTCTGTCTCTTACAGCAAAAGGGAAAAGCATGAGCCTGTAGACTTCAGGATCTACTCCATTAGTCTTAACAGTCTCACAGATCTGCAAGAACTCAGTTAAAAGCTAGTAGGGATCATCTGATGGAAGTCCATAAAACTTGCAGTTTTGTTGCATTAGAGCAACTAGTTGAGGTTTCAGCTCAAAATTGTTTGCTCCAATGGCAAGAATTGAGATGCTTCTTCCATCAAACTTGGAAGTAGGTGTAGTATAATCACCAAGCATTCTTCTTGCATTATTGTTGTTGGGTTTGGCTGCCATCTCCTTTTCTTGTTCGAAAATTTCAGCAAGGTTGTCTCTGGATTGTTGTATTTTAGCTTCTCTTAATTTCCTCTTCAGAGTTCTTTCAGGTTCTGGATCAGCTTCAACAAGAATGCCTTTCTCCTTGTTCTTGCTCATATAAAAGAGAAGAGAACAAAAAAAAAGAAAAGGAATCCTCTATGTCACAGTATAGAGATTCCTTTATGTTAGTAGAAGAAGAAAGGGAATAAGAGTGAAGAAGAATGAATAATCCAAACACAAGGGTGAGGATAGGAGCAGAGATTTTAGATGAAGAGAAGTGTTAGTAAATGAATAAATAAATAGAAGAAGATGAAAGGGGGAGAATTCGAAAATTAATTTTGAAAAAGAGTTAGTGATTTTCGAAAATTAAAGGAAGAATTAAAATTAAAATTTAAAACAATTTGTTAATTAAAAAGAATTTTGAAAAAGGATGAGATATTTTCGAAAAATTGATAGGGAAAATTAGTTAGGTTGTTTTGAAAAAGATAAGAAACAAATAAAAAGTCAATTAGTTAGTTGAAAAAGATTTGAAAATTAATTTTGAAAAGATAAGAAGATAAGAATATATTTTTGAAATCAAATTTTTTAAAAAGATAAAATTTAAAAAGATATGATTAAAAAGATATGGTTGGAAAAGATTTAATTTTAAAATTAAAATTACTTACTTGACTAACAAGAAACTAAAAGATATGATTCTAGAATTTAAAGATTGAACCTTTCTTAACAAGAAAGTAACAAACTTCAAAATTTTGAATCAATCACATTAATTGTTAGTAAAGTTTCAATTTTGAAATAAAGATAAGAAAAAGATTTTAAAATCACTTTTAAAATAATAAAAGAAAAATGAAAAAGATTTTACTTTTGAAAAAGATTTTGAAAAGATAGGACTTTTAAAATTGAAAATTTGACTTGACTTATAAGAAATAGCTAAGTTTTAAAATTTTTTTGACTAAGTCAACTCAAATTTTCAAAAATTATGAGCAAATTAAGGAAAAGATATTTTTTTATTTTTGAATTTTGAATGAGGAGAGAGAAAAACACAAATATGACCCAAAACATGAAAATTTTGGATCAAAACCAATGATGCATACAAGAACACTATGAATGTCAAGATGAACACCAAGAATACTTTGAAGATCATGATGAACATCAAGAGCATATTTTTGAAAAAAATTTTGATGCAAAGAAAAATGCAAGACACCAAACTTAGAAATTTTCAATGCTTAGACACTATGAATGCAAGAATGCATATGAAAAACATCATACAACACAAAACAAGAAAATTTAAAGATCAAACAAGAAGACTTACCAAGAACAACTTGAAGATCATGAAGAACACTATGAATGCATGCATTTTTGAAAAATGCAAGAACAAGATGAATATGTAATTGACACCAAACCTAAAACACGACACAAGACTCAAACAAGAATCACAAAATATTTTTTGATTTTATGATTTTATGATTTATTTTATTTTATTTTATTTTTTTCGAAAACAAATAGGAAAAAGGAAGTAATGAATTCAAAGTCCTCAATCAAAATTCCAGGAATCATACCAGGTTAGTCTAAAGCTTGATGGCCAGCCAAGCTTCAGCATACCATTTTGTAACTCTAAAATTCATTCTTAAAAACTCTGAAGGATTTTTCGAAAACAAAGGGAGAAAAATTTTTTGAAAGATTTTTGAAATTTTTTTTTTGAAAATAAATGAAAAAAAAAATTACCTAATCTGAGCAACAAGGTGAACCGCCAGTTGTCCAAACTCGAACAATACCCGGCAACGGCACCAAAAACTTGGTAGGCGAAATTGTGATCATCAACAATGGCATTCAACTTGGTATGCGCGTTTATAACTCAGCACTTTCTTCACAACCTCACACAACTAACCAGCAAGTGCACTGGGTCGTCCAAGTAATAAACCTTACGTGAGTAAGGGTCGATCCCACGGAGATTGTTGGTATGAAGCAAGATATGGTCATCTTATAAATCTCAGTTAGGCGGATAATAATTGGTTATGGAGTTTTTGAATAATAATAATAAATCAACAGAAAATAAAGATAAAAATACTTATGTAAATGATTGATGGGAATTTCAGATAGGCGTATGAAGATGCTGTGCTCCTTCTGAATCTCTGCTTTCCTACTACCGTCATCCAATTCTTCTTACTCCTTTCCATGGCAAGCTGTATGTAGGGCATCACCGTTGTCAATGGCTACATCCCATCCTCTCATTTAAAAAGGTCCAAATGCTCTGTCACAGCACGGCTAATCATCTGTCGGTTCTCGATCATGCCGGAATATAATCCATTCATTCTTTTGCATTTGTCATCACGCCAAACAATCGCGAGTTTGAAGCTCGTCACAATCATTCAATCCCTGAATCCTACTCGGAATACCACAGACAAGGTTTAGACTTTCTGGATTCTCATGAATGCCGCCATCAATTTTAGCTTATACCACGAAGATTCTGATTAAGGAATCTAAGAGATATGCGTTCGGTCTGAGGTAGAACGGAAGTGGTTGTCAGTCACGTGTTCATAGGTGAGAATGATGATGAGTGTCACGGATCATCACATTCGTTATGGTGAAGTGCAACGAATATCTTAGAACATGAATAAACTGAATTGAATAGAAAATAGTAGTAATTGCATTAAAACTCGAGGTACAGCAGAGCTCCACACCGTTAATCTATCGTGTGTAGAAACTCCACCATTGAAAATACATAAGTGATGGTCCAGGCATGGCTGAATGGCCAGCCCCCAAAATATGATATGAATTCAAAAATAGGGAGAAGGACCCTTAGTACAATTGTAAAAAGTTCTATTTATACTAGACTAGCTACTAGGGTTTACAGAAGTAAGTAATTGATGCAGAAATCCACTTCCGGGGCCCACTTGGTATGTGCTTGGGCTGAGCTTGAGCTTTACACATGAAGAGGCTTCTTTTTGAGTTGAACGCTAAGTTGTAACGTGTTTCTGGCGTTCAACTCTGGTTCGTGACGTGTTTCTGGCCTTTGACTCTAGAATACAGATGGAACTGGCATTGAGCGCCAGTTTACGTTGTTTAATCTCAAATAAAGCATTGACTATTATATATTGCTGGAAAGCTCTGGATGTCTACTTTCCAATGCTATTAAGAGCACGCCATTTAGAGTTTTGTAGCTCCAGAAAATTTATTTCGAGTGGAGGGAGGTCAGAATCCAACAACATCAGCAGTTCTTTGTCAACCTTTTATCAGAGTTTTTCTCAGGTCCCTCAATTTCAGCCAGAAATTACCTGAAATCATAGAAAAACACACAAACTCATAGTAAAGTCCAGAAATGTGAATTTAGCATAAAAACCAATGAAAACATTCCTAAAAGTAATTGTATCCTACTAAAAACAATGCCAAAAAGGGTATAAATTATCCGCTCATCAATAAACAGGTAGGGCTAAGGTCATATGACGATTCATGAATCCTACCAATTCAAGTGTAAAAATGAAGTTCAAATAGACTTGTAAGAAGAATGCTCATGAAAGCCGAGAATCAAGGAATCGAGCATCGAACCCTCACCGGAAGTGTTTGCACTCTAGTCGCTCAAGTGTATAGGGTCGATTGTCTCAATTCTCCCCTAATCATGATTTCCAACATTTGTTTTTCATATAACAATCAACAATTATTCAATGCATGCATACATTCATCATGAGGTCTTTTCATCCGTTGTAATGGGACTAGGGTCAAGGTAGGATTGTATATGCTTAAGTGGACTAGAATTTGAATCTTTGATCAACTTAAACTTCCCACCTAACCTATGGCAACCTATACACTTTAAGTGCTAACCCAACTACCCATTCTTCACTTTTTCACATACTCATGTATTTTCTTTTGATTACCACACATATGCATTAATTTTTATTAATCTTTACTTTGGGACATTTTGTCCCCTTTTATTGCTTTTTTTTCTTTTCTTTTTCTATATTTTTTTCTTTTTCTTTATCATTTTTTTCTTTTATTTTTCACAACAAAGCATATACGAAGGCATCAATGCATATGGTTTTACATATAATTAATACATGAGCATGTACCCAATTTCCTAAATTTCCGATAGAAATACAAAACACCCTTTTAACCCCACACTTGAATGATACTCACACTCACTAGCCTAAGCTAATCAAAGATCTAAATAAAGGATATTTGTTGTTTTTTTCTTTAAGGCTTGTAATGTGCTAAATTAAAGAACAAAGTGGATTAATCGTAGGCTCAAAGTTGGCTAACAATGGTAGGTAAAAGGTAGGCTATTTAGGTAAGTGAGCTAAATGAAATGATGGCCTCAATCATAGAAATGCATGTATACATGGAATAATAGACATAAAGAATCAAACAAATCAAAGATCACAGTCATAGAAAGAGAACAATTGCACACAAGAAGGGAAAATAAGTGGTTATAAAATGTAACCCTGCAATTAGGCTCAAAACTCACAAGCTTGTGTTCTTTGCTCAAAAACCATGTTCCAAAATAAATTCTTTCAAGCAAGTTCAACAAAAATTTTTTCAAGTTGGTAGGGTGCCCTAAAACAGTTTCTTGGAAAAGAAATCATCACCCTAACCAAGTAGTCCTAATAAGAAAGAAGTGGTAAAAATGTGTACAAATTCTAACTAACATGCAACCTATCATGCAATGGAACCACTAGCTAACATTGGTGTTGAAAAAGGAAATTGTTACCCGTGGAGATCAGTCATCGACCGAACCTCCCCACACTTGAAGATTGCAGCATCCTCGGTGCATGCAAAGAAGAGCAAGGTGGATGGGTTGCTACAACTGATGAGTTTCTTCAAAAAATTGTGCGGATGACTTGTTTGTCGCCCCATTTAGAAACTTTTCCTTTTTCCCTTTTTGGTGGCCAACCTAAAAGGAGAGAAAAGGAACGAAAATTAAGCCTATAACAAAGATATCAAAGCAAATAGAACATAGGCGGGGGCTAATGCCAAATAAAATTAGGGTTCTCACTACATGTTAGCTATGCATGTAAGTGAGAAAGCAATATAGGAAAAGGGCATATCAACTAATACTTGATGCAAGAGTAAAATCAAAGCATGAGAAGCATGTTGAGCATCAAGTTCAAACAAGAATTGACACGAACAAGATTAGTGATAAGCATGAAAGCATTTGGTCCCATCCTAACTCAATGATAATGAAGTACAAAAACAAAGAATACTGAATTAGGAAGGACTAAAGCACTAATCTTGTGTGTGGAACAAATATGACCATTAATGCTACACAAGTCACAAAGCACCAAAATAATGCAAGAAATTCTCAACAATTGAGTAAGAGAATTCAACACCATTATTAAAATGAGAAACTTAGAAAATAAAATGAGAACAAGCTATAAAAACAAAATTAAAATGCAATGAATGAAAATAAGTAAATGCAATAAAAAAAATGGAAGAATAGAAAAAGAAATTTTTTTTATATGAGTATTTTAATTATTTATTTATTTATTATTATTATTATTATTATTTTTATTATCTATTTTATTTTATTTTATATTTTTTCAAGAGAGGAAAAAGAGGAAAGGTAGAAAGAAAGAAGAAGAAAAGAAGAAAGAAGAAGAAAGGAGAAAAATAGGGCGCGAATCCGCGCATAAGCGTCATGCGTGCTTATGCATGGATGCAGTAGGGACAATCCGCACGTAAGCCATTTTGATTAATCAAAATTTTGATGGTATAGAATTTCACAATAAGATCTCGTTGCAAGTATAGTTTCTAAACCAACTAAAATATTTTCATACAAAAATTTGTTTGTCAAAAGTACAAACCCCTAAAATTAATAACCGAAGTATTCAAATCTTGGGTCGTTCTCCCTAGGAATTGCAATAAAGCGTTCTTGTTATTGGTTATGAAGTATGTTTGGGGTTTTTGAGATAAGAAACAAGAATTATAAATTGCAAAAGAAACAAACTAACAATTAGAAAAGCTCTTGGCAAGGTATGAGAACTGGAAATCCTATCCTAGCTATCCTTATCAATTGTGATGAGAATTGTTCATTGCTCCTACTTAGTTAACCTCTAACCATTGAGGAAAGTCAAGTGGATGGATTACCTTGAGTCCACAAGTCCAAGCCAAATCCCAAGGAGAAGACTAGCTTTAGTGGCATTCAAGTCAATTAGCAACTTCTAATTATCAATCAACAAAAGAGTTAGATAACTCAAGAGTCACTAATTACTCAACCAAAGCCAAGAGGAACAAAACCTACCTCATAACTAGAAGATACATTTCAACAAACACATAGAAGGCAATAAAGGAAAACATTATTAATTGCATGAATTAAAGGAATCTACAACTACAAAAGCAAGAGATTAACAATAGAAAGGCAAAACAATTATGAAACAACAAAGAACTTACCAATTGCATTGAGAAGAAATGTAGATCTACAAAAGAATTCATAAATTACAACTAACAATACAAAGAAACTACAAGGGAAGTAGAATGCTACAACTACAAGGGAACAATTAAAGATGAAAAAGAAAATTAGAAGAGAAGAAGAAGTAGATCTAGATCTAAGAACTAAGAACCCTAATCTAAAGAGAAGAGAGAGCTTCTCTCTCTAGAAACTAACTAAAGCATGATGAAAACTAAACTCTTAAACTCATAAACTAACTAATTCTAAACAACCTTATCACTAAGTCTCCCATCCCCCTTCAAACCTTGGGTTAAATAGCATCAAAAATGAGTTGGATGGGGCCCAAAATATTTCAGAAATCGCCGGCCACGAGTTGCCTTTAGTGAGTCACGTGTAGCTTTCCATGTGTACGCGTACATCATGCGCACGCATCCCTAAACGTTAGGCAACTATAACAAATATTATATCATTTTGAAGCCCTGGATGTTAGCTTTCTAACACAACTAAAATCGCCTCATTTGGACCTCTGTAGCTCAAGCTATGATCGATTAAGTACGAAGAGGTCAGGATTGACAGCTTTGCGATTCCTTCATTTCTTCATGAGTTCTCCATTTCTACAAGCTTTTTTTTATCCCCTCAATCCAATCTTTGCCTCCTAAACCTAAAATCACTTAACACACATATCAAGGTATCTAATGGAATCAAGCTAAATTAAATTTAGCTATTTTAAGACCTAAAAAGTATATTTTCACTCTTAAGCACAATTAAAGGAGAATTTACAAAACCATGCTATTTTATTGAATAAATGGGAGAAAAGTTGACAAAACCCTCTAAATTCAACACAAGATAAACCCTAAAAATGGGGTTTATCAACCTCCCCACACTTAAACAATAGCATGTCCTCATGCTAAACCAAGAATGAAACAAGGGGTATGACATTTATTCAATGCAACCTATCTATATGCGTCCTCTCTAAATGAATGCAACTAAATGCAAAATGATTCTACCTACTTGGTTAAAAATAAATCAATCCTCCAAGAGCATGTATAAACAAGTAGGGATAAGGTCATATGACGATTCATGAATCCTACCAATTCAAGTGTAAAAATGAAGTTCAAATAGACTTGCAAGAAGAACGCTCATGAAAGCCAGGAATCAAGGAATCAAGCATCTAACCCTCATCGGAAGTGTTTACACTCTAGTCACTCAAGTGTATAAGGTCGATTCTCTCAATTCTCCCCTAATCATGCTTTCCAAGATTTGTTTTTTATCTAACAATCAACAATTATTCAATGCATGCATACATTCATCATAAGGTCTTTTTATAGGTTGTAATGGGGCTAGGGTCAAGGTAGGATTGTATATGGTTAAGTGGACTAGAATCTGAATCTTTGATCAACTTAAACTTCCCACCTAACCTATGACACCTATACAATTTAAGTGCTAACCTAACTACCCATTCTTCACTTTTCACATACTCATGCATTTCTTTTGATTACCACACATATGCATTGATCTTTATTAATCGTTACTTTGGGACATTTTGTCCCTTTTTATTACTTTTTTTTTCTTTTTCTATATTTTTTTTCTTTTTATTCATATATATTTTTTCTTTTTCTTTATCATTTTTTTCTTTTATTTTTAACAACAAAGCATATACGAAGGCATCAATGCATATGGTTTTACATAAAATTAATACATGAGCATGTACCCAATTTCCTAAATTCCCGATGGAAATATAAAACACCTTTTTATTCCAACCACTGTCCCAAGTTTTCCCACACTTGAATGATACTCATACTCACTAGCCTAAGCTAATCAAAGATCTAAAAAAAGGACATTTATTATATTTCGCTTTAAGGCTTGTAATGTGCTAAATTAAAGAACAAAGTGGGTTAATCGTAGGCTCAAAGTTGGCTAACAACGGTAGGTAAAAGGTAGGCTATTTGGGTAAGTTAGCTGAATGAAATGATGGCCTCAATCATATAAATGCATGTATACATGGAATAATGGACATAAAGAATCAAACAAATCAATGATCACAATCATATAAAGAGAACAATTGCACACAAGTGGTTATAAGATGTAACCACATCATTGGGCTCAAGTCTCACAAGCTTGTGTTCTTAGCTCAAAAACATGTTCCACAAATATAAAATTCAAGCTAGTTCCACAAAAAAATTTTTCCAATCAATTCGGGTGGTGCCCTATAGATAAATTCCTTGAAAAATCTCATTGTTTTGACTAGGCTTATTCTAAATGCAATATTGTGATTGAGAAATTCTAAAAAACTCCTTAGTTTATCCCTTTTTCAATTAAAACAAATTTCACGTGAAAAAAAGGTCAACTTAGGTTTCATCAATCCAAAATATTTTTCTAATCACAACCAAAAAGCTTAAACAACTATATAAAGAAAATCAAACTAAAAATATGCTATGTATCCAATCTAAAGTGCAAAATTCAACAACTAAAGTAGAAGTATGCAACAACTAAAATTAAAGTATCCATAATACTAGTATATACAATAAACCCAAAAAGTGCAAAATAAAACAAAATAACATAAACTAAGAGATAAATGTCCGAAAATGTTCACCCAAACTAGCTATCCACCGACGGCGACGACGGTAACCTCCCCACACTTAGAATGAAGCATCATCCTCGATGCTACTGCTCGGACTCCGGGTGAGGGTCAACGGTTGCATCTGGCTGCTGGGGCTGAGGCTGTGGCTCCTCTGAGGGCTGCTGTGCCTCCGGGATAGCCTGTGTCTGTGGAGGTGCCTCTGGCTGTGCCTGCTCCTCCTCGCGCTCCTCCTCCTCGGAAGCAGAAGAAGGGTCAGGAAGAGGGGGCAACTCAACGCCCAGTGCTACAAACATCTAATCTAATCTATCAAGTCATCGCATGATGTGGCGTTTACTACGCTCCATGAAGCGGAAAAGACGTTATACCAATAGATATGTTGGCTGTGGTGCTGGTGGTGGTGCTAAAGGTGCTGCTGGTGTAGACGGTCCTGCTGCAGCTGAAGAAGATGAAGGTCCAACTGCTACTGCTGCTTTGGCTCGAGCTCTAGATAGATGCCGGGATGGAGGATTTTTATTCACCCATGTCCCCCACGGAATAAAGTTCTCCTTGTCGTCGACTGAGGGTGGTGGTGACACATCATCCGGTCTCCATGGAGCATCGGCTAGCTGAGCCATCGTAGTGACCAAAGTCAGGAATGGGAGTATGCCACAGACATGTGCTCGCCACGTATATCTCCTTATCAATCAAGGAAAGTACACCTCCTTCCCCTTCATAACATATTCGATCAGGATGAGCATGTCCACCGGAATCTCAGTAAAATGTGTGATAGGCATGACATAGTGGGCAAAGATCTGCTGCCATTTCCTAGCCTTTCTCAACAGATGAGCAAACAGCATCCCCTTGGGTTTTCGATTATCAGTATCTATCTTCCAAGGGGCATCCGGGGTGGCAATAACACTCCTCAAGGCATCATAATCAAAAGTCATATAATTCATCTCCACCTCCACCTGCTTATAGGCATCTGTGGCACCGGTCTGAGGTAGACAATGGAGTGCATCCTCAATAGCAGCCTCTGTAACTAATATCTATCCACCTCGCAGGTAAACCGAATCAAGGTTGTATCTGAAGAGATTACAATAAAATTCCTTGACCCATGATGTGTTCACTCTACCCAACTCCCTATCAATAAAACCTAGACCCATCCCCTGAATACGGGTCTTAATGGATTGCCTTAAGTCGGTGGGAATGGCCAGTTTCTTCTCTATGTTGAGGTTCTTTTGCTGATAGGTCAGGAAGCAGAGCACACAGTACAGGTTAGGAAACCTGTCTGTATCGGTAGGCGGCAGTTGCTGATCTGCTTTGTCCTTCTCCGAAAGATGGTTTTTAGCATAATTGGCAAAAGGGTAAGCAGTGAAAGATTGAGGTTGCTTTATTTTCCTAGAGGTAACCTTTGCTTTTCCTCTATCAGACATCCTGAAAAATAGATATGACAGGATATAAAAAATTAAGCCAAGTAGAGGGATAGAAAGCAAGGATTGACATATGCATAAAGTGAGTCAAAAGAAAATAATTCTTGGAAGGCAAGAAACATAATTCAGAAATCAATGAAAGCCATAAACCAAGAATTCAAGCAATAATTGCACAATGCTTGTTTGTTAAGCACATTAATCGTCATACCCAAAAGAATGGAAAAAGGGTAAGTTTTAAATTAAAAAGAAGAGTCAGTTGGTTAATCAAGTTAGAAGTTAGAAAACTAGTTCAAAAATTAGTGGTACGACGGGTATTGGCTCAATCGAGATAAGTGCAGAAAATAAGGACAACAAGCACACTCATATTCATGAGGAAGATTCAGTCATTGATGATGAAATATGAATTTGGATAAAGCATATAATAGAAAGCAAGTCATCAACATGCACAAGGTCACTGAGTTTATAATAATTGGCGTTGAAAGATTGAAACATGTACTAGTGTAACCAAAAGCAAGTTGAAAATCGTTTTGAATTAAAGGGTTACACAAGTGGAATGCACCAGTTATTGCAAAAGAATGAACCATATTCAAGAAAAATGCAAGTTAAGGTCAAATGGTGAGCCTAGCATTGGCATCATTGGTCAAGTAAGTTGAAAAGTGAACCTGGACCAAGGAGTCATTTGACTTAACTTGAAAAGCAAAGACACACAAGAAGGTTCAAATTGATGAGTAGGGCAAGGGATTGTTCGACATAGAGATCCGACAAACAATTCCTTGAACTAACTTATTCAATGCAAACCACGGGAAACAAGACAAAAACGAAAATGCTAACCAAAGTAACCTGAGAATTGAACTTGGTGAAGTCAAGTAAATCTCAATTTTCAAAAGTGTCAAGTTCAATTCTAGGTAACAAGGTTAAAAACAAAACAATTTCTAGAAATTTGGGCAGCATTCCGGTAGTAAATCGGATTTTCTCAGATAACAAATTGCAGCAAAATACAAGCATATGAATCCAAAAATTACAACAAACATGAAAAGAGCAAGAACTGTATATATTCAGGCAGCATCAAACATAACCATACAATGAAAATTCAGCAAAGCAGCAGTTAAGCAATACATAGGAATCGAAAACATAGCACAGCAATATCAAGAATGTACCACAACAGCAACCACTATTCATCATAGCATGTAACATTCATAAGGTGAACAAGAACGGAGCACTTATCAGGCCTAAGATCATCTAACCACTTCCTAACTACCAAACCACAAGTATTTCTATCTAACCTACGTAAGCAAAATTAATCAACAAAGCTAACTAATATTAACAAACAAAATTAATTAAAAATAAAATAAAACATAGAAGCAGTGACGTAGGTGAAACCTGGAAGAGGAGCAGAAATTGGATTTGAAAATGAAAAAAGGTGGGAAGCGTTGCAGTGCCGCCCAGTAATGGTGGCGGTGGTTGAACTCATGGCGGCGCAGAGAATAGCGCGGAGCAGCACAGCAGAGAGTAAGGCAAAGGAACAGAATGGTGGCGTAAGGTAGAGGAGCAAAGTGATGGGTAGGGCAAAATGAGGGTGAAGGGGGCAGAATGGGGAAAGAGAAGAGAAGGGGTTGTGGTGATGGTGGGTGTCTCACTGGCGGTAATGGAGTTGCTGCGGTAATTCGGGCGAGAGCAGAGAGAAAAAACGGTGAGAGAGAGAAGGGAAGATGGAAGGCGAAGAAAAGGGAGAAAGATAGAAAAGGGGTGGTCGACGGCAGTGGGTAGTGGTTGTAGGTGGTTGTAGGAAGTGGCTATAGAGGAAGGGAGAAAGAACGTTAGAAGAGAGAAGTGGTTGAGGGACGCGAATGATTAGGGTTCTCGCGTCTCTGGGGGTTATGATTTTGAATCCATGCGTCTGTGTCCTGTACGCGTGGAATGGAGATGTGTGCATAGATGCATATGCGTAATGTGCGCGTCCGCGTGGGTGGAGAGTTGGGCCAGAAGCATAGTGTTGGCCTCGGGTTAGCACAACTCTCGGGTCATTAGTATGGATGCTGCACCAACGCATCGACGCGTACACGTCATGTACGCGTCCACGTGGGGTGCAGCTTGCGCGGGAAGCTTAATGTTAGCGCAAGGTTTGTCCAACTCTCTGGATTCATGTATGGGGCTGCAACCACGTATTGACGCATACGCGTATAGCATGCATACCCATCCTTGCCCCCTTCCTCTGTTTTTTTTTTTTCAGAAACACTAAAAACAGCTTAAAACCTCCCCTAACACTACCTACAACTCAAAACCAATGAAAAATGCAAAATTGCAAAAATCTTTTTAGCTTTTGAGGAATTTTCAAATATAGGCAAAGAAAGCTTGCCTCCCAAGCAACTAGTAAGCAAATTATTAAAACAGGTATAAGAAGAGGAAACTACCTATGATGGCAACTCAAAACACTTATTAATCAAAATCTACAAGAGAGTGGTAAGAGTTTACCATGGTGGGGTGTCTCCCACCTAGTGATGCATGAAAACTTGTCTCTCAACAAATTTCTCTTCGGCAAGTATACCGAATTGTCGTCAAGTAAAACTCACAATAGAATGAGGTCGAATCCCACAAGGATTGATTGGTCAAGCAATTTTAGTTAGAAGAATATGCTAGTTGAGCTAAACAGAATTTAGATTGAGATGCAGAAATTTAAATGACTGGAAAGTAAATAACAGAAATTAATGTGCAAAATCTTAAATGGGGATTTGGGGTAATGAGCATGAAATTAAATGGCAGAAAGTAAAGAGAATGGGTAAGATCAGAAATAGGGAAATCATTGGGTACAGGAGATGTTGCATTCTCCGGATCAAGTTCATTCTCATCTCTTCCTCAATCAATGTATTCATTGATCTCCTTGGCAATCTTAAGTCATTGGATCCCAATTCCTTGGCAATCCAATCTCTCTAAGCTTGAACAATTGCCCAATTCATTGATTTAATTGCTCATGGGAAGAGATGAAGTGTGGTCACTGATTATACCACATGTATTTCCAAATCAAAGTGTTAGGAGGATTACATGTCACTATATTCGCCCAAACCCCAATTTGGTCCAACATGAGAAAGCATTTCTAGCATGATCTCTTCATCACTTTTCCAAGACTCAAAGGAGATCCAATTATGGAGAGTTTCTTTTCCAAGACAACTAACCAATTGAATTAAGATCGAAAGCTTTCTAGTAAGATCAAGAGAAAAGAAAGAAGAAGAAGAATGAAAACTATAATTGATCCATCAAATTACAACAAAGCTCCCTAACCCAATGAAAGGGGTTTAGTTGTTCATAGCTCTAGAAATGAAAAATGATAGAAAAGAAGAATCCATGCTAAAAGTGCAGAAAAGTAAATCTATAGAGAGTAGTTCCCAAAAGTGCCAAGCTTCTCTATAGTTCAAAACTACTCCTATATATACTACTCCTCTTGATCTTCTAGTGAGTTCTTCAAGTCTTGGATGTGGGCTTTGGATCTTGAGTTGAAGCAGTTCTCATCTTTAGTGGGCCCAACTTGCAGAGAAACATGAATTAGGCCTTGGGTATTTAATAACATTTAACGTTGATTGCCATTGTGGGTTCGAGAATGTTAGTGGCATTCACTTTTTCCACTAACGTTCCAACCTCATATATTCACGTTAAATCCAACGTTAGTGGTCTTAACGTGACCACTAACGTTGCTTTCTCAAAACTTGGCTAACGTTATTGGGACTCACTTTTCCCAATAACGTTGGCTTATACCCCTTCGCAAACATTAATGGGAATCACTTTTCCCATTAACGTTGCTTAGTGCCCCTATGTTCCCACGTTAGAGTCCACGTTAGTATAGCTAACGTGACTCTTAACGTAGGTGTGATCCACCTTCGAGAGTGTTAGTGTCACTCACCTTTGTCACTAACGCTCCAAATGCCACATTCTCCACGTTGGAACTCACGTTAACTAAGTTAACGTGGCTCTTAACGTAGTAGTGATGCCACCTTCCAACGTTAGTGACAAAAGTGAGTGTCACTAACGTTGGCTCTTTGATCTCAACTCCACGTTAACTTTCACGTTAATAGTCTTAACGTGAAAGTTAACGTAGGCAATGCTAGATGGTCCAACGTTAGTGACAAAAGTGAGTGTCACTAACGTTGGCTTTTGTTTCCTCTTCCACGTTAGAGTTCACGTTAACTAAGTTAACGTGACTCTTAACGTGGATCATTGCCAAGTTCTCCAATGTTAGTGGTGTTCGCTTTTACCATTAACGTTGGAGTTCCTTTTTCTTCTACGTTAACTACCACGTTAACTTAGTTAACGTGGCAAGTAACGTGAGCTTTGGATGGCTTCGCAGGCGTTATTGGTGATCACTTTTCTCATTAACGTTGCAAGCTTTACCATTCCACGTTAGTGTTCATGTTAACTAGGTTAACGTGAATACTGACGTGGTTCTTCCTTGCTTCCTTTGACCTGAAAACAAGCAATTAAAGTGCATCAAAGCTCTAGGCAAAGTCATGAGATTATGCATCATCAATTTATCATGCAATTCTAGCAAAATACTCATGAAATTATGCAAAGTTCACAAAAGTTGCTTGAATCAAGGTGTAAGTGTAATTTCATCCAAAACTTACCTTATTCACTAAGAAAATGCATGAAACTACCCTAAAATAGTAAAGAAAAGGTCAGTGAAACTGGCCTATATGCCCTGGCATCACAACACCAAACTTAAAGCTTGCTTGTCCCTAAGCAAGTACTGAAGCATAAGATGAATGAAATGAAATAACAAGAAGATAAGATAGAAGTAGCATTCTTGGTTTATGGGGTTTCATGCGTAGCAACTTAGGTTCTTTCCCTCTAGGTTTCAAGCCTTTATCAAATCCTTAGTCACCTTCTTGATTGCATCCTTTGAGGCTTCTTTCTTATTGATCCTTCCTTCTTTTTCAAAGTTATTTTTTCTTTTTGCTAAGTGCTTTGTAAGAGGGCGACTCTTTATGATAAGCTTTTAGCCAACACTCCCAAACCAGTTGGTTTTAAGGTGCTAGGTGTTAAGACACCCCTAAGGACTTACTCCCTCAAGTCTCTTTCCCTCATACATACACACCACAGGCATATGGTTTGTTATTTTTCCTTTCTTGAGTCCTTGGTGTCCAGCACCTCTTTGGGTTACTAAGTGTTTTGTATCAAAGGTTACTTTTGATAGTGGACTTTCAGCTGATAATCCCAGATTAGTTAATCCAAGTCACCAAGTGATAATGCACTCCAAAGAGCTTATTCATCCAAGTATATCCTTTGTACATAAACACCACAGACATATGCCTCAGTTTTGAAACCCTTGATGCCTAGCATTGTTTCTTATTGTGTTTCTTTCCTTTTCACTTTTATTGCTCTTCCTCTTTTCTTATTGGGATCTTATTGTTTAGCTAGTCTCAAAGGGTGTTTTTCAAACAAATGACTTAGGATAGATAGTTGCTTTCTTTCCTTCTTTAGTGAACCAACTTAGCTTACTAATCAACCTACTACAAACATTCAAAATGCACTTCATAAAATAACTCCACTCTTGTTCTTTTCATAACATTTTCTTTTTGATTAACTTAAAGAGACAAGCATACAAGTAAGAACGGTGAAAGTGAACACTTAAGACATTAAGCTAGCACACTTAGTCTAAGCAATAAAACTTAAATGCATAATTGAAAATCCTAAACTACCATGGAAGCATGTTCTATTTCATACATGATTTTCCTTATTTAAAGCTTTGAAAAAGATAAACTAAGAAGGAACTTCACCACCTTTCACTTATTGGTATGCTCATGTTCTTCTGCTCCCTTGGGATTCTCCTTGATTACTTGAGTCTCCATTCCCGTTGCGCTTCCCCATCAGCTTTTTCCAGAAACCGGCATCCTCCATCTTCTTCTTTAATGCTTCCTTTTGCTGTTTCACCTTCCCCTCTTCTTGTTCTATTAAGTTCTTGCGAACTTCCTCATAACTTGGGATGTCGGGGTGCAAGTGATGCATGTGCTCAGTCATATAGTTTAACCTTGCCTGAGTGTTGATGCTGAATTCTTCTCGATGCAGTTGCCTTCCTTCATTTAGCACGCTGAATTCGTTGAATGCTTTCATTTGATTCATCTGGCATTGATTGAGTTTCTAGAGGCGTTTATCTTGGCTTTTTTGCCTTTCAGACACTTGATTGAGGGCTTGAGTAAGCTGGGAGTAGTGCTCTTGTTGCTGCTCCATTAACTGTTTCTGCCGTTCCCTTTGTTGATTCATCCAATTTGTTAGCATTTCCTCTTGACGATCCATTCTCTGAGATTGAAATTGCAGTTGTTGTTCTTGTCCTTCCATGTATATTCTTGATAAATCATCAATGGCTCCTCGGATGTGACCCAAATTGATGTTGGTTGGGTCATAATACCCTTCTTGATGATGTTCTGTTGGTTGGGTTTCTTCTTGGATAGGTTCTTCCTCTTGTGCTTCTTCTGATGCCCTCTTCCTTAGATGGGGTCTTTTCTGCTGTTGAGCTGGAGTCACATGGGTTATGTGTTGGAGTGTAAGTGATCTCCCAAGACCTACCCAAGTTGGATTGCTATCTTCAAAGACAACCTTAGCTTTCATGCATAATCTAAGGATGGTGTTGGGGTACCAAAGTCTAGCGCCCGAGTCTTTCTTCTCGGCTGATTCTTGAATTCCTTCAGCTATAATTTCATGCACATTGATGCTTCCACCCCTTATTAGACAATATACCATGGTGGCTCGATCAATATTGACCTCAGAATTGTTTGCGGCTGGAAGGATAGATCGTCTCACAAGCTCAAACCATCCCTTGGCTTCTGGGATGAGGTCTCCTCTCCTGATGAACCGGGAATATCTTTCCCAGTCAGATCCCACGATGCATATGTCACCTACAATTTCTTCCAATTCATCATTGTCGGGGCCATTGTTCATTCTTTCTTGGTACCCGAGCTCAACAAATTGTGGTGATTTTAGATGAAGAGTTCTAATTATAGCATTTGGGCTGAAATCTACCTCTGTTCCTCTTACATAGCTTTTGAAGGTGGAGGTTATGGTCTTGTCTTCTCTAACCACATTTGCATAAAATTCCCTGATGAGAGTTGCATTTACCCTTGCTTCCGGGTTAGTGAGCTTTTGCCAACCCCTTTTCTCAATCTTCTCCCGAATTTGTGGACATTCATCTTCATCGAACTGGAATGTTGATTCGGGCAGTATCTTCTTGTCCTTTATTCGTTCGAACTCGAGCTCATGGAAGGCTGTTTTGAATCTCCCGGCGTCAAAGGAAGGCTGCTCCATGGGTTCCTTTCCTCTTCGCCTTTTGGAACTTGATGATGCCATGAGTGAGATTTGATTTGCGAAGATAGTAAACATTAGGGGTTTGAAGATAGAATTCGGTTGGGTTAAGGCAGAATGTGTTTTGGAGAAATGTGTTTTGAGATAAGGAAGAGAAGTGGGTTGGATGAATATTTGAGGGGGACTAGAATGGTGATGGTTCTTTATATAGGCTGGTGGTGATAGTTGAATGGTGTAGATCAATGGCACGGCCTTGATAGTGAACGGTTGGGGTTTGGTGCAAGGTGAGCACAAGGATTACCTCCTTTATGAGGTCTTGGTTCGGTCTTCGAAATGATCTATTCCCAATGTTGCATGGCAATACTTCCAAGGACCTTCCCCATGAAGACAAGTGTGAAATTTCCTTGGCCGAATCTCCCTTCTTCAATTGCCCCATCAAGTACCATCAATGTACTTTTTGATTCCCTATATACGAAAAGAAAATGTAATGGGTTATTTGAAATTTTTGGTGGGAAAAATTTGTTAACTAACAAAATATTTATTTTTCTTTTGTTTTTACATGACTAAATGCTTTCCATTAATGTAAATCAATCAACCATTAAGCTTTCCATGCATGCACGTTGGTACACCAAACTTGTTTGTGATCACATGGTGCAACAAGTTTGGGGAATAAATCTTCCTCATAGGTGTGTTCAAACCTCACTTGATGTGCTTTGAACACCAAACTTATCATGTACTATACATTGCATGTAGAGGAGCTTTATATTAGTTGTCAAAATTGATTTGAAATTCCATGGAAATTGCCTTATTACTATTATTAGAGATTTAAGAAAAGAGGTATAGAACATGGGTTGCCTCCCATGAAGCGCTTCTTTAACGTCATTAGCTTGACGGTTGACCCTTGTTAGGGTGGTTGGTGGTGCTTGAAATCCTCTCCTCTTGCAGTAAACCTATGTCCATTGGCTTTGTTGATAAGCTCCATATGCTCCAAAGATAAGATTTTGTGATAGTGTACACAGGAGGCAGCTGAGATGGAATAGTGGGGAGGTGAGGTGGTATAGATGGAAAGTATGTAGAGATCACTTCATCACCTGGCGAGAAATTTTCTGTAGGAATTTTCTTATTTCTCCATCTCCTTGGGACTTTCTTCTTTGTATCTATTGATGCTTGCTTGTTCTCTATAGTTCCTTTCTTTAAGGGAGCATTGTTGTTTTCTCTGCATGAATCTGGTGGTTCTGGTTCCCTTTGGATTACCTTTGAATGAGGTTATTCTTTAATGCATGGTTTCCCGACTAATGGGGTTTCCAATTGTGTTATTTGTGCCTCACTGCTTGCTTCTTGCATCAGTGCTTCATTCTGCTCTTCTCTTGATTCCTTGTTCTTTTGACTTGATTTCTGTGAGAGGTTGAAAATATTGAAAGTGAACTGCTCATCATGTATTCTCAGCACTAGCTCTCCTCGCTCTACATCTATGAGTGCTCTTGCTGTGGCTATGAATGGTCTTCCCAGAATGATGGAATAAATAGAATTCTCATCCATTTCCAGAACAACAAAATCTGTGGGAAGATAGTAGCTCCCAACCTTAACCAGCACATTTTCAACCACTCCTATTGCTTGTTTTTGAGTTTTGTCAGCCAATCTGATAATTACATCAGTAGAAGTTAGTTCATTGATTTGGAGCTTCTTCATGAGGGAGAGAGGCATTAAGTTGATGCTTGCTCCCAAGTCACAAAGCCCTTTGTCAATCATTGTTTCTCCTATGGCACAAGGAATGTGGAAACTCCCTGGATCCTCCTTCTTTGTGGGTGGCCCTGGTTGAATGAAAGCACTGCAATCCCTGTTCATTTTTATTGTTTGTCCACCCTTCAATGGACTTTTTCTGGCTAGTAGCTCCTTTATATACTTGATGTAGAAAGGCATTTGCTGGAGAGCTTTAATAAATGGTATATTTACATCAAGAGATGCAAACATATCAAGGAACCTTGAGTACATTCTTCCTGCTACACCACCTTTAAGCCTGTCGGGAAAAGGTGCATATGGGTTCAACACCTCGTTCTTCTTGAGCTCTTCCTTGGATGTAAGTTGAGTTGTATAGCTTCCTTCCTCCTGGCTTTCCTTTTGGTTATTTTGGAGGTGTTCTACTCCATTCATACTCCCTTCATTACTTATGGTTATCATTTTGCATTCTTCCCATCTCACCTTCTTTGTTTCTCCTCTTGGATTCTTCTCTGTATCACTGGGGAATCCATCCGTGGGTTTGGGAATTTGTTGAGATAAATACCCTACTTGGGACTCCAATCTCTTGATGTTTTCTCCTTGGTTCTTGATATTGGCTCGCACTTCTTCCTTAAACACTTTGTTGTCTTGGACTTCTCTGTATAAGTTTTCAAGCAGAGCTTCAATCTTTGAGAGCCTATCATCTGTTGATGATGGTGGGTTGAGAATAGGTGGTTGAGAAGGTGGGTTAGATGGATGTTGGTAATATCTCTGTGAGGTGTTTTAATGAGTAGCATTGTTGTTGGAGTTGAGGTTGTGGTGTCTCTGATCTTGCCCTTGGTCTTGTTGGTTTCCCCATCCAAAGTTGGGGTGATTTCTCCATCCAGAGTTGTAAGTTTTGGAGTATGGATCATAGACTTGTCTAGGTGAATTTCCAACATAGTTGGCTTGCTCCCAGTCACCTTCTTCTCCTATGTTTACTCCTTCTTGGGCTGATGATGAGGTGATGGCTGCTGCAACTTGGTTCTCCTCCACCTTCTTGGTAAGATCTGCTAGCTGCTTGGTGATCATCTTGTTTTGAGCTAACAATGCATACATGTGGTTCAACTCCATTACTCCTCTAGTGTTACTTCTTTCGGAGGTATAGAAGTAGTCATTTTTAGCAACTGTTTCAATGACATCTATGGCTACTTCAATGGTTTTCTTCTTGTTTAGAGAGCCTCCTGATGAATGATCCACAGCCTTCTTTGACTCATAGGAAATACCTTCATAGAAGATGTGAAGTTGAACCCACTCATTAAACATCTCTAGTGGGCATCTCCTTGTTAGGTCTTTGAATCTCTCCCATGCTTCATAAAGTGTCTCACCATCTTGTTGTCTAAAAATTTGTACCTCAGTTCTTAGCCTATTGATCCTTTGAGAAGGGCAAAATTTTGCTAAAAACATGTTCACCACTTCTTCCCAATTAGTTAAGCTTTTCTTTGGGAAGGATTCAAGCCATTTGGATGCCTTGTCCCTGAGTGAAAAAAGGAACAAGAGCAACCTATAGGCATCTGGATGGACTCTATTGGACTTCACTGTGTCACAAATCCTCAAGAAGGTAGTTAAGTGTTGGTTAGGATCTTCTTGAGCACCTCCTCCAAATGAGCAATTATTTTGCACAAGAGTGATGAGCTGGAGTTTTAGCTCGAAATTGTTGGCATGTACGGTAGGCTTCTGAATGCTGCTTCCACAGTTTCCTGCATTAGGATTGATATAAGATCCTAAAACTCTCCTTTCTTGCCTAGCCCAGTTTGCATGGCCTTCTCTGACATGATTATGAGCTTCTTCTTCATGAATGTTCTCCAAATTCTCTTCCATGTTGGGTTCAAAATACTCTTTTTCTCTTTCCTCAACACCAATAATCCTTTTTCCTCTTGCTTCCCTTCTTAGTCTCCAAAGGGTTCTTTTAGGTTCTGAATCAAAGGATGTTGAAACCCCCTCTCTTCTCCCTGTCATACAACAAACAGATTGCACAACAGGAGATAAAATGAAAAAACTATTCTTGTTAGAGTAATTGTTAGTGTGAGTGATGCAAATTATCAAACAGTTAGTGGGTTAGTGAGCAGAATTGTAATCAAAGGAGGAAAGAATGAAATATAAAAGAGGGTGCAGGGGGTGAGGAAGAAATTAAAATAAACTAAAAGAAATTAACTGAATAAACTAAACAGAAAGAAAAATGCTCAATCTAGTGTTCTTCAAACTTAATCATTCTTGATTCAAAATCAATCCCCGGCAACGGCGCCATAAACTTGATACATAAAAACTTGTCTCTCAACAAATTTCCCTTCGGCAAGTATACCGAATTGTTGTCAAGTAAAAATCACAATAGAGTGAGGTCGAATCCCGCAAGGATTGATTGGTCAAGCAATTTTAGTTAGAAGAATATGCTAGTTGAGCTAAATAGAATTTAGATTGAGATGCAGAAATTTAAATGACTGGAAAGTAAATAACAGAAATTAAAGAGCAAAATCTTAAATGGGAATTTGGGGTAATGAGCATGAAATTAAATGGCAGAAAGTAAAGAGAATGGGTAAGATCGGAAATGGAGAAATCATTGGGTTCAGGAGATGTTGCAATCTCTGTATCAAGTTCATTCTCATCTCTTCCTCAATCAATGCATTCATTGATCTCCTTGGCAATCTTAAGTCATTGGATACCAATTCCTTGGCAATCCAATCTCTCTAAACTTGAACAATTGCCCAATTCCTTGATTTAATTGCTCATGGGAAGAGATGAAGTGTGGTCACTGATTATACCACATGTATTTCCAAATCAAAGTGTTGGGAGGATTACATGTCACTATATCCGCCCAAACCCCAATTTGGTCCAACATGAGAAAGTATTTCTAGCATGATCTCCTCATCCCTTTTCCAAGGCTCAAAGTAGATCCAATTATGGAGAGTTTCTTTTCCAAGACAACTAACGAATTGAATTAAGATTGAAAACTTTCTAGTAAGATCAAGAGAAAAAAAAGAAGAAGAAGAATGAAAACTATAATTGATACATCAAATTACAACAGAGCTCTCTAACCCAATGAAAGGGGTTTAGTTGTTCATAGCTCTAGAAATGAAAAATGACAGAAAAGAAGAATCCATGCTAAAAGTCCAGAAAAGTAAATCTATAGAGAGTAGTTCCCAAAAGTGCCAATCTTCTCTATAGTTCAAAATTACTCCTATATATACTACTCCTCTTGATCTTCTAGTGAGTTCTTCAAGTCTTGGATATGGGCTTTGGATCTTGAGTTGAAGCAGTTCTCACCTTTAGTGGGCCCAACTTGCAGAGAAATATGAATTAGGCCTTGGGTATTTAGTAAGATTTAACGTTCATTGCCATTGTGGGTTCGAGAACGTTAGTGGCAATCACTTTTTCCACTAACGTTCCAACCTCATATATCCACGTTAAATCCAACGTTAGTGGTCTTAATGTAACCACTAACGTTGCTTTCTCAAAACTTGGCTAACGTTATTGGGACTCACTTTTCCCAATAACGCTGGCTTATACCCCTTCGCAAACATTAATGGGAATCACTTTTCCCATTAACGTTGCTTAGTGCCCCTATGTTCCCACGTTAGAGTCCACGTTAGTATAGCTAACGTGACTCTTAACGTAGGTGTGATCCACCTTCGAGAGCGTTAGTGACACTCACCATTGTCACTAACGCTCCAAATGCCACATTCTCCACGTTGGAACTCACGTTAACTAAGTTAACGTGGCTCTTAACGTAGTAGTGATGCCACCTTCCAACGTTAGTGACAAAAGTGAGTGTCACTAACGTTGGCTCTTTGATCTCAACTCCACGTTAACTTTCACGTTAATAGTCTTAACGTGAAAGTTAACGTAGGCAATGCTAGATGGTCCAACGTTAGTGACAAAAGTGAGTGTCACTAACGTTGGCTTTTGTTTCCTCTTCCATGTTAGAGTTCATGATAACTAAGTTAACGTGACTCTTAACGTGGATCATTGCCAAGTTCTCCAACGTTAGTGGTGTTCACTTTTACCATTAACGTTGGAGTTCCTTTTTCTTCTACGTTAACTACCACGTTAACTTAGTTAACGTGGCAAGTAACATGAGCTTTGGATGGCTTCGCAGGCGTTATTGGTGATCACTTTTCTCATTAACGTTGCAAGCTTTACCATTCCACGTTAGTGTTCACGTTAACTAGGTTAACGTGAATACTAACGTGGTTCTTCCTTGCTTCCTTTGCCCTGAAAACAAACAATTAAATTGCATCAAAGCTCTAGCCAAAGTCATGAGATTATGCATCATCAATTTATCTTGCAATTCTAGCAAAATACTCATGAAATTATGCAAAGTTCACAAAAGTTGCTTGAATCAAGGTGTAAGTGTAATTTCATCTAAAACTTACCTTATTCACTAAGAAAATGCATGAAACTATCCTAAAACAGTAAAGATAAGGTCAGTGAAACTAGCCTAGATGCCCTGGCATCACCTAGCACTTTTGGTTTAAGTCGACATTTGGGAAGCTCTTTGTCAAGGTGGCTTATGCTTGTACTCATCCTTGAATCTCCAAGGATCTTTACTTTTCGATTGGTTGTCAGAAATTCCAACCATCTTCACCAAGCTTGGCTGAAGTTCTACCCAAGATATGAGCTCCCACAGTTGGTCTTCATGCTTCGATCTGGGATCCCATATCTTGTTTTCACACCCGTCTTCAAGTTGATCGTCATGATTTTTCCATTCGGGTGGTTGACACATAGAATTCTCTTTAGCACACCAAAGTCTCCTCCTAGACCCACACAAAGTAGCATTCTTCCAATCATGGTCCCTATGCTTTGAAAGTTGGACCTTAATGAGCCTTATACCACATTTCCGACTACTATATAACTCCCTTTTACTTTTAGTTCTATAAAGAGCTCTAAGTTGCCCATCCGTTTCAATCCAACCAAATTCAAGTGAGAAAGTGGAGCTTAAGGGTAAGAATTTTACCCACTTGAATTTTGTGTTGGCTACTGAATTAGGAAGAGGAACTTCCCCACACTTAGATAGTGCGAGGTCTACTCCCTTATGCTCTTCCTTAGTGATTTCCACCGCCTGACAACTGTCTTCAACTTCTCCTTGCTCGGTAACTTCTTCCAATTCCTCTTCATCATTAATCAAGTCAAACTTTGGAGGTTGTGTGAAATCTACTTCAACGTGGGCTTCACATTCATTGGAAGAGTCTTCAACAAGGTCACCAATGTTACTTGATGGGGAGTTGTCTTCAATAACTTCAACTTCAAATTCCATGGGGAAGGATTCCATTTTAGATAAGAATTCATTAATGATGGAATCTTCCTCTTGATTACCCTCTTCAAAGCCTCCAACTATGATATGCTTCGGAGGTAGTTGAAGTTCCCATGGTGGTTTCGCATCTCCTAAATCTTCAACCACTTATTCCTCTTCTTCAACAATCATGGCTTCCTCCAATTGTTCCAATACAAAATCAAATTCCTCATTCTCCACCAGATTTTCCAATCTCTCCTTCATGCTATGTTCTTCTTTTGATCCTTCACATGTGGCAATGGAAGTGCCTTGAGCGCATAGGTATTGGGAGGCTAAAGTTTTTACTACCTTCATCGAGGTGACCATGGATTCTTGTACCTCCCTTTTCATCTCTTCTTGCTCTTGAATGAATAAAGTGAGAGAATCATCCATCAAGGCTTGGGATGGATTGGAGGGTTCATCATTTTATAGGGAGGATTCATAATGGTATGAAGGTGGTTCTTGGGAGTAATTGTGATAGAATTGTGGCGGTTCTTCTATGTATGGTTCATGTGACTCATAAGGTGATTCGTAAGGTGAATAAGGATTAGGGTCATATGATGGTGTTTGGTAAAAAGGGAGTTGTGAGTATGGTTGAGGGCTATGTTGAGGAGGTGGTCCATAGGCATGTGGTGATGGTTGGTGACACGTACAATAAGGGCTACTGCATCTATTAGATTGATATGCATTAGGATTAGAGTTATACCTATATGAGACCGGAGGTTGTTGCCAATAGGAGTGATCAATTCCTTGAGGCTCTTCCCATCTTTGATCGTTCCATCCTTGATACATGCTATCATTGAGGTTCACAATTCCTACAACACAATCAGAACCAAACTCATAGCCAAGAGGGTGAGAATTCATAGTGGGAAAATGAAATAAAACTATCAAAGTCCTAAAAACTAACAAAAGCTAGCAACAAACAAAAGACACACATATTCACAATATTCACATATATACAATAACCAATAACAAGGCACACAATTGCCGATTCCTCGGCAACAGTGCCATTTTGATGATTCGAAATTTTGATGGTATAGAATTTCACAATAAGATCTCGTTGCAAGTATAGTTTCTAAACCAACTAAAATCCTTTCATACAAAAATTTGTTTGTCACAAGTATAAACCCCTAAAATTAATAACCGAAGTATTCAAACCTCGGGTCGTTCTCCCTAGGAATTGCAATAAAGCGTTCTTGTTATTGGTTATGAAGTATGTTTGGGGTTTTTGAGATAAGAAACAAGAATCGTAAATTACAAAAGAAATAAACTAACTAGAAAAGTTCTTGGTAAAGTATGAGAACTGGAAATCCTATCCTAGCTATCCCTATCAATTGTGATGAGAATTGTTCATTGCTCCCACTTAGTTAACCTCTAACCATGGAGGAAAATCAAGTGGATGGATTTACTTGAGTCCACATGTCCTAGCCAAATTTCCAAGGGAAAGACTAGCTTTAGTGGCATTCAAGTCAATTAGCAACTTCCAATTATCAATCAACAAAAGATTTAGATAACTCAAGAGTCACTAATTACTCAACCAAAGTCAAGAGGAACAAAACCTACCTCATAACTAGAAGAAACATTTCAACAAACACAAAGAAGGCAATAAATGAAAACATTATTAATTGCAAGAATTAAAGGAATCTACAACTAAAAAAGCAAGAGATTAACAATAGAAAGGCAAAAGAATTATGAAACAACAAAAAACGTACCAATTGCATTAAGAAAAAGTGTAGATCTACAAAAGAATTCATAAACTACAACTAACAATACAAAGAAACTACAAGGGAAGTAGAATGCTACAACTACAAGGGAACAATTAAAGATGAAAAAGGAAATTAGAAGAGAAGAAGAAGTATATCTAGATCTAAGAACTAAGAACCCTAATCTAGAGAGAGGAGAAAGCTTCTCTCTCTAGAAACTAACTAAAGCATGATGAAAACTAAATTCTCAAACTCATTAACTAACTAATTCTAAACTCCCTTATCACTAAATCTCCCATCCCCCTTCAATCCTTGGTTTAAATAGCATCAGAAATGAGTTGGATTGGGCCCAAAATGCTTTAGAAATCACTGGCCACGAGTTGCCTTTAGTGAGTCATGTGCAGCTTCCCACGCGTACGGGTACATCACACGTACACATCTTTAAACACAAAGAAACTATGACAAATCTTATATGATTTTGAAGCCCTGGATGTTATCTTTTCAATGCAACTTGAATCGCCTAATTTGGATCTCTGTAGCTCAAGTTATGATCAATTAAGTGCAAAGAGGTCAGGATTGACAACTTTGTGATTCCTTCATTTCTTCATGAGTTCTCCATTGCTGCATTCTTTTTCTTCAATCCCTGAATCCAGTCTTTGCCTACTAAACCTGAAATCACTTAAATAACATATCAAGGCATCTAATGGAATCAAGGTGAATTAAATTTAGCTATTTTAAGATCTAAAATGCATGTTTTCACTCTTAAGCACAATTAAAGGAGAATTTACAAGACCATGCTATTTTATTGACTAAATGGGAGAAAAGTTGACAAAACCCTCTAAATTCAACAAAAGATAAACCCTAAAAATGGGGTTTATCATAACTAAACCATAACAAATGAAAATAGGCGACTAACTTAAGAATCTTCGGTCTAACTATATACCCCCTTTCCAAATCCTGCAAACCTCCCAACCGCCAACAGTAATGGAAAAGCAAACACAAGTATATCAAGCAAAGAATGCACAAGTAGGAAGTAGATAAGGCAATTAGGCAATTAGCAAGTAATGATGCAATCAATTAGGCATTCCAAACAAATCACATATAATGCATATGATGCATGCCTGTCCTAGTGGCTGATGAGTTTCATCTATCGGTTATAAAGCCAACCCGATAAGTCTTGGTAGCTAACCATTGGAATGTCCCTCTGTCGAGCATCCTCAACTCGAGTTATCCACAAACATGATTATAATATATAATCCAACACTTTCACTGGTCTATATTTACGGGGGCGAGCTCATCCGGAACTTTTACAGTGTCCGGCCACACTTACGACATAGGGTCAACATAGTATCGAGCCTCCACCTGGAGCACGTGCTGGCTAGCCACTGCTTTCACCCAGAAAAAATTGTATCTCAGATAGGTGGAGTGCAAACAATCATAATATCAACAATTCAATTGAGGATATATGCATTAAATCACAGCCATACATTAATATTCATCTCAGCCATCTGGCTTTCAAATCATAGTACATAATCTGCCATAATCACCATCATACACCGTCATTCGGCTCATAACATGCTCAGCCATTCAGTTCATCTCATATACAGAACTCCACCACCCTCCTCAACAACTCGTATCATCATCATTCATCATATTCATCATAACATCCTTTTTCTTCACCCATAAATTACTCTTTTCTCTAGCCTTCTCTTAATCACTAGGAATTCTATACCAATTTAAGGTTTAAGGGATGAATTTGGGGGTTTATAAGCGTGAAATAACATCTCAGAAGGTTACGAGCTTGTTGGGAAAGTGAAGAGCTTGGGAACAAAGTTTTGGAAAAGAACTGGGTCGCGTGCGTACGCACAGGGATGTGCGTGCGAACGCCCAGGAATATTTTTTAAACATGTCCATACGCACAAAAAGCAAAATCTTAAGGGTGGCGTGCGCGCACAACGTGTGCTAATGCCACCATCAGTGTGCCATTCCCAACGTGTGCGTGCGCACAGGCTTGTGCGTACGCACAGCTCGAAATCCTTCGTTGGTTGCGCGTGCGCACAGGGCGTGCTAGCGCTACCACTAGCAGTCATGTCTTCGCCAAGTGTGCATGCGCACAGGGTTGTGCGTGCACATACAAACTAGAAATCACAAATTCTACAGAAGTTGCAGAATTCAGATTTTTGGCCCAAACTTCCAACGATCATATCTCCTTCCACAAAATTCGGATTTCCACCAAATTTAAATCATTTTAAAGCTTATAAAATTATCTTTCTATTGATATAAAAATCATCAAATTTTGAAAACAATTTCTCAAGATATGATCTGTTGAAGTTCATCAAAATTCTATTTTTACCAAAACTCATAAACTCCCCATTTTCAAAACTTACTCTTACCATTCCATACCAAATCAACCCAAAACTCAACAATTCCAGTCATCAATCGTTTCCATGCCCTTTTTAGTCATCAATCCCCAATTACATCATATTTAGCTAATTATCAGTTTAACAAGTTCCATATCATAATTAACATTTCATATCTCAATCTCCAACAAATATTCAACTCATCAATCACCTTATATACACATATACACACATCAATATTACACTTCTATCATGCTCATCAATAAGAGCCTTAGACAATATCATCAACCAAGAATATTAATCCACATCACATGCCATATTTTGTGCTTCACTAACCAATACAACCACACACAATCATTTACACCATCATTCATACATATCTAATTCAATCCAAATTACTCAACAACTACATCAACATTCCAAAGCCCTATCCTAGGGTCACTAGCCTACGTTTTCACACCACATTACATTTTAGATATAGAAAACTGAAACCATACCTTGGTCGATTCCCGTCCCACCTGGAACACTCTTAAATTCAACTTCTAAGGTTTCCAAACTCCAACAGATTTTCCAAGCTTAGGCCTCCACACCAAAGCCTCCAAAATCAATAATCAAGCTCCAAAACACACATATACAATGCCTAAGCCACAATATCACACCCAAACACAATAACTTAATCACTAAAACACAAAATCCCAAGTCTTTAGCTTAGGGTTGAGAATCTCACCTTACCCAAAGACCAAGAGAGCTAGAGCAAGCCTTCCCTTCACGTTAATTTGATCCTATAACACAAAAGAGCTCAAAATCTCAACATTTTGCCCATGGAACTCGAAACTAAGGGCTGGAATTTGAAGAAGAAAACTTAGCTTATCTCAAGATTGATTGTATGGATTTTTTAGAGCTTGACACCGCGGTCACGTGGCCATAAACGGTGCGTTAATCGGAGCTCTGGATCAAAAGTTATCAACAATTGAAGTTGGTAGTGAATAGGAAAAAGGGTTTTCAATCCTCCCCATTTCCCTTTCTTTGTGCAGCGTGTGTGTGTTGTTTTGGGCAGAAGAGAGCTGAGCTCTCATTAATAAATGAGGCTTGGCTGGGCCCTTGGGCCCAACTTGGGTCCGGTTGGCCCGGTTTGGCCCGTTTGGCTCAATTTTGGGCCAATTTCTTTAAAATTGGTGTCAAAATTCTCATTTAAAATTTCTCTACCACATTAAACCATAAAAATCTCATTTCTTACTTTCTAGAATATATTTAGTTTATGGGTTAATTAGCCATTAATTAACTGGATTTTACATTCTACCCACCTAAATGAGAATTTTGCCCACAAAATTCAGATTTAGTTACCTGAGAACAAGTGTGGGTAGTCTGCTCACATTTCTGACTCAAGCTCCAAGTCGGGCTCCTCAGCACCGGCTCGATTCCATGCCACTTTTACTAATGGAACCCTTTTCCGTTCAACTTCTTAATACTCATGTCATCAATCTTGACCAGAGTCACCGGCAGAGTCCAATCTTCTCTTAACTGAACCGATTCAGGTTCTAACACATGGCTAGCATCAGGAGTATACCTCCGAATCTACAACACGTGAAACATGTCGTGCAGCTTTGAAAGGTGAGGCGGTAGAGCCATCCGATACGCCACCGGTCTAACCCTCTCGAGAATCTGAAACGGACCGATGTATCGAGGATTCAGCTTCTTCGTCTTAATCGCTCTACCTACTCCAGTTATTGGAGTAACCTTAAGGAAAGCACGGTCTCCTTCCTCAAACTCTAAGAGCTTCCACCTCTAATCGGCATAACTCTTCTGACGGCTCTGAGCCGTGAGCATCCTATCTCTGATTTTCTTAACTTGCTCGGTAGTCTCAGTTATCAATTCTGGCCCAGTCAAACCGTTTTTCCCCCGGCCTTATACCAGCATAGAAGAGGTTGGCATTTCCTCCCATACAGAGCCTCATACGAAACCATTCAAATGCTCGCATGGTAGCTATTGTTGTACACGAACTCCACCAGCGGCATATACCGATCCCAGCTTGCCGGTTGGTCCAAAACACAAGCCCTGAACACATCTTCCAAAGTTTGGATCGTCCTTTCAGATTGACAATCTGTTTGAGGATGGTAAGTTGTACTTAAGCTCAAACGGATTCCAAAAGCTTTTTGAAATGCACCCCCGATCCTTGAAGTGAAATAGAGATCTCTGTCAGAAATTACAGTAGTAGACACACCATGAAGTCTCACAATCTCCTTGATATACAAGCGCACTAACTCCTCTAGAGTACAAGTCATCTGAATGGGTAAGAAGTAAGCCGACTTTGTCAGCCGGTCCACAATTACCCAAACAGCATCAAAACCGATTCTAGTCCTTGACAATCCCGACACAAAATCCTTCGCAATGCTCTCCCACTTCCATTGCGGGATCCCTGAAGGTTGTATCGTCCCAGAAGGTCTCCGGTGTTCAATCTTCACCTTTTGACAAGTTAAGCACTTTGAGATATATTGCACTACATCATCCTTCATACCAGGCCACTAGAACATAGCCTTTAAGTCATGGTACATCTTAGTACTCCCAGGGTGAACAAAAAATATGCTTTTGTGCACTTCTTTCAAGATATCCTGTCGCAAAGCCCCAACATCTGACACAATAATCTGACCAAGCACATCTGCCACAACATTCACCTTCTCCGGATGGTAATTCAACTTAAAATCGTAGTCTTTCAGTAACTCCATCCACCTCCTCTGTCGCACATTAAGCTCTTTCTGATCAAAGAGGTATTTCAGGCTCTTATGATAAGAGAAAACTCGAAACTTAACCCCATAGAGGTAATGCCTCCACACCTTTAGCGTAAACACAACTGCAGTGAGTTCCAGGTCGTGCGTTGGGTAATTAACTTGATGAGGTCTCAACTGTCGTGAGGCATACGCCACCACATTTCGGTGCTGTATCAGCACGCACCTTAGACCTTTTGCTGAGGCATCACAATACACCTCGAATGGTTCATTCGGCTTGGGTAACAAATGCACCTTTAACATATAGATCTGAAAGAACACCAAGCTTTTTCGCATTCAGGCATCCATATAGATGGTACACTCGAGCGTGTTAACTTGCTCATAGGTATTACAGTCAATAAGGATTCAAAGCTCCACAATTTCTTTTAATGTCTCATACTTACAAGCTTCATCTCCTGCGTCCAAAAGTATCGCTTTAAGGAACAACAGCGCCTCGATGGTTACAGTTAGGATTCATATGCGATATTAATATAAGTTTGAGTTGATTTTCAGAAAGGCATTATGATCGAAAGACGAATGATCACTATGAACGGTGTTCGTGAGGAGTTAGAAAGAAAATCTTGTATACGGTGAAACAGAGTTATACCAGAATAATGGAATGCACAAGGAGAGGAACCTAGGTACACCTCAATAAAAGTTCAAATTAAGGACCCTTTTGGTAGGAAGAACAAAGCGTATAGAGTCAAAGGAATCTTAGCTGACTTTGAAGGATACGGTTTGTTAATAGGAGAAGTTCTATTCAAAATGAACTCTCAAGGTTTAAGGATTACGTGATTATACCGGGACAAGCTGAAACTCATCTTGGAAGAAACAAGGTTCATGCGCATCAAGAGTACCACTAGAAAGATGATTTAGTCATTTAAGAAGAACTCCGGATAGAGTTTTAATGCAAGTTTCAAAAGGAAGATTAGATCGGGTTACAAGGATTTGTTGGCACATTTCTTCTCGTATAAAGTCCACCGTCGTCCTCTCCCTCTTTACTGGCATAACGAGCGCTTTTCACAAGATAACACCTAGTTGGACAATTCTTTCTTCCAGTACTCCCTTCAACTCAATCCTAAGTTCTACTGATTGTAATGGTGTTTTCACTTGTGGTGCAATCAACCACTGATCCGGCTTTCGGCACGAGTCTATCACAAGCTCACTCTCTCTTTGAGATGGAAATTCGGGTACACCTTCAAGAGTTGTCTCGAAAACTTTCTCGTAGTAGAAAGTTAGTCTCATCTTCACACGCCTCTTAGCAATTAACAGCAAAAGGTTGAATTCGCTCTATTCCTCTTCCTCCAATTTTTATCGTCACTAGATTTCAAACAATAACTTCGCGTACCCCTCAACACTCCTCATTCTTGAGATATAATCCAACCTGATTTCGCCATGACACTTTGATCCTTATCCTTCAAGAGCTTAGCCACTACCTTAAGTTAACTAGATATTACCCCGTCTTCACAAAAAATAGTCTTCGGCTAGTCATCGACTTGGACTTCACGATTATCAAAACTTATCATGTGTCACAAATGATCCTTACATATTAATGGTATGCAAGGTAGTTAAAGATTCAACTGCTAATTTGCAATTACCTCGGGTCTGAGAATCAGATTCAGTTGCATCCTGGCCTTCTCTATATCGATAGATCCAAGACATATGCCCTGGTCTCCCGCACCTGTAACATATGTCTAGTCCGGCCCTGCATGGTCTATTTGGATGCTATTTGGTGCATCTCGTGCACTTCAAATCTTGGGTGAGTACAAGTCTGCCCCTCTGAATCCTGTCCCTGACAGTTGTCACCTCTTCGATCATAGTTCCAGTACTTAAAATGGGTAACGACATAACGACTTCTTTTGAAACTTTGGCTCCTAGGTGTAATCTTTCCCTTTTTCTTTGTGAAGGGTTCCCGGCGATTACTTCTTGCATCCTAAGTCCTCCTTGAGATTTCCCTCATTTCCCGAGCCGTGCTAACTTGCTCTGAATAACCCACTGGTACTCAAGTACTCGAAACATTATCTCCACCTTCATATTTATTACCACCATCATTGCCGGCTCCAGCTTGTGGTTCCATTCCATCCATCACTCGAATGGTCGCAGCAGTAACAACTCAAAGGGCAGTGACAACACTCATCATTTCGATCACGAAATCAGTTAAACTACCTACTGGTATGGTTAGCTCATTAGCTCTCCGTCCTTGACCTCGATTATGCTCACGATTGTGCCCACGAGACGCCATTTGGTTCCTATACACACCAAACAATTGATATCAAGTTGATCAGTCTTAATATCAAAAGTCTAATACTTCAAAGTCCCAAATGCATGCTCATGAATGTTTATGCCAGTTATATCAGTCAGATATCCTAATAGCACATAAACACAGACACAGAGAATGCACAGAAGCATAGTCAGTCTGTCCCTCAGGCTCTACCAGAACGAACTGCTCTGATACCATAATGTAACACCCTACCACACAGAGTGTTATGCAAAAATGGCAAGGTATAGTATTGCAAAAATGTTCATAACTAGGAGCCTTTGAAGAAAAGGGGGTAAATCAAAACCGTTTTAATTGAGAAGCGCAACACTCCGATCGATAACGTAAATGAGCAGATAGAGAGTAAGCTGACACTAAGAGATATACAAAAGAGTACCAAAATACATATATCAAAACTCGAGACTCGGCTTGCGAAGATAACCGGTCCGAGCATATAAGTATACATACATATAATAAGGAACTTCCCAAAAGATAACCCAAAAGACAAAATACAAAACCTGTTTCTCCAAAATAACCTCTAAGAGGCGATAATACAAAATATACATACAGTGGAGAATATAAGAATCTAACAAGTATAAAATGATCAAAATAAAAATCCAAAAGCTAAGGATCTCTGCCAAAAGGAAGTCTCCAGCATGCCTCAGCGAGGAGCCTCACGACCTATATCTGAAAACCACAAAATTCACATGGATGAGAACCAGAGGTTCTCAGCATGGTAACGGTGCCCAAATATCTAACATGTAATGTCCTGGGAAAGCCGAAGGCAATCCTAGAACTTCCAGATTATAATCAAAGCGTATAAACATAACTAAACCATAACAAATGTAAATAGGCGACTAACTTAAGGATCTTCGGTCTAACTATATATCCCCTTTCCAAATCCTGCAAACCTCCCAACTGCCAACAGTAATGGAAAAGCAAACACAAGTATATCAAGCAAAGAATGCACAAGTAGGAAGCAGATAAGGCAATTAGGCAATTAGCAAGTAATGATGCAATCAATTAGGCATTCCAAACAAATCACATATAATGCATATGATGCATGCCTGTCCTAGTGGCTGATGAGTCTCATCTGTCGGTTATAAAGCCAGCCCGACAAGTCCTAGTAGCTAACCATCGGACTGTCCCTCTATCGTGCATCCCCAACTCGAGTTACCCACAAACATAATTATAATATATAATCCAACACCTTCACTGGTGTATATTTACGGGGGCGAGCTCATCCGAAACTTTCATAGTGTCTGGCCACACGTACGATATAGGGTCAGTAGAGTATCGAGCCTCCACCTGGAGCACATGGTGGCTAGCCACTACTTTCACCAAGGGAAACTTGTATCTCAGATAGGTGGAGTGCAAATAATCATAATATCAACAATTTAATTCATCATATATGAATTTAATCACAGCCATACATTAATATTCATCTCAGCCATCTAACTTTCAAATCATAGTACATAATCAACCATAATCACCATCATACACCGTCATTTGGCTCATAACATGCTCAGCCATTCGGTTCATCTCATATAGAGCACTCTACCACCCTCCTCAACAACTCGTACATCATCATTCATCATATTCATCATAACATCTCTTTTCTTCACCCATAAATTACCCTTTTCCCTAGCCTTCTCTCAATCACTAGGTGTTCTATACCAATTTAAGGTTTAAGGGATGAATTTGGGGGTTTATAAGCGTGAAATAACATCTCAGAAAGTTACGAGTTTGTTGGGAAAGTGAAGAGCTTGGAAACAAAGTTTTAGAAAAGAATTGGGTTGCGTGCGTACTGGTACACGAACTCGTGAGTTCACACTTTTCTCACAACTCTGCACAGCTGACCAGCAAGTGCACTGGGTCGTCCAAGTAATACCTTACGCGAGTAACGGTCGATCCCACGGAGATTGCCATCTTGAACCAAGCTATAGTCTTCTTGTAAATCTCAGTCAGACAGATTCAAATGGTTATGGGATTTTGATAATAAAAAGATAGATAAAACATAAAATAGGATAGAGATACTTATGTAATTCATTGGTAGGAATTTTAGATAAGCATATGGAGATGCTTTATTCCTCCTGAATCTCTGCTTTCCTACTGCCTTCATCCAGTCATGCGTACTCCCTTCTATGGCAAGCTGTATGTTGGGGGATCACCGTTGTCAATAGCTACCGTCCGTCCTCTCAGTGAAAATGGTCCGTGATAAACCACTATTTTATGGTTTATCTTGTGCTCAATTGAGTGGTTTTTATCAAGTCTTTACACACTTATTCATACTAATTGCATGTTTTACATTTTCCTTCTTAATTCTGTGCTTTGATTGAAAACATGCTTCTTTGGTCTTAATTTAGCTAATCTTAATCCTCTCTTATTAGCATTCGATGCCTTGATATGTGTGTTAAGTGATTTCAGAGATTATAGGACAGGAATGACTCAGAGGATGGAAAGGAAGCATGCAAAAGTGGAAGGAATACAAGAAGTTTAAGAAGTTGCTAAGCTGTCCAGCCTGACCTCTTCGCACTCAAATGGTCATAACTTGAGCTGCAAAGGTCCAAATGATGCGGTTCCAGTTGCGTTAGAAAGCTAACGCGTGCTCCACGCGGACACATCGCAGTGACAAAAATCAGCGTGGCAGATTTCGCAACCAGCGAATCCTGGGCTATTTCCGCCCAATTTCAAGCCCAGAAAACACAGATTAAAAGCTGCAAAGTGAAGCAAGGAAGGGGACAATTCGGAGACAATTCATAATTCACTTTTCATAATTTAGATACAGTTTTAGAGAGATAGGCTCTCTCCTCTCTCTTAGGATTAGGATTCCTCTTAAAGGATTTAGGATTTATTTCTTCTTCATCACAGGTTCAATGTTCATTTAAATTATTAATGCAAAGAGTACTTTGACATTTAATTTTATTATTTAACTTCTTTCAATTTTATTATCATGTCTCTTTTCTACTCCCTTCTCCCAACAACGAAGATGGTATGCATGTTGATAGAGTAGACTCCCAACTTGACATGGGGGTTAATTAATATTAGGAGACCCTTGAGCTGGGATACTCAAGAGTTCAATTGTAATTGGTTCGTTGTTGGTTGGCTTGTTAGTCACTAACTCTAATCCTTCCCAAGGGAGAGGATTAGGACTTGTGAATAGAAGTTGACTTTTAACTTGACTTTCCTTCATTCGTTAGGGGTTAACTAAGTAGAAACAACTACTAATTATTAATTGATCTTGAGAAAATTCCAACAAGGATAGAACTTCTGATTAATCTTCTCCTAGTCAAGGCTTTTTATTGTTATTATTTTATTTTTCTCTGCAATTCACTCTTCTTATTTCTTAATCCAAAACCCCAATTTACACAAACTCATAACCAATAATAAGAACACCTCCCTGCAATTCCTTGAGAAGACGACCCGAGGTTTAAATACTTCGGTTATCAATTTCAAAGGGGTTTGTTACTTGTGACAACCAAAACTTTTGTAAGAAAGGATTTTCTGTTGGTTTAGAAGCTATACTTACAACGCGATCATATATTTTTATATTTTTTTACCGATAGAAAATCCGTTCTTCAAAATGGAGCCGTTGCCGGGGAATCGCAAACGTGTGCCTTATTATTGGTTATTGTAAATATTTTTTAAAAAAAATTATTTAAAATTTTTTTTATCTTATCTTATCTTAGTTTTAAGTTTCAAAAATCAAATTTTTTTTTTCAAAAATTATATCTTTTTCAAAATCTTATCTTATCTCTTTTCAAAAATTATATCTTTTTCAAAATCTTATCTTATCCTTTTTCAAAAATCATATCTTTTTCAAAATTCTATCTTATCTTTTTTAAAATCTTATATTTTTCAAAATATTTTCTTTTTATTAGTTTTTGTTTTTATTTTCTCTTACTACTATGAACTCTCACCCCTTTGGCTATGAGTCTGGTTACAACTATGTTGCAGGAAGAAGAGATTATAATGAGAACATGCATCAAGGTTGGGACACTCAAAGATGGGAGGAGCCACAAGGATTTGATCAACCCTCATGGCAACAACCACCTCCAATGGACTATCAACAACCATTCTGTGATGCATACCAGGATAACGGCTATGGTGAGCACTCTTTTGATTATCAACAACCACCACCATATGCCTATGAACCCCTTCATCAACATAGCCTTGGACCACCATACTCACAAGCCCCCTACAACCATTCACCTCCATATGACCCTAACCTATATCCACCATACCAACCACCCTATGAACCGTATGAACCATATATAGAACCACCCCAATTCCACCCCAATTACTCCCAAGAACCACCACCTCAATATACACCATCTCTATACCCATCAATCCAAGAGCACTATGATCCTACTTATGACAGCCGAGCGCAACAAGAATCAAGGGATCATCTCAAGAAAACAGTGGAAAATTTTCATGCAACCCTTCGCCAACTGGATCAAGCGATAAATCGATTACCTTCCTGACGTTTGGACATTCAAGGAACCCCCATGGCTTCATGTGGAGAATCTACTGAAGAACGTGGCATGAAGGAGAAGTCAAAAACTCCAGTAGACAATGAGCAACACAATTTTGTATTGAAACAATTGGAAGAAGCTACACATGCCATTGAAGAGGAAGAATTGGTTGAAGACTTAGGAGATGCGGAACCTCCATGGGAAACTCAAGTTATAGAGCCTCCTTCAAAGACGTTTGATGTTGATGTTGAGGAGGGTGTACAACCTCCAAGGCATATCATGGTTGAAGACTTTGAAGGGGACGATCAAGAGATGGATTCAATCATTAATGAATTCTTATCTACATTTGAATCCTCTCCCATTGGACTTGACATGGAGATTAAAGAAGAAGAAGCACAACCTCCCAGGCCCTTGGTGAACAATGGAGAAGAGATTGAATTGGAAGAAATCTACCAAGAGGAAGAGGTTGATATTGAAGAAGATTACAAAGAGGTGGAAGTTGTTAAAGAAGAGCACAAGGGAGTGGAGCTTGCAAATTTATTAGAAATACCTCTCCCAAGGCCACTACCGTCCAATACAACATTCAAGTGGGTAAAATTCTTCTCCTTAACCTTTACTTTCCCACTTGAATATGGGCTTCTAGAGACGAATGGTCAACTTAGAGCTCTTTGTGTCATTAAGAGTAAGAGGAAGATGATTAGTGGTTGGAGTTGTCAAGCAAGGTTCAACATGGTTGTATACTCCAAGTTGAGGTACAAGTGTTGGTGCAGAGCTCATTGAATGGGTCTAGGAAGATGTTTGAGTGCTTATGTGAGAATTCTGAAGCTGAACCACCCGAATAGAATCATGATAATCAACTTGAAGATGGGTGTAGAAACAAGATTTGGGATCTAGGAATATATGAGGATCAACTTTGGGAGCTCAAGGCTTGTGGAGAACTTTATCAATGTTTGGTAAATTTACTTGGTATTGATAGAGCTTATTGGAAGTCCAAGCATTGGTGGAGGTTTCAGGATGAGTTCAAGCACAAGCCACCATGACAAGGAGCTCGCCAAATGTCCAACTTAAGGACTATAACTAAAAGTGCTGGGTGGGAGACAACCCACCATGGTATGATTGTCCCTTTTTCAGTTTTAATTTTAGTATGTTTTGTTTGTTTTTGAGTTTTGATTGAACCTGAAATCATGCATAACATTCATATTAGCATTGCATTATGCATTTTGCATATTTAAAAAAAAACGCACGCGACGCGATAGCGTCGCTGACGCGTCCACGTCAAATGTGCGTTGCGAAGAAAACAAAATTGAACAGAGAGTCACGCGAAAGCGTGGCTGGAGGCGTGTCTATGGCACAAATTGATCCACGCGACCGCGTCGCTGACGCGTCTGCGTCATGTGGGAAAAATGCCTCCCACGCGTCTCCGTTACCCATGCGAACGCGTGCCCTAAAATTGACGTAAAAAGGGTGTATGACCGAAAGTTGAGCTGGAATTGGGCTGGACTCGTGCTAGAAGCACAAGCCCTACCACGCGAACGCATGCCCCACGCGTCCGCGTCGTTTTTCAAATAGGCCATCAACGTGATCGCGTCACCCTAAATTTTGGCAATATGCATATCAAACAGAGAGTTGTGCATGCTCGAGGCTGCACTCGTGCCAATAGCATATATCAGGTCACGCAATAGCGTGACCCACGCGTCCGCGTCACCTGAACTTACCGCACACCACGCGAGCGCGTCACTCACGCGTTCGCATCGCCTACACCGCACATCTTATCCAGATCAGCCAAATATCTTATCTTTTCTTCCCCAAAGATAAATCTTTTCTTTCCCTCCTTATTTCTTTCTTCCTCCTTTCTTACTTTCTTTTTCTTTTCCATTGGTGTTCAAATTCTCTTCTTCAACTATTGAATCTTTTCTTGAATTATTCTGGTGCTTCTTGACTTGTTTTATTCTGATTGGGTATTATTATTCATAAATCAATGCTAATTTTTATAATACTGATATTCCTTTTGCATTGATATGCACTTACACTGTCTTGCATTACCCACACTCTCTTCCCCCATTGTTGCAAACTTTTGCACTCTTGATTTGCCATGTGCTTCTACTGTTTTCTCACTTGTATGTTGTAGCTACCATGTAATTGAGACCCTTATTATTTGGCATTAACACCCATATTTTATTTGTTATCTATCTTTATTCTGGGTTACTTTTCTTCTTTTCCTCTTCTTTCAGGATGGCCACCACGAAGAAAGAGAAAAAGCTTTTTAATGGGGAGACAAGCAAGTCAATCTGCACAATCTATAGAGAAAGGCATCAGTTGGAGCAGCCCGACCACTTGTACATCTTAGCATGCACCGAGGACGGTGCAATCCTTAAGTGTGGGGTGGTCGATACCAATCTCCACGGGTTAGTTATTCTATTCTCAACACCAATATTCTATTTTCTTTGTTTGTTCATTGTTGTATTGCATAATAGATTGCATGTGTAGTTGATTGTTTGCATTTAAGTACTACTTGGTTGAAAAATAATAAGTTTCTTTCTAAGACCCTATTTTTGAAAAATTTCACTAATTTAAATTAAAAAAATTGAAATTTTCTATGTGTTAAATTTGTTTGAAGATTGTAAATTGGAACATGGTCTTTGACCCAAATAACACACAACCCGTGAGATGTTGAGCTTATTTATATGGTTACATTATTTAACCATAATATTCTATTCTTGTATGTTTTCCTTCTCTATATCTGCAATCTATATTTTGTTCCAGTCTATATGTCCATTATTTAGTATATTTACGTGCTTGCATATGATTGAGGCCATTATTTGTATTTGTGCTCACTTGTCCCAAATAAACCTACCTTTTATGCCATCATTGTTAGCCCCCTTGAGCTTTTTAATCCCCCTTCATTTTATGATCACATTACTAGTCTTAAGCAGAAAAACAAAATAAAAATCCCAAGTTGAATCCTTGGTTAGCTTAAGATAGATATTGTGTATAATTTAAGTGTGGAGAATTTTATGGGAACATGGGATGATAGGAAAAAGTAGGGAATTAAATTAAATAAGTTATTTAAAAATTTGGGAAGCATGCTCATGTGAAATCAAAATAATTAAATTACCATGTGCATTGATAAAAAAAATTAAGTAATTAAATAAGGGGATACAAAAAAAAAATATTACCCCAAATGCAAAATAAAAAGAATCAAAACACATGGGACAAAATTCAAAAATAAGTTTGATACATGAGCGTGTAATACAAAAGTGGGAAAAAATTTGGGTAGCTAGGTAAAGCATTTTAAATTATATAAAGTATGTATATGTTAGGTGAGATCTTAGACTAATCAAGGATTCACTTTGTTAGCTCACTTAGCCTTATATATACATCCTTACCTTTACCTCAGCCCCATTACAACCTTAAAAATACCTCATGATGATTGCATTGGTATACTAAATATTTGTTGATTGGTTAGCTGAAGAACAAAGTTTAGAAAGCATGATTAGAGAAGATTAGAGTGAAGTACCCTATACACTTGAGAGACTAGAGTGATATACACTATCAGTGAGGGTTCAATGCTTGATTCTATGTTCCCTGCTTTCATGAGCTATCTTCTTACAAGTTTACTTGTCTTTTATTCTGTAATTTGAATTAGTGGAATTTGATTCATATTTGTCTTAGGGAACTTATTTACTTTTGACCAAGTAGGTAGAAACATTTTGCATGTAGTTGTATTCACATAGATAGGTTGCACTGCATACTCTCTATCATTCCTCTTCACTCCTTTATAGCTCCTCTTGAGCTTAGCATGAGGACATGCTAATGTTTAAGTGTGGGGAGGTTGATAAACCACTATTTTATGGTTTATCATGTGCTCAATTGAGTGGTTTTTATCAAGTCTTTGCACACTTATCCATACTAATTGCATGTTTTACATTTTCCTTCTTAATTCTGTGCTTTGATTGAAAACATGCTTCTTTGGTCTTAATTTAGATAATCTTAATCCTCTTGATGAGCGGATAATTTATACGCTTTTTGGCATTGCTTTTAGATAGTTTTTAGTATAGTCTAGCTACTTTTAGGGATGTTTTCATTAGTTTTTATGCTAAATTCACATTTCTGGACTTTACTATGAGTTTGTACATTTTTCTATGATTTCAGGTAATTTCTGGCTGAAATTGAGGGACCTCAGCAAAACTCTGATAAGGAGGCTGACAAAGGACTGCTAACGTTGTTGGAATCTGACCTCCCTGCACTCGAAATGGATTTTCTGGAGCTACAAAACTCTAAATGGTGCGCTCTTAATGAAGTTAGAAAGTAGACATCCAGAGCTTTCCAGCAATATATAATAGTTTATAATTTATTCGTGATTAGATGACGTAAACTGGGGCTCAACGCCAGTTCCATGCTGCATTCTGGAGTCAAATGCCAGAAACACGTCACGAACTAGAGTTGAACGCCAAAAACACGTTACAACTTGGCATTCAACTCCAAAAGAAGCCTCAGCTCATGGAAAGTTCAAGCTCAGCCCAAGCACACACCAAGTGGGCCCGGAAGTGGATTTTTATGTCATTTACTCATCTTTGTAAACCCTAAGCTACTAGTTCTCTACAAAGAGGACCTTTTGCTATTGTATTTTTATCTTTAGACGTCTAGTTCTTAGATCATCTGGGTAGCCACCTTTGAGTAGTCTTAGGCTATCTTAGATCATGGGGCTGGCCTCACGGCCATGCCTGAACCTTGTTCTTATGTATTTTCAACGGTGGAGTTTCTACACACCATAGATTAAGGTGTGGAGCTCTACTGTACCTCGAGTATTAATGCAATTACTATTGTTCTTCTATTCAATTCAGCTTGTTCTTATTCTAAGATATCACTTGTTCCTCAACTTGATGAATGTGATGATCCGTGACACTCATTATCATTCTCACCTATGAACGTGTGCCTGACAACCACCTCCGTTCTACCTTAGATTGAGTGGATATCTCAAGGATTCCTTAATCAGAATCTTCGTGGTATAAGCTAGAATCCATTGGCGGCCATTCTTGAGAATCCGGAAGGTCTAAACCTTGTCTGTGGTATTCTGAGTAGGATTCTGGGATTGAATAACTGTGACGAGCTTCAAACTCGCGATTGTGGGGCATTAGTGACAGACGCAAAAGAATCATTGGATTCTATTCCGACATGATCGAGAACCGACAGATGAATAGTCATGATGTGACAGAGCGCGTTGAAGATTTTCACTGAGAGGACGGGACTGTAGCCATTGACAATGGTGATGCCCAACATACAGCTTGCCATGGAAAGGAGTAAGAAGGATTGGATGAAGACAGTAGGAAAGCAGACAGACGGAAGGGACAAAGCATCTCCATACGCTTATCTAAAATTCTCACCAATGAATTACATAAGTATCTCTATCTTTATTTTATGTTTTATTCATCTTTTAATTATCAATCCTCCATAACCATTTGAATCCGCTTGATTGAGATTTACAAGATGACCATAGCTTGCTTCATACCAACAATCTCCGTGGGATCGACCCTTACTCGCGTAAGGTTTATTACTTTGACGACCCAATGCACTTGCTGGTAGTTGTGCGAAGTTGTGATAAAGAGTTGAGATTGCAATTGAGCATACCATGTTGATGGCGCCATTGATGATCACAATTTTGTGGACCATGTTTTTGGCGCCGTTGCCGGGGATTGTTTGAGTTTGGACAACTGACGATTCATCTTGTTGATTAGATTAGGTAATTTTATTTTATCTTGTTCTTCAGAGTTCTTAAGAATGAATTCTAGAGTTTCAGATGATGTTTTCATCATCACCAAAGCTGATTGATTCTCATCAATTTAGCTCTTGAATGTAATGTCCTGCTGAAGCTTGGCTAGCCATGTCTAATCTTTTTAGACTGCAGTTTTAGACTAACATTGCATGATTCCTGGAAATTCTTATTAAGAATTTTGATATCCTTATTTTCTTTTCCACTCAATTTTTGAAAAATCCAAAAAAATTATAAAATCTTAAAATCAAAAATATTTTTATGTTTCTTGTTTGAGTCTAGTGTCTAATTTTAAGTTTAGTGTCAATTGCATGTCTTTATTCCTCTAATTTTCGAAAATTACATGCATTATGTTCTTCATTGATCTTCAAGATGTTCTTGATGATTTCCTTGCTCTGATCTTTAAATTCTCTTATCTTGAGTGTTTTGTTGTTTCTCATATGCATTCTCAATTTGTTAGTGTCAATAGTGTACAAACTTCTAAGTTTGGTGTCTTGCATGCATTGTTTATTTGATCTTAGTTTCATTTTGATTATTCCTCATCATTAAAAATTCAAAAAAAAATTTTAATTTGTGTCTTTTCAAGTCAATAATACAGAGAATTGAAGATTCAGAACATGCAGCAGAGGAATTACACAGAAAAAGCTGGGCATTCAAAACGCCCAGTGAAGAAGGAAAACTGGCGTTTAAACGCCAGCCAGGGTACCTGGCTGGGCGTTTAACGCCCAAAAGGGTAGCATTTTGGGCGTTAAACGCCCAGAATGGTATCCATTCTGGGCGTTTAACGCCAGGATGACACTAGAGGGAAGATTTTGTTTTTAATTCAATTTTTTTTAAGTTTTCATAATTTTTCAAAATCAAATCTTTTTCAAATCATATCTTTTCAATCATATATTTTCAAAATCAATTTCTTTCCATTTTCAAAAATACTTGCTAACAATTAATGATTTGATTCAAACATTTCAAGTATGTTGCCTTTTCTGTTGAGAAAGGTTTAATGTCTGAATCATATCTTCTAAATTTCTTGTTAGCCAAGTCATTAATTTTAAAAATCAAATCTTTTTAAATTGTTTTCATATATTTTTCAATCATATCTCTTTAAACCATAACTTTTCAATCATATCCTTTTGATTTCTAATTTCAAAATCTTTTTCAAAATCACTTTATTTCTTTCCCAACTTTAATTTTCGAAAATCATCAATCAAATTTTCAAAATTTCTTTTAATTATTTTAAAATCTTTTACTTTAATTTCAAAAATTCTTCCCCCTCTTCTCACATCCTTCTATTTATGGTCTAACACTCCTCCTCAATGCACAATTCGGACTCTATCCCTCTTGATAAGTTCGAATTCTTCTACCTCCTCCTTCTATTCTTCTTTTCCTCTGACACCTCAAGGAATCTCTATCCTGTGACATAGAGGATTTCATACTTTCTTGTTCTCTTCTCTTTCATATGAGCAGGAGCAAGGACAAAAGCATTCTTGTTGAGGCTGACCCTGAACCTGAAAGGACCTTAAAGCGAAAGCTAAGAGAAGCTAAAGCACTACTCTCTGGAGAGGACCTAATATAAATCTTCAAACAAGAAGAAGACATTGCAGCTGAAAACAACAATAATGCCAACAATGCAAAGAAAGTGCTTGGTGACTTTACTGCACCTACTCCCGACTTCTATGGGAGAAGCATCTCTATCCCTGCCATTGGAGCAAACAACTTTGAGCTTAAGCCTCAATTAGTTTCTCTAATGCAACAGAAGTGCAAGTTTTATGGACTTCCATTGGAAGATCCTCATCAGTTTTTAGCTGAATTCTCGCAAATCTGTGACACTGTTAAGACCAATGGAGTTGACCCTGAGGTCTACAGACTTATGCTATTCCCTTTTGCTGTAAGAGACAGAGCTAGGATATGGTTGGACTCACAACCTAAAGAAAGCCTGAACTCTTGGGAAAAGCTAGTCAATGCCTTCTTGGCAAAGTTCTTTCCACCTCAAAAATTGAGTAAGCTTAGAGTGGAAGTCCAAACCTTCAGACAGAAGGAAGGTGAATCCCTCTATGAAGCTTGGGAAAGATACAAACAATTGATCAGAAAGTGTCCTTCTGACATGCTTTCTGAATGGAGCATCATAGGTATCTTCTATGATGGTCTGTCTGAACTGTCCAAGATGTCATTGGACAGCTCTGCTGGAGGATCTCTTCATCTGAAGAAGACGCCTGCAGAAGCTCAAGAACTCATTGAAATGGTTGCAAATAACCAATTCATGTACACTTCTGAAAGGAATCTTGTGAACAATGGGACGAATCAGAAGAAAGGAGTTCTTGAGATTGATACTCTGAATGCCATATTGGCTCAGAATAAAATACTGACTCAGTAAGTCAATATGATTTCTCAAAGTCTGTCTGGAATGCAAGCTGCACCAGGTAGTACTAAGGACGCTTCATCTGAAAAAGAAGCTTATGATCCTGAGAACCCATCAATGGAAGAGGTGAATTACATGGGAGAACCCTATGGAAACACCTATAATCCTTCATGGAGAAATCATCCAAATCTCTCATGGAAGGATCAACACAGACCTCAACAAGGTTTCAACAACAATAATGGTGGAAGAAACAAGTTTAGCAATGGCAAGCCTTTTCCATCATCTTCTCAGCAACAGACAGAGAATTCTAAGCAGAGCCACTCTGACTTAGCAACCATGGTCTCTGATCTAATCAAAACCACTCAAAGTTTCATGACTGAAACAAGGTCCTCCATTAGAAACTTGGAGGCACAAGTGGGTCAGCTGAGTAAGAAAGTTAATGAACTCCCTCCTAGTACTCTTCCAAGCAATAAAGAAGAGAATCCAAAAGGAGAATGTAAGGCCATCAACATGGCCAAAATTGGAGAGGAGGAAGAGGCAGTGATCGCCACTGAGGAAGACCTCAATGGACGTCCACTGGCCTCCAATGAATTTCCTAATGTGGAACCATGGGAATCTGAGGCTCACACTGAGACCATAGAGATTCCATTGATTTACTTCTGCCATTCATGAGTGATAAGCGGATAATTTATACGCTTTTTGGCATTATTTTTAGTATGTTTTTAGTATATTTTAGTTAGTTTTTATTACATTTTTATTAGTTTGTAGTTAAAATTCATCTTTCTGGGCTTTACTATAAGTTTGTGTGTTTTTCTGTGATTTCAGGTATTTTCTGGCTGAAATTGAGGGACCTGAGCAAAAATCTGATTCAGAGGCTGAAAAGGACTGCAGATGCTGTTGGATTCTGACCTCCCTGCACTCGAAGTGGACTTTCGGGAGCTACAGAAGCCTAATTTGAGCGCTCTAAATTGCGTTGGAAAGTACACATCCTGGGCTTTCCAGCAATGTATAATAGTCCATACTTTGCCCGAGATTTGTTGGCCCAAACTGGCATTACAAATCAGCTTCAGAATTCCCGACGTTTAATGCCGGAACTGGCATAAAAATTGGAGTTAAACGCCCAAACTGGCATAAAAGCTGGCGTTTAACTCCAGAAACAGTCTCTACACATGAAAGCTTCAATGCTCAGCCCAAGCACACACCAAGTGGACCCCAGAAGTAGATTTTTACGTCATTTACTCATTTCTGTATACCCTAGGTTACTAGTTCACTATTAATAGTACCTTTTGATATTGTATCTGGACCTCATGACACTTTACACGTTTCTCATTGTATTGTCCACGGCATGAGTCTCTAAACCCCATGGTTGGGGGTGAGGAGCTCTGCTGTGTCTTGATGGATTAATTCAATTACTACTGTTTTTTCATTCAATCACGCTTGCTTCTATTCCAAGATATCACTTGTTCCTAAACTTGATGAATGTGATGATCCGTGACACTCATCACCATTCTCACCTATGAACGTGTGCCTGACATCCACCTCCGTTCTACCTTAGATTGAGTAGATATCTATTGGATTCTTTAATCAGAATCTTCGTGGTATAAGCTAGAATTGATGGCGGCATTCAAGAGAATCCGGAAGGTCTAAACCTTGTCTGTGGTATTCTGAGTAGGATTCAAGGATTGAATGACTGTGACGAGCCTCAAACTCCTGAGGGCTGGGCGTTAGTGACAGACTCAAAAGAATCACTGGATTCTATTCCAACCCGATTGAGAACCGACAGATGATTAATCGTGCTGTGACAGAGCGGGTTGAACATTTTCACTGAGAGGATGGGAGGTAGCCATTGACAATGGTGAAACCCTACATACAGCTTGCCATGGAAGGAGCCTTGCGTGCTTGAAGAAGAAGACAGTAGGAAAGTAGAGGTTCAGAAGATAGAGCATCTCCAAAACCTCAAACCTGTTCCCCATTACTGCAAAACAAGTACTTATTTCATGTTCTTTTGCTTTTTACAATCAACCCTGATAATTATTGATATCCTGACTAAGAGTTACAAGATAACCATAGCTTGCTTCAAGCCGACAATCTCCGTGGGATCGACCCTTACTCACGTAAGGTATTATTTGGACGACCCAGTACACTTGCTGGTTAGTTGTGCGGGATTGCAAAAGTGTGATTGCAATTTCGTGCACCAAGTTTTTGGCGCCGTTGCCGGGGATTGTTCGAGTTTGGACAACTGACGGTTTATATTGTTGCTTAGATTAGGACTATTTTATTTTTGTTGGTTTAGAGTCTTTTATTTGGGTTTAGTTTCATATTTTAAGTTTGGTGTCTTCTTTGTGTTTTCCTTTAAGTTTTCAAAAATTTGTGTTTGATTTTCTAAAAATTTTAAGTTTGTTGTCTTTTGTGCTTTATTCACTTAAAAATTTTTCAAAAATTTGTTCTTGGTGTTCATCTTGATCTTCAAAGTGTTCTTGGTGTTCATCTTGACATTCAAAGTTTTCTTGTTTGTTCTCTTTGTTTTGATCTAAAATTTCTAAGTTTAGTGTCGTTTTGTTGTTTTTCTCTTTCCTCATTAAAATTTAAAAATAAAAAAAATATCCTTTCCTTATTTTATTCATAATTTTCGAAATTTTGCATTAAATTAGTCAAAGATTTTCCAAATCATATATTTTTTTTAGTCAAGTCAAAATTCTAATTTCAAAAATTGATCTTTTCAAATCTTTTTCAAAAATCAAATCTTTTTAATTTCTTCAATCATATATTTTCAATCATTTTTTTTATTTGCAATCATATCTTTTCAATCATATCTTTTTAATTGATTAATTAATTTAGTTTTCAATTTGCTTTGATTTTATTTTCTTTTAGTTTTCAAAATTTTACTTTATTTTCTTTTCCATTTATTTTATTTCATTATTTTCGGTCACCTTTTTAATTAAAAAAAAATTTTTTTACTTTACCTGTGAATCCATATCATTTTCCTTTCTCCATCATGGACCTAAGTGGAATTGAGCAGTCCAGAAGGACTCTGGGGTCATATGCTAACCCCATTACAGCTGCATATGGGAGTAGCATCTGTATAACTCCCATTAAAGCAAGCAGCTTTGAGCTAAATCCTCAACTCATTATCATGGTACAGCAAAATTGCCAGTATTCCGGTCTTCCACAAGAAGAACCTACTGAGTTTCTGGCACAGTTTTTACAAATTGCTGACACAGTACTATTACTGTTTCCATTTGCTGTAAAAGATCAAGCTAAGAGGTGGTTGAATAACCAACCTACAGCAAGCATAAAGACATGGAAACAGTTATCAGACAAATTCCTGAATCAATTTTACCCTCCAAAAAGGATGACACAGCTAAGGCTGGACATCCAAGGCTTTAAACAAAAGGATAATGAATCCCTTTATAATGCCTGGGAGAGGTACAGAGGTATGCTAAGAAAATGCCCCTCTGAAATGTTTTCAGAGTGGGTACAGTTAGACATCTTCTACTATGGGCTTACAGAAAAAGCTCAGATGTCTCTGGACCACTCAGCTGGTGGATCTATACACATGAGGAAGACGATTGAAGAGGCTCAAGAGCTCATAGATACGATTGCTAGAAATCAATATCTATACTCAAGCAGTGAGCCCTCTACAAAAGAAGAAGCTATGGCAGTAACTGCTGATCCTAATCCTCAAGAACAGATAATTGAGCTTAATCAACAATTACTCCTTATGACAAAACAATTAGCAGAATTTAAAGAGATGCTCCAAGACACTAAAAATGCTAACAAGAATATGGAAGCACAATTGAATCAGACAAGACAGCAACTATCTAAACAGACAACAGAAGAATGCCAAGCTGTTAAATTAAGGAGTGGGAAGACATTGAATGTATCAACTCAAAGCAGCAGAAAGCTAAGAAAGGAACAACTGACAGAGGATGACCAACCAACTACCCAAAATCCCTCTGAGGACAGTAAGAGCCCAGAGAGGAATGATTCTGGCATTCAAACGCCAGAAAAGGGTAAGAAAGTGGCATTAAACGCCCAATGGGTAGCCACTTCTGGCGTTCAAACGCCAGAAAAGGGTTGTAATCTGGCGTTAAACACCCAAAAAGCACCCAATCCTGGCGTTCAAACGCCACAAAGGGGTCAAACACTTGCAAGTGCTGATAACAACCCCCTTAAGCAGGCTTCTCCAACCACTTCTGTAGGAAATAAACCTGCAGCAACTAAGGTTGAAGAATATAAAGCCAAGATGCCTTATCCTCAGAAACTCCGCCAAGCGGAACAGGATAAGCAATTTGCCCGCTTTGCAGACTATCTAAGGACTCTTGAAATAAAGATTCCGTTTGCAGAGGCACTTGAGCAAATACCTTTTTATGTTAAGTTCATGAAAGAGATCTTAAGTCATAAGAAGGATTGGAGAGAAACTGAAAAAGTTTTTCTCACTGAAGAATGCAGTGCAGTCATTTTAAAGAGCTTACCAGAGAAGCTTAATGATCCTGGAAGCTTTATGATACCATGCACATTAGAGGGTACTTGTACCAAGAAAGCTCTATGTGATCTTGGGGCAAGTATCAACCTAATACCTGCATCCACTATTAGAAAGCTTGGCTTGACTGAAGAAGTCAAACCAACCCGAATTTGCCTCCAACTTGCTGATGGCTCCATTAAATATCCATCAGGCATAATTGAGGACATGATTGTCAAGGTTGGGCCATTCGCCTTTTCCACTGACTTTGTAGTGCTGGAAATGGAGGAGCACAAGAGTGCAACCCTCATTCTAGGAAGACCCTTCCTAGCAACTGAACGAACTCTCATTGATGTCCAAAAAGGGGAAGTAACCCTGGGAGTCAATGAGGATGAGTTCAAGTTAAATGTTGTCAAAGCTATACAGCATCCAGACACATCAAATGATTGCATGAGCGCTGACATTATTGACTCTTTGGTGGAGGAGATCAATATGACTGAAAGTCTAGAATCAGAGCTAGAGGACATCTTTAAAGATTTTCAGCCTGATCTGGACGAACTAAAGGAAATAAAAGAAATTCTGAAAATTCCTCAGGAAGAAGATAAGCCTCCTAAACCCGAGCTCAAGCCACTACCACCATCCCTGAAATATGCATTTCTGGGAGAAGGTGACACTTTTCCAGTGATCATAAGCTCTGCTTTAAATCCACAGAAAGAGGAAGCACTAATTCAAGTGCTAAGGACACACAACACAGCTCTTGGGTGGTCCATAAGTGATCTTAAGGGCATTAGCCCAGCAAGATGCATGCACAAGATCCTATTGGAGGATGATGCTAAGCCAGTGGTTCAACCACAAAGGCGGCTAAATCCAGCCATGAAGGAGGTGATGCAGAAAGAGGTCACTATGTTACTAGAGGCTGGGATTATTTATCCTATTTCTGATAGCCCCTGGGTGAGCCCTGTCCACGTTGTCCCCAAGAAGGGAGGCATGACAGTGGTTCATAATAAAAAGAATGAACTGGTTCCTACAAGAATAGTTACAGGGTGGCGTATGTGTATTGACTACAGAAGACTCAATACAGCCACCCGGAAGGATCATTTTCCTTTACCATTCATAGACCAGATGCTAGAGAGACTAGCAGGTCATGAATATTACTACTTTTTGGATGGCTATTCAGGTTAAACCAAATTGTAGTAGATCCTCAGGAACAAGAGAAAACAGCATTTACATGTTCTTCTGGAGTATTTGCCTACAGAAGGATACCTTTTGGTCTGTGCAATGCACCTGCAACCTTTCAGAGGTGCATGCTCTCTATCTTCTCAGATATGGTAGAAAAATTTCTGGAAGTCTTCAAGATGACTTTTTAGTATTTGGAGACTCATTCAGCTCCTGCCTTAACCATCTAGCACTTGTTCTAAAAAGATGCCAAGAGACCAACCTAGTTTTAAACTGGGAAAAATGTCACTTTATGGTGACTGAAGGGATTGTCCTTGGGCATAAAATTTTAAACACGGGAATAGAGGTGGATCAAGCTAAAGTTGAAGTAATTGAAAAATTACCACCACCTACCAATGTTAAGGCAATCAGAAGCTTTCTGGGGCATGCAGGATTCTACAGAAGGTTTATAAAGGATTTTTCAAAAATTGCCAAACCTCTGAGTAATCTGCTAGCTGCTGACACACCATTTATCTTTGATAAGGATTGTCTGCAGGCGTTTGAGACTCTGAAAGCTAAGCTGGTCACAGCACCAGTCATCTCTGCACCAGACTGGACATTACCATTTGAACTAATGTGTGATGCCAGTGACCATGCCATTGGTGCAGTATTGGGACAAAGGCATGGTAAACTTCTGCACGTCATTTATTATGGCCGCCGTATTCTAAATGATGCACAGAAGAACTACACAACCACAGAAAAGGAGTTACTTACAGTGGTTTATGCCATTGACAAGTTCAGATCTTATTTAGTACGATCAAAAGTGATCGTGTACACTGACCATGCTGCTCTTAAATATCTACTCACAAAGCAGGATTCAAAACCCAGGCTCATAAGATGGGTGTTGCTTCTGCAAGAGTTTGATATAGAAATAAGAGACAGAAAAGGGACAGAGAATCAAGTAGCTGATCACCTGTCCCGGATAGAACCAGTAGCAGGAGCATCCCTCCCTCCTACTGAGATCTCTGAAACCTTTCCGGATGAGCAATTATTTGCTATTCAGGAAGCTCCGTGGCTTGCAGACAGTGCAAACTATAAGACTCAAGGTTCTCCTTCTGTAACCATGGAAAGGAAGCATGAAGAGCTTCTCTCAAAACAGAGTCAAACAGAGCCCCCACAGTCAAACTCTAAGTTTGGTGTTGGGAGGCCACAACCAACTTCTAAGTTTGGTGTTGAACCCCCACATTCAAACTCTAAGTTTGGTGTTGGGAGGTTCCAACATGGCTTTGAGTATCTGTGAGGCTCCATGAGAGCCCACTGTCAAGCTATTGACATTAAAGAAGCGCTTGTTGGGAGGCAACCCAATGTTATATTTATCTATTCTCCTTTGTTATTTTATGTTTTCTATAGGATGATGATCATGGGAAGTCACAAAAACAATTGAAAAAGCAAAAACAGAATGAAAAAAAGAAAGAAAAATAGCACACCCTGGAGGAAAAGCTTGCTGGCGTTTAAACGCCAGTAAGGGCAGTAAATGGGCGTTTAACGCCCAGTCTGGCACCATTCTGGGCGTTTAACGCCAGAAAGGGGCACCAGACTGACGTTTAACGCCAGGAATGGGCACCAAGCTGGCGTTAAACGCCAGAAATGGGCACCAGCCCGGCGTTTAACGCCAGGATTGGCAGAAGGAGCATTTTTGCTCGCCACTTGGTGCAGGGATGAATTATCCTTGACACCTCAGGATCTGTGGACCCCACAGGATCCCCACCTACCCCACCACTCTCTCTCTTCTTCACCCATTCACCAATCACCTCAATACCTCTTCCCCAAAAAACCCCTTACCTATCAAATCCCACCATCCTCTTTGGTGCACGAAATTGTGATCATCAATGGCGCCATCAACATGGTACGCACAATTGCAATCTCAACTCTTTATCACAACTTCGCACAACTAACCAGCAAGTGTACTGGGTCGTCCAAGTAATAAACCTTACGCGAGTAAGGGTCGATCCCACAGAGATTGTTGGTATGAAGCAAGCTATGGTCACCTTGTAAATCTCAGTCAGGCAGACTCAAATGGGTATAGATGATGAATAAAACATAAAGATAAAGATAGAGATACTTATGCAATTCATTGGTGAGAATTTCAGATAAGCGAATGGAGATGCTTTGTCCCTTCTGTCTCTCTGCTTTCCTACTGTCTTCATCCAATCCTTCTTACTCCTTTCCATGGCAAGCTGTATGCAAGGGTTTCACCGTTGTCAGTGGCTACCTCCCATCCTCTCAGTGGAAATGTTCAACGCACCCTGTCACGGCACGGCTATCCAGCTGTCAGTTCTCGATCATGTCGGAATAAAATCCAGTGATTCTTTTGCGTCTGTCACTAACGCCCCACAATCGCGAGTTTGAAGCTCGTCACAGTCATTCAATCATTGAATCCTACTCAGAATACCACAGACAAGGTTTAGACCTTCCAGATTCTCTTGAATGCCGCCATCAGTTCTAGCTTATAACACGAAGACTCTGATCTCACGGAATGGATGGCTCGGTTGTCAGGCGAGCGCTCGTTTGTCAGGCGAGCAACAACCATGCGTCATGTATCAGGAATCCAAGAGATATCCACCCAATCTAAGGTAGAACGGAGGTGGTTGTCAGTCACACGTTCATAGGTGAGAATAATGATGAGTGTCACGGATCATCACATTCATCAAGTTGAAGAACAAGTGATATCTTGGAACAAGAACAAGCTGAATTGAATAGAAGAACAATAGTAATTGCATTAATACTCGAGGTACAGCAGAGCTCCACACCTTAATCTATGGTGTGTAGAAACTCCACCGTTGAAAATACATAAGAACAAGAGTGATCATTGGCTTCGGTCCCAAAGAGGGAACCAGAAGAACCAAGATGAAAATACAATAGTAAAAGGTCCTACTTATAGGGAACTGGTAGCTTAAGAATTACAAAGATGAGTAAATGACATAAAAATCCACTTCTGGGCCCACTTGGTGTGTGCTTGGGCTGAGCAATGAAGCATTTTCGTGTAGAGACTTCTCTTGGAGTTAAACGCCAGCTTTTGTGCCAGTTTGGGCGTTTAACTCCCACTTTGGTGCCAGTTCCAGCGTTTAACGCTGGGAATTCTAAAGGTGACTTTGAACGCCGGTTTGGGCCATCAAATCTTAGGCAAAGTATGGACTATCATATATTGCTAGAAAGCCCAAGATGTCTACTTTACAACGCCGTTGAGAGCGCGCCAATTGGGCTTCGGTAGCTTCATAAAATCCACTTCGAGTGCAAGGAGGTCAGAATCCAACAGCATCTGCAGTCCTTTTCAGTCTCTGAATCAGATTTTTGCTCAGGTCCCTCAATTTCAGCCAGAAAATACCTGAAATCACAGAAAAACACACAAACTCATAGTAAAGTCCAGAAAAGTGAATTTTAACTAAAAACTAATAAAAATATACTAAAAACTAACTAAATCCTACTAGAAACATACTAAAAACAATGCCAAAAAGCGTACAAATTATTCGCTCATCACTCTTCACCACTCACATCCATCCTTCATAAAACCCCACCTACCCTACCCCTCTCTCCACCCCTATATAAACCCATCTTCACCCCCTCATTTTCACACATCATACACACTACTTCTCCATCTCCTCCATTTTCTTCTTCTTCTACTCCTTTCTTTCTTCCTTTGCTCGAGGACGAGCAAACCTTCTAAGTTTGGTGTGGTAAAAGCATTGCTTTTTGTTTTTCCATAACCATTTATGGCATCTAAGGCCAGAAAAACCTCTAGAAAGAGGAAAGGGAAGGCAAAAGCTTCCACCTCCGAGTCATGGGAGATGGAGAGATTCATCTCAAAAGCTCATCACTAAGAAAAGGATGGAGCAAACAAGAGCTTGAGCAAATTCCTCATCATAAAATCCCTGAGATGCCTCAAGGGATGCACTTTCCTCCACAAAACTATTGGGAGCAAATCAACACCTCCCTAGGAGAATTGAGTTCCAACATGGGACAACTAAGGGTGGAGCACCAAGAACATTCCATCATCCTCCATGAAATTAAAGAAGATCAAAGAATCATGAGAGAGGAGCAACAAAGGCAAGGAAGAGACATTGAGGAGCAAAAGCACTCCATAGGATCTTCAAGAAGGAGAACTAGCCGTCATCACTAAGGTGGACCCGTTCCTTAATTTCCTTGTTCTTATTATTCTGTTTTTCGATTTCTATGCTTGATGTTCTATCTATGTTTGTGTCTTCACTACATGATCATTAGTATCTTAGTGTCTATGCCTTAAAGCTATGAATGTCCTATGAATCCATCACCTCTTTTAAATGAAAAATGCTTTAATCACAAAAGAACAAGAAGTACAGGATTTCGAATTCATCTTTGAAACTAGTTGAATTAGTTTGATGTGGTGACAATACTTTTTGTTTTCTGAATGAATGCTTGAACAGTGCATATGTCTTTTGAATTTGTTGTTCAAAGAATGTTAAATTTGTTGGCTCTTGAAAGAATGATGGAAAAGGAGAAATGTTATTGAGAATCTAAAAAATCATCAAATTGATTCTTGAAGCAAGAAAAAGCAGTGAAAAAAAAAGAGAAGAAGAAAAAAAAAGCAAGAAGAAAAAGCCAATAGCCCTTTAAACCAAAAGGCAAGGGTAGACATAAAAAGTGATCCAAGGAAAAAAGAGTGTGCTTAAGAACCCTGGACACCTCTAATTGGGAACTCTAGCAAAGCTGAGTCACAATCTAAAAAGGTTCACCCAGTTATGTGTCTGTGGCATGTATGTATCCGGTGGTAATACTGGAAGACAGAGTGCTTTGGGCCACAGCCAAGACTCATAAAGTAGCTATGTTCAAGAATCATCATACTTAACTAGGAGAATCAATAACACTATCTAAATTCTGAGTTCCTATAGATGCCAATCATTCTAAATTTCAAAGGATAAAATGAGATGCCAAAACTATTCAGAAGCAAAAAGCTACTAGTCCCGCTCATCTAATTGGAGCTAAGTTTCATTGATATTTTGGAGTCTATAGTATGTTCTCTTCTTTTTATCCTATTTGATTTTCAGTTGCTTGGGGACAAGCAACAATTTAAGTTTGGTGTTGTGATGAGCGGATAATTCATACGCTTTTTGGCATTATTTTTAGTATGTTTTTAGTATATTTTAGTTAGTTTTTATTACATTTTTATTAGTTTGTAGTTAAAATTCACATTTCTGGGCTTTACTATGAGTTTCTGTGTTTTTCTGTGATTTCAGGTATTTTCTGGCTGAAATTGAGGGACCTGAGCAAAAATCTGATTCAGAGGCTGAAAAGGACTGCAGATGCTGTTGGATTCTGACCTCCCTGCACTCGAAGTGGATTTTCGGGAGCTACAGAAGCCCAATTGGCGCGCTCTGAATTGCGTTGGAAAGTACACATCCTGGGCTTTCCAGCAATGTATAATAGTCCATACTTTGCCCGAGATTTGATGGCCTAAACTGGCGCTACAAATCAGCTTCATAATTCCCGGCGTTTAACGCCGGAACTGGCACAAAAATTGGAGTTAAACGCCCAAACTGGCATAAAAGGTGGCGTTTAACTCCAGAAACAGTCTCTACACATGAAAGCTTCAATGCTCAGCCTAAGCACACACCAAGTGGATCCCAGAAGTGAATTTTTACGTCATTTACTCATTTCTGTATACCCTAGGTTACTAGTTCACTATTAATAGTACCTTTTGATATTGTATCTGGACCTCATGACACTTTACACGTTTCTCATTGTATTGTCCATGGCATGAGTCTCTAAACCCCATGGTTGGGGGTGAGGAGCTCTGCTGTGTCTTGATGGATTAATGCAATTACTACTGTTTTTTCATTCAATCACGCTTGCTTCTATTCCAAGATATCACTTGTTCCTAAACTTGATGAATGTGATGATCCGTGACACTCATCATCATTCTCACCTATGAACGTGTGCCTGACAACCACCTCCGTTCTACCTTAGATTGAGTAGATATCTCTTGGATTCTTTAATCAGAATCATCGTGGTATAAGCTAGAATTCATGGCGGCATTCAAGAGAATCCGGAAGGTCTAAACATTGTCTGTGGTATTCTGAGTAGGATTCAAGGATTGAATGACTGTGACGAGCTTCAAACTCCTGAGGGCTAGGCATTAGTGACAGACACAAAAGAATCACTGGATTCTATTCCAACCCGATTGAGAACCGACAAATGATTAGCCGTGCTGTGACAGAGCGCGTTGAACATTTTCACTGAGAGAATGGGAGGTAGCCATTGACAACGGTGAAACCCTACATACAGCTTGCCATGGAAGGAGCCTTGCGTGCTTGAAGAAGAAGACAGTAGGAAAGCAGAGGTTCAGAAGATAGAGCATCTCCAAAACCTCAAACTTGTTCCCCATTACTGCAAAACAAGTACTTATTTCATGTTCTTTTGCTTTTTACAATCAACCCTGATAATTATTGATATCCTGACTAAGAGTTACAAGATAACCATAGCTTGCTTCAAGCCGACAATCTCCGTGGGATCGACCCTTACTCACGTAAGGTATTACTTGGACGACCCAGTACACTTGCTGGTTAGTTGTGCGGGATTGCAAAAGTGTGATTGCAATTTTGTGCACCAATGGGCTCTGATGAGTATTCTTCCTCTGAAGAGGACGAAGATGTCACTGAAGAGCAAGTTGCTAAGTACCTTGTAGCAATCATGAAGCTAAATGAAAAGTTATTTGGTAATGAGACTTGAGAGGACGAACCCCCTTTGCTCACCAAAGAACTGGATGACTTGACTAGGCAGAGATTACCTCAAAAGAGACAGGACCCTGGGAAGTTCTCAATACCTTGTACATTAGGCACCATGACCTTCGAGAAGGCTCTGTGTGACCTAGGGTCAAGCATAAACCTCATGCCTCTCTCTGTAATGGAGAAGCTAGGGATCTTTGAGGTACAAGCTGCAAGAATCTCACTAGAGATGGCAGGCAATTCAAGAAAACAACCTTATGGACTTGTAGAGGATGTTCTGGTAAAGGTTGAAGACCATTACATCCCTATTGATTTCATAGTCCTAGAGACTAGGAAGTGCATGGATAAATCCATCATCCTTGGCAGACCCTTCCTAGCCACAGCAAAGGCTGTGATTGATGTTGACAGAGGAGAATTGATCATTCAAGTGAATGAAGAATCCTTTGTGTTTAAAGCTCAAGGATATCCCTCTGTAACCATGGAGAGGAAGCATGAAGAGCTTCTCTCAAAACAGAGTCAAACAGAGCCCCCACAGCTAAACTCTAAGTTTGGTGTTGGGAGGCCACAACCAAATTCTATGTTTGGTGTTGAACCCCCACATTCAAACTCTAAGTTTGGTGTTGGGAGGTTCCAATATTGCTCTGAACATCTGTGAGGCTCCATGAGGGCCCACTGTCAAGCTACTGACATTAAAGAAGCGCTTGTTGGGAGGCAACCCAATGTTATATTTATCTATTTTCCTTTGTTATTTTATGTTATCTGTAGGTTGATGATCATGTGAAGTCACAAAATCAATTGAAAAAGCAAAAACAGAATGAAAAATAGAAAGAAAAATAGCACACCCTGGAGGAAAACTTGCTGGCGTTTAAACGCCAGTGAAGACAGCATAATGGGCGTTTAACGCCTAGTCTGGCACCATTCTGGGCGTTTAACGCCAGAAAGGGGCACCAGACTGGCGTTTAACGCCAGGAATGGGCAAGCAGCTGGCGTTAAACACCAAAAAGGGCAGCAGCCCGGCATTTAATGCCAGGATTGGAAGAAAGGGCATTTTGCACGCCACTTGGTGCAGGGATGAGCTATCCTTGACACCTCAGGATCTGTGGACCCCACATGATCCCCACCACTCTCTCTCTTCTTCACCCATTCACTAATCACCTCAATACCTCTTCCCAAAAAAAAAACCCCTCACCTATCAAATTCCACCATTCTCTTCACCACTCACATCCATCCTTCATAAAACCTCACCTACCACACCATCCAAATTCAAACCACTTTCCCTCCTATATAAACCCATCTTCACTCCTTCATTTTCACACAACCTAAACACTACTTCTCCCCCTTGGCCGAAACACAAAGCCCCCCTCCATCTCCTCTATTTCTTCTTCTTCTACTCTCTTCTTTCTTCTTTTGCTCGAGGACGAGCAAACCTTCTAAGTTTGGTGTGGTAAAAGCGTTGCTTTTTGTTTTTTCATAACCATTTATGGCACCTAAGGCCGGAAAAACCTCTAGAAAGAGGAAAGGGAAGTCAAAAGCCTCCACCTTCGAGTCATGGGAGATGGAGAGAATCATCTCAAGGGTGCATCAAGACCACTTCTATGAAGTTGTGGCCATGAAGAAGGTGATCCCTGAGGTCCCTTTCAAACTCAAAAAGAGTGAATATCCGGAGATCCGACATGAGATCCAAAGAAGAGGTTGGGAAGTTCTTACCAACCCCATTCAACAAGTCGGAATCTTAATGGTTCAAGAGTTCTATGCCAATGCATGGATCACCAAGAAGCATGATCAAAGTGTGAACCCGGACCCAAAGAATTGGCTTACAATGGTTCGGGGGAAATGCTTAGATTTTAGTCCGGAAAATGTAAGGTTGGCATTCAACTTGCCCATGATGCAAGGAGATGAACACCCCTACACTAGAAGGGTCAACTTTAATCAAAGGTTGGACCATCTCCTCATAGACATTTGTGAAGAGGGCGCTCAATGGAAGAGAGATTCAAGAGGGAAGCCGGTTCAACTGAGAAGGCATGACCTCAAGCCCGTGGCTAGGGGATGGTTGGAGTTTATCCAACGCTCAATCATTCCACTAGCAACCGGTCCGAAGCTACTATAGACCGGGCTATCATGATTCATAGCATCATGATTGGAGAGAAAGTGGAAGTTCATGAGGTTATATCCCACGAACTTTATAAGGTGGTGGACAAGTCCTCTTACCTTGGCAAGGTTAGCCTTCCCTCATCTCATTTGTCACCTCTGTAATTCAGTTGGAATTAACATAGAGGGAGACATCCTCATTGATGAGGACAAGCGCATCACTAAGAAGAGGATGGAGCAAACAAGAGATCCCACTCATGGACATAAGAAAATTCCTCATCATGAAATCCCTGAGATGCCTCAAGGGATGCACTTTCCTCAGCAAACTATTGGGAGCAAATCAACACCTCCCTAGGAGAATTGAGCTCCAACAAGGGACAACTAAGGGTGGAGCACCAAGAACATTCCATCCTCCTCCATGAAATTAGAGAAGATCAAAGAATCATGAGAGAGGAGCAACAAAGGCAAGGAAGAGACATTGAGGAGCTCAAGCACTCCATAAGATCTTCAAGAGGAAGAACAAGCCGCCATCACTAAGGTGGACCCGTTCTTTAATGTCCTTGTTCTTTATTTTTCTGTTTTTTGAAAATTATGCTTTATGTTTTATTTATGTTTGTGTCTTATGATCATTAGTGTCTTAGTGTCTATGCCTTAAAGTTATAAATGTCTTATGAATCCATCACCTTTCTTAAATGAAAAATGTTCTTAATTGAAAAAGAGAAGAATTGCATGAATTTCGAATTTTATAACAGATTAATTATTTTGATGTGGTGGCAATACTTTTGATTTCTGAATGTATGCTTGAACAGTGCATATGTCTTTTGAATTTGTTGTTCATGAATGTTAAAATTGTTGGCTCTTGAAAGAATGATGAAAAAGGAGACATGTTACTGAGGATCTGAAAAATCATAAAAATGATTCTTGAAGCAAGAAAAAGCAGTGAAGTCAAAAAAAAAAAGAGAGAGCAAGCAGAAAAAGCCAATAGCCCTTTAAAAAGTAAGGATAATAAAAAGAATCCAAGGCTTTGAGAATCAGTGGATAGGAGGGCCTACAGGAATAACATCCTAGCCTAAGCGGCTAAACTAAGCTGTCCCTAACCATGTGCTTGTGGCGTGAAGGTGTCAAGTGAAAACTTGAGACTGAGCGGTTAAAGTCGTGATCCAAAGCAAAAAGAGTGTGCTTAAGAACCTTGGACACCTCTAATTGGGGACTCTAGCAAAGTTGAGTCACAATCTGAAAAGGTTCACCCAGTTATGTGTCTGTGGCATGGATGTATCCGGTGGTAATACTGGAAAACAGAGTGATTTGGGCCACGGCCAAGACTCATAAAGTAGCTGTGTTCAAGAATCATCGTACATAACTAGGAGAATCAATAACACTATCCAGATTCTGAGTTCCTATAGAAGCCAATCATTCTAAACTTCAAAGGATAAAGTGAGATGCCAAAACTGTTCAGAGGCAAAAAGCTAAAAGCCCCGCTCATCTAATTAATACTGATCTTCATAGATATTTTTGGAATTCATTGTATATTCTCTTCCTTTTTTCCTATTGATTTTCAGTTGCTTGAGGACAAGCAACAATTTAAGTTTGGTGTTGTGATGAGCGGATAATTTATATGCTTTTTGGCATTGTTTTTAGTATGTTTTTAATATGTTTTAGTTAGGTTTTATTATATTTTTGTTAGTTTTTATTTAAAATTCACTTTTCTGGATTTTACTATGAGTTTGTGCGCTTTTCTGTGATTTCAGGTATTTTCTGGCTGAAATTGAGGGACCTGAACAAAAATCTGATTCAGAGGCTAAAAAGGGCTGTAGATGCTGTTGGATTCTGACCTTCCTGCACTCGAAGTGAATTTTCTGGAGCTATAGAAGCCCAATTGGCGCCGTCTCAATTGAGTTGGAAAGTAGACATCCTGGGCTTTCCAGCAATATATAATAGTTCATACTTTGCACGAGAATTGATGGCCCAAACGTGCGTTCCAAATCAGCTCAAGAATTCCCGGCGTTTAACGCCGGAACTGGCACAAAAGCTGGAGTTAAACGCCCAAACTGGCACAAAAGCTGGCGTTTAACTCCAATAAAAGTCTCTACACATGAAAGCTTCAATGCTCAGCCCAAGCACACACCAAGCAGGCCCGGAAGTGGATTTTTACGTCATTTACTCATTTTTGTAAACCCTAAGCTACTAGTTCTCTATAAATAGGACCTTTTGCTATTGTATTTTTATCTTTGATCAGTCCTATGCTATCTTAGATCAAATCTTTGGACATCTAGTTCTTAGATCATGGGAGCTGGCCTCTCGGCCATGCCTAAACCTTGTTCTTATGTATTTTCAACGGTGGAGTTTCTACACACCATATATTAAGGTGTGGAGCTCTGCTGTACCTCGAGTATCAATGCAATTACTACTATTTTCCATTCAATTCAGCTTATTCTTGTTCTAAGATATTCATTCGCACCTAAGAACATGATGAATGTGATGATTATGTGACGCTCATCATCATTCTCACTTATGAACGCGTACCTGACAACCACTTCCGTTCTACATGCAAACAAGGCTTGAGTGGATATCTCTTGGATTCCTTAATCAGGATCTTTGTGGTATAAGCTAGAATCTATTGGCGGCCATTCTTGAGAATTCGGAAGGTCTAAACCTTGTCTGTGGTATTCTGAGTAGGATTCAGGGATTGAATGACTGTGACGAGCTTCAAACTCGCGATTGTGGGGCGTTAGTGACAGACGCAAAAGAATCACTGGATTCTATTCCGACATGATCGAGAATCGACAGATGAATAGCCGTGCTGTGACAGAGCGCATTGAACATTTTCACTGAGAGGACAGGACTGTAGCCATTAACAACAGTGATGCTGATGCCAAGGCATCTTAGGCTAGTTTCACTAGCATTTTTCTGTTAGTTTTAGTTGTTTTATGCATTTTCTTGAGCTTAAAGTAACCAAGAATGGTTAAATGAATAACAAAGCAATGAACCATCCAAACAGTATGATTTTGATGCAAATTCCATGAGTTTTTAGTTATATTACTTGAATGCTATGAATGGAAGATTTCTCATGAAATTTTGCAAGACTTTGATGCAGTTGTTTGGATGATTTCAGGGAAGAAGAGGCTTGGCAAGGAAGCAACAAAATCAATAAAGGAAGCTTGAATATCACATGTGGAGTTTAAGTTCCAGTTTAAGCTTAAACTGGAACTTAAACTGCCAAGCCATATAATGCTGGGAACTATCAGTGGCGTTTAAGCTCCAGTTTAAGCTTAAACTGGAGCTTAAACGCCAAAATCATGAAAGCTGAGGAAAAGCTGAAAGTGGCGTTTAACCTCCAGTTTAACCTTAAACTGGAAATTAAACGCCAGAAATGAGAAATGCACCAGGGAGCCATTTCCACGTTTAAGCTCCAGTTTAACCTTAAACTGAAGCTTAAACGTGTTCGACCAAAATTCTCCTCCAGGGTTGCTTTCTTCATTTCCACGTTTAAGCTTCAGTTTAACCTTAAACTGAAGCTTAAACGTGTTCGACCATTCCACACTCCAGGGTTGCTTTCTTCCATTTCCACGTTTAAGCTTCAGTTTAACCTTAAACTGAAGCTTAAACGTGTTCAACTACTTTACCCTCCAGGGTTGCTTTCTTCCATTTCCACGTTTAAGCTTCAGTTTAACCTTAAACTGAAGCTTAAACGTGCTTGAGTTATACCACCTCCAGGAGTGTCCAACGTTTAAGTTCCAGTTTAAGCTTAAACTGGAACTTAAACGTGCTTCCACAAAAGGCATCACTGGAACTTAAACGCCACTATTTGAAAAGGTTTCTGGGCCAAAGATATTGCAGTTTTAAGTTAGCATTTGAGCACAAACATTAACTTAAACGTACTCTGGTACAAAACCCAATTGAATATCATGGTTTATGGGATTGGGCCTGAAGAATTGATGAGTCTGGAATTTCAATTTGTTGAGTCATGTGTCATTACTTGATTATCACTAAGTTGGCTCAATGAATGTTACAGAATTGGATCAGCAGCCTCATCAGGATTATGGATCATAAACCGAAAGCAAAAGGAAATCAGGGAAAGGCCTCAAAGCCCAAGAAACACAACAGAAGCTCAATTTAGAAAGTGTATAAATAGGATAGAATTTAAGTTAGTTAGAGGACTTTTGATCATTTTTCTAGTTTTCATACTTTTTGTAATTGAATTCAGAGCTATGACTCACTAAACCCCCTTTCATTGGGTTAGGGAGCTCTATTGTAATTCAATGAATCAATAATAGTTTTTATCTTCTTCTTCAATCTTTTCTCTTGAATTTTTGTTAGAAAGCTTCTCGATCTAATTCCATTGGTTAGTTGTCTTGGGAAAGAAACTATCCATAATTGGAATCCTTCGGAACCTTGGGAAAGGAATGGAGGATTCATGCTAGAGAAGCTTTCTCACAGTGAATTGGATTGGGGTTTGGATAGATATTGTGACATGTAATCCTACCAAATTGTGGTTCATGAAACTGTGTGGTATAATCAGTGATCGAGCGTCATCTCTTCTTATGAACATTTAAACCAAGGGATTGGGAATTTGTTTGTTTTTAGAGAGAATTGGTGAGCCAAGGGATTGGGATCCACTCATATAAGATTGCCAAGCAAAATTCAATGAACGCATTGGTTGAGGAAGGGATAAAAATGTTTTGATTCGGAGATCTCAATATCTCCTGAAACCCAATGAATTCCCCCATTTCTGATCTACCACTTTCTCTTTACATTCTGTAATTAAATTCATGCAATCACCCCGATCCCTTTTTAATTTCAGCAATTTAGCTTTTCGCTCTTTAATTCATGCAATTTAAGATTCCGCAATTTCAATTTCTTGCAGTTTACGTTTCCCGCCAATTTTACATTCCGCAATTCTCATCTAAATCTTGATTCCGCTCAACTAGAACACACTTCTAATCCGAATTGCTCACTCAACCAATCCTTGTGGGATTCGACCTCACTCTATTATGAGTTTTTACTTGACGATAACCGGTGCACTTGCCGGAAGGAATTTTTGCCGATCGTGCAATTTCCTAAAATCGTAGCATCAAGTTTATGGCGCCGTTGCCGGGGATTGGTTTTCGATTGACAATTCTCAAATTGGAAGTTAACTAGATTGAGCATTTTTCTTGTTTTGTTAATTCAGTTCAAGTTACTTGTTGAATTTTAATTTCTGCACTCTGTTACTTGCTTTATTTCTTTATGCCTTTAAATTCAAGCAACTAACTCACTGACTCACTAACTATTTGAATTAATTCCTCAACTGCTCTAACCATACTCTTCCATTAACCAAGAGTATTTCACTTGTTTGTTGCCTGTGCTGTGTTCTTGTATGACAGGTAGGAGAGGAGAGACATCAACTCCTCCATATACCGAACCAGAGAGGACCCTTCATAAACTTAGAAGGGAAGCAAGAGGGAAGAGAGTACTGGGAGAAGAAGAATCTGAAGGAGAATCTGAGGACAATTTTGAGGAAGCTCTAGATCTCAACATGGATAGAGAAGTTCACAACCATGAGAGAGCTGATGGAAACAATGCCATTCCCGAGAGGAGGGTTCTTGGTTCATACATAAACGCAACCTCTGGGAATTGTGGTAGCAGCATTCAGAAACCACCCATTCAGGCCAACAATTTTGAACTCAAACCACAGCTAATATCACTGGTGGAGAATCATTGTTCATTTGGTGGGAGTGCTAATGAAGATCCAAACCAACATCTCACAAAATTCCTGAGAATTTGCGACACGGTGAAGTCCAATGGAGTCCAGGAAGATGCCTATAAACTGCTCTTGTTCCCATTTTCACTTAGGGACAAGGCAGCTAAGTGGCTGGAATCATTCCCAAGGGGGATCCTAACAACCTGGGATGAGGTGGAAAGCAAGTTTCTGGCACGTTTCTACCCCCCACAAAAGGTCAATAGGTTTCGATCTGAGGTTCAGACTTTTAGACAACAAGATGGTAAAACTCTCTACGAGGCATGGGAGAGGTTCAAGGATTTGACAAGGAAATGCCCACCAGACATGTTCCATGACTGGGTGCAATTGCATATTTTCTATGATGGACTTTCTTATGAATCAAGGAAGGCTGTAGACCATTCATCAGGAGGTTCATTGAACAGGAAAAAGACTGTGGAAGAAGCCATTGAAGTGATTGAGACAGTGGCTGAGAATGAGTACTACTATGCTTCAGAGAGACACAACACTAAGGGAGTCATGGAGCTGAACCATGTTGATACAATTCTAGCCCAAAACAAGGTGTTGGCAAAGCAACTAGCAGAGCTCACCAGAAAATTAGAAACAAATCAAGTGGCTGCAATACACACACAAGATCAAGAGGAAGTAAGCACTGAAGGAGGTGATTGGGAAGAGGCCAACTATGTGGGAAATCAACAAAGGCAACCATATGATCCACATTCCAACACTTACAACCCAGGCTGGAAAAACCACCCAAACTTTGGGTGGGGAAACCAGCAAACCCAATCACAAAACCACAAACCTTACAACCCCAACCAACATAACAATTCCACATACCAAAACTCCAACCAAAGATCATACCAAGCCACACAAAACACTTACTCCCAACCACCATATCATGGCCAAAATAATCAACCTGTCCAACCTAATCCGAACCAACAATTTCAAGATCAATTAAACAGGATAGAAGGAATGCTTGCAAACATGGGTCAGGACATAAGTGAGTTGAAAAGCTTTAGGGATGATGTGAGATCTACCTTAAGGAACCATGGTGAAAAACTCAAGAGGATGGAGTCTCGAGTAGGAGAGCTATCTCAACAGGCCCCCAAGTCAACTGCAGTATTCCCTAGTGACACAGAAAAGAATCCTAAAGGGGAACAAAAGGGAGTGAGATGGGAAGAATGCAAGGCCATCACCATATTGAAGGAAGTCTCAGAAGAAGAAGGAATCAGACCCTCAGAACAGGAGCCAAAAATCTTGAAGGAAGGTGTGGAAGAAGCTAAGCAGGAAAGTGAAACTGAGCAAGCCAAGGAACTGCAAAATAAAGGCATGCTGGAAACATACCAATCAAAAGCACCATTTCCTCAGAGGTTAGGAGGAGGTGAAAAAGGGAAAACATATTCAAGGTTTTTAGAGACATTTAAGTCTCTCCATATCAATATTCCCTTTCTTGAGATTCTCCAGCAGATGCCTACACATATCAAGTATTTGAAGGAATTGCTGAGCAAGAAAAGAGTTTTGAAGGGAGGACAAACTGTAATAATGAACAAAGAATGCAGTGCCCTCATCAAGAAGGACATAGTCTCTAAGAAAACAGACCCAGGAAGTTTTCATATCCCCTGCATCATAGGGGAAACAAAAATTGACAGAGGATTCTGTGATCTAGGAGCTAGCATAAATGTGATGCCTCTGACTCTTATGAAGAGGCTACAACTGAATGAGGTGGGATCCACTGATGTAATCATACAACTGGCTGACAAAACACAGAAGCAAGCTGAAGGGGTAGTTGAGAATGTGCTGGTGAAAGTGGGAAATTATTTCTTCCCCACAGACTTTGTCATTTTAGACATGGAGGAAAGCTACCTACACCCTATCATTCTGGGAAGGCCATTTCTAGCCACTGCTAGAGCGCTCATAGATGTAGAACAAGGAGAGCTAATTTTGAGAATACATGATGAACAGCTCATTTTCCATGTTTTCAAACCTGCATTTGAGCCTGAACCAGAACCTGAAAAGCCTAAGGATGATAGTAGCCATCTGTGTTTGGAGGAAAGAAATCCAGCAGCTGAAACTCTGAAATAGTCCTTGGAAGGCAAACAAGAATTATAAGAGTTAAAGCCACAAGAATCAATAGAAACAGCTCAGAAGGATCCTCCTGGCATAAGGATCAATGAAGAAATCCTCAAGAGAGAGGGAAGAATTGTAAAGAAATTGCCAAGAGGGTGGAGAAACAAGAAAATTCCCACTGAAGGTTTCTCTCCGAGAGATAAAGTGATATCAAGTCATTATCTGCCAATCCCACCTGGCCTCAAAACCATTCCTTCCCAGCTCCCTCAAGTGTTCACAATCAGGAAAGTTCTTTCTATGGAACATTTGGAAATCATGAAGGAATCAAATGGGGACGTTTTCATAGTGAGAGGAGAGGACATCAAGCACTACAATCCACCCTAACAAGGGACAACCGTCAAGCTAATGACGTTAAAGAAGCGCTTGTTGGGAGGCAACCCAACCTGAGGTAACACTCCTTTGCTGTTTCTTTTATTTGTTTCAATAAAAAGGTGAAGTAGTTTCTGTGCATTGCAAAGAATTAAGTTTGGTGTTTCACACCAAACAATGAATTCGTCGATCAATAATTCAAAGGGGAATGCGTGACTCTAAGTTTGGTGTTCCACCATACAGATCAACTGAACACAACAACCTTTGAATTATATGAAAGGAACAACCATTCTAAGCAATCACAGAAATGCTTAAAATCCTTAGCAGCAACTTCATTCCAAGGAGAATTCAAGGATTCAAAGAGCAGAGGAGTAAGTAGGAGACTAAGTTTGGTGTTCACACACCAACTTAAGACTCAGACACTTGCCCATACATAGTTGAGCTAACCACTCAAGTGCTTGAGAAGCAAGCAACTTCATCACTCTTTGCAGGAAAGGAAACAAGGATCTTAGAAAGAACATGAAGCAACAACTAGGAGAAGAAGGAGAAATCAAATTGTTTCCTGGCAACAAAGAGAAAACAAGAAATTTCACAAGGTGGTGTTGTTCCTTGACCATTCTTTAAAAGGCAAACAAAAGCATGCTTGTTCTGGTTTAAACTGTAATTGTTGAATCTTTCTGGAATGTGAAGTTTTTAGTATGAGTGTTGGTTTACTGCTTTGAATAAAGTGAATGCCTAGATGTTTGGATATAACTTCACCTTCTTAAACAAATGCTTGCCATGCTTGTTCTGTTTCCAAAAATAAAAGAAAAGTTTGAACAAAAGTAACTTGGCTCAATTAGTGACAAATCAAGTAGAATTAAGTGGTGGTATGCATGCTTGATTGTTTAGTCAGATCACTGGAAATTGAGTGTAGAATTATCATTTTTTGTGTAGAAGTTTGAATACTGTCTATGGATCTTGATGAATAAATGTCTTTGGCCATGAAAAAGAAAAAGAAGAAGAAAAAGCCACTGAAAAAGGGCAACCAAAAAGCAAAAAAAATTGAGAAAATAAGCTAGGCACCAATGGTTTGAACTTCTGAGACAAATGCCTGTGGTGTTTATGTATTAAGGATATGCTTGGATGAATAGGTTCTGAGGAGTGTTTCAACACTTGGTAACTTGGGTTAACTAACCCGGGATTATCAACCAAAAGTCCATTATCAAGAGCAACCTAAATACAAAACATTTAGTCACACAAAGAGGTGCTGGGCACCAATGTCTCAAGAAGAAATGTGAACTAAAATGCCTGTAGTGGATATGTGTAGTGCACTGATAAGAAAAAGAAAATGCCAAAGGCTTGTGCAACACATGACACTGAGCAAACAAGGAGCAAAGGAGCTCTAAGAAAAAGAAAAACAAAGAAGAGAAAAGTGCCAAGGACATAAGAATAACAAGAGGCCATAGCAGTGTTTAATGGATGCAGTGAAAAAGTGATAATCTTGCCTGATAAGAATGAAAAAGTGATGCTGCAACTTTCTGCATAAAACCCTTCTGATGAACTTCAAATGCTTGCTAATATAGCCAATGTAATTGCTTCTGTTTCATACTTTCTTCTCAAATAACTCAGGACTTACTTAGGGACAAGCAAGTATTAAGTTTGGTGTTGTGATGCCAAGGCATCTTAGGCTAGTTTCACTAGCATTTTTCTGTTAGTTTTAGTTGTTTTATGCATTTTCTTGAGCTTAAAGTAACCAAGAATGGTTAAATGAATAACAAAGCAATGAACCATCCAAACAGTATGATTTTGATGCAAATTCCATGAGTTTTTAGTTATATTACTTGAATGCTATGAATGGAAGATTTCTCATGAAATTTTGCAAGACTTTGATGCAGTTGTTTGGATGATTTCAGGGAAGAAGAGGCTAGGCAAGGAAGCAACAAAATCAATAAAGGAAGCTTGAATATCACATGTGGAGTTTAAGTTCCAGTTTAAGCTTAAACTGGAACTTAAACTGCCAAGCCATATAATGCTGGGAACTATCAGTGGCGTTTAAGCTCCAGTTTAAGCTTAAACTGGAGCTTAAACGCCAAAATCATGAAAGCTGAGGAAAAGCTTAAAGTGGCGTTTAACCTCCAGTTTAACCTTAAACTGGAAGTTAAACGCCAGAAATGAGAAATGCACCAGGGAGCCATTTCCACGTTTAAGCTCCAGTTTAACCTTAAACTGAAGCTTAAACGTGTTCGACCAAAATTCTCCTCCAGGTTTGCTTTCTTCATTTCCACGTTTAAGCTTCAGTTTAACCTTAAACTGAAGCTTAAACGTGTTCGACCATTCCACACTCTAGGGTTGCTTTCTTCCATTTTCACGTTTAAGCTTCAGTTTAACCTTAAACTGAAGCTTAAACGTGTTCGACTACTTTACCCTCCAGGGTTGCTTTCTTCCATTTCCACGTTTAAGCTTCAGTTTAACCTTAAACTGAAGCTTAAACGTGCTTGAGTTATACCACCTCCAGGACTGTCCAACGTTTAAGTTCCAGTTTAAGCTTAAACTGGAACTTAAACGTGCTTCCACAAAAGGCATCACTGGAACTTAAACGCCACTATTTGAAAAGGTTTCTGGGCCAAAGATATTGCAGTTTTAAGTTAGCATTTGAGCACAAACATTAACTTAAACGTACTCTGGTATGAAATCCAATTGAATATCATGGTTTATGGGATTGGGCCTGAAGAATTGATGAGTCTGGAATTTCAATTTGTTGAGTCATGTGTCATTACTTGATTATCACTAAGTTGGCTCAATGAATGTTACAGAATTGGATCAGCAGCCTCATCAGGATTATGGATCATAAACCCAAAGCAAAAGGAAATCAGGGAAAGGCCTCAAAGCCCAAGAAACACAACATAAGCTCAATTTAGAAAGTGTATAAATAGGATAGAATTTAAGTTAGTTAGAGGACTTTTGATCATTTTTCTAGTTTTTATACTTTTTGTAATTGAATTCAGAGCTATGACTCACTAAACCCCCTTTCATTGGGTTAGGGAGCTCTATTGTAATTCAATGAATCAATAATAGTTTTTATCTTCTTCTTCAATCTTTTCTCTTGAATTTTTGTTAGAAAGCTTCTCGATCTAATTCCATTGGTTAGTTGTCTTGGGAAAGAAACTATCCATAATTGGAATCCTTCGGAACCTTGGGAAAGGAATGGAGGATTCATGCTAGAGAAGCTTTCTCACAGTGAATTGGATTGGGGTTTGGATGGATATTGTGACATGTAATCCTACCAAATTGTGGTTCATGAAACTGTGTGGTATAATCAGTGATCGAGCGTCATCTCTTCTTATGAACATTTAAACCAAGGGATTGGGAATTTGTTTGTTTTTAGAGAGAATTGGTGAGCCAAGGGATTGGGATCCACTCATATAAGATTGCCAAGCAAAATTCAATGAACGCATTGGTTGAGGAAGGGATAAAAATGTTTTGATTCGGAGATCTCAATATCTCCTGAAACCCAATGAATTCCCCCATTTCTGATCTACCACTTTCTCTTTACATTCTGCAATTAAATTCATGCAATCACCCCGATCCCTTTTTAATTTCAGCAATTTAGCTTCTCGCTCTTTAAATCATGCAATTTAAGATTCCGCAATTTTAATTTCTTGCAGTTTACGTTTCCCGCCAATTTTACATTCCGCAATTCTCATCTAAATCTTGATTCCGCTCAACTAGAACACACTTCTAATCCGAATTGCTCACTCAACCAATCCTTGTGGGATTCGACCTCACTCTATTGTGAGTTTTTACTTGACGATAACCGGTGCACTTGCTGGAAGGAATTTTTGCCGATCGTGCAATTTCCTAAAATCGTAGCATCAGATGCCCAACATACAGCTTGCCATGGAAAGGAGTAAGAAGGATTGAATGAAGACAGTAGGAAAGCAGAGAGACAGAAGGGACAAAGCATCTCCATACGCTTATCTGAAATTCTCACCAATGAATTACTTAAGTATCTCTATCTTTATTTTATGTTTTATTCATCTTTTAATTATCAATCCTCCATAACCATTTGAATCCGCCTGACTGAGATTTACAAGATGACCATAGCTTGCTTCATACCAACAATCTCCGTGGGATCGACCCTTACTCGCGTAAGGTTTATTACTTGGACGACCCAGTGCACTTGCTGGTTAGTTGTGCGAAGTTGTGATAAAGAGTTGAGATTGCAATTGAGCATACCATGTTGATGGCGCCATTGATGATCACAATTTCGTGCACCAATAGCCTTGGGCTTTAAACACAAGGTAGTACCCATTCAATTGAAAGACTAATTCTCCTCTGTTAATATCAATCACAGCTCCTGTTGTGGCTAGGAAAGGTCTTCCAAGGATGATGCATTCATCCTCATTCTTCCTAGTCTCTAAGATTATGAAATTAGTAGGGATGTAAATGTCTTTAACCTTTACTAACACGTCCTCTACTAATCCATAAGCTTGTCTTTGTGATCTGTCTGCCATCTCTAATGAGAATGTGGCAGGCTGTACCTCAATGATCCCCAGTTTCTCAATTACAGAGAGTGGCATAAGATTTATACCTAACCCCAGGTCACATAGAACCTTCTCAAAGGTCATGGTGCCCATGGTATAGGGTATTAAGAATTTACCAGGATCTTGTTTCTTTTGAGGTAAAGTTTACTGAACCCATGTATCTAGTTCACTAATGAGCAAGGGAGGTGCATCTTCCCAAGTCTCATTACTAAACAACTTGGCATTCAGCTTCATGAAAGCTCCTAGATATTGAGCAACTTGCTCTCCAATTACATCTTCATCCTCTTCAGAGGAAGAATAGTTTTCAGAGCTCATGAATGGCAGAATGAGGTTTAATGGAAGCTCTATGGTCTCTATATGAGCCTCCGATTCCTTTAGGTCCTCAATAGGGAACTCCTTTTTGTTTGGGAGACGTCCCATGAGGTCTTCCTCATTGGGATTCACGTCCTCCCCTTCCTCGCTAGGTTCGGCCATTTTGATTATGTCAATGGCCTTGCACTCTCTTTTTGGATTCTCCTCTGTATTGCTTGGGAGAGTACTAGGAGGAGTTTCAGTGATTTTCTTACTCAGCTGGCCCACTTGTACCTCCAAATTTCTGATGGAGAACCTTATTTCGCTCATGAAACTTAAAGTGGCCTTAGACAAATCAGAGACTATGTTTGCTAAGCTAGAGGAGCTCTTCTCAGAATGCTCTATCTGTTGATGAGAAGATGATGGAAAAGGCTTGCTATTGCTAAACTTGTTTCTTCCACCATTATTAAAGCCTTGTTGAGGCATCTGTTGATCCTTCCATGAGAAATTTGGATGATTTTTCCATGAGGGATTATAGGTGTTACCATAGGGTTCACCCATGTGATTCACCTCTGCCATTGTAGGGTTCTCAGGATCATAAGCTTCTTCTTCAGAAGATGCCTCTTTAGTACTGTTGGATGTATTTTGCAATCCATTCAGACTCTGAGAAATCATGTTGACTTGCTGAGTCAACATTTTGTTCTGAGCCAATATGGCATTCAAAGCATCAATTTCAAGAACTCCCTTCCTCTGAGGTGTCCCATTATTCACAGAATTCCTCTCAAAAGTGTACATGAATTGGTTATTTACAACCATGTCAATAAGTTCTTGAGCTTCTGCAGGCATTTTCTTTAGGTGAATGGATCCACCTGCAGAATGGTCCAGTGACATCTTGGAGAACTTAGATAGACCATAATAGAATATATCCAAAATGGTCCACTCTGAAAGCATGTCAGAAGGACACCTTTTGGTCATCTGCTTGTATCTTTCCCAAGCTTCATAGAGGAATTCACCATCTTTTTGTTTGAAGGTCTGAACATTCACTCTAAGCTTGCTCAGCTTTTGAGGAGGAAAGAACTTAGCCAAGAAAGCCGTGACCAGCTTGTCCCAAGAGTCCAGGCTATCTTTAGGTTGTAAGTCCAAGCATGTTCTAGCTCTGTCTCTTACAGCAAAAGGGAAAAGCATGAGCCTATAGACTTCAGGATCTACTTCATTAGTCTTAACAGTCTCACAAATCTGCAAGAACTCAGTTAAAAACTGGTAGGGATCTTCTGATGGAAGTCCATGAAACTTGCAGTTCTGTTGCATTAGAGCAACTAGTTGAGGTTTCAGCTCAAAATTGTTTGCTCCAATGGCAGGGATTGAAATGCTTCTTCCATCAAATTTGGAAGTAGGTGTAGTATAATCACCAAGCATTCTCCTTGCATTATTGTTGTTGGGTTCGGCTGCCATATCCTTTTCTTGTTCAAAAAAGGGGTGAGGAGTTTTCGAAAATTAGAGAGGGAAAATTAGTTAGGTGGTTTTGAAAAGGATAAGAGATAGTCAAACAAACAAAAATTTAATTAGTTAGTTGAAAAAGATTTGAAAATTCATTTTTAAAAAAAAAAGATAAGAAGTTAGAAAAGATATTTTGAAATCAAATTTTTGAAAAAGATATCATTTTAAAAGATATAATAAAAAGATATGATTGTTAAGAAAAAAGATATTTTGAAAAAGATTTAATTTTTAAAAGTAAAATTAATTAGCTGACTAATGAGAAACTAAAAGATATGATTCTAGAATTTAAAGATTGAACCTTTCTTAACAAGAAAGTAACAAACTTCAAATTTTTGAATCAATCACATTAATTGTTAGTAAAGTTTCAATTTTGAAATAAAGATAAGAAAAAGATTTTGAAAATAGATTTTAAAAAATTTTTGAAAATAAATAAACAATGAAAAAGATTTGATTTTTGAAAAGGATTTTTAAAAGATAGGATTTTTAAAATTGAAAATTTGACTTGACTTATAAGAAATAGCTAAGTTTTAAAAATTTTTTACTAAGTCAACTCAAATTTTTGAAATTTATGAGAAAATTAAGGAAAAGATTTCTTTTATTTTTGAATTTTTAATGAGGAGAGAGAAAAACACAAAAATGACCCAAAACATGAAAATTTTGGATCAAAACCAATGATGCATGCAAGAACACTATGAATGTCAAGATGAACACTAAGAACACTTTAAAGGTCATGATGAACATCAAGAATTTATTTTTGAAAAATGTTTAATCACAAGAAAACATGCAAGACACCAAACCTAGAAATCTTTAATGTTTAGACACTATGAATGCAAAAATGCACATGAAAAACATCATACAACACAAAACTAGAAAATATGTAGATCAAACAAAAAAATTTATCAAGAACAACTTGAAGATCATAAAGAACACTATGAATGCATGAATTTTTGAAAAATGCAAGAACAAGATGAATATGCAATTGACACCAAACTTAAAACATGACACAATACTCAAACAAGAATCACAAAATATTTTTGGTTTTTATGATTTTATGATTTTTTTGTATTTTCTTTTATTTTTTTCGAAAAACATATAGGAAAAAGAAAATAAGAAATTCAAATTTTTAATAAGAATTCCAGGAATCTTTGCAATGTTAGTCTAAAGCTCCGGTCCAGGAATTAGACATGGCCAATGGCCAGCCAAGCTTTAGCATACAAATCAGACATACAACAGCTGATACTTCATCCAACTTCATATACTGATAAGGGGAAGCCTCAATCCAATTGAGTTAGACAACGCTTTACAGCCAGCCAAGCTTCAACATGCTTCATGAAACACTAGAATTCATTTTTAAAAATTTTGAATAATTTTCGAAAACAGGTGAGAAATTTTTTTGAAAGATTTTTGAAAAAATTTTTGAAAATAAAACACAGAAAATTACCTAATCTGAGCAACAAGATGAATCGTCAGTTGTCCATACTCAAACAATTTCCGGCAACGGCGCCAAAAAATTGGTGCACAAAATTGTGATCTCTAATAATGGCATTCAACTTGGTATGCGCATCTACTAACTCAGTACTTTCTTCACAACTTCGCATCACTAACCAGCAAGTGTACTAGTTCGTCCAAGTAATAAACCTTATGTGAGTAAGGGTCGATCCCACAGAGATTGTTGGTATGAAGCAAGCTATGTTCATCTTGTAAATCTCAGTTAGGCGGATAATAAATGGTTATGGAGGTTTTCGAAAATAATAATAAATAAAGCATAAAATAAAGATAGAGTTACTTATGTAAATCATTGGTGGGAATTTCAGATAAGTGTATGAAGATGCTTTGTCCCTGTTGAATCTCTGTAACATACTGCTTTCTTACTTTCAATCCTTCATACTCCTTTCCATGGCAAGCTGTATGTAGGGCATCACCGTTGTCAATGGCTACATCCAATCCTCTCAGTGAAAATGGTCCAAATGCTCTGTCACAGCACGACTAATCATCTGTCGGTTCTCGATCATGTCGGAATAGAATCCATTGATTCTTTTGCGTTTGTCATCATGCCCAACAATCGCGAGTTTGAAGCTCGTCACAGTCATTCAATCCCTGAATCCTACTTGGAATACTACAGACAAGGTTTAGACTTTCCGGATTCGTAAGCATGGCCACCAATAATTCTAGCTTATACCACGAAGATTCTGATCAAGGAATCCAAGAGATATGCGCTCGGTCTAAGGTAGAACGAAAGTGTTTGTCAGGCACGCGTTCATAAGGACGGATGATGACGAGTGTCACGGATCATCACATCCATCAGGTTGAAGTGAAACAAATATCTTAGAATAAGAATAAGCATGATCTGAATAGAAAATAATAGTACTTTGCATTAAAACTTGAGGTACAGTAGAGCTCCACACCTTAATTTATGGTGTGTAGAAACTCCACCGTTGAAAATACATAAGTGGTAAAATTATTCATTGGTTCCGGCCCCAGAGAGGGAACCAGGATAACCAAGACGTCTAAAACAATAGTAAAAAGTTCTATTTATACTAAACTAGCTCCTAGGGTTTATTGAAATAAGTCTAAGTGTAGAAATCCACTTTCGGGGCCCACTTTGGTGTGTGCTTGGGCTGAGCTTGAGCTTTACACGTGCAGAGGCTTCTCTTGGAGTTAAACGTCAAGTTGTAACGTCTGTTTTGCGTTTAACTCTGGTTTATGATGTGTTTCTGGCGTTTTACTCCAGAATGCAGCATGGAACTGGCGTTGAATGCCAGTTTGTGTCATCTTAACTCAAATAAAGTGTAGAATATTATATATTTCTGGAAAGCTTTAGATGTCTACTTTCCAATGCCGTTGAGAGCGGGCCATTTGGAGTTTTGTAGCTCCAGAAAATCCATTTCGAGTGCAGGGAGGTCAGAATCCAACAACATCAGCAGTCCTTTTTCAGCCTAAATAAGATTTTTGCTCAGATCCCTCAATTTCAGTCAGAAAATACCTGATATCATAGAAAAACACACAAACTCATAGTAAAGTCCAGAAATTTGAATTTTGCATAAAAACTAATGAAAACATCCCTAAAAGTAGCTAGATCCTACTAAAAACTTCCTAAAAACAATGCCAAAAAGTGTATAAATTATCCGCTCATCAAATGCCATACTGGCTCAGAACAAAATATTGACTCAGCAAGTCAACATGATATCTCAGAGTCTGAATGGATTGTAAAATACATCCAATAGTACTAAAGAAGCATCTTCTAAAGAAGAAGCTTATGATCTTGAGAACCCTGCAATGGCAGAGGTAAATTACATGGGTGAAGCCTTTGGCAACACCTATAACCCCTCATGGATAAATCATCCAAATTTCTCATGAAAGGATCAACAAAAGCCTCAACAAGGCTTTAATAATGGTGGAAGAAACAGGTTTTGCAATAGCAAACCTTTTCCATCATCTTCTCAGCAATGGACAGAGAATTCTGAGTAGAGCCCTTCTAGCTTAGCAAATATAGTCTCTGATCTATCTAAGGCCACTTTAAATTTCATGAATGAAACAAGGTCCTCCATTAGAAATTTGGAGGCACAAGTGGGTCAGCTGAGTAAGAAAAACACTGAAACTCCTCCTAGTACTCTCCCAAGCAATACAGAAGAGAATCCAAAAAGAGAGTGCAAGGCCATTGATATAATCAACATGGCCGAATCCAAGGAGGAAGGGAAGGACGTGAATCCCAATGAGGAAGACCTCATGGGACGTCCTCCAGACAGAAAGGAGTTCCCTATTAAGGACCTAAAAGAATCCGAGACTCATATAGAGACCATAGAGATTCCATTAAACCTCTTTCAGCCATTCATGAGCTCTGAGAACTATTCTTCCTCTGAAGAGGATGAAGATGTAACTGAAGAGCAAGTTGCTCAATATCTATGAGCCATCATGAAGCTGAATACCAAGTTGTTTGCTAATGAGACTTGGGAGGATGAACCTCCCTTGCTCATTAGTGAACTCAATACATGGGTTCAGCAAACTTTACCTAAAAAAAAAAGATCCTGGTAAATTCTTAATACCCTATACCATAGGCACCATGACCTTTTGAGAAGGCTCTATGTGACCTGGGGTCAAGTATAAATCTTATGTCATTCTCTGTAATGGAGAAACTGGGAATCTTTGAGGTACAAGTTGCAAGAATCTCATTAGAGATGGCAGACAGGTCAATAAAACAAGCTTATGGATTGGTAGAGGACGTGTTAGTGAAGGTTACAGGCCTTTGCATCCCTGCTGATTTCATAATCCTAAACATTGGGAAGGATGAGGATGAATGCATCATCATTGGAAGACCCTTCCTAGCCACAGTAAGAGCTATAATTGATGTTGACAGAGGAGAACTAGTCCTTTAATTGAATGGGGACTACCTTGTGTTTAAAGCTCAAGGATCTTCCTCTGCAACCATGGAGAGGAAGCATGAAAAGCTTCTCTTAATACAGAGTCAAACAGAGCCCCTACAATCAAACTCTAAGTTTGGTGTTGGGAGGCCACAACCAAACTCTAAGTTTGGTGTTGAACCCCCACATTCAAACTCTAAGTTTGGTGTTGGGAGGTCCCAACAATGCTCTGAATACCTATGAAGCTCCATAAGAGGTCACTATCAAGCTATTGACATTAAAGAAGCACTTATTGGGAGGCAACCCAATTTTTATTTATCTATATTTCTATTATTTTTTTATGTTTTATTAGGTTTATGATCATGTGGAGTCACAAAACAATTGCAAAAATTAAAAACAGAATCAAAAACAGCAGAAGAAAAAGCACACCCTGGATGAAGAGCTGTCTGGTGTTTAAACGCCAGAAACAAGCATCTGTCTGGCGTTTAACGCCAGAAACAAGCACCAAGCTGGCGTTTAACGCTAGAAACAAGCATCAGGCTGGTGTTAAACGCCAGAAACAGGCTACATTTGGGTGTTTAACGCCAGAAACAAGCTGCAATCTTGCATTAAACGCTAGGATTGCATATAGAGGGCGTTTTACATGCCTAAAAGGTGCAGGGATGAGGAATCCTTGACACCTCAAGATCTGTGGACCCCACAGGATCACCTCAGGATCTGTGGACCCCATAGGATCCCCACCTACCCCACTTCTCTCTTCTTCACACAATCCACTAACACTATACCCTTCACCAATCACATCCATCCACTCGTACCCATAAACCCCACCCAGCTTCAAATTCAAAATCTCTTTCCCACCCAAACCCCTCTCCCTCCACTATATAAACCCCTCCATCCTTCTTCATTTTCACACAACACAACCCTCTCTTCTCCCCCTTGGCCGAAACCCACACCTCTCTCCCTCTCCTCCATATCTTCTTCTTCTTCTATTCTTTCTTCTTTTGCTCGAGGACGAGCAACATTCTAAGTTTGGTGTGGTAAAAGCATAGCTTTTTGTTTTTTCATAACCATTTATGGTACCTAAGGCCGAAGAAACCTCTAGAAAGAGGAAAGAGAAGACAAAAGCTTCCACCTCCGAGTCATGAGAGATGGAGAGATTCATCTCAAGGGTCCATAGCTCAGTAATAGAACATTTGACTGTACATCAAGAAATCCCTGAGATGCCTCAAGGGATACATTTTTCTCCACACAACTATTGGGAGCAACTAAGGATAGGAGCACCAAAATCACTAGGGATGGAGCAACAAAGGCAAGAAAGAGACATAGATGAGCTCAAGAACACCATTGGTTCTTCAAGAAGAAGGCGCCACCCTCACTAAGGTGGACTCATTCCTTAACTTCCTTGTTCTTATATCTCTATTTTTCGATTTTATGCTTTATGTTTGTCTATGTTTTGAGTCTTTACTACATGATCATTAGTATTTAGTAACTATGCCTTAAGGCTATGAATAACTCCATGAATCCTTCACCTTTCTTAAATGAAAAATGTTTTTAATACAAAAGAATAAGAACTACATGAGTTTCGAATACATCCTTGAAATTAGTTTAATTATATTGATGTGGTGACAATACTTTTTGATTTCTGAATGAATGCTTAAACAGTGCATATTTTTTTATCTTGTTGTTTATGAATGTTAAAATTGTTGGCACTTGAAAGAATGATGAAAAAGAGAAATGTTATTGATGATCTGAAAAATCATAAAATTGATTTTTAAAGCAAGAAAAAGCAGTGAATAAAAAGCTTGCGAAAAAAAATGGCGAAAAAAAATAACAAAAGAAAAAATAAAACCAAGCAGAAAAAGCCAATAGCCCTTAAAGCCAAAAGATAAGGGTAAAAAAGATCCAAGACTTTGAGCATCAATGGATAGAAGCGCCCAAGGAAATAAAATCCAGGCCTAAGCGGCTAAATTAAGCTGTCCCTGACCATGTGCTTGTGTCATAAAGGTCCAAGTGAAAAGCTTGAGACTGAGTGGTTAAAGTCGTGATCCAAAGCAAAAAGAGTGTGCTTAAGAGCTCTGGACACCTCTAACTGGGGACTTTAGCAAAGCTGAGTCACAATCTGAAAAGTTTCACCCAGTCATGTGTCTGTGGCATTTATGTATCCGGTGGTAATAATGGAAAACAAAGTGCTTAGGGCAACGACCAATACTCATAAAAGTAGCTGTGTTCAAGAATCAACATACCTAACTATCTGAACTCTGAGTTGCTATGGGATGCCAATCATTCTAAACTTCAAAGGATAAAGTAAGATGCCAGAACTATTCAGAAGTAAAAAGCTACAAGTCCCGCTCATCTAATTAGAACTAATATTCATTGATATTTTGGGATTTATAGTATATTCTCTTCTTTTTATCCTATTTGATTTTCAGTTGCTTGGGGACAAGCAACAATTTAAGTTTGGTGTTGTGATGAGCGGATAATTTATACGCTTTTTGGCATTGTTTATAGGTAGTTTTTAGTAGGATCTAGCTACTTTTAGGGATGTTTTTATTAGTTTTTATGCAAAATTTATATTTCAGGACTTTACTATGAGTTTGTGTGTTTTTCTGTGATTTCAAGTATTTTCTGGCTAAAATTGAGGGACCTGAGCAAAAATCTGATAGGAGGCTGACAAAGGACTGCTAATGTTGTTAGATTCTAACCTCTCTGCACTCGAAATAGATTTTCTGGAGCTAATAAACTCCAAATGGCGCGCTCTTAATTGCGTTGGAAAGTATACATCCAGAGCTTTCCAGCAATATATAATAGTCCACACTTTATTCAAGTTAAGATGACGCAAACTGGCGTTCAACACCAGTTCCATGCTGCATTCTGGAGTAAAATGCCAGAAACACGTCACAAACCGGAGTTGAACGCCAAAAACACGTTACAACTTGGCGTTTAACTCCAAGAGAAGCCTCTGCACGTGTAAAACTCAAGCTCAGCCCAAGCACACATCAAAGTGGGCCCCAGAAGTGGATTTCTGCACTTAGACTTATTTCTGTAAACCCTAGTAACTAGTTTAGTATAAATAGAAATTTTTACTATTGTATTTACATCTTTTGATCATCTTTTGATCTCTTGATCACATTTTGGGGGCTGGCCATTCGACCATGCCTAGACCACCATCTTATGTATTTTCAATGGTGGAGTTTCTACACACCATAGATTAAGGTATGGAGCTCTGCTGTACATCGAGAATTAATGCAAAGTACTACTGTTTTTCTATTCAACTCTCATTTATTTCTATTCTAAGATATCCATTCCCGCCTAAGAACCTGATGAATGTGATGATTATGTGACACTCATCATCATTCTCACCTATGAACGCGTGCCTGACAACCACTTCCGTTCTACAAGCAAATAAGTTAGAATGAGTATCTCTTGGGTTCTGATACGTAAAAATTAGATTTACGTACAACCGGCAAGTATACCGGGTCGTATCAAGTAGTAAAACTCACTTAGAGTGAGGTCGATCCCACGAGGATTGGTAGATTAAGCAACTTTAATTAAATGGTAAATTTAGTCAAACAAATATGATTTTGATTTTTATGAGCATTGTGACTTTTGAACATAAGTGCAGGAATTTAAATTGCAAGGAATTTAAGGACATGAATATAGAAATAAAATGAAAATAAACTTAAAGTGCAAGAAGCTTAAATGACATCAAAAATAAAAGGCAAGGAATTTAAAGGTTGCAGAAATTTAAAGAACATAAGGGTAAATAGCAAGAATTAAAGGAACAAAATGTAAAAGACAAGAAGAATAAAATGACCGAATGTAAAAGGGAATTGGGTTGTGGGAAATTAAACAACTAGAGGCAATAGAAATAAGAATTGATGGTAGAGAAGATCATTAGGAATCAGAGATGCTAGTGTTCATGAATTGATGTTAGTCAAATCCTTCTCAATCATGGGCATAGATCCATGGCAAGTGGGTAATTGAATCCCAATCTCTTGGTGATTCAATTTCTCTCAACATAACCAAATGCCACTCTCGTGATCTATTTGTTCATGAGAAGAGATGATGCTCAAATCTAATCCAGCCACACAATTTCCATAATCTCAACCAAGGAGAGTTACATCTCACATACTAACCAAGGTGTATTGATTAAAGAAATCATGAAAGGATGAACTCTAAACTGAATTATGTGGCTCATTCCTCAAATTCACCACATAATTCATATAGATTAACCCCTCTCTCGATGGTGGTTGAATCTTTGAAGAACAAGAGTTTCCTCTTTAGATCAACCACTAGAATTGAGGAGGAGAAGATGTGTTCACCAATACATTTCAACTAGCAGAGCTCTTCCCCCTAATGAAAGTGGGGTTTAGTGAGTCATTGCTCCAATTTCAACAACAATTTCCATCAACAAAAATTAAACTAAGTGTAAAAGAAAGATGATGAAGAATAAAGAAATGCTTCAAGCTTAAGAAAATGAAGAAGAGAAGTTCCAAGGAGAACCCCCCAAAATGCTCTCGGGTATACTCCCGGAAGTACCAAAAGAGTTCTCAAAATAAAGTGTTCAAAAGTGTAAAATTCTAAGTGTCAAAAAGTAAAGGTAAAAGTCCCCTAAAGTACAAACTCAATCTCTATTTATACTAGTCCTAAAACTCTTTCAAAGATCTTCAAGTGGGCTAGCAATGTGGGCTTTCTCTTTGTTAAATTCCTGGTTCAATTGATAAACTTGCTAGCTTTTGTAAGGAATAGAGGAAACAGAGCAAGTTGGCACCAATTCTGGCCCATTGAGGGGCGTTGTTGGCAATAACTCCAGGCATAATGCACGTTGGCAACGTGCATGGCATTTTCCTGGGTGTGAGCTTTAAGACTTGGGCGTTGCTAGCCCAAGTTGTTGCTAACAACTTGCTATTCCTCCTCTTGGCTCTTTTTTCATGCTAGATGTAGCCCAGAATTTGAGTGTCAACCTTCTGCTTCAATATGGACTATTATACATCATTGGAAAGCTCTTGATGTCTATTTTCCAATGCCACTGGAATCACCTCCATTGGACTTTCCTAGCTCAAGTTATGCTTCCTCAAAGAAGGTAAGGTTAAGCTGCCAAGTTGTTGCCAAAAACGCACCTTCACTTCCAAGTTGGCAACGTGCCCGTGCCTCACTCCAAGGCTCATCTCTAGCCTTCTTAAATTCAACTTTATGTTCTTATTTTTAGGGCCTAAAGGTGACTCTGGTTTGGCTTCAATTTTATGCTCCACCATAGACTATTATATATGGTTGGAAAGCTCTAAATGTTAGCTTTCCAACGCAACTGAAAGCACTCAATTTGGATCTCTGTAGCTCAAGATATCTTCCATTGAAGTGGACATGGTCAGGCTGCCTTGTTGGAGTTGTTGTGGATAACGCCCCTATATTCCAAGTTAGCAACGTGCATCACAATTTTTCACCATCCAAAGCTTCCTGGCGTTGTTGCCAAACACGCCAATGCTTTCTTGAGTTGGCAACGTGCTCGAGCCTTCTTTCCTAGCTCCAGGCATTGCTTCCCACGTTGCCAGTGAACACGCCCATAGAAGCTGGCGTTGGCAACGTGCTCGAGCCTTCTTCAAGGCTCTAAAACTTGCTTCCCACGTTGGCAACGTGGCTGGCAAGGCTTCCTGGCGTTGGCAACGTGGTTGGCAAGGCTTGGCGTTGGCAACTTGATTTTGGCGTTGGCAACTTGGCTGGCAGCACACTCTGGCGTTGGCAACCTGGCTGGCAGCACATTCTGGCGTTGGCAACCTGGCTGGCAGCACATTCTGGCGTTGGCAACCTGGCTGGCAGCACATTCTGGCGTTGGCAACTTGGCTGGCACCCAAGACTTGGTGCCTAGCCAAGCAACCATTTCTGGCGTTGCCTTGAATAACGCCAGTGAAGTAGCACGTTGGCAACGTGCTCGAGCTTCCTTCCTATGGTGCCAAAGTTGTTTGCTACGTTGCCAAGGAACACGCCTTCATATCTTGGCGTTGGCAACGTGCACCTCCTTTTCCTGGGCCAAACCTTGCTTGTGTGGCGTTGCCTAGGGACACGCCTATAGTTCCTGGCGTTGGCAACGCCCTCGAGCTCCTCTTCAAGGCTTCATTTTTGTTGCCTGGCGTTGGCAGCGCCCTTTTGGAGTTAGCAACGCCCTTGGTAACTTCATTCTTGCTCCAGGGCTGCCTTATATTGTTGGGCGTTGCTCTCAAACACTCACCTTATTCTTCAAGTTGGCAACGCCAACTTTGCTTCCAAAGCTGTCTGGCGTTGCCTCCAACAACGCACCACATTCCTCAAGTTGGCAACGCCAACTTATGCTCTTCCAAGGCTGCCAAGCTTGCTTCACAAATTGGCGTTGGCAACGCCCTTCTAGAGTTGGCAACGCCCAACTTTGCTTCTCCAGGGCTGCCTGGCGTTGCCTTCAACAACGCCCCCTTTCTTCAAGTTGGCAACGCCAACTTTTGTTCTTCAAGGTTGCCTGGCGTTGCCTTCAACAACGCCTCCTTTTCCCAAGTTGGCAACGCCAACTTCTTGCCCAGCTTGCATCATTCTTGCTTCCATGCTTCCTTGTTTCATCACCTATCATCAACAAAGGAAATAGCTTCAAAGTCTTACCAATTCATGCAATAAATTCCATGAGATTCATTCATACTCATTCATGTATATATTCCTTAAATCATTTGCATGAATTTGGCTAGAATCAACATGTTCCTTAATATTCTCATGCATGAAAACAAACTCATAAAAGGACTTGTTTATTTAGAGAAAATGAGTGAAATCAAGCTAAAATCAACTAAACTAACTAGCTAATATATTAAATATGCAATTGCATCAGGTTCCTTAACCAGAATCTTTGTGGTATAAGCTAGAATCCATTGGCAGCATTCCTGAGAATCCGGAAAGTCTAAACCTTGTCTGTGGTATTCCGAGTAGGATTCAGGGATTGAATGATTGTGACGAACTTCAAACTCGCGAGTGTTGGGTGTAGTGATAGATGCAAAAGGATCAATGGATCCTATTCCAGCATGATCGAGAACCGACAGATGATTAGCCATGCTGTGACAAAGCACCTGGACCATTTTCACTGAGAGGATGGACGGTAGCCATTGACAACGGTGATTCCCCAACATACAGCGTGCCATGGAAAGGAATATGCACGATGGATGGAGACAGCCGGAAAGCAGACGTTCAAAGAGCCATACAACACGTTCATATGCTTATTTGAAATTCCCACATTGAATTACATAAGTATCTTTATCTTTATTTTATGCTTAATTTATCTTTATATTCAAAAACCATTATAACCATTAGAGTCTGCCTGACTGAGATTCACAAGGTGACCATAGCTTGCTTCATACCAGCAATCTCCGTTGGATCGACCCTTACTCACATAAGGTTTATTACTTGGACGACGCAGTGCACTTGCTGGTTAGTGATGCGAAGTTATGAAGAAAGTGCTGAGATTATAAAAGCGCATACCAAGTTGAGCGCCATTCTTAGAGATCACAATTTCGTGCACCACTAGCGCTGCCACCAGCAGCCCTGTCTTCGCGTGTGCGTACGCATAAGTCTTTGCATGCGCACAGGACCAAATTCTCGCCGAGTGTGCATGCGCACAGAGCTGTGCATGCGCATACAAACCAGAAATCACAAATTCTGCAGAAGTTGCAGAATTCAGATTTTTGGCCCAAACTTCCAATGATCATATCTCCTTCCACAAAATTCGGATTTCCACCAAATTTAAACCATTTTAAAGCTTATAAAATTATCTTTTCATTGATATGAAAATCATCAAATTTCGAATACAATTGCTCAAGATATGATCCGTTGAAGTTCATCAAAATTCTATTTTTACCAAAACTCATAAACTCCCCATTTTCAAAACTTACTCTTACCATTCCATACCAAATCAACCCAAAATTCAACCATTCCAGTCATCAATCATTTCCAAGTCCCTTTTAATCATCAATCCCCAATTTCATCATATTTAGCTAATTTTTAGTTTAACAAGTTCCATATCATAATCAACATTTCACATCTCAATCTCTAACAAATATTCAACTCATCAATCACCTTATATACATATATACACACATCAATATTACACTTCTATCATGCTCATCAACAAGAGCCTTAGCCCATATCATCAACTAAGCATATTAAAACACATCACATGCTTCACCAACCAATACAACCACACACAATAATTTACACCATCATTCATACATATCTAATTCAATCCAAATTACTCAACAACTACATCAACATTCCAAAGCCCTATCCTAGGGTCAGTAGCCTACGTTTTCACACCACATTACATTTTAGATATAGAAAACTGAAATCATACCTTGGCCAATTCCCCTCCAACCCGGAACACTCTTAAATTCAACTTCCAAGGTTTCCAAACTCCACCAATAGATTTTCCATGCATAGGGCTCCACACCAAAGCTTCCAAAATCACCAATCAAGCTCCAAAACACACATATACAATGCCTAAGCCACAATATCACACCCAAACACAATAACTTAATCACTAAAACACAAAATATCAGTTATTTAGTTAGGGTTGAGAATTTCACCTTACTCAAAGATGAAGGGAGCTAGAGCAAGCCTTCCCTTCAAGATAATTTGATCCTATAACACAAAGGAGCTCAAAATCTCAACATTTTTGCCCATAGAACTCGAAACTAAGGGCTGGAATTTGAAGAAGAACACGTGGTTTACTTCAAGATTGATTGTTTGGGTTTCTTAGAGCTCAACGCTGCGGTCGGGTGGCCGTAAACGGTGCCTCAATCGGAGCTCCAGATCAAAAGTTATCAACAATTGAAGTTGGAAGTGAATAGGAACAAGGGTTTTCAATCTTTCCCATTTCCCTTTCTTTGTGCAACGTGTGTGTGTTATTTTGGGGGAGAAGAGAGCTGAGCTCTCATTAATAAATGAGGCTTGGCTGGGTCCTTGAGCCTAACTTGGGTCCGGTTGGCCCGGTTTGGCCCGTTCGCTCCAATCTTGGGCCAAATTCTTTAAAATTGGTGTCGAAATTCTCTTTTAAAATTTTTCTACCACATTAAACCATAAAAACCTCATTTCTCACTTTCTAGAATATATTTTAATTTATGGGTTAATTAGCCATTAATTAATAGGGTTTTACAAGTAGATCTTATATTGGTAGGTTTTTCCCTTGGTTTCTTCTTTCCTGAGTTTGTGTTTTATTGCTTTGTCTCCAATTTTATAACTTATGACTGTTCTTTGTGCTTTTGTTTTTTAGTTGGAATGGCTGATTGGCAGACGACTTAGCGAGGTTGAAGGCCACGTTCGTTCGTGATTTTAGGAGTACGGGTGATGGGGTTTCGCCGTCAACTCCTCAGCCTGCTTCTCAACCAGACTCGTAGAATGTGTCTAAGGAGATCGTTACTGCAGGGCAACCGATGCTGATGTTTAGGTCATGGAGATTCCTATTCCTGAGTCTAATTAGAAGCAGTAGAGGCCGGTTGAGGGGAGTAGTGGAGAAAACATCAAAGAGGAGGTGGAATTAGTTCCATGATGGACAAGGGTTTTAATGCTCCGGTCTTCATCAACCAGCACCTTCTACTAGTTGCTGAGGACTTTTTTCATGATTATGATCTTGTTGGCCAAGCGCGATCAGTGTATCGTGCACTCCTAGGTTTATCTCTCATCGTTCGAAAGGCTGAGCCGATGTTATCTCAGATGCTTTTCCTGGATAGCAAGTTCTGTCATTCTAGGCGGAAGTCGCCAAGTTGAAAAAGTAAGTCGAGGATGTTGTGACCGCTTGGCTGAAGGCTGTGAAAGATGCTGAAGATGCTGGTTCATAGATCCTCATCTCTTCGAGTTGGAGACCTCGCTTTCAGCAACTGAGAAGGCATTGAAGGCTTAGGTCCAGGTGTTGGCTCCCGAGGTTGATGTTTTAGTATTTGGGACCTTTCGGATTGTGCATGATGGGGATATTGTTGATTTAGAGTAATTTTATGGTTTTTTGTGAAACAATTTCTTGAGTTTGTAAGACGTTTGTTCGGTGTATATATACTGCTTTTTTGGCGAACAATTTCTTAATTTTGTAAGCCGTCTATTCTGGGCTGACATTTGATACGACCAGAGCATGGAACCGAGCTCATCAGCCCATATTTTTTTGGCTTCGTATAGCCTTTCTTGAGCCCTTTTAGGATAATCTTGTTGGCACTACCTGACTATTGGTTCGTGGGTGCTCTATTGAGCTGAAATTTTGTGAGATGTCGAGTCTTTCTAGAAATTTCTTGAAGAAGTTGTCAACAAACTGGGTCCCACTATCAAAGATCATAAAATATGGGATCCTGAATCGGGCTGTGACTTATTTTTAGAAGTATTTTTGGCATTGAGTGGTTGTGATTATGGCCAGTGCTTCAGTCTTAATCCACTTGGTGCAGTAATCGATAGCCATGATGAGGAATTTGAGTTTCCCGAGAGCCATGGGGAAGGGGCCTACGAGGTTGATTCCCCAAGTTCAGAAAGGGCACTCTGCTATTATCGTGTTGAGTAGGTATCGGGCCGTTTGATGGAGGTCCGCGTGCATTTGGCACTGTTTGGAGCTTTTGACTATTAAAGGGCATCTCTGATGATAATGGATCAGAAGTATCCTTCTCAGATAACTTTTTTTGGCTAAGGATTTTTCCTCCGATGTGGTGGTCGCAACATCTGATGCATGAGCATCTAATACCCTTTTTCCTAGCATTTTCTAGTTATTTTTAGTTAGAATGAAAGATTCATTAGGGATTGGAGATATCATAATCCATCATGAATTAGATGGGTCTCAACTTCTTTCTCAATCATACGAGTAGATCTATGGTGGATTGAAATTGATTGGATCCCAATTTCTTGGCAATTCATTCTCTCTAATCACAATCAATTTTGCCAATTCCTTGATCTAATTATCATGAAAAGAGGTTAAGTGCATATCTCTCATCCACAAGCCACACAATCTCTCAAGATCTCAATTCCTCCTGAATGGTGTTGATCAAGAGAGTTGTGAGAGATAGAGCTTCAGTTCTAATTTCCATGATTCCCATTCCGAGGCTCACATGGAAATTCAATGGATCGAAACCCCCTTTCGAAATGAATGGATCAAATCAACACAGAAGTTATCTCTTAGCTACTCAAGCGGATTGAGAAGAAGAAGATGTTCATCAATCCATTAGAATTATAATTGAGCTCCTCCCCCTAATGAAGCGGGGTTATTGGATCATTGTTCTGAGAACAAGTGCAGAGAATTTAAATTGCATGAAAATAGACTCAGCTCAAAGTAAACTCAAAATTACAGAAGAGCAGAAGTGTAGGAAATTAAATTACATAAAAGTAAACTGAATTCCATACAATTGAAATGTAAAAGTGCAGAAAAGAGTAGAAGTGTATTAAATTAAAATTCTATATTACACTCTGGAGTCTCTAATCCTCCAAGAGAGTTCTGGAGTCTCTAATCCTCCAGCCTTCCGAGCCTCTTTTCTAACGAAACTGATGCTTTATATAGGCTTTCCTAAATGACAAATACAATTGAAATTGAAAACAAATTACAAATAAATGAAAATCCTATTCTAACTGCTTCTTGTGCCTTTTAGTGGTGTCAATGGGCTCTACTTGATTTGAAGTTTCAATGGGCTTGGAATTAGATTAATTTGAGCAGAAATTCACTTCCAGGAGAACGTAGCATTCAATTGGAGAACGGAGCGCTTTTATACCCACGCGTACGCGTACCATATGCTTGCGTGTCCCTTGCATGTTGGTCCATCGACGCGTACGCGTTGCCCAAGTGTTGGCGTCCTTTGCAGCGTTCTCCAAACGAGCGTAGCGCTCTTGCAACCAAAGCTTCTCCACGCGTGTGCGTCCTTTGCGCGTGTGCATGCTTCATTCCAGATGCTCCATCGACACGTGTGGTGCACAAAATTGCAATCACACTCTTGCAATTCTGCACAACTAACTAGCAAGTGCACTGGGTCGTCCAAGTAATACCTTACGTGAGTAAGGGTCGATCCCACAGAGATTGTCGGCTTGAAGCAAGCTATGGTTATCTTGTAACTCTTAGTCAGGAGATCAATAATTCTCAGGTTTAATTTTGAAAAGTAGAGGAACATGAAATAAATACTTGTTTTGCAGTAATGGAGAACAGGTTGAGGTTTTGGAGATACTCTATCTTCTGAATCTCTACTTTCCTACTGTCTTCTTCTTCATACACACAAGGCTCCTTCCATGGCAAGCTGTATGTAGGGTTTCACCGTTGTCAATGGCTACCTCCCATCCTCTCAGTTAAAATGTTCAATGCGCTCTGTTACAGCACGGCTATTCATCTATCGGTTCTCGATCATGTCGGAATAGAATCCAGTGATTCTTTTGTGTCTGTCACTAACGCCCCACAATCGCGAGTTTGAAGCTTGTCACAGTCATTCAATCCCTGAATCCTACTTAGAATACCACAAACAAGGTTTAGACCTTCCGGATCCTTAAGAATGGCCGCCAATATATTCTAGCTTATACCACGAAGATTCTGGCTAAAGAATCCAAGAGATATCCACTCAATCTAAAGTAGAACGAAGGTGGTTGTCAGGCACACGTTCATAGGTGAGAATGATGATGAGTGTCATGGATCATCACATTCATCAAGTTGAGGAGCAAGTGATATCTTAGAATGGAAACAAGTGTGTTTGAATGAAAAACAATAGTAATTGCATTAATCCATCAAGACACAGCAGAGCTCCACACCCCCAACCATGGGGTTTAGAGACTCATGCCGTAGAAGGTACAATATGAAACGTGTAAAGTGTCATGAGGTAAAGATACAATGTCAAAAGATCCTATTTATAGTGAACTAGTAACCTAGGATTTACAGAAATGAGTAAATGACGTAAAAATCCACTTCCGGGGTCCACTTGGTGTGTGCTTGGGCTGAGCATTGAAGCTTTCATGTGTAGAGACTTTTCCTGGAGTTAAACGCCAGCTTTTGTGCCAGTTTCGGCGTTTAACTCCTACTTTTGTGCCAGTTCCGGCGTTAAACGCCGGGAATTCTGAAGCTGATTTGCAACGCCGGTTTGGGCCATCAAATCTCGGAAAAAGTATGGACTATTATGCATTGCTGGAAAGCCCAGGATGTCTACTTTTCAACGCAACTGAGAGCGCGCCAATTAGGCTTCTGTAGCTCCAGAAAATCCACCTCGAGTGCAGGGAGGTCAGAATCCAACAGCATCTGCAGTCCTTTTCAGTCTCTGAATCAGATTTTTGCTCAGGTCCCTCAATTTCAGCCAGAAAATACCTGAAATCACAGAAAAACACACAAACTCATAGTAAAGTCTAGAAAAGTGAATTTTAACTAAAAAATAATAAAAATATAATAAAAACTAACTAAAAAATACTAAAAACATACTAAAAACAATGCCAAAAAGCGTATAAATTATCCGCTCATCACAACACCAAACTTAAATTGTTGCTTGTCCCCAAGCAACTGAAAATCAAATAGGATAAAAAGAAGAGAACATACTATAGACTCCAAAATATCAATGAAACTTTGCTCCAATCAGATGAGCGGGACTAGTAACTTTTTGCCTCTGAACAGTTTTGGCAACTCACTTTATCCTTTGCAGTTTAGAATGATTGGCATCTATAGGAACTTAGAATTCAGATAGTGTTATTTATTCTCCTAGTTAAGTATGATGATTCTTGAACACAGCTACTTTATGAGTCTTGGCTGTGGCCCAAAGCACTCTGTCTTCCAGTATTACCACCGGATACATACATGCCACAGACACATAACTGGGTAAACCTTTTCAGATTGTGACTCAGCTTTGCTAGACTCCCCAATTAGAGGTGTCCAGGGTTCTTAAGCACCCTCTTTTTGCCTTGGATCACTTTTATCTTTACCCTTGCCTTTTTGTTTAAAGGGCTATTGGCTTTTTCTGCTTGCTTTCTCTCTCTTCTTCTCTTTTTTTTTTAATGAATTCACTGCTTTTTCTTGCTTCAAGAATCAATCTGATGATTTTTCAGATCCTCAATAACATTTCTCCTTTTCCATCATTCTTTCAAGAGCCAACAAGTTTAACATTCTTTAATCAACAAATTCAAAAGACATATGCACTGTTCAAGCATTCATTCAGAAAACAAAAAGTATTGTCACCACATCAAACTAATTTAACTAGTTTTAGAGATGAATTCGAAATCCTGTACTTCTTGTTCTTTTGTAATAAAAATATTTTTCTTTTAAGAAAGGTGATGGATTCATAGGACATTTATAACTATAAGGCATAGACACTAAGACACTAATGATCATGTAATAAAGACACAAACATAGATAAATATAAAGCATAAAAATTTGAAAAATAGAAAAAAAAGAACAAGGAAATTAAAGAACGGGTCCACCTTAGTGATGGCGGCTTGTTCTTCCTCTTGAAAATCTTATGGAGTGCTTTTGAGCTCCTCTATATCTCTTCCTTGTCTTTGTTGCTCTTCCCTCATAGCTTTTTGATCTTTTCTAATCTCATGGTGGATGATGGAATGCTCTTGGTGCTCCATCCTTAGTTGTCCCATGTTAGAGCTTAATTATCCTAGGGAGGTGTTGATTTGCTCCCAATAGTTTTGTGGAAGGAAGTGCATCCCTTGAGGCATCTCAGGGATTTCATGATGAGGAATTTCCTCATGCTCTTGTTTGCTACATCCTTTTCTTAGTGATGAGCTTTTGAGATGAATCTCTCCATCTCCCAGACTCAGAGGTGGAAGCTTTTGCCTTCCCTTTCCTCTTTCTAGAGGTTTCTCTGGCCTTAAGTGTCAAACATGGTTATGGAAAAGCAACGCTTTTACCACACCAAACATAGAAGGTTTGCTCATCCTCGAGCAAAAGAAGAGAAGAGGGAGTAGAAGATGAAGAAAATAGATGAGATGGAGAGGTGTGAGTGGTTCGGCCAAGGGGAGTTTTAGGTGGTTATGATGTGGGACAAGGAAGGAGTGATGGTTTGAATTTGAGTGGGTGGGTGTAGGTGGTTTGTATGATGGTTTTGGAGGGGTACTGGAGGTGATTGGGTGAGGTTATTTTGGAGAAGAGTGTTATGGAAGGGTGTGAAGAGGAGAGAAGAAGAGGTGAGGTAGGTGGGATCCTGTGGGGTCCACAGATCATGAGGTGTCAAGGATTTCTCATCTCTGCACCATGCGGCATGCAAAACGCCCCTTGCTGCCAATCCTGGCGTTAAACGCCAGGCTGTTGCCCATTTCTGGCATTTAACGCCAACTTCTTGCCCTTTTCTGGCGTTAAACGCCAGTCTGGTGCCCATTTCTGGCGTTAAACGCCCAAAATGGTGCCAGACTGGGTGTTTAACGCCCATTCTTCTACCCTTACTGGCGTTAAACGCCCAGCAAGTTTCTCCTCCAGGGTGTGCTGTTTTTCATTCTGTTTTTCATTCTGTTTTTGCTTTTTCAATTATTTTTGTAACTTCACATGATCATCAACCTACAGAAAACATGAAATAACAATGGAAAATAAATAGATAAAATTGGGTTGCCTCTCAACAAGCGCTTCTTTAATGTCAGTAGCTTGACAGTGGGCTCTCATGGAGCCTCACAGATACTCAGAGCATGATTGGGGCCTTTCAACACCAAACTTGGAGTTTGGTTGTGGCCTCTCAACACCAAACTTAGAGTTTGAATGTGGGGGTTTTGTTTGACTCTGTATTGAGAGAAGCTTCTCATGCTTCCTCTCCATGGTGGTAGAAGGAGAACCTTGAGTCTTATAGTTTACACTGTCTGCAAGCCACGGAGCTTCCTGAATAACAAATAATTGCTCATCCAGAAAGGTTTCAGAGATCTCAGTAGGAGGAAGGGATGCTCCTGCTACTGGTTCTATCCGGTACAGGTGATCAGCTACTTGATTCTCTGTCCCCTTTCTGTCTCTTATTTCTATATCAAACTCTTGCAGAAGCAACACCCATATTATGAGCCTGGCTTTTGAATCCTGCTTTGTGAGTAAATATTTAAGAGCAGCATGGTCAGTGTACACAATCACTTTTGATCCTACTAAATAAGATCTGAACTTGTCAATGGCATAAACCACTTCATGTAACTCCTTTTCTGTGGTTATGTAGTTCTTCTGTGCATCATTTAGAATACGGCTGCCATAATAAATGACATGTAGTTGCTTGTTGTGCCTCTGTCCCAATACTGCACCAATGGCATGGTCACTGGCATCACACATTAGTTCAAATGGCAGTGTCCAGTCTGGTGCAAAGATAACTGGTGCTGTGACCAGCTTAGCTTTCAGAAGGTCAAACGCCTACAGACACTCCTTATCAAAGATAAATGGTGTGTCTGCAGCTAGCAGATTACTCAGAGGTTTTGCAATTTTTGAAAAATCCTTTATAAACCTTCTGTAGAATCCTGCATTCCTTAACATTGGTAGGTGGTGGTAATTTTTCAATTTCTTCAACTTTAGCTTGATCCACCTCTATTCCCTTGTTTGAAATTTTATGCCCAAGGACAATCCCTTCAGTCACCATAAAGTGACATTTTTCCCAGTTTAAAACTAGGTTGGTCTCTTGGCATCTTTTCAGAACAAGTGCTAGATGGTTAAGGCAGGAGCTGAATGAGTCTCCAAATACTAAAAAGTCATCCATGAAGACTTCCAGAAATTTCTCTACCATATCTGAGAAGATAGAGAGCATGTACCTCTGAAAGGTTACAGGTGCATTACACAAACCAAAAGGCATCCTTCTGTAGGCAAACACTCCAGAAGGACATGTGAATGCTGTTTTCTATTGGTCCTGAGGATCTACTGCAATTTGGTTGTAACCTAAATAGCCATCCAAAAAGCAATAATATTCATGACCTGCTAGTCTCTCTAGCATCTGGTCTATGAATGGTAAAAGAAAATGATCCTTCCTGGTGTCTGTATTGAGCCTTCTGTAGTCAATACACATACGCCACCCTATAACTGTTCTTGTAGGAACCAGATCATTCTTTTCATTATGAACCACTGTCATGCCTCCCTTCTTGGGGACAACGTGGACAGGGCTTACCCAGGGGCTATCAGAAATAGGATAAATAATCCCAGCCTCTAGTAACTTAGTGACCTCTTTCTGCACCACCTCCTTCATGGCTGGATTTAGCCGCCTCTGTGGTTGAACCACTGGCTTAGCATCTTCCTCCAATAGGATCTTGTGCATGCATCTTGCTGGGCTAATGCCCTTAAGATCACCTATGGACCACCCAAGAGCTGTCTTGTGTGTCCTTAGCACTTCAATTGGTGCTTTCTCTTCCTGTGGATTTAAAGCAGAGCTTATGATCACTGGAAAAGTGTCACCCTCTCCCAGAAATGCATATTTCAGGGATGGTGGCAGTGGTTTGAGCTCGGGTTTAGGAGGCTTATTCTCTTCCTAAGGAATTTTTAGAGGTTCTTTTATTTCCTCTGATTCCTCAGGCTGAACATCTTTAAAGATGTCCTCTAGTTCTGATTCGAGACTTTCAGTCACATTGACCTCCTCCACCAAAGAGTCAATGATATCAGAGCTCATGCAGTCATTTGGGGTGTCTGGATGCTGCATAGCTTTGACATCATTCAACTTAAACTCATCCTCATTGACTCTCAGGGTCAATTCCCCTTTTTGGACGTCAATGAGGGTTCGTCCAGTTGCTAGGAAAGGTCTTCCTAGAATGAGAGTTGCACTCTTGTGCTCTTCCATTTTCAGCACTACAAAGTCAGTGGGAAAGGCGAATGGCCCAACCTTGACAATCATGTCCTCAATTACGCCTGATGTATATTTAATGGAGCCATCAGCAAGTTGGAGGCATATTCGGGTTGGTTTGACTTCTTCAGCCAAGCCAAGCTTTCTGATAGTGGATGCAGGTATTAGGTTGATACTTGCCCCAAGATCACATAGAGCTTTCTTGGTACAAGTACCCTCTAATGTGCATGGTATCATAAAGCTTCCAGGATCTTTAAGCTTCTCTGGTAAGCTCTTTAAAATGACTACACTGCATTTTTCAGTGAGAAAAACTTTTTCAGTTTCTCTCCAATCCTTCTTATGACTTAAGATCTCTTTCATGAACTTAGCATAAGAGGGTATTTGCTCAAGTGCCTCTGCAAACGGAATCTTTATTTCAAGAGTCCTGAGATAGTCTGCAAAGCGGGCAAATTGTTTGTCTTGTTCTGCTTTGTGGAGTTTCTGAGGATAAGGCATCTTGGCTTTATACTCTTCAACCTTAGTTGCTGCAGGTTTATTTCCTACAGAAGTGGTTGGAGAAGCTTGCTTAAGGGGGTTGTTATCAGCGCTTGCAAGTGTCTGACCCCTTTGTGGCGTTTGAACGCCAGGATTGGGTGCTTTTTGGGCATTTAACGCCAGATTGCAACCCTTTTCTGGCGTTTGGACGCCGAATCATTCCTCTCTGGGCTCTCACTGTCCTCAGAGGGATTTTGGGTAGTTGGTTGGTCATCCTCTGTCAGTTGTTCCTTTCTTAGCTTTTTGCTGCTTTGAGTTGATACATTCAATGTCTTCCCACTCCTTAATTTAACAGCTTGGCATTCTTCTGTTAACTGTTTAGATAGCTGCTGTCTTGTCTGATTCAATTGTGCTTCCATATTCTTGTTAGCATTTTTAGTGTCTTGGAGCATCTCTTTAAATTCTGCTAATTGTTTTGTCATAAGGAGTAATTGTTGATTAAGCTCAATAATCTGTTCTTGAGGATTAGGATCAGTAATTACTGCTCTGGCCTCTTTCTTTATGTAGGACTCATTGCTAGAGTACAAATGTTGATTTCTAGCAACAGTATCTATGAGTTTTTGAGCCTCTTCAATCGTCTTTCTCATGTGTATAGATCCACCAGCTGAGTGGTCTAAAGACATCTAAGCTTTTTCTGTAAGCCCATAGTAGAAGATGTCTAACTGTACCCACTCTGAAAACATTTCAGAGGGGCATTTCCTTAGCATACCTCTGTACCTCTCCCAGGCATTATAAAGGGATTCATTATCCTCTTGTTTAAAGCCTTGGATGTCCAGCCTCAGCTGTGTCATCCTTTTTGGAGGGTAAAATTGATTCAGGAATTTGTCTGATAACTGTCTCCATGTTTTTATGCTTGCTGTAGGTTGGTTATTTAACCACCTCTTAGCTTGATCTTTTATAGCAAATGGAAACAGTAATAATCTGTAGACATCCTGATCCACTTATTTATCACGTACTATGTCAGTAATTTGTAAGAACTGTGCCAGAAACTCAGTAGGTTCTTCCTGTGGAAGACCGAAATACTAACAATTTTGCTGCACCATGATAATGAGTTGAGGATTTAGCTCAAAACTGCTTGCTTTGATGGGAGGTATACAGATGCTACTCCCATAAGCAGCTATAATGGGTTTAGCATATGACCCCAGAGTCCTTCTGGACTGCTCAACTCCACTTAGGTCCATGATGGAGAAAGGAAGATGATGTGGATTGCAAGTAAATTATATTTTTTTTATTTAATTAAAAGTGACCGAAAATAATAGAATAAAATAAATGGAAAATAAAATAAAATTTCGAAAACTAAAAGAAAATAAAATCAAAGAAAATTGAAAACTAAATTAATTAATTAATTAAAAAGATTTTGGAATTAGCAATTAAAAAGATATGATTGAAAATTATTTTGAAAAAGATATGATTGAGAAGATATGATTGCAATTAAAAAGATTTGATTTTTGAAAAAGATTTGAAAAGATCAATTTTTGAAATTAGAATTTTGACTTTACTAAAAAAAAGATATGATTTTGAAAATCTTTGACTAATTTAATACAAAATTTCGAAAATTATGAGTAAAATAAGGAAATGATATTTTTTTATTTTTAAATTTTAATGAGGAAAGAGAAAAACAACAAAACGACACTAAACTTAGAAATTTTAGATCAAAACAAAGAGAACAAACAAGAAAACTTTGACTGTCAAGATGAACACCAAGAACACTTTGAAGATCAAGATGAACACCAAGAACAAATTTTTTTTTTAAAAAAATTTTTAAGTGAATAAAAGCATAAAAGACACCAAACTTAAAATTTTTAGAAAATCAAACACAAATTTTCGAAAATTTAAAGGAAAACACAAAGAAGACACCAAACTTAGAATTTGAAACTAAACTCAAATAAAAGACTCTAAACCAACAAAAATAAAATATTCCTAATCTAAGCAAAAAGATAAACTGTCAGTTGTCGAAACTCGAACAATCCCCGGCAACGGCGCCAAAAACTTGGTGCACGAAACTGCAATCACACTCTTGCAATTCCACACAACTAACCAGCAAGTGCACTGGGTCGTCCAAGTAATACCTTACGTGAGTAAGGGTCGATCCCACGGAGATTGTCGGCTTGAAGCAAGCTATGGTTATCTTGTAACTCTTAGTCAGGAGATCAATAATTCTCAGGTTTAATTGTGAAAAGTAGAGGAACATGAAATAAATACATGTTTTGCAGTAATGGAGAACAGGTTGAGGTTTTGGAGATACTCTATCTTCTGAATCTCTGCTTTCCTACTGTCTTCTTCTTCATACACGCAAGGCTCCTTCCATGGCAAGCTGTATGTAGGGTTTCATCGTTGTCAATGGCTACCTCCCATCCTCTCAGTGAAAATGTTCAATGCGCTCTGTTACAGCACGGCTATTCATCTATCGGTTCTCGATCATGTCGGAATAGAATCCAGTGATTCTTTTGCGTCTGTCACTAATGCCCTACAATCGCGAGTTTGAAGCTCGTCACAGTCATTCAATCCCTGAATGCTACTCAGAATACCACAGACAAGGTTTAGACCTTCCGGATCCTCAAGAATGGCCACCAATATATTCTAGCTTATACCACGAAGATTCTGGCTAAAGAATCCAAGAGATATCCACTCAATCTAAAGTAGAACGGAGGTGGTTGTCAGGCACACGTTCATAGGTGAGAATGATGATGAGTGTCACGGATCATCACATTCATCAAGTTGAGGAGCAAGTGATATCTTAGAATGGAAACAAGCATGTTTGAATGAAAAACAGTAGTAATTGCATTAATCCATCAAGACACAGCAGAGCTCCTCACCCCCAATGATGAGCGGATAATTTGTATACTTTTTGGCATTGTTTTTAGTATGTTTTTAGTATGATCTAGTTAGTTTTTAGTATATTTTTATTAGTTTTTAGTTAAATATTCACTTTTCTGGACTTTACTATGAGTTTGTGTGTTTTTCTGTGATTTCAGGTATTTTCTGGCTGAAATTGAGGGACCTGAGCAAAAATCTGATTCTGAGACTCAAAAGGACTGCAGATGCTGTTGGATTCTGACCTCCCTGCACTCGAAGTGGATTTTCTGGAGCTACAGAAGCCCAATTGGCGCGCTCTCAACGGCGTTGGAAAGTAGACATCCTGGGCTTTCCAGCAATATATAATAGTCCATACTTTGCCCAAGATTTGATGGCCCAAACCGGCGTTCAAAGTCACCTCAAGAAATCCCAGCGTTAAACGCTGGAACTGGCACCCAAATGGGAGTTAAACGCCCAAACTGGCACCAAAGCTGGCGTTTAACTCCAAGAAGAGTCTCTACACGAAATTGCTTCATTGCTCAGCCCAAGCACACACCAAGTGGGCCCGGAAGAGGATTTTTATGTCATTTACTCATTTCTGTACACCCTAGGCTACTAGTTTCTTATAAGTAGGACCTTTTACTATTGTAAAAAAATCTTTTGATCACTTTTAGATCTGTAGATCATCTTTGGACATTTTAGTTCTTAGATCATTGGGAGGCTGGCCATTCGGCCATGACTAGACCTTATGCTTATGTATTTTCAACGGTGGAGTTTCTACACACCATAGATTAAGGTGTGGAGCTCTGCTGTACCTCGAGTATTAATGTAATTACTATTGTTCTTCCATTCAATTCCACTTGTTCTTTTACCAAGATATCACTTGTTCTTCAACATGATGAAGGTGATGATTGACGCCCATCACCATTCTCACCCATGAACAAGGTGACTGACAACCATTCTTGTTCTACAAGCATCTGAGGCTTAGTGAATATCTCTTGGATTCCTGATTGCACGATGCATGGTTGATCGCCTGACAACCGAGTGCTCGCCTGACAAACGAGCCAGCCATTCCGTGAGATCAGAGTCTTCGTGGTATAGGCAAGAACTGATGGCAGCATTCAAGAGAATCCGGAAGGTCTAACCTTGTCTGTGGTATTCTGAGTAGGATCCAATGACTGAATGACTGTGACGTGCTTCAAACCTGTAACCTACTGGGCGTTAGTGACAGACGCAAAAGAGTTATTCTATTCCGGTAGGGGAGGGAACCGAACCGGTGATTGGCCGTACTGTAACAGAGTATTGAGCATTAGCTTTCACTGCGAGGATGGGAGGTAGCTGCTGACAACAGTGAGACCCTATACGAGCTTGCCATGGAAAGGAGTAAGAAGGGTTGGATGAAGACAGTAGGAAAGCAGAGAGACGGAAGGGAAGGCATCTTCATGCGCTTATCTGAAGTTCCTACCAATGAGTTACATAAGTATCACTATCTTTATCTTTTATGTTATTTTCGTTCATCACCATATATATCTGAGTTTGCCTGACTAAGATTTACAAGATGACCATAGCTTGCTTCAATACTAACAATCTCCGTGGGATCGACCCTTACTCACGTAAGGTTTATTACTTGGACGACCCAGTGCACTTGCTGGTTAGTTGTGCGAAGTTGTGTAATGCCATGGTATTGAGCGCACCAAGTTTTTGGAGCCATTACCAGGGATTATGAGAGTTGTGAAAAAGTATAGTTCACAATTTCGCGCACCAAGTTTTTGGCGCCGTTGCCGGGGATTGTTCCAGTTTTGAGCAAGCCTTTGGTAACATCAGTGCCAAGATCCGGCAACAACATCAAATTTTTGGTGTTATTGCCCGGGATTGTTTAGGCTGGACAACTGACGGTTCATCTTGTTGCTTAGATTAGGTATTTTTTTTCGAAATTCTTGAAGATGAATTCTAGAGTTTCATGATGATTTGTTGAAATCTGGCTGGCTGAGAAGCCATGTCTAATCTGATTGGACTGAGGTTTCAACTTATCACCACAAGAGCTTGTTGATTTTGTATCAATCTTGCTTTTGGAGCAATGATTTGCTAAGGCTTGGCTGACCTTTGGTCATGTCTAGTGTTTTGGACCGAAGCTTTCTTTGAAAGCTTGGCTGGCTGTGAATCCATGTCTAATTCCTGGACCGGAGTCTTAGACTAGCATTGCACTGATTCCTGGAATTCTCATTAAGAATTTTGATACTTTTTTTTCCACTTAATTTTCGAAAAATACAAAAAAAAATTTGCAAAACCATAAAATTCAAAAATATTTCTTGTTTGAGTCTAGTGTCTCATCCTAAGTTTGGTGTCAATTGCATGCATTCATATGTCTTAGTGATCTTCAAGATGTTCTTGATGATTCACTTGCTCTGATCTTTGAATTCTATTGACTTGAGTATTTTGTGTGTCTCATATGCATTTTCAGTTCATTAGTGTCAGTAGTATACAAACTGCTAAGTTTGGTGTCTTGCATGCATTGTTATTTGATTCTTGTTGCATTTTTATTATAAAAAATCCAAAAATATTTTTAATTTGTGTCTTTTCAAGTCAATGATACAAGGGATTGAAGATTCAGAACACACTGCAGAGGAATTATACAGAAAAAGCTGAGCATTCAAAAATGCCCAGTGAAGAAGGCAGACTGGCGTTTAAACGCCAGCCAGGGTACCTGGTTGGGCGTTTAACGCCCAAAAGGTAGCATTTTGGGCGTTAAACGCCAGAATGTATACCATTCTGGGCGTTTAACGCCAGGATGGTGCTAGGGGGAAGATTTTGTTTTCAAATCAATTTTTTTCAAGTTTTCCAAAATCAAATCTTTTTCAAATCAATTCTTTTCAATCAAATGTTTTCAAAATCAATTTCTTTCCTTTTTCAAAGATACTTACTAACAATTAATGATTTGATTGAACATCTCAAATTTGTTGCCTTTTCTGTTGAGAAAGGTTTTATGTTTGAATCATATCTTTTCTTGTTAGGCAAGTCATTTGTTTTCAAAATCATATCTTTTCAAATTGTTTTCAAATCATATCTTTTAAAATGGTTTTCAAATCATATCTTCTCAATCACATCTTTTTAAAACCATAACTTTTCAATCAAATCTTTTTAACCACATCTTTTTCAAAATAGTTTCAATCAAATCTCTTGACTTCTAATTTTAAAAATCTTTTTCAAAAATCACTTGATTTCTTTTCCACTTTCAATTTTCGAAAATTATCAACATCTTTTTAATTGAATTTTCGAAAATTCTCTTCCCTCCTTCCCACATCCCTCTATTTATGGAGTACTACTCCTTCTTAATGCACAATTCGAACCTTATCTAATTAAAGTTCGAATTCTTCTTCTCCTTCTTCTTTCTATTTCTCTTTTCCTCTGACATTTCAAGGAATCCCTATACTGTGACATAGAGGATTCCACATTTTTTTTCTCTTCTCTTCATATGAGCAGGAGCAGAGACAAAGGCATTCTTGTTGAAGCTGATCCTGAACCTGAAAGGACCTTGAAGAGAAAGCTAAGAGAAGCCAAAGCACAACTCTCTTTAGAGGGCCTGACCGAATTCTTCAAGGAAGAAGAACACATGGCAGCCGAAAACAACAACAATGCCAACAATGCAAGGAAGGTGCTGGGTGACTTTACTGCACCTACTCCTGATTTCTATGGGAGAAGCATCTCTATCCCTGCCATTGGAGCAAACAACTTTGAGCTTAAGCCTCAATTAGTTTCTCTAATGCAACAGAATTGCAAGTTCCATGGACTTCCAATGGAAGATCCTCATCAGTTTTTAGCTGAATTCTTGCAAATCTGTGACACAGTCAAGACTAATGGGGTTAACCCTGAGGTCTATAGACTGATGCTATTCCCTTTTGCTGTAAGAGACAGAGCTAGAATATGGTTGGATTCTCAACCTAAAGAAAGCCTGGACTCTTGGGAAAAGCTAGTCAATGCCTTCTTGGCAAAGTTCTTTCCACCACAAAGATGGAGTAAGCTTAGAGTGGAAGTCCAAACCTTCAGACAGAAGGATGGAGAATCCCTCTATGAAGCTTGGGAAAGATACAAACAATTAATCAGAAGATGTCCTTCTGACATGCTTTCTGAATGGAGCATCATAGGTATTTTCTATGATGGTCTCTCTGAACTATCCAAGATGTCTTTGGATAGCTCTGCTGGAGGATCTCTTCATCTGAAGAAGACGCCTGCAGAAGCTCAAGAGCTAATTGAAATGGTTGCAAATAACCAATTCATGTATACTTCTGAAAGAAATCCTGTGAACAATGGGACTAGTCAGAAGAAAGGAGTTCTTGAGATTGATACTCTGAATGCCATTTTGGCTCAGAACAAGATATTGACTCAACAAGTCAATTTGATTTCTCAAAGTCTGTCTGGAATGCAAAATGCACCTGGCAGTACTAAGGAAGCTTCATCTGAGGAAGAAGCTTATGATCCTGAGAACCATTCCATGGAAGAGGTGAATTACCTAGGAGAACCCTATGGAAATACCTACAATTCTTCATGGAGAAATCACCCAAATCTCTCATGGAAGAATCAAGAGAGACCTCAACAAGGTTTCAATAACAATAATGGTGGAAGAAACAGGTTTAGCAATGGCAAGCCTTTTCCATCATCTCCTCAGCAACAGACAGAGAGTTCTAAGCAGAATACTTCTGACTTAGCAACAATGGTCTCTGATCTAATAAAGACCACTCAAAGTTTCATGAGTGAAACAAGGTCCTCCATCAGAAATTTGGAAGGACAAGTTGGTCAGCTGAGCAAGAAAGTTACTGAACTCCCTCCTAGTACTCTCCCAAGTAATACAGAAGAAAATCCAAAAGGAGAGTGCAAAGCCATAACCATGGCCGAATTCTGGGAGGAAAGAGAGGAGGTGGACGCCACTGAGGAAGACCTCAATGGGCGTGCACCAATCTCCTCTGAGTTCCTCAATGAGGAACCTTGGGAATCTGAGGCTCAAAATGAGACCATAGAGATTCCATTGGACTTACTTCTGCCATTCATGAGCTCTGATGAGTATTCTTCCTCTGAAGAGGATGAGTATGTTACTGAAGAGCAAGTTGCTAAATACCTTGGAGCAATCATGAAACTGAATGACAAGTTATTTGGAAATGAGACTTGGGAGGATGAACCACCCTTGCTCACCAAAGAACTGGATGACTTGTCTAGGCAGAAACTGCCTCAAAAGAGGCAGGATCCTGGGAAGTTTTCTATACCTTGTACCATAGGCACCATGACCTTCAAGAAGGCCTTGTGTGACTTAGAGTCAAGTGTAAACCTCATGCCCCTCTCTGTAATGGAGAAATTAGGGATCTTTGAGGTGCAAGCTGCAAGAATCTCATTAGAGATGGCAGACAATTCAAGAAAACAAGCTCATGGACTTGTAGAGAATGTTTTGGTGAAGATTGAAGACCATTACATCCCTACTGACTTCATAGTCTTAGAGACTGGGAAGTGCATGGATGAATCCATCATCCTTGGCAGACCCTTCCTAGCCACAGCAAAGGCTGTGATTGATGTTGACAGAGGAGAGTTAATCATTCAAGTGAATGAAAAATCCTTGGTGTTTAAGGCCCAAGGACATCCCTCTGTCATCATGGAGAGGAAGCATGAAGAGCTTCTCTCAAAACAGAGCCAAACAGAGCCCCCACAGTCAAACTCTAAGTTTGGTGTTGGGAGGCTACAACCAAACTCTAAGTTTGGTGTTGAAACCCCACATTCAAACTCTAAGTTTGGTGTTGGGAGGTTTCAACACGGTTCTGAGCATTTCTGAGGCTCCATGAGAGCCCTCTGTCAAGCTAATGACATTAAAGAAGCGCTTGTTGGGAGGCAACCCAATGTTTTATAATTAATTATTTTCTTTTGTTATTTTATCTTTTTTGTAGGTTGATGATCATAAGAAGTCACAAAAACAATGAAAAAAGCAAAAACAGAATGAAAAACAGGAAGAAAAACAGCACACCCTGGAGGAGAAGAAGCTGGCGTTCAAACGCCAGTAATGCTAGCTGTTGGGCGTTTAACGCCCAGTCTGGCACCCTTCTGGGCGTTTAACGCCAGAAAGGGGCACCAAACTGGCGTTAAACGCCAGTAAAGGGCAAGAACCTGGCGTTAAACGCCAGGAATGGGCACCAGCCCGGCGTTTAACGCCAGAAATGGCTCAAAACGTGATTTTGAGCAACATTTGGTGCAGGGATGACTTTTCCTTGACACTACAGGATCTGTGGACCCCACAGGACCCTACCATCACTCTCTCTCTTCTTCCCCCATTCACCAATCACCTCAACACCTCTTCCCCAAAAACCCTTCACCTATCAAATCCCATCTTTCTCTTCACCATTCACATCCATCCTTCATAAATCCCCACCAACCTCACCCTTCAAATTCAAACCACTTTCCCTCCCAAACCCACCCATAATGGCCGAACCTTTACCCCCCTTTTCTCCTATAAATACCCTTCTTCAACTCTTCAATTTCACACAACCTAAACACCACTTCTCCCCCTCTTTGGCCGAACACACTACCATCTCCCTTCTTCCTCATTTCTTCTTCTTCTACTCTCTTTCTTCTTTTGCTCGAGGACGAGCAAGCATTTTAAGTTTGGTGTGGTAAAAGCGTTGCTTTTTCGTTTTTCCATAACCATTTATGGCATCCAAGGCCGGAGAAACCTCTAAAAAGAGGAAAGGGAAGGCAAAAGCTTCCACCTCCGAGTCATGTGAGATGGATAGATTCCTCTCAAGGGTGCATCAAGACCACTTCTATGAAGTTGTGGCCTTGAAGAAGGTGATCTCCGAGGTCCCCTTTTCACTCAAAAAGGGTGAATATCCGGAGATCCGCCATGAGATCCGAAGAAGAGGTTGGGAAGTTCTTACCAACCCCATTCAACAAGTCAGAATCTTGATGGTTCAAGAGTTCTATGCCAATGCATGGATCACAAAGAACCATGACCAAAGTGTGAACCCGAATCCAAAGAATTATCTCACTATGGTTCGGGGGAAATACTTGGATTTTAGTCCGGAGAGTGTGAGGGTGGCGTTCAACTTGCCTATGATGCAAGGAGATGAGCATCCTTACACTAGAAGGGTCAACTTTGATCAAAGGTTGGACCAAGTCCTCACAACCATATGTGAAGAGGGCGCACAATGGAAGCAAGATTCAAGAGGAAAGCCGATCCAATTGAGAAGGCATGACCTCAAGCCCGTCGCTAGAGGATGGTTAGAGTTCATACAACGCTCAATCATCCCCACTAGCAACCGGTCCGAAGTTACCATAGACCGGGCCATCATGATCCATAGTATCATGATTGGAGAAGAAATAGAGGTTCATGAGGTTATAGCCCAAGAACTCTATAAGGTGGCGGACAAGACCTCCACCTTGGCAAGGTTAGCCTTTCCTCATCTCATTTGTCACCTCTGTTATTCAGTTGGAGTTGACATAGAGGGAGACATTCCCATTGATGAGGACAAGCCCATCACCAAGAAAAGGATGGAGTACACAAGAGATCTCACTCATCATGAGATCCCTGAGATTCCTCAAGGGATGAATTTTCCTCCACAAAACTATTGGGAGCAACTAAACACCTCCCTAGGAGAACTAAGTTCCAACATGGGACAACTGAGGGTGGAGCATCAAGAACACTCCATCATCCTTCATGAAATTAGAGAAGATCAAAGAATCATGAGGGAGGAGCAACAAAGACAAGGAAGAGACATTGAGGAGCTCAAACACTCCATAGGATCTTCAAGAGGAAGAAAGAGCCGCCATCACTAAGGTGGACCCGTTCTTTGATTTCCTTGTTATTTGTTCTTCTGTTTTTCGAATTTTAATGCTTATGTTTATCCATGTTTGTGTCTTATGATCATTAGTATCTTAGTGTCTATGCCTTAAGGTTATGAATGTCCTATGAATCCATCACCTTTCTTCAATAAAAACGTACTTAATTGATAAAAGAAAGAATTGCATGAATTTTGAATTTTATAATAGTTTAATTATTTTGATGTGGTGGCAATATTTTTGTTCTCTGAATGTATGCTTAAACAGTGCATATGTCTTTTGAATTTGTGGTTCATGAATGTTGGCTCTTGAAAGAATGATGAAAAAGGAGACATGTTACTGAGGATCTGAAAAATCAATAAAATGATTCTTGAAGCAAGAAAAAGCATTGCAAAAACGAAAAAAAAAAAGCAAATGAAAAAAAAAAACCGAAAAAAAAAGGAAAGAGAAAAAGAAAGAAAAAGAAAGAATAAAGTTGTGATCCAAGGCAAATAAGAGTGTGCTTAAGAACCCTGGACACCTCTAATTGGGGACTTTAGCAAAGCTGAGTCACAATCTAAAAAGGTTCACCCAATTATGTGTCTGTGGCATGTATGTATCCGGTGGTAATACTGGAAGACAGAGTGCTTTGGGCCACAGCCAAGACTCAATAAATAGCTATGTTCAAGAATCATCATACTTTACTAGGAGAATCACTAACACTATCTGGATTCTGAGTTCCTAAAGAAGCCAATCATTCTGAATTACAAGGGATAGAGTGAGATGCCAAAACTGTTCAGAGGCAAAAAGTAAAAGCCCCGCTCATCTAATTAATACTGATCTTCACAGATGTTTTTGGAATTCATTGCATATTCTCTTCTTTTTATCTTATTTGATTTTCAGTTGCTTGAGGACAAGCAACAATTTAAGTTTGGTGTTGTGATGAGCGGATAATTTGTATACTTTTTGGCATTGTTTTTAGTATGTTTTTAGTATGATCTAGTTAGTTTTTAGTATATTTTTATTAGTTTTTAGTTAAAATTCACTTTTCTGGACTTTACTATGAGTTTGTGTGTTTTTCTGTGATTTCAGGTATTTTCTGGCTGAAATTGAGGGACCTGAGCAAAAATCTGATTCTGAGACTCAAAAGGACTGCAGATGCTGTTGGATTCTGACCTCCCTGAACTCGAAGTGGATTTTCTGGAGCTACAGAAGACCAATTGGCACGCTCTCAACGGCGTTGGAAAGTAGACATCCTGGGCTTTCCAGCAATATATAATAGTCCATACTTTGCCCAAGATTTGATGGCCCAAACCGGCGTTCAAAGTCACCTCAAGAAATCCCAGCGTTAAACGCTGGAACTGGCACCCAAATGGGAGTTAAACGCCCAAACTGGCACCAAAGCTGGCGTTTAACTCCAAGAAGAGTCTCTACACGAAATTGCTTTATTGCTCAGCCCAAGCACACACCAAGTGGGCCCGGAAGAGGATTTTTATGTCATTTACTCATTTCTGTACACCCTAGGCTACTAGTTTCTTATAAGTAGGACCTTTTACTATTGTAAAAAAATCTTTTGATCACTTTTAGATCTGTAGATCATCTTTGGACATTTTAGTTCTTAGATCATTGGGAGGCTGGCCATTCGGCCATGCCTAGACCTTATGCTTATGTATTTTCAACGGTGGAGTTTCTACACACCATAGATTAAGGTGTGGAGCTCTGCTGTACCTCGAGTATTAATGCAATTACTATTGTTCTTCCATTCAATTCCACTTGTTCTTTTACCAAGATATCACTTGTTCTTCAACATGATGAAGGTGATGATTGACGCCCATCACCATTCTCACCCATGAACAAGGTGACTGACAACCATTCTTGTTCTACAAGCATCTGAGGCTTAGTGAATATCTCTTGGATTCCTGATTGCACGATGCATGGTTGATCGCCTGACAACCGAGTGCTCGCCTGACAAACGAGCCAGCCATTCCGTGAGATCAGAGTCTTCGTGGTATAGGCAAGAACTGATGGCAGCATTCAAGAGAATCCGGAAGGTCTAACCTTGTCTGTGGTATTCTGAGTAGGATCCAATGACTGAATGACTGTGACGTGCTTCAAACCTGTAACCTACTGGGCGTTAGTGACAGACGCAAAAGAGTTATTCTATTCCGGTAGGGGAGGGAACCGAACCGGTGATTGGCCGTACTGTGACAGAGTATTGAGCATTAGCTTTCACTGCGAGGATGGGAGGTAGCTGCTGACAACAGTGAGACCCTATACGAGCTTGCCATGGAAAGGAGTAAGAAGGGTTGGATGAAGACAGTAGGAAAGCAGAGAGACGGAAGGGAAGGCATCTTCATGCGCTTATCTGAAGTTCCTACCAATGAGTTACATAAGTATCACTATCTTTATCTTTTATGTTATTTTCGTTCATCACCATATATATCTGAGTTTGCCTGACTAAGATTTACAAGATGACCATAGCTTGCTTCAATACTAACAATCTCCGTGGGATCGACCCTTACTCATGTAAGGTTTATTACTTGGACGACCCAGTGCACTTGCTGGTTAGTTGTGCGAAGTTGTGTAATGCCATGGTATTGAGCGCACCAAGTTTTTGGAGCCATTACCAGGGATTATGAGAGTTGTGAAAAAGTATAGTTCACAATTTCGCGCACCACCCAACCATGGGGTTTAGAGACTCATGCCATAGAAGGTACAATATGAAACGTGTAAAGTGTCATGAGGTAAAGATACAATGTCAAAAGATCCTATTTATAGTGAACTAGTAACCTAGGATATACAGAAATGAGTAAATGACGTAAAAATCCACTTCCGGGGTCCACTTGGTGTGTGCTTGGGCTGAGCATTGAAGTTTTCATGTGTAGAGACTTTCCCTGGAGTTAAACGCCAGCTTTTGTGCCAGTTTGGGCGTTTAACTCCAACTTTTGTGCCAGTTCCGGCGTTAAACGCCAGGAATTCTGAAGCTAATTTGGAACGCCAGTTTGGGCCATCAAATCTCGGGCAAAGTATGGACTGTTATACATTGCTGGAAAGCCCAGAATGTCTACTTTCAAACGCAATTGAGAGCGCGCCAATTGGGCTTCTGTAGCTCCAGAAAATCTACCTCGAGTGCAGGGAGGTCAGAATCCAACAGCATCTACAGTCCTTTTCAGTCTCTGAATCAGATTTTTGCTCAGGTCCCTCAATTTCAGCCCGAAAATACCTGAAATCACAGAAAAACACAAAACTCATAGTAAAGTCCAGAAAAGTGAATTTTAACTAAAAACTAATAAAAATATAATAAAAACTAACTAAAACATACTAAAAGCATACTAAAAACAATGCCAAAAAGCGTATAAATTATCCGCTCATCAACGTGCGCGTTATGTACGCGTGCGCGTCGGTTGCAAAACTTTCAATTCCAAATTCAAACTTGCTCGAAAACGCTCATTAAGCCAACGTAGCGCTCTCTATGTAAATGAGCGCCAATCACATCGATGCGTACACGTCATGCACGTGTACGCGTGGGTCTTCAATAATCGTTGCCTGATGCGTAAGCGTCTTGTACGCATGCGCGTCACTAGAGAGCATGGCGTTCTTTATTTGAACGCAGCGTTACTCTGCACTGCCCCTCTTTCTCTCCATTTTTTCACCAGAAATCAACCAAACATGTAATCAAAGTCTCACCAAAATCACAAATTTTTGCATCATTTATAATAATCACCTAATTCTCGCATAAATATGATGATTTTGTATAAAATTAATAATGTTTGATTGAATCAAGATTAACATGAAATTCCATTCCAATCACTTATTGTGCACAAAATGCGTGAAAACTAAGTAAAAATGACTGAAAAAGCGTGTGAAACTAGCCTAAGATGACTTGTTAGTACTTGCTTAATGGCCTGGTCTGTCCGGACCGCGATAGTCTAGCTTCTTAGTACTTGCTTAATGGCCAGGTCTGTCCGGACCGCGATAGGGTGGCTTTGGAAGCATTCTCAGAGTTGTTGGAAAACTACGAGAAATGCATACGTGAGCTTCTCGTGTTAGGAATAACGCGACTCGGCATTCTGGAGAAACATACTTATGAAGTATATTGGTCCTTGCATTTTCTGCTCATTATCTCGGATTAATGCCACTGCTAGCTCTTCTTCCATTATGGAGTGGTAAAGACACAATGTCTGTCCTGCTTTGGGCTTTGAAAGTACAATAGGTTCTGATAACACATTCTTGAAGTGTTGTAAGTCCTCTTCACATTCGAGTTTCCACTTAAAACTTATCCCTTTTTTCATCAGTTTGAAAAAGGGGATAACCTTCTGGGCCGAGGCTCTAATGAAGCGCGAGAGAACAGCTAGTCATCCAATGAGCCTTTGGACGTCTGATAAACCCCATTTGTAGGGTTTATCTTGTGTTGAATCTAGAGTATTTTGTCAACCTTTTCTTACATTTACTCAATGAAATAGCATAGTTTTGTGATTGTCTCCTAATTTGTGCTTAAGTGTGAAAACATGTTTCTAGACACTTAATTTGATAATTTTAATCCCCCTTTGATTCCACTAGATGCCATGATGTGTTTGTTAGTGATTTCAGATTGAAAAGGGGCTAGGAATGGATCAAAGAAGTAAAGAGAAAGCATGAAAAGTGGAGAAATCATGAAAAGCCATGAATTTGGAACGCGCCCATGGACGCGTGCGCGCACCATACGCACACGCGTGGATTGCACAATACTCCAGGGATGCGTATGCTGACACTTTTAATGAAATCGCACCTAGCGATTTCAGAGGGGTTTCTAGCCCAATTTTGAAGCTAATCCTAGGCGAAAAAAGGCTAAAGAGACCAAGGACAGAAGGGGGAAGGCATCAATCATTCTTTCAATCATTATTCACAATTTTAGGTTTTAGATGTAGTTTTCTAGAGAAAGAGAGGCCCTCTTCTCTCTCTAGGTTTTAGGATTCTAAGTTTTATTCCTTTTCAGTTTCTGATTTCTATTATACTTTGATTTAGTTCTCTTCTACTCTTATCTGTTCAAGTATTTTAGTTTATCTATATTCTCTTGTTGATCTATTTATTCTACAATTTAGTTTATGAACTCCTCATGTTAGATTGATTTTCCTTTTAATGCAATTTGAAGTATTTCATGTTTATTGATTCTTCTATTATTTGTTATCATTGATTTTGCAATTATTGGTTTTAGATTTAATATTCCCTTATTAATTTTCTATGCTTTTATGTTATGCCCTCCAAGTGTTTGATAAAATGCTTGGAAGGATGTTAGAGTAGAATTTTATGTTCTTGGCTTGGGATGGTAACTTAGGAACTCTTGAGTCACTAATGTCCAAGTAATTGATTATTGGTAGCCATTGACTCTAGTTCTCATTAATTCAATTAGTGAATAGCTAGGACTTATGGACTTGGATTGATATAGCTCATTTAACTTTCCTCTACTAGTTAGAGGATGATTTAATGGGATTGATCCTTGCCAATTCTCATGTTGTGGTTAGTGATAAGGATAGAGATCCTTGACCACCAAACCTTGCCAAGACCGTTTTATCATTTAAATTCCTTTGTGATTCACTTTTCTTGTCTCTTATTCAAAAACCCCAACATATACAACTCATAACCAATAACAAGAACACCTCCTGTAATTCCTTTGAGAGACGACCCGAGATTTGAATACTTCGATTATTACTTTTAGGGGTTTGTTTTAGTGACAACCAAATTTTTGTATGAAAGGATTATTGTTGGTTTAGGAACTATACTTTCAACGAGAATATATTTGTGAATTCTAGATCACACAAAAATTCGTTCATCAATGACCTTGAGACATGCGGGACTGCTCATCGCGAGAATGGCCTAGCACTTTTTCGGGCTTGCCTACACTTCCCGTTGTGTAATCATGAAGCCTAGGAATTTTCTTGCATCCATTCTGAATGCATAATTTCCCGTGTTGAGGCGCATCCAGTGTTTCCTCAAGGTACTCAATATAAGTTTGAGGTCACCAATAAGCGCTTTGCTCTTTTCCGTTTTGGCGAGCATGTCGTCAATGTCAACCTTCAGCTTTGTTTCTGAGAGATCTTTGAAGATCTTCGTGACAAGTCTTTGGTAGGTGGCACCTACATTCTTTATCCCGAAGGGCATGATTGTGTAGCAGTATGTGCCTTCCAGGGTTATGAATGTCATTTTCTCCTCGTTTAGCTTGTGCATGGGTATCTGTTGTACCCTGAATATGCATCCATAAAATTAAGGTACTTATATCCCAAGGTGGCGTCCACCAGTCTGTCGATGTTTTGTAGGGAAAAGGCATCTTTTGGAAAATCTCTATTCAAGTATGTGTTGGTGGCACACATTCACCATTTGCCGTTTGCCTTCTTTACTAACACAATATTGGTCAGCCAAGTCGTACAAGGCAGTTCCCAAATGAAGCCGACTTCTAGTAAGCTTTTGACTTGCTTTTTGACGTCACTTTCCTGGTCAACGGACATCTTCTTTCTCCTTTGGGCTACTGGCTTCGCCTTGGGGTTCACGGCTAGCTGGCGAGACATCAAGTTCGGGTGTATCCTGGCATGTCAAAAGGAGTGAAGGCGAAGAGTTCTCTGTTCTCCTTCAGAAGTTCTGCGAGTTCCCCTTCTAGGTTAAAGGGAATGTTCTTCTTGATGAAGGTGAACTCATATTTGTTTTGCCTTATTTATAGCTTTGACATGTCTCCCTTCAGTTCTTGTCAGGGCTAGTTGTCTTGTCGTGCAACCAAGTCGGCTAGGAAAATTCTCGCTGCGATCCGATACAATTTTCATCGGGCCAGGCTTGTGTTGTCACACTTCACCACAACTTTCCTATCGCCATGTATGGTTCCTATGGTTTTGTCATCTGCTTAGAACTTCATGATTAGGAATTCGGTGAATATAGCGGCAGAGAGGTTGTAGTTTGTCTTCCTCCCTAGGATGATGTTGTATGTTGGTGCACGAAACTGGCTCCACAGAATTCACACATATAGACTGGCAAGTATACCGGGTCGTCCAAGTAATACCTTAGGTGAGTGAGGGTCGATCCCACGGAGATTGTTGGTTTGAGCAAGTAGTGGATATCTTGCAGATCTTAGTTAGGCAGATAGAAATTATAGTTTGTCACGAAAAGCACATAAAACAGATAAAAAACTAAACATTACTGGATAGATGAGAAATCAATGGTGATAGAACCGTTGAGGCTTCGGAGATACTTTGTCTTTCTGGGTTAACTTTTCTTACTGTCTTCTTTAATAACCTTCTGATTCCTTCAATGGCAGCCATAAGTGATTAACTCATCTCCTCTCATCAAGTTAACCTCCTCCACTATAGCAATCCACTACATTGAGATGACTCATGTCCTCTCATCATGCCATCTCTAGGTTTCTCACTATAGTAGAAGATAAATCTCTAAGCAATCTACTCCCCTTCACGATCCTACTCATGGTGCCACAAACAAGGTAGATCTTCCGGATCAGAAAGTGCTACTTCTCTGACTCTAGCCTTAACGCCACAGAGACCTCAAGCACCCATAGTCCACGGGATTATATGTCATATATCCAAAGTTTCTCAGATGCTCTATTGGAATCTGCAATGCAATCTATAGCTTTAGTTCAACACTATCCGGGTCAAAAATTGCACGGAACCCATGTAGAACAAGGGTGATTGTCAGGGGTCACCCTCAATTCATAAGATGAAGAACGAGGTTGCATAAGAGAATAGAATCAGACATATTGAATGCAAACTGTAATATTATTAATCTATGAAACTCAACAGAGCTCCTAACCTTAACCTTAGGAGGTTAGTGACTCATACTGTACATAATAGTATTCGAATGGGCAAAGATCTAAAAGTCCTTAACAATGATGATCTTTGTTATATTTATACTAGTCTAGTAACTAAGAATTACAGAAAATAAGATAAACTAGTCTTGTAGTGCAAAAATCCACTTCTGGGGTCCACTTAGTGAGTGTTTGGGCTGAGCTTGAATGTTTCCCATGAGCTAGTACCCCTTAGGGGCATTGAACGCTGGCTAGGGACTCCATCATGGCTGATGGACACCAGCTGCTCCCCTGTGGGCGCTGGATGCCAGGAATAGGGCTGGTGGCTAGCGTTGAATGCCAGTTTTGGGACTTTATTTGCAAAGCAAAGTATGAACTATTATACATTTCTGGAAAGTCCTGGATATTAACTTTCCATAGCCATTGAGCGAGCGTCATTTGGACTTCTATAGCTCTAGAAAAGCTCCTTCGAGTGCACAGAGGTCAGATCATGACAGCATCTGCAGTCATTTCTCTGCTTCTGAATCAGACTTTTGCTCAAGCTCCTCAATTTTAGCCAGAAAATACCTGAAATCAACATAAAACACAAACTCAAAGTAGAATACAAAAATGTGAATTTTGCACTAAACCCTATGAAAACATAATAAAACTTAAAGAAAACATAATGAAAACTATATGAAAATAATGCCAAAAAGTGTATGAAATATCCCCTCATCATATGTCGTGTAGTCCTTTAAGATGACAAACTCAGAGAGTATGGTTTTCTTTTAGCTGCCGATTCTTATGGTAATTGGTAGCACTATAGAACCATCCGGTTTGAGGAAATTGTCTCCAAGTCCAGATACTCTGTTGCGGTGACTTTGTAAGTTTTTGTTTCAGAATCCTAACTTATCGAATGCTCCTTCGAAAATGATGTTAGAGTTAGCTTCGGTGTCCACTAGTATATGTCTTATTAACCCAGTTCCCACTTTGGCTGAGATGACAAAGGGGGTATCTTCTGCCGAGGTGCCATTTTGGTAGTCATCAAGGGAGAACATTATCATTGTTAGAAGGGAGAAGGTTTTTTTTTTGTCTCTTATAGCCAACACTCAAATATCCTTTTTTTAATAAGGATTTGGATTTTTTAGATGTATCTTTTCTAGTGATGACATTTACTATTATTGCTGGGTCGGTCTCTAGGCTTTCACGATGTGCCGGTCTCACCATTCTAAGATTTTGACCTTCCTGCTCTGGTGACTTCTCCCTTTCAGCCCTCCTGGGTTCCCGAATAATTTTAGCAAACTCAGGGAGTTTTCCCTCTTGATGGCTTGTTCGAGGGCATCTTTGAAGTCGAAGCAGTACATGCTTTTGTTACTGCCTATGCATTCTTTTAATTGCCTGGCCTTTGTGAGGATGTCCCTTCTGGTTTTTGGTGATAAATCTCGGTGATCGGGACTAGCAGAAGGGTATAGTTCATAAACTTCCCCACTCTGGACGATCAGTTGTAGGCACTAGTTTTGAAATGCTCCTCGGGATTTTCTTTGGGTGGTGGGTTATTTCATGGAGCCGTATGTCCGGGGTACTTCTTATTGGCTACCATGACTTGGCAAAATTATTCGTCGTTTATATACTCCTTTGTTACGTTCTAGATTTCATGCATGGTCTAGATCGGTTTGTTTGTGAGGTATTTTCGGAAATCCTCGTTCATTAGCCTGTTGGTTAGGCATAGGCTGGCCACCGAATCTGTTAGTCCATCGACATCTAAACACTCATCGTTGAACCTATCTAGGTATTTCCTTGTGGGTTCGTTTGGTCGTTGAGTGACCCCGAACAAGCTGATGGGGTTCTTTGTCTTTGCAATCCGTGAAGTGAATTGTGCCATGAATTTTTTGGAGATGTCAGTAAAATAGGATATTGATTCGTTCGGGAGGGCATTGAACCATTTGATTGCTACTCCAACCCGATTTACCAGGAAGGCCCTGCATCAAACTGCGTGAGCTACAACTTCCAAGTTCATCTTGACCACAAAGGTTGTTAGGTGTTCCTAAGGGTCTTTGGAGCCGTCATACTTCTTGTCTGTTAGTTTGTCAAAAACCCTTTGGTAGTTTGGCCTTCAGAACTTTCTCAATGAATGGGGTGGCTCCCATTATCACACGTTCGCTACTCCTGCACTTAGAGTTTCTTTGGTATCTCCTTTCATCATCATCATCGTGATGGCATTTGGGTTCCAGGACTTGCTGCGGTTCCTACACCTACCGTGTTGTTGTTTTGGCGACCTATCGTGCCTTACATCTCTTCGCGACACGGTTCGGGAGACCGCTTCGCTTTTGCGTTCCGGTTGGTATCGTTTTTTAGAGGCGACCTGACCTTCTAATGTCTACACTCGTTGGTGTAGCTCTCGAATAATTCAGTTCTCTTGTTCTCCCAAGTCGTCAATTGCCTTGAGCTTGCCAGATCGACGATCGTCTGTTCGTGGCTGATGAGCGGATAATTTATACGCTTTTTGGCATTGTTTTTAGTATGTTTTCAGTATGTTTTAGTTAGTTTTTAGTATATTTTTATTAGTTTTTAGTTAAAATTTACTTTTCTAGACTTTACTATGAGTGTGTGTATTTTTCTGTGATTTCAAGTATTTTCTGGCTGAAATTGAGGGTCCTGAGCAAAAATCTGATTCAGAGGCTGAAAATGACTGCAGATGCTGTTGGATTCTGACCTCCCTGCACTCGAAGTGCTTTTCTGGAGCTATAGAAGCCCAATTGGCGCGCTCTCAACTACGTTGGAAAGTAGACATCTTGGGCTTTCCAGCAATGTATAATAGCCCATACTTTGCCCGAGATTTGATGGCCCAAACCGGCGTTCCAAATCAGCTCAAAACTGCCCGGCGTTAAACGCCGGAACTGGCACAAGAATGGGAGTTAAATGCCCAAACTGGCACAAAAGCTGGGGTTTAACTCCAAGAGAAGTCTCTACACGAAAATGCTTCAATGCTCAGCCCAAGCACACACCAAGTGGGCCCAGAAGTGGATTTTTATTTCATTTACTCATCTTTGTAAACCCTAAGCTACTAGTTCTCTACAAATAGGACCTTTTGCTATTGTATTTTTCATCTTTGGATCTTTGATCATGTTTAGATCTTGGAATCTTTTGATCACATTTTGGGGGCTGGCCTCACGGCCATGCCTAGACCTTGTTCTTATGTATTTTCAACGGTGGAGTTTCTACACACCATAGATTAAGGTGTGGAGCTCTGCTGTACCTCGAGTATTAATGCAATTACTATTGTTCTTCTATTCAATTCAGCTTATTCTTGTTCTAAGATATTCATTCCCACCCAAGAACATGATGAATGTGATGATTATGTGACGCTCATCATCATTCTCCCTTATGAACGCGTGCCTGACAACCACTTCCGTTCTACAAGCAAACAAGGCTTGAATGTTTATCTCTTGGATTCCTTAATCGGAATCTTCATGGTATAAGCTAGAACTGATGGCGGCATTCAAGAGAATCCGGAAGGTCTAAACCTTGTCTGTGGTATTCTGAGTAGGATTCAAGGATTGAATGACTGTGACGAGCTTCAAACTCCTGAAGGCTGGGCGTTAGTGACAGACGCAAAAGAATCAATGGATTTTATTCCAACCTGATTGAGAACCGACAGATGATTAGCCGTGCTGTGACAGAGCGCGTTGAACATTTTCACTGAGAGGACGGGACTGTAGCCCCTGACAACGGTGATGCCCAACATACAGCTGGCCATGGAAAGGAGTAAGAAGGATTGGATGAAGACAGTAGGAAAGCAGAGAGACGGAAGGGACAAAGCATCTTCATACGTTTATCTGAAATTCTCACCAATGAATTACATAAGTATCTCTATCTTTATGCTTTATTCATATATCATCCATAACCATTTGAATCTGCCTGACTGAGATTTACAAGATGACCATAGCTTGCTTCATACCAACAATCTCCGTGGGATCGACCCTTACTCGGGTAAGGTTTATTACTTGGACGACCCAGTGCACTTGCTGGTTAGTTGTGCGAAGTTGTGATAAAGAGTTGAGATTGCAATTGAGCGTACCATGTTGATGGCGCCATTGATGATCACAATTTCGTGCACCAGTGGCTATTTTTTGTTGTGGGTTGGTTGTGTGTGAACGGCACTGGTTATCCTTTCCTGGGTTGGGGGGTAGTAATTGTTCCACAGTTCATGTGCTGGAGGGGAGTTTGGTGGATCTAGTTCTCAATACCTTGTACCATAGGCACCATGACCTTCAAGAAGGCCTTGTGTGACCTAGGGTCAAGTGTAAACCTCATGCCTCTCTCTGTAATGGAGAAGCTAGGGATCTTTGAGGTACAAGCTGCAAGAATCTCACTAAAGATGGCAGACAATTCAAGAAAACAAGCTTATGGGCTTGTAGAGGATGTTCTGGTAAAGATTGAAGACCATTACATCCCTGTTGATTTCATAGTCCTAGAGACTGGAAAGTGCATGGATGAATCCATCATCCTTGGCAGACCCTTCCTAGCCACAGCAAAGGCTGTGATTGATGTAGACAGATGAGAATTGATCATTCAAGTGAATGAAGAATCCTTTGTGTTTAAGGCTCAAGGATATCCCTCTGTCACCATGGAGAGGATGCATGAAGAGCTTCTCTCAAAACAGAGTCAAACAGAGCCCCCACAGTCAAACTCTAAGTTTGGTGTTGGGAGGCCACAACCAACTTCTAAGTTTGGTGTTGAACCCCCACATTCAAACTCTAAGTTTGGTGTTGGGAGGTTCCAACATTGCTCTGAGCATCTGTGAGGTTCCATGAGAGCCCACTGTCAAGCTACTGACCACTCTTCCCCAAAAACCCCTCACCTATCAAATCCCACTATTCTCTTCACCACTCACATCCATCCTTCATAAAACCTCACCTACCTCACCATTCAAATTCAAACCACTTTCCCTCCCAAACCCACCCATTCATAACCGAACCCTACCCCTCTCTCCACCCCTATATAAACCCATCTTCACTCCTTCATTTTCACACAACATAAACACTACTTCTCCCCCTTTGGCCGAACTACAAAGCCATCTCCATCTCCTCTATTTCTTCTTCTTCTACTCTCTTCTTCCTTCTTTTGCTCGAGGACGAGCAAACCTTCTAAGTTTGGTGTGGTAAAAGCATTGCTTTTTGTTTTTCCATAACCATTTATGGCATCCAAGGCCGGAGAAACCTCTAGAAAGAGGAAAGGGAAGGCAAAAGCTTCCAACTCCGAGTCATGGGAGATGGAGAGATTCATCTCAAGGGTGCATCAAGACCACTTCTATGAAGTTATAGCCATGAAGAAGGTGATCCCCGAGGTCCCTTTCAAACTTAAAAAGAGTGAATATCCGGAGATCCGACATGAGATCCGAAAAAGAGGTTGGGAAGTTCTTACCAACCCCATTCAACAAGTCGGAGTCCTAATGGTTCAAGAGTTCTATGCCAATGCATGGATCACTAAAAGCCATGATCAAAGTGTGAACCCGAACCCAAAGAATTTGCTTACAATGGTTCGGGGGAAATGCTTAGATTTTAGTCCGGAAAATGTAAGGTTGGCATTCAACTTGCCCATGATGCAAGGAGATGAACACCCTTACACTAGAAGGGTCAACTTTGATCAAAGGTTGGACCAAGTCCTTATAGACATTTGTGAAGAGGGCGCTCAATGGAAGAGAGATTCAAGAGGGAAGCCGGTTCAACTGAGAAGGCATGACCTCAAGCCCGTGGCTAGGGGATGGTTGGAGTTTATCCAACGCTCAATCATTCCCACTAGCAACTGGTCCGAAGTTACTATAGACCGGGCCATCATGATTCATAGCATCATGATTGGAGAGGAAGTAGAAGTTCATGAGGTTATAGCCCAAGAACTTTATAAGGTGGTGGACAAGTCCTCTACCTTGGCAAGGTTAGCCTTTCCTCATCTCATTTGTCACCTCTGTTATTCAGTTGGAATTGACATAGAGGGAGTCATCCCCATTGATGAGGACAAGCCCATCACTAAGAAAAGGATGGAGCAAACAAGAGATCCCACTCATCATGAAATCCCTGAGATACCTCAAGGGATGCACTTTCCTCTACAAAACTATTGGGAGCAATTCAACACCTCCCTAGGAGAATTAAGTTCCAACATGGGACAACTAAGGGTGGAGCACCAAGAACATACCATTCTCCTCCATGAAATTAGAGAAGATCAAAGAATCATGAGAGAGGAGCAACAAAGGCAAGGAAGAGACATTGAGGAGCTCAAGCACTCCATAAGATCTTCAAGAGGAAGAACAAGCCACCATCACTAAGGTGGACCCGTTCTTTAATTTTCTTGTTCTCTATTTTCCTGTTTTTTGAATTTTCATGCTTATGTCTATCTATGTTTGTGTCTTATGATCATTAGTGTCTTAGTGTCTATGCCTTAAAGTTATGAATGTCCTATGAATCCATCACCTTTCTTGAATGAAAAATGTTCTTAATTGAAAAAGAGAAGAATTGCATGAATTTTGAATGATTGGTTTCTGAATGTATGCTTGAATAGTGCATATATCTTTTGAATTTGTTGTTCATGAATAATTGGCTCTTGAAAGAATGTTGAAAAAGGAGACATGTTACTGAGGATCTGAAAAATTATAAAAATGATTCTTGAAGCAAGAAAAAGCAGTGAATACAAAAAAAAATTTTGAAGTTGTGATCCAAGGCAAAAAGAGTGTGCTTAAGAACCCTGGACACCTCTAATTGGGGACTCTAGCAAAGCTGAGTCACAATCTGAAAAGGTTCACCCAATTATGTGTCTGTGGCATGTATGTATCCGGTGGTAATACTGAAAGACAGAGTGCTTTGGGCCATGGCCAAGACTCATAAAGTAGCTGTGTTCAAGAATCATCATACTTAACTAGGAGAATCAATAACACTATCTGGATTCTGAGTTCCTATAGAAGCCAATCATTCTGAATTTCAAAGGATAGAGTGAGATGCCAAAACTGTTCAGAGGCAAAAAGCTAAAAGCCCCGCTCATCTAATTAATACTGATCTTCATAGATGTTTTTGGAATTCATTGCATATTCTCTTCTTTTTATGTTATTTGATTTTCAGTTGCTTGGGGACAAGCAACAATTTAAGTTTGGTGTTGTGATGAGCGGATAATTTATACGCTTTTTGGCATTGTTTTTAGTATGTTTTTAGTATGTTTTAGTTAGTTTTTAATATATTTTTATTATTTTTTAGTTAAAATTCATTTTTCTGGACTTTACTATGAGTTTGTATGTTTTTCTGTGATTTCAGGTATTTTCTGGCTGAAATTGAGGGACCTGAGCAAAAATCTGATTTCGAGGCTGAAAAGGACTGCAGATGCTGTTGGATTCTGACATCCCTGCACTCGAAGTGAATTTTCTGGAGCTACAGAAGCCCAATTGGCGCGACTCTTAAATTTGTTAGAAAGTAGACATCCTGGGCTTTCCAGCAATGTATAATAGTCTATACTTTGCCCGAGATTTGATGGCCCAAACCGGCGTTCCAAATCAGCTCAAAACTGTCCGGCGTTAAACGCCGGAACTGGCACAAGAATGGGAGTTAAACGCCCAAACTGGCACAAAAGCTGGCGTTTAACTCCAAGAGAAGTCTCTACACGAAAATGCTTCAATGCTCAGCCCAAGCACACACCAAGTGGGCCCAGAAGTGGATTTTTATGTCATTTACTCATCTTTGTAAACCCTAAGCTACTAGTTCTCTACAAATAGGACCTTTTGCTATTGTATTTTTCATCTTTGGATCTTTGATCATCTTTAGATCTTGGAATCTTTTGATCACGTTTTGGGGGCTGGCCTCACGGCCATGCCTAGACCTTGTTCTTATGTATTTTCAACGGGGAGTTTCTACACATCATAGATTATGGTGTGGAGCTCTGTTGTACCTCGAGTATTAATGCAATTACTATTGTTCTTCTATTCAATTCAGCTTATTCTTGTTCTAAGATATTCATTCACACCTAAGAACATGATGAATGTGATGATTATGTGACGCTCATCATCATTCTCACTTATGAACGCGTGCCTGACAACTACTTCCGTTCTACAAGTAAACAAGGCTTGAATGTTTATCTCTTGGATTCCTTAATCGAAATCTTCGTGGTATAAGCTAAAACTGTTGGCGGCATTCAAGAGAATCCGGAAGGTCTAAACCTTGTCTGTGGTATTCTGAGTAGGATTCAAGGATTGAATGACTATGACGAGCTTCAAACTCCTGAAGGCTGGGCGTTAGTGACAGACGCGAAAGAATCAATGGATTCTATTCCAACCTGATTGAGAACCGATAGATGATTAGCCGTGCTGTGACAGAGTGCGTTGAACATTTTCACTGAGAGGACGGGAATGTAGCCACTGAAAATGGTGATGCCCAACATACAGCTTGCCATGGAAAGGAGTAAGAAGGATTGGATGAAGACAGTAGGAAAGCAGAGAGACGGAAGGGACAAAGCATCTCCATACGCTTATCTGAAATTCTCACCAATGAATTACATAAGTATCTCTATCTTTATGCTTTATTCATATATCATTCATAACCATTTGAATATGCCTGACTAAGATTTACAAGGTGACCATAGCTTGCTTCATACCAACAATCTCCGTGGGATCGACCCTTACTCGCGTAAGGTTTATTACTTGGACGACCCAGTGCACTTGCTGGTTAGTTGTACGAAGTTGTGATAAAGAGTTGAGATTGCAATTGAGTGTACCATGTTGATAGCGCCATTGATGATCACAATTTCGTGCACCAGTGGCTATTTTTTGTTGTGGGTTGGTTGTGTGTGAATGGCACTGGTTATCCTTTCCTGGGTTGGGGGGTAGTAATTGTTCCACAGTTCATGTGCTGGAGGGGAGTTTGGTGGATCTAGTTCGTGGTGGTGGTTTGAGAATCGCTCTTCATGTTCGTACGTCATACTGCCAAGTCTTCGCAAGTTCCCACATATGGCGCTAATGTATAAGACTCTGTTGGTACTGGTTGATGGAAGGATCAAAAACTCACCAGTCTTAGTGATGACATGATTGGACCTTTAGAATGGCAGGGATTGGTACCTGCAAAGACACTCCGACATTCAAATTAGAATAGATCTAAGAGGTAGGGTTTAAGTGAGGGTGTAATATATTTGAGGGAGCCTTTAACTCCCTTTATATAGTTAGTCTTGTCATCTTATCTTGTTGGTTAAGATAAAAAAAGATATTTAAATGTGAAAGTTAGAGATTGTTATTTTTCTAGTCAATTTGGGCCGCAGAGAATTTAGACCTGGGTGTCGAGTTGTTATTTGCTTGTTTGGTGGCCTAGAACTCCAGGTCCGGAACAATTTTTTTCAATCAAACTGTTAGGATGAGGTTGTCAATGCTTACGTGGTAAGAAGATACCAATAGATTGAGAATTAATGTGCAAACGTACATACTGTTAACCCATAAAGCATAGCATCTAAAATTGCAAAATCTTCTATTCTAAATAACCTCTTTTATGTTGATAAATACGGCTATATGAATGATTTTATATTTTACACTCGGCTCCTTCATGTATATTTTATTTTGAGTTTGAAGTCTGATTTTTTTTAATAGTTTTTCTTCCTCTTTTTATGTTATCTTATACTATTTTTTTTCCGAAATCACAAAAGTGAAACTTTTGTTTTATGAAAACTCGAATAGTATATCATTAATCTACAAGTCTCATCAATTTTGACTAACATAAATATACATAATAGTTATACAAAAACTTTAAAAGGTCACTAATTTTTGTAATTTTAGCCATTCAATAATACAAATACTAAATTATCTTTGATAAATTTTTTAAATTTATGTGTATATATTTTAAAAAAATATAAATACAAATTATATTAATTCATGTATACAAACACTTGTATATATAGGTATAAATTATTAGTAACTAAATATTGGTTCAAAATAATAATATTTGCTGGTCACGTAATATTATTGATAGTTATAATGTGTGTTTGGATTAAAGTTTGTAACCGAGAGTTGGAATAAAATTGATTTTGTAAAATTGATTTTGGTTAAAAATGAGTTGATGTTAATGATGACTTGCATCATTTACCCTTTTTACCTATGCAAAAGGACCATAAAAAGGGCACATATACATTGTTTCAATGCAATTTCATGAGCTAAATGATAAGTATTATGGTACATTGCTTTAAAATGGGTTTGTGCTGAATTTCAGGTGAAAAGTGCAACAAAAAAGAGAAGAAAACAACAAAACAGAGCTGGGTGTGTGAAAATGGTGTGCCACTTTGAGCAAACGCCATGAAAGTACATGGGCGTGGCACGCTGGTACAATTTTCCAGAGAGCAATGCTAGCAACCACAAGAGGGGCGTGCCACTTAAAGACCCAGGCGTGGCACGCCAATGGCTAGAAAAAGGCAATTGAAGCTAGGTGTGCCACTTGATGTCAAAGGCGTGGCACGCCAGCCCTCAACCATCACTTGGGCGTGCCACTTGAGCATCCAAGCGTGGCACGCCAATGCTAGAAAAGGGCAAGAAAGGCTGCGCGTGCCACTTGAGATTGAAGGCGTGGCACGCCAAGCTCTCATCTTCACCTTGGTGTGCCACTTGAATGTTGGGCGTGGCACGCCAGCTACTAGAACGAAGAGGAACTATGGGCGTGGCACGCTAGACCCTGGGCATGGCACGCTAGTTATATTTTCCAGAACGGTGAAGATGCGTGCACAAAGGGCGTGGCACGCCAGACCCTGGGCATGGCACGCTAGGTATATTTTCCAGAAAGGAAGGAAGAAGGCAAAGCATGTGGGCATGCCACTTGGTGTCGAAGGCATGGCACGCCAACTATGAAGTCTCACTTGGGCATGCCACTTGAGTCTCAGGCGTGCACGCCAGCATCACCCATCAACAAGAAGAAGAAATGGGCGTGGCACGCTAATGAAGGAACCAACACATACAAAGGGCGTGGCACACCAGACTCTGGGCGTGGCACGCTAGTGCAACTTTCTAGAATGGAGAGGAGGAAAACAAAGGTCTGGGCGTGCCACTTGGGCTCGACGGCGTGGCGTGTGGTGCACGAAATTATGATCACACTTTTCACAACTCCGCACAACTAACCAGCAAGTGCACTGGGTCATCCAAGTAATACCTTACGTGAGTAAGGGTCGATCCCACGGAGATTGTCGGCTTGAAGCAAGCTATGGTCATCTTGTAAATCTTAGTCAGGCGGATTCAAATGGTTATCACTTGTTGATCATTAAGAGATAAATAACACATAAAACAAGATAAAGATACTTATGTAATTCATTGGTGGGAATTTCAAATAAGCGTTTGGAGATACTTTGTTGCCTCTGAACCTCTACTTTCCTATTGCCTTCATCCAATCATGCGTGCTCCCTTCCATGGCAAGTTGTATGATCCTCTTAGTGAAAATGGTCTGACTACGGTTTCTGTATGGCTAATCAACTGTCGGATTTCTCATCTCGGATGAAAAATACCAGGCACAGCTACCGCAGGGCTAATCATCTGTCGCTTCTCACTAGCGTCGGAATAAGATCTATTGATCCTTTTGCACACTGTTAGTGCGCCCAACATTCGCGAGTTTGAAGCTCCTCATAGTTATCCCTTCCCTGATCCTACTCAGAATACCACATACAAGGTTTAGACTTTTCGGATCTCAGGAATGCTGTCTATTGATTCTAGCCTATACCACGAAGATCATAATCATGGGGTCGGATGCTCTGTTGTCAGGAGAGACGATGCGAATCCGTGGATCAGAGACCCAAGAGAGTATACTCCAGCTGGCGTCCAATGACTACGTTGAACATCATGTAGACCGCATTGTGGTTGTCAGGCACGCGGATCTTGGCTAAGTGAGTACTGAAGATAGTGGGTGATTGAAACGGGTCACCCCTTCAGTCTGACTTAACTGAATTAAGTACAAGAGTATATCTTGGAGAAGAAGTAGGCGTGAATTGAAAGAAAACAATAGTACTTGTGGTGCACGAAATTGCAATAACACTTTTGCAATCCCGCACAACTAACCAGCAAGTGCACTGGGTCGTCCAAGTAATACCTTGCGTGAGCAAGGGTCGATCCCACGGAGATTGTCGGCTTGAAGCAAGCTATGGTTATCTTGTAAATATTAGTCAGGATATCAGAAATTATCAGGATTGATTGTAAAAAGCAAAAGAACATGAAAAATGTACTTGTTTTGCAGTAATGGAGAATAGGCTGAGGCTTTGGAGATGCTCCATCTTCCGAATCTCTGCTTTCCTACTGTCTTCTTCATCAAACACGCAAGGCTCCTTCCATGGCAAGCTGTATGTAGGGTTTCACCATTGTCAGTGGCTACCTCCCATCCTCTCAGTGAAAATACGTCCCTGATGCTCTGTCACAGCATAGGCTAATCATCTGTCGGTTCTCAATCAGGCCGGAATAGAATCCAGTGATTCTTTTGCGTCTGTCACTAACGCCCCGCCTTCAGGAGTTTGAAGCACGTCACAGTCATCCAGTCATTGAATCCTACTCAGAATACCACAGACAAGGTTTAGACCTTTCGGATTCTCTTGAATGCCGCCATCAGTTCTAGCTTATACCACGAAGATTCCGATTAAAGAACCCAAGAGATATCTACTTAATCTAAGATAGAACGGAGGTGGTTGTCAGTCACACGTTCATAGTTGAGAATATGATGAGTGTCACGGATCATCACATTCATCCGGGTTAAGAGCAAGTGATATCTTAGAATGGAAGCAAGCATGATTGAATAAGAAACAGTAGTAATTGCATTAATCCATCAAGACACAGCAGAGCTCCTCACCCCCAACCATGGGGTTTAGAGGCTCATGCTGTGGAAGGTACACAATGAAACGTCTAAAATGTTATGAGGTCATAAGGTACGGATACAATGTCAAAAGATCCTATAAATAGTAAACTAGTATCCTAAGGTTTACAGAAATGAGTACATGACAGAAAAATCCACTTCCGGGCCCACTTGGTGTGTGCTTGGGCTGAGCAATGAAGCATTTTCGTGTAGAGACCTTTTCTGGAGTTAAACGCCAGCTTTCATGCCAGTTTGGGCGTTTAACTCCAAGTTTTATGCCAGTTCCGGCGTTTAACGCTGGAATTTCTGAGGCCGGATTGCTACGCAGGTTTGGGCCATCAAATCTTGGGCAAAGTATTGACTATTATATATTGCTGGAAAGCCCAGGATGTCTACTTTTCAATGCCGTTGAGAGCGCGCCAATTGGGCTTCTGTAGCTCCAGAAAATCCATTTCGAGTGCAGAGAGGTCAGAATCCAACAGCATCTGCAGTCCTTTTCAGTCTCTGGATCAGATTTTTGCTCAGAACCTTCAATTTCAGTCAGAAAATACCTGAAATCATAGAAAAACACACAAACTCATAGTAAAGTCCAGAAAAGTGAATTTTAACTAAAAACTAATAAAAATATAATAAAAACTAACTAAAAGATACCAAAAACATACTAAAAACAATGCCAAAAAGCGTATAAATTATCCGCTCATCACAACACCAAACTTAAATTGTTGCTTGTCCCCAAGCAACTGAAAATCAAAATAGAATAAAAAGAAGAGAATATACCATAGATTCCAAAATATCAAAGAAACATAGCTCCAATTAGATGAGCGGGACTAGTAGCTTTTTGCCTCCGAACAGTTTTGGCATCTCACTCCATCCTTTGAAGTTCAGAATGATTGGCATCTATGAGAACTCAGAACTCAGATAGTGTTATTGATTCTCCTAGTTAAGTATAATGATTCTTGAACATAGCTAGTGTATGAGTCTTGGCTGTGGCCCAAAGCACTCTGTCTTCCAGTATTACCACCGGATACATACATGCCACAGACACATAATTGGGTGAACCTTTTTAGATTGTGACTCAGCTTTGCTAAAGTCCCCAATTAGAGGTGTCCAGGGTTCTTAAGCACACTCTTATTGCTTTGGATCACCACTTTATTTCTTTCTTTTTCTTTTCTTCTCTTTTTTTTTCGAAATTTTTTTTTATTGAATTCACTGCTTTTTCTTGCTTCAAGAATCAATTTGATGATTTTTCAGATCCTCAATAACAGTTCTCTTTCTCCTCATTCTTTCAAGAGCCAACAATTTTAACATTCTCAAAGCAACAAATTCAAAAGACATATGCACTGTTCAAACATTCATTCAGAAAACAAAAAGTATTGTCACCACATCAAACTAATTCAACTAGTTTCAGAGATAAATTTCGAAACCCTGTACTTCTTGTTCTTTTGTGATTAAAGCATTTTTCTTTTAAGAGAGGTGATGGATTCATAGGACATTCATAGCTTTAAGGCATAAACTTAAATTTTATTAATTATGAATTAAGAACAAGACTCAGAAATTAAATATAAGATGAAACTAAAAAAAAAACGAAAATATATAAAAAAAACGAAAAAAAATAGGCTCCTAATGATAGAGGTTTTCACAGAGTTAGGACTCAACAACCTTGATTTTGAGAAGTGGATGCTCCCTCAGCTTGAGAGGAGAGCTTTTGGCGTTTCATCTCTTGAATTTCACGCCCCTGCTTCTCTTGTTCCTTCAGCAATTTGCAGAGCATGCAGTTTTGATTCTGCTGTTCTTCCTTCAGTTGCTCCATAGTCTCTTGCAATTTGTTAATAGATGCTTCTAGGTTGGCCCAGTAGCCAATTTCAGGGAATTCAGGGAGGAACTCATGCGCCCTCCTTTTGATAGAGTTGTCTTGCACTTGTCCTTCCATTGACTTCTTGGTGATTGGATGCTCAATGGGTATGAACTCATCTACTCCCATCTTCACCCCAGCCTCTTTACAGAGCAAGGAGATCAAGCTTGGGTAAGCCAATTTGGCTTCAGTGGAATTCTTATTTGCAATTGTGTAGATCTCACAAGCAATCACATGATGCACCTCCACTTCTCTTCCAAGCATAATGCAATGAATCATCACTGCTCTCTTGATGGTGACCTCAGAACGGTTGCTAGTGGGCAATATGGAATGCCCAATAAAGTCTAGCCAACCTCTTGCAATTGGTTTGAGGTCTCCCCTCTTGAGTTGGTTTGGGACACCCTTAGAATTGGTTATCCACTTAGTTCCAGGGAGGCATATGTCCTCTAGAACTTGATCCAACCCCTGAATCAGGATCATCTTGCAGTTGAGGCAACTTGAAGATTTCTCTTATTTTGTCCAGATGGAAGTACATAACTTTCCCTCTGACCATGGTTCTATAGGTATGGTAAGCAGTTCCAGTCATTCTCTGCTTATCTGTTAGCCACAGATTTGAGTAGAATTCCTGAACCATGTTCCTTCCGACCTTTGTCTCAGGATTGGTTAGAACTTACCATCCTCTGTTTCGAATTTGCTCTTGGATCCCCGGATATTCATCTTCTTTCAGATCAAATTTCACTTCCGGGATCACTGACCTCAGACCCATTATTTTGTGATAATGGTCTTCATGTTCTTTGGTTAAGAACTTCTCTTGATTCCAAAGATTCTTTGGATTATTCTCTTTCTTGCCTCTTAAATTGGTTTGTTTTCCCTTAGGAGCCATGATATTGATGAATCTTGGCTTAGTGATCACGGAAAAGCACACCAAACTTAGAGGTTTGCTTGTCCTCAAGCAAAGGAAAAGAAAGAAGAGAGAGAGAAAGAGGAAATTCGAATGGTGTGGGTAAAGGGGGTTCCAAACGTGAATTTATAAGGGGAGGGAGAAGAGGTTTCGAAAAAAATAAGAATTTGAAAGAAAATTTGAGAAGATATGGAGAGAAATTGAGAAAAGGGTGAGTTTTTGAAGAAGATTTGGGATTAATTTGAAATAGATTTGAAGAATGTTTTTGATTTGTGAAGATTTGAAAGTGAATGATGAAAGGTTGAAGTGCATTTATGTAGAAGAGTATGGTTAAAAAGAGGAAAGTTTGAAAAAAATTGAGTTGAAAACAAAAATGTGGTCCCCCCACCTTTCTGGCGTTAAACGCCCAGAATGGCACCCATTCTGGCGTTTAACGCCCATTTGCTACCCTTTTTGGGCGTTTAACGCCCAGCCAGGTGCCCTGGCTGGCGTTAAACGCCAGAAATCCTTTGTCATTGGGCATTTTTCAGAACGCCCAGGATGCTGCACACCTGGCGTTAAACGCCCAGAATGGTGCCCATTCTGGCGTTTAACGCCCAAAATGGCACCATTCCTGGCGTTAAACGCCCAGAATGGTACCCATTCTGGCGTTTAACGCCCAAAATGCCCCTTACTGGCGTTTTTTTGCCAGTAAGCTCATTTTCTCTGCTTTTTGAGCTGAATCCTTCTGTAACTCTGTGAATTCCTTCATTTTTGATACTTGCCTCTGTAAGAACAATTCATACAACTTCCTAATGACTGGGTTGCCTCCCAGCAAGCGCTTCTTTACTGTCTTTAGCTGGACTTTCACTGAGAATCACTCAAGTCTCAGTTTTGAGCACTGCTGCTCAAAATTGCCTTCAAGATAATGCTTGATTCTCTGTCCATTAACAATGAACTTTTTGTCAGAATCAATATCCTGAAGCTCAACATATCCATATGGTGATACTCCTGTAATCACATACGGACCCCTCCACCGGGATTTGAGTTTTCCTGGAAACAATTTGAGCCTGGAGTTGAAGAGCAGAACTTTTTGTCCTGGCTCAAAGACTCTGGTTGACAATCTCTTGTCATGCCACTTCTTTGCCTTTTCCTTATAAATTTTTGCATTTTCAAAGGCATTGAGTCTGAACTCCTCTAGTTCATTTAGCTGGAGCAGTCTTTTCTCACCAGCTAACTGAGCATCCATGTTTAGGAATCTGGTTGCCCAGTAGGCTTTATGTTCCAGTTCCACAGGCAAATGACAGGCCTTCCCATACACCAGTTGGTATGGAGAGGTGCCTATAGGAGTCTTGAATGCTGTTCTGTATGCCCACAGAGCATCATCCAAGCTCTTTGCCCAATCCTTTCTTCGGGCTATCACAGTCCGTTCTAGGATTCTTTTTAGCTCTCTGTTAGAGACTTCTGCTTGCCCATTTGTCTGTGGATGATACGGAGTAGCCATTTTATGGCTAATTTCATATCTAACCATAGCAGAGTATAGCTGTTTATTGCAGAAATGAGTGCCCCCGTCACTGATTAGCACTCTGGGAACGCCAAACCTACTGAAAATGTTTTTCTGGAGGAATTTCAGCACGGTCTTGGTATCATTAGTGTGTGTAGCAATTGCTTCTACCCACTTAGATACATAGTCCACTGCCACCAGAATGTAAGTGTTTGAGTGTGATGGTAGGAATGGCCCCATGAAGTCAATTCCCCATACATCAAATAATTCTATCTCTAATATCCCTTGTTGAGGCATGGCATATCCGTGAGGCAGGTTACCAGCTCTTTGGCAACTGTCACAGTTACGCACAAACTCTCGGGAATCTTTATAGAGAGTAGGCCAGTAGAATCCACACTGGAGGACTTTAGTGGCTGTTCGCTCACTTCCAAAATGTCCTCCATAATGTGATCCATGACAGTGCCATAGGATCCTTTGTGCTTCTTCTCTGGGTACACATCTGCGGATCACTCCGTCAGCACATCTCTTAAAGAGATATGGTTCATCCCAAAGGTAGTACTTGGCATCTGAAATTAATTTCTTTCTTTGCACACTACTGTACTCCTTGGGTATGAACCTTACAGCTTTATAATTTGCAATGTCTGCAAACCATGGAGCTTCCTGGATGGCAAAGAGTTGCTCATCTGGGAAAGTCTCAGAGATCTCAGTAGAAGGGAGGGACGTCCCACCTACTGGTTCTATCCGGGACAGATGATCAGCCACTTGGTTCTCTGTCCCTTTTCTGTCTCTTATTTCTATATCAAACTCTTGCAGAAGCAACACCCATCTAATAAGCCTGGGTTTTGAATCCTTCTTTGTGAGTAAGTATTTAAGAGCAGCATGGTCAGTGTACACAATCACCTTTGATCCCACTAGGTAGGATCTAAACTTGTCAATGGCATAGACCACTGCAAGTAATTCTTTTTCTGTGGTTGTGTAATTCTTCTGTGCATCATTTAGAACACGGCTAGCATAATAAATGACATGTAGAAGTTTGTTATGCCTCTGTCCCAACACTGCACCAATGGCATGATCACTGGCATCACACATTAATTCAAATGGTAATGCCCAATCTGGTGCAGAGATGACTGGTGCTGTGACCAGCTTAGCTTTTAGGGTCTCAAATGCCTGCAGACATTGTGTGTCAAACACAAATGGTGTGTTAGCAGCTAACAGGTTACTCAAAGGCTTTGCAATTTTCGAAAAATCCTTTATAAACCTTCTATAAAATCCTGCATGCCGCAGAAAGCTTCTGATTGCCTTAACATTGGCAGGTGGTGGTAATTTTTCAATTACCTCTACCTTTGCCTTATCCACCTCTATTCCCCTGCTTGAGATTTTGTGCCCAAGGACAATTCCTTCAGTCACCATAAAGTGACATTTCTCCCAATTTAAAACCAGGTTAGTCTCTTGGCATCTTTTCAGGACAAGTGATAGGTGGTTAAGACAGGAGCTAAATGAGTCTCCATATACTGAAAAGTCATCCATGAAGACTTCCAGAAATTTCTCTACCATATATGAGAAGATAGAGAGCATGCACCTTTGAAAGGTTGCAGGTGCATTGCACAGACCAAAAGGCATCCTTCTGTAGGCAAACACGCCAGAAGGGCAAGTGAATGCTGTCTACTCTTGGTCCTGGGGATCTACTGCAATTTGGTTGTAGCCTGAGTAGCCATCCAAAAAGCAGTAGTAATCATGACCAGCTAGTCTTTCTAGCATTTGGTCTATGAATGGTAAAGGAAAATGATCCTTTCTGGTGGCTGTATTGAGTCTTCTGTAGTCAATACACATGCGCCACCCTGTGACTGTCCTTGTAGGAACCAGTTCATTTTTTTCATTATGAACCACTGTCATGCCTCCCTTTTTGGGAACAACTTGGACAGGGCTCACCCAGGGGCTATCAGAAATAGGATAAATAATCCCAGCCTCTAGTAATTTAGTGACCTCTTTCTGCACCACCTCCTTCATGGCAGGATTTAGCCTCCTCTGTGGTTGGACCACTGGTTTGGCATTATCCTCCAATAGGATCTTATGCATGCATCTAGCTGGGCTAATGCCCTTAAGATCACTTATGGACCACCCAAGAGCTGTCTTATGTGTCCTTAGCACTTTAATCAGTGCTTCCTCTTCCTGTGAGTTTAAAGCAGAGCTTATAATCACTGGAAGAGTGTCACCCTCTCCCAGAAATGCATATTTCAGGGATGATGGTAGTGGTTTGAGTTCAGGCTTAGGAGGCTTATCCTCTTTCTGAGGAATTTTCGAAAATTTCTTTGCCTCCTCTGGTTCTTCTTGATCAGGTTGAGCATCTTTGAAGATGTCCTCCAGCTCTGATTCTAGGCTTTCAGTCATATTGATCTCTTCTACCAGAGAGTCAATAATGTCAGCGCCCATGCAGTCCTCTGGTGTGTCTGGATGCTGCATAGCTTTTACAGCATTCAACTTGAACTTATCCTCATTGACTCTCAAGGTTACTTCCCCCTTTTGTACATCAATGAGGGTTCGTCCAGTTGCTAGGAAAGGTCTTCCTAGAATGAGAGTTGCACTCTTGTGCTCCTCCATTTCCAGCACTACAAAGTCAGTTGGAAAGGCAAATGGCCCAACCTTGACAATCATGTCCTCTATTATGCCTGATGGGTGTTTAATGGAGCCATCAGCAAGTTGGAGGCATATCCTGGTTGGTTTGACTTCTCCAATCAACCCAAGCTTTCTGATAGTGGATGCAGGTATTAAATTGATGCTTGCTCCAAGATCACATAGGGCTGTCTTGGTGCAAGTGCCTTCTAATGTGCATGGTATCAGAAAACTTCCAGGATCTTGAAGCTTTTCTGGTAAGCTTTTTAGAATGACTGCACTGCATTCTTCAGTGAGAAACACTTTTTCAGTTTCTCTCCAATCCTTCTTATGACTTAAGATTTCTTTCATGAACTTAGCATAAGAAGGTATTTGCTCAAGTGCCTCTGCAAACGGAATCTTTATTTCAAGAGTCCTTAAATAGTCTGCAAAGCGGGCAAATTGCTTATCCTGTTCCGCTTTGCGGAGTTTCTGAGGATAAGGCATCTTGGCTTGATATTCTTCAACCTTAGATGCTGCAGGTTTATTCCTTACAGAAGTGGTTGAAGAAGCCTTTTTGGAGGGATTACTGTCAGCACTCTCAGGTGTCTGATCTTCCCTTGGCGTTTGAACGCCAGGAATGGGTGGAAAATGGGCGTTTAACGCCAACTTTTCCCCCTTTTCTGGCGTTTGAACGCCAGAACTGGGCAAGGAATGGGCGTTTAACGCCAGCTTTCCTTCCCTTTCTGGCGTTTGAACGCCAATTTTTCTCTCTGGGCTCTTACTGTCCTCAGAGGGATTTTGAACAGTGGTTTGGTTGTCCTCTGTCACTTGTTCCTTGTTTGGCTTTTTACTCTTTTGAGCAGTGTTATTCAAGGTCTTCCCACTCCTCAATTGAACTGCTTGACACTCCTCTGTTATCTGTTTAGATATTTGCTGTTTTGCTTGATTCAACTGTAGTTCTATGCTCTTATTAGCAACTTTAGTTTCATAGAGCATCTCTTTAAATTCTGCTAACTGTTCTGTCATCAGGAGTAGTTGTTGATTAAGCTCATTCATCTGTTCTTGTGGATTAGGGTCAGTGACTAATGCCATGACTTCCTCTTTTGGAAGGAATTCATTGCTAGAATATAAGTATTGGTTTCTAGCAACAGTGTCTATGAGCTCTTGAGCTTCTTCAATTGTCTTCCTCATGTGTATAGATCCACCAGCTGAGTGGTCTAAAGACATCTGAGCTTTTTCTGTAAGCCCATAGTAGAAGATATCTAACTGTACCCACTCTGAAAACATTTCAGAGGGGCATTTCCTTAGCATACCTCTATACCTCTCCCAGGCATTGTAAAGGGATTCATTATCCTCTTGTTTAAAGCCTTGGATGTCCAGCCTTAGCTGTGTCATCCTCTTTGGAGGGTAAAAATGATTCAGGAATTTGTCTGACAACTGTTTCCATGTCTTTATGCTTGCTGTAGGTTGGTTATTTAACCACCTTTTAGCTTGATCTTTTACAGCAAATGAAAATAGTAATAGTCTGTAGACATCCTGATCTACCTCTTTATCATGTACTGTGTCAGCAATTTGCAAGAACTGTGCCAGAAACTCAGTAGGTTCTTCCTGTGGAAGACCGGAATACTGGCAATTTTGCTGCACTATGATAATGAGTTGAGGGTTTAGCTCAAAGCTGCTTGCTTTGATGGGTGGCGTGCAGATGCTACTCCCATATGCAGCTGTAATGGGGTTAGCATATGACCCCAGAGTCCTTCTGGACTGATTAATTCCACTTAAGTCCATAATGGACAAAAGGGAAATGATAATGATTGCAAAGAGATAAATTTTGTTTATTTTATTTTATTTTTTGAAATAACCGAAAAAAAATTAAAATAAAATAAAGGAAAATTAAAATGAAAATTCGAAAATCAAAAGAGAATAAGATCAAAGTAAATTGAGAACTTAATCAATTAGTTAATTAAAAAGATTTTGAAAACAGCAATTAAAAAGATATGATTGAAAAACTTTTATGAAAAAGATTTGATTTTAAAAAAAGGAAAGAGAAAAACAGCAAAAAGACACCAAACTTAAAATTTTAGAAAATCAAACACTAATTTTTTCGAAAATTTTAAAGGAAAAACACAAAGAGGACACCAAACTTAGAACTTTTACGAATCAAAAAGGGACTAAGAACATGCAAAATCGAAAATCTAAAAGAAAAATAAAAGCATGCAATGGACACCAAACTTAAAATATGAAACTAGACTCAAGTAAAAGACTCTAAACCAACAAAAATAAAACAGTCCTAATCTAAGCAACAAGATAAGCCGTCGGTTGTCCAAACTCGAACAATCCCCGGCAACGGCGCCAAAAACTTGGTGCACGAAATTGCAATAACACTTTTGCAATCCCGCACAACTAACCAGCAAGTGCACTGGGTCGTCCAAGTAATACCTTGCGTGAGCAAGGGTCGATCCCACGGAGATTGTCGGCTTGAAGCAAGCTATGGTTATCTTGTAAATCTTAGTCAGGATATCAGAAATTATCAGGATTGATTGTAAAAAGCAAAAGAACATGAAAAATGTACTTGTTTTGCAGTAATGGAGAATAGGCTGAGGCTTTGGAGATGCTCCATCTTCCGAATCTCTGCTTTCCTACTGTCTTCTTCATCAAACACGCAAGGCTCCTTCCATGGCAAGCTGTATGTAGGGTTTCACCATTGTCAGTGGCTACCTCCCATCCTCTCAGTGAAAATACGTCCCTGATGCTCTGTCACAGCATAGGCTAATCATCTGTCGGTTCTCAATCAGGCCGGAATAGAATCCAGTGATTCTTTTGCGTCTGTCACTAACGCCCCGCCTTCAGGAGTTTGAAGCACGTCACAGTCATCCAGTCATTGAATCCTACTCAGAATACCACAGACAAGGTTTAGACCTTCCGGATTCTCTTGAATGCCGCCATCAGTTCTAGCTTATACCACAAAGATTCCGATTAAAGAACCCAAGAGATATCTACTTAATCTAAGATAGAACGGAGGTGGTTGTCAGTCACACGTTCATAGTTGAGAATATGATGAGTGTCACGGATCATCACATTCATCCGGGTTAAGAGCAAGTGATATCTTAGAATGGAAGCAAGCATGATTGAATAAGAAACAGTAGTAATTGCATTAATCCATCAAGACACAGCAGAGCTCCTCACCCCCAACCATGGGGTTTAGAGGCTCATGCTGTGGAAGGTACACAATAAAACGTCTAAAATGTTATGAGGTCATAAGGTACAGATACAATGTCAAAAGATCCTATAAATAGTAAACTAGTATCCTAAGGTTTACAGAAATGAGTAAATGACAGAAAAATCCACTTCCGGGCCCACTTGGTGTGTGCTTGGGCTGAGCAATGAAGCATTTTCGTGTAGAGACCTTTTCTGGAGTTAAACGCCAGCTTTCATGCCAGTTTGGGCGTTTAACTCCAAGTTTTATGCCAGTTCCGGCGTTTAACGCTGGAATTTCTGAGGCCAGATTGCTACGCAGGTTTGGGCCATCAAATCTTGGGCAAAGTATGGACTATTATATATTGCTGGAAAGCCCAGGATGTCTACTTTCCAATGCCGTTGAGAGCGCGCCAATTGGGCTTCTGTAGCTCCAGAAAATCCACTTCGAGTGCAGGGAGGTCAGAATCCAACAGCATCTGCAGTCCTTTTCAGTCTCTGGATCAGATTTTTGCTCAGAACCTTCAATTTCAGTCAGAAAATACCTGAAATCACAGAAAAACACACAAACTCATAGTAAAGTCCAGAAAAGTGAATTTTAACTAAAAACTAATAAAAATATAATAAAAACTAACTAAAAGATACCAAAAACATACTAAAAACAATGCCAAAAAGCGTATAAATTATCCGCTCATCAACTTGCATTAATTCATGAGGAACAGCAGAGCTCCTCACCTTAATCTATGAGGTGTAGAAACTCCACCATTGAAAATACATAAGAGAAAAAGGTCTAGGCATGACCGAATGGCCAGCCTCCCAAATGGCATAAGAATTCAAAAACAGGGGGGAGAAGACCTGATCAAAGGATCAAAAAGTGGTCCAAAGATATCAATACAATAGTAAAAAGTGCTATTTATATATACTAAACTAGTGAACTAGCTTTACAGAAAATGAGTAGATAGTGCAGAAATCCACTTACGGGTGGTGCAGAAATCCACTTACGGGGCCCACTTGGTGTGTGCTTGGGCTGAGCTTTAAAGCTTTCACGTGCATAGGCCATCCTTGGATTTAACCACCAGCTTGGATGCCAGTTTTGGCATTTAACTCCAGCTTTGGTGCCAATTCCGGCGTTTTACGCCAGAAAAGGGTCTCTAATGGGCGTTTGGACGCTAGGTTGGGCCATCAGATCTCGGGCAAAGTATAGACTATTATACATTGCTGGAAAGCCCAAGATGTCTACTTTCCAACGCAATTGAGAGTGCACCAATTGGGCTTCTATAACTCCAGAAAATTCACTTCAAGTGCAGGGAGATCAGAATCCAACAACATCTGTAGTCCTTTCTCAGCCTCTGAATCAGATTTTTGCTCAGGTCCCTCAATTTTGGCCAGAAAATACCTGAAATCACAGAAAAATACACAAACTCATAGTAAAGTCCAGAAATGTGATTTTTGCATAAAAACTAATAAAAATATAATAAAAAGTAACTAAAACATACTAAAAACTACCTAAAAAGAATGCCAGTAAAGCATTATGGGCCTTTAACGCCAGAAATGGCAGCATTTTGGGCGTCTAGAAAAACGTCTAGTAAAGAAGGATTTCTGGCGTTTAACGCCAGCCAGGGTATCTGGCTGGGCATTAAACGCCCAAAGAGGCAGCGACATGGGCGTTAAACGCCATAATGGATATCATTCTGGCGTTTAATACCTGGATGACACAAGGGAGGTAATTTCTTTCCCAATTCAAATTCTTTCAAATTTTCATGTTTTAATTCATAATTTTAAAATCTTATCTTTCCACATTTTAAAAAATCCTTGCTAACAATTAATGTTTTGATTCAAAAACTTGCAAGTTTGTTACTTTCTTGTTAAGAAAGGTTCAATCTTTGAATTTTAGAATCATATCTTTTAATTTCTTGTTAGTCAAGTCATCAATTTTAAAAATCAAATCTTTTTCAATCATATCTTTTCAATCATATCTTTTTAAAATCATATATTTTTCAATCATATCTTTTTAAATTTTGATTTCAAAATCTTTTTTTCTAACTTCTTATCTTTTCAAAATTATTTTCAAATCTTTTTTAACTAATTACTATTTCTTATCTTTTTCAAACCACCTAATCACTTTTCCACTTCCAATTTTCGAAAATCACTAACCGTTTTTTCAAAAATCTTTTTAATTAAAACTAAAACAATTAGTTAATTAAAAATCTTTTTAGTTTTAAAATCTTTTTTTAAAATCTTTTTAGTTTTAATTTTCGAATACTTTCTCTCTCATCTCTTTATGTTTATTTGCTAACACTTTTCTTCTACTTATAATTCGAACTCTCTCTCTCCTTCTGTGTTCGAATTCTTCTTATTCTCTCTCTACTTCATTCCTCTATTCTTCTTTTCTTCTAACACATCAAGGAATCTCTATACTATGACATAGAGGATTCCACTACTCCCTTTTGTTCTCTTTTTTTTCATATGAGCAGAAACAGGGATAAAAATATTCTTGTTGAAGCTGATTCTGAACCTGAAAGGACTCTGAAGAAGAAGCTAAGAGAAGCTAAAGCACAACACTCCGGAGAGGACCTTACAGAAAAATTCGAAAACGAAGTAGACATGGCAGCCGAACCCAACAACAATGCCAGAGATACAAAGAAGATGCTTGGTGACTACTGCCCCAACTTCTAACTTCTATGGAAGAAGCATCTCAATTCCTGCCATTGGAGCAAACAACTTTGAGCTTAAGCCTCAATTAGTCTCTCTAATGTAGTAGAATTGCAAGTTTCATGAACTTCCATTGGAAGTTCCTCTTTAGTTCTTAGCTAAATTCTTGCAGATCTGTGATACTGTTAAGACCAATGGGGCTGATCCCGAGGTCTACAGACTTATGCTTTTCCCCTTTGCTATGAGAGATAGAGCTAGAACATGGTTGGACTCACAACCTAGAGAAAGCCTAAACTATTGGGACAATTTGGTCAACGCTTTCTTGACTAAATTCTTTTCACCTCAAAAGTTGAGCAAGCTTAGAGTGGACGTCCAAACCTTCAAACAGAAGGAAGGTGAATCCCTCTATGAAGCTTGGGAAAGATACAAGCAATTAACCAAAAGTTGTCCTTCTGACATGCTTCCTGAATGGAGCATCATATGTATATTCTATGATGGTCTGTCTGAATTATCCAACATGTCATTGGACCATTCTACTGGTGGATCTCTTCATCTGAAAACACCTACAAAAGACTAAGAACTCATTGACATGGTTGCAAATAACCAGTTCATGTACACTTCTGAAAGAAATCCTGTGAATAATGGGATGACTCAGAAGAAGGGAGTTCTTGAGATTGATACTCTGAATGCCATATTGGCTTAGAACAAAATGTTGACTCAGCAGGTCAATATGATTTCTCAAAATTTGACTGGATTGCAAGCTGCATCCAGCAGTGCTAAAGAAGCCCCCTCTGAAGGAGAAGCTTATGACCCGGAGAATCCTGCAATTGAAGAGGTGAATTACATGGGAGAATCCTATGGAAACACCTATAATCCTTCATGGAGGAATCATCCAAATTTCTCATGGAAGGATAAACAGAAGCCTCAACAAGGCTTCAACAACAATAATGGTGGGAGAAATAGGTTTGGCAATAGCAAGCCTTTTCCATTATCTTCTCAGCAACAAACAGAGAATTCTAAGCAGAGCCTCTCTGGCTTAGCAAACATAGTCTCTGATCTATCTAAGACTACTCTCAGTTTCATGAATGAAACAAAGTTCTCCATCAGAAATTTGGAGTCACAAGTGGGTCAGCTACGTAAAAGAGTTACTGAAACTCCTCCTAGTACTCTCCCAAGCAATACAGAAGAGAATCCCAAAAGAGAGTGCAAGGCCATAACTATAACCAAAATGGTCGAACTTGGAGAGACTGAAAAGGCAGTGATTCCCAGTGAGGAATACCTCAAGGGACGTCCACTGACCAATAATAAGTTCCCTATTAAGGAACCAATAATACCTCAAGGGACGTCCACTAGAGCTCATGAATGACAATAGTAAGTTCAGTGGAATTTCTATGGTCTCTGTATGAGCCTCAGATTCCTCTGGTTCCTCAATAGGGAACTTATTATTGGTCTGTGGACGTCCCTTGAGTTATTCCTCACTGGGAATCCCTGCCTTTTCAGTCTCTCTAGGTTCAGCCATTTTGGTTATAGTTATGGCCTTACACTCTCTTTTTGGATTATCTTCTGTATTGCTTGGGAGAGTACTAGGAGGAGTTTCAGTGACTTTTTTACTCAGCTGGCCCACTTGTGCCTCCAAATTTCTAATGGAGGACCTTGTTTCATTCATGAAACTTAGAGTGGCCTTAGATAGATCAGAGACTATATTTGCTAAGCTAGATGGGTTCTGCTTAAAATTCTCTGTCTGTTGCTGAGATGATGATGGAAAAGGCTTGCTATTGCTAAACCTGTTTCTTCCACCATTATTAAAGCCTTGTTGAGGCTTTTGTTGATCCTTCCATGAGAAATTTGGATGATTTCTCCATGAGGGATTATATGTGTTTCCATAGGCTTCACCCATGTAATTCACCTCTGCCATTGCAGGGTTCTCAGGATTATAAGCTTCTTCTTCAGAAGATGCTTCTTTAGTACTGTTGGATGCATTTTGCAATCCATTCAAACTCTAAGAAATCATGTTGACTTGCTGAGTTAACATTTTGTTCTGAGCCAATATGGCATTCAGAGCATCAATTTCAAGAACTCCCTTCCTCTAAGGCGTCCCATTATTCACAGGATTCCTTTCAGAGGTATACATGAATTGGTTATTTGCAACCATTTAAATGAGTTCCTGAGCTTCTGTAGGCGTTTTCTTTAGGTGAATAGATCCACCTGCAAAATGGTCCAATGACATCTCAAACACTTCAGATAGACCATCAAAGAATATATCCAGGATGGTCCATTCTGAAAGCATGTCAGAAGGACACTTTTTGGTCAGTTGCTTATATCTCTTCCAAGCTTCATAGAGGGATTCACCTTCTTTCTATCTGAAGATTTGAACATCCACTCTAAGCTTGCTCAGCTTTTGAGAAGGAAAGAACTTGGCTAAGAAAGCTGTGACCAGCTTATCCCAGGAGTTCAGGCTATCTTTAGGTTGAGAGTCCAACCATATTCTAGCTCTGTCTCTTACAGCAAAAGGGAAAAGTATAAGCCTGTAGACCTCGGGATCAACCCCATTGGTCTTTACAGTATCACAGATCTGTAAGAATTCAGTTAAGAACTGAAAAGGATCTTCTGATGGAAGTCCATGAAACCTGCAATTCTGTTGCATCAGAGAAACTAATTGAGGCTTTAGCTCAAAATTGTTTGCTCCAATGGCAGGGATTGAGATGCTTCTTCCATGGAAGTTGAAATTTGGTGCACTAAAGTCACCAAGCATCTTCCTTGCACCTCCACCATTGTTATTGGGTTCGGCCATCTCTACTCCTTTTTCGAAAATTTCAATAAAGTCCTCTTTAGAGTGTTGTGCTTTAGCTTCTCTTAGCTTCCTTTTCAGATTCCGGATCTACTTCAACAAGAATGTCCTTATCCTTGCTCCTGCTTATGTGAAAAAGAAGAGAACAGAAAAGAAAGAGGAATCCTCTATGTCAAAGTATAGAGATTCCTTTATATGAGTAGAAGAAAAGAAGAATAAGAATGAATGAAAGAAAAATTCGAACACAGAGAAGAAGAGAGGGTTCGAATTTTAAGATGAAGAGAAGTGTTAGTAAATGAATAAATAAATAGAAAGAGATAAGAGAGAGGAGAAAATTCGAATATTAACTAAAAGAGAAAAATTATTTTTGTTTTTATTTTAATTATTAGTTAGAATTTGAAAATAAGGAGAAGAAATAAAATTAAAATTTAAAACAATTAGTTAATAAGAAAGAATTTTGAAAAAGAGGGAGGTAATTTTTGAAAATTAGAGAGAGGAAAGTAGTTAGGTGGTTTTGAAAAAGATAAGAAATAGTAAAACAAACAAAAAGTTAATTAATTTGTTGAAAAATATTTGAAAATCAATTTTGAAAAGATAAGAAGTTAGAAAAGATTTTGAAATTGATTTTGAAAAAGATATGATTTGAGAAAGATATGATTGAAAGGATATGATTGAAATTTATTTTGAAAAAGATTTGAAAAGGAAGTTATAAAGATTTGAAATGGATTACTTGACTAAAAAGATTTGAAAGGAAGTTATAAAGATATGATTCCAAAATTTAAAGATTGACCTTTCTTAACAAGAAAGTAACAAACTTCAAATTTTTGAATCAATCACATTAATTTTTTCAAAATTTTGAAATGAAATTAAGAAAAAGATTTTGAAAATCAATTTTCAAAAATATTAAGAAAAATGAAAAAGATTTTATTTTTGAAAAAATTTTGAAAAGATAAGATTTTTAAAATTGAAATCTTGACTTGACTAACAAGAAACAACTTATTTTAAAAAAATTTTTACTAAGTCAACCCAAAATTTAAAAAATTATGAGGAAAATAAGGGAAATAAATTTTTTTGATTTTTTGAATTTTAATGAGGAAAGAGAAAAACAACTAAATGACTCAAAACATGAAAAATTAAGATCAGAGCAAAAAAGCATCCAAGAACACTTTGAAGATTATGATGAACATCAAGAACTTATTTTTGAAATATTTTCAAGAAAAGAAAACATGCAAAACACCATACTTAGAAATTTTTAATGTTTAGACACTAAGAATGCAAAACTGCATATGAAAAACAAGAAAAGACACAAAACAAGAAAATATGAAGATCAAACAAGAAGACTTATCAAGAACAACTTGAAGAACATGAAGAATGCAATGCATGAATTTTCGAAGATTTTTAAGAAAATTAAAAAGATGCAATTGACACCAAACTTAAAAATTGACTCTAGACTCAAACAAGAAACATAAAATATATTTTTTGATTTTATGATTTTATAATTTTTTTGTATTTTTTTTCGAAAATTTTTTTGGAAAACGAAAAAGAAGAAAAATTTTGAAATATTTTTGAAAACTTTTTGAAAATAATAAAGGTTGAAACAAGAAGAAAATTACCAAATCTGAGCAATCCCCGGCAACGGCGCCAAAAACTTGGTGCACAAAATTGTGATCACGCTTTTCACAACTCCGCACAACTAACCAGCAAATGCATTGGGTCATCCAAGTAATACCTTATGTGAGTAAGGGTCGATCCCACGGAGATTGTCGGCTTGAAGCAAGCTATGGTCATCTTGTAAATCTCAGTCAGGCGGATTCAAATGGTTATGAGGTGTTGATAATTAAGAGATAAATAACACATAAAACAATATAAAGATACTTATGTAATTCATTGGTGGGAATTTCAGATAAGCATTTGGAGATTCTTTGTTGCCTCTGAACCTCTGCTTTCTTATTGCCTTCATCCAATCATGCGTGCTCCCTTCCATGGCAAGCTGTATGATCCTCTCAGTGAAAATGGTCTGGCTACGGTTTTTGTAAGGCTAATCAACTGTCGGATTTCTCGTCCCGGATGAAAAATACCAGGCGTAGCTATCGCAGGGCTAATCATCTGTCAGTTCTCACTAGCATCGGAATAAGATCCGTTGATCCTTTTGCACACTGTCAGTGCGCCCAACATTCACGAGTTTGAAGCTCCTCACAGTCATCTCTTCCCAAATCCTATTCGGAATACCACAGACAAGGTTTAGACTTTCCGGATCTCAGGAATGATGTCTATTGATTCTAGTCTATACCACGAAGATCCTAATCACGGGGTCGGATGCTCTGTTGTCAGGAGAGAGATTATGCAAATCCGTGGATCAGAGACCCAAGAGAGTACACTCTGGCTGGCGTCCAATGACTATGATGAACATCATGTAGACCGCTTTGTGGTTGTCAGGTACGCGGATCTTGGCTAAGCAAGTACTGAAGATAGTGGGTGATTGTTATGGGTCACCCCTTCAGTATGACTTAACTGAATTAAGTACAAGAGTATATCTTGGAGAAGAAGTAGGCGTGAATTGAAAGAAAACAATAGTACTTGCATTAATTCATGAGGAAAAACAGAGCTCCTCACCTTAATCTATGAGGTGTAGAAACTCCACCATTGAAAATACATAAGAGGAAAAGGTCTAGGCATGGCCGAATGGCCAGCTGATGAGCGAATATTTTATACGCTTTTTGGTAGTGTTTTCATATAGTTTTTAGCATGTTTTATTCACTTTTTGTTATATTTTTATTAATTTTTGTTCAAAAATCACATTTCTGGACTTCACTATGGGTTTGTGTTTTTTTCTATAATTTCAGGTATTTTCTGGCTGAAATTGAAGGACCTGAGCAAAAATCTGATTCAGAGGCTGAGAAAGGACTGCAGATGCTGTTGGATTCTGACCCTCCTGCACGCGAAGTGAATTTTTTGGAGCTACAGAAGCCCAATTGGCTAGCCATAAATTGCGTTTGAAAGTAGACATCTTGGGCTTTCCAGCAATGTATAATAGTTTATACTTTTCCGGGGATTTGATGGCCCAAACTAGCGTTAAACGCCAGCCAAAAACCCTTTTCTGGCATAAAACGCAAAATTGGCACCAAAACTGGAGTTAAACGCCCAAATTTGCACCAAAGCTGCCGTTTATCTCCAAGAGTGGCCTATGCACGTGAAAACTTCAAAGCTCATCCCAAACACGCCCAAACTGGCACCAAAGCTGGCGTTTAATTGAATTACTATTATTTTCTATTCAATCACACTTGCTTTCATTCTAAGATACTCATTCATACTTCAATATGAAGGATATGATGATCTGTGACAATCATCATCATTCTTAACCCTATGAACGCGTGCCTGACAACCACTTCCATTCTATCTGAGCTCAACGTAGTCATTGGGCGACAGCTTGAGTGCGTATCTCTTGGGTCTCTGATTCACGAAATTGATTTAGCTTTCCTGACAACAGAGCACTCGAATCCGTGAGATTAGAACCTTCATTTTTATCATTAATCTCCTGACTAAGATTTACAAGATAACCATAGCTTGCTTCAAGCCGACAATCTCCGTGGGATTGACCCTTACGCACGTAAGGTATTACTTGGACTACCCAGTGCACTTGCTGGTTAGTTGTGCGGAATTGTGAAAAGTGTGATCACAATTTCGTGCACCAAGTTTTTGGCGCTGTTGCGGGGGATTGTTTGAGTTTGGACAACTGAAGGTTCATCTTATTGCTTAGATTAGGAATAAAATTTTTTTGTTGGTTTAGAGTTTTCTGTTTGAGTCTAGTTTCATGTTTTAAGTTTGGTGTCAATTGCATGTTTTTAGTTTCCTTCATATTTTCGAATTTTTTGTGTCATTGTTTGATCTTCAGATTTTCTTGTTTTGTGTTTTTCCTTGTTTTTCTTGTGCATTTTTGAATTATTAGTGTCCAAATTTGTTTTCTAAAAAATTTTCAAAATTTGTTCTTGGTGTTCATCTTGATCTTCAAAGTGTTCTTGGTGTTCATCTTGACATTCAAAGTTTTCTTGTTTATTTTCTTTGTTTTGATCTAAAAATTCTAAGTTTGGTGTGTTTTTATTGTTTTTCTCTTTCCTCATTAAATTCAAAATAATATCTTTATTTACTCATCATTTTTGAATTCTTAGGTTGACTTAGTCAAAAGTTATAAAAATTTTAGTAGTTTCTTACTAGTCAAGTCAAGATTTCAATTTTTAAAATTTTACGTTTTTAAATTTTTTTCAAAATAAATTCTTTTTAAAAAAATTTTTTTCTATATTTTTTTGAAAATCTTTGATAAAATTTTTCAAAATCCTTTTCTCTTTTTTTGAATTCCTTGTCCCACTTTCTTAATTTGATTGAAAAATTTTAAGTTTGGTGTTCTCTTGTTAAGAAAATCTCAATCTTTAAAATTTTAAAATCATATCTTTTTCAAATCTTTTCTTTTATTTATTTTCTTACAAGTATTAATTTTCAAATATCTTTTTAGGACATATCTTTTTCAAAACTCTCTAACCACTTTCTCTCTCTAATTTTCAAAACTTACATTCAACTTTTCATTTATTTTATTTTTTTTGTTTTTCTCTTTTGACTTCGTTTTTTTTTTTAAAAAGAAAATTTTTTTTAAATACTTATTGTTCATTTACAATCCACATCATCTCCCTTTCTCCATCATAGACCTAAGTGAATGAACAGTCCAGAAGGACTCTGGGGTCATATGCCAACCCCACTACTGCTTCATATGGAAGTAGTATCTGTATACCCCCCCATCAGAGCCAACAGTTTTGAGTTAAATCCTCAACTCATTATCATGGTGCATCAAAATTGCCAATATTTCGGTCTTCCACAGGAAGAACCTATTGAGTTTATGGTACAATTCTTACAAATTGCTGACACAGTACGTGATAAGGAAGTGGATCAGGATGTCTACAGATTATTGCTATTTCCATTTGCTGTAAAAGACCAGGCTAAGAGGTGGTTAAATAACCAACCCAAGGCCAGAATAAGAACATGGAAATAGCTATTAGACAAATTCCTGAATCAATATTTTCCCCCAAAAAGGATGACACAGCTAAGGCTGGACATCCAAGGATTTAAATAAGACGATAATGAATCTCTTTATGATGTCTGGGAGAGGTACAGAGAGATGCTAAGGAGATGCCCCTCTGAAATGTTTTCAGAGTGGGTGCAGTTAGACATCTTCTACTATGGGCTTACAGCAAAGGCCCAGATGTCTCTAGACCACTCAGCTGGAGGATCTACACACATGAGAAAGACAATTGAGGAGGCTCAAGAGCTCATTGATACAGTTGCTAGAAATCAGCATCTGTACTCAAGTAGTGAGTCCTCCATGAAAGAAGAGGCTAAAGCAGTATCCACTGAACTTAGTCCTCCAGAACAAGTTGCTGAACTCAACCAACAATTACTTGCTCTAACAAAACAGTTAGCAGAATTTAAAGAGATGCTACAAGACACTCAAAATGCTAACAAGAATATGGAAGCACAATTGGATCAGACAAGACAGTAATTATCTAAACAAATAACAGAAAAGTGCCAAGCTATTCATTTGAGGAGTGGAAAGACATTAACTGCCTCATCTTAAAGCAGCAGGAAGCCAAGAAAGGAACAACTGATAGAGTATGACCAAGCCACTGCTCAAAATCCCTCTGAGGACAGTAAGAGCCTAGAGAGGAATGATTCTGGCATTCAAATGCCAGAAAAGGGTGCAAAATTGGCATTAAACGGTCAGTGGATAGCTAATTCTGGCGTCCAAACAGCAGAAAAGGGTAGAAAATTGGCGTTAAATGCCCATCCAGCCCCCAATCCTAGCGTTCAAACGCCAATAAGGGATCAGGCACCTGCAGGTGCTTATCAGCACCCCCTTAAGCAAGCTTCTCCAACCACCTCTGTAGGAAATAAACCTGCAGCAACTAAGGTTGAAAAATATAAAGCCAAGATGCCTTATCCTCAAAAACTCTGCCAAGCGGAACAGGATAAATAATTTGCCCGCTTTGCGGACTATCTCAAGACTCTTGAGATAAAGATTCCGTTTGCAGAGGCACTTGAGCAAATACCCTCTTATGCTAAGTTCATGAAAGAGATCTTAAGTTATAAGAAAGATTGGAGAGAAATTGAAAAAGTTTTTCTCACTGAAGAATGCAGTGCAATCATTTTAAAAAGCTTACCAGACAAGCTTAAAGATCCCGGAAGCTTTATGATACCATGCACATTAGAGGGTGCTTGTACCAAGACAGCTTTATGTGACCTTGGGGCAAGTATCAACCTGATACCTACATCCACTATCAGAAAACATGGTTTAACTGAAGAAGTCAAACCAACCGAATATGTTTCGAACTTGCTGATAGCTCCATTAAAATGCCATCAGGCGTAATTGAGGAGCCTTTCCTACTGACTTTGTAGTGCTGGAAATGGAGGAGCACAAAAGTGCAACTCTCATTCTATGAAGACCTTTCCTAGCAACTGGACGAACTCTCATTGACGTCCAAAAAGGGGAGGTAACCCTGAGAGTCAATGAGGATGAGTTCAAGTTGAATGCTGTCAAAGCTATACAACATCCAAACACATCAAGAGACTGCATGAGCATTGATATTATTGACTCCCTAGTGGAGGAGGTCAATATGACTAAGAGTTTCGAATCAGAGCTAGATGACATCTTTAAAGATGTTCAGCCTGATTTGGAGGAATAAGAGAAAACAGAAGAACCTCTGATAACTCCTCATGAAGAGGAGAAGCCTCCTAAACCCGAGCTCAAACCCCTACCACCATCCCTGAAATATGCATTTCTGGGAGAAGATGACACTTTTCCAGTGATCATAAGCTCTGCTTTAGAGCCACATGAAGAGGAAGCACTAATTCATGTGCTAAGGACCCACAATACAGCTCTTGGATGGTCCATAAGTGATCTTAAGGGCATTAGCCCAGCCAGATGCATGCACAAGAACCTATTGGAGGAGGATGCCAAGCCAGTGGTTCAACCACAGAGGCAGCTAAATCCAGCAATGAAGGAGGTGGTCCAGAAAGAGGTCACTAAATTACTAGAGGCTGGGATTATTTATCTTATTTCTGATAGCCCCTTGGTGAGCCCTGTCCAAGTTGTCCCCGAGAAAGGAGGCATGACAATGGTTCATAATGAAAAAAATAAACTAGTTCCTACAAGAATAGTTACAGGGTGGCGTATGTGTATTGACTATAGAAGGCTCAATACAGCGACCAGAAAAGATCATTTTCCTTTGCCATTCATAGATCAGATGCTAGAGAGACTAGCAGGTCATCCATACTACTACTTTCTGGATGGCTATTTAGGTTACAACCAGATTGCAGTAGATCCTCAGGACTAAGAGAAAACAACATTCACATATCTATTTGGAGTATTTGCTTACAAACGGATGCAATTTGGCCTATGCAATGCACCTGCAACCTTTCAGAGATGCATGCTCTCTATCTTCTCTGATATGGTGGAGAAATTTCTGGAAGTCTTCATGGATGACTTCTCAGTATTTGGAGACCCATTCAGCTCCTGTCTTGACCATCTAGCACTTGTTCTGAAAAGGTTCCAAGAGACTAACCTGGTTTTAAACTGGGAGAAATTTCACTTTATGGTGACTGAAGAAATTGTCATTGGGCACAAAATTTCGAACAAGGGAATAGATGTGGATTAAGCTAAGGTAGAAGTAATTAAAAAATTACCACCACCTGCCAATGTTAAGGCAATCAGAAGCTTTTTGGGGCATGCAGGATTCTATAGGAGGTTTATAAAGGATTTTTCAAAAATTGCCAAGCCTTTGAGCAATCTGCTAGCTGCTGATACACCATTTGTCTTTGACACAGAGTGTTTCCAGGCTTTTGAGACTCTGAAAGCTAAGCTGGTCACAGCACCAGTCATTTCTACACTAGACTAGACATTACCATTTGAACTATGTGTGATGCCAGTGACCATGACATTGGTGCAATATTAGGACAGAGGCATGACAAGCTTCTTGATGAGCGGATAATTTATACGTTTTTTGGCATTAATTTTAGGTAGTTTTTAGTATGATTTAGTTAGTTTTTAGTATATAATTATTAATTTTTATGCAAAAATCAAATTTCTAGACTTTACTATGAGTTTGTGTGTTTTCTTGTGATTTTAGGTATTTTCTGGCTGAGATTGAGGGACCTGAGCAAAAATCTGATTCAAAGGGTGAAAAAAGACTGCAGATGCTGTTGGATTCTGACCTCCCTGCACTCAAAATGGATTTTCTGGAGCTAAAAAAGCCCAATTGGCGCGTTCTCAATTGCGATGGAAAGTAGACATCTTGGGCTTTTCAGCAATATATAATATTCCATACTTTGTCCGATTTTTGATAACGCAAACTAGCGTTTTAATGCCAACTTTCTACCCTTTTCTGGCGTTAAACGCCAGAACTGGCACCAGAGCTAGCGTTTAACTCAAAGAAATGCCTATGCACGTGAAAGCTTCAATGCTCAGCCCAAGCACACACCAAGTGGGTCCCGAAAGTGGATTTCTGCATCATTTACTTATCTCTGTAAACCCTAGGTTACTAGTCATTATAAATAGGACCTTCTACTATTGTATTTTTAATAGGGAGATCTTTAGATCATTTTTAAGACTGTCTTCGTATCACTGTTGATCTCTTGATCAGGTTTAGGGGGCTGGCCATTCAGCCATACCTGGACCTTTATCACTTATGTATTTTCAACGGTGGAGTTTCTACACCTCATAGATTAAGGTGTGGAGCTCTGCTGTTCCTCATGAATTAATGTAATTACTACTATTTTCTATTCAATTCAAGCTTATTATTGTTCTAAGATATTCATTCGCACTTCAACATGATGAATGTGATGATCAAGTGACACTCATCATCATTCTCACTTATGAACACGTGCCTGACAACCACTTCCGTTCTACCTGAAAACAAGCTTGAATGCATATCTCTTGGGCTCCTGGTCCACGACACATGGTTGCCTCTCCTGACAAAAGAGCCTTCCATTCCGTGAGATCAGAGTCTTCGTGGTATAAGTGATGAGCGGATAATTTATATGCTTTTATGTTTTTAGGTAGTTTTTAGCATGATTTAGTTAGTTTTTAGTATATAATTATTAGTTTTTGATCAAAAATCATATTTCTGGATATTACTATGAGTTTGTGTGTTTTTCTATGATTTTAGATATTTTCTGGCTGAAATTGAGGGACCTGAGCAAAAATCTGATTTAGAGGCTGAAAAAGGACTGAAGATGCTGTTGGATTCTGACCTCTCTACACTCGAAGTGGATTTTCTGGAGCTACAGAAGCCTAATTGGGGCGCTCTCAATTGCGTTGGAAAGTAGACATCTTGGGCTTTCCATAAATGTATAATAGTTCATAACTTGCCCGAGATTTGATGGCACAAACTGGCGTTCCAAGTCAGCATAAAAATTCTAGCGTAAAATGCCCAAACTGGCATAAAAGCTGGAGTTAAACGCCCAAACTGGCACCAGAGCTGGCATTTAACTCCAAGAGAAGACTATGCACGTGAAAGCTTCAAAGCTAAGTCCAAGCACACACCAAGTGGGCCTTGGAAGTGGATTTCTGCACCATTTACTTATTTCTGTAAACCCTAGGTTACTAGTTCTCTATAAATAGGACCTTTTACTATTGGATTTTCATTCTTTTGATCATATTTGATATTGGGATCAGGTCTTTGAACCCTTTCTATTGTTTCATGTTATTTGGGAGGCATGGCCTCTCGGCCATGCCTAGACCTTGTTCTTATGTATTTTCAACGGTGGAGTTTCTGCACACCATAGATTAAGGTGTGGAGCTCTGCTGTTCCTCATGAATCAATGCAATTACTATTGTTTTCTATTCAAATCAAGCTTATTCTTGTTCTAAGATATTCACTCGTACTTTAACCTAGTGGATGTGATGATCTGTGACACTCATCATTATCCTCCCTTATGAACGCGTGCTTGACAACCACCTCCGTTCTATCTGCTAGAGCTTGAGTGTGTATCTCTTGGCCTCCTGGTTCACGATGCCTGGTTGCCTCTCCTGATAGTAGAGCTTCCATTCCATGCAATCAGAGTCTTCGTGGTATAAGCTAGAATTACATGGGCATCATTCTTGAGATCCGAAAAGTCTAAACCTTGTCTGTGGTATTCCGAGTAGGATCTGGGATGGGATGACTGTGACGAGCTTCAAACTCGCGAGTGTTAGGCACAGTGACAGTGTGCAAAAGGATCAATGGGTCTTATTCCGACATGATCGAGAACCGACAGATGATTAGCCATGCAGAAAACTGTGGAGGACCATTTTCACTGAGAGGATGGATGGTAGCCATTGACAACGGTAATCCACCTACATACAGCTTGCCATGGAAAGGAGTATGAATGATTGGATGAAGGCAATAGGAAAGTAGAGGCTCAGAGGGAACAGAGCATCTTCATACGCTTATCTGAAATTCCCATCAATGAATTGCATAAGTATTTTTATCCTATTTTATGTTCTATTTCGTTCTTTTAATTATCAAAACTCCATAACCACCTGAATCCGCCTGACTGAGATTTACAAGATGACCATAGCTTGCTTCAAGCCGACAATCTCTGTGGGATCAACACTTACTCATGTAAGGTATTACTTGGACGACCCAGTGCACTTGCTGGTAAGCTGCACGAAGTTGTGTATCACGATTTTGTGTACCAAGTTTTTGGCGCTGTTGCCGTGGATTGTTTGAGTTTGGACAACTGACGGTTCATCTTTTTGCTTAGATTAGGTATTTTTTATTTTATTCTTCAGAATTTTTAGGAACGAATTCTAGAGTTTCAGATGATGCTTTTATCATCACAAGAGCCAGTTGATTCCCATCAATTTGGCTGTTGTATGTAGTGTCCTGTTGAAGTTTGTGTAGCCTTGTCTAATCTTTTTAGACTGAAGCTTTAGACTAACATTACATGATTCCTGGAATTCTTATTAAAAATTTTGAATTTCTTATTTTCTTTTCAAAATAATTTTCAAAAAAAAATACAAAAAAATTTATAAAATCATAAAATCAAAAATATTTTTGTGTTTCCTGTTTGAGTCTAGTATTAATTTTTAAGTTTGGTGTCAATTGCATGTCTTTATTTTTCTTGCATTTTTTGAAAATATATGCATTGTGTTCTTCATTGATCTTCAAGTTATTCTTGATGATTTTCTTTGTCTGATCTTTAAATTCTCTTGTTTTGTGTCTTTTGTTATTTTTCATGTGCATTCTCAACTTGTTAGTGTCTCTAGTATGAAAATTTCTAAGTTTTGTGTCTTGCATATCTTTCTTTTCTTAAAAATTTTCAAAAATATGTTCTTGATGTTCATCATGATCTTCAAAGTGTTCTTGGTGTTCATCTTGACATTCAAGGTGTTCTTGCAAGCATTATCTGTTTGATTCTAATTTTTCATGATTAGTTTCATTTTGTTGTTTTTCTTTCTCCTCGTTATAAATTCAAAAATAATTTAAAATTATGTCTTTTCAAGTCAATAATACAGAGAATTGAAGATTCAGAATATACAGCAGAAGAATCACAGAGAAAAAGATGGGCGTTCAAAACGCCCAATGAAAAAGGAATTCTGGCGTTTAAATGCCAGCCAGGGTACCTAGCTGGGCATTTAACGCCCAAGGGGGTAGCCAAGTGGGCGTTAAACACCCAGAATGGTATCCACTCTGACGTTTAACGCCAAGATGACACCAAGGAGGAAATTTTGTTTTCAAATCATATCTTTTTCAATTTTTCAAGTTTTAAAAACTGATTTTTCAAAATCTTATCTTTTTCATATCTTCTCATATCAATCATATCCTTTTCAAAATCAAATCTTTTTCATTTTTCTTTTAATATTTTCGAAAATCCTTGCAAACAATTAATGTTGTGATTCAAAAAAAAAATTTGTTACTTTCTTGTTAAGAAAGGTTCAATATTTGAATTTTAGAATCATATCTTTTAATTTCTTGTTAGTCAAGTCATCAATTTTAAAAATCAAATCTTTTTCAACCATATCTTTTCAATCATATCTTTTTAAAAATCAAATTTTTTCAATCATATTTCTTTTAATTTGATTTCAAACTCTTTTTTTTCAAACTTCTTATCTTTTCAAAATTATTTCCAAATCTTTTTCAACTAATCACTATTTCCTATCTTTTTCAAAACCACCTAACCACTTTTTCAAAAATCTTTTTAATTAACCAATTATATTAATTTTAAAATTTTCAAAAATTCTCTCTCTCATCTCCTTCTATTTAATCACTAACACTCCTCCTCTCTTAATAATTCGAATACTCTCCCCTCTTTATATGTTCGAATTCTTCTTTATCTACCTCATCCTTCTATTTTTCTTTTCCTCTGACACATCAAGGAATCTCTATACTGTGACATAGAGGATTCCATACTTTCTTTATTTTCTTCTGTTTCATATGAGTAGGAACAAAGATAAATGCATTCTTGTTGAAGCTAATCCTGAACCTGAAAGGACTCTGAAGAGGAAGCTAAGAGAAGCTAAAGCACAACTCTCCGGAGAGGACCTAACAGAAATTTTTGAAAAAGAAGAAGACATGGCAGCTGAAAATAACAACAATGCCAACAATGTAAGGAAGGTGCTTGGTGACTTTACTGCACCTACTCCCGACTACTATGGGAGAAGCATCTCTATTCCTGCCATTGGAGCAAACAACTTTGAGCTTAAGCCTCAATTAGTTTCTCTAATGCAATAGAATTACAAGTTTCATGGACTTCCATTGGAAGATCCTCATCAGTTCTTGGCTCAAATTTTTGCAAATCTGTGACACTGTTAAGACCAATGAAGTTGATCCCGAGGTCTACAGACTTATGCATTTCCCTTTTGCTATAAGAGACAGAGCTAGAATATGGTTGAACTCACAACCTAGAGACAGCCTGAACTCTTGGGAAAAGTTGGTCAATGCCTTCTTAGCTAAATTCTTTCCACCTCAAAAGATGAGTAAGCTTAGAGTGGAAGTTCAAACTTTAAAATAGAAGGAAAGTGAATCCTTCTATGAAGCTTGGAAAAGATACAAGCAGTTGATCAAAAGGTGTCCCTCTGACATGCTTTCAGAATGGAGCATCATAGGTATCTTCTATGATGGTCTGTCTGAGTTATCCAAGATGTGATTGGACCATTCTGTAGGTGGATCTATTCATTTGAAGAAAACGCCTGTAGAAGCTCAGGAACTCATTGAAATGGTTGCAAATAACCAGTTCATGTACACTTCTGAAAGAAATCCTGTGAACAATGGGACAACTCAGAAGAAGGGAGTTCTTGAGATTGATACTCTGAATGCCATATTGGCTTAAAATAAAATATTGACTCAGGAAGTCAACATGATTTTTCATAATCTGACTGGATTGCAAGCTGCATCTGGCAATGCTAAAGAAGCCTCCTTTGAAGGAGAAGCTTATGACCCTGAGAATCCTGCAATGAAAGAGGTGAATTACATGGGAGAACCCTATGGAAACACCTATAATTCTTCATGGAGAAATCACCCAAATTTCTCATGAAAGGATCAACAGAAGCCTCAACAAAGCTTCAACAACAATAATGGTGGAAGAAATAGGTTTAGCAATAGCAAGGCTTTTTCATCATCTTCTCAGCAACAGACTGAGAACTCTGAGCAGAATCGCTCTGGCTTAGCAACCATAGTCTCTGATCTATATAAGACCACACTAAGTTTTATGAATAAAACAAGATCCTCCATTAGAAAATTGGAGGCACAAGTGGGTCAGCTGAGTAAGAGAGTTACTGAAACTCCTCCTAGCACTCTCCCAAACAATACAAAAAAAAATCCCAAGAGAGAGTGCAAGGCCATAACCATGACCAACATGGCCGAACCTGTAGAGGAGGGAAAGGCAGTGATTCCCAGTGAGGAAGACCTCATGGGACGTCCACTGACCACTAGGGAGTTCCCCTCTGGGGAACCAAGGGAGTCTGAGGCTCAAAAAGAGACCATAGAGATTCTACTGAACCTACTTCTGCCATTCATGAGCTCTGATGAGTATTCTTCCTCTGAAGAGGATGAAGATGTTACTGAAGAGCAAGTTACTAAGTACCTTGGAGCAATCATGAAGCTGAATGCCAAATTATTTGGTAATAATACTTGGGAGGATGAACCTCCATTGCTCATTAATGAACTAAACACCTTGGCTCAACTAAAGATACCTCAAAAAAAACCAGACCCTGGAAGGTTCTTAATACCTTGCACCATTGGCACCATGACCTTTGAGAAGGCTCTGTGTGACCTGGGGCCAAGTGTAAACCTCATGCCACTCTCTGTAATGGAGAAACTAGGGATTTTTGAGGTACAAGCTGCAAGAATCTCATTGAAGATGGCAGACAATTTAAGGAAATAGGCATATGGACTTATAGAGGATGTCTTAGTGAAGGTTGAAAGCTTTTACATCCCTGCTGAATTCATAATCCTGGACACTGGGAAGAATAAGGATGAATCCATCATCATTGGCAGACCTTTTCTAGCCATGACAAAAGCTGTGATTGATGTTGACAGAGGAGAGTTAGTCCTTCAAGTGAATGAGGACTACCTTGTGTTCAAGGCTCAAGGATCTCCTTCTGTACACATGGAGAAGAAGCATGAAAAGCTTCTCTCAATACAGAGTCAACCAAAGACACCACATTCAAACTCTAAGTTTGGTGTTGGGAGGCTCCAACCATGCTCTGAATATCTGTGAAGCTCCATGAGAGCTCACTGTCAAGCTATTGACATTAAAGAAGTGCTTATTGGGAGACAACCAAACTTTTATTTCTCTATGTTAAATTTCCATTGTTATTTTATGTTTTCTTTAGGTTGATGATCATGTGGAGTCACAAAAACTACAAAAATCAAAGCAAATTCAAAAACAGCATTAAAAATAGCACACCCTGGAGGAGGAGCTTACTGGCGTTTAAACGCCAATAAGGGTAGCAGAATGGGCGTTAAACGCCCAGTCTGGCACCATTCTGGGCATTTAATGCTAGATAAGGGCACCATACTGGCGTTTAACACCAGAAAAGGGCACCAAGTTAGTGTTCAATGCCAGAAGGCATTAAACACCAGAAACGGGCAGCAACCTGGCATTTAACGCCTGGATTGGCACTAGGAGGGCGTTTACACGCCAAAATGGTTCAGGGATGAGAAATTCTTGACACCTCAGGATCTGTGGACCCCACAGGATCCCCACCTACCTCAACTCACTCTCTCTCCTCTTCACACCTCCCCATACCACCCTTCGCCAAATACTCCTCACTAATCACCTCTATCTCTCTTTCCCATCACCTCTTCACCACTCACATCTACCCATTCTTACCCAAACACCCCACCTACCCCACCATTCAAAATTCAAAAACTTTCACTCCCAAACCCAACCCTCACACAAGAACCAACTCCCTCTCTCACCCTATAAATACCCCTCCTTACTCCTTCATTTTCACACATCATACACACATCCTTTGCCCCTTGGCGGAACCACTCACACCTCTCCATCTCCTCCACTTCTTTTTCTTCTCTGTCCTTCTTTCTTCTTTTACTCGAGGACGAGCAAACCTTTTATGTTTGGTGTGGAAAAACCCGAACCTAAAGAATTGGCTCACAATGGTTCGGGGACATATGAGTGGAAGGAGCTCACACCAAACTTAAAAGGTTTGCTTGTCCTCGAGCAAAGGAAGAAAGAAGGACGGAGAAGAAGAAGAAATAGAGGAGAATGAGAGTGAAAAATAGTTCGGCCAAGAGGGTAACAAAGTGTTTATGATGTGTAAAAATGATGGAGGGATGAGTGGTTTATATAGAAGTGGAGAGAGGGGGTTGCCGTGTGTGTGGGTTGGATTTGGGAGGGAAAGCTTTTAAATTTTGAATGGTGGGGTATGTGGGGTATTTGGGGAAGAGTGGATGGAGGTGATTGGTGAAGGGTATTGGGGAAGAGAAATGGAGGTGATTGGTGAGGGATATGTGGGGAAGGGTGTTATTGGAATGTGTGAAGACGAGAGAGTGAATTGACGTAGGTGGGGATCCTGTGGGTCCACAGATCCTGAGGTGTCAAGGATTTCTCATCCCTGCACCATTCTGGCGTCTAAACGCCCTCTGAGTGCTAATCCTGGCGTTAAACACCAGGTTGCTGCCCATTCCTAGCGTTAAACGCCAGCTTTTCTTCCCTTTCTGTCGTTTAACGCCAGCTTAATGTCCTTTTCTGGCGTTAAACGCCAGTCTGGTGCCTTTTTCTGGCATTAATTGCCCAGAATGGTTCCAGACTAGGCTTTTAACGCCCATTCTGCTACCCTTACTGGTGTTTAAATGCCAGTAAGATCCTCCTCCAGGGTGTGTGATTACTTACATCATCTACCCATTTTCTTGCATAAAAAGGACCATAAAAAGAGCCATAATCTCATTTGATCATTGCAATTCATGCCTTAATTGATGAATATCATAGTACATTGCTTTGAAATGAGTTTGTGCTGGATTTCAGATGGAGAAGACATCAAAAATGGGAAAGAAAATAACAAAACAAGTGGGGCGTGTGAAGCAGGCGTGCCACTTGGAACAAATGCCACAAAAATGTATTGGTGTGGCACGCCTGAAGCTGGGCGTGGCACGCTGGTACAACATTCCAGAGAGCAAAAATGAAGACCATCAAAGGGGCGTGGCACGCCAGAAGTAGGGCGTAGCACGCCAATTCGTTACTAAAAGAACCATCACTATGGCGTGCCACTTTGTGTCGAAGGCGTGGCACGCAGTCCCAGAGTTCACTTGGGCATGCCACTTGAGGACCAAGGCGTGGCACGCCAAGCTTATGAGACCCACAATTGAATGGGCGTGCCACTTGAGTAACAAGGCGTGGCACGCCAGTGAATAAGGAGATAATGCAAAAGCTAGGCGTGCCACTTGGTATTGAAGGCGCGGCACGCCAGCTCAAGAAGTCCAACTAAGGCGTGCCACTTGAGTGATGAGGCGTGCCACGCCAGTACCTAAGGAGGCCAAATAAAGCTGGGCGTGCCACTTAGTATCGAAGGCGTGGCACGCCAGCTCAACCATCTCACTTTGGCGTGCCACTTGAACATCCAGGCGTGGCACGCCAACCTCTGGGACCATGGCAAATGAAGGGCGTGACATGCCAGTCTCATGGCATGGCACGGTGGTAGTGTTTTCCAGAGGAAGAATTAAAGGGCCAGTGAACTCAAGCGTGCCACTTGAGAGATGAGGCGTGGCACGCCAGCAAGAAGATGAAGCAAATGAAGGGCGTGACACGCCAGTCTCATGGCATGGCACGCTGGTAGTATTTTCCAGAGAGGAAGAAGAGGATCCAATGAACTCAGGCGTGCCACTTGGATGACGAGGCGTGGCATGCCGGCAAGGGGGTGAAGCTTTAAGAAGGGCATGGCACGCCAGACCCTGGGCGTGCCACGCTGGTACAAATTTCCAGAAGCATAGAGATAAGGAAGATGACCTTGGGCGTGCCACTTTGGCTCGAAGGCTTGGCACGCCAGGTTACTTGACCATTTAAAATGTCTTGGGCATGACACTTAGGCTCGAAGGCGTAGCACACCAGGGGTAAAACAGAGGACGGCGTGCCACTTGAATAGAGAGGCGTGGCACGCCAAATCAGAAACAGAAGGAGCGTGACACGCCAGAGAAGTGCCAGTCACACGCCAGCTGGAATATCACGTTTGTTGAGTTTCTTTTCCCTCCAAATTGTAATTTTCTTTTCACTTTTGTAATTTTCTTTTATTTTCTAGATCTATGAGTAGTATAAATACCCTTGGAAGTATTGGAAAAGGGGTTAGCAAGTCACAGAGTTTAGTTTTGGGATTTCACTTTTTAGTTTTCACACTTTATCTCTTCCATCTTTTGTACTTTCTCTCTGAGCTATGAGTACCTAAATTCCCTCTCATTGAGAGAGGGAGCTCTATTGTACTTGATGGATTAATGATAGTGAATTTCTTCTTCTCTTCATCTTCTCTTTGATTTGCTAGAAGGAATTTCAATTTTCATGCTTAGTGTTCAATTAACTTGGAAAAGAGATTGAATGCAAAATGGGTTTCATGAGAACCTTGGAAAAGGACACATGAAACCATGCTAGAAATCCCTTCTCACACTTGAGTAGAATCTGGGTTTTGGTGTTTGGATATGGTGACATACAATTCTCCCTCTACCTGGACCTATGATGATGTGTGGTATAATTAGGGACCAAGCATATCTCTCTTCATGAGCAATTAGACTAAGGAATTGGCTACTAATCAAGATCTGAGAGATTGAGTCACCAAAGGATTGGGGCTCAATCAATCATGATTGTCAAGAGGTAAATGAGTTGCATGATTGAAGAGGATATGAGCTGGATTTAATCCAAAGAGACAATATCTCCTGATCTCAATGAATTCCCCCATTCTTATCTCTCCTATTCTTTTATAGCTTTGCTTACATTCTGCAAAATCCCATTCCCCTTTACATTCCTATTATTTCCATTTCTGTATTTTATTGCTTTCTTTTATTCTCTTGCCATTTATGTTTCTTCCATTTATAATTCTGCACTTACAACTTATTCTGTTGAGCTTGACTAATTCACCAATTAATTAAAATTGCTCAAATCTACCAATCTTTGTGGATACGATCCCATTCCACTATGGGTTAATACTTGACAATAATTTTGGTGCACTTGCCAAGAGCGGATTCATCAATATTATTGGGAAAGGGTAGTGAATTCCGCCCATCAAGTTTTATGACGCCGTTGTTTATTTTTATTTTTATTTTTTCTCCTTAATTGTTTTCTTATTCATTTCCTAGTGTAACCTTTAAATTCCTTTCTAATCTCTGTTTTTCTTTCTTGTCTTTCTAAGATTTCTTTTGCTATTCATTGTTTATACTTTTACTCTTCTAACTATTTGATTAATTGCATCACTCAAGCTAATCACTAATTTTAACTAAGGAGATTCCTTCACTTGCTCTTTTCTTGCTATGTGTTGACTGTATGACAGGTAGAAGAGGAGAGACTTCATCCCCTTTTGATAGTGAACCTGAGAGAACCTTCCTTAGATTGAGGAGGGAGGTTAGAGGGAAGGGTATAGTTGGAGAAGAACTAGTAGAAAAAGATCTAACAACCACCATGGAAGACGAAGTGCATGAAGATGTCGGAGGAGGAGCTGGAAATCAAGTTGGGCAAGAGAGGAGAGTCTTAGGCTCCTATATCAACCCGAATCCAGGAAACTGTGGCAACAACATCCTCAAGCCAACAATCCATGCCAACAACTTTGAGTTGAAACCTCAACTGATCACACTAGTCCAGAATAACTGCTCATATGGAGGAGGTGCTCAAGAAGATCCAAACCAACATCTCAACACATTCTTGAGGATATGCGATACTGTAAAGTCCAATGGTGTGCACCCTGACACCTACAAACTACTTCTGTTCCCTTTTTCGCTCAGAGATAAGGCAACAAAGTGGTTAGAATCATTCCCCAAGGAGAGCCTAACCACATGGGAGGATGTTGTGAACAAATTTCTAGCGAGATTTTACCCTCCATAGAGGATCAACGGGCTAAGAGCTGAGGTGCAAACCTTCAGACAGCTAGATGGTGAAATACTCTATAAGGCCTGGGAGAGGTTCAAAGATCTAACAAGAAAATGCCCACCAGATATGTTTAATGAGTGGGTGCAGCTCCACATTTTCTATGAAGGATTAACCTATGAATCGAAGAAGGCTGTGGACCACTCTTTAGGGGTTCACTCAACAAGAAGAAGACCATTGAGGAAGCTATAGATGTCATTGAAACTGTAGCTGAGAATGACTACTTCTATGCTTCAGAAAGAGGCGAAAAGAAGGGGGTGTTGGAACTCAATTCTATGGATGCCCTGTTGGCACAAAACAAGGCATTTGCAGCACAATTGGCAGCCTTAACTAGGAAAATGGAAAATAATCAAGTTACAGTTGTCCAATCTCAAGCACCATTGATGAGCGAATAATTTGTACGCTTTTTGGCATTGTTTTTAGTATGTTTTTAGTATGATTTAGTTAGTTTTTAGTATATTTTTATTAGTTTTTAGTTAAAATTCACTTTTCTGGACTTTACTATGAGTTTGTGTGTTTTTCTGTGATTTCAGGTACTTTCTGGCTGAAATTGAGGGATCTGAGCATAAATCTGATTCAGAGACTGAAAAGGACTGCAGATGTTGTTGGATTCTGACCTCCCTGCACTCGAAGTGGATTTTCTGGAGCTACAGAAGCCCAATTGGCGCGCTCTCAACGGCGTTGGAAAGTAGACATCCTGGGCTTTCCAGCAATATATGATAGTCCATACTTTGCCCAATATTTGATGGCCCAAACCGGCGTTCAAAGTCACCTTCAGATTTCCCAGCGTTAAACGCCAGAACTGGCACTAAAATGGGAGTTAAACGCCCAAACTGGCACAAAAGCTGGCGTTTAACTCCAAGAAGAGTCTCTACACGAAAATGCTTCAATGCTCAGCCCAAGCACACACCAAGTGGGCCCGGAAGTGGATTTTTATGTCATTTACTCATTCCTAAGCTACTAGTTCTCTATAAATAGGACCTTTTACTATTGTATTTTTATCTTTCAATCTTAGAATCTTTTGATCACTTTAGATCTCTAGATAATCTTGGGACATCTAGTTCTTAGATCATTGGGAGGCTGGCCTCACGGCCATGCCTAGACCTTGTTCTTATGTATTTTCAACGGTGGAGTTTCTACACACCATAGATTAAGGTGTGGAGCTCTGTTGTACCTCGAGTATTAATGCAATTACTATTGTTCTTCTATTCAATTCCGCTTGTTCTTGTTCTAAGATATTCATTTGCACCCAAGAACATGATGAATGTGATGATTATGTGACACTCATCATCATTCTCACCTATGAACGAGTGCCTGACAACCACTTCTGTTCTACAAGCAAACAAGGCTCTAATGTTTATCTCTTGGATTTCTTAACCGGAATCTTCGTGGTATAGGCAAGAACTGATGGTGGCATTCAAGAGAATCCGGAAGGTCTAACCTTGTCTGTGGTATTCTGAGTAGGATTCAATGATTGAATGACTGTGACGTGCTTCAAACTCCTGAGGGCGGGGCGTTAGTGACAGACGCAAAAGAATCACTGGATTCTATTCCGGCCTGATCGAGAACCGACAGATGGATAGCCGTGCCGTGACAGGGTGCGTTGAACATTTCCACTGAGGATGGGAGGTAGCCACTGACAACGGTGAAACCCTTGCATAAGCTTGCCATGGAAAGGAGTAAGAAGGATTGGATGAAGACAGTAGGAAAGCAGAGAGACGGAAGGGACCAAGCATCTTCATACGCTTATCTGAAATTCCTACCAATGAATTACATAAGTACCTCTATCTTTATCTTTATGTTTTATTCATCATCTATACCCATTTGAGTCTGCCTGACTAAGATTTACAAGGTGACCATAGCTTGCTTCATACCAACAATCTCCGTGGGATCGACCCTTACTCGCGTAAGGTTTATTACTTGGACGACCCAGTGCACTTGCTGGTTAGTTGTGCGGAGTTGTGATGAAGAGTTGATATTGCAATGAGCGTACCATGTTGATGGCACCATTGATGATCACAATTTCGTGCACCAAGTTTTTGGCGCCGTTGCCGGGGATTGTTTCGTGTATGGACAACTGACGGTTCATCTTGTTGCTTAGATTAGGTATTTTTCAGAGTTCTTAAGAATGAATTCTAGTGTTTCAAGGTGATGTTCTTATCATCACCAAAACTGATTGATTCTCATCAATTTAGCTCTTGAATGCAGTGTCCTGCTGAAGCTTGGCTATTCATGTCTAATTCCTTTAGACTGAAGCTTTAGACTAACATTGCATGATTCCTGGAATTCTCATTAAGAATTTTGATACCTTTATTTTCTTTTTCCACTTAATTTTCGAAAAAATACAAAAAAATTACAAAATCATAAAAACCAAAAATATTTTATGTTTCTTGTTTGAGTCTAGTGTCTAATTTTAAGTTTGGTGTCTTGCATGCATTGTTTATTTGATCTTGGTTCTATTTTCAAGTCAATAGTATAGGGAACTGAAGATTCAGAACATGCAGCAGAGGAATTACACAGAAAAAGCTGGGCGTTCAAAACGCCCAGTAAAGAAGGACAGACTGGCGTTTAAACGCCAGCCAGGGTGCCTGGTTTGGCGTTTAACGCCCAAAAAGGTAGTGCATTGGGCGTTAAACGCCAGAATGTGCACCATTCTGGGCGTTTAACGCCAGGATGGCACAAGGGGGAGGATTTGTTTTCAAATCAATTTTTTCAAGTTTTCAAAGTTTTCAAAATCAATCTTTTTCAAATCATATCTTTTCAATCAAATGTTTTCAAAATCAATTTCTTTCCTTTTTCAAAGATACTTGCTAACAATTAATGATTTGATTGAACATTTCAAGTATGTTGCCTTTTCTGTTGAGAAAGGTTTAATGTTTGAATCATATCTTTTCTTGTTAGGCAAGTCATCAATTTTTTTAAAATCAAATCTTTTTAAAATTGTTTTCAAATCATATCTTCTCAATCACATATTTTTAAAATCAATCATATCTTCTTAACCTCATCTTTTTCAAAATAGTTTTCAATCAAATCTTTTTGACTTCTAATTTCAAAATCTTTTTCAAAAATCACTTGATTTCTTTCCAACTCTTATTTTCGAAAATTAATTAGTGTTTTTCAAAATGTTTTCAAATTCTTTTACTTAATTTTTGAAAAAATTTCCTCCTCTCCTCTCACATCCTTCTATTTATGGACTAACACTATTCCTCAATGCACAATTCGAACTCCATCTTTCTTGATAAGTTTGAATTTTCTACCTCTGTCTTCTATTTTTCTTTTCCTCTGACACCTCAAGGAATCTCTATACTGTGACATAGAGGATTCCACATTTTCTTGTTCTCTTCTCTTTCATATGAGCAGGAACAAAGACAAAAGCATTCTTGTTGAAGCTGACCCTGAACCTGAAAGGACCTTGAAGCGAAAGCTAAGAGAAGCTAAGGCACAAATCTCTGTAGAGGACCTAACAGAAATCTTCAAAGAAGAAGAACCCATGGCAGCCAAAAACAACAACAATGCCAACAATGCAAGGAAGGTGCTGGGTGACTTTACTGCACCTACTCCCGACTTCTATGGGAGAAGCATCTCTATCCCTGCCATTGGAGCAAACAACTTTGAGCTTAAGCCTCAATTAGTTTCTCTAATGCAACAGAATTGCAAGTTCCATGGACTTCCATTGGAAGACCCTCATCAGTTCTTAGCTGAATTCTTGCAAATCTGTGACACTGTAAGAGACAGAGCTAGGACATGGTTGGACTCACAACCTAAAGAAAGCCTGGACTCATGGGAAAAGCTAGTTAATGCCTTCTTAGCAAAGTTCTTTCCACCTCAAAAATTGAGTAAGCTTAGAGTGGAAGTCCAAACCTTCAGACAGAAGGATGGAGAATCCCTCTATGAAGCTTGGGAAAGATACAAACAATTGATCAGAAAATGTCCTTCTGACATGCTTTCTGAATGGAGCATCATAGGTATTTCCTATGATGGTCTCTCTGAACTGTCCAAGATGTCTTTGGATAGCTCTGCTGGAGGATCTCTTCATCTGAAGAAGACGCCTACAGAAGCCCAAGAGCTGATTGAAATGGTTGCAAATAACCAATTCATGTACACTTCTGAAAGGAATCCTGTGAACAATGGGACAAATCAGAAGAAAGGAGTTCTTGAAATTGATACTCTGAATGCCATATTGGCTCAGAATAAAATATTGACTCAACAAGTCAATTTGATTTCTCAAAGTCTGTCTGGAATGCAAAATGCACCAAGCAGTACTAAGGATGCTTCATCTGAAGAAGAAGCGTATGATCCTGAGAACCCTTCAATGGAAGAGGTGAATTACCTAGGAGAACCCTATGGAAACACCTATAATTCTTCATGGAGGAATCATCCAAATTTCTCATGGAAGGATCAACAAAGACCTCAACAAGGTTTCAACAACAATAATGGTGGAAGAAACAGGTTTAGCAATAGCAAGCCTTTTCCATCATCTTCTCAGCAACAGAAAGAGAATTCTAAGCAGAACCACTCTGACTTAGCAACCATGGTCTCTGATCTAATCAAAACCACTCAAAGTTTCATGACTGAAACAAGGTCCTCCATTAGGAATTTGGAGGCACAAGTGGGACAGCTGAGCAAGAAAATTACTGAACTCCCTCCTAGTACTCTTCCAAGCAATACAGAAGAAAATCCAAAAGGAGAGTGCAAGGCCATAAACATGGCCGAATTTGGAGAGGAAGGAGAGGAAGTGAACGCCACTGAGGAAGACCTCAATGGGTGTGCACTAGCCGCCACTGAGTTCCCCAATGAGGAACCATGGGAATCTGAGGCTCAAAATGAGACCATAGAGATTCTATTGGACTTACTTCTGCCTTTCATGAGCTCTGATGAGTATTCCTCCTCTGAAGAGGATGAGTATGTCACTGAAGAGCAAGTTGCTAAATACCTTGGAGCAATTATGAAGCTAAATGACAAGTTATTTGGAAATGAGACTTGGGAGAACGAACCCCCTTTGCTCACCAAAGAATTGGATGACTTGTCTAGGCAGAAATTACCTCAAAAGAGGCAGGACCCTGGGAAGTTTTCAATACCTTGTACCATAGGCACCATGACCTTCAAGAAGGCTCTGTGTGACTTAGGGTCAAGTGTAAACCTCATGCCTTTCTCTGTAATGGAGAAGCTAGGGATCTTTGAGGTACAAGCTGCAAGAATCTCACTAGAGATGGCAGACAATTCAAGAAAACAAGCTTATGGACTTGTAGAGGATGTTTTGGTAAAAATTGAAGACCATTACATCCCTGCTGATTTCATAGTCCTAGAGACTGGGAAGTGCATGGATGAATCTATCATCCTTGGCAGACCCTTCCTAGCCACAGCAAAGGCTGTGATTGATGTTGATAGAGGTGAACTGATCTTTCAAGTGAATGAAGAATCCTTTGTGTTTAAGGCTCAAGGATATCCCTCTGTCACCATGGAGAGGAAGCATGAAGAGCTTCTCTCAAATCAGAGTCAAGCAGAGCCCCCACAGTCAAACTCTAAGTTTGGTGTTGGGAGGCCACAACCAAACTCTAAGTTTGGTGTTGAACCCCCACATTCAAACTCTAAGTTTGGTGTTGGGAGGTTCCAACATTGCTCTGAGAAAATGTGAGGCTCCATGAGAGCCCTCTGTCAAGCTACTGACATTAAAGAAGCGCTTGTTGGGAGGCAACCCAATGTTATATTTTATGTATTTTCCTTTGTTATTTTATTTTATTTTGTAGGTTGATGATCATGAGAAGTCTCAAAATCAATTGAAAAAGCAAAAATAGAATGAAAAACAGGAAGAAAAACAGCACACCCTGGAGGAAGAACCTACTGGCGTTTAAACGCCAGTAAGGTTAGCAGATGGGCGTTTAACGCCCAGTCTGGCACCATTCTGGGTGTTTAACGCCAGAAAGGGGCACCAGACTGGCGTTAAATGCCAGGAAAGGGCAAGAACCTGGCGTTAAACGCCAGAAATGGGCACCAGCCCGGCGTTTAACGCCAGAATTGGCTCAAAACGTGATTTTGCATGCCATTTGGTGCAGGGATGACTTTTCCTTGACACCTCAGGATCTGTGGACCCCACAGGATCCCCACCAACCCCACCACTCTCTCTCTTCTTCCCCATTCACCACCCACCTCAACACCTCTTCCCCAAAAACCCTTCACCTATCAAATCCCATCTTTCTCCTCACCACTCACATCCATCTTTCATAAAACCCCACCTACCTCACCCTTCAAATTCAAACCACTTTCCCTCCCAAACCCACCCATACATGACCGAACCATGAGCCCCCCCTCTCCTATATAAACCCTTCTTCACCCCTTCATTTTCACACAACCTAAACACCACTTCTCACCCTCTTTGGCCGAACACAAAAGACATTCCCTTCTTCCTCATTTCTTCTTCTTCTCCTCTATTCTTCCTTCTTTTGCTCGAGGACGAGCAAACCTTTTAAGTTTGGTGTGGTAAAAGCATTGCTTTTTCGTTTTTCCATAACCATTTATGGCATCCAAGGCCGGAGAAACCTCTAGAAAGAGGAAAGGGAAGGCAAAAGCTTCCACCTCCGAGTCATGGGAGATGGAGAGATTCATCTCAAGGGTGCATCAATACCACTTCTATGAAGTTGTGGCCTTGAAGAAGGTGATCCCCGAGGTCCCTTTTTCACTCTAAAAGGGTGAATATCCGGAGATCCGACATGAGATCCGAAGAAGAGGTTGGGAAGTTCTTACCAACCCCATTCAACAAGTCGGAATCTTAATGGTTCAAGAGTTCTATGCCAATGCATGGATCACCAAGAACCATGATCAAAGTGTGAACCCGGATCCAAAGAATTGGCTTACTATGGTTCGGGGAAAATACTTGGATTTTAGTTCGGAAAATGTAAGGTTGGCATTCAACTTGCCTATGATGCAAGGAGATGAACATCCTTACACTAGAAGGGTCAACTTTGATCAAAGGTTGGACCAAGTCCTCACTGACATTTGTGAAGAGGGCACCCAATGGAAGAGAGATTCGAAAGGAAAGCCGGTTCAATTGAGAAGGCATGACCTCAAGCCCGTGGCTAGAGGATGGTTGGAGTTTATCCAACGCTCAATCATCCCCACTAGCAACCGGTCCGAAGTTACTCTAGACCGGGCCATCATGATTCATAGCATCATGATTGGAGAAGAAGTGGAAGTTCATGAGGTTATAGCCCAAGAACTCTATAAGGTGGCGGACAAGTCCTCCACCTTGGCAAGGTTAGCCTTTCCTCACCTCATTTGTCACCTCTGTTATTCAGTTGGAGTTGACATAGAAGGAGACACCCCCATTGATGAGGATAAGCCCATCACTAAGAAAATGATGGAGCAAACAAGAGACCCCTCTCATCATGAGATCCCTGAGATGCCTCAAGGGATGCACTTACTCCACAAGACTATTGGGAGCAACTGAACACCTCCCTAGGAGAACTGAGTTCCAACATGGGACAACTAAGGGTGGAGCACCAAGAACACTCCATTCTCCTCCATGAAATTAGAGAAGATCAAAGAATCATGAGAGAGGAGCAACAAAGACAAGGAAGAGACATTGAGGAGCTCAAGCACTCCATAAGACCTTCAAGAGGAAGAACAAGCCGCCATCACTAAGGTGGACCCGTTCTTTAATCTCCTTGTTCTTTATTTTCTTGTTTTTCGAATTTTCATGCTTATGTTTATCCATGTTTGTGTCTTATGATCATTAGTGTCTTAAGTGTCTATGCCTTAAAGTTATGAATGTCCTATGAATCCATCACCTTTCTTGAATAAAAAAAAATTTGTTCTTAATTGAAAAAGAAAAAGAATTGCATGAATTTTGAATTTTATAACAGTTTAATTATTTTGATGTGGTGGCAACACTTTTGTTTTCTGAATGCATGCTTAAACAGTGCATATATCTTTTGAATTTGTGATTCATGAATGTTGGCTCTTGAAAGAATGATGAAAAAGGAGACATGTTACTGAGGATCTGAAAAATCATAAAAATGATTCTTGAAGCAAGAAAAAGCAGCGAATACAAAAAAAAAGAAAAAAAAGAGAGAAAGAAAAAGAAAAGAAAAAGAAAGAAATAAAGTTGTGATCCAAGGCAAAAAGAGTGTGCTTAAGAACCCTGGACACCTCTAATTGGGGACTTTAGCAAAGCTGAGTCACAATCTGAAAAGGTTCACCCAATTATGTGTCTGTGGCATGTATGTATCCGGTGGTAATACTGGAAGACAGAGTGCTTTGGGCCACAGCCAAGACTCAATAAGTAGCTGTGTTCAAGAATCATCATACTTAACTAGGAGAATCAATGACATTATCTGGATTCTGAGTTCCTAAAGAAGCCAATCATTCTGAATTTCGAAGGATAAAGTGAGATGCCAAAACTGTTCAGAGGCAAAAAGCTAAAAGCCCCGCTCATCTAATTAATACTGATCTTCATAGATGTTTTTGGAATTCATTGCATATTCTCTTCTTTTTATCTTATTTGATTTTCAGTTGCTTGAGGACAAGCAACAATTTAAGTTTGGTGTTGTGATGAGCGGATAATTTGTACGCTTTTTGGCATTGTTTTTAGTATGATTTAGTTAGTTTTTAGTATATTTTTATTAGTTTTTAGTTAAAATTTACTTTTCTGGACTTTACTATGAGTTTGAGTGTTTTTCTGTGATTTCAGGTATTTTCTGGCTGAAATTGAGGGATCTGAGCAAAAATCTGATTCAGAGACTGAAAAGGACTGCAGATGCTGTTGGATTCTGACCTCCCTGCACTCGAAGTGGATTTTCTGGAGCTACAGAAGCCCAATTGGCGCGCTCTCAACGGCGTTGGAAAGTAGACATCCTGGGCTTTCCAGCAATATATGATAGTCCATACTTTGCCCAAGATTTGATGGCCCAAACCGGCGTTCAAAGTCACCTTCAGATTTCCTAGCGTTAAACGCCAGAACTGGCACCAAAATGGGAGTTAAACGCCCAAACTAGCACAAAAGCTGGCGTTTAACTCCAAGAAGAGTCTCTACACGAAAATGCTTCAATGCTCAGCCCAAGCACACACCAAGTGGGCCCGGAAGTGGATTTTTATGTCATTTACTCATTCCTAAGCTACTAGTTCTCTATAAATAGGACCTTTTACTATTGTATTTTTATCTTTCAATCTTAGAATCTTTTGATCACTTTAGATCTCTAGATAATCTTGGGACATCTAGTTCTTAGATCATTGGGAGGCTGGCCTCACGGCCATGCCTAGACCTTGTTCTTATGTATTTTCAACGGTGGAGTTTCTACACACCATAGATTAAGGTGTGGAGCTCTGCTGTACCTCGAGTATTAATGCAATTACTATTGTTCTTCTATTCAATTCCGCTTGTTCTTGTTCTAAGATATTCATTTGCACCCAAGAACATGATGAATGTGATGATTATGTGACACTCATCATCATTCTTACCTATGAACGAGTGCCTGACAACCACTTCTGTTCTATAAGCAAACAAGGCTCTAATGTTTATCTCTTGGATTTCTTAACCGGAATCTTCGTGGTATAGGCAAGAACTGATGGCGGCATTCAAGAGAATCCGGAAGGTCTAACCTTGTCTGTGGTATTCTGAGTAGGATTCAATGATTGAATGACTGTGACGTGCTTCAAACTCCTGAGGGTGGGGCGATAGTGACAGACGCAAAAGAATCACTGGATTCTATTCCGGCCTGATCGAGAACCGACAGATGGATAGCCGTGCCGTGACAGGGTGCGTTGAACATTTCCACTGAGAGGATGGGAGGTAGCCACTGACAACGGTGAAACCCTTGCATAAGCTTGCCATGGAAAGGAGTAAGAAGGATTGGATGAAGACAGTAGGAAAGCAGAGAGACGGAAGGGACCAAGCATCTTCATACGCTTATCTGAAATTCCTACCAATGAATTACATAAGTACCTCTATCTTTATCTTTATGTTTTATTCATCATCTATACCCATTTGAGTCTGCCTGACTAAGATTTACAAGGTGGCCATAGCTTGCTTCATACCAACAATCTCCGTGGGATCGACCCTTACTCGCGTAAGGTTTATTACTTGGACGACCCAGTGCACTTGCTGGTTAGTTGTGCGGAGTTGTGATGAAGAGTTGATATTGCAATGAGCGTACCATGTTGATGGCGCCATTGATGATCACAATTTCGTGCACCAACCATCCCAAGAAGAAAATGAACCAGAAGTTGAATGTGAGCAAGCAAACTATGTGCGTAACCCCTCTCGACCATCATATGACCCTAACTCCAAGACATATAACCCAGGATGGAAGAACCACCCAAATTTTGGGTGGGGAAACCAACAAAATCACAACCAAGATCACAACAAACCATACCAAGCCAATCAATACCAGAATCAAAACTCCAACCATCAGTCAAATAACAACAGACCTTACCACAATCAACCTCACACATCATATCCTTCCAACCAGCAAACACACCACCATCAAGACACACTAACCCCAACCTCACAACCGTGTAAAATTAAGGGTAACTTTGAGAGAGTAGAGGCTGCAATAGCACAGCTATCATCACAGCTCACAGGGGCCATTTCCACCCTCTTGGAAAGGCAAGAACAAGCTGAAAAGAAGATAGGTGCCAACTAAGAAGAATACAGGTCGAATTTGAAGAACCAGGGTGCAGCAATCTCAAGGCTGGAAGCACAAGTGAGGTTCTTATCCAAGCAAATCCCAATGCCTACACACGTATTTCCAAGTAAAACCATGGCTAACCCAAGAGGGGAGTGCAAGGCCATCACACTTAGAAGTGGAAAAGGGATAGAAGAAGCCACCAAAAACCAGGAGAACCACGAAGAAGAAGCTGCAGAAAGGCCTGAAAACAGGAAGAAAGAAGAGGTCCCTAGCCCATCTTCACCAAAGCCAATCTTGAAGCCTTATGTGCCAAAGGCACCATACCCACAAAGGCTAAGGAAGGATGGGAAGGACAGCCAGTTTTCCAGATTTTTGGAAATCTTCAAAAAGCTCCAAATCAACATATCATTTGCTGAAGCACTGGAGCAAATGCCCCTCTACGCAAAGTTCCTGAAGGAGCTCATGACAAGAAAAAGAAACTGGGGAGAAAAGGAGATTGTAGTCCTAACTGAGGAATGTAGTGCCATCATACAAAAGAAACTCCCCCAGAAAATAAAGGACCCAGGGTGTTTCCAAATCCCTTGCATCATAGGGGATATCACTATTGAAAAAGCTTTGTGTGACTTGGGGGCTAGCATCAATCTCATGTCCTTGAACATGATGAGAAAGATGAGAATTGAGGAAGCCAAACCAACAAGAATGGCACTCCAACTAGCTGACAGGATATTCAAGTTTCCACATGGAGTGGTGGAAGATTTATTGGTGAAGGTGGGAGAATTCATCTTCCCAGCTGACTTTGCTGTGCTGGATATGGAAGAAAAGGCAAACACTTCAATTATCCTAAGAAGGCCATTCCTAGCTACTGCTAGAGCCATCATTGATGTGCAAAAAAGAGAACTAGTCTTGAGATTATATAAGGAAAAGATGGTCTTCAATGTCTTCAAGGCAATGAGTTATCCCAAGGAAGCAACAGGAGAATGCATGATGGTGGACACCATAGAACAAATAGTCCAAGTAGTTTTGGAAGAAGAGCAATATAAAGGAAGTATGGAATTGGAGCAACAAGCACTACGTGAAGAACCACCACAAGGAACCATGGAAAGTTCCATCATGATAAACCACAAAGACAACAATGGAGAAGAGGCACCAAAACTAGAGCTAAAAACCCTACCTCCAAGCTTGAAATATGCCTATCTAGGTGATAACAGCACCTACCCAGTGATCATCAACTCAAGCTTGGGTAAGGAGCAAGAATAGGAGCTCATCCAAGTGCGAAACAACACAAGGATGCTATAGGTTGGACACTCACAGACTTAAAAAGGATCAGCCCTTCAATGTGTATGCACAAGATCCTACTTGAGGAGGGTGCTAAGCCCTCAAGGAAACAACAAAGAAGGTTGAATCTAACCATGAATGAGGTAGTCCAGAAGGAAGTGTTGAAGTTGTGGGAAGCTGGGGTGATCTACCCTATCTCAGATAGCCCTTGGGTGAGCCCGGTAAATGTAGTTCCAAAGAAAGGAGGAATCACTGGTGTACCAAATGAGAAGAATGAGCTGATACCAACAAGAACAATGACTGGTTGGCGCATGTGCATCGACTACAGGAAGCTCAATGAAGCCACCAGGAAGGACCACTTTCCCCTACCATTCATGGACCAAATGCTTGAGAGGCTGGCTAGACATGAATACTACTACTTTCTTGACTGTTATTCGGGTTACAACCAAATAGTTGTAGACCCAAAGGACCAGGAGAAAACTTCATTTACTTGTCCATATGGTGGTTTTGCTTACAAGAGGATGCCCTTTGGACTGTGCAATGCACCTGCAACATTCCAAAGGTGCATGCTCTCCATATTTTCAGACATGATTGAGAGGTTTATTAAGGTGTTTATGGATGCCTTCTCTGTATTTGGTAACATATATTCTGATTGCTTGCATCACTTAGCCCTGGTGCTAAAGAGATGCCAAGAGACCAACCTTGTTTTAAACTGGGAAAAATGCCATTTCATGGTTATGGAAGGAGTGGTCCTTGGTCATAAAATCTCAAAAAGAAGGGTATAGAAGTGGACAGGGCAAAAGTAGAGATGATTGAAAAGTTACCTCCACCATGCAATGTCAAAGCAATTAGAAGCTTTTTGGGACATGCTGGTTTCTATAGGAGGTTTATTAGAGACTTCTCTAAGGTTGCTGATAAACCCCATTTTTAGGGTTTATCTTGTGTTGAATTTAGAGAATTTTGATAACCTTTCCTCACATTTAGCCAATGAATTAGCATGATTTTGTAATCTCTTTTGTATTTGTGCTTAATTGTAAAAACATGCTTTTTAAGCCTTTAATTTGGTAATTTTAATTCATCCTTGATTCCATAAGATGCCTTGATGTGTTTGCTAGTAATCTCAGGTTAAAATAGGCTAGGCATGGATTAAAGGAGCAAGGAAGGAAGCATGCAAGTGGAGAGAAGCACAAAAAGCCAAAGAATTGATCTTGGCCAAGGACACGCACGCGCACACATTACGAAATCGGCCAGGGACGCGTATGCGTACCGTGCGCGTCCGCGCCGAAGGTCACACGTGATTTTAAATAGAAAACGTGCCCAGCGATTTCTAGGAAGCTGTGGGGCCTAGCTATAACGAATTTTGGTGACAAATGTGCTTTAAAGGACCAAGGATTGAAGGGGGAGGCATCATTCCATCACTTTTGCATTCTAGCTTAGTTTTAGTTCATTCATTCACATGAGGATTAGGATTAGTTAGAGAGAGAAGCTCTCACTTCTCTCTAGAATTAGGATTAGGGTTAGGTTGATCTCTCCTCTTAGATCTAGGTTTAATTCATGCTTGGGTTTACTTTCCCTTTATCAATTCTTACTCCTCTCTTCTTCCTCTCTCTAGTTTTGTACTTTAATCCTTGTAATTCTTCACTTTGTTGTGGATATATTGTCGTTCTTTGTTTTCTTTCAGTAATGCAATTTAAGGTAATTCATGATAATTGTGATTTTCTTGATTGTTGTTGTTAATTCTTTGTATTCAATTGTTGTTAGAATTCACTCTTGTTGTGATTTACTATACTTTTCTTTTGTACCTTCCAAGTGTTTGATGAAATGCTTGGAAGGATGTTAGAGTAGAATTTTTTTGTTCTTGGCTTGAGAAGGTAACTTAGGAACTCTTGAGTTACTAATATCCAAGTGATTGATAGTTGATAGCCATTAACTATAGCCTTCATTAATTCAATTAGTGGAAACTAGGATTTATGGACTAGGATTGATATACAACTCACTTGACTTTCTTTTTGCTACTTGTTAGAGGATGACTTAGTGAGATTGATCCTTGCAACTATCATAATTGTGGCTAGTGACAATGATATAGGTCCTTGACCATCAATCCTTGCCAAGACCATTTTGTTAATAAAATTTCATTCCCATTTACTATTCATGTTTCTCATCCAAAAACCCCAAAATATACAAGTCTATAACCAATAACAAGAACACTACCCTGCAAGTCCTTTGAGAGACGACCCGAGGTTCAAATACTTTGGTCTATAGATTTTAGGGGTTTGTACTTGTGACAAACATATTTTTGTATGAAAGGATTATTGTTGGTTTAGAGACTATACTTTACAATGAGATTTCATTGGTGAAATTCTAAACCATCAAAAATCAAATCATCAAAATGGCGCCGTTGCCAGGGACGCGCCGATTCACTGCCGCGACTTCCAGGCCAAAATCCAGAGAGTTACGCCAACTCTGGGCTCGCATTAAGCCTCCAGCCCAACACCTAGCACGCATGCGCGCACTGTACGCGCACGCACCCTTACCAATTCTCACCACCCACGCGTAAGCGCTTGAGGCACGCACGCGTTGCTTCCCAAAATTCATCAATGCACGTGGACGCGCACTGTGCGCGCCCGCATCGATTTAAAAAAAGGGATAACCCTAGGGCGCGACGAACACTCATGCATACCCACTCACCTTCTCCAAATATCTTCCACTCTCTCATCTCCACTGATACCCAACCACCACCGCCGCCGCGGCCACCGGCGTGCCTCCACCGCCGTCACCCCTCTCTTCTCTCACCATCATCCCTATTCTCTCTCTCTCCTTCTCACTAAGCGGGATACACTTGAGTTTGTAACTAACTTGACCAAGGTGGTGCACACTTTAGCCCACCAATGTTTGAATACTCAAGTTGTTTCTGTAGCCCCATGTGAAAAGCCAAAGAAAGAGCAAAGCATAGAGAAGATATCGGAAAATCTAGTGAAAAAGGAAGAATCGGTAGTGGTAGTGGAGCAATTGGAGAAGCCTACAGTTATTGAAACAAATGAGGAAGTGGTCCAGAATTTAAGAGATGTGGAACCGCCATGTTAATCTCAACAACCTCCGGAGCATATCAAGATTGAAGAATACGAGGAGGTTAATCAAGAAATAGATTCAATCATGGAGGAATTTCTATCTACAATTGAATCTCTTCCTAGTAGGCATGAAGTTGAAACCATAGAAGAGTGTGCACAACCTCCCATTGATGTGCGAAAAACGATCCGACACAAAACTCACCGGCAAGTGTACCGGGTCGCATCAAGTAATAATAACTCACGTGAGTGAGGTCGATCCCACAGGGATTGAAGGATTGAGTAATTTTAGTTTAGTGGTTGATTTAGTCAAGCGAATCAAATATTGGTTGAATGGTTTGTATTTAGCAGAAAGTAAATGACAGAAAATGTAAAGGGGGAAGGGAGAATTGTAGTAAATCAAAGGGCAGGAAAGTAAACGTGCTGAATCTTAAAGAACAAGAAAGTAAATGACTGAAACTTAAAGTGCAAGAAATGTAAATTGCAGTAACTTAAATTGCAAGGAATATAAATTGCTTGAATATAAAAGGGATTTGAGGACAGGGATTTCAGAATTTAAGCAAGAGAAATTGAATTGCAACAATTAATAGAGCAGAAATTGAATTAGAAACAATTAGAACTCAAACAGTGAGGAAATTAAGTGCAGCAAAGGTTCACAGAAGAACCAAAAGTAAATTGGGACCTCAGGACTCCAGAGACTAGGTAGCTAAGCCTAGATCTCAATTGCCTTCCCAGATCCAAGTTCACAAAGCAATTAACAAGAAATTGAAGAAGAAGCAGTAAAGGAAATGTGTTTGAATTCAATTATGCAGAAATGAAATCAAAGAGATTTTGAATGGAGACTGAGACAGAATTTCCTCAATTCTTCACACCCAAAACTCAAAACAAGAAAAGTAAAAATGCCTAAGCAAGAATGAGGAAGAAGAGAGATCAATTCCTCTTCCCAATTCTCGGAAATCTCAGTGAAGTCACCAAGAGAAGTTTCAAAATTCAATTGCAAAATTCAAAAGTCAAGTAGAAGGTGAAAAGTAAAAGTGCTAATTACATCAAACTAACTCCTATTTATACACTTTCTATTCTTGGATCTTGGGATTTGGATGGGCTTTTGATTTGGTGAAGAAATGAATTTTATTGGATTTTTAATCCAATTTTAGCCCATGAAGGATTGCTTCCAGGAGGCTGCCCTGCCCTTGCGGAGGGCAGGGCAGGATTTGGTGCGTGCGGCTATGGAGCGGGCGTGGTGCATTGGTGTGCACTGCAGGATGCTGCCCTGCCCTCGCGGAGGGCAGGGCAGAAAAATTTGGTGCGCCAGATTGGTGCCTTGGTGCGCTGCTGGTGCTGCCGAATGATGCCCTTGGTGCGCCAGGTTGGTGCGCCTGTGTGCCACAACAAAAATTCTGCCCTGCCCTCGCGGAGGGCAGGGCAGTGTTTCCAAACTGAAGTCCCGCGTTCGAGACATGGCTGAAACACACGCTACTCATTTTCCTTAGCTTTCTTGGCACCATAATCAAGCCTAGTTCCTTGCTTTTTCATTGTTCCGTGTTCGACTCTTGTGGCATGCAATGGTGGGCTTTTTCTTTGAATTTTTCCTTTTGGAGAGCCCGATACTGCCCTTGTGGAGGGCAGGGCAAGGTTTTTCCTTCCTTTGATCCAAGGCACCATTTTGTGCTCTGCCCTTGTCGTGGGCAGGGCAGAGTTGCCTCTTCTTGGCTTGCTCCCTTATGTTGCCCTCCTAGAGGGCAGTGTGCCCTTGTGGAGGGCAATGCTTGCTTCCTCCATTCATGCGGCACACTTTTCCTTCCTTTGGCCACGTTTTCTTCTCCTTGGGCCACGCTTCCTTAGGCCACGCTTTTCCTTTTTTTCTTTTCTTCACCTACAATAAACCAAAACAACCACTCAAAGTATCACTAAATTCAAGAGGCTTATAAATCAATTAAAATTCAATTAAATTTAGCTTAAACCTCATGAGTTAACATTAATTTCATGGTGGTTGTTTGATTTAAAGAAGTTATGCATTTTCATTCCAAATCACTTACTTAGGATGCAAGAAAGTGCATAAAGACTAACAAAACAAGTAAAATTAGCTTGAAAAATGGGTATATGATGACTTGTCATCACAACACCAAACTTAAATCTTGCTTGTCCCCAAGCAAGCATCAAAACTGAGAGAAATTGAAATGAACAAGAAAAGAACACATATCCTTATTAGGCATATGGCAGAACTTGATTTATGGGGTCTTTATGCAGACAATGATAACTCAAGTTATTGTTTGCTGTTACATAGTATACATTTTTCATCAAAGGCTTGCTAAACTTGCTGTTATAAGACTTACTCCCTTGCTAACTTTTTTTTTTTCTTATAATGCTTAACAAGCTTATTCTTTTGGAGGTTTGGTGTCTAATGTTGCAGTAGTAGCCTTTGGCTTTATTGTTTTCTTTCTTTTACTCAACATCTTTCCACCACAGACACATGGCTCACTATTTCTTCCTAGGATCATTGATGCCCAGCATCTCTTTGGATAACTAAATGTTCTGTATCTAAGTTGCTCTTTATTGTGGACTTTCAATTGGCCATCCCAAATCAGTTGATCTAAGTGACCGGGTTTTAAAATACCCCTCAGAATTTACTCATCCAAGCATATCTTAGTACAAGAACACCACAGGCATATGTCCTAGGGTCCAAGCTATTGGTGTCCAACCTTTATTCTTTGTTTTTCTTGCCACTTTGGCTTTTTCTTCTTCCTTTTCTTTCTGTTTTTGTTCTTGTTCTCAAGGGCTTTTTATTTATTGATGAGGATCTTTATAACAGCAAGCTAACTTACACTTGAATGAAAATGATATTATGCAACACTTATTTCATGAGTTATGCATTTAATCAAACACATACACCACCATTAACTTCCATACTACTTATGCAACATTGGATATTTACTTTTCAATTCAAACAATTCTCTTTTATTCAAGCATATGGGAAACAAATCAAAATTAAAGCTAAGTGATGAATGACAAGCATTATGCAGATCATACATAATCAAACAATTTCACTTGCAACTAAATAAACACTTTAGCAGGATATATAATGGTTTCCATGTTCAAAATAATACACAGCAGCAAGGATTAAGTTTAGATACAACCTTTGAAGTTGCAGCCCTTTGATTCTTCCTTCTGTTGTGTTCTCTTTGAGTTAAGATGCATAATATCTTAAATTGTTGACTCATGCCCTGCATATTTCTCAAAGTTGCTTGCTTCTCAAGCCCTTAAGTGTATGGTTAGTATGCATAAATAGAGTGCGACTCTTGGATTTGTTTTGGTGTGAGAACACCAAACTTAATTGTTTTCCATTGTCTCAGATGCAACAAGTTAACCATATTTGAAACCCCTGTGTCCTTGCTAAAGGTTATGGAATCTAAGCTAGAAAGCAGTTAAATAGTTGAATAATTTGTCTGATTGCTTGGAGCTAGCATTATGCAAGAAGTGAGAATGTGCTTTTAAGTGAGATTTTTTGTGGAACACCAAACTTAGAATCCTTCATTCTCCCTTAAATTGTTTTGGTGTGCAACACCAAACTTAGCTCCTTGCAATGCATACCAATTATTCAACATTTTTATTGAAAAAGCTATGAAAAGAAAACTACCTCAGGTTGGGTTGCCTCCCAACAAGCGCTCTTTTATTGTCACTAGCTTGACATCTTCTGTTCTGCTGATCATGGAGGTTGAAAATCACAGTGCCTTAGCTTGTTTTTCTTCACTGTGAACTTCCTTCCGGTTTCCTCTTTGAGGACCTCTATAAATTCTTGTGGAAGGATCTTAGTCACAATGTAGTGATCAGACAACTGTGGGGACACCTTCATGGTTTGAATATTGATCATCACCCTATCCCCTAGTGAAAATTTTCCAGTGGGGGTTTTCTGCTTTTCTTCAGTTCTATCCTCTGTCTCTCCTTGAAAGAATTCCTTGTTGTGTTTTTCTTGGCTGGTACTTCCTTTGTCCAGTGTTTTCTCGTTGTCCTCTATGATCCTTTTCCATCATTCCTTCTTTGTAGCATCTTTGTTGTTGGTTGGTTTGTCTTCAATGGTTTTGAGGAAAGTATTTGGTTTCTTCTCACCCATTTCTGCAAAGTACTTCGCCAGTTGAGCTATTTGCTCCTCAATTCCTCTGATTAACATCTCTTGGTTCCTTGTTGTCTCCTCTTGGTGTTTCATCATTCTCTCTATTAAGATCTCCAAGTTTGTGATTCTCTGAGAGTCTTGTGAGGTTGGTTGGTTATGAGATGTTAAAGGTTGGAAGAGTGGGTGTGGTGGTGGCATGTAGTGGTTGTTATTGCTGTAATGGTGTTTTTGCTGGTTTGAGAAATTGGGGTTGTGGTAATTGAAGTTTCTTGGTTCGTGATTCTGGTTTTCAGTCCTTCTCCAGTTGGAGTGAGTCTGGCAGTGTGTGTTTTGTGAGTATTGGCTTTGATTGGCATTGGTGGATAAGTGATGTTAGTTGTTTGTGGTCATGGATTTACCCTGGTTGAAATTTCGTTGCTCTTGATATCGGGCCTCCCCCATTCTTAGATACGAATGAGGTCTCCATGGTGGAAATTTGGCATTCACTGCAGTGGACTGCAGGCAATCAACTTTTCCATCCCTCAACCCCATGTGTTGCTGTGTTTGATGGTGCATTTGATTGTTCAGGTTCATGGATTCCTTCATTCCTTCAAGTTTCATCACTTCTTTTTTTGAATTTTCATTCTATGGTTTCTCGCATGAGTGTTGGTTGATGACTCCTTTGTCATTGAGATTCGCAATTCCTTGGGCAGTTGTTGTTGCTTTGAGTAAGCCATCCGAGAAGTAATCCACTGCTTTTCTTGTTTCTGGGGTTAGTCCTTCATAAAAAGCTCGGAAACCCACTTTATCAGTTGCTTTCTTGTATCTTTCCCAGGCCTTGAAGAGCGGTTCTTCTTCCCCTTGTGTGAATAGATGTTCCTCCTCTTTTAGATGGATGACTTGTCCGGATGAGGAGAATTTGGCCAGAAATTTGGTGACTAAATCATCCCAACTAGTGATACTTCCTTGGGGAAAAGTTTCAAACCATTGTGCAGCTTCACCCTTTAATGAGAAAGGGAATAACAGGATCTTGTAAGTGTCATGATCTGGATCATCAGTTTTGACAGCATTACAAGTCTTCAGAAAAGTGGATATGTGCTGCTGAAGATCTTTCGATGGATTTCCGTCATAAGAACAATTGTTCTTGATGAGTGTAATAAGTGGTGGCTTCATGTCATGATACCCTTTGTCTGTAGAGACTTGATTTCCTGTGGTACGCAAACAATCAGAATGACCAAACAACAGCACGCTTGAGAATTGAGTGCAGTTAATTGAGATAAATTGTTAGTGAGTTAATAGAGGCAATTTCTCAAACAGTTAGTATGTTAGTAAAAAGAATAAAGAAAAAGTGCTTAATCTAGACCTCCACTTCACTTTATCATTGTCAATCTATTTTAATCCCCGGCAACGGCGCCAAAAACTTGATGTGCGGAAAACGATCCGACACAAAACTCACTGGCAAGTGTACCGGGTCGCATCAAGTAATAATAACTCACGTGAGTGAGGTCGATCCCACAGGGATTGAAGGATTGAGCAATTTTAGTTTAGTGGTTGATTTAGTCAAGCGAATCAAATATTGGTTGAATGGTTTGTATTTAGCAGAAAGTAAATGACAGAAAATGTAAAGGGGGAAGGGAGAATTGCAGTAAATCAAAGGGCAGGAAAGTAAACGTGCTGAATCTTAAAGAACAAGAAAGTAAATGACTGAAACTTAAAGTGCAAGAAATGTAAATTGCAGTAACTTAAATTGCAAGGAATATAAATTGCTTGAATATAAAAGGGATTTGAGGACAGGGATTTCAGAATTTAAGCAAGAGAAATTGAATTGCAACAATTAATAGAGCAGAAATTGAATTAGAAACAATTAGAACTCAAACAGTGAGGAAATTAAGTGCAGCAAAGGTTCACAGAAGAACCAAAAGTAAATTGGGACCTCAGGACTCCAGAGACTAGGTAGCTAAGCCTAGATCTCAATTGCCTTCCCAGATCCAAGTTCACAAAGCAATTAACAAGAAATTGAAGAAGAAGCAGTAAAGGAAATGTGTTTGAATTCAATTATGCAGAAATGAAATCAAAGAGATTTTGAATGGAGATTGAGACAGAATTTCCTCAATTCTTCACACCCAAAACTCAAAACAAGAAAAGTAAAAATGCCTAAGCAAGAATGAGGAAGAAGAGAGATCAATTCCCCTTCCCAATTCTCTGAAATCTCAGTGAAGTCACCAAGAGAAGTTTCAAAATTCAATTGCAAAATTCAAAAGTCAAGTAGAAGGTGAAAAGTAAAAGTCCTAATTACATCAAACTAACTCCTATTTATACACTTTCTATTCTTGGATCTTGGGATTTGGATGGGCTTTTGATTTGGTGAAGAAATGAATTTTATTGGATTTTTAATCCAATTTTAGCCCATGAAGGATTGCTTCCAGGAGGCTACCCTGCCCTTGCGGAGGGCAGGGCAGGATTTGGTGCGTGCGGCTATGGTGCGGGCGTGGTGCGTTGGTGTGCGCTGCAGGATGCTGCCCTGCCCTCGCGGAGGGCAGGGCAGAAAAATTTGGTGCGCCAGATTGGTGCCTTGGTGCGCTGCTGGTGCTGCCGAATGATGCCCTTGGTGCGCCAGGTTGGTGCGCCTGTATGCCACAACAAAAATGCTGCCCTGCCCTCGCGGAGGGCAGGGCAGTGTTTCCAAACTGAAGTCCCGCATTCGAGACATGGCTGAAACACACGCTACTCATTTTCCTTAGCTTTCTTGGCACCATAATCAAGCCTAGTTCCTTGCTTCTTCATTGTTCCGTGTTCGACTCTTGTGGCATGCAATGGTGGGCTTTTTCTTTGAATTTTTCCTTTTGGAGAGCCCGATACTGCCCTTGTGGAGGGCAGGGCAAGGTTTTTCCTTCCTTTGATCCAAGGCACCATTTTGTGCTCTGCCCTTGTCGTGGGCAGGGCAGAGTTGCCTCTTCTTGGCTTGCTCCCTTATGTTGCCCTCCTAGAGGGCAGTGTGCCCTTGTGGAGGGCAATGCTTGCTTCCTCCATTCATACGGCACACTTTTCCTTCCTTTGGCCACGTTTTCTTCTCCTTGGGCCACGCTTCCTTAGGCCACGCTTTTCCTTTTTTTCTTTTCTTCACCTACAATAAACCAAAACAACCACTCAAAGTATCACTAAATTCAAGAGGCTTATAAATCAATTAAAATTCAATTAAATTTAGCTTAAACCTCATGAGTTAACATTAATTTCATGGTGGTTGTTTGATTTAAAGAAGTTATGCATTTTCATTCCAAATCACTTACTTAGGATGCAAGAAAGTGCATAAAGACTAACAAAACAAGTAAAATTAGCTTGAAAAATGGGTATATGATGACTTGTCATCACCCATACCCTTGGTGAACAATGAAGAAGATAGTGAATCGAAAGAGAGCAACCAAGGAGAAAAAGTTGGCACGGTGTATACCGAAATTAAAGAATATGAAGAGGTTGATCAAGAGATTCATCGATGAATTTCTATCCAAAACTGAATCACCTCTCATTGGACAAGAAATCAAAATTCTTGAAGACAACACCAAGCCAAGTGATAAAAGGGAAAAGGTTGAAATAGAAGAATTTTGTCAAGAGGTGGAAACAACAAAAGAAGAGCATAAGAAAATAGACATTGCATTGTCTAAGTGTGGGGAGAATCACCCCCTTAGATTGCCATCTTCCACAAAACTCAAGTGGGTAAAATTCTTATCTTCAAGCTCTACTTTCTCACTTGAATATGGTTTGATTGAAACGGATGGACAACTTAGAGCTCTTTGTGGAATTAAAAGCAAGAACGAGTTGTGTAGTGGTTGGAAGTTAGGAATTAGGCTCGTTAAGGTCAATGTTCCAAGGTATAGGGACTATGATTGGAAGAATACCACTTTATATGGGTCTAGAAGGAAAGCTTGGTGTACTAAAGAGAATTATATGTGTCAACCACCCGGAAAGAAAAAGTTTGAAGATCAAATTGAAGACGGGTGCAAAAATAAGATATGGGATCCTGGATCGAAGAATAAAGACCAATTAGGGGAATTCATATCTTGGGTTGCACTTTGCCCAAGCTTGGTGAAGACGGTTGGAAATTCTATCAACCAATTGAGAAGCAAAGATCTTGGAGATTCAAGGATGAGTACAAGAATAAGCCGCCATGACAATGAACTTCCCAAATGTCTAACTTAAGGACTTAAACTAAAAGTCTAGGTGGGAGACACCCCACCGTGGTATACTCTTTCCACTCTCTTGTAGATTTTGTTAATAAGTGAACTGAGTTACCATTGTAGGTAGTTTTCCATTTCATTTTAGTTGCCTTAATAAATTGATTGTTAGCATAGTAACATGTATGTTGTGCTTATTAGTAGATGAATAAATCCAATAATCAAATTGCATTTTTGTGAATTGTATGATTTTTGATTGAATAAAGAGTTGTAGGCATTATAGGGAGCTCTTGGGCATTTTTTTCTGCTTTTTAGCGAATAATAATAATAAAAAAAGGGGAATGGCTCGCGCGCATGCTGTACGCGCACGCGTCCATGAGCGGATGCATCACCATACTGAACTCCAGAAAGTTGGGCCTCCCTTATGCGAGTATTAGGCTTTTAGCCCAACTTGCAGGATGCCAACACGCACATGCCGCGCGCGCGTCCATTTGAATAGAAGGCCATGCACACGGAAGCGCACTTGCTACGCACGCGTCACCAAGCTGATCCAACATTCCATACTCCCCACCCGAGAGTTAGGCTGGCACTGGGTCAGCACTAAGCCTCTGGCCCAATGGTGCACGAAATTGTGATCATCAATGGCGCCATCAACATGGTACGCTCAATTGCAATCTCAACTCTTTTATCACAACTTCGCACAACTAACCAGCAAGTGCACTGGGTCGTCCAAGTAATAAACCTTACGTGAGTAAGGGTCGTTCCCACGGAGATTGTTGGTATGAAGCAAGCTATGGTCATCTTGTAAATCTCAGTCAGGCAGATTCAAATGGTTATGGAGGATTCATAACTAAAAGATGAATAAAACATAAAATAAAGATAGAGATACTTATGTAATTCATTGGTGAGAATTTCAGATAAGCGTATGGAGATGCTTTGTCCCTTCCGTCTCTCTGCTTTCCTACTGTCTTCATCCAGTCCTTCTTACTCCTTTCCATGGCAAGCTGTATGTTGGGCATCACTGTTGTCAATGGCTACAGTCCCGTCCTCTCAGTGAAAATGTTCAACGCGCTCTGTCAGTGCACGGCTATTCATCTGTCGGTTCTCGATCATGTCGGAATAAAATCCAGTGATTCTTTTGCGTCTGTCACTAACGCCCCACAATCCCGAATTTGAAGCTTGTCACAGTCATTCAATCCCTGAATCCTACTCAGAATACCACAGACAAGGTTTAGACCTTCCGGATTCTCAAGAATAGCCGCCAATGGATTTTAGCTTATACCACGAAGATTCTGATTAAGGAATCCAAGAGATATCCACTCAATCTAAGGTAGAACGGAGGTGGTTGTCAGGCACACGTTCATAGGTGAGAATGATGATGAGTGTCACGGATCATCACATTCATCAAGTTAATGAACAAGTGATATCTTAGAACAAGAATAAGCTGAATTGAATAGAAGAGCAATAGTAATTGCATTAATACTCGAGGTACAGCAGACCTCCACACCTTAATCTATGGTGTGTAGAAACTCCACCGTTGAAAACACATAAGAACAAGGTCTAGGAATGGCCGAGAGACCAGCCCCCATGATCTAAGAACTAGACGTCCAAAGATGATCCGAAGATCTAAAGTGATCCAAAGATGAAAATACAATAGCAAAAGGTCCTATTTATAGATAACTAGTAGCTTAGGATTTACAAAAATGAGTAAATGACGTAAAAATCCACTTCCGGACCCACTTGGTGTGTGCTTGGGATGAGCATTGAAGCTTTCATGTGTAGAGAATTTTCTTGGAGTTAAACGCTAGCTTTTGTGCCAGTTTGGGCGTTTAACTCCAGCTTTTATGCCATTTCCGGCGTTAAATGCCGAGAATTTTTGAGCTGATTTGGAACGCCGGTTTGGGCCATCAAATCTCAAGCAAAGTATCGACTATTATATATTTCTGGAAAGCCCTTAATGTCTACTTTCAAACGCAATTAAGAGCGTGCCAATTGGGCTTCTGTAGCTCCAGAAAATCCACTTCAAGTGCAGGGAGGTCAGAATCCAACAGCATCTGTAGCCCTTTTCAGCCTCTGAATCAGATTTTTGCTCAAGTCCCTCAATTTCAGCCAGAAAATACCTGAAATCACAAAAAAACACACAAACTCATAGTAAAGTCCAGAAAAGTGAATTTTAAATAAAAACTAATAAAAATATAATAAAAACTAACTAAAACATACTAAAAACATACTAAAAACAATGCCAAAAAGCGTATAAATTATCCGCTCATCCCAACACCAAACTTAAATTGTTGCTTGTCCCCAAGCAACTGAAAATCAATAGGATGAAAAGAAGAGAATATACAATGAATTCCAAAAACATCTATGAAGATTAGTATTAATTAGATGAGCGGGGCTTTTAGCTTTTTGCCTCTGAACAGTTTTGGCATCTCACTTTATCCTTTGATGTACAGAATGATTGGCTTCTATAGGAACTCAGAATCCGGATAGTGTTATTGATTCTCCTAGTTAAGTATAATGATTCTTGAACACAGCTACTTTATGAGTCTTGGCCGTGGCCCAAAGCACTCTGTTTTCCAGTATTATCACCGGATACATCCATGCCACAGACACATAAATGGGTGAACCTTTTCAGATTGTGACTCAGCTTTGCTAGAGTCCCCAATTAGAGGTGTCCAGGGTTCTTAAGCACACTCTTTTTGCTTCGGGTCACGACTTTAACCGCTCAGTCTCAAGTTTTCACTTGACACCTTCACGCCACAAGCACATGGTTAGGGACAGCTTGGTTTAGCCGCTTAGGCCAGTATGTTATTCCTGTAGGCCCTCCTATCCACTGATGCTCAAAGCCTTGGATCCTTTTTGTTATCCTTGCCTTTTGGTTTAAAGGGCTATTGGCTTTTTCTGCTTGCTTTTTTTTTTGAATTCACTGCTTTTTCTTGCTTCAAGAATCATTTTTATGATTTTTCAGTTCCTCAATAACATGTCTCCTTTTTCATCATTCTTTCAAGAACCAACAATTTTAACATTCATGAACAACAAATTCAAAAGACATATGCACTATTCAAGCATACATTCAGAAGTCAAAAGTATTGCCACCACATCAAAATAATTAATCTGTTATAAAATTCGAAATTCATGCAATTCTTCTCTTTTTCAATTAAGAACATTTTTCATTTAAGAAAGGTAATGGATTCATAGGACATTCATAACTTTAAGGCATAGACACTAAGACACTAATGATCATAAGACACAAATATAAATAAAACATAAAGCATAATTTTCGAAAAACAGAAAAATAAAGAACAAGGAGATTAAAGAACGGGTCCACCTTAGTGATGGCGGCTTGTTCTTCCTCTTGAAGATCTTACTTTAACGCTCCTCAATGTCTCTTCCTTGCCTTTGTTGCTCCTCTCTCATGATTCTTTGGTCTTCTCTAATTTCATGGAGGAGGATGGAATGTTCTTGGTGCTCCACCCTTAGTTGTCCCATGTTGGAACTCAATTCTCCTAGGGAGGTGTTGATTTGCTCCCAATAGTTTTGTGGAGGAAAGTGCATCCCTTGAGGCATCTCAGAGATTTCATGATGAGGAATTTCCTCATGTCCATGAGTGGGATCTCTTGTTTGCTCCATCCTCTTCTTAGTGATGGGCTTGTCCTCATCAATGAGGATGTCTCCCTCTATGTTAATTTCAACTGAATTACAGAGGTGACAAATGAGATGAGGGAAGGCTAACCTTGCCAAGGTAGAGGACTTGTCCGCCACCTTATAAAGTTCTTGGGATATAACCTCATGAACTTCTACTTCCTCTCCAATAATGATGCTATGAATCATGATAGCCCGGTCTATAGTAGCTTCGGACCGGTTGCTAGTGGGAATGATTGAGCATTGGATAAACTCCAACCATCCCCTAGCCACAGGCTTGAGGTCATGCCTTCTCAGTTGAACCGGCTTCCCTCTTGAATCTCTCTTCCATTGAGCGCCCTCTTCACAAATGTCTATGAGGACTTGGTCCAACCTTTGATCAAAGTTGACCCTTCTAGTGTAGGGGTGTTCATCTCCTTGCATCATGGGCAACTTGAATGCCAACCTTACATTTTCCGGACTAAAATCTAAGCATTTTCCCTGAACCACTGTAAGCCAATTCTTTGGGTCCGGGTTCACACTTTGATCATAGTTCTTGGTGATCCATGCATTGGCATAGAACTCTTGAACCATTATGATTCCGACTTGTTGGATGGGGTTGGTAAGAACTTCCAAACCTCTTCTTTGGATCTCATGTCGGATCTCCGGATATTCACTCTTTTTGAGTTTGAAAGGGACCTCGGGGATCACCTTCTTCATGGCCACAACTACATAGAAGTGGTCTTGATGCACCCTTGAGATGAATCTCTCCATCTCCCATGACTTGGAGGTGGAAGCTTTTGCCTTCCTTTTCCTCTTTCTAGAGGTTTCTCTGGCCTTAGGTGCCATAAATGGTTATGGAAAAACAAAAAGCAACGTTTTTACCACACCAAACTTAGAAGGTTTGCTCGTCCTTGAGCAAAAGAAGAAAGAAGAGAGTAGAAGAAGAAGAAATAGAGGAGATGGAGGGGGGCTTTGTGTTTCAGCCAAGGGGGAAAAGTAGTGTTTAGGTTGTGTGAAAATGAAGGAGTGAAGATGGGTTTATATAGGAGTGGAGAGGGAGGGTGATGAGCGGATAATTTATACGCTTTTTGGCATTGTTTTTAGTATGTTTTTAGTATGATTTAGTTAGTTTTAGTATATTTTTATTAGTTTTTAGTTAAAATTCACTTTTCTGGACTTTACTATGAGTTTGTGTGTTTTTCTGTGATTTCAGATATTTTTTGGCTGAAATTGAGGGATCTGAGCAAAAATCTGATTTAGAGGCTGAAAAGGACTGCAGATGCTGTTGGATTCTGACCTCCCTGCACTCGAAGTGGATTTTCTGGAGCTACAGAAGCCCAATTGGCGCGCTCTCAACGGCATTGGAAAGTAGACATCCTGGGCTTTCCAGCAATATATAATAGTCCATACTTTGCCCAAGATTTGATGGCCCAAACCGGCATTGCAAATCAGCCTCAGAACTTCCAGTGTTTAACGCTGGAACTGGCATAAAACTTGGAGTTAAACGCCCAAACTGGCATGAAAGCTGGCGTTTAACTCCAGAAAAGGTCTCTACACATAAAAGCTTCAATGCTCAGCCCAAGCACACACTAAGTGGACCCAGAAGTGGATTTTTACGTCATTTACTCATTTCTGTATAGGATCTTTTGACATTGTATCTGCACCTCATGACACTTTACACGTTTCTTTGTGTATCTTCCACGGCATGAGTCTCTAAACCCCATGGTTGGGGATGAGGAGCTCTGCTGTGTCTTGATGGATTAATGCAATTACTACTGTTTTTCAATCAATCATGCTTGCTTCCATTCTAAGATATTACTTGTTCTTAAACCGGATGAATGTGATGATCCGTGACACTCATCATCATTCTCAACTATGAACGTGTGCCTGACAACCACCTCCGTTCTACCTTAGATTAAGTAGATATCTCTTGGATTCTTTAATCAGAATCTTCGTGGTATAAGCTAGAATTGATGGCGGCATTCAAGAGAATCCGGAAGGTCTAAACCTTGTCTCTGGTATTCTGAGTAGGATTCAATGATTGAATGACTGTGACGAGCTTCAAACTCCTGAGGGCGGGGCGTTAGTGACAGACGCAAAAGAATCACTGGATTCTATTCCGGCCTGATTGAGAACCGACAGATGGATAGCCGTGCCGTGACAGGGTGCGTCGAACATTTCCACTGAGAGGATGGGAGGTAGCCATTGACAACGGTGAAACCCTACATACAGCTTGCCATGGAAGGAGCCTTGCGTGTTTGATGAAGAAGACAGTAGGAAAGCAGAGATTCAGAAGATGGAGCATCTCCAAAACCTCAACCTATTCTCCATTATTGCATAACAAGTACTTATTTCATGTTCTTTTGCTTTTCACAATCAATCCTGATAATTTCTGATATCCTGACTAAGATTTACAAGATAACCATAGCTTGCTTCAAGCCGACAATCTCCGTGGGATCGACCCTTACTCACGTAAGGTATTACTTGGATGACCCAGTGCACTTGCTGGTTAGTTGTGCGGGGTTGCAAAAGTGTGATTGCAATTTCGTGCACCAAGTTTTTGGCGCCGTTGCCGGGGATTGTTCGAGTTTGGACAACTGACGGCTTATCTTGTTGCTTAGATTAGGATTGTTTTGTTTTTATTGGTTTAGAGTCTTTTAGTTGAGTCTAGTTTCATATTTTAAGTTTGGTGTCAATTGCATGCTTTTGCTTTTCTTTTAATTTTCGATTTTGCATGTCCTTAGTCCCTTTTTTATCCGTAAAAATTCTAAGTTTGGTGTCCTCTTTGTGTTTTTCCCTTAAAAATTTTCGAAAATTAGTGTTTGATTTTCTAAAAATTTTAAGTTTGGTGTTATTTTGTTGTTTTTCTCTTTCCTCTTTTCAAAAATCAAATCTTTTTCATAAAAATTCTCAATCATATCTTTCTAATTGCTAATCTCAAAATCTTTTTAATTAACTAATTGATTCAGTTTTCAATTTGCTTTGATCTTATTTTCTTTTAATTTTCGAATTTTATTTTATTTTATTTTCCTTTTGTTTTTATTTTATTTTTCGGTTAATTCAAAAAAAAAACAAAATTTATCTATTTGCAATCCATATCATTTCCCTTTATCCATTATGGACCTAAGTGGGATTGATCAGTCCAGAAGGACTCTGGGGTCATATGCCAACCCCATTACAGCTGCATATGGGAGTAGCATCTGTACACCTCCCATCAAAGCAAGCAGCTTTGAGCTAAATCCTCAACTCATTATCATAGTGCAGCAAAATTGCCAGTATTTCGGTCTTCCACAGGAAGAACCTACTGAGTTTCTGGCACAATTCTTACAAATTGCTGACACAGTACGTGATAAAGAGGTGGATCAGGATGTCTATAGACTATTACTGTTTCCATTTGCTGTAAAAGATCAAGCCAAAAGGTGGTTGAATAACCAGCCTACAGCAAGCATAAAGACATGAAAACAGTTATCAGACAAATTCCTGAATCATTTTTACCCTCCAAAGAGGATGACACAGCCAAGGCTGGACATCAAAGGCTTTAAACAAGAGGATAATGAATCCCTTTATAATGCCTGGGAGAGGTATAGAGGTATGCTAAGAAAATGCCCCTCTGAAATGTTTTCAGAGTGGGTACAGTTAGACATCTTCTATTATGGGCTTACAGAAAAAGCTCAGATGTCTTTAGACCACTCAGCTGGTGGATCTATACACATGAGGAAGACAATTGAAGAGGCTCAAGAGCTTATAGACACTGTTGCTAGAAACCAATATTTATACTCTAGCAATGAGTTCTCTCCAAAAGAGGAGGTCATGGCAGTAGTCACTGATCCTAGTCCTCAAGAACAGATGATTGAGCTTAATCAACAATTGCTCCTGATGACAGAACAGTTAGCAGAATTTAAAGAGATGCTCCATGAAACTAAAGTTGCTAACAAGAACATAGAACTGCAGTTGAATCACGCAAAACAGCAGATATCTAACCAGATAATAGGAGAGTGTCAAGCAGTTCAACTGAGGAGTGGGAAGACACTGAACAACACCACTCAAAAGAGTAAAAAGTCAAATAAGGAACAATTGACAGAGGATAACCAAACCACTGTTCAAAATCCCTCGGAGGACAGTAAGAGCCCAGAGAGGAATGCTAGTGGCGTTCAAACGCCAGAAAGGGAGGGAAAGCTGGCGTTAAACGCTCATTCCCTACCCAGTTCTGGCGTTCAAACGCCAGAAAAGGGGGAAAAGTTGGCGTTTAACGCCCATTTTCCACCCAATCCTGGCGTTCAGACGCCAAGGGAGGATCAGACACCTGAGAGTGCTGACAGTAATCCCTCTAAAAAGGATTCTTCAACCACTTCTGTAAGGAACATGCCTGCAGCAACTAAGGTTGAAGAATATAAAGCCAAGATGCCTTATCCTTAGAAACTCCGCCAAGCGGAGCAGGATAAGCAATTTGCCCGCTTTGCAGATTATCTAAGGACTCTTGAAATAAAGATTCCGTTTGCAGAGGCACTTGAGCAAATACCTTCTTATGCTAAGTTCATGAAAGAGATCTTAAGTCATAAGAAGGATTGGAGAGAAACTGAAAAAGTATTTCTCACTGAAGAATGTAGTGCAGTCATTCTGAAAAGCTTACCAGAAAAGCTTCAAGATCCAGGAAGCTTTATGATACCATGCACATTAGAAGGCGCTTGCACCAAGACAGCCCTATGTGATCTTGGAGCAAGCATCAATCTAATACCTGCATCCACTATCAGAAAGCTTGGGTTGACTGGAGAAGTCAAACCAACCCGGATATGCCTCCAACTTGCTGATGGCTCCATTAAACATCCATCAGGCATAATAGAGGATATGATTGTCAAGGTTGGGCCATTTGCCTTTCCAACTGACTTTGTGGTGCTGGAAATGGAGGAGCACAAGAGTGCAACTCTCATTCTAGGAAGACCTTTCCTAGCAACTGGACGAACTCTCATTGATGTACAAAAAGGGGAAGTAACCCTGAGAGTCAATGAGGATGAGTTCAAGTTGAATGCTGTAAAAGCTATGCAGCATCCAGACACAACAAATGACTGCATGGGCGCTGACATTATTGACTCTCTGGTAGAAGAGATCAATATGACTAAAAGCCTAGAATCAGAGCTTGAGGACATCTTCAAGGATGCTCAACCTGATCAAGCAGGACCAGAGGAAACAAAGGAATTTTCAAAAATTCCTCAAGAGGAGGATAAGCCTCCCAAACCTGAACTCAAACCACTGCCACCATCCCTGAAGTATGCATTTCTGGGAGAGGGTGACACTTTTCCAGTGATTATAAGCTCTGCTTTAAATCCACAGGAAGAGGAAGCACTGATTCAAGTGCTAAGGACACACAAGACAGCTCTTGGGTGGTCCATAAGTGATCTTAAGGGCATTAGCCCAGCTAGATGCATGCACAAGATCCTGTTGGAGGATAATGCCAAACCAGTGGTCCAACCACAAAGGAGGCTAAATCCAGCCATGAAGGAGGTGGTGCAGAAAGAGGTCACTAAATTACTAGAGGCTGGGATCATTTATCCTATTTCTGATAGCCCCTGGGTGAGCCCTGTCCAAGTTGTCCCCAAAAAAGGAGGCATGACAGTGGTTCATAATGAAAAAAATGAACTGGTTCCTACAAGAACAGTCATAGGGTGGCGTATGTGTATTGACTACAGAAGGCTCAATACAGCCACCAGAAAGGATCATTTTCCTTTACCATTCATAGACCAAATGCTAGAAAGACTAGCTGGTCATGACTATTACTGCTTTTTGGATGGCTATTCAGGTTACAAGCAAATTGCAGTAGATCCTCAAGACCAAGAGAAAATGACATTTACTTGCCCTTCTGGCGTGTTTGCCTACAGAAGGATGCCTTTTGGTCTGTGCAATGCTCCTGCAACCTTTCAGAGATGCATGCTATCCATCTTCTCTGATATGGTGGAGAAATTTCTTGAAGTCTTCATGGATGACTTCTCAGTATATGGAGACTCATTCAGCTCCTGTCTTAACCACCTATCACTTGTCCTGAAAAGGTGCCAAGAGACTAACCTGGTTTTAAACTGGGAGAAATGTCACTTTATGGTGACTGAAGGAATTGTCCTTGGGCACAAAATTTCAAGCAGGGGAATAGAGGTGGATAAGGCAAAGGTAGAGGTAATTGAAAAATTACCACCACCTGCCAATGTTAAGGCAATCAGAAGCTTTCTGGGGCATGCAGGATTTTACAGAAGGTTCATAAAGGATTTTTCGAAAATTGCAAAACCTTTGAGTAACCTGCTAGCTGCTGACACGCCATTTGTGTTTGACACACAGTGTCAGCAGGCGTTTGAGACCCTGAAAGCTAAGCTGGTCACAGCACCAGTCATCTCTGCACCAGATTGGACATTGCCATTTGAATTAATGTGTGATGCCAGTGACCATGCCATTGGTGCAGTGTTGGGACAGAGGCATAACAAGCTTCTGCACGTCATTTATTATGCTAGCCGTGTTCTAAATGATGCACAGAAGAATTACACAACCACAGAAAAAGAGTTACTTGCAGTAGTCTATGCCATTGACAAGTTTAGATCCTATCTAGTGGGATCCAAAGTGGTTGTGTACACTGACCATGCTGCTCTTAAATACTTACTCACAAAGCAGGATTCAAAACCCAGGCTTATAAGATGGGTGTTGCTTCTGCAAGAGTTTGATATAGAAATAAGAGACAGAAAAGGGACAGAGAACCAAGTAGCTGATCATCTGTCCCGAATAGAACCAGTAGCTGGGACGTCCCTCCCTTCTACTGAGATTTCTGAGACTTTCCCAGATGAGCAACTCTTTGCCATTCAGGAAGCTCCATGGTTTGCAGATATTGCAAACTACAAAGCTGTGAGGTTCATATCCCAGGAGTACAGCAGAGTGCAAAGAAAGAAATTAATTTCAGATGCCAAGTACTACCTATGGGATGAGCCATATCTCTTTAAGAGATGTGCAGACGGAATGATCCGCAGATGTGTACCTAGAGAAGAAGCACAAAGGATCCTATGGCATTGCCATGGATCACAGTATGGAGGACATTTTGGAAGTGAGCGAACAGCCACTAAAGTCCTCCAATGTATCTTCTACTGGCCTACTCTCTATAAAGATTCCCGAGAGTTTGTGCGTAACTGTGACAGTTGTCAAAGAGCTGGTAACTTGCCTCACGGATATGCCATGACTCAACAAGGGATATTAGAGATAGAATTGTTTGACGTATGGGGAATTGACTTCATGGGTCCATTCTCACCATCATACTCAAACACTTACATTCTGGTGGCAGTGGATGATGAGCGGATAATTTATACGCTTTTTGGCATTGTTTTTATATAGTTTTTAGTAAGTTCAAGCTACTTTTAGGGATGTTTTCCTTAGTTTTTATGTTAAATTCACATTTCTGGACTTACTATGAGTTTGTGTGTTTTTCTGTGATTTTAAGTAAATTCTGACTGAAATTGAGGGATTTGAGCAAAACTCTGAAAAAGGCTGACAAAAGGACTGCTGATGCTGTTGGATTCTGACCTCCCTGCACTCGAAATGGATTTTCTGGAGCTACAGAACTCCAAATGGCGCGCTCTCAACGGCGTTGGAAAGTAGACATCCAGGGCTTTCCAGCAATATATAATAGTCCATACTTTATTCGAAGAATGACGACGCAACTTGGCGTTGAACGCCAAGTACACACTCCTTTGTGGAGTTAAACGCCAGAAAAACGTCATAATCCGGAGTTGAACGCCCAAAGCACATCATAACTCGAAATTCAACTCCAAGAGAAGCCTCAGCTCGTGGATAGATCAAGCTTAGCCCAAGCACACACCAAGTGGGCCCCGGAAGTGGATTTATGCATCAATTACTTACTCATGTAAACCCTAGTAGCTAGTCTAGTATATATAGGACCTTTATCTATTGTATTAGACATCTTTGGTCTCAGTTTTGTTTTATTCTTCATCTTAGGAGATCATTGATCACGTTTTAGGGGGCTGGCCATTCGGCCATGCCTGGACCTCTTGCTTATGTATTTTTAACGGTGGAGTTTCTGCACACCATAGATTAAGGGTGTGGAGCTCTGCTGTACCTCAAAGATTAATGAAGTTCTATTTTCTTTTATCCAATTCCTCTTTTATTCTTATTCCAAGATATTCATTCGTACCCAAGAACATGATGAATGTGATGAGTTAATAACCCTCATCATTATTCTCACTTATGAACGCGCGTGATTGACAACCACTTCCGTTCTACATGCAAAGAAGCTTGAATGTGTATCTCTTAGATTCCCCAACAGAATCTTCGTGGTATAAGCTAGATGGATGGCGGCATTTATCTGGATCCGGAAGTCCAACCTTGTCTGTGGTGTCCGAGTAGGATCCTGGGAATCCGGAAAGTCTCACCTTGTCTGTGGTATTCCGAGTAGGATTCCGTTCATGAATGACTGTGACGTGCTTCAAACTTTAACCTGCTGGGCGTTAGTGACAAACGCAAAAGAGGGATTCTATTCCAGTAGGAGCGGGAACCAACCGGTGATTGGCCGTACTGTGACAGAGTGCGTGCATTAGCTTTCACTGCGAGGATGGGATGTAGCTATCAACCATGGGTGATGCCTCCAGACTGGTTAGCTGTGCGAGTGACAGCCGCACAGGTTATTTCCCCGAGAGGAATGAAAGTAGCCACAGCTGATAGTGAACCCCTATACAGAGCTTGCCATGGAAAGGAGTAAGAAGGATTGAGTAGAAGGAATAGGAAGGCAGGCGTCCGAGAGCTCTACAACACCTCCATTCCGCTTATCTGAAATTCCTACCAATGAATCTGCATAAGTATTCTATCCCTTTTTATTATTATTTATTTTATTATTAATATTCGAACTCACCATAAACAGATTTAATCTGCCTAACTGAGATTTGCAAGGTGACCATAGCTTGCTTCATACCAACAATCTCTGTGGATTCGACCCTTACTCACGTAAGGTTATTACTTGGACGACCCAGTACACTTGCTGGTTAGTTGAACGGAGTTGTGAAGAAAATAAACAGTGCCAATTTCTAAAATCCAATTACAATGAATCAGATCTAAGAAATAAGAATCACAATTTCGTCCACCAAGTTTTTGGCGCCGTTGCCGGGGATTGTTCGAGTATGGACAACTGACGGTTCATCTTGTTGCTCAGATTAGGTAATTTTCTTTTCAAAAAATCTTTTTCAAAATTTTTCTTTTTATTTTTCGTTTTTCAAAACATAATTTTCGAAAATAATTAATAAAAATACAAAAAAATCATAAAATCATAAAAATCAAAAATATTTTGTGTTTCTTGTTTGAGTCTTGAGTCAATTTTTAAGTTTGGTGTCAATTGCATGCTTTTAAAAAAATTTTTTCTTGCATTTTTCGAAAATCTCATGCATTCATAGTGTTCTTCATGATCTTCAAGTTGTTCTTGACAAGTCTTCTTGTTTGATCTTGATGATTTCTTGTTTTGTGTCTTTTGTTGTTTTTCTTGTGCACTTTTGCATTCATATTTTCCATGCATTAAAGATTTCTAAGTTTGGTGTCTTGCATGTTTTCTTTGCATCAGAAATTTTTCATAAATATGTTCTTGATGTTCATCATGATCTTCATAGTGTTCTTGGTGTTCATCTTGACATTCATAGCATTCTTGCATGCATTCATGGTTTTGATCTAAAAATTTCATGCATAAAATATTTTTGTTGTTTTTCTCTCTCATAAAAAAAAAATTTTCAAAAATCAAAAAAATATCTTTTCCTTATTTCCCTCCAATTTTCGAAATTTTGGGTTGACTTGGTCAAATATTTTCAAAATTAGTTGTTTCTTACAAGTCAAGTCAAAATTTCAATTTTAAAAATCTTATCTTTTCAAAATCTTTTTCAAAAATCATATCTTTTTCATTTTTCGAAAATTTCAAAAATTATTTTTCAAAATATTTTCAAAATCTTTTTCTTATCTTTTTATCTAATTTTCGAAAATTAGCTAACAATTAATGTGATTGGTTCAAAAATTTGAAGTTTGTTACTTTCTTGTTAAGAAAGTTTCAATCTTTAAGTTCTAGAATCTTATCTTGTAGTTTCTTGTTAGTTAAGTCTTTTTAAAATTAAATCTTTTCAAATATCTTTTTCTTAAAACTTTTATTTTATCTTTATCTTATCTTTTTCAAAAAATTTTATCTTTTTCAAAATTTGATTTCAAAATATCTTATCTAACTTCTTATCTTCTTATCTTTTTAAAAATTTGATTTCAAATCTTTTTCAATCAACTAACTAACTTTTTGTTTGTTTCTTATCTTTTTCAAAACCACCTAACTACTTCTCTCTCTTCTATTTTCGAAAATATCTCCCTCCTTTTCCAAAAATTCTTTTTAATTAATTAATTGTTTCATGTTTAAATTTTAAATTATAATTTTCGAAAACTACTAACTTCTTTTTCAAATTTATTTTCGAATTCTTCCTTCTCTTCTCCTCTTCTATTTAATTAATTAATTACTAACACTTCTCTTCACCTCTCTTCTTCTAAAAACCGAACCTCCTTCTTCATTCCTCTACCACCTTTCTTTTTCTACTAACATAAGGGAATCTCTATACTGTGACATAGAGGATTCCTCTTCTTTTCTTGTTCTCTTCTCTTTCATATGAGCAGGAACAAGGATAAAGGCACTCTTGTTGAAATTGATCCAGAACCTGAAAGGACTCTGAAGAGAAAATTAAGAGAAGCAAAATTACAACAATCCAGAAACAACCTTTCAGAAACATTAGCACAAGAGGTGATGGCCGAAAATAATAATAATAATGCAAGGAGAATGCTTGGTGACTTCACAAAGCCAACGTCCAAGTTTGATGGAAGAAGCATCTCCATTCCTGCCATTGGAGCCAATAACTTTGAGCTTAAGCCTCAACTAGTTTGCTTTAATGCAACAAAACTGCAAGTTTTATGGACTTCCATCTGAAGATCCTTACCAGTTTTTAACTGAGTTCTTGCAGATCTGTGACACTGTAAAGACAAATGGAGTTAATCCTGAAGTCTACAGACTCTTGCTTTCCCTTTTGTTGTAGAGACAGAGCTAGAGTATGGTTGGATTCTCAACCCAAGGATAGCCTGGACTCATGGGATAAGCTTGTCACTGCATTCTTAGATAATTCTTTCCTCCTCAAAAGCTGAGCAAGCTGAGAGTGGATGTTCAAACCTTCAACAAAAAGATGGTGAATCCCTCTATGAAGCTTGGGAAAGATACAAGCAGCTGACCAAGAGATGTCCATCTGACATGTTTTCTGAATGGACCATATTAGATATATTCTATTATGGTCTCTCTGAATTTTCGAAAATGTCATTGGATCATTCCGCAGGTGGATCTATTCACCTGAAGAAAACGCCTGAAGAGGCTCAAGAACTCATTGACATGGTTGCAAACAACCAGTTTATGTATACCTCTGAGAGGAATTCCGTGAATAATGGGGTACCTCAGAAGAAAGGAGTTCTTGAAATTGATGCTCTGAATGCCATATTGGCTCAGAACAAAGTGTTGACTCAACAGGTCAACATGATCTCTCAAAATCTGAATGGATTGTAACATGCATCCAATAGTACTAGAGAGGCAGCTTCTGAAGAAGCTTATGATCCTGAAAACCCTGCCATGGCAGAGGTTAATTACTTAGGTGAACCTTATGGAAACACCTATAACTCATCATGGAGAAATCATCCTAATTTCTCCTGGAAGGATCAACAAAAACCTCAACAAGGTTTTAACAATGGTGGACGCAATAGGCTGAATAATAGTAAGCCATATCCATCATCTTCTCAGCAACAGATAGAGAACTCTGAACAACACACTGCTAATTTAGCCAATATAGTCTCTGATCTGTCAAAAGCCACTTTCAGTTTCATGAATGAAACAAGATCCTCCATTAGAAATTTGGAGGCACAAGTGGGCCAGCTGAGTAAGAAAGTCATTGACACTCCTCCCAGTACTCTCCCAAGCAATACAGAAGAGAATCCAAAGGGAGAGTGCAAGGCCATTGATTTAATCAAAGTGGCCGAATGCACCAAGGAGGAAGAGGACGAAAATTCCAGTGAGGAAGACCTCCTGGGACGTTCTTCAAGCAAGAAGGAGTTTCCTATTAAGGATCCTGAGGAATCTGAGGCTCATCTAGAGACCATAGAGATTCCTTTAAATCTCCTTCTGCCATTCATGAGCTCTGAAGAATATTCATCCTCTGAAGAGAATGAAGATGTGACTGAAGAGCAAGTTGCTCAATATTTAGGAGCTATCATGAAGCTGAATGCCAAGTTATTTGGTAATGGACTTGGAAAGTGAACCTCCCTTGCTCATTAGTGAACTGGATACTTGGATTCAGAGAACTCTACCTCAAAAGAAACAAGATCCTGGCAAGTTCTTAATACCTTGCACCATTGGCACTATGAGCTTTGAAAGAGCTCTATGTGATCTGGGATCAGGAATAAATCTTATGCCACTCTCTGTAATGGAGAAGCTGGGAATCATTGAGGTACAACCTGCCTTGTTCTCATTACAACTGGCAGACAAGTCAGTGAGACAAACTTATGGGTTAGTAGAGGACGTGCTAGTAAAGGTTGAAGGCCTTTACATCTACTGATTTCATAATCCTAGACACTAGGAAGGAAGATGATGAATGCATCATCCTAGGAAGACCTTTCCTAGCCACAGCAGGAGCTGTGATAGATGTCAACAGAGGTGAATTAGTCCTTCAATTGAATGGAGAATATCTTGTGTTTCAAGCACATGGCTATCCCTCTGTGAAAAAAGGGGAGCAAGCATGAAGAGCTTCTCTCAGTTCAGAGTCAAGAAGAGCCCACACAGTCAAACTCTAAGTTTGGTGTTGTGAGGCCACAACCAAACTCTAAGTTTGGTGTTCAAACCCCATATCCAAACTCTAAGTTTGGTGTTGGGAATGCTACACACTAAATTGACCTGATCACCATGTGGCTCCATGAGAGCCACTGTCAAGCTATTGACATTAAAGAAGCGCTTGTTGGGAGGCAACCCAATTTTATTTATCTAATTTTATTTTATTTTGTTTCTTTGTTATTTTTGTGTTTTATTAGGTACATGATCATGAGGAGTCACGAAAAAATCAAAAAAATTAAAAACAGAGTCAAAAACAGAAGAAAAAATTTTTTTTTCACCCTGGAGGCAGCACAGACTGGCGTTCAACGCCAGTAAGGAGCATCTGGCTGGCGTTCAACGCCAGAACAGAGCACCATTCTGGCGCTGAACGCCCAAAACAAGCAACAACCTGGCGTTTAACGCCAGGTTGCGCACATAGAGGACAATCTGGCGCTGAACGCCAGAAACAAGCATGAAACTGGCGTTCAACGCCAGAAACATGCATAACATGGGCGTTTAACGCCCAGAACGTGCATCAATGGGCGTTTAAACGCCAGAATGATGCATGAAGGCATGTTACATGCCTATATGGTGAAGGAATGGTATTTGTTTTCACCTCAGGATCTGTGGACCCCACAGGATCCCCACCAAACATATCCCCACCTACCACATTTCTTTTAATCCTAATCACACTCTTCTAATCCAAATCTCATTCTCAATATCACACTTCCCAACACCCTTCATCAATCACCTCAATTCCTCTTCCCAATTACCCCATTCACCATTCACATCATCCCCTCTTCCCCATACACCCCACCTACCCCCACTACTTTCAAATTCAATTTCCCACCCATTCCCACCCAAATTGGCCGAACCTATACCCTCCCCCTCACTATAAATACCATTCATCTTCATCACTTCACACAACACAAACACCTTCTTCTCTCATATAGCCGAACCCTCTCTTCTCCTCTCTTCCAATATTCTCTTCTTCTTCTACTCTTCTTTCTTTTTTTGCTCGAGGGCGAGCAAACTTTAAGTTTGGTGTGGTAAAAAAAGCCTAAGCTTTTTATTTTTCATTCATTCACCATCAATGGCACCCAAGGCCGGAGTTTCCTCAAGAAAAGGAAAAGGGAAGGCAAAAGCTTCCACTTCCGAGTCATGGGAGAAGGAGAGATTCATCTCAAGAGCCACCAAGACCCCTTCTATGATGTTGTGGCAAGAAGAAAGTGATCCATGAGGTCCCTTTCAAACTCAAGAAGAATGAGTATCCGGAAATCCGACTTGAAATTCAAAGAAGAGGTTGGGAAGTCATAGCCAACCCCATACAACAAGTTGGAATTTTAATGGTTCAAGAGTTCTATGCCAATGCATGGATCACTAGAAACCATGATCAAAGTATGAACCCGAATCCAAAGAATTATCTCACAATGGTTAGGGGGAAATACTTGGATTTTAGTCCGGAAAATGTGAGGTTGGCATTTCATTTACCTATGATGCAAGGTGATGAACACCCCTACACTAGAAGGGTCAACTTTGATCAAAGGTTGGACCAAGTCCTTAGGGACATTTGTGTGGAAGGCGCCCAATGGAGAATAGACTCCAAAGGTAATCCAGTCCAACTAAGAAGACTGGACCTCAAGCCTGTAGCTAGAGGATGGTTGGAATTCATCCAAAGATCCATCATCCCTACAAGCAACCGATCTGAAGTTACTGTGGATCGGGCCATCATGATTCATAGCATCATGATTGGAGAGGAAGTAGAGGTTCATGAAGTCATATCCAATGAACTCTACAAAATAGCTGACAAGCCTTCATACATGGCACGGCTAGCCTTCCCCCACCTCATATGCCATCTATGTTATTCAGCCGGAGTTATCATAGATGGAGATGTCTCCATTGAAGAAGACAAGCCCATCACCAAGAAAAGGATGGAGCAAACAAGGGAAGTTCCTCACGGCCCTCAAGGAGAACAAGAGGAGGTTCACCATCAACAAATGCCTCAAATGCACTTTCCTCCCAACAACTATTGGGAGCAACTAATACCTCCTTGGAAGATTTGAGCCATAATGTGGAACAACTAAGGGTGGAACACCATGAACACGCCCTCACTCTCCAAGAAATAAGAGAAGATCAAAGAGCAATGAGGGAGGAGCAACAAAGGCAAGGAAGGGACATAGAAGAGTTGAAGAACATCATTGGTCCTTCAAGAAGAAGACGCCACTAGAGGTGGATTCATTCCTTGTTCTTTATTTCTTTCTGTTTTCGGTTTTTAATTATGGTGTTTATCTATGTTTTGTGTCTTCATGATCATTAGTATGTAACCATGCCTTAAAGCTATAAATAAAATCCATTAGTCCTTCACCTCTCTTAAAAGAAAAATGTTTTAATTCAAAAGAACAAGAAGTACATAATTTTCGAAATTATTATTGAATTTAGTTTAATTATATTGATGTGGTGACAATGCCTTTGTTTTCTGAATGAATGAATGAACAGTGCATATGTCTTTGGATCTTGTTGTTTATGAGTGTTAAAATTGTTGGCTCTTGAAAGAATGATGAACAAAGAGAAATGTTATTGATGATCTGAAAAACATCATGAAATTGATTCTTGAAGCAAGAAAAAGCAGTGAAAAAAAAAAGTTATCTAAAAAGAGTATATAGAAAAAGAAAAAGCAGTAGAAAAAGCCAATAGCCCTTAAAACCAAAAGGCAAGGGTAAAAAGGATCCAAGGCTTTGAGCATCAATGGATAGGAGGGCCCAAGGAAATAAAATCCAGGCCTAAGCGGCTAAACCAAGTTGTCCCTAACCATGTGCTTGTGTCATAAAGGTCCAAGTGAAAAGCTTGAGACTGAATGGTTAAAGTCGTGATCCAAGGCAAAAGAGTGTGCTTAAGAGCTCTGGACACCACTAACTGGGGACTCTAGCAAAGCTGAGTCACAATCTGAAAAGGTTCACCCAGTTATGTGTCTGTGGCATTTGTGTATCCGGTGGTAATACTGGAAGACAAAGTGCTTAGGGCCACGGCCAAGACTCAAAAGTAGCTGTGTTCAAGAATCAACATGCTTAACTAGGAAAGTCAATAACACTATCTGAAATTCTAAGTTCCTAGAGATACCAATCACTCTAAATTTCAAAGGAAAAAGTGAGATGCCAAAACTGTTCAGAAGCAAAAAGCTACAAGTCCCGCTCATGTAATTAAATTAATATTCATTGATATTTTGGATTTTATAGTATATTCTCTTCTTTTTATCCTATTTGATTTTCAGTTGCTTGGGGACAAGCAACAATTTAAGTTTGGTGTTGTGATGAGCGGATAATTTATACGCTTTTTGGCATTATTTTTATATAGTTTTTAGTAAGTTTGAGCTACTTTTAGGGATGTTTTCCTTAGTTTTTATGTTAAATTCACATTTCTGGACTTTACTATGAGTTTGTGTGTTTTTCTGTGATTTCAGGTAAATTCTGACTGAAATTGAGGGATTTGAGCAAAACTCTGAAAAAGGCTGACAAAAGGACTGCTGATGCTGTTGGATTCTGACCTCCCTGCACTCGAAATGGATTTTCTGGAGCTACAGAACTCTAAATGGCGCGCTCTCAACGTCGTTGGAAAGTAGACATCCAGGGCTTTCCAGCAATATATAATAGTCCATACTTTATTCGAAGAATGACGACGCAACTTGGCGTTGAACGCCAAGTACACGCTCCTTTCTGGAGTTAAACGCCAGAAAAATGTCATAATCCGGAGTTGAACGCCCACAGCACATCATAACTCGAAATTCAACTCCAAGAGAAGCCTCAGCTCGTGGATAGATCAAGCTTAGCCCAAGAACACACCAAGTGGGCCCCGGAAGTGGATTTATGCATCAATTACTTACTCATGTAAACCCTAGTAGCTAGTCTAGTATATATAGGACATTTATCTATTGTATTAGACATCTTTTGACCATCTTTTGACCACTCTAAGTCTTTTATCATTCGGTCACTTGATCATGGAGAGGGCTGGCCATTCGGCCATGCCTGAACCTTCTTTTACTTATGTATTTTCAACGGTGGAGTTTCTGCACACCATAGATTAAGGGTGTGGAGCTCTGCTGTACCTCAAAGATTAATGAAGTTCTATTTTCTTTTATTCAATTCTCTATCTTATTCTTATTCCAAGATATTCATTCGTACTCAAGAACATGATGAATGATGATGAGTTAGATAACCCTCATTATTATTCTCACTCATGAACGCGCGTGATTGACAACCACTTACGTTCTACATGCATCAAGGCGTGAATGTGTATCTCTTAGATTCCCCAACAGACTCTTCGTGGTATAAGCTAGATAGATGGCGGCATTTGTCTGGATCCGGAAAGTCCAACCTTGTCTGTGGTGTTCCGAGTAGGATCCTGGGAATCCGGAAAGTCTCACCTTGTCTGTGGTATTCCGAGTAGGATTCCGTTCATGAATGACTGTGACGTGCTTCAAACCTGTAACCTGCTGGGCGTTAGTGACAGACGCAAAAGAGGGATTCTATTCCAGTAGGGGAGGGAACCAACCAGTGATTGGCCGTACTGTGACAGAGTGCGTGAGCATTAGCTTTCACTGCGAGGATGGGATGTAGCTATCAACCATGGGTGATGCCTCCAGACTGGTTAGCTGTGCGAGTGACAGCCGCATAGGATATTTCCCCGTGAGGATGAAAGTAGCCACAGTTGATGGTGAACCCCTATACAAAGCTTGCCATGGAAAGGAGTAAGAAGGATTGAGTAGAAGCAGTAGGAAGGCAGGCGTCCGAGAGCTCTACAGCATCTCCATTCTGCTTATCTGAAATTCCCACCTATGAATCTACATAAGTATTTCTATCCCTTTTTATTAACTTCTTTCTATTTTATTTAAACCCATAATCCAATTTTAATCTCCCTAACTGAGATCTGCAAGGTGACCATAGCTTGCTTCATACCAACAATCTCTGTGGATTTGACCCTTACTCACGTAAGGTTATTACTTGGACGACCCAGTACACTTGCTGGTTAGTTGAACGGAGTTGTGAAGAAGGCCAATTTCTAAAAGGAATAATTTCACAATGATGCCAAAAGGCACAAAATAGGAATCACAATTTCGTCCACCAAATACCATAGACAAGGTTTAGACTTTCCGGATCCTCATGAATGCCGCCATCTATCTAGCTTATACCAAAGATTCTGTTGGGGAATCTAAGAGATACACACTCAAGCTCTATTGCATGTAGAACGGAAGTGGTTGTCAATCACGTGCGTTCATAAGTGAGAATGATAATGAGGGTTATCTAATCATCACATTCATCATGTTCTTTGGTGCGAATGAATATCTTGGAATAAGAATAAGAGAGAATTGAATAAAAGAAAATAGAACTGCATTAATACTTGAGGTACAACAGAGCTCCACACCCTTAATCTATGGTGTGCAGAAACTCCACCGTTGAAAATACATAAGTGAAATGTTCAGGCATGGCCGAATGGCCAGCCCCCTAAAACATGATCAATAGCCTCTTAGGATGAAGAATAAAACAAAACTGAGACCAAAGATGTCTAATACATTAGTAAATCATCCTATTTATAATAAACTAGCTCCTAGGGTTTACATGAGTAAGTAATTGATGCATAAATCCACTTCCGGGGCCCACTTGGTGTATGCTTGGGCTGAGCTTGATCAATCCACGAGCTGAGGCTCCTCTTGGAGTTGAACTCCGAGTTATGACGTGTTTTGGGCGTTCAACTCCGGATCATGACGTTTTTTTGGCGTTTAACTCCAGACAGCAGCATGAACTTGGCGTTCAACGCCAAGTTACGTCGTCAATTTCCGAATAAAGTATGGACTATTATATATTGCTGGAAAGCCCTGGATGTCTACTTTCCAACGCCGTTGAGAGCGCGCCAATTGGAGTTCTGTAGCTCCAGAAAATCCATTTCGAGTGCAGGGGGGTCAGATTCCAACAGCATCAGTAGTCCTTTTGTCAGCCTTTTTCAGAGTTTTGCTCAAATCCCTCAATTTCAGTCAGAATTTACCTGAAATCACAGAAAAACACACAAACTCATAGTAAAGTCCAGAAATGTGAATTTAACATAAAAACTAATGAAAACATCCCTAAAAGTAGCTTGAACTTACTAAAAACTACCTAAAAACAATGCCAAAAAGCGTATAAATTATCCGCTCATTAGTGAGCTTGGAATTTGAATCTTTGATGAACCTAGACTTTCCCACCTAACCTATGACAACCTATACAATTTTAAAGCTAACCTAACTACCCATTTCTCACTTTTTCACATACTTATGCATTTTTCTTTCGCTTTATAACACATATGCATTGACTTTAATTGAACTTCACTTTGGGGCATTTTTGTCCCCTTCTTAATATTATTTTTTTCTTTTTATTTGTTTCTTTCTTTTTCTATTTTTTTCTTTTCTTTTCTTTTTCACATTTATTTTATTTTTCTTTCTCTTTTTCTTTGTTTTTCTCATTCTTTTCTTTCTTTGCAAGAATATCAATGCATATGGTTTTACATTTAATTAAACATGAGTATGCACCCGATTCCCAAATATAAAATACAAAACAAAACACATCCTTTTACCTCAACCAATGTCCCTCCCATGTTTCTCACACTTGAATGATGCTCACATACACTAGCCTAAGCTAATCAAAGATCCAAATAAAGGACATTTATTGTTTTCTGCTTTAAGGTTTGTGGTGTGCTAATATTAAGAACAAGTGGGTTAAGCGTAAGCTCAAAATTGGCTACAATGGAGAGTAAAAGGTAGGCTATTTGGGTAAGTGAGCTAATGAGTGATGGCCTCAATCATATAAATGCATGAATACAAGGAATAATGGACATATAGACTCAAAAAGCAAAGATTACAATCATAGAGAGAGAATAATTGTACACAAGAAGGAAAATAAGTGGTTATAAGATGTAACCACACCATTAGGCTCAAGTCTCACTAGGTTGTGTGTTCTTATCTCAAAAACATGTTCCACAATATATATACTTCAAGCAAGTTTTATGAAAAATTTTCACCCAAAGCAATTGAGGTGCCCTATAGATAGAAATCTTGAAAAATTTCATTATTTTGATTAAACTTATTGTGTATATATATGCAAAATTAAGAAAAATGTAGCAAAAATCCTAAAAACCTAAAATGAAATGCAAAAGTGTTGAGATTAGAAACTTGTCACCCAAAATCGCCGATCGGTCGGACGACCTCCCCATACTTAAAATTTGCACCGTCCTCGGAGCACTTAAAGATGAGCAAGGGGGTACGGCAATTCTCCGGATTGCTGCGTGTCCTTTCTTCCGCTTCCATGTTTGCTTGTGGTGCATTGTTCATGAAAAATAGAAATATAACACCATAAGATGAGAAGATATAAAAGCAAGGAAGCATACATTGTTGGATGAGGTAATGATCACTAGAATTGAGTGAGTGAATTAGTGTGACATTAATGACAAATAAGTGTGTGAATTCTAAATTGGGCACCTTTTAGAACACATATTAGCATAAGAAGCTATGTCACAAAAGAAGCATGCACTTCACTTATCCTAGTGTGCTTGAGATGCTTTAAGTAAGCTTGTAAGGTAAAACAAGCATTAGAGAAGCATGGAAGCATTCAAGTCAAACATATATGGATGCATAGAGTCATGAAATACAATGCATTAGGATAAATGCACAACATCATCCATCAAGAGGTTGCCTAATCACAGAATAAGGCTCAAATCACATGGTGGCCAAATCATGTAATTCAAGAAGAGTTACAAGCTCGAAGGCAATTCTCATCACTTGGTATTTTACAAAAGGTAAGCATGAAAAACTCAAAACCAAGTAGCAAAATATAACCTCAATAATAGAATCCAATAAAGATTGTAAACATAATGATGTTAAGATAACATCCCTTTTTAATACTTAGCGGCAATTAATGGTAAACAAGAATAAGAATCCAACACTTATGATGAAAATAGAGAAAAATAAAATGAAAACTAAACTAAAACTAACTAATTACTAACCAACTAACTAATTAACTAACTAAAATAAATGGTTAACAATGGTGTTTGGAGGTGTTTGGATGAGTGGTAGAAGAAGGAAAGAAGAAAGAGGAAGGAAAGAAATGGAAAGAGGAGAGGAGAAGAAATGTAGTGAAGGAAGGGCATCCACGCTTACGCACGCACGGCGCGGACGCGCGGGTGGTGGAATAGAGAGAGAGGCGCAGACGCGTACTGTACGCTCACGCATAGATGGTGATGTGGGCATGGGCGCGGACGCGTACTGTGCGCGTCTGCGCCGGTGGCCAGCCAGGCCAGCGGCTCAATGGGGGCCCAGGGTTGGCGCAACTCTCTGGAAAATGGACCAGGAGTGCAGGTGGCCTAATCGACGCGCGCGCGGCATATATGCGGGCGTGTGCATTGTGAGTTCAGTATAATGGGCGCGTACGCTGGTGGACGAAATTGTGATCACATACTCTTGTATTGTATGAAATTTAATAATTGGCTCTATTTGAAGTCACAACTCCGTTCAACTAACCAGCAAGTGTACTGGGTCATCCAAGTAATACCTTACGTGAGTAAGGGTCAATCCCACAGAGATTGTTGGTATGAAGCAAGCTATGGTCACCTTGTAAATCTCAGTTAGGCAGATTAAATGGTTATGGGTTTCGAAAATTAATAATAAATAGAAAATAAAAAGGGATAGAAATACTTATGTAAATCAATAGTGGGAATTTCAGATAGGCGTGTGGAGATGCTAGATCCTTTCGAATCTCTACTTTCTTATTGCTTTCATCCAATCCTTCTTACTCCTTTCCATGGCAAGCTGTATGTAGGGCATCACCATCATCAATGGCTACTTTTAATCCTCTCGGGTAAATGGTCTTATGCGCTGTCACTGCACGGCTAATCGTCTGGAGGCATCACCCTTGTTGATAGCTACATCCCATCCTCTCAGTGAAAATGGTCCAAATGCTCTGTCACAGCACGGCTAATCATCTGTCGGTTCTCAATCAGGTTGGAGTAGAATCCCTTGATTCTTTTGCGTTTGTCATCACGCCCAACCTTCAGGAGTTTGAAGCTCGTCACAGTCATTCAATACCGGAATCCTACTCTGAATACCACAGACAAGGTTAGACTTTCCGGATTCCCGGGATCCTACTCGGAATACCACAGACAAGGTTAGACTTTCTGGATCCCCATGAATGCCGCCATCTATCTAGCTTATACCACGAAGATTCTATTGGGGAATCTAAGAGATATGCGCCCGGCCTAAGGTAGAACGGAAGTGGTTGTCAGTCACGCATTCATAGGTGAGAATGATGATGAGTGTCACGGATCATCACATTCATCAAAGTGCTGTGCAACGTATATCTTGGAATAAGAATAAAAGAGAATTGAATAGAAAGTAATAGTAATTGTATTGAAACTTGAGGTACAGCAGAGCTCCACACCCTTAATCTATGGTGTGCAGAAACTCCACCGTTGAAAATGCATAAGTGAAAGGTTCAGGCATGGCCGAATGGCTAGCCTCCTGAATGATCAAAATACCGAATGATCAAAGACTAAACAGTCAAAAGATTAAACTGTCAAAAGATGTCTAATACAATAGTAAATTATCCTATTTATACTAGACTAGCTACTAGGGTTTACATGAGTAAGTAATTGATGCATAAATCCACTTCCGGGGCCCACTTGGTGTATGCTTGGGCTGAGCTTGATCTATCCACGAGCTGAGGCTTCTCTTGGTGTTGAACTCCAAGTTATAACGTGTTTTGGGCGTTCAACTCCGGATCATGACGTGTTTCTGGCGTTTAACTCCAGACAGCGGCATGTACTTGGCATTCAACGCCAAGTTACGTCATCAATTTCCGAATAAAGTATGGACTATTATATATGCTGGAAAGCTCTGGAAAGCTCTGAAAGTTCTGTAACTCCAGAAAATCCATTTTGAGTGCAGGGAGGTCCGATTCTAACAGCATCAGCAGTCCTTTTGTCAGCCTTTTTCAGAGTTTTGCTCAAGTCCCTCAATTTCAGCCAGAAATTACCTGAAATCACAGAAAAATACACAAACTCATAGTAAAGTCTAGAAATGTGAATTTAACATAAAAACTAATGAAAAACATCCCTAAAAGTAGCTTGAACTTACTAAAAACTACCTAAAAACAATGCCAAAAAGCGTATAAATTATCCGCTCATCACAACACTAAACTTAAATTGTTGCTTGTCCCCAAGCAACTGAAAATCAATTAGGATAAAAAGAAGAGAATATACTATAAATTCCAGAATATCAATGAATATTAATTATAATTAGATGAGCGGGACTTGTAGCTTTTTGCTTCTGAACAGTTTTGGCATCTCACTTTTTCCTTTGAAGTTCATAATGATTGGCTTCTCTAGGAACTTAGAATTTTGGATAGTGTTATTGACTTTCCTAGTTAAGCATGTTTATTCTTGAATACAGCTACTTATGAGTCTTGGCCGTGGCCCTAAGCACTTTGTTTTTTCCAGTATTACCACCGGATACATAAATGCCACAAACACATAACTGGGTGAACCTTTTCAGATTGTGACTCAGCTTTGCTAAAGTCCCCAGTTAGAGGTGTCCAGAGCTCTTAAGCACACTCTTTTTGCTTTGGATCACGACTTTAACCACTCAGTCTCAAGCTTTTCACTTGGACCTTCATGACACATGCACATGGTTAGGGACAGCTTGATTTAGCCGCTTAGGCCTGGATTTTGTTTCCTTGGGCCCTCCTATCCATTGATGCTCAAAGCCTTGGATCCTTTTTACCCTTGCCTTTTGGTTTTAAGGGCTATTGGCTTTTTCTGCTTGCTTTTTCTTTTTCTTTCTATTTTTTTTTCGCCATATATTTTTTTTGCAAGCTTTCTTTTTCACTGCTTTTTCTTGCTTCAAGAATCAATTTCATGATTTTTCAGATCATCAATAACATTTCTCCTTGTTCATCATTCTTTCAAGAGCCAACAATTTTAACATTCATGAACAACAAGATCAAAAGACATATGCACTGTTCAAGCATTCATTCAGAAAATAAAAGTATTGTCACCACATCAATATAATTAAGTTAAATTCAAGGATGAATTCGAAATTCATGTACTTCTTGTTCTTTTGAATTAAAGCATATTTCATTTAAGAGAGGTGAAGGATTAATGGATTTTATTCAAAGCTTTAGGACATGGTTACTACATACTAATGATCATGAAGTAGAGACGCAAAATATAGATAAACATAACATAGAAACCGAAAAACAGAAAGAAATAAGAACAAGGAATGAATCCACCTTTAGTGGCGTCTTCTTCTTGAAGGACCAACAATGTCCTTAAGCTCTTCTATGTCCCTTCCTTGCCTTTGTTGCTCCTCCCTCATTGCTCTTTGATCTTCTCTTATTTCTTGGAGAATGATGGAGTGCTCATGATGTTCCACCCTTAATTGTTCCACATTGTGGCTCAAATCTTCTAAGGAAGTGTTGAGTTGTTCCCAATAGTTGTTGGGAGGAAAGTGCATCCCTTGAGGCATCTCAGGGATTTCTTGATGATGAGCTTCCTCATGCATCTCTTGAGAACCGTGAAGGGTCTCTCTTGCTTGCTCCATCCTCTTCTTGGTGATGGGCTTATCCTCTTCAATGGAGATGTCTCCTTCTATGATAACTCCAGCTGAGTAACATAGATGGCAAATAAGGTGAGGAAAAGCCAGCCTTGCCATGGTGGAGGGCTTTTCGGCTATTTTGTAGATTTCATTGGAGATGACCTCATGAACTTCTACTTCCTCTCCAATCATGATGCCATGAATCATGATGGCCCGATCCACAGTAACTTCAGATCGGTTGCTAGTGGGAATGATGGAGCGTTGAATGAACTCCAACCATCCTCTAGCCACAGGCTTGAGGTCCAGTCTTCTTAGTTGGACTGGCTTGCCTTTGGAGTCTCTCTTCCATTGAGCTTCTTCCACACATATGTTCGTAAGGACTTGGTCCAACCTTTGATTAAAGTTGACCCTTCTAGTGTAGGGGCGTTCATCTCCTTGCATTATGGGCAAGTGGAATGCCAATCTCACATTCTCCTAACTAAAATCTAAGTATTTCCCTTGAACCATTGTGAGATAATTCTTTGGACTCGGGTTCTTACTTTGATCATGGTTCCTAGTGATCCATGCATTGGCATAGAACTCTTGAACCATTAAGATTCCGACTTGTTGCATGGGGTTGGTTAGGACTTCCCAACCTCTTCTTCGGATTTCATGTCGGATCTCCGGATACTCATTTTTCTTGAGCTTGAAAGGGACCTCAGGGATCACCTTCTTCTTTGCCACAACATCATAGAAGTGGTCTTGATGGCTCTTGGAGATGAATCTTTCCATCTCCCATGACTCGGAGGTGGAAGCTTTTGTCTTCCCTCTTCCTTTTCTAGAGGATTCTCCGGCCTTAGGTGCCATTGATGGTAATGGAAAAATAAAAAGCTTATGCTTTTACCACACTAAACTTAAAATATTGCTCGCCCTCGAGCAGAGAAGAAGAGAGAAGAAGAAGAAGAAGAAAATGGAGGAGAGTGAGGGGAGATGGATTCGGCCAGGGTATAGTAGAGGGGGTAGTGTTGTGAAAATGAAGTAGAATGGAAGGGTATATATAGGGAGAGGGGAGAGGGTAGGTTCGGCCATTTAGGGTGGGATTGGGTGGGAAAATGTTTTGAATTTTGAAGGTAGGTGGGGTTTATGGGAAGAGTGGATGGATGTGTGTGGTGAATAAGTGATTAGGAAGAGAGATTGAGGTGATTGGTGAAGGGTTTTTGGGAAGTGTGACATGGGGAAGAGTAAAATAGGATTAGGAGGTAAGGTGGGAATATAGTAGGTGGGGATCCTGCCACAGATCCTGAGCTGATCCTGTGGGGTCCACAGATCCTGAGGTGTCAAGGAATTCCATCCCTGCACCAAATAGGCATGTAAAATGCCTTTGCACACCATTTTTGCGTTTAAACGCCGAGTGGTGCACGTTCTGGGCGTTCAACGCCCATGTAAAGCATGTTTCTGGCGTTCAGCGCCAGCTTTTCTTCTAGGCACATTCCTGGCGTTCAACGCCAGAATGTTGCTTGTTTCTGGCGTTCAGCGCCAGATTCATGCTCTGTTCTGGCGTTGAACGCCAACCAGATGCTCCTTACTGGCGTTGAACGCCAGCCTGTGCTTCCTCCAGGGTGTGATTTTTCTTCTGCTGTTTTTGATTCTGTTTTTAATTTTTATAATTTTTTCGTGACTCCACATGATCATGTACCTAATAAAACACAAAATAACAATAAAATAAAATAAAATAAAAATTAGATAAATAAAATTGGGTTGCCTCCCAATAAGCGCTTCTTTAATGTCAATAGCTTGACAGTGGCTCTCATGGAGCCACAAGGTGATTAGGTCAATGTTGTATAGTCCCAACACCAAACTTAAAGTTTGGATATGGGGTCTTAACACCAAACTTAGAGTTTGGTTGTGGCCTCCCAACACCAAACTTAGAGTTTGACTGTGGGGGCTCTTCTTGACTCTGAACTGAGAGAAGCTCTTCATGCTTACTCTCTTTTGTCACAGAGGGATGGCCATGTGCCTTAAACACAAGGTAGTCCCTATTCAATTGAAGGACTAATTCACCTCTGTTGACATCTATCACAGCTCCTGCTGTGGCTAGGAAAGGTCTTCCAAGGATGATGCATTCATCCTCTTCCTTCCTAGTGTCTAAGATTATGAAATCAGCAAGGATATAAAGGTCTTCAACCTTTACTAACACGTCCTCCACTATTCCATAAGCTTATCTCAATGACTTGTCTGCCAATTGTAATAAGAACAAGGCAGGTTGTACCTCAATGATCCCCAGCTTCTCCATTACAGAGAGTGGCATAAGATTTATCCATGACCCCAGATCACACAGAGCTTTTGCAAAGGTCATGGTGCCTATGGTACAAGGTATCAAAAACTTGCCAGGATCTTGTTTCTTTTAAGGTAAAATTTGCTGAATCCAAGTATCCAGTTCACTAATGAGCAAGGGAGGTTCACTTTCCCAAGTCTCATTACCAAACAACTTGGCATTCAGCTTCATGATAGCTCCTAAATATTGAGCAACTTGCTCTCCAGTCACATCTTCATCCTCTTCAGAGGAGGAGTAGTCTTCAGAGCTCATGAATGGCAGAAGAAGATTTAATGGAATCTCTATGGTCTCTATATGAGCCTCAGATTCCTTTGGATCCTTAATAGGAAACTCCTTCTTGCTTGAGGGACGTCCCAGGAGGTCTTCCTCACTAGGATTTTCGTCCTCCTCCTCCTTTGTGCATTCGGCCTATTGATTATATCAATGGCCTTGCACTCTCCTTTTGGATTCTATTGCTTAGGAGAATACTGGGAGGAGTTTCAATAACTTTCTTACTCAGCTGGCCCACTTGTGCCTCCAAATTTCTAATGGAGGATCTTGTTTCGCTCATAAAACTGAAAGTGGCCTTTGATAGATCAGAGACTAGATTGGCTAAATTAGAAGTGTTTTGTTCAGAATTCTCTATCTGTTGCTGAGAAGATGATGGGAAAGGCTTGCTATTGCTCAGCCTATTGCGTCCACCATTGTTAAAGCCTTGTTGAGGCTTTTGTTGATCCTTCAATGAGAAATTTGGATGATTTCTCCATGATGAGTTATAGGTGTTTCCATAAGGTTCACCCATGTAATTAACCTCTGCCATGACAGGGTTCTCAGGATCATAAGCTTCTTCAGAAGCTGCCTCCTTAGTACTGTTGGATGCATGTTGCCATCCATTCAGACTTTGAGAGATCATGTTGACTTGCTGAGTCAACACTTTGTTCTGAGCCAATATGGCATTCAGAGCATCAATTTCAAGAACTCCTTTCTTCTGAGGTATCCCATTATTCACGGAATTTCTCTCAGAAGTGTACATGCATTGGTTGTTTGCAACCATATCAATGAGTTCTTGAGCCTCTTCAGGCGTTTTCTTTAGGTGAATAGATCCACCTGCAGAATGGTCCAATGACATTTTCGAAAATTCAGATAGACCATAATAGAATATATCTAATATAGTCCATTCTGAAAACATGTCAGATGGACATCTTTTGTCAGCTGCTTGTATCTTTCCCAAGCTTCATGGAGGGATTCACCATCTTTTTGTTTGAAGGTTTGAACATCCACTCTCAGCTTGCTCAGCTTTTGAGGAGGAAAGAATTTATCCAAGAAGGCAGTGACCAGCTTATCCCAGGAGTCCAGGCTATCCTTGGGTTGTGAATCCAACCATATTCTAGCTCTGTCTCTTACAGCAAAAGGGAAAAGAATGAGTCTGTAGACTTCAGGATCACTCCATTCGTCTTTACAGTCTCATAGATCTGCAAGAACTCAGTTAAAAACTGATAAGGATCTTCAGATGGAAGTCCATAAAACTTGCAGTTTTGTTGCATTAATGCAACTAGCTGAGGTTTCAGCTCAAAGTTGTTGGCTCCAATGGCAGGAATGGAGATGCTTCTTCCATCAAATTTGGACGTTGGCTTTGTGAAGTCACCAAGCATTCTCCTTGCATTATTATTATTTTCGGCTGCCATCTCCTTCTCTTGTTCGAAAATTTTTGAAAGGTTGTTTCTGGATTGTTGTAATTTAGTTTCTCTTAGTTTCCTTTTCAGAGTCCTTTCAGGTTCAGGATCAATTTCAACAAGAGTGCCTTTTTCCCTGTTCCTACTCATATGAAAGAGAAGAAAACAAGAAAAGAAGAGGAATCCTCTATGTCACAGTATAGAGATTCCTTTATGTTAGTAGAAAAAGAAAGGGGAGAAGAATGCAGAAGAGTGGGTTCGGATACTTAGATGGAGAGGGGTGAAGAGAAGTGTTAGTTATTAAATAATTAAATAGAATAAGAAAAGAGAGGGGAAATTTCGAAAATAATTTTGAAAAAGGGATTAGTATTTTCGAAAATTAGAGATAAAATGTAATTAAAATTAAAACATGAAATAATTAGTTAATTAAAAAGAATTTTTGAAAAAGGGGTGAGATATTTTCGAAAATTAGAGAGGAAAGAGTAGTTAGGTGATTTTGAAAAAGATAAGAAACAAACAAAAAGTTAATTAGTTAGTTGAAAAAGATTTTAAAATTAAATTTTAAAAAGATAAGAAGATAAGAAGTTAGATAAGATATAAAAGATAAGATAAAAATTTTAAGAAAAAGATATTTTGAAAAAGATTTAATTTTTAAAATGACTTAGCTAACAAGAAACTACAAGATAAGATTCTAGAATTTAAAGATTGAACCTTTCTTAACAAGAAAGTAACAAACTTCAAATTTCTGAATCAATCACATTAATTGTTAACTAATTTTCGAAAATTTGATATAAAGATAAGAAAAAGATTTTGAAAATATTTTGAAAAAGAATTTTGAAATTTTTGAGAAATAGAAAAAAATGAAAAAGATATAATTTTTGAAAAAGATTTTTGAAAAGATAAGATTTTTAAAATTGAAATTTTGACTTGACTTGTAAGAAACAACTAATTTTTAAAAATTTTTGACCAAGTCAACCCAAAATTTCGAAAATTTGGAGGGAAATAAGGAAAATATATTTTTTTGATTTTTGAATTTTTAATGAGGAGAGAGAAAAACACAAACATGACCCAAAACATAAAAATTTTGAATCAAAACACAAAATGTATGCAAGAACACTATGAATGTCAACATGAACACCAAGAACACTTTGAAGATCATGATGAACATCAAGAACATAATTTTGAAAAATTTTTTTTTTATGCAAAGAAAACATGCAAGACACCAAACTTAGAAATTTTTCATGTTTAGACACTATGAATGCAAGAATGCACATGGAAAACAAGAAAAGACACAAAACAAGAAAATATCAAGATCAAACAAGAAGACTTACCAAGAACAACTTGAAGATCATGAAGAACACTATGAATGCATGAAATTTTCGAAAAATATTGCAAGAAAAATTTTTAAAGCATGCAATTGACACCAAACTTAAAAATTGACTCAAAACTCAAACAAGAAACACAAAATATTTTTTTATTTTTATGATTTTATGATTTTTTTGGATTTTTATTGATTTTTTTTTCGAAAATATTTTTGGAAAAACGAAAAAGAAAAGAAAAATTTTGAAAAAGATTTTTGAAAAGAAAATTACCTAATCTGAGTAACAAGATGAACCGTCAGTTGTCCAAACTCGAACAATCCCCGGCAACGGCGCCAAAAAGTTGGTGGACGAAATTGTGATCACATACTCTTTGTATTTGTATGAAATTTAATAATTGGCTCTATTTGAAGTCACAGCTCCATTCAACTAACCAGCAAGTGTACTGGGTCATCCAAGTAATACCTTACGTGAGTAAGGGTCGATCCCACAGAGATTGTTGGTATGAAGCAAGCTATGGTCACCTTGTAAATCTCAGTTAGGAAGATTAAATGGTTTTGGGTTTCGAAAATTAATAATAAATAGAAAATAAAAAGGGATAGAAATACTTTTTTTAATTCAATATTTCAAATTTCAGATAGGCGTGTGGAGATGCTAGAATCCTTTCGAATCTCTACTTTCTTATTGCTTTCATCCAATCCTTCTTACTCCTTTCCATGGCAAGCTGTATGTAGGACATCACCATCATCAATGGCTACTTTTAATCCTCTCGGGAAAATGGTCCTATGCGCTATCACTGCACGGCTAATCGTCTGGAGGCATCACCTTTGTTGATAGCTACATCCCATCCTCTCAGTGAAAATGGTCCAAATGCTCTGTCACAGCACGGCTAATCATCTGTCGGTTCTCAATCAGGTTGGAGTAGAATCCCTTGATTCTTTTGCGTTTGTCATCACGCCCAACCTTCAGGAGTTTGAAGCTCGTCACAGTCATTCAATACCGGAATCCTACTCTGAATACCACAGACAAGGTTAGACTTTCCGGATTCCCGGGATCCTACTCGGAATACCACAGACAAGGTTAGACTTTCTGGATCCCCATGAATGCCGCCATCTATCTAGCTTATACCACGAAGATTCTGTTGGGGAATCTAAGAGATATGCGCCCGGCCTAAGGTAGAACGGAAGTGGTTGTCAGTCACGCGCGTTCATAGGTGAGAATGATGATGAGTGTCATGGATCATCACATTCATCAAAGTGTTGTGTAACGTATATCTTGGAATAAGAATAAAAGAGAATTGAATAGAAAGTAATAGTAATTGTATTGAAACTTGAGGTACAGCAGAGCTCCACACCCTTAATCTATGGTGTGCAGAAACTCCACCGTTGAAAATGCATAAGTGAAAGGTTCAGGCATGGCCGAATGGCCAGCCCCCTGAATGATCAAAAGACCAAATGATCAAAGACTAAACAGTCAAAAGATTAAACTGTCAAAAGATGTCTAATACAATAGTAAATTATCCTATTTATACTAGACTAGCTACTAGGGTTTACATGAGTAAGTAATTGATGCATAAATCCACTTTCGGGGCCCACTTGGTGTATGCTTGGGCTGAGCTTGATCTATCCACGAGCTGAGGCTTCTCTTGGAGTTGAACTCCAAGTTATAACGTGTTTTGGGCGTTCAACTCCGGATCATGACGTGTTTCTGGCGTTTAACTCCAGACAGCGGCATGTACTTGGCGTTCAACGCCAAGTTATGTCGTCAATTTCCGAATAAAGTATAGACTATTATATATTGCTGGAAAGCTCTGGATGTCTACTTTCCAACGCCGTTAAGAGCGCGCCATTTGGAGTTTTGTAGTTTCAGAAAATCTATTTTGAGTGCAGGGAGGTCAGATTCCAACAGCATCAGCAGTCCTTTTGTCAGCCTTTTTCAGAGTTTTGCTCAAGTCCCTCAATTTCAGCCAGAAATTACCTGAAATCATAGAAAAACACACAAACTCATAGTAAAGTCCAGAAATGTGAATTTAACCTAAAAACTAATGAAAACATCCCTAAAAGTAGCTTGAACTTACTAAAAACTACCTAAAAATAATGCCAAAAAGCGTATAAATTATCCGCTCATCATACGCGCACATGGTGTTGGGCCTGGGGCTCCATGTTCGCATAGTGAAGGCCTAACTTTCGGGTTTGTTGGCTGGGGGTGGAATTTCTGCATCTACGCGTGCGCGCCATGTACGCGTGCGCGCAGATGGTCTAAAATGCTTAAAGTGCGCAGACGCGCCATATACGTGTACGCGTGAATGGTGCTCTGTTTTTCAAAATTTTCCTATATTTTTGCACCAATCCAAGCATTCCAAACTTGCAATCATCTACCAAAACACCTTAAAACCTTATTTAACACACTAGACTACCAAATAAACTCAACCAACTAATCTAAACATGAAATTAAACTAATTTTACTAATATTTACAAAAGAGAAAATGAAAATATTTTACCATGGTGGGGTGCCTCCTACCTAGAACTTTTGTTTATTGTCCTTAAGTTGGACTTATGGGGAGCTCCTCTCAAGGTGGATTGTGCTTGGAACTATCCTTGAACATCCACCAATGCTTGAATCTCCAATAAGCTCCATTCTTCAATTTTAATATCTCCAAGCTTTGATGGAGTTCTTCACAAACCATGAGCTCCCAAATTTGATTTTCCTTGTGCCATCCGGGATCCCACACTTTGTTTTGACACCCGTCCTTGAGTTGGTCATCATTATCCCATCCGGGTGGCATGGCATTGGAATTCTCAAAGAAGCTTCCAAACAACTTCCTAGACCCATGCACTTTGGCTCCATACCAACCATTTCTCTTGAATTTTGGACTCGCAACTATCATGAGCTTAAAATGACGTTTCCAACCACTACACAACTCTTTCCTACTCTTAACTCCTCAAAGAGCTCTAAGTTGACCATCATTTTCAATCAAACCATATTCAAGTGAGAAAGTAAAGCTTAGGGATAAGAGTTTTACCCACTTGAATATTGTGTAGGATGGTGACTTAGGAAGGGGTGGTCCCAATGATCTTGCAAGCTCCACTCCCTTATGCTCTTTCTTAACTATCTCCACCTCTTCACTAGCTTCTTCAATTTCAATCTTTTCCTTTTCATCACTTGGCTTGGTGTTGTCTTCAAGAACTTTGATTTCTTGCCCAATGGAAGGTGATTCAATTTTGGATAGGAATTCATTGATGAATAAATCCATTTCTTGATCAACCTCTTCATATTCTTCAATTTCGATATACACCATGCCAACTTTTTCTCCTTGATGGCTCTCTTTCGATTCACTCTCTTCTTCATTGTTCAACAAGGGTATGAGAGTAGATTCAATTATATGATCGAATCCATCTCTTGCTCAACCTCCTCATATTCTTCAATCTTGATATGCTCCGGAGGTTGTTGAGATTCACATGGCAGTTCCACATCTCCTAAATCTTGGGCCATTTCCTCCTTTGTTTCAATAACCGTAGGCTTCTCCAATTGCTTCACTACTACCGATTCTTCCCTTTTCACCGGATTTTCCGATATCTTCTTCATGCTTTGCTCTTCCTTTGGTTTTTCACATGAGGCTACAGAAACAACTTGAGTATTCAAACATTGGTGGGCTAGAGCGTGCACCACCTTGGTCAAATTGGTCACAAACTCAAGTGTATCCCTCTTCATGGCTTCTTGTCATTGAAGTAGCAAAGTGAGAGAATTGTCTATTGGGGCTTGGGGTGGATAGGAAGGTTCATTATTTTGGAGAAGGGGTTCATGGTAGGAGGGTGGTTCTTCTTGGTGATGGTATGGAGATGGTGTGTATTGAGGTAGTTCTTGGGAGTAATAGTGATAGAATTGTGGTGGTTCCATAGGTGGTTCATATGGCTCAAAAGGTTGTTGGTAGGATGGATATGAGTTAGGGTTATATGAAGGTGGTTGGTGAAAAGAGGCTTGTGAGTATGGTTGGGGGCCATGTTAAGGAGGGGGTTCATAGGCATATGGTGGTGGCTCTTGAAAGTCATAAGGATATTCACCATAGCCATTGGATTGGTATGCATCATAGAATGGCTCTACTTCATAGTGCATTGGTGGAGGTTGTTGCCATAAGGATTGATCATATGCTTGAGGTTCCTCCCACCTTTGATTATCCCATCCTTGATGCATCTCTTCGTTGTAATCTCCACTTCCTACAACATAGTTGTAATCACACTCATAGCCAAAATGAGAATTCATAATGGAAAGAGAAAACAAAAATCAAAAGCTAATAGAAAACAAGAGAAACAAAATTCTATAACTAGCAAATAAAGCAAAAACCAAGATATTCGCACTATTCACATATATACAATAACCAATAATACAACACCATTGCAATTCCCCGGCAACGGTGCCATTTTGATGATTGGATTTTTGACGGTTTAGAATTCACAAATGAATTCTCGTTGCAAGTATAGTTTCTAAACCAACAAAGAATCCTTTCATACAAAAGATTGTTTGTCACAAGTAACAAACCCCTAATTTTATAAACCGAAGTATTCAAACCTCGGGTCGTTCTCCTTAGAAATTACAATGAAGTGTCTTGTTATTGGTTATGAGTTATTTTTGGGGTTTTGATAAGAAACATGAAAGATAAATGGCAAGAAAGTAAACTAATGGCTAAAAAAGTCTTGGCAAGGGTTGGTGGTCAAGGTTCTATATCCTAATCACTAGCCACAATATGAGAATTGGCAAAGATTAATCTCATTAAATCATCCTCTAACTAGTAGTAAAGGAAAGTTAAATGAGATATATCAATCCAAGTCCATAGGTCCTAACTCTTCACTATTAGTGAGAACTAGAGTCAATGGCTCCCAATCATCAATCATTTGGACACTAGTAACTCAAGAGTTCCTAAGTTACCTTTCTAAGCCAAGAGCATAAAATTATACTCTAAAATCCAACCAAGCATTTCATCAAACACTTGGAAGGCATAAAAGGAAAGCATAGCAAATCAACAACAAGAACAAAATCTAACAACAATTATTGCAAAGAATTAACAACAAATCAAAAGGAACACAATTATTATGATTTACCTTGAATTGAATTGAAAGAAAATGGAAGGAACAAGAGTAGATCTACAACAAAGTATAAGAGCGACATAAAGGAAATTACAACAAAAGAATAGAAGAATGATGAATGTATCTATAAGGAATTGAGAAGATAGAAGTAGGAGAAGATGAATTAAAACATAGATCTAAAAACTAAACCTAATCCTAATCCTAATCCTAGAGAGAAGCTCTCACTTCTCTCTAAAACTAACTCTAAACTAATTCTAATGAGTGTGAATGATGGAATGGCTAGAATCCCCTTTACTCTTCAATCCTTGGCTTTAAATAGCATTTTTGGCACCAAAGTTGGTTGAGATTGGGCCCCACAACCCTTGAGAATCCGTTGGTCACGTTTTCATTAAAAATCATAAACCAACACCGACGCGTACGCGCACAGCCCGCGTACACGTCCATGGGGTGATTCGCAAGGTGCGCGCAAGCGGCAGGTGCGCGCACGCGTCCATGGGCGAGTTCAACTTCTTTGACTTTTCATGATTTCTCCACTTTGCATGCTTTCCTCTTCACTCCTTTGATCCAATCCCAGCCCTTTTCAATCTGAAATCACTAACAAACACATCAAGGCATCTAGTAGAATCAAAGGGAGATTGAAATCATCAAGTTAAAGGCCTAAAAAGCATGTTTTCACATCTAAGCACAAATTAGGAGACAATCACAAAATCATGCTAATTCATTGAATAAATGTGGGTAAAAGGTATTAAAATACTCTAAATTCAACACAAGATAAACCTTCAAAATGGGGTTTATCAACAGTAGGAAAGCAGAGATTCAAAAGGAACACAGCATCTCCATATACTTATCTGAAATTCCCACCATTGATTTACATAAGTATCTCCATCCATTATTATTTATTTATTTTATTATTTTATTATTAAAATCATTATATCAATTTGAATCCACCTAACTGAGATGTACAAGATGGCCAGAGCTTGCTTTATACCAACAATCTCCATGGGATCGACCCTTACTCACGTAAGGTATTACTTGGATGATCCAGTGCACTTGCTGGTTAGTTGTGCGAAGTTGTGAAGTTATGTTTGGACCATGGTATTGTGCACTAAGTTTTTGGAGCCATTGCCTGGGAGAGAACGAACAACAATTTTACATCTGAATAACAATCTCGCCTATTAAGTTTTTAATCCGGCAACAACACAATTTCGTCCATCACTTAGCATAAAAAATTTTCAAAATTAGTAGGGTTGCCCTAAAATTCTTGTTCTAGGAGAGAAGTCATTACTCTAACCAAGTGGATTTATTAAGAGATAATTAGTATGCAAAGGATGTCGAAAATAAAAAAACCTAATATGCAATCTATCCTAATTAACAAAAGTTATTCAAAATTTATTCAGGTGTTACCTATGAAGACCGGTCGGCCGACCGACCTCCCCACACTTAGAAGTTGGCACGGTCCTCCGTGCCTTGAGTGAGACGCAGTGGTTGATCAGCTTCCAAGTGTCCATCCTCTTCTTCAGTATCGTTCTCTTCATTATCGGTGCCGGTGGACGTGAAAATTTCCGGTTCTTACATAGGTGGCGCTAGGCAACTTAGAAGCTTCTTGACAAAAGTGTATCGGTGTTGGTTTTGTCGCTCATAACGATCGAGCTTCTTGTGGAGGTCCTCTATGCGTTGCATGGATGACTTTGGTGGCACGGTTGAGGTGGTGGGAATGCTCATGGGGACGGCTAAGGTTAGCTCTTCGGTGTCCGCCGGAGGGTAAAGATATCTCCCATTTGGAACAACATCCCCGTGTATCGGGATCATGGCCCTCCGATCCCTAGTTTCTCGTGGAACACCAGCTACGGCAACTAAGTCGGTCACTAGAGTGGAAAATGGTAAGTTTCCCTTAGCGTGGATGCGGCCCATAGCTTGGCGAATGAGACGGGGAATATGCATCGGTCTCTCTGTGAGGACACACCAAACCAATAAGGCTAACTCGGCAAAGATAAATGAGCCATAGGTGCTTGTGAGCACGTAGTGGGCTAGAATTTGGGCCCATGCCTGAGCCTCTCTAGTGAGAAAACGTGCAGTGATACCCTTGGGTCGGGGTCTCATCCTTCCTCGAATCCAGAATGATTCGGGTATAGCAATGACCTTGAGGATGGCATCCCAATCAAACTTATATTCGTACCGTGCCGACAAAATCTCTTGATATGCATCAATCCCTTCCGCTAACGGTCCGGTCTTAAGCACACATTAAATGGCCTCTTCTGTGACGGGGACTTGTCTTCGTCGCACAAATACCGATGCAAGGGAGGAGGAGTGGTAGTTAGTGTAAAATTCTACCACGCATGACAAGTTTGCTTCCCGCGGCTTCCTCAATAGAAACTCCCATTGCCGTCGCTTGATGCGGGGCACGATGAGCGGAATGACATTAGCCAGAGGGGCTAGAAGAGGCTCCGCAAGGTAGTTCCTTGGCTTGATTAAGGGGTAGCAAGTTCGCAATAGCAGTTGGGGAACTTGTTCGGATCCCTTGCCAGATTGTCCTTTTCCAAGACATCAATGTTAGCAACGCTCCTTGTCTTATTGGGGAGGGGCATGGCTCTAGGTGCTTGTTGTGCTTTGCTAGTGGACCGTGAGGGTGCCTTCTTGGGTGCTGTTTCGTTGTCTCTTTTGATCACCATCCTAGAAAAAAGGGAAAAGTGGCAAAATTATGCCAAAAGAAGCACTAAGAAATACTAATCATGCAAGTGATGAAGCATAAAAGAATAAGTGGCTTAGACACATGACAGCTGCAACATGTAACTAAGGCAATAATGAAGATCATGGTTATTCACTAGCATGTAATGTATGAGTGGTATATGCATGCAAACAAGAAGCATGAGAAGCACACACTTTTAACATCAATAACAAGAAGTGAAAATTAGGGGATGAGCATGTAGAAATGAAGCAAGAAATGTAGTAAGCTCAATGTACATATGAACAAGCAAGTGAATGAGAAAGAACACTAAAATAGAAAACACTAAGTCAAAATAACTCCAAAAAGTCATGTGGGTCTTTCATCAAACACTTGGTGTGCATCCATTTTTATGACAAAAATTGAGAGAAGGGTGACAATGTAACATCCCATACAGCATCATCAAGCATCATAACATACCACATATTGCAAGAGAACGCAAGTAAGTCAAACCAACTCATCAATGCAAGAGTAATTTCCACTTGTAACACCCATAAGAAAATGGAAAGAAAGGAGAAGAAAAATCCAACAAACAAAGAAGATAAGGATGAAACTAACTAAGAGGAAGAGTAAAGAAATGTAGCTAATGAAAAGAAAAAGGAAGAGAAGACTAAACAAGAGTAGAAATGAGAAGTACCTTGAGAGGAAGAAGATAAATGGGGTATGAAAGTGAGAGAAAAGGTAGTTGAGAGTAAGAGAGAGGAGAGGAGATAGAGAAGTGTGGGACCGTCGGAGGTGGTGGTTGTCGCCGGTGGTGGCAGAGAAGAGGTGGTTGGTTGAGATGGTAGAAGGGGGTAGAAGTGAAGAAGAAGGGTGGTGGTAAAAAGGAGGGAAAAGAAATTGAGGGAAAGAGGCGCGTCTAACGCAATAGGTTCACGGAACTGACGCGCGCACGCCATGCACGCGTGCACGTGCATAGGCAGAAATCAGTAGGGGCGCGATCGCACACAGTGCGCGGATGCGCAAAGTGGTGAAATGTAGGTGTGCGCGGGAGCGCCAGGTGCACTTACGCGTGCATCGGAGTTGTGCTCTCAGCACAAGTTGAGCACAACTTTGGTTCAACTCTCGAGAAAAAGTACCGGAAGATGAATTTTTACAATCGACGCAGACGCGCACGGTGCGCTGGCGCATCGATTTGCATTTAGCTTGAGGTGCGCGTGCGCGGCTTGTGCGCAGACGCACGAGTCGAATTAGGCTATTGGCATGGTATTAGCCCAATTTGGGCACAACTCTCGGGAAAATGGCTCAGGATTACAATTCGCATCATTAGCGCGGACGCGGCTAATGCGCATACACGCGCTTTTGCGCAAATAGCCATGGGCGCGGACGCGCCAGGTGCGTGCATGCGCCATGGTGGTTGTGCCCGGGGCCCAGAATTGGCCCAAAATTTGTACAACTCTCTAGAAAATGGCCCAGGATCTGCGAAACCGTATGGGCGCGTACGCGCGTAGTGCGCACCCGCACCCCCCTTTTTTTTAAAGAACAGGAAGAATGCCTAATTAACATGAACTTAATGGCCAAACAAGCCAAAGGGGTCAAAAACACCCAAAAATCAATGCAAACCTAGAGAAGGGATGTTCTCCTACTACAATATCAATTCATCCATTGAAAAATTAATCCAAACCTTCATGAACAAGTTATCTAAGGTAGTCACAATCAACTCTAATCAAGCAAAATTATAGCTAAGCAATCACAAAACAAAGAAGAGTTCAAGAACTATATACAAAAGGGTAAAAAGGATAGATCTCACCATGGTGGGGTGTCTCCCACCTAGCACTTTTGTTTAATGTCCTTAAGTTGGACTTCCACTAGCTCATTGATCTTTGCCAAGAGGTGCATCTTCCAAAAGGAATACATCAATCTCCTTGTTGCTTTTCATTTGCTCACCATGATACAACTTGAGACGGTGCCCATTGACCTTGAAGATATCCGAACATGAGGGATGGCGCAAATGGAAAACCCCGTAGGGTTCCGCTTTCATTACTTGATATGGGCCTTCCCATTTTGACCAAAGTTTTTCGGGTAACAATCTCAATCTAGAATTGTAAAGGAGGACTAGATCACCGGCTTTAAATTCTTTACCTCTTATGTTCCTATCATGCACGACTTTCATTTTCTCCTTGTAAAGTCTAGAATTCTCATAAGCTTCAAGCCTCAAACGTTCCAACTCCGCTAGTTGTAGCTTCCTCTCAACTCCAGCTCCATCCAAACTTGGATTACAATCCTTAATGGCCCAATAAGCCTTGTGCTCTATCTTCACCGATAAGTGGCAAGCTTTGCCATATACTAACCGAAAGGGACTCATGCCAATTGGCATTTTGTATGCCGTTCGGTAGGCCCATAATGCATCGGTGAGCTTAGCACTCCAATCTTTCCTATTGGGTTTCACAATCCTTTCCAAGATGCGTTTAATCTCCCTATTGGAGACCTCGACTTGGCCGTTTGTTTGTGGGTGGTAGGCTGTGGCTACTTTATGCATGATGCTATATTTCTTTATGAGCCATTCAATTCTCTTATTGCAAAAATGTGAACCTTGATCGCTCACGATTGCTCGTGGCGACCCAAGTCTACAAATGATATTATTTCTTACAAAAGAAAGGACCACATTAGCATCATCCGTCCGGGTGAGTATCGCTTCCACCCATTTGGACACATAATCAACGGCAAGTAAAATGTAGACAAAACCATTAGAGTTTAGAAATGACCCCACGAAGTCTATTCCCCACACATCAAAAATTTCACAAAATAGCATGGTTTGTTGGGGGATTTCATCCTTTTTGTAGATATTGCCAAATCTAATGCATTGAAAACAAGATTTACAAAAAATAGAAGAATCCTTGAAAAGAGTTGGCCACCAAAATCCACAATCTAGGATTTTCTTTGCCGTTCTTTGAGGTCCAAAATGGCCTCCTCCTTCGAAGGAGTGGAAAGCTTCCAAGATAGAATGGAATTTGGTTTGTGGGATGCACCTCCGAATTACTTGATTCGCTCCACATCTTCAAAGGTATGGGTCATCCCACACATAGTATTTGGATTCGCTTTTTAGCTTATCCCTTTGATGTTTGGAGAGATTAGGAGGGAAGGAGCGAGATACTAAGTAATTGGTGATTAGTGCATACCAAGGAATGGTTTCCGAGATTGCATGCAAGCCCTCAAAGGGAAAAGAATCATTAATAGGAGTGGTATCGCCTTTGGTGTGTTCAAGGCGATTTAAGTGGTCCGCCACTAGGTTTTGTGTACTACTCCTATCCTTAATTTTCAAGTCAAATTATTGCAACAATAAAACCCATCTAATCAATCTCGTTTTGGATTCCTTCTTAGCCAACAAATACTTTAACGCCGCATGATCCGAGTACACTACTACCTTTGAACCGAGAAGATATGCTCGGAACTTGTCCAAGGCAAAAACTATGGCCAAAAGTTCTTTTTCGGTGGTAGTGTAGTTGGATTGGGCTCCGTCTAGTGTTTTTGATGCATAGGCTATGACATATGGAATCTTACCCTCGCATTGTGCTAAGGCAGCTCCCACGGCAAAGTTTGAAGCATCACACATTATTTCGAATGGCTGACTCCAATCCGGCCCTCGCACGATGGGAGCTTGGGTCAATGCTACCTTGAGCTTGTCAAAAGCCTCCATGCATTCCTTGCTCAAATCAAACTCAATGTCCTTTTGCAACAATCTTGAGAGAGGCAATGCTACCTTACTAAAGTCCTTTATGAATCTTCGATAAAATCCTGCTTGTCCAAGGAAAAAATGGACTTCCCTATCGGAAGAGGGGTAAGGCAAGCTAGATATAACATTAATCTTTGCTGGATCTACAGAAATACTAACTTTGGAAACAATATGTCCTAAAAGAATCCATTGCCCAACCATGAAATGGCACTTCTCAAAATTCAAGACAAGGTCGGTTTCAGTACATCTTTCTAAAACTTTTTCAAGATTATCCAAGCAATGATCAAAAGAATCACCATACACCGTGAAGTCATCCATGAATACCTCCATGCATTGCTCTAGAAAATCCGCAAATATGCTCATCATGCACCTTTGGAAAGTTGCCGGTGCATTGCGTAAGCCGAATGGCATACGCTTGTAGGCATAAGTTCCAAAAGGGCAAGTAAATGTTATTTTTTCTTAGTCCTCTAGAGCAATATGTATTTGGAAGTACCCCGAATAGCCATCTAGAAAGCAATAATGGGATTTACCGGATAATCGATCGAGCATTCGATCGATAAATGGAAGTGGAAAATGATCTTTCCTAGTGGCCGCGTTCAACCTTCGGTAGTCTATGCATACTCGCCAAGAGTTTTGCACCTGTGTTGCTATGAGCTCCCCGCTTTCATTCTTGATTGTGGTTACCCTGGACTTTTTTGGCACAACTTGCACGGGACTCACCCATTCACTATCCGAAATGGGGTTGATGATGTCCGCCTCGAGTAACCGGGTTACCTCCTTCTTGACAACCTCTAATATGGTCGGATTCAATCGCCTTTGAGGTTGTCTCACAGCTCTAGCTTCTTCTTCTAAAAAGATCTGGTGCTCACACACTTGGGGACTTATCCCCACTAGATCTACCAAACTCCACCCTATTGCCCTTTTGTTCTTCCTCAAAACACATAGCAACTTTTTGAGGATTTAGTTCTCTTGCTATGATCACCGGGAACTTGTGGGCTTCATCAAGGTATGAGTACTTTAGGTGGGGCGGTTGTGGCTTCAATTCTAGCTTTTGCTCTTGGCTTGTCACTTGAACTTCTTCACTTGGACCTTCACTATTTTCTTCAACCACATGTTTCTCTTCTAGCTTTGCATAATGCACTTCGGCCACAATGTTGTCAATTAAATTACACCGGAATATGGAATGGTTCTCCGGTGGGTGCCTCATTGCTTCTTCTAAGCTAAAACTTACAACTCTCCCATCTATCTCAAATGGGTAGCTTCCCGAATGGGCATCCAACTTGAATCTAGAGGTCCTCAAGAACGGCCTCCGAAGTAGGATAGATGACGTCCTTTCGGATTCACTTGGTGGCATCTCAATGATGTGGAAATTAATTGGAAATATCAAACCCTTTATGTTGACCAACACATCTTCTGCAATACCCATCACGGTTATTATGCTCTTATCCACCAAGACAAACCTAGCCGCCGACCGCTTCAACGGTAGAAGCTTCAATAGATGATAAACGGAAAGAGGCATGATGCTAATGCATGCACCAAGGTCACACATACAGTCAATGAATTGGACTCCATCAATAACACAAGAGACTAAACAAGGGCCTGGATCAACACACTTTTCCGGAATAGCTCCAAGAAAAGCTAAGAAGCGTGTAGAACTTTACCCAAAAATGGTATTGATGTTCAAGAAAGTGGAGGTAACTATCCCCCTCTTTGATGCTATACATCAAGTGCCTAAATATGCGAAATTTCTTAAGGACTTGTGTATGAACAAAGATAGAATTCATGAGTTGGAAACCATTCCATTGGGGAGTTCTATTTCAGCTTTAATGGGAGCCATTTCAGAAATGGGATTGGTTGAGCCGCTTCCTCTAAGACTTGCTCCTTCCTAGGGACTTCACTCCTTGGTTGAGGGTCTTCATCTTCAATTACCACATGTGCTTCCTCCTCCCCTTCTATTTCTTCTATCTCAACTCCATCTTCCTCTTGAGCAACTATCGTTGAGCTAGGTGCCTTTGAGTCCCTTTCTTTCAATTGAGTTCCGGACCTCAAGGTTACGGTATTGATGCTACCCTTGGGGTTGGGTAGAGGTTGAGAAGGTATGGCACTCGAGGTTGAAGCTTGAGGAGTGGAGGTAGAAGGTGGCTCCATGCGAGCAATAAGAGCTTGGAGGGTGGAAGTAAGACCATTAAGACTTGAGTTGAGTGTATTTTGGAGTTCTTTTTGCCCTTGGAGTATGGATCGGAGTGTGTCATCTTGATTTGGAGAAGTGGAAGGGTATGTCTTTTGTGGTGCTTGGGGTTGGTTGGGTTGAGGTAGTTGTCTCTGAGGGGGTATGTAGGTTTGGTAGTTCCGTCCTTGGTTTGGTTGTTGGTTTGGAGGGTTTTATGAGTATCGGTTTTGTGAAGTGTTGTTGTTCCATCTTTGGTTGCCTCCATTGTCTCTACCTTCTTGTTGATAATTGTCCCGCCAACCTTGGTTGGAGCTATCCCTCCAATCTTGATTAGAGTTGTTACTCCCTTGGTTATAATTGCCTCCTTGTTGGGAGTACCCTTAGATGTAATTGCTCCCTTGTGAATGGTATCCTTGATTAGCATGTTCATAGTAGGGGAGATCATAAAAGTTGTGGGTAGCCGCTAGAGTGTTATCTTTTTGGAGAATTGGACACTCATCTGTGTAGTGGGAGTAGCATGAGCAAATGCCACACACTTTTTGGGGGACCAATTGTTGACATTGTTGGTTTTGAGGAGGTGGTGGATGTTGTTGGGATAGAGGTTGTTGTTGATTCACTTGGAGTTGCTTTAGGAGGCTTGTCATCTCACACAAGGTCTTGGTAAGGGTAGCGGTCTCACCACTAGAAGAAACTTCATTCACAGTCTTTAGGTGGTTGACTCTCCGTCTAGCATGTTGAGTGGATTTGGCCAAGTCGGTAATGAGTTGCCATGCCTCCTCCGCCGTCGTATACTTTGACAAAGAACCGTTGCTTGAACCATCCAATAGATTCTTATCTTGCTCCCCCATGCCTTGGCACACATAGCTAAGCAATACTTGAGTGTCAATCATGTGGTTGGGACATGAGTCAAGAAGTTTGCGAAATTGCTCCCAATATTCATATAGAGTTTTCTATCTCGTCTTGTACAATACATGAGATCTCTTTCCTTAGCTTGTCCGTCATTTCTACGGGCATGAATTTATCAAGGAATTCTCTCCTAAGCAAGTCCCAATCGGACACAACATCACTAGGTAAGGTATAAAACCACTCCTTGGCTCTTCTCTCAAGAGAGAAGGGAAAGGCAAACAACCATATAGCCACTTCATAGGATCCTTCCCGCCTAGTAGTTGAGCACACATCATGAAAGTCCTTGAGGTGTCTAATTGGATCTTGTGCGGAAAGTCCATGGAACTTTGGTAAAAGATTGATGAGAGCGGTGTTGAGTTCAAAGTTTGGATTCAAGTTGGGATGAAGTACATGGAGAGGTTGGAGAACAAAATCCGGTGCACTCGCTTCCTTGAGAGTAACTCTCCTTGGAGTAGCCATGTTGTCAAAACCTAGATCAAAAGAAGAACTATTAGTAGTATCAACGGAAGAGTAATTAGTGCCTTCGTTGGATGACGGTGATGTGGTTGGTGAATTGGTAAGAACCTTTTCACCTTCCTCAAAAGCTAACTGGTGGACGAAATTGTGATCCTTTATTCTTTAAGTTGCACTCCTTGTAAAATTATGGAATTTAAGATTGGCACGAGTGAACACAACTCCGTTCAACTAACCAGCAAGCGTACTGGGTCGTCCAAGTAATAAACCTTACGTGAGTAAGGGTCGATCCCACAGAGATTGTTGGTATGAAGCAAGCTATGGTCACCTTGTAAATCTCAGTTAGGCAGATTAAATTGGTTTATAGATTTTCGAATGTTAATAATAAAAAGAAAATAAAAGGGATAGAAATACTTATGTAAATTAATAGTGGGAATTTCAGATAAGTGTATGGAGATGCTGTGCTCCTCTTGAATCTCTACTTTCTCATTGCTTACATCCAATCCTTCTTACTCCTTTCCATGGCAAGCTGTATGTAGGGCATCACCGTTGTCAATGGCTACATCCCATCCTCTCAGTGAAAATGGTCCTATGCTCTGTCACGGCACGGCTAATCATCTGTCGGTTCTCAATCAGGTTGGAATAGAATCCCTTGATTCTTTTGCGTTTGTCATCACGCCCAGCCTTCAGGAGTTTGAAGCTCGTCACAGTCATTCAATCCTAGAATCCTACTCGGAATACCATAGATAAGGTTTAGACTTTCCGGATCCTCATGAATGCCGCCATCTATCTAACTTATACCACGAAGATTCTGTTGGGGAATCTAAGAGATATGCGCCCGGCCTAAAGTAGAACGGAAGTGGTTGTCAATCACGCACGTTCATAGGTGAGAATGATGATGAGTGTCACGGATCATCACATTCATCAAAGTTAAGTGTAACGTATATCTTGGAATAAGAATAAAAGAGAATTGAATAGAAAGTAATAGTGATTGTATTAAAACTTGAGGTACAGCAGAGCTCCACACCCTTAATCTATGGTGTGCAGAAACTCCACCGTTGAAAATACATAAGTAAAAGGTTCAGGCATGGCCGAATGGCCAGCCCCCATGGTCTAAGAACTATGCGTTCAAAGATGCTCTTTAGATCTAAAGTGATCAAAAAGATGTCAAATACATTAGTTAAATGTTCTATTTATAATAAACTAGCTCCTAGGGTTTACATGAGTAGGTAATTGATGCATAAATCCACTTCCGGGGCCCACTTGGTGTATGTTTGGGCTGAGCTTGATCAATTCACGAGCTGAGGCTTCTCTTGGAGTTGAACTCCGAGTTATGACGTGTTTTGGGCGTTCAACTCCGGATCATGACGTTTTTCTGGCGTTTAACTCCAGACAGCAGCATGTACTTGGCGTTCAACGCCAAGTTACGTCGTCAATTTCTGAATGAAGTATGGACTATTATATATTGCTGGAAAGCCCCGGATGTCTACTTTCCAACGCTGTTGAGAGCGCGCCATTTAGAGTTCTGTAGCTCCAGAAAATCCATTTCGAGTGCAGGGAGGTCAGATTCCAACAGCATCAGCAGTCCTTTTGTCAGCCTTTTTTCAGAGTTTTGCTCAAGTCCCTCAATTTCAGCCAGAAATTACCTGAAATCACAGAAAAACACACAAACTCATAGTAAAATCCAGAAATGTGAATTTAACATAAAAACTAATGAAAACATCCCTAAAAGTAGCTTAAACTTACTAAAAACTACCTAAAAACAATGCCAAAAAGCGTATAAATTATCCGCTCATCACAACACCAAACTTAAATTGTTGCTTGTCCCCAAGCAACTGAAAATCAAATAGGATAAAAAGAAGAGAATATACTATAAATTCCAGAATATCAATGAATATTAATTATAATTAGATGAGCGGGACTTGTAGCTTTTTGCTTCTGAACAGTTTTGGCATCTCACTTTTTCCTTTGAAGTTTAGAATTATTGGCTTCTCTAGGAACTTAGAATTTCGGATAGTGTTATTGACTTTCCTAGTTAAGCATGTTGATTCTTGAACACAGCTACTTATGAGTCTTGGCTGTGGCCCTAAGCACTTTGTTTTCCAGTATTATCATCGGATACATAAATGCCACAGACACATAACTGGGTGAACCTTTTCAGATTGTGACTCAGCTTTGCTAGAGTCCCCAGTTAGTGGTGTCCAGAGCTCTTAAGCACACTCTTTTGCCTTTGGATCACGACTTTAACCACTTGGTCTCAAGCTTTTCACTTGGACCTTCATGACACAAGCACATGGTTAGGGACATCTTGGTTTAGCCGCTTAGGCCTGGATTTTATTTCCTTGGGCCCTCCTATCCATTGATGCTCAAAGCCTTGGATCCTTTTTACCCTTGCCTTTTGGTTTTAAGGGCTATTGGCTTTTTCTATTGCTCCTTCTTTTTCTATATATTTTTTTTGCCATTTTTTTTTCTGCTTTTTCTTGCTTCAAGAATCAATTTCATGATTTTTCAGATCATCAATAACATTTCTCTTTGTTCATCATTCTTTCAAGAGCCAACAATTTTAACATTCATAAACAAAAAGATCAAAAGACATATGCAATGTTCAAGCATTCATTCAGAAAACAGAAAGTATTGTCACCACATCAATATAATTAAATTAAATTCAAGGATAAATTTGAAATTCATGTACTTCTTGTTCTTTTGAATTAAAACATTTTTCTTTTAAGAGAGGTGAAGGATTAATGGATTTTATTCATAGCTTTAAGGCATGGTTACATACTAATGATCATGAAATAAAGACACAAAAACATAGATAACACAATACTAAAAACCGAAAACAGAAAGAAATAAAGAACAAGGAATGAATCCACCTCTAGTGGCGTCTTCTTCTTGAAGGACCAATGATGTTCTTTAGCTCTTCTATATCCCTTCCTTGCCTTTGTTGCTCCTCCCTCATTGCTCTTTGATCTTCTCTTATTTCTTGGAGAATGATGGAGTGCTCATGATGTTCCACCCTTAATTGTTCCACATTGTGACTCAAACCTTCTAAAGAAGTGTTGAGTTGCTCCCAATAGTTGTTTGGAGGAAAGTGCATCCCTTGAGGCATCTCAGGAGTTTCTTGATGATGAACTTCCTCATGCACCTCTTGAAAACCGTGAGGAGCTTCTCTTGCTTGCTCCATCCTTTTCTTGGTGATGGGCTTGTCTTCTTCAATGGAGACATCTCCTTCTATGATAACTCCAGCTGAGTAACATAGATGGCAAATAAGGTGAGGAAAAGCTAGCCGTGCCATAGGTGAGGGCTTGTCGGCTATTTTGTAGATTTCATTGGAGATGACCTCATGAACTTCTACTTCCTCTCCAATCATGATGCCATGAATCATGATGGCCCGATCCACAGTAACTTCAGATCGGTTGCTAGTAGGAATGATGGAGCGTTGAATGAACTCCAACCATCCTCTAGCTATAGGCTTGAGGTCCAGTCTTCTTAGTTGGACTGGCTTGCCTTTGGAGTCTCTCTTCCATTGAGCTCCTTCCACACAAATGTCCATAAGGACTTGGTCCAACCTTTGATCAAAGTTGACCCTTCTAGTGTAGGGGCGTTCATCACCTTGCATCATGGGCAAGTGGAATGCCAACCTTACATTTTCCGGACTAAAATCCAAGTATTTCCCCCCGAATCATTGTGAGATAATTCTTTGGACTCGGGTTCATACCTTGATCATGGTTCCTAGTGATCCACGCATTGGCATAGAACTCTTGAACCATTAAGATTCCGACTTGTTGTATGGGGTTGGTTAAGACTTCCCAACCTCTTCTTCGGACTTCATGTCGGATCTCCGGATACTCATTTTTCTTGAGCTTGAAAGGGACCTCAGGAATCACTTTCTTCTTTGCCACAACATCATAGAAGTGGTCTTGATGGCTCTTGGAGATGAATCTTTCCATCTTCCATGACTCGGAGGTGGAAGCTTTTGCCTTCCCTTTTCCTTTTCTAGAGGATACTCCGGCCTTAGGTGCCATTGGTAATGGAAAAACAAAAAAAAGCTTATGCTTTTACCACACCAAACTTAAAATATTGCTCGCCCTCAAGCAATAAAAGAAAAAAGAGAAGAAGAAGAAGAAGAAAATATGGTAGAGAGGGAGAGAGGTAGGTTCGGTTTAGGTGAGGAAGGAGGGGTTGTGTTGTGTGAAAATGAAGTAGAATGGAAGGGTATTTATAGGGAAAGGGGGGAAGTATGTTCGGCCATTTGGGTGGGAATGGGAGGGAAATTGGTTTGAATTTTTGAAGGTAGGTAGGGTTTATGGGGAAGGGTGGATGGATGTGAGTGGTGAATGGGGTAATTGGGAAGAGGAATTGAGGTGATTGGTGAAAGGTGTTGGGAAGTGTGACATGGGAAAGAGTGAATTTGGATTAGGAGAGTGTGATTAGGATTAAAAGGTAAGGTGGAAATATGTTAGGTGGGGATCCTGTGGGGTCCACAGATCCTGAGGTGATCCTGTGGGGTCCACAGATCCTGAGGTGTCAAGGAATTCCATCCCTGCACCAAATAGGCATGTAAAATGCCTTCGTGCATCATTCTGGCGTTTAAACGCCCATTGGTGCACATTCTGGGCGTTCAACGCCCATGTAAAGCATGTTTCTGGCGTTGAACGCCAGTTTCATGCTTGTTACTGGCGTTCAGCGCCAGTTTTTCCTTTCTGGGCACATTCCTGGCGTTCAGCGCCATAATGTTGCTTGTTTCTGGCGTTCAGCGCCAGAATGGTGCTCTGTTCTGGCATTGAACGCCAGCCAGATGCATCTTACTGGCGTTGAACGCCAGTCTGTGCGTCCTCCAGGGTGAAAAATTTTTTTCTGCTGTTTTTGATTCTGTTTTTAATTTTTATGATTTTTTTTTCGTGACTCCTCATGATCATGTACCTAATAAAACACAAAATAACAATAAAATAGAATAAAATAAAATTAGATAAATAAAATTGGGTTGCCTCCCAACAAGTGCTTCTTTAATGTCAATAGCTTGACAGTGGCTCTCATGGAGCCACAAGGTGATCATGTCAATGTTGTATAGTTGTCCACACCAAACTTAGAGTTTGGATATGGGATCTTAACACCAAACTTAGAGTTTGGTTGTGGCCTCACAACACCAAACTTAGAGCTTGACTGTGTGGGCTCTTCTTGACTCTGAACTGAGAGAAGCTCTTCATGCTTACTCTCTTCTGTCACAGAGGAATGGCCATGTGCCTTAAACACAAGGTAGTCCCCATTCAATTGAAGGACTAATTCACCTCTGTTGACATCTATCACAGCTCCTGCTGTGGCTAGGAAAGATCTTCCAAGGATGATGCAATCATCCTCTTCCTTCCTAGTGTCTAAGATTATGAAATCAGCAGGGATGTATAGGCCTTCAACCTTTACTAGCACGTCCTCTACTAATCCATAAGCTTGTCTCAATGACTTGTCTACCAGTTGTAATGAGAACAAGGCAGGTTGTACCTCAATGACCCCCAGCTTCTCCATTACAGAGAGTGGCATAAGATTTATCCCTGACCCCAGATCACACAGAGCTTTTGCAAAGGTCATGGTGCCTATGGTACAAGGTATTAAGAACTTGCCAGGATCTTGTTTCTTTTGAGGTAGAATTTTCTGAATCCAAGTATCCAGTTCATTAATGAGCAAGGGAGGTTCACTTTCCAAGGTCTCATTACCAAACAACTTGGCATTCAGCTTCATGATAGCTCCTAAATATTGAGCAACTTGCTCTCCAGTTACATCTTCATCCTCTTCTGAGGAAGAATAGTCTTCAGAGCTCATGAATGGCAGAAGGAGATTTAATGGAATCTCTATGGTCTCTATATGAGCCTCAGATTCCTTTGGATCCTTAATAGGAAACTCCTTCTTGCTTGAGGGACGTCCCAGGAGGTCTTCTTCACTAGGATTTTCGTCCTCCTCCTCCTTTGTGCATTCGGCCATATTGACTATGTCAATGGCTTTGCACTCTCCTTTTGGATTCTCTTCTGTATTGCTTGGGAGAGTACTGGGAGGAGTTTCAATGACTTTCTTACTCAGCTGGCCCACTTGTGCCTCCAGATTTCTAATGGAGGATCTTGTTTCACTCATGAAACTGAAAGTGGCTTTTGACAGATCAGAGACTACATTGGCTAAATTAGAGGTGTTTTGTTCAGAATTCTCTGTCTGTTGCTGAGAAGATGATGGATATGGCTTGCTATTGCCCAGCCTGTTGCGTCCACCATTGTTAAAACCTTGTTGAGGTTTTTGTTGATCCTTCCATGAGAAATTTGGATGATTTCTCCATGATGAGTTATAGGTATTTCCATAAGGTTCACCCATGTAATTAACCTCTGCCATGGCAGGGTTCTCAGGATCATAAGCTTCTTCAGAAGCTGCCTCTCTAGTACTGTTGGATGCATGTTGCAATCCATTCAGATTTTGAGAGATCATGTTGACCTGTTGAGTCAACACTTTGTTCTGAGCCAATATGGCATTCAGAGTATCAATTTCAAGAACTCCTTTCTTCTGAGGTATCCCATTGTTCACGGAATTCCTCTCAGAAGTGTACATGAACTGGTTATTTGCAACCATGTCAATGAGCTCTTGAGCCTCTTCAGGCGTTTTCTTCAGGTGAATAGATCCACCTGCAGAATGGTCCAATGACATTTTCGAAAATTCAGAGAGACCATAATAGAATATATCTAATATGGTCCATTCTGAAAACATGTCAGATGAACATCTTTTGGTCAGCTGCTTGTATCTTTCCCAAGCTTCATAGAGGGATTCACCATCTTTTTGTTTGAAGGTTTGAACATCCACTCTCAGCTTGCTCAGCTTTTGAGGAGGAAAGAATTTATCCAAGAAAGCAGTGACCAGCTTATCCCAGGAGTCCAGGCTATCCTTGGGTTGTGAATCCAACCATATTCTAGCTCTGTCTCTTACAGCAAAAGGGAAAAGCATGAGTCTGTAGACTTCAGGATCAACTCCATTTGTCTTTACAGTCTCACAGATCTGCAAGAACTCAGTTAAAAACTGATAGGGATCTTCATATGGAAGTCCATAAAACTTGCAGTTTTGTTGCATTAAGGCAACTAGTTGAGGCTTAAGCTCAAAGTTGTTGGCTCCAATGGCAGGAATGGAGATGCTTCTTCCATCAAACTTGGACGTTGGCTTTGTGAAGTCACCAAGTATTCTCCTTGCATTATTATTATTTTCGGCTGCCATCTCCTTCTCTTGTTCGAAAATTTCTAAAAGGTTGCTTCTGGATTGTTGTAATTTAGCTTCTCTTAATTTTCTCTTCAGAGTCCTTTCAGGTTCTGGATCAATTTCAAGAAGAGTGCCTTTATCCTTGTTCCTGCTCATATGAAAGAGAAGAAAACAAGAAAAGAAGAGGAATCCTCTATGTCACAGTATAGAGATTCCTTTATGTTAGTAGAAAAAGAAGGGGTAGAAGAATGAAGAATGGATTCGGATTTATGGATGAAGAGAGGTGAAGAGAAGTGTTAGTAATTAAATAATTAAATAGAAGAAGAAAAGAGGAGGGAGATTTCGGAAATAATTTTAAAAAGGGGTTAGTGATTTTCGAAAATTAGAGATAAAATATAATTAAAATTAAAACATGAAACAATTAATTAATTAAAAAGAATTTTTGAAAAGAGAGAGATATTTTTCAAAAATAGAAGAGGGAGAAGTAGTTAGGTGGTTTTGAAAAAGATAAGAAACAAACAAAAAGTTAGTTAGTTGATTGAAAAAGATTTGAAAATCAAATTTAAAAAAAAAGATAAGAAGATAAGAAGTTAGATAAGATATTTTGAAATCAAATTTTGAAAAAGATAAAATTTTGAAAAGGATAAGATAAAAGAAAAAAAAGATTTAATTCAAAAATTTTGAAATTATTTACTTCACTAACAAGAAACTACAAGATAAGATTCTAGAACTTAAAGATTGAACCTTTCTTAACAAGAAAGTAACAAACTTCAAATTTTTGAACCAATCACATTAATTATTAGTGAATTTTCGAAAATATGATGTAAAGATAAGGAAAAGATTTTGAAAATAATTTGAAAATGTTTTTGAAATTTTCGAAAAATAGAAAAAATGAAAAAGATATGATTTTTGAAAAAGATTTTGAAAAGATAAGATTTTTAAAATTGAAATTTTGACTTGACTTGTAAGAAACAACTAATTTTGAAAATTTTTGACCAAGTCAATCCCAAAATTTCGAAATTTTGGAGGGAAATAAGGAAAAGATATTTTTTTTTGATTTTTTGAATTTTTAATTATGAGAGAGAAAAATAACAAAAATACTCAATGCATGAAATTTTTTAGATCAAAACCATGAATGCATGCAAGAATGCTATGAATGTCAAGATGAACACCAAGAACACTTTGAAGATCATGATGAACATCAAGAACATAATTTTGAAAAATCTTTGATGCAAAGAAAACATGCAAGACACCAAACTTAGAAATTTTTAATGCTTGGAAAATATGAATGCAAAGATGCACATGAAAAACAAGAAAAGACACAAAACAAGAAAACATCAAGATCAAACAAGAAGGCTTACCAAGAACAACTTGAAGATCATGAAGAACACTATGAATGCATGGGATTTTCGAAAAATGCAAGAAAAATTTTTTAAAAGCATGCAATTGACACCAAACTTAAAATTTGACTCAAGACTTAAACAAGAAACACAAAATATTTTTAGTTTTTATGTTTTTATGATTTTTTTGTATTTTTATTAAATTTTTTCGAAAATAAAATTTATAAAAACGAAAAATAAAAGAAAAATTTTTTGAAAAAGATTTTGAAAAGAAAATTACCTAATCTGAGCAACAAGATGAACCGTCAGTTGTCCATACTCGAACAATCCCCGGCAACGGCGCCAAAAACTTGGTGGACGAAATTGTGATCCTTTATTCTTTAAGTTGCACTCCTTGTAAAATTATGGAATTTAAGATTGGCACGAGTGAACACAACTCCGTTCAACTAACCAGCAAGTGTACTGGGTCGTCCAAGTAATAAACCTTACGTGAGTAAGGGTCGATCCCACAGAGATTGTTGGTATGAAGCAAGCTATGGTCACCTTGTAAATCTCAGTTAGGCAAATTAAATTGGTTTATAGATTTTCGAATGTTAATAATAAAAAGAAAATAAAAGGGATAGAAATACTTATGTAAATTAATAGTGGGAATTTCAGATAAGTGTATGGAGATGCTGTGCTCCTCTTGAATCTCTACTTTCTCATTGCTTACATCCAATCCTTCTTACTCCTTTCCATGGCAAGCTGTATGTAGGGCATCACCGTTGTCAATGGCTACATCCCATCCTCTCAGTGAAAATGGTCCTATGCTCTGTCACGGCACGGCTAATCATCTGTCGGTTCTCAATCAGGTTGGAATAGAATCCCTTGATTCTTTTGCGTTTGTCATCACGCCCAGCCTTCAGGAGTTTGAAGCTCGTCACAGTCATTCAATCCCAGAATCCTACTCGGAATACCATAGACAAGGTTTAGACTTTCCGGATCCTCATGAATGCCGCCATCTATCTAACTTATACCACAAAGATTCTGTTGGGGAATCTAAGAGATATGCGCCCGGCCTAAAGTAGAACGGAAGTGGTTGTCAATCACGCACGTTCATAGGTGAGAATGATGATGAGTGTCACGGATCATCACATTCATCAAAGTTAAGTGTAACGTATATCTTGGAATAAGAATAAAAGAGAATTGAATAGAAAGTAATAGTGATTGTATTAAAACTTGAGGTACAGCAGAGCTCCACACCCTTAATCTATGGTGTGCAGAAACTCCACCGTTGAAAATACATAAGTAAAAGGTTCAGGCATGGCCGAATGGCCAGCCCCCATGGTCTAAGAACTATGCGTTCAAAGATGCTCTTTAGATCTAAAGTGATCAAAAAGATGTCAAATACATTAGTTAAATGTTCTATTTATAATAAACTAGCTCCTAGGGTTTACATGAGTAGGTAATTGATGCATAAATCCACTTCCGGGGCCCACTTGGTGTATGTTTGGGCTGAGCTTGATCAATCCACGAGCTGAGGCTTCTCTTGGAGTTGAACTCCGAGTTATGACGTGTTTTGGGCGTTCAACTCCGGATCATGACGTTTTTCTGGCGTTTAACTCCAGACAGCAGCATGTACTTGGCGTTCAACGCCAAGTTACATCGTCAATTTCTGAATGAAGTATGGACTATTATATATTGCTGGAAAGCCCTGGATGTCTATGAGAGCGCGCCATTTGGAGTTCTGTAGCTCCAGAAAATCCATTTCGAGTGCAGGGAGGTCAGATTCCAACAGCATCAGCAGTCCTTTTGTCAGCCTTTTTTTAGAGTTTTGCTCAAGTCCCTCAATTTCAGCCAGAAATTACCTGAAATCACAGAAAAACACACAAACTCATAGTAAAATCCAGAAATGTGAATTTAACATAAAAACTAATGAAAACATCCCTAAAAGTAGCTTAAACTTACTAAAAACTACCTAAAAACAATGCCAAAAAGCGTATAAGTTATCCGCTCATCACTAACCGCCTCCGAGCTTGCCTAATATGAAGCAAAGTTCTTTCAATTTCCAAATCAAATGGTGCTAAGCTCGGATTTGGTAGTGAACGCGTCATATAATGAAGGAGATAAGAAGCTCATGACATCAATTGGTATCTAAGCAAAGACTAATCCTAACTATCAATCAAATAAACAAACAATCAAGAGAGAAATGCAAGTATCCACATATTGACATATTCACATTAACCAATAGAATGGCACACATCAAATGGCACACATGAACCGAAATATTCTTATGCCGGTTAGAAATTAGCAATGAATCCAATCGTGAGTATAGTATAACCAACACACAAATATCGCATCAAACAATTCTAAAATCTAAGACTGAGAGTGTTGATCCTGGGTCGTTTTCCCTAGGAATTGCTTTAGAATGCACATCATTGATTAGGAAATCTTTTGTGGTTTTGAGAGTTGGTGCTAGAATTCAAACTATCAAAGGTAAACAACAATTAATTGAAATAAATGTCTTGGCTAGGGGTAAGTATTGGAAGTTCCATCATTATAGTTTCCTTCAATTATGATAAGAATTGATTGTTGCTTCACTTAGTTAACCCCCTAACAATGGAGAAAAGTCAAGTGAGAGTAACTAACTTGAGTCACAAGTCCTAGTCTCACCCTAGGGAAGTCTAGCTTTAGTGCACTCCAAGTCAATTAGCAATCCTCAATTCCTAGTCAACAATTGATATCCACTACTCAAGTGTCTCCAATAACTCAACCCCTAAGCCAAGTAAGAGAAATCTACTCCATAGCTAGGGTTGTCATTATCACAAACAATTGGTAGGCAATCATAGAAAACATGATGTAATTGAGAGAAGAAAATTAAATTAAAGCTATCTAATCCAAGCAATCATCAACAATCAAACAATTGAATAAAATTTCACAATTCATTAATCCAAATTCAAAGTAACAAAGTCAACCAAATCTAGATCTAAGAGATTGAATCAAAAGAGCATCAATTAAGAGTAGAAGAAGAGTGGATCTACAACTTGTATCAAAGCAAAAGTGAATTAGCAATGGATCTCACCAAGAAATCAAAGGAGAATTGCAATAGAGGAAGTGAAATCCTAGAGAGAAGTTAGAGTTTCTCTCTCTAAAAACAAAATGTAACTAACTCCCTAAAATATCTAGAATTATGACTAATTGTCCCCACACTCCTAATCCTTGGTCTTCTTAAGCTTTTCCCTCCAAAATTATGCTCCAAAACAGGGCCTGGGACCCGCTGAAATCGCTGGTCACATTTTCCTTTTAAAAAATCACGTGCGCATAGCGGCGCGTACGTGCACAGCACGCGTACGCGCACCTGGGGTCTTCTGCGATCTGCGCATAGGCGCATAGTGTGCGCGCGCGTCCAATGACTTGTGGTCCAACTATATAAGCGCGCTGGCTCCTTGCTCGGCTCCACTGCGCTGGCTTTGGGGGTACGCATCCACGCATATAAGCAAGGTGCGTGTGCGCGCACAAGCCCAAGTTCCAAAACTTTTTTATTCTATGCTCCTTCCATTCATGCATGCTTCCTTCACTCCTCTCAGCCATTTTTGCCCTATAACTTCTGAAACCACTTAACAAACGGATCAAGGCATCGAATGGTAATAGAGGGGGATTACAATATATCAATTTTGATTCAAAAGAAGCATATTTTCATCTTTGAAGCAAAGTTGGGAAAGGAACACAAAATCATGCAGTTTTATATGAATAAGTGTGGAAGATCATTGACAAAACCCTTAGATTCTATACATGATAAACCCTAAAAACAGGGTTTATCAACAAGATAGAAGGTCCTGCGGTTTAACTCTAGGCTCAGATTGTTCCCTGGGAAATTGAAATCCCGGTGGAGGGAACCATATGTGATTACAAGTGTGTCACCATATGGTTATGTAGAGCTTCAAAATATTGATTCTGACAAAAAGTTCATTGTTAATGGACAGAGAATCAAGCATTATCTTGAAGGCAATATTGAGCAAGAATGCTCAGAATTGAGACTAAATTAAAAAGCTCAGTAAAGTCCAGCTAAAGAGATTAAAGAAGCACTTACTGGGAGGCAACCTAGCCATTATCGAAAATTAGATGTTTATAACAATTATATAAGTCCATTTAATTTTGTTGCTCATGCTTATTAATGCTTTTCAGTGAATAGGTCAGGAAAATGAAAGTTTAGAACATAAAGCAGAAAAATCACAGTGAAAAAGGGCTCACTGGCGTTAAAACGCCAGTAAAGAGGCAATTTGGGCGTTAAACACCAGAATGGCTACCATTCTGGGCATTAAACGCCAGTAAAGGCAGCATTCTGGGCGTTAAACGCTAGAATGGGCAGCATTCTGGGCGTTTAACTCTAGAATTGGCAGCATTCTGAGCGTTCATAAAAACATCAAGTAAAGAAGGATTCCTGGCGTTTAACGCCAGCCAGGGTACCTGGCTGGGCGTTAAACACCCAAAGAGGTAGCCAAGTGGGTGTTAAACGCTAGAAATGGTAGCATTCTAGGCATTTAACGCCAGGATGACACAAGGGAGGTAATTTTGTTTCCAATTCAATTTTTTTTCAATTTTTCATGTTTTAATTCATAATCTTTTGCATCAAACATATTTTAAACATTCATCTTTCAATTTCTGATGCCAGGGCATCTTGGCCAGTTTCACTGACCTTTTCTCTTCTGTTTTAGGGTAGTTTCATGCATTTTCTTAGTAAATAAGCAAGTTTTGGGTGAATGAACACTTACATCTTGATTCAAGCAAACATTGTGAATTTTGAATGATTTCATGAGAATTGTGCATGAATTGAATAATAAAATGGATAGTGCATGATCTCATGACTTGAACAAAGCTTTGATGCACTTTGATTGCTTGATTTCAGGACAAAGGAAGCAAGGAAGAACCACGTTAGTAGCCACGCTAATCTAATTAACGTGACCACTAACGTGGAATGGGAAGAAGCTTGTAGCGTTAATGAGAAAAGTGATCGCCAATAACGCCTTCGAAGCCATCATAGCCCACGTTAATTGTCACGTTAACTACATTAACGTGGTAGTTAACGTGGAGGAAAAGGGAGTTCCAGCGTTAGTGGTAAAGGTGAATGCCACTAACGCTCCAAATTGGCACAATTGGCCACGTTAAAAGTCACGTTAACTTAGTTAAGGTGAACTCTAATGTGGAGGAAGAAGAAAGTGCCAACGTTAGTGACACTCACCTTTGTCACTAACATTGGACTAAGCCAACATTGCCCACGTTAGTGGTCACGTTAAGACCACTAACGTGAAGAGTAACGTGGAGCCAAGCATGATAGGCCAATGTTAGTGACACTCACCTTTGTCACTAACGTTGGAGATGGCTATCACCACCACGTTAGTAGTCACGTTAAACCAATTAACGTGAACTCTAACGTGGGAATGAGGGGCGTTTGGAGCGTTAGTGACAAAGGTAAATGTCACTAACGCTCTCGAAGCTTAGGCATGCCCACGTTAAGAGCCACGTTAGTAACGTTAGTTATACTAACGTGGATTCTAACATGCGGAAAAGAGGCAAAGAGCAACGTTATTGGTAAAGGTGAATGCCAATAACGTTTGTGAAGGACCAAGGGGCAACGTTAGCGGTCACGTTAGTGCCACTAACGTTGAAGTTAACGTGGATCATTTAGGGTTTGGAACGTTAGTGAAAAAGGTGATCGTTGGTGCACGAAATTGTATGTTAATATTAATATTACTAAAAGAGCTTAGTTACAATTTCGTACCACTAGCCAGCAAGTGCACTGGGTCGTCCAAGTAATACCTTACGTGAGTAAGGGTCGAATCCCACGGAGATTGTTGATTTGAAGTAATCTACGGTTATTTTGTAATTCTTAGTTAGGATATCAAATATGGTTATCAGTTGGCTTGCAAATAAATAATTGTTACTCTTTGATGGAGAATATGTTGGAGTTTTGGAGATGCTTTGTCTTCTGAACCACTGCTTTATTTCAGCTTTTCTCTTTCTACACGCAAGGCTCCTTCCATGGAAAGCTGTATGTAGGGTGTCACCGTTGTCAATGGCTACTTCCCATCCTCTCAGTGAAAATATTCCAGATGCTCTGTCACAGCACGGCTAATCAGCTGTTGGTTCTCGATCATGTCAGAATAGAATCCATTGATTCTTTTGCGTTTGTCATCATGCCTAACAATCGCGAGTTTGAAGCTCGTCACAGTCATCCAATCCCAAAATCCTACTCAGAATACCACAGACAAGGTTTAGACTTTCCGAATTCTTATGAATGCTGCCATCAATTCTAGCTTATACCACGAAGTTTCTGATTAGAGAATCTAAGAGATACTCATTCAATTGGATGTAGAACGGAGGTGGTTGTCAGGCACACGTTCATGGATTGAGGAAGGTGATGAGTGTCACGGATCATCACCTTCTTCATGGTTAAGCGCGAATGAACATCTTAGATAAGAACACGCGAGCTTGAATGGAAAACAGAAAGAAATGCATTAATTCATTGAGACGCTGCAGAGCTCCTCACCCCCAACAATGGGGTTTAGAGACTCATGCTGCTGAAAAACACAAAGTTCAGATCTAAAAATGTCATAAGGTACAAAGTAAATCTCTAAAAGTTGTTTAAATACCAAACTAGTACCCTAGGTTTACAGAAAATGAGTAAACTAAGATAGATGGTGCAGAAATCCACTTCTGGGGCCCACTTGGTGTGTGCTGGGGCTGAGACTTAAGCTTCTCACATGCATAGGCTGTTTCTGGCGTTGAACTCCAGTTTGTAACCTGTTTCTGGCGCTGGACGCCAGACAGCAGCATTGAACTGGCGTTGAACGCCAGTTTACGTCATTTATCTTCACGCAAAGTATGGACTATTATATATTTCTGGAAAGCCCTGGATGTCTACTTTCCAACCCAATTGAGAGCGCACCAATTAGACTCCTCTAGCTCCAGAAAATCCATTCCGAGTGCAGAGAGGTCAGAATACAACAGCATCAGCAGTCTTTTTTTCAGCCTGAATCAAATTTTTGCTCAGCTCCTTCAATTTCAGCCAGAAAATACCTGAAATTACAAAAAAACACACAAACTCATAGTAAAGTCTAGAAATGTGATTTTTGCCTAAAAACTACTAAAATTCTATTAAAAACTAACTAAAACATAATAGAATCTACATGAAATTACCCCCAAAAAGCGTATAAATTATCCGCTCATCATAACACCAAACTTAAACTGTTGCTTGTCCTCAAGCAACTAGATAAATAAAATAGGATAAAAAGAAATAAAGAAATAATAATATCTCAGAGTTTCAAGTGAAGTTCAAATTCTAATTAGATGAGCGGGACTAGTAGCTTTTTACTTCTGAACAATTTTGGCATCTCACTTTATCCTTTGAAATTCAGAATGGTTGGCATCCATAGGAACTCAGAATTCAGATAGTATTATTGATTTTTCTAGTTTAGTATGTTGATTCTTGAACACAGTTATTTTATGAGTCTTGGCCGTGGCCCTAAGCACTTTGTTTTTCAGTATTACCACCGGATACATAAATGCCACAGACACATAACTGGGTGAACCTTTTCAGATTGTGACTTAGCTTTGCTAAAGTCCCTAATTAGAGGTGTCCAGAGTTCTTAAGCACACTCTTTTTGCTTTGGATCACAACTTTAACCACTCATTCTCAAGCTTTTTACTTGGACCTGCATGCCACAAGCACATGGTTAGGGACAGCTTGATTTAGCCGCTTAGGCCTGGATTTAATTCCTTGGGCCCTCCTATCCATTGATGCTCAAAGCCTTGGATCCTTTTTACCCTTGCTTTTTGGTTTTAAGGGTTATTGGCTTTTTTTTTTGCTGCTTTTTCTTGCTTCAAGAATTAATTCATGCTTTTTCAGATCATCAATAATATTTCTCTTGTTCATAATTCTTTCAGGAGCCAACAGTTTTAACATTCATAAAATTCACTATCAAAATTATGCACTGTTCAAGCATTCATTCAGAAAACAAAAAGTATTTCCACCACATATAACTAATTATAATTTTTTCTTATTAATAGCTCGAAAATATAAATTACTTCTTCATTCTAAAAATCTACTATTTTATTCATGTTTGATGATGATGAGAAAAATAAATTATAACTTAATTGAAAATAAAATCATAAATAGATATACTAGTTACTACTACTCCTATATAACTTCTAAGGTAAACTCCTATAACAATAACTATCACAGAGTTAATCTAAAGGTTAGGACTCAACAACCTGGATCTTGGAAGGTGGATGCTCCTTTAATCTGTGGGGTACTTGGTCCTTCAAGATAGAGCTTCTGACGCTTTAACTCCCTCAAGTCACGCCCTTGCTCCTCTTGTTCTCTAAGCAGTTTGCAGAGCATGCTATTTTGGTTTTCCTGTTCTTTCTTCAATTGATCCATAGCTTCTTGCAATTTAGTAACAAATGCTTCTAGGTGCTCCCAATATTCAATTTGAGGGATTTCTGGGAGGAACTCCTATGCTCTTCTCTGAATGGGGTCATCCTGCACCTGTTGTTTCTCCATTGATATTTTGGTGATTGGTTGCCCAACTGAAATATACTCATCTACTCCTATCTTTACCCCAGCATCTTTACAGAGCATAGAAATTAGGCTTGGATAAGCTAATTTGGCATCTTTAGAATTCTTATTTGCAATTGTGTAGATCTCACAAGAAATTAACTGATGAACTTCCACCTCTTTTCCCATCATAATGCAATGGATCATCACTGCTCTTTTGATGGTAACTTCAGAGCAGTTGCTTGTGGGCAGTATGGAGCACCCAATTGATGTGCAGAAAACGATCCGACACAAAACTCACCGGCAAGTGTACCGGGTCGCATCAAGTAATAATAACTCACATGAGTGAGGTCGATCCCACAGGGATTGAAGGATTGAGCAATTTTAGTTTAGTGGTTGATTTAGTCAAGCGAATCAAGTATTAGTTGAGTGATTTGTGTTTAACAGGAAGTAAATAACAGTAAATGTAAAGGGGGAAGGTAGAATTGCAGTAAATAAAAGGGCATGAAAGTAAACTTGCAGAATCTTAAAGAACAAGAAAGTAAATGACTGAAACTTAAAGTGCAAGAAGTGTAAATTGCAGTAACTTAAAATGCAAGAAATATAAATTGCTTGAATGTAAAAGGGAATTGAGGAATGGGATCTCAGAATCTAAGCAAAGAGGAACTGAATTGCAACAATTAATAAAGCAGAGATTAAATTGAAAGCAATTAGAGCTCAAGCAGTAAGGAAATTAAATGCAGCAGAGTTTCACAGAAGAACCAAAAGGAAATTTGGATCTCAGGACTCCAGAGACTAGGTAGCAAAGCCTAGATCTCAATTGCCTTCCCAGATCCAAGTTCACAAAGCAATTAACAAGAAATTGAAGAAGAAGCAGTAAAGGAAATGTGGTTGAATTCAATTATGCAGAAATGAAATCAAAGAGATCTTGAGTGGAGATTGAGACAGAATTTCCCCAATTCTTAACACCCAAGACTCATAACAAGAAAAGTAAAAGTGCCCAAGCAAGAACGAGGAAGAAAAGAGATCAATTCTCCTCCCCAATTCTCTGAAATCTCAGTGAAGTCACCAAGAGAAGTTCCAAAGCTCAAAATAAAAGTAAAGGTTCAAAGGAAAATTCAAAGTTCAAAAGTAGAGGAAAAGGTCCTAATTACATCAAACTAGCTCCTATTTATACACTTTCCATTCTTGGATCTTAGGATTTGGATGGGCTTTTGATTTGGTGAAGAAATGAATTTTATTGGATTTTTAATCCAATTTTAGCCCATGAAGGATTGCTTCCAGGAGGCTGCCCTGCCCTTGTGGAGGGCAGGGCAGAAAATGGTGCGTGTTGGTGCTTGCGTGCTTGGTGTGTGATACTGTAGGATACTGCCCTGCCCTCGCGGAGGGCAGGGCAGAACTTTTTGGTGCACCAGATTGGTGCCTGTGCGTGCTGCTGGTGCTGCCGAGTGGTGCCTGTGCGTGCTGTTGGTGCTGCCGAGCCTTCCCTTGGTGCGCCAGAATGGTGCGCTGGCTGTGCACCACAAAATGCTGCCCTGCCCTCGCGGAGGGCAGGGCAGTGTTTCCAAAAGTGAAGTTCCAAGTTCGAAACTTGGTGGATGCACACGCTACTTCTTTTCCTTGGTTTTCTTGGCACCAAATTAAGGCTTAGTTTCTTGTTTCCTCATGGTGCCGTGTTCGATCCTTGTGGCAAGCAATGGTGAGCTTTTTCTTTGGATTTCTTCCTTTGTTGAGCCCGATATTGCCCTTGAGGAGGGCAGGGCAGTGTTTTTGTTCCCTTTGATCCATGGCATCAATTTATGCTCTGCCCTTGTTGCGGGCAGGGCAGTGTTGCCTCTCAAGGCTTGTTTCCTTATGTTGCCCTCCTAGAGGGCAGTGTGCCCTTGTGGAGGGCAATGCTTGCACTCCTCCTTTATGCGCCACGCCTTTTTCTCCTTGGGCCACGCTTTCTTAGGTCACGCTTTCCTTTTTTCTTCTTTTCTTCACCTACAATAAACCAAAACAACCACTCAAAGTATCACTAAATTCAAAAGGCTTATAAATCAATTAAAAATCAATTAAATTCAGCTTAAACCTTATGAGTTAACATTAATTTCATAGTGGTTGTTTGATTTAAAGAAGTTATGCATTTTCACTCCAAATCACTTACTTAGGATGCAAGAAAGTGCATAAATGCTAATAAAACAAGTGAAATTAGCTTGAAAAATGGGTATATGATGACTAGTCATCACAACACCAAACTTAAATCTTGCTTGTCCCCAAGCAAGCATCAAAACTAAGAGAAAATGAAATGAATAAGAAAAGAAAACATATCCTTATTAGGCAAATAGCAGAACTTGATTCATGGGGTCTTTATGCAGACAATGATAACTCAATTATTGTTGCTGTTACATAATATACATCTTTCCTCAAAGGCTTGCTAAACTTGCTGTTATAAGACTTGCTTTTTAATTATTTCCTTGCTAACTTTTCTTTCTTATAATGCTTAACAAGCTTATTCTTTTGGAGGTTTGGTGTCTAATGTTGCAGTAGTAGTCTTTGGCTTTATTTTTCACTCAACATCTTCCACCACAGACACATGGCTCACTACTTCTTCCTAGGATCATTGATGCCCAGCATCTCTTTGGATAACTAAATGTTCTGTATCTAAGTTGCTCTTTATTGTGGACTTTCAATTGGCCATCCCAAATCAGTTGATCTAAGTGACCGGGTTTTAAAATACCCCTTAGAATTTACTTATCCAAGCATATCTTAGTACAAGAACACCACAGGCATATGTCCTAGGGTCCAAGCTATTGGTGTCCAACCTTTATTCTTTGTTTTTCTTGCCACTTTGGCTTTTTCTTCTTCCTTTTCTTTCTGTTTTTGTTCCCAAGGGCTTTTTCTTTTATTGATAAGAATCTTTGTAACAGCAAGCTAACTTTCACTTAAATGAAAATGATATTATGCAACAATTATTTCATGAGTTATGCATTTAATCAAACATATATACCACCATTAACTTCCATTCTACTTATGCAACATTGGATTTTTTCTTTTCAATTCAAACAAAATCTCTTTTATTCAAGCATATGGGAAACAAAACAAAATTCAAGCTAAGTGATCAATGACAAGCATTATGCAGATTATCATACTTGATCAAACAACTTCACTTGCAACTAGATAAATACTTTAGCAAGATATATAATGGTTCCCATGTTCAAAACAATTCACAGCAGTAAGGATTAAGTTTAGATACAACCTTTGAAGTTGCAGACCTTTGATTCTTCCTTCTGTTATGTTTTCTTTTAGTTAAGATGCACCATATCTTCAATTATTGACTCATGTCCTGCATAATTCTCAAAGTTGCTTGCTTCTCAAGCCCTTAAGTGTATGGTTAGTATGCATAGATTGAGTGTGGCTCTTGGATTTATTTTGGTGTGGGAACACCAAACTTAATTGTTTGCCACTGTCTCTAATGCAACAAGTTAACCATATGTGAAACCTTGTATCCTTGCTGAAGGTTATGGGATTGAAACTAGATAAACATTTAAATAGTTGAATAATTTGTCTGATTGCTTAGAGCTAGCATTGTGCAGGAAGTGAGAATGTTCTTTTAAATGAGATTTTGGTGGAACACCAAACTTAGAATCCTTCATTCTCCCTTAAGTTGTTTTGGTGTGCAACACCAAACTTAGCTCCTTGCAATGTATACCAATTATTTAACATCTTTATTGAAAAAGCTATGAAACGAAAACTACCTCAGGTTGGGTTGCCTCCCAACAAGCGCTTCTTTATTGTCATTAGCTTGACATCCTCTATTCTTTGATCATGGAGGTTGAAAATCATAGTGCCTCAGCTTTTCACCTCTTATTGTGAACTTCCTTCCAGTCTCCTCTTTGATGATCTCTAGGTGTTCAAGTGAAAGGACCCGGTTCACAGTATAGTATTCAGATAACTGTGGAGACACCTTCATTGGTTGGGTGTTTAACACCACTTTATCCCCTGGTGAAAAGCCTTCAGTAGGGATTTTCTTGTTTCTCCACCCTCTTGGCCTTTTTTTCTTTTCTTTCTCAAAAGATACTCCCTGCCTTGGTTGTTCTTTGTCTGGGATGTTGAATTTCTCATCTGGGGGTTTTGGATCTAGTTCCTCCTTGACTTCTTTGGTTTGTTGCACCATCTCTACTGCTTTCAAGCATAGATTTAGAAGTCTTGGAGTTAACTCATTGACTGCCTCCTTCAAACTTTGATCTCTGGCCTTATCCTTCATAAAATCTTCTTCTTGAATGGGTTCATGCAAGGTTTTAAAAACATGGAATGCTAGATGCTCATCATGCACTCTCAGCAACAATTCCCCTTTTTCCACATCTATCAATGCTCTGCCCGTAGCTAGGAAAGGCCTTCCCAGGATGATGGGAGTGTCAGGGCCCTCTTCTATATCTGAGATAACAAAGTCAGCAGGGAGAAAGAATTTTCCCACTTTTACCAACACATTCTCCACAACTCCCAATGCTTGCTTAGTGGATTTGTCAGCCATTTGGAGAACTATTCGTGTGGACTTCAACTCAGAAATTTGAAGTTTTTTCATTAGAGACAAAGGCATCAAGTTTATGCTTGCACCGAGGTCACAGAATGACTTCTCAATTGTTATGTTTGCTATGGTGCAAGGTATGTAAAAAGTCCCAGGATCATCTTTCTTCTCTGGCAACTCTCTTTGGAGGATAGCACTACATTCCTTTGTCATCTCAACAATCTGTCCTTCCTTCAGGGATCTTTTCTTTGTCAGCACTTTCTTCATGAATTTGACATATAGTGGCATCTGTTCAAGTGCTTCCAAGAAAGGAATATTGATGCTAAGTGTCTTGAATATGTCCAGGAATTTTGAGTATTCCTTATCCTCATTTTCTTTTTTAAACCTCTGAGGGTATGGAAGTTTGGGGACACAAGGATTCACTCCTTCCCTCTTCTCTTGTAGTTGTGATTCAAGGGTGTTCTTGTATCCCTTTGAAATTTGTACATTTTTGGTTTCTTGATCCTCTTTACTTTTCCCCTCTGTCTCTTCTTGTGGAACTTCTCTGTTGTGTTTGTCCTGATTGATGGCTTCCTTCTTCATAGCCTTCTCACTTCCCACTGTGATTACTTTGCACTCTTCCCATTTTGTGGCTTTTCCTTTGTCCCTTGGGTGTTCTTCAGTGACATTGGGGAAGGCATTTGCTCTCTTCTCATCCATTTCTGAAATTTGCTTAGCCATTTGCCCCATGTGTCTCTCAAGGTTTCTGATTGAGGTTTCTTAGTTTTTGAATGCCAGGGTCTGATCTTTCCTTGCAGCTTCCTGATCTTGTCTTGCCATCTCTTGATTTTTCATGAGTTTCTCCATCATTTTCTCTAGACTTGAGATTCTTTGAGAGTCTGAATTTGGTTGTGGTTGTGTGAAATGAGATGGTTGTTGTTGGAAGTTGTTTGAATTAATTGTGGGGGTACTTTGTGGTTGGGATGTGGATGTGAAAAAGTTATTCTGGTGGTTTTGTGAGTTATTATGGGGTTGGTGATATGTGTTTTGTGAATTTTTGAATTGGTTAGTATTATTGGATGAATGGTTATGGTTGCTTGTGTTGCTGAGGCTGCCAAAGTTGAAGTCCCTTTGTCCTTGATTCTGATGCTCACCCCACCTTGAATTAGAATGAGTCTTCCAGGGTGTCTTGTGTGCATCACCATGAAAATTGTGTTGAAATGAACTTGAAGTGTTGTTCATGCATTGCACCTGCTCAGGGCTTTGTTGCTCAAAATTGAATGTCCCAAAACTTTCTTCAGATTGATTCCACCCATGTGAGGTTTGAGATTGGCGTTGTGTGTTTACTGCAACACCTTGCAGTCCATCAATTTTCTTCGCCATCATTTCTATTTGTTGCTGAAGTTGTTGATGCATCTTCTTGTTCTGAGCTAGAATTGAATCCACTCCTTCTAACTCCATTACTCCTCTTCTCTGTGATAGTTGGCGTTGTCTTTGATGAGCAAAGAAATATTGGTTGTTGGCCACCATATCAATGAGGTTTTGAGCTTCCTCTGTGGTTTTCATGAGTTGTAATGAGCCTCCAGCTGAGTGATCAAGTGCTTCTTGAGCCTTTAGAGTAAGTCCTTCATAGAAGTTCTGCAACTTATCCCACTCAGTAAACATCTCTGGTGGACATTTTCTCAATAGAGCTTTATATCTTTCCCATGCTTCATATAAATTCTCAGCCTCCATTTGAGTGAATGTCTGCACCTCAGTCTTCAATCTTATGATTCTTTGAGGGGGGTAAAATTTGGCAAGAAACTTGCTCACCAAATCATCCCAAGTGTTGATGCTTTCCTTTGGGAACGTTTCTAGCCATTGAGTGGCTTTGTCTCTGAGAGAAAATGGAAAAAGCAACAACTTGTAACTGTCAGGAGGCACACCATTAGTTTTAACAGTGTCACAAATCCTCAAGAAGGTGGATAAGTGTTGATTTGGGTCCTCCAATGGTCCTCCTCCAAAAGAACAGTTGTTTTGAACCAGAGTGATGAGTTATGGCTTTAGTTCAAAGTTGTTTGCATTGACATTGGGGGGAAGAATGCTACTCCCACAGTGTCTAGCATTTGCAAATGTATAGGAAGCCAGTACTCTTCTTTGTTGTTGATTATTATTGGTTCCTCCTTCTGGTTGATTGAGATTTGATGGATCTCCTTCCATTTCTTGGAATTCCTCCTCAGATTCTTCCTCTTCAATAACGTTCTTTCCTCTTTCAGCTCTTCTTATTCTTCGAAGAGTTCTTTGGTCAATTTCAGAGAGGATAGGGGAAGATCTTCCTGTACCTGACATACAAACACACAACAATAAACACACAGATCCAGAAAATCAATAAAACTTCAATCTATGGCTAGAATGAAGTTTTAGTTAGTTTAAGCAAAAATTCAAACAGTTAGTGTGTTAGAGAAACAGAAAAGAAAAAGTGCTTAATCTAGACCTCCACTTCACTTAATCATTGTCAATCTATTTCAATCCCCGGCAACGGCGCCAAAAACTTGATGTGCGGAAAACGATCCGACACAAAACTCACCGGCAAGTGTACCGGGTCGCATCAAGTAATAATAACTCACATGAGTGAGGTCGATCCCACAGGGATTGAAGGATTGAGCAATTTTAGTTTAGTGGTTGATTTAGTCAAGCGAATCAAGTATTAGTTGAGTGATTTGTGTTTAACAGAAAGTAAATAACAGTAAATGTAAAGGGGGAAGGTAGAATTGCAGTAAATAAAAGGGCATGAAAGTAAACTTGCAGAATCTTAAAGAACAAGAAAGTAAATGACTGAAACTTAAAGTGCAAGAAGTGTAAATTGCAGTAACTTAAAATGCAAGAAATATAAATTGCTTGAATGTAAAAGGGAATTGAGGAATGGGATCTCAGAATCTAAGCAAAGAGGAACTGAATTGAAACAATTAATAAAGCAGAGATTAAATTGAAAGCAATTAGAGCTCAAGCAGTAAGGAAATTAAATACAGCAGAGTTTCACAGAAGAACCAAAAGGAAATTTGGATCTCAGGACTCCAGAGACTAGGTAGCAAAGCCTAGATCTCAATTGCCTTCCCAGATCCAAGTTCACAAAGCAATTAACAAGAAATTGAAGAAGAAGCAGTAAAGGAAATGTGGTTGAATTCAATTATGCAGAAATGAAATCAAAGAGATCTTGAGTGGAGATTGAGACAGAATTTCCCCAATTCTTAACACCCAAGACTCATAACAAGAAAAGTAAAAGTGCCCAAGCAAGAACGAGGAAGAAGAGAGATCAATTCTCCTCCCCAATTCTCTGAAATCTCAGTGAAGTTACCAAGAGAAGTTCCAAAGCTCAAAATAAAAGTAAAGGTTCAAAGGAAAATTCAAAGTTCAAAAGTAGAGGAAAAGGTCCTAATTACATCAAACTAGCTCCTATTTATACACTTTTCATTCTTGGATCTTAGGATTTGGATGGGCTTTTGATTTGGTGAAGAAATGAATTTTATTGGATTTTTAATCCAATTTTAGCCCATGAAGGATTGCTTCCAGGAGGCTGCCCTGCCCTTGTGGAGGGCAGGGCAGAAAATGGTGCGTGTTGGTGCTTGCGTGCTTGGTGTGTGATGCTGCAGGATGCTGCCCTGCCCTCGCGGAGGGCAGGGCAGAACTTTTTGGTGCACCAGATTGGTGCCTGTGCGTGCTGCTGGTGCTGCCAAGTGGTGCCTGTGCGTGCTGCTGGTGCTGCCGAGCCTTCCCTTGGTGCGCCAGAATGGTGCGCTGGCTGTGCACCACAAAATGCTGCCCTGCCCTCGCGGAGGGCAGGGCAGTGTTTCCAAAAGTGAAGTTCCAAGTTCGAAACTTGGTGGATGCACACGCTACTTCTTTTCCTTGGTTTTCTTGGCACCAAATTAAGGCTTAGTTTCTTGTTTCCTCATGGTGCCGTGTTCGATCCTTGTGGCAAGCAATGGTGAGCTTTTTCTTTGGATTTCTTCCTTTGTTGAGCCCGATATTGCCCTTGAGGAGGGCAGGGCAGTGTTTTTGTTCCCTTTGATCCATGGCATCAATTTGTGCTCTGCCCTTGTTGCGGGCAGGGCAGTGTTGCCTCTCAAGGCTTGTTTCCTTATGTTGCCCTCCTAGAGGGCAGTGTGCCCTTGTGGAGGGCAATGCTTGCACTCCTCCTTTATGCGCCACGCCTTTTTCTCCTTGGGCCACGCTTTCTTAGGTCACGCTTTCCTTTTTTCTTCTTTTCTTCACCTACAATAAACCAAAACAACCACTCAAAGTATCACTAAATTCAAAAGGCTTATAAATCAATTAAAAATCAATTAAATTCAGCTTAAACCTTATGAGTTAACATTAATTTCATAGTGGTTGTTTGATTTAAAGAAGTTATGCATTTTCACTCCAAATCACTTACTTAGGATGCAAGAAAGTGCATAAATGCTAATAAAACAAGTGAAATTAGCTTGAAAAATGGGTATATGATGACTAGTCATCACCAATGAAATCTAGCCAACCTCTGGTGACTGGTTTAAGGTCTCATCTCTTGAGTTGGTTCGGTACACCCTTAGTGTTGGTTGTCCACTTGGCTCCAGGGAGGCATATGTCCTCTAAAATTTTGTCCAAACCTTTATCTGATATCCTCATTCTCCTATTAAAGGAGTCTGGGTCATCTTGCAGTTGAGGTAATTTGAAGATCTCTCTTATTTTGTCAGGATGGATGTGAATAATCTTCCCTCTGACTAGAGTTCGAAAGTCATAGTAAGTAACTCCAGCTACTCTCAACCTGTCTGTCTGCCACAGACTAGCATGAAATTCCTGGACCATGTTCCTTTCCACCTTTGTCTCAGGATTAGCCAGGATTTCCCAGCTCCTGTTTTGAATCTGCTCTTGGATTTCCGGATATTCATCTTCTTTCTTATCAAATTTGACTTTCGGGATCACTGACCTTTGATTCATTATTTTGTAGTAATGGTCTGAATGTTCTTTGGTTAAGAACTTCCCTTGATTCCAAAGTGGTTTTGGAATACTCTCTTTCTTGCCTCTTGGAGTGGGTTGTTTTCCTTTAGGAGCCATGATCTTAGTGAGTATGTTTTTGTGATCACGGATAAACACACCAAACTTAGAGGTTTGCTTGTCCTCAAGCAAAAGAAAAGAAAGGAGATGGATAGGAGGAGAGCAAGTGTTGAATGGTGGATGATGGGAGGGGCGCCGAATGTGGATATAAAAGGGGGGAGGGTGGGTTTTCGAAAATTGTTAGAAAGATAAGATAGAAGATATGATTAGTAAAAGATAGATATGATAAGAAAAAGATATAATTTAAAATTGAAAATTTGTGAATGATATTAAAAAAAGATAAATCTGTATTTTTAATTTGAAAAAGATTTTAAAAAGATAATTGAGTTTTGAAAAATTTGAAAGAAAAAGAGTTGGATTGAATTGGCAAAAGATTTGTGTTTATAAATTAAGATATATTTGATATTTTTGAAAAAAAGGGTTTTTAGAAATTAGGGTTTTTAGAAAATTTTTTGGAATTAAGGGATGACATTTTGAAAACATGTTTATGCAAGGAATGATGAATTGAAATAAAGACAGTTGAAAATTTGAGAAGAAAAATGAATATACCCCCTCCCCACCATCCTGGCGTTAAACGCCCAAACGCTGCATGTTTGTTTAACGCCCAATTGCTGCTTCTCCTGGGCGTTCAATGCCCAGCTGCTGCTTCTTTCTGGCGTTGAACGCCAGGAAGTCCTTTGTCACTGGGCGTTTTTCTGAACGCCCAGGATGCTGTAATTCTGGCGTTAAACGCCCAGAAGGAGCTTCTTTCTGGCGTTCAACGCCCAGAAGATGCTTCTGTCTGGCGTTCAACGCCCAGATGGCTATCCTTACTGGTGTTGAACGCCCAGTGGATGCTTCGTTTGGGCGTTCAACACCCAAAATATTTCTTACTGGCTTTTTCACGCCAGTGAGCTTCCAAATCCCCTGTAACTCTGTGAATTCAAGCAATTGCTATTTTACCTTGAAGATAACTGAGATATACCTGTAAAAATTAATTAATTAATTAATTAATTAACTTTGTAAATGGCTGGGTTGCCTCCCAGCAAGCGCTTCTTTATTGTCTTTAGCTAGACTATTACTGAGCTTTAATCAAGCCTCAGTTTTGAGCATTCTTGCTCAAAATTGCTTTCAAGATAATGTTTAACTCTCTATCCATTAACAATGAACTTTTTGTTAGAATCATTATCCTGAAGCTCTATGTATCCATATGGTGACACACCTGTAATCACATATGGTCCCCTCCACCGGGATTTTAGTTTCCCGGGGAATAATTTGAGCCTGGAGTTGTACAGCAGAACTTTCTGCCCGGGCTCAAAGACTCTGGATGACAGCTTCTTATCATGCCATTCTTTTTTCTTTCTCTTTGTAAATTTTTGCATTTTTGAAAGCATTGAGTCTGAATTCCTCTAGCTCATTTAACTGGAGCAATCTTTTCTCTCCAGCTAACTTGGCATCAAGGTTTAGGAATCTGGTTGCCTAGTAGGCCTTGTGTTCCAGTTCTACTGGCAAGTGACAGGCTTTTCCATACACAAGCTGGTATGGAGAGGTCCCTATAGGAGTCTTGTATGCTGTTCTATATGCCCACAGAGCATCATCCAAGCTTCTTTCCCAATCCTTTCTACGGTTCATTACAGTCCGTTCCAAGATTCTTTTAAGTTCTCTATTAGAGACTTCAGCTTGACCATTTGTCTGTGGGTGATATGGGGTTGCTACCTTGTGGGTAATTCCATATCTAACCATAGCAGAGTAAAGCTGTTTGTTGCAGAAATGACTGCCCCCATCACTGATTAGTGCTCTTAGGGCGCCAAATCTACTGAAGATGTGTTTTTGGAGGAACTTTAGCACTGTCTTAGTATCATTAGTGGGTGTTGCAATAGCTTCCACCCATTTGGATACATAATCTACTGCCACCAGAATATAAGTGTTTGAGTATGAAGGTGGGAAAGGTCCCATGAAGTCAATACCCCATACATCAAACAGCTCAATCTCTAAGATTTCTTGTAGAGGCATGGCGTAACCATGAGGTAGATTACCAGCTCTCTGGCAACTATCACAGTTCCGTACAAACTCTCGGGAATCCTTATAGAGAGTAGGCCAATAGAAGACACATTGGAGGACTTTTGTGGCTGTTCGCTCACTTCCGAAATGTCCTCCATATTGTGATCCATGGCAATGCCAAAGGATCTTCTGTGCTTCTTCTATAGGCACACATCTACGGATTATTCCGTCTGCGCATCTCTTAAAGAGATATGGTTCATCCCATAAGTAGTACTTTGCATCAGAAATTAATTTTTTCATTTGCACTCTGTTGTACTCCATGGGTATGAACCTTGCAGCTTTATAGTTGGCAATGTATGCAAACCATGGTGCTTCTTGGATGGCAAATAGGTGCTCATCCGGAAAGGTTTCAGAGATCTCAGTAAGAGGGAGGGACGTCCCTTCTACTGGTTCTATTCGGGACAGGTGATCTGCTACTTGGTTCTCTGTCCCTTTTCTGTCTCTTATTTCTATATCAAACTCTTGCAGAAGCAACACCGATCTTATGAGCCTGGGTTTTGAATCCTGATTTGTGAGTAGATATTTAAGAACAGCATGGTCAGTGTACACAATCACTTTTGATCCCACCAAATAGGATCTGAACTTGTCAATGGCATAGACCACTGCAAGTAATTCCTTTTCTGTGGTTGTGTAATTCTTCTGTGCATCATTTAGAACACGGCTAGCATAATAAATGACATGCAGAAGTTTGTCATGCCTCTGTCCCAATACTACACCAATGGCATGGTCACTGGCATCACACATCAGCTCAAATGGTAATGTCCAGTCCGGTGCAGAAATGACTGGTGCTGTGACCAGTTTAGCTTTCAGGGTCTCAAATGCCTGCAGACACTCAGTGTCAAATATGAATGGCGTGTCAGCAGCTAGCAGGTTGCTTAGGGGTTTGGCAATTTTCGAAAAATCCTTAATAAACCTCCTATAGAATCCTGCATGTCCCAGAAAGCTTCTGATTGCCTTAACATTGGTAGGTGGTGGTAATTTTTCAATTACCTCTATCTTAGCTTGATCCACCTCTATTCCCTTGTTTGAAATTTTGTGCCCAAGGACAATTCCTTCAGTCACCATAAAGTGACATTTTTCCCAGTTTAAAACTAAATTAGTCTCTTGGCATCTTTTCAGAACAAGTGTTAGATGATTAAGGCAGGAGCTGAATGAGTCTCCATATACTGAGAAGTCATCCATGAAGACTTCCAGAAACTTTTCCACCATATCAGAGAAAATAGAGAGCATGCACCTCTGAAAGGTTGCAGGTGCATTACACAGACCAAATGGCATCCTTTTGTAGGCAAACACTCCAGAGGGACATGTGAATGTCGTTTTCTCTTGATCCTGGGGATCCACTGCAATCTGGTTGTAACCTGAGTAGCCATCTAGAAAGCAGTAGTAATCATGACTTGCTAGTCTTTCTAGCATCTGGTCTATGAATGGTAAAGGAAAATGATCATTTCTGGTGGCTGTATTGAGTCTTCTATTGTCAATACACATGCGCCACCCTGTAACTGTTCTTGTAGGAACCAATTCATTCTTTTCATTATGAACCACTGTCATGCCTCCCTTTTTAGGGACAACTTGGATAGAGCTCACCCAGGGGCTATCAGAAATAGGATAAATAATCCCAGCCTCTAGTAATTTAGTGACCTCTTTCTGCACCACTTTCTTCATGGCTGGATTCAGCCGCCTTTGTGCTTGAACCACTAGCTTAGTATTATCCTCCAATAGGATTTTGTGCATGCATCTGGCTGGGCTAATGCTCTTAAGATCACTTATGGACCACCCAAGAGCTATCTTGTGTGTCCTTAACACCTGAATCAGTGCGTCCTCTTCCTGTGGTGTCAAAATAGAACTTATGATTACAGGAAAAGTTTCACCTTCTCCCAGAAATGCATATTTCAGGGATGGTGGTAATGGTTTGAGTTCGGGTTTAAGAGGTTTCCCTTCTTCCTGAGGGGTTTTCAGAGTTTCTATTATTTTCTGTGATTCCTCCAGATCAGGCTGAACATCTAAAAAGATATTCTCTAGCTCTGATTCGAGACTCTCAGCCATATTGATCTCCTCTACCAGGGAATCAATAATATCAATGTTCATGCAGTCATCTGAAGTGTCTGGATGCTTCATTGCTTCAACAGCATTCAGCCTGAACTCATCCTCATTGACTCTCAGGGTTACTTCTCCTTTTTCAACATCAATGAAAGTTTATCCAGTTGCTAGGAAAGGTCTTCCTAGGATGAGAGTTGCACTCTTGTGTTCCTCCATCTCCAGTACTACAAAGTTAGTGGGAAATGTAAATGGCCCAACTGTGACAATCATGTCTTCAATCACGCCTGATGGGTGTTGATGTGTGGAGAATGATCCAACACAAAACTCACCGGCAAGTGTACCGGGTCGCATCAAGTAATAATAACTCACATGAGTGAGGTCGATCCCACAGGGATTGAAGGATTGAGCAATTTTAGTTTAGTGGGTGATTTAGTCAAGCGAATCAAGTTTTGATTGAGTGATTTGTGTTTAACAAGAATTAAATGACAGTAAATGTAAAGGGGGAAGGGAGAAGTGCAGTAAAATAAAGAACAGGAAAGTAAAATTGCAGAAACTTAAAGAACAAGAAAGTAAATGACTGAAACTTAAAGTGCAAGAAACATAAACTGCAGTAACTTAAATGGCAAGAAAGATAAAGGGCTTGAATATAAAAGGGAATTGAGGACTGTGATTGCAGAATCTAAACCAAGAAGAAGTAAATTGCAGCAATTGATTGAGCAGAATTTAAATCAGAAGCAAATAGCATTCAAACAGAAAGAAAATAAAATGCAGCAAAGGTTCACAGAAGAACCAAGAGTGAATTATGATCTCAGGATCCCAAGGGCTTAGGTAGCAGAGCCTAAAACCCAATTTCCTTCCCAGATCTGAATTATCTAAGCAATTGACAGAAAATTAAAAAAGAGGCAATAGAAGAACAGAATTCAAATTGAATTATGCAGAAAACAAAGTGAAAAGAGTTTGAATGGGAATTGAGACAGAATTTCCTCAATTTCACACACCCAAAACTCAGAAACAGAAGAGTAGAATTGCCCAAGGGAAATGAGGAAGGAGATTAATCAATTCTCCCTTGATCCTCTTAGCTCTCGGTCAAGTCTCTCAAGAAAGCTCAAGAAAGTGCCAAAGCAAAAGTAAAATTCAAAAGCCAAGGTAAAAGTCTAAGTGGTAAAAGATCAAAAGAAAAGGTTCTAATTACATCAAACTAGCTTCTATATATACACTTTCTATTCTTGGATTTTGGGATTTGGATGGGCTTTTGATTTGGTGAAGAATTGAATTAAAATGGGAATTTAGTTTGAATTTTTGGCCCATGAAAATTCATTCCCAGGAGGCTGCCCTGCCCTTGTGGAGGGCAGGGCAGAAAATTGGTGCTTGGTGCATGAGATTGGTGCGGCCTTGGTGCGGTTGGTGCGAGTCTGGCGCGTCCTGGTGCGGCGAGATGCTGCCCTGCCCGCGCCAAGGGCAGGGCAGAAAAAGTTGGTGCTGCCAGGGATGGTGCGTGGTGCTCGTTGGTGCTGCCAGGAAGAAAATTGGTGCGCCAGGAAGAAAATTGGTGCGCCAGATTTCAAAGTTGGTGCGCCACACACACGATTCTGCCCTGCCCGCGCAGAGGGCAGGGCAATGTTTCCTCTTTCACGCCCCGTGTTCGAAACACGGCTGGGGCACACGCTTCTCATTTTTTCTTGGCTTCTTGGCACGGCACTCACCCTTAGTTCTTGGCTTCCTCATGGTTCCTTGTTCGAACCTTGTAGCATGCATGGGTGACATTTTCCCTTGAATTTCTTCCTTATAGAGCCCGATCCTGCCCTCCACAAGGGCAGGGCAATGTTCTCTTCCTCTTGGTTCCAAGGCACCATTTTGTGCTCTGCCCTTGTAGTGGGCAGGGCAGAGTTGCCTTCATTGTTTGGTTTCCTTATGTTGCCCTCCTAGAGGGCAGTCTGCCCTTGTGGAGGGCAATGTTGCTTCTCCCTTAGCATGCGGCACGCTTCTTATTGATTCGGCCACGCTTTCCTTTTCTTGGCTACACTTCTTAGGCCACGCTTTTCCTTTTCTTTTCTTTTCTTCACCTACAATAAACCAAAACAACCACTCCAAGTATCACTAAATTCAAGAGGCTTATAAATCAATTAAAATTCAATTAAAATTAGCTCAAACCTCATGGATTAACATTAATTTCATGGTGGTTGCTTGATTTAGAGAAGTTATGCATTTTCACTCCAAATCACTTACTTAGGATACAAGAAAGTGCATAAATGCTAACAAAACAAGTGAAATTAGCTTGAAAAATGGGTATATGATGACTTGTCATCACAACACCAAACTTAAACCTTGCTTGTCCCCAAGCAAGCATCAAAACTAAGAGTAAATGGAATGAATAAGAAAAGGATATTTATCCTTATTATGCAGATAGCAGAACTTGATCTATGGGGCATTTATGCAGACAATGACAACTCATTTATTGTTGCTGCTGCATAATACACATTTTGCATCAAAGGTTTGCTAAACTTGCTGTTATAAGACTCACTTTTTACTCACTCCCTTGCTAACTTTTCTTGGCTTACAATGCTTTAACAAGCTTATTATTCTTTTAGAGGTTGGGTGTCAAATGCTGCAGCATAGCCTTTGGCTTTATTTTCTTTTTCTTTTTGCTCAACATCTTTCCACCTAAGACACATGGCTCATTAATTCTTCCTAGGATCATTGATGCCCAGCATCTCTTTGGATTACTAAATGTTCTGTATCTAAGTTGCTCTTTATTGTGGATTTTCAATTGGCCATCCCAAATCAGTTGATCTAAGTGACCAGGTTTCAAAATACCCCTTCGAATTTACTCATCCAAGCAGATCTTAGTACAAGAACACCACAGGCATATGTCCTAAGGTCCAAGCTATTGGTGTCCAACCTTTGTTCTTTGTTTTTCTTTGCCATTTTGGCTTTTTCTTTCTTCCTTTTCTTTCTGTTTTTGTTACCAAGGGTTGTTTCATTATTGATAGGAGTTTTTATAACAGCAAGCTAACTCACAATTGAATGAGACTGATATTATGCAACAATTATTTCATGAGTTATACATTTAATCAAACACATGTACCACCACTGACTTCCATTCATACTTATGCAACATTGGATATTTTACTTTCCAATTCAAACCAAACTCTTTTATTTAAGCAAATGGGAAACAAAACAATTTTCAAGCTAAGTGGTGGATAACAAGCATTATGCAGACTTATCATCTTTCTAGCTATTTATTAACTAACTAAAATGAAAAGCAAAGAACAGAAAGTGCATAAAGTAAAAGAAATAAATGATGGAGGCATATCATGTTTCAGACATGCATCTCCTTATTAGAGACATGAAAGAGGAAGAATGAAAGAACTTTGCCACCTTCTAATGGTCATGGCTGCTGCTTGATTCTCCCTTCTTCCTCTTTCTCTTCCCTGTCTTGGAGTAATCTCGGATCTCTTCACCAGGACATCTTCTACCCCAAACAGAATCTAAGAGTCCTTTGAGCCCAAAATCTTCCAATCTGTTAAAGGTTGACTCAGTGTATTGATGAGATCTAGCTTGTTGCTTGGCTAAGAATTCAGGGCATTGCTCAAATGGCTTGATCTCAGGATTGAGTGTTGGCAAATTGTGGGTCAAGTACTCCAACCTTGCTTGCATGTTTTCATCATACTCCATTCTTTGTACGTGTCTAACTTCTCCCATGGTGTGATGAACATTCTTCCATTGATACAGGTTGTGACTATATTCCTCTGCTTTAGCTTGACTAAAATACAGCTTATCATATGATTCCTTGAATTCTTTGTATTGCTCTTTTTGCCCTTCAAGAATCTGTGCTTGAAATTCTTGCTGCTGAGTCATCATTTGTTGTTGCCATCTCTCTTGTTTCTCCTCCATTTGATGCTGCCAAGCTTCTCGTTCCTCTTTTTCTTTCAAAAATTGCTCCATAAACTCTGGATGGGGCTCTCGATATTTCTCTTGGCCCTCCTGATTTTTGCCTTGTTGGATCTGCATGAGTTGATTCTGACCTTGTTGAGCCTGCATGAGTTGCTGAGATAATTCTTCAATTGATCTTTGCAATTGGCTCATATCTATGGCATCATAAGCTTGATTTCGTCCTTCCTCTCTTTGTGATCTCCTTTGTCTAGGAGCTACTACCCCTTCTTGGTCTTCTTCTTCATTAATTCCCTCCATGATCTTCTTGGTAATTCCTTTTCCTACTTTCACTTTTGTTGTGTCCTCATCTTCAAAGATTACGTTGGCTTTATTACATAGCCTGAGGATGGTACTTGGATGCCCAAGACCTTTTGATTTGCTTGTGCTATTGGCCATTTCTTGGATACTGTCAGCTATGAGTTGTGCAATGTTGATCTCACCTCCATGCAAGATGTAGTATGTCAAGAGTGCTCTTTTGATTGTGACCCAAGATGCATTTCCAGTGGGAAGGATAGATCTCCTTACTATTTCATACCATCCCTTAGCCACAGGAGTAAGATTTATCCTCCTTATGTGACTTGGAACTCCCTTTGAATCTCTTTCCCAATCAGTATTCTCCATGCATAACCCCTGCAGAATTTCATCAGGATTATTTTCCCGTTGCAATCTGGCCTCATAACTAAGCTCTGGATAGGTTATGGTTCTCAACTTGAGAGCTCTTGTGATAGCAGCTGGGCTAAAACTCACTTCAACCCCTCTGACATAACTTGTGTAGGGAGCACTACTTTTGTTTTCTTTTGCAGCATTTGCATAGAACTCCCTAATCATTACTGCACTGATGTCAGTCAGAGGAGCACACAAGAGTTCCCACCTTCTTTCTCTAGTAATTTGCCTCATGATGGGGTATTCTCCTTCCCTTAAATCAAGACCTTTCTCATAGATGACATTCTTTGCCTCCATGAACCTATGATATCTCCCTTCATGGAATTGGGATCTAAATTTGGTTGCATCAAAGGCTGGAGGTTCGGTTATCATAGGCTCTTTTCCCGGCCTTCTTTGTGAGCTTGAGGAAGCCATCAGATTTGAGGTAAGAAGAAAGAAAGAATGAGAGTAGAAGAAATGCGTGTTGTGTTTGGGAAGAGTTTTGGTTCGGTTTTGATGTGAGACAAGGAGATTATGTTGGTTTTAGAAGTGGAAGAGAGTATGGTTTTCATATGAGAGTGGCTTGAATGAGAATATGTATACTGTGTTGGTGCAACGGCTATTTATAGGCCATATCTTCAATCTTCCTAACAAAACCACAATGAATGAATGAAGAAGGAACCGTTAGTGTTCATGAAGGGCTGAGATTGAGTTGGTCATCTCAAGGACTCATGGAATGGACGGTCTGCATGCATGGTTGAGGCTTGACGAGGATCCTCCTCCCATTGGCTGCATGTATTTAAGTGTCCAAGGATGCATGCATGCAGATTTTGTTCCCCATGAACGCGTTCTCCTAGGCACATGTGACCTTCCTCACATAACTCCTCCTAGCCGTGGCCCCTCCTTGAGTTTTGTCTTAATCTTTTTCTCCTGCAAGAATCAAGATAGCTAGCCTTAGATCGTTAATATGGCCGTTGGCAATTAATTTGTATAAAAAAATTTTTTGTTTTGTTTATTATTATGAAAAATATTTTTGTGGTCAATTGTGTCCCTTAATTAAAGATGTTAAAGGTTGGTGAACACCAAACTTATCTTTTATTTAGGGGATGGCTTAGCAATTGCAAACCAATCTCACAATTGATGCATTTTAAAAAAAAAATTATTGATGTATGATCCCTTGTCTGTATGGTTTTGAGTTCATGATTGAAAAATAATCCTCTGAGCATTGTTGCACATGCAGACACCAAACTTAGTGTTTGGTCATATGCTTCATTAAAAGAATTATGCATATGTTCTAAGAATGACTCCCTTTTCTTTTTGAAAAGCAAAAATTAAGTGTACCTTAAGGGACACCAAACTTAAAAGTTTGACATGTGCTTCAAAATGATATATGCATTTACCAGGCATGAAAGTTCAAAATCATATTCAGAGGAATCACAGCTTATTAAATAAAAGAGAAGACAGAAATCTTAAACCATGGGTTGCCTCCCATGAAGCGCTCTTTTATTGTCATTAGCTTGACATTGACCTCCCTTTAAGGCGGTTGATGTTGGTGATGTCTCAACTTGTCACCTCTCACTGTCAGCTTTCTCTGTGTGCTTTGATGCTCAATTTCCATGTGTTCAAGAGAAAGTATTTGGTTGACAGTGTAATAATCTTTTGCTCCCTGCTGTTGATATACTAGTTGCACCTTATCACCCTTAGAGAATCCTTCAGTTGGGATTTTCTTATTCTTCCACCCTTTGTGAGCCTTTTTCTTATTCTTCATCTTTTTCTTGCTTGTTGGTCTTCCTTTCTTGACAGTTACTTGAGTTGTGATGCCTTCCTTCTTGCTGATCACCCCTGCTTCCTTGTGAATCCCTTTTTCTTCTTGCATCTGTTTGTTTTTCTGTTCCACTTCCTTTTCAATTGATCGCTTTGGAAGGAGATCATCACTCATTTTGCTTGTTTCTTCGTCCCTCTGTACTTCTGGGAAGACTTTCAGGATGATGCTCTCCTCATGCATCCTGAGGGTTAACTCTCCTTGCTTTATGTCCACAATGGCTCTAGTAGTGGCCAAAAATGGTCGACCAAGTATTATGGAGTCATTTCCATGTTCTGAAGAATCCAGGATCACAAAATCTGCTGGATAGATAAACCTGTTAACCTTAACCAAAAAGTTCTCAATCAGCCCCTTAGGATGTACTATTGATTGGTCCACCAATTCCAAAGTCATCTCTGTTGGTTTCACCTCCTCTATGCCAAGCTTTTTCACTAAAGAATATGGGATTAGATTTATGCTTGCTCCTAAATCGCACATCCCCTTGTTGATGAATAAGTTTCCAATGGTGCATGGTAAGAAGAAACCTCCAGGGTCCTCAAGCTTGGGAGGGAGTCCCTTTTTAATGAGTGCACTGCATTCCTCACTAAGCATCACCGTTTCCTTCTCAATCCAATCTCTTTTCTTGTTAATGAGCTCCTTTAGAAACTTGGTATACAGAGGCATTTGCTCTAAAGCCTCTGCCAAAGGTATGTTGATTTCCAACTTCTTGAAAGTCTCAAGAAATTTGTGGAAGTGCTGATCCTTTGTTTCCTTGTGAAATCTCTGTGGATAAGGCAGTGGTGGTGTTGAACTTTTCTCCCCTTGATGTTGTTTTGGAAGTGGTTCTTCCCTGATTTACTTTCCTTTCTTCAAATTCTGTGGTTTGTTGTCTCCTTCTATGAGTTTTTCTGGAGCATTTTTGCTTATCATATCCTTGTTGATGGCTTCATCATTCTTTGTTGTCTCAGTGTCATTCTCCATAAGCTTCTTTGTTGCTCCTTGGTTACCATCTGTTAACACTTTTCCACTTCTTAGTTGCACAACCTTGCATTCTTCCTTTGGGTTGGGAATGGTGTCACTAGGTAGTGAACTTGATGGTTTTTCAACAGAAATCTTCTTGGAGATTTGTCCAATCTGCCTCTCTAGGTTCTTCATGGAGGCTTCTTGATTCTTGGTTGTCAATTCTTGGTTCTTCATCAGTTTCTCCATGAGCAGCTCTAGATTGGTGATTCTCTGTGAGTTTTGTGTAATTGGTTGGTTTTGGGGTGTTGATGGATGATGATAAGTGTTTTGGTTAGTTGGGTGGTTATTGGGTGGGTATTGGTTAGAATTGGGGTAGTTGTTTTGTGGTTTTCTGTATGTATTTTGGTTAGCGTTTGGCTGGGGGTTTGTGTTTTTCCAATTGTTCTGGCCTGTGTTTCTTTGCCATGATTGTTGGTTTTGATTATGGTTGTCTCCCCATCTGAGGTTGGGATGGTTCTTCCAAGATGGATTGTAAGTATCCCCATAGACTTCATTTGTTCCAGGATTTTGGTTGTGCATGTATTGGACTTGCTCTTGCTGTTGCTCCTCTTGAGTTTCTTCACTTTGCACCCAAGTGGTTGGAGGTTGGCTTGTGGTGCTCACTGCTGCCACTTGCAAGCCATCAATCCTTTTGGCCATTTGTTCAAACTGTTGTTGGATCTGCTGCTGCATCATCTTGTTCTGGGCCAGAATAGAATCAACTCCTTCCAACTCCATTACTCCTCTTCTTTGTGATGGTTGGCGTTGTCTTTAATGAGCAAAGAAATATTGGTTGTTGGCCACCATATCAATGAGGTTTCGAGCTTCCTCTGTGGTATTCATGAGCTGTAATGAGCCTCCGGCAGAGTGATCAAGAGCTTCTTGAGCTTTAAGAGTGAGTCTCTCATAGAAGTTTTGTAACTTGTCCCACTCAGTAAACATCTCTGGTGGACACTTCCTCAATAGAGCCTTATATCTTTCCCATGCTTCATATAAATTCTCGGCCTCTAATTGAGTGAACATTTGAACCTCAGTCTTCAACCTTAGGATTCTTTGAGGGGGATAAAATTTGGCAAGGAACTTGCTCACCAAGTCATCCCAGTTGTTGATGCTTTCTTTTGGAAAGGTCTCTAGCCATTGAGTGGCTTTATCTCTGAGAGAGAATGGGAAGAGCAGCAACTTGTAGCTATCAGGGGGTACACCATTGGTTTTCACTGTGTCACAGATTCTCAAGAAAGTGGACAGATGTTGATTTGGATCCTCCAAAGGCCCTCCTCCAAAAGAACAATTATTTTGAACCAGAGTGATGAGTTGTGGCTTGAGTTCAAAATTGTTTGCATTGACATTGGGAGGAAGAATGCTACTCCCACAATGCCTAGCATTTGCAAATGTGTATGAAGCCAAGACTCTTCTCTGATGTTGATTATTATTGGCTCCTCCTTCGGGTTGATTGGTATCTCCTTCCATGTCTTGGAATTCCTCCTCAGATTCTTCTTCTCCAACAATGTTCTTCCCTCTTTCAGCTCTTCTTATTCTCTAAAGAGTCCTTTGATCAATTTCAGAGATGATAGGAGAAGATCTTCCTATACCTGACATACAAACACACAACAATAAACACACAGACCCAGAAAATTGACAAAACTTCAATCTATTGCTAGAATGAGGTTTTGGTTAGTTTAAGCAAAAATTCAAACAGTTAGTGTGTTAGTAAGAATTAGAATAACAGAAAAGAAAAAGTGCTTAATCTAGACCTCCACTTCACTTAATCATTGTCAATCTATTTCAATCCCCGGCAACGGCGCCAAAAACTTGATGTGTGGAGAATGATCCAACACAAAACTCACCGGCAAGTGTACCGGGTCGCATCAAGTAATAATAACTCACATGAGTGAGGTCGATCCCACAGGGATTGAAGGATTGAGCAATTTTAGTTTAGTGGATGATTTAGTCAAGCGAATCAAGTTTTGATTGAGTGATTTGTGTTTAACAAGAATTAAATGACAGTAAATGTAAAGGGGGAAGGGAGAAGTGCAGTAAAATAAAGAACAGGAAAGTAAAATTGCAGAAACTTAAAGAACAAGAAAGTAAATGACTGAAACCTAAAGTGCAAGAAACATAAACTGCAGCAACTTAAATGGCAAGAAAGATAAAGGGCTTGAATATAAAAGGGAATTGAGGACTGGGATTGCAGAATCTAAACCAAGAAGAAGTAAATTGCAGCAATTGATTGAGCAGAATTTAAATCAGAAGCAAATAGCATTCAAACAGAAAGAAAATAAAATGCAGCAAAGGTTCACAGAAGAACCAAGAGTGAATTATGATCTCAGGATCCCAAGGGCTTAGGTAGCAGAGCCTAAAACCCAATTTCCTTCCCAGATCTGAATTATCTAAGCAATTGACAGAAAATTAAAAAAGAGGCAATAGAAGAACAGAATTGAAATTGAATTATGCAGAAAACAAAGTGAAAAGAGTTTGAATGGGAATTGAGACAGAATTTCCTCAATTTCACACACCCAAAACTCATAAACAGAAGAGTAGAATTGCCCAAGGGAAATGAGGAAGGAGATTAATCAATTCTCCCTTGATCCTCTTAGCTCTCGGTCAAGTCTCTCAAGAAAGCTCAAGAAAGTGCCAAAGCAAAAGTAAAATTCAAAAGCCAAGGTAAAAGTCTAAGTGGTAAAAGATCAAAAGAAAAGGTTCTAATTACATCAAACTAGCTTCTATATATACACTTTCTATTCTTGGATTTTGGGATTTGGATGGGCTTTTGATTTGGTGAAGAATTGAATTAAAATGGGAATTTAGTTTGAATTTTCGGCCCATGAAAATTCACTCCCCGGAGGCTGCCCTGCCCTTGTGGAGGGCAGGGCAGAAAATTGGTGCTTGGTGCATGAGATTGGTGCGGCCTTGGTGCGGTTGGTGCGAGTCTGGCGCGTCCTGGTGCGGCGAGATGCTGCCCTGCCCGCGCCAAGGGCAGGGCAGGAAAAGTTGGTGCTGCCAGGGATGGTGCGTGGTGCTCGTTGGTGCTGCCAGGAAGAAAATTGGTGCGCCAGGAAGAAAATTGGTGCGCCAGATTTCAAAGTTGGTGCGCCACACACACGATTCTGCCCTGCCCGCGCAGAGGGCAGGGCAATGTTTCCTCTTTCACGCCCCGTGTTCGAAACACGGCTGGGGCACACGCTTCTCATTTTTTCTTGGCTTCTTGGCACGGCACTCACCCTTAGTTCTTGGCTTCCTCATGGTTCCTTGTTCGAACCTTGTAGCATGCATGGGTGACATTTTCCCTTGAATTTCTTCCTTATAGAGCCCGATCCTGCCCTCCACAAGGGCAGGGCAATGTTCTCTTCCTCTTGGTTCCAAGGCACCATTTTGTGCTCTGCCCTTGTAGTAGGCAGGGCAGAGTTGCCTTCATTGTTTGGTTTCCTTATGTTGCCCTCCTAGAGGGCAGTCTGCCCTTGTGGAGGGCAATGTTGCTTCTCCCTTAGCATGCGGCACGCTTCTTATTGATTCGGCCACGCTTTCCTTTTCTTGGCTACACTTCTTAGGCCACGCTTTTCCTTTTCTTTTCTTTTCTTCACCTACAATAAACCAAAACAACCACTCCAAGTATCACTAAATTCAAGAGGCTTATAAATCAATTAAAATTCAATTAAAATTAGCTCAAACCTCATGGATTAACATTAATTTCATGGTGGTTGCTTGATTTAGAGAAGTTATGCATTTTCACTCCAAATCACTTACTTAGGATACAAGAAAGTGCATAAATGCTAACAAAACAAGTGAAATTAGCTTGAAAAATGGGTATATGATGACTTGTCATCAGGTGTTTAATGGAGCCATCAGTAAGTTGAAGACAGATCCTGGTTGGTTTAACTTCTTTAGCTAAGCCAAGCTTTCTGATAGTGGAAGCAGGTATTAGGTTGATACTTGCCCCAAGATCACATAGAGCTGTCTTGGTACAAGTACCTTCTAACATGCATTGTATCCTAAAGCTTCCAGGATCTTTAAGCTTTTCTGGTGAGCTTTTTAGAATGATTGCACTGCATTCTTCAGTGAGATACACTTTTTCAGTTTCTCTCCAATCCTTCTTATGACTTAAGATCTCTTTCATGAACTTAGCATAAGAAGGTATTTGCTCAAGTGCTTCTGCAAACGGGATCTTGATTTCAAGAGTCTTGAGATAATCTACGAAGTGAGCAAATTGCTTATCCTGTTCCGCTTGGCAGAGATTTTGAGGATAAGGTATTTTGGCTTTGTATTCCTCAACCTTGGTTGCTGTAGATTTATTGCCTACAGATGTGGATTGAGAAGCCTTTTTAGAAGGGTTTTCATCAGCACTCTTATGTGTCTGATTGCCCACTGGCAATTGAATACCAGGGGTGGAAGCTGGAGTGGCGTTAGATGCCAACTCTTTGTCTGTTTCTGGTGTTTGAACGCCAGAACTGTGCTTCCTTTGGGAGTTCAACGCCAATCCCTTGCTTGTTTCTGGCGTTGAACGCCATGATTGAGCATGGTCTGGGCGTTCAGCGCCAGCCTTCCACCCATTTTCTGGCGTTTGAGCACCAGAGTCATTCCTCTCTGGGCTCTTACTGTCCTCAGATGCATTTTGGGTAGTTTGCTCATCTCTTGGTTTCCTGCTACCTTGAATTGAAGTATTTAATGTTTTCCCACTTCTTAATTGCACTGCTTGGCATTCTTCTGTTATTTGCTTTGATAGTTGTGATTTTGTTTGCTTCAACTGTACTTCCATGTTCATATTAGCCGTCCTTGTTTCTTGTAGTATCTCCTTAAATTCGGCTAGCTGTTTTGCTATAAAATTCAGTTGCTGATTGAATTCAATAACTTGTTCTGCAGGACTGATTTCAGCAGTTACTGTTTTCGCCTCTTCTTTCATGGAAGGTTCACTGCTTAGGTACAGATACTGATTTCTAGCAACTGTATCAATGAGCTCTTGAGCTTCTTCAATTATTTTTCTCATGTGTATAGATCCACCAGCTGAGTGGTCTAGAGAGATCTGGGCTCCCTTTGTAAGCCCATAATAGAAGATGTCTAACTGCACCCATTCTGAAAACATTTCAGAGGGGCATTTTCTTAGCATCTCTCTGTATCTCTCCCAAGCATCATAAAGAGATTCATTATCTCCTTGTTTGAAGCCTTGGATGTTCAGCCTTAGCTGTGTCATCCGTTTTGGAGGGAAATAGTGATTCAGAAAGTTTTCTGACAGCTGTTTCCATGTCTTTATACTGTCCTTAGGTTGGTTATTTAACCACCTCTTAGCTTGGTCTTTTACAGCAAATAAAAATAGTAACAGTCTGTAGACATCCTGATCTACCTCCTTATCATGTACTGTGTCAGCAATTTGTAAAAATTGTGCCAGAAACTCTGTAGTTCTTCCTGTGGAAGACCGGAATACTGGCAACTTTGCTGCACCATGATGATGAGCTGAGGATTCAACTCAAAACTACTAACTCCGATGGAGGGTATACAGATACCACTCCCATATGAAGCAGTAGTGGGGTTAGCATATGACCCCAGAGTCCTTCTGGACTGTTCATTTCCACTTAGTTCCATAATGGAAAAAGGGAGATGATGTGGATTTTTATTTTATTTTATTTTTTATTTATTTATTTAATTTTTTTTGAAAATCGAAAATAAAAAGGGAAATAAAATAAAATAAATGAAAAATTAAATATAAATTCGAAAATTAGAAAACCAAATAAAAAAATAGAAACGAAAATAATTGAAAAGATTTGAAAAAGGTATGATTTTTGAAAAAGATTTGAATTTTGAAATTTTAAAATAGAAAATCTGAATTTTTAAAGATAAAAAATTCGAAAATTCAATTAAAAAAGATAAAAGATATTTTTGAAATTAATGAGGAAAGAGAAAAACACACAAAAGACAAAAGACTTAAAAATTTTTAAATCTAGCACCCTTGTTTTTCGAAAATTTTTGGAGGGAAACACCAAGGGACACCAAACTTAAAAATTTTAAGATCAAGACACAATGAAGACTCAAGAACACCTTGAAGACTCACAAGAACACGAAGAATGAAATTCAAAGACTCAAAGATCTCAAGAACATAAAGAAAGAACACCAAACTTAAAATTTTTAGAAAACCAAGAATAAATTTTCGAAAATTAAAGATAAATTAACAAGAAAACACCAAACTTAAAAATTGACACAAGATTTAATCAAAGAAAAATTATTTTTGAAAAAGTTGTAAAAAGACAGATACCCCAATTAAATATAAACATAGACACAACACTCTAGCCAATTGAGCTATAAATGTAATGTAATTTAATAAGGTATTTAAAAAATTTTTTTGAAAACTAATATTTTGAAAAAGCACAAGAAAAACAGGAAAAGACACAAACCAAGAAAAACTAAAGATCAAACAAGAAAATTTGACAAGAACAATTTGAAGATCAAGGAAGAACAAAGAACACTAATTCGAAAATTTTTAAAAAGAAAAATAAAATATGCAATTGACACCAAACTTAGAACAAGACACTAAACTCACGAAAAAAATTTGAAAATTGATAAAGGAAAATAATAATTTTGAAAAACTTTTGAAAAGAAAATAAAGGACTCAGATTTGATGACTCTGTAGCAACAAAAATAAATTATTCCTAATCTAAGCAACAAAATAAACCTTTAGTTGTCCAAACTCGAACAATCCCCGGCAACGGCGCCAAAAACTTGGTGCACGAAATTGTATGTTAATATTAATATTACTAAAAGAGCTTAGTTACAATTTCGTACCACTAACCAGCAAGTGCACTGGGTCATCCAAGTAATACCTTACGTGAGTAAGGGTCGAATCCCACGGAGATTGTTGATTTGAAGCAATCTATGGTTATTTTGTAATTCTTAGTTAGGATATCAAATATGGTTATCAGTTGGCTTGCAAATAAATAAGGGAGCATAAAATAAATAATTGTTACTCTTTGACGGAGAATATGTTGGAGTTTTGGAGATGCTTTGTCTTCTGAACCACTGCTTTATTTCAGCTTTTCTCTTCCTACACGCAAGGCTCCTTCCATGGAAAGCTGTATGTAGGGTGTCACCATTGTCAATGGCTACTTCCCATCCTCTCAGTGAAAATATTCCAGATGCTCTGTCACAGCACGACTAATCAGCTGTTGGTTCTCGATCATGTCAGAATAGAATCCATTGATTCTTTTGCGTTTGTCATCACGCCTAACAATCGCGAGTTTGAAGCTCGTCACAGTCATCCAATCCCAGAATCCTACTCGGAATACCACAGACAGGGTTTAGACTTTTCCGAATTCTCATGAATGCTGCCATCAATTCTAGCTTATACCACGAAGATTCTGATTAGAGAATCTAAGAGATACTCATTCAATCAGATGTAGAACGGAGGTGGTTGTCAGGCACACGTTCATGGATTGAGGAAGGTGATGAGTGTCACGGATCATCCCAGAATCCTACTCGAAATACCACAGACAAGGTTTAGACTTTCCGGATTCTCATGAATGCTGCCATCAATTCTAGCTTATACCACGAAGATTCTGATTAGAGAATCTAAGAGATACTCATTCAATCAGATGTAGAACGGAGGTGGTTGTCAGGCACACGTTCATGGATTGAGAAAGGTGATGAGTGTCACGGATCATCACCTTCTTCATGGTTAAGCGCGAATGAACATCTTAGATAAGAACACGCGTGTTTGAATGGAAAACAGAAAGAAATGCATTAATTCATCGAGACGCTGCAGAGCTCCTCACCCCCAACAATGGGGTTCAGAGACTCATGCTGCTGAAAAACACAAAGTTCAGATCTAAAAATGTCATAAGGTACAAAATAAATCTCTAAAAGTTGTTTAAATACTAAACTAGTACCCTAGGTTTACAAAAAATGAGTAAACTAAGATAGATGGTGCAGAAATCCACTTTTGGGGCCCACTTGGTGTGTCCTGGGGCTGAGACTTAAGCTTCTCACGTGCATAGGCTGTTTCTAGAGTTTAACGCCAGGTTGTAACCTGTTTCTGGCGTTGAACTCCAGTTTGTAACCTGTTTCTGGCGCTGGACGCCAAACAACAGCATTGAACTGGTGTTGAACGCCAGTTTACATCATTTATCTTCACGCAAAGTATGGACTATTATATATTTCTGGAAAGCCCTGGATGTCTACTTTCCAACCCAATTGAGGTCGCGCCAATTGTACTCTTGTAGCTCCAGAAAATCTATTCCGAGTGCTGAGAGGTCAGAATCCAACAGCATCAGCAGTCTTTTTTCAGCCTGAATCAAATTTTTTCTCAGCTCCTTCAATTTCAGCCAGAAAATACCTGAAATTACAGAAAAACACACAAACTCATAGCAAAGTCTAGAAATGTGATTTTTGCCTAAAAACTACTAAAATTTTATTAAAAACTAACTAAAACATACTAGAATCTACATGAAATTACACCCAAAAAGCGTATAAATTATCTGCTCATCAATCGTCACTAACGTTCTCGAACCCACATTTTCACTTAACGTTAACACCACTAACGATGATGCCTACGTCACACTTTTTCTACAAGTAAAGCTGAGCCCACTAAAGATTGCAACTGCTTCAACTTAAGATCAAAGACCTATATCCAAGACTTGCAGAATTGACTGGAAGATCAAGAAGAGTAGTATATATAGGAGTAGTTTTGAACTAGAAAAGGGGCTTGGCATTTTAGAGAGCTACACTTTGTATATTTTACTTTTTCTATAACTTCTAAGTTTAGAATGTATTTTTCTTCTTCTTCTTCATTTTCATTTTCCAAAGCTACGAACAACTAAACCCCTTTCATTGGGTTAGGGAGCTCTGTTGTAATTTGATGGATCAATTATAGTTTTCATTCTTCTTCCTCTTTCTTTTCTCTTGATTTTACTATAAAGCTTTCGATCTTCATCTAATTGGTTAGTTGTCTTGGAAGAGAAACTCTCCATAATTGGATCTCCTCTGAGCCTTGGAAAAGAGATGAGGAGATCATGCTAGAAATGCTTTCTCATGTTGGACCAAATTGGGTTTTCGATGGGTATAGTGACATATAATCCTACCAACACTTTGATTTCGAAATGCATGTGGTATAATCAGTGACCATACTTCATCTCTTCCCATGAGCAATTAAATCAACGAATTGGGTAATTGTTCAAGCTTAGAAAGATTGGGTCGTCAAGGAATTGGGATCCACACCTCTCAACATCCATATCAAAACCAACCTGACCACTCTCATCCATCTAACCCCAACCCACCATCATACTCTGAAGATAGACTTTCCAGAATTGAAACTCTACTCGAAGGAATATACAAGGAAGCCCAAGACAGTAAAGCATTCCAAGAAGAAGTGCGATCCAATATGCAAAATCAAGATGCTGCCATCAAGAAACTCGAAGCACAAATTGGCTACCTGTTCAAGCAAATTCCTAGCCAAACCATCTGCCGTAACACTAATTCAAACCCAAGGGAGGAGTACCAGGCCATCACCCTCAGAAGTGGGAAGGAATTGAAGGAGATCTCCAAGAAACCACAAGAGAATAACTCAGACAAAAAGGAAATGGAACAAGATGAAGTCCAAGTTGTCACTCCCAATTCACATCAAGAAGGAGACATGCTGAAGCCATATGTTCCAAAAGTCCCATACCCTCAGCAATTGAAGAAGAAGGGAGATGACAGCCAATTCTTAAGATTCTTAGAAATATTCAAGAGATTACAAATTAACATACCTTTTGCCGAAGCAATAGAACAAATGCCGCTCTATGCTAAGTTCTTGAAGGAGTTGATGACCAAAAAGAGGAGCTGAAGGAACAACGAGACTGTGGTACTAACCGAAGAATGTAGTGCCATCATTCAGCACAAGTTACCCCAAAAATTGAAGGATCCGGGGAGCTTCCAAATCCCTTGTATCATAGGAGAAATCACAGTGGAAAAGGCCTTGTGCGATCTAGGAGCCAGCATAAATCTGATGTCTTCAGCAATGATGAGAAGGATGAGGATTGAGGAGGCCAAGCCGACAAGAATAGCCCTGCAATTGGCAGATCGATCATTCAAGTTTCCCCAGGGAATAGTGGAAGATTTGTTGGTGAAGGTGGGAGATTTTATCTTTCCAGCAGACTTTGTAGTATTAGATATGGAGGAAGAAGCCAAGGCTTCTATCATTTTGGGAAGGCCATTCTTAGCCAATGCCGGAGCTATCATTGATGTCCAGAAGGGTGAACTTACCCTTAGATTACATGATGAGAAAATGATATTCAATGTGTTAGTGGGTTATTACTTGACGATAATTTTGGTGCACTTGCCAAAAGAACGGATTCATAATCAAAATTTTGTGAGGTGTGAAATCCAGTCATCAATTGTCACAATTCAAATCAAATTAACCGAGAGTATTTAGACTTCTGTGTTTTCTTCCCTAGGACTTACAATGAAATGCAAGAAAATAAACAAACATGCAAGTAATTAGACGAAAAGCAATTAAAGCAATAAAAAGGGAATTCAAACAATAAAAAGGGGCTCTTGGTAGGAACTGGGAAATTTAGACTTCCTATCCTAGTTATGGACCACAAACCCATTCTCTTTAATTTTTGTTATTTACTTTCATGCTCATCATCCCAATTCCCCATTTAAGATTCTGCAATTTACTTTCTGTCATTTACTTTCCCGCCATTTAATTTTCTACAATTCTCAACTCAATTTCTGCTTAGCTCAACTAGAAAACCCCTCCAATTAACGTTGCCTGACCAATCAATCCATGTGGAATTCGACCTCACTCTATTGTGAGTTTTTACTTGACGACAATTTGGTATACTTGCCAAGGAAAAATTGTTGAGAGACAAGTTTCCGTGCATCACTTCCCTCTCATTGAGGGAGGGACCTCTATTGTACTTGATGGATTAATGATAGTGAATTTTTTCTTCTCTTTGATTTGATAGAAGAAATTTCGTTCTTCATGCTAGCACTCAATCATCTTGGGAAAGAGGTTGAATGCAAAATGGGTTTAATGGGAACCTTGGAAAAGGAAATATGAAACCATGCTTGAAATCCCTTCTCACACTTGAGTAGAATCTGGGTTTTGGTGATTGGATATGGTGACATATAATCCACCCACTACTTGGACCTATGATGATGTGTGGTATAATCAGAGACCAAGCATATCTCTCTTCATGAGCAATTAGACCAAGGAATTGGCTGATTATCAAGATTTGAGAGATTGAGTCACCAAGGGATTGGGGCTCAATCAATCATGATTGCCAAGAGGTCAATGAGTTACATGATTGAAGATGAGATGACCTAGATCTAATCCAAATAGAACAATATCTCCCGATCTCAATGAATTCCCCTATTCTTATCTTCCACATTCTTTATAGCTTTCTTTACAATTCTGTCAATCCCCATTCCCATTTACAATTCAGTCATTTATGATTCTGCACTTTACATTCTCGCCATTTTCTTTTATGCATTTTAATTCTTCTCTTTACCTTTGAGCCATTTACTTTCCTGTTCATTTACAATTTCTGCAATCATACTCTATATTGCTCAGGTTGACTAATTCACAAATTAATTAAAATTGCTCAAATCTACTAATCTCTGTGGATCAAAGCCATGAGTTACCCACAAGACTCATTGGGAGAATGTATGAGGTTGGATTCAATGGAAGCCGTACTGCAAGAGACTTTTGAAGAGGAAGAAATTAGGGGGTTAACAGAAGAAGATGGATCAGCATTAAGCGAAGAGGCTGCAACAGCTGAAGTTCATGACCAGGGGATACTAGAAGAGAAGAATGAAGAAAAAGAAGCACCCAAACTTGAACTAAAAGCATTACCGCCCTCCCTCAAATACGCATATTTAGGAGAAAATAAAAGCCACCCGATAATCATAAACTCAACCCTCAGCCAAGAACAAGAGGAGGAGTTACTCCAAGTATTGCAAAAGCATAAAGATGCCATTGGATGGACTCTCGCTGACTTCTCCTTAAATTTCACACAACACAACTCCCTCTCCTATACCTTGGCCGAATACACCTTTCTCCACTCTCCTCCATATTTTCTCTTCTTCTTCTTCTTTTCTTTCTTCTCTTGCTCGAGGGCGAGCAATATTCTAAGTTTGGTGTGGTAAAAGCATAAGCTTTTTGTTTTTCCATTACCATTGATGGCACCTAAGGCCGGAGAAACCTCTAGAAAAGGGAAAGGGAAGACAAAAGCTTCCACCTCCGATGAGTGTGTCGTAGTCAAATACCTACTAAAGCAACTAGCTCAGTAAGGACATTTAGACAAATACATGAGCAGTCACATTCAAAAGCATACACCACATTCAACCAACCAACTTTCTACAAGGCAATCTTCTTGCGACAAGTACAAAGTAACTCATGCCCAACCTAATCAACCCCGGGGTATCATTAATTGTATATCTAGGGGCTTTGCTGGTGATGGAACTACAAGCTTGGCTCGTAAGCATGGCTACCAAGCTATGCTCATCATTGAAGGCACCCTCAATAGTCCACAACCTTTGGCCAATTTCCCAGAGATGATGTTTTAACTGTCTAACTTCCATTCAAATGAAATTAATTTAGATGACCCAGTCATTATCTCTATTCAATTAGGGGATTTAATAGTCCACAAAGTGCTATTAGATCCTGGGAGTAGTGCCAATGTCCTTTTCTACTCCAATTCCAAACAATGAAGCTAAGTGACAACACACTACAACCATCCACTGGAGACTTAGTAGGGTTTTTATGTGAACAAATACCGATCTTGGGATCTCTGTGGTTATAGACCATAATTGGTGAGAATCCTCTAATAAAAACTCTAGATATTCAATACCTTGTGGTTGATTGTTTTAGTCCTTATAACTTAATTCTTGGTCGACCTTTCTTGAATAAGTTTAGTGCTATAGTGTCAACAATTCATCTCTGTGTTAAGTTTCATGTGTACGACAACCTTATTGCAACAATTCATAGTGATCATCGTGAAGATCGACATTGCTATAATATCAGTTTATAATTGCATGCAGCAAACCGAGTTATAGGAGCGCAAGTAAACGCCGTCCATAACATACTCGAGCTTCTGTCATTAGCCAAGTTAGACCCAAGAACCGAGCTTCAAGACCAACCCATCCTAGTGGAGGAGTTACAAAAAATTTCTTTAACTAACAATCCAAACAGGTTTACTTTTGTAGGTTCAGCTTTGCAAGAAGTCGAGAAAGAAAAGCTCAGAAAATTTCTTCAAAGAACGCCAACCTATTCACTTGGACTCCTGCCGAAATGCCCGACATTGATCTTTTTATAATATCTCACAAGCTAGCATTAAACTCATCAGCCAGACCTATAGCACAGAAAAAATGTAACCTCGGTATGAAGAAATAACAAGCATTCTTGGAGGAAACTAAAAAGCTGATCGACTATGACTTTATCTAAGAAATCAGGTTCACAACATGGTTAGCCAATGTTGTTATGGTAAAAAAATATAATGGTAAATGGCGCATATGTATTAATTTTACTGATTTAAATAAAGTATGCCCCAAAGATGCATATCCCTTACCATCTATTGATACTTTAGTTGATAATTCATCTGGATTTGGCACTTTAAATTTTATGGATGCATATTCTAGTTATAACCAAATCTTAATGTATCCTTCAGATCGAGATAAAACTACCTTCATAACTGAATATAGTAATTTTTTCTATAAATTTATGCCTTTTGGCCTTAAGAATGCAGGGGCTACTTATCAGCGACTTATAGATAAGATGTTCGCCAAACAAATTGTCAAAACATGGAAGTCTATGTTGATGACATGGTAGCCAAAACCAAGATCGGCAACTTTCACATTGACGACCTTGTGAAGATCTTTGGCCAATTCAAAAAATACAACATGCAACTAATCCCCAAAAAATGTGCCTTTGGTGTCCAAGGAGGTAAATTTCTCGGTTTTTTGTTTGCAACCCGAGGTATAAAGGCAAATCCTGACAAATGTCAAGCTATGTTGGAAATGAAGAGTCTTCAAACAATAAAGTGGTCCAATGATTAACAGGAAGACTTGCTGCCTTATCAAGATTTTTACCTTGTATAGCTTCTAAGTCTTCTTGATTTTTTCAAATGCTCAAAAAGAAAAATAATTTTCATTGGGATAATAATTGTGAAACTAATTTTTCAAACCTCAAAATTATTCTTTCAAAACCTCTGATTTTGTAAAAGTAGAGGAACTTTATCTTTATTTTTCTATCACTGACTGGGCTGTTAGTTCTATTCTTGTTCCAAAAAGGAATAAGGTACAAAATCCTATTTACATTGTTTGCAAATTACTGCAAAATGCCGAGCTTCGTTATCCGAATATAGAAAAACTCACCCTAACTTTAGTATTCTCAGCTAGACGTCTCTGGGTTTATTTTCAAAGCCATATCATTAATGTTCGGACTGATCAACCACTTCAACAAGTGCTAATAAAGCCAAAATTAGCTGGACGACTAATAAAATGGTCTATCAAGCTGTCCAAGTTTGATATCAGATATCAAAGCTGAGGATCCATCAAATCACAATATCTTGCAGATTTTGTTGCCAAGTTTACTACTCCTAATTTCGATGAACTGCCCATAGAATGGACACTTTATGTAGATGGTACCTCTAACTCATAAGGGTGTGGGGCTGGTATTCTTCTTGAAGATGGTAATGGAATTGTGGTGGAATATTCTTATGGTTTTCTTTAAAGGCGAGCAACAATCAGGCTGAATATGAGGCACTCATTGCCGACTTAAGGTTAGCAATCGAACTCAACATTCGTGAGATAAAGGTACATTGTAACTCTCTATCAGTAGTACGATAAGTGAATCAATCATTTCAAGTCAAAGACCTCTTTTAACAAAATATTTAGAAATTGTTAAATCCCTCATTTCTTCTTTTTCAAAATTTGAAATATATCATATTCCAAGGGAACAAAACTACCAAGCTGACATTTTGTCCAAACTCGCCACCACACAATCACACACTTCAACTCTTCTATAATCTACTTTAGCTATACCAAGTATCAATTTAATTGATATTTTAAGCACCACCCAGGATCATGAGTGGCATTGGCCCTATATCCAGTATTTAAAAACTAGAAATGTTCTGTTCAAAATTGATAATTTGAAAAAATTCAAACGATAAGCTTTCTTCTTTACATTATTAAATAATAACCTATATAGACGAGGTTATACTCATCCACTATTGAAATGTTCAAATAGGTCGGAGGCAAAACTCGTCATAGCCAAGGCCCACAAACGTATTTGCAGTACACACATAAGAGTTTGGAGTCTATCTTCAAAAATTCTCCGTGCCAGCTTCTTTTCGCCGAGCTTACAGAAAGATTGTCATCAAAAGGTAAAAACTTGCACAAATTGCCAAAAATATGATTCCATAACACATGTCCCAGCCGAGCTATTACACAACTCTAAAGTAAGTTGGCCCTTTTATCAATGCGAAATTGATATTCTCGGTCCATTCCCCATTGCACCAAGTCAAGAAAAATTTTAGTTGTAGCTATTGACTATTTCTCTAAATGGATTGAGGCACAACCATTAGCCAAAATCACATCCCAACAAATGATTTCTTTCACATGGAAGCATATTATATGCAGACCACAACATGTTATGACTAACAATGGTCGCCAGTTTGTCGATCATAACTTTACATATTTTTTACAGAATTTAAAGATCCACCAACATTTCTCTTCAGTTGAACATCCATGGTGCACGAATTTTCACACTTCGTACAGCTGAACCAGCAAGTGCATTGGGTCATCCAAGTAATACCTGAGCAAGTCAAGGTCAATCCCATGAGAATTGTGGTTTGAAGTAAGCTATGGTTATCTTGCAGATCTTAGTTAGGTGGATAGGAGAGTTGTTGGATTTGAATGCGTAAAAGTGAAATAGGGTATAAAATACTTTGTGAATTTGAATGTAACCAGTGATAAGAATATGATTAAGGCTTAGAGATGCTTTGTCCTTCTAGATTAATTCTAGTCTTACTGTCTTCTTCAATGGTGAATGATTTCTTCTATGAAAGGCTGTATATGATTGACGCTGGTTTGAGCAGCCGCCAATACTCCTTCAGATCTGAACCCAGTGTTAGTGTGGATCTAGTCTAATTGAAGGTGAAGCTCCTGCAGTTCATTCTCCTTGGTGATCCTACTTAAAATGCCAAAGACAAGGTCAAACTTTCGGGTCGGAGGATGATGCGCCTTTGGGTTCTAGCCTCTACTATAAAGACCCTAATCTCCCTGTACTTCAGCTGAACTGGTGTCTCGAGAAGTCCCCAGCGAAGTCGTGGATTAGCCGTCTAAGAGATGTATAATCAAGCTAGTGGTTCATCATTGTCCAATGAAAAACTCACTTTGAACCCATGTAGAATATGATAACCTTATGCCAGTTCAACGCATTCATATTGATGAAGAACGAAGATACATCTTAGAATAGAGAATCAAACATGGATTGAAGAGAAACAATAATACTTTTATTAATCCATAAAACTCAGCAGAGCTCCTCCCCTCAACCTAGGAGGTTTAAAACTCATATTGATAGAAAATACAATCATAAAAGTGTAAAGTGTGCGTCCCCTCCCCATAATGAGAGGTGTAAAAGTTCTTTAAATACTAAACTGATAACTAAGGATTACATAAGGGTAAAACAGTCTTTTAGTGCTAAAATTCACTTCTGGGGCTCACTTGGTGAGTGTTTGGGCTAAACTTTAATAAGATCCACGTGCTAGGAGGCCTCTAAGGCATTGAACGCTAGCTAGGGGGTCCTCTTTGGGCGTTTGGACGCTAGTTTCCTCCTTTGGGGGTTGGACGCCTGGACTGGGGCAAGAGGCTGGCGTTGGACACCAGTTTTAGGTCTTCAATTCTAAAGCAAAGTATGGACTATTATACATTTCTGGAAAGCTCTAAAAGTTAGCTTTCCATAGCCGTTAAGAATGCTCCATTTGGTCTTCTGTAGCTCCAGAAAAGCTCTTTCGAGTGCAAGGAGGTCTGTAGTGCATTCTCTGTCTTTGAATCAGACTTTTGCTCCAGCTCCTCAATTTCAGCCAAAAATTACCTGAAATTGCACAAAAATACAAAAACTCATAGTATAATCCAAAAATGTGAATTTAACACTAAAATCTATGAAAACTTAATAAAAATTAAACAAAACATGCTAAAAACTATATGAAAATGATTCCAAAAAGCGTATAAAATATCCGCTCATCACAACACCAAACTAAAACTGTTGCTTGTCCCCAAGCAACTAAAAACAAAGTAGGATAAAAAGAAGAGTAAGATACAATAAATCTCAGAGTTTTTAATGAAGCTCAGTTTCAATTAGATGAGCGGGACTTAGTAGCTTTTTGCCTCTGAATAGTTTTGGCATCTCACTATCCATTGAAACTTAGAATGGTTGTCATCTTTAGGAACTTAGAATCCAGATAATATTATTGACTCTCCTTGTTCAGTTCTTTTTTATTCTTGAACACAGCTTTCATAGTCTTGGCCATGACCTTAAGCACTTTATTTTCCAGTATTACCACCGGATACATAAATGCCACAAACACTTTAACTAGGTGAACCCTTTCGGGTTGTGATTCAGCTTTGCTAGAATCCCTAGATAGAGGTGTCCTGAGTTCTTAAGCATACTCTTTTTACTTTGGACCATGACTTTAACTGCTCAATCTCAAGCTTTTCACTTAACACCTTCACATCACAAGCATATGGTTAGGGACAGCTTGGTTGAGCCGCTTAAGCCAGGATTTTATTCCTTGTAGGCCCTCCTAACCATTGATGCTCAAAGCCTTGGATCCTTTTACCTTTACCTTTTAGTTTAAATGGTTATTGGCTTCTTGCTCTTGCCTTTTGGTTTAAAGAGCTATTAGCTTTGTCTGCTTTTTATTTTTTAATTTTTTTTTTGCATGCATATATATATCTTTCATTTTTTCTTTTATTGCAACATGCTTTTTTTTTTCTTTTTGTTACTTTTTCTTGCTTCAAGGATTAATTTTTGGATTTTTTTCAAATCACCAATAATACTTTTCCTTTTTCATCATTCTTTCAAAAGCCAACATTCTTAAATTCCAACTTCAAATACGCACTGTTTATTCGTTCATTCAAAAAACAAAAGCAATGCCACCACATCAAAATAATTGAACTATTCTTATTATAAACTTGAAATTCATGTATCTTTCAATTCTTTTCAAATAAAATTTTCTTTTTAAGCAAGATGAGAGATATATGGAACATTTTACAACTTTAAGACATAGATAGAAATGATCATGCAATAAGAACAAGAGAACAGACAATACAACATAACAGAAAATAGAAAAATAACAAAAGGAGATAAAGAGAACGAATCCACCTTTAATGGTGGCGGATAGTACTCTTCCTTGAAGATCCAATGTAGTGCTTGATCTCTTCAATGTCACTCCTTTTCCTTTGTTGTTCTTCCCTCACAGCCCTTTGGTCTTCTCTGATTTCATTGATGATGGTGGAATGCTCTTAATGCTCCATCCTTAACTGATTCATGTTAGAACTTAATTCTTCCATGGAAGTATGACATTGATCCCGATAGCTTTAAGGAGGAAAATACATCCCTTAAGGCATCTCAGGGATCTCATGTTGAGGCGGCTGCACAAGCTCTTGTGCATGCTCTCTAGTTTGCTCCATCCTCTTCTTAGTGATGGGCTTGTCCTCCTAAAAGAAGATATCTCCCTCTATGATAATTCTAGTTGAATTGCATAGATGACAGATGAGGTAAGGGAATGCCAACCTTGCTTTGGTGGATGGCTTTTCAGCTATCTTGTATAATTCTTAAGGGATCACCTCATGTATTTCCACTTCAATTCCAATCATGATGCAATGGATCATGATGGCTCTTTTAATAGTCACTTCTGACCGGTTGCTAGTAGGGATGATAAAGCATTGGATGAATTCCAACCATCCTCTAGCTATAGGCTTGAGGTCAAGCCTTTTTAGTTGAATGGGCTTGCCTTGGGAATTCCTTTTTCACTGTGCTCCTTCCACATAGATGTCTGAGAGCACTTGATCCAATCTTTGATCAAAGTTGACTATTCTAGTGTAAGGATGTGGATCTCCTTGCATTAAAGGCAAGTAGAATGCCAACCTCATACTTTATAGGCTAAAATCTAAGATTCTTCCTCGAACCATGGTGCTCCAATTCTTAAGATTTGGGTTCACACTAATGTCATGGTTTTTTGTGACCCATGCATTAGCATAGAACTCTTGCACCATTAAAATCCCAACTTCTTGAATGGGATTGGTTAGGACTTCCCAACCTCTTCTTCGGATCTCTCTTCAGATTTTCGGATACTCATTATTTTTTAGACTAAAAGGGACCTCAGGGATCACCTTCTTCTCTGCCACTACTTCATAGAAGTGGTCTTGGTGGGCTTTGGTGATGAATCTCTCTATTTTCCAAGATTCAGAGGTGGCGGCTATTGCCTTCCCTTTCCTCTTTCTAGAGGATTCTCCAACCTTGTGTGCCATAAGTGGTAATGAAAAGCAAAAAGCAATGCTTTTCCAACACCAAAATTAAAAACATTGCTCGTCCTCGAGAAAAAATAAAGAAAAGAGAAGAATGGAGTAGAAGAAGAAGAAAATAGAAGGAGAAGGACAGAGAAGGAAATTCGGCCAAGGGGGTTTTGATGTGTGTGAGAGGTGTGCGTATAAAGGGTTAGAATGAGGGGTATTTATAGGAGTGGGCTAGGGTTGGGTTCGGCCATAGGTGGGGTAAATGGGTGGGAAATTTGATTTGAAGTGGGTGGGGGTTGGTGGGTATTATGATGGTTTTAGAGAAGTGATATGGATGTGATTGGGCTAGGGTTTATAAGGAAGAGTGTATAGAAAAGTGTGAAAGAGAGAAGGAAGAAATGGGGTAGGTAAAGATGCTGTGGGATCCACTGGTCTATAGAGGCTAGAAAATTCAGATTCCCTGCCCTTTGCACTGGCGTTGAACGCCGAGGGTCTGCTCCCTGGCTGGCATTCAACTCCAACAACACTGATAAACCACTATTTTATGGTTTATATTGTGTTTAATTGAGTGGTTTTATCAAGTCTTTACCCACTTATTCATATAATTAGCATGATATTACAATTCCTTCCCAAAGTTGTTCTATGGTTGAAAACTTGCTTCCTAGATATCTTTTTATTGTGTATTTTAATTCTCTTTTATACCATTCGATGCCGTGATCCGTGTGTTAAGTGTTTCAGGCTTTATATGGCAGGAATGGCTTAGAGGATGGAAATGAAGCTTGCAAAAGGGAAGAAGCACAAGAAATAAAGGAGACAACCAGCGAACAGTGACGCGCACGCATGGCTGACGTGTGAACGCGATTTGGACAAAATCACAGTGACGCTTTCGCGTGCCTGACGCGAAGGCGTGGATTGGAATCTGCACGAATGACGCAAACACGTGGACGACGCGTACACGTGGCAAGGAAAACGCGTGGACGACGCGTACGCGTGACATGCGCGATCTGCAGAATTAACAGACTGGGCTATTTTTTGACCCAGTTTTTGGCCCAGAAAACACATATTAGAGGCTATAAAGTGGGAGAATGTATTCATTCATTGATACAACAAGAATACAATATTCATTCACATAATTTTAGGTTTTAGATGTAGTTTCTAGAGAGAGAGGCTCTCTCCTCTCTCTTAGGATTTAGGATTAGGATTTCTTCGTCTTTTCAATTCCAGGTTTAATATTCCTTTACTTTACTTTATGTTTTCTTCTACTTTTATTTATTCTATTACTTTAGTTGATTACTTGATGTTGCCAATTTAGTTTATGGATTCCTATATTCAATCTAACTTTCTATTTAATATAATTTGAGGTATTTCAGATATATGATTTTTATTTAGCTCTCTATATTCTTGGCTTCGGTTGAGTAATTAGAGACTCTTGAGTTATCAAACTCTTTTGTTGATTGATAATTGGAAGTTGCTAATTGACTTGAATTCCACTAACTCTAGTCTTTCTTTGGGAATTGACTAGGACTTGAGGATTCATATTGATTTATCCACTTGACTTACCTTCATAGTTAGAGGTTGACTAAGTGGGAGCAACGAGCAATCCTCATCATAATTGATAAGGATAACTAGGATAGGACTTCTAATTTTCATACATTGCCAAGAGTTTTCTTAGCTATTGATTTATTAATTCCTGCAATTTATTTCTCTTGTTCAAACCTTGCAAAAAGCCAAAAATACTATTTTCCATAACCAATAATAAAACACACCTCCCTGCAATTCCTTGAGAAGACAACTCGAGGTTTCAATACTTCGGTTATAAATTTTATTGGGTTTTGTTACTTGTGACAACCAAACTTTTGTACGAAAGAATTCTCTGTTGGTTTAGAAACTATACTTACAACACGATTATATTTTTAAATTTCTTTACCGATAGAAATCTGTTCGTCAAACACTCCATCCAAAGTGTTCTGTTTTCACTGCTGAATGTTTCTGTCTCTGTTCTGATAGCAGCACATGATCATAAACCTAAAAATAATTTAACGAAAAATAAAATGAAAGAAAATAGAAATAAATAATTAATTAAGGTTGGATTGCCTCCTAACAAGCGCTTATTTAACGTCATTATCTTGACAGTTAGCTCCTTACGGAGGTGAGTATGGGCTCAGAATTTTGTCGCTTACAGTGAACTTCATTCCTGTCTTTTCATGAATGAGCTTCACATGCTCTAGAGACAGGATACGATTCATTGTATGTGGTATGAATGGCTTCTTGGTGAAGACAACTCTTATGCCAGGTGAGAGGCCCTCAGTTGGGACTTTCTTGTCCTTCCAGCCTTTAGGTACTTTCTTCCTAATACCTTTGTTTTCAGTGCTTGTTAATGGCTGCCCAACACCAAACTTAGAATTGATGTTTGGGGCCTTAGTAAAGCTCTACACTGAAAGAGATGGTTGGAACACTAAGTGTTGTACAGTTATCTCAGAGGGAGAGTTGTGGTAAGGCATCTTGAACAAGATGTGATCCTCCCCTAGTTGTAGAATCAATTCTCCCTTAGCTACATCAATGATAGCATTGGCAGTGGCTAGGAAAGGTCTTCCAAGGATGACGGATTCATCCTCATCTTCCCTAGTATCCAAGACTATGAATTTTGCAGGATATAGTGGTCTTCAACCTTTTCCAAGACATCCTCTACTAAGCCATATGGCTTCTTTATTGACTTTTCTGCCATCTCTAGTGAGATATTTGCAGCTTATACCTTAAAGATGCCCAGTGGTGCACGAATTTGTAATCCGCACAACTAACCAGCAAGTGCACTGGGTCGTCCAAGTAATACCTTACGTGAGTAAGGGTCGATCCCACGGAGACTATTGGTTTGAAGCAAGCTATATTTATTTTATTATTCTTAGTCAGAAGGCCAATAGGATTAAAAGTGAAATTACTAGATTTGATTATAAAAATAAAAGAGAATAACAGTGTTACTTGTTGTGCAGTAATGAGAAATATGTTGGAGTTTTGGAGATGCTTTGTCCTTTGAACTTCAACTCTTCCTTGAAATCCTTCAACACACGAAAAGTCCCTTCCATGGCAAGCTCTATGTAGGGTGTCACCGTTGTCAATGGCTACCTCCCATCCTCTCAGTGAAAACGTTCCTATGCTCTGTCACAGCACGGCTAATCATCTGTCGGTTCTCAATCAGGTTGGAATATAATCCATTGATTCTTTTGCGTCTGTCACTAACGCCCAGCCTTCAGGAGTTTGAAGCTCGTCACAGTCATTCAATCCCAGAATCCTACTCGGAATACCACAGACAAGGTTTAGACTTTCCGGATTCTCATGAATGCCGCCATCAATCCGGCTTATACCACGAAGATTCTGCGTAATGAATCTAAGAGATACTCATTCAGTCTGATGTAGAACGGAGGTGGTTGTCAGGCACACGTTCATGGTTTGGGGAAGGTGATGAGTGTCACGGATCATCACCTTCTCCATAATTAAGCACGAATGAACATCTTAGATAAGAACAAGCGTGTTTGAATGGAAAAACAAAGGAATTGTATTAATTCATCGAGACGCTGCAGAGCTCCTCACCCCCAACAATGGAGTTTAGAGACTCATGCCGTCAAAAGTATGTAATTCAGATCTGGAAATGTCATGAGGTATAGAATAATTCTCTAAAAGTTATTTAAATAGTAAACTAGTAACCTAGGTTTACAGAATATAAGTAAACTAAGATAATTGGAGCAGAAATCCACTTCTGGGGCCCACTTGGTGTGTGCTGGGGCTGAGACTAAAGCTATCCACGAGTTGAGGCTTTTCTTGGAGTTGAACTCCAAGTTATGACGTGTTTTGGGCGTTCAACTCCGGATCATGACGTTTTTCTGGCGTTTAACTCCATACAGCAGCGTGTACTTGGCGTTCAACGCCAAGTTACGTCGTCAATCTTCGTGCAAAGTATGGACTATTATATATTGCTGGAAAGCCCTGGATGTCTACTTTCCAACGCCGTTGAGAGCGCGCCAATTGGACTCCTGTAGCTCCAGAAAATCCATTTCGAGTGCAGGGAGGTCAGGATCCAACAGCATCAGTAGTCCTTTTTCAGCCTAAATCAGATTTCTGCTCAGCTTCCTCAATTTCAGCCAGAAAATACCTGAAATCACAGAAAAATACACACACTCATAGTAAAGTCCAGAAATATGATTTTTGCTTAAAAAATAATAAAATTCTATTAAAAACTAATTAAAACATACTAAAATCTACATGAAATTACCCCAAAAAGCGTATAAAATATCCGCTCATCACAACACCAAACTTAAACTGTTGCTTGTCCTCAAGCAACTAGATAAATAAAATAGGTTTTAACAGAAATTAAGAAGTAATAATATTTTAGAGTTTTAATTGAAGCTCAGATTCTTATTAGATGAGCGGGGCTTGGAGCTTTTTGTTTCTGAACAGTTTTGGCATCTCCCTTTATCCCTTGAATTTCAGAATGATTGGCGTCCATAGGAACTCAGAATTCAGATAGTATTATTGATGCTCCTAGTGTAGTATGTTGATTCTTGAACACAGTTATTTTATGAGTCTTGGCCGTGGCCCTAAGCACTTTGTTTTCCAGTATTACCACCAGATACATAAATGCCACAGACACATGACTAGGTGAACCTTGTTCAGATTGTGACTTAGCTTTGCTAGAGTCCCCAGTCAGAGGTGTCCAGAGCTCTTAAGCACACTCTGTTTGCCTTGGATCACGACTTTAACCACTCAGTCTCAAGTTTGTAACTTGGACCTGCATGCCACAAGCACATGGTTAGGGACAGCTTGGTTTAGCCGCTTAGGCCTGGATTTTATTTCCTTGGGCCCTCCTATCCATTGATGCTCAAAGCCTTAGATCCTTCTTACCCTTGCCTTTTGGTTTTAAGGGCTCGTGGCTTTTTTTTTTGACTGCTTTTTCTTGCTTCAAGAATCAATTTCATGATTTTTCAGATCACCAATAATATTTTTCGTGTTCCTCATTCTTTCAGGAGCCAATATTCATCAAATTCAAAGTACAAGTCATGCACTGTTCAAGCATTCATTCAGAGAACAAAAAGTATTGCCACCACACATAATTAATTATAGTCTTTATTACTAAGAACTCAAAAAATATAAATTACTTCTTTATTCTAAAAAAATTCTACTACTTTATTTATGCCTGATGATGATGAGAAAAATAAATTATAGCTTAATTGGAAATAAAATCAAATTAGACATACTAATTACTACTACTAAATATCTCCTAAGGTAAATTTCTATAATACTACTATCACTAAGTTAAAGCAGAAAAATTGGAACTCAGCAACCTGTTGTTTTGAGGAGTAGATATTCCTCTAATCTGTGGGGTGCTTTTCAAGGATTAATTTTTGGCGCTTTAGCTCCCTTAGATCACGCCCCTGCTCTTCCTGTTCCTTAAGCAGTTTGCAAATCATGCTACTTTGATTGTTCTGTTCTTCCTTTATTTGGTCCATAGCTTCTTGCAATTTGGAAATAGAAGCCTCAAGATGTTCCCAATATTCGAATTGAGGCAGTTCTGGGAGGGCTTCCTGTGCTCTCCTCTTGGCAGAATCATCTTGTTGCTGTTGTCTGACCATTGATATTCCAGTGATTGGCCTCTCAACTGAGATATACTCTGTTATTCCCATCTTCACTCCGGCATCTTTGCAGAGCATAGAAATTAAGCTTGGATAGGCCAATTTGGCGTCCTTGGAATTCCTGTTTGCTATTTTATATAGCTCACATGAGATCAGTTGATGGACTTCTACCTCTTTTCCTAACATGATGCAGTGAATCATGACAGCTCTTTTGATGGTTACTTCAGAACGGTTGCTGGTGGGCAAGATGGAACGCCCAATGAAATCCAGCCAGCCTCTGGCTACTGGTTTTAGATCTTCTCTTTTGAGTTGAATTGGGGTGCCAGTGGTGCTGGTAGTCCACCTGGCTTCAGGGATGCATATGTCCTCTAGAATCTTGTCTAGACCTTTGTTTACCCTCATCATTCTCCTGTTAAAGGAGTCTGGATCATCTTTCAGTGGAGGAATCTTAAAAATTTCCCTGATCTTGTCAGGATGAGTATGAACAATCTTTCCTCTGACTAAGGTCCGATGGTCATAGAGAGCAGCTCCAATTATTCTCTGCCTGTCTGTCTGCCATAAATTGGCATAGAACTCCTGAACCATGTTTCTTCCCACTTTCGTTTCAGGATTGGTCAGAATTTCCCAATTCCTGATTCGAATTTGCTCTTGAATCTCTTGATATTCATCTTCTTTCAGATCAAATTTGACTTCCGGGATCACTGATCTGTGACTCATTATTTTGTAATAATGATCTGAATGTTCTTTAGTTAAGAACTTCCCTTGATTCCAAAGGGGCTTTAGAGCACTCTCTTTCTTGCCCCTTTGGGTGGGTTGCTTTCCTCTAGGGGCCATGAATTTGATCAGTATGTTTTTGTGATCACGGATAACCACACCAAACTTAGATCTTTGCTTGTCCTCAAGCAAAAGAGAAGAAGAAGAGGGATAGGAAGAGAGCAAGTGTGGCAAGGTGATGAAGAGTGGGACGCCGAACACAATATATAGGGGGGGTGGGAAATTTTCGAAAATAAGAAAAAGATAAGATAGAAGATATGATTTATAAAAGATAGATATGATAAGAAAAAGATATAGTTTAAAAAAAAAAAAGAGGAAGATATGAATCATATTTAAAAAGATAGATTTGAATTTTTAATTTTGAAAAAGATTTTTAAAGATATAATTGAGTTTTGAAAACAAATTTTTAAAAGAGTTTGATTGGATTGAAAAATAATTTGTCTTTATGGATTAAGATACATTTGATATTATTGAAAAAGGGATTTTAGAAATTAGGATTTTTAGAACACTAATTTGAATTGAGGGATGATAATTTAAAATATGTTTATGCAAGAAATTATGAATTGGAACATAAAAATTAAGAAATTTGTGAAAAGAAACGAAATTTACCTTCTCCCCACCATCCTGGCGTTAAACGCCCAACTGCTGCATGGTTTGGGCGTTTAACGCCCAAATGTTGCTTCTCCTGGGTGTTCAACGCCCAGCTGATGCATCTTTCTGGCGTTGAACGCCAGGAAGTCCTTTGTTACTGGGCGTTTTTCTAAACGCCCAGGATGCTGTCAATCTGGCGTTAAACGCCCAGAAGGTGCTTCTTTCTGGCGTTTAACGCCCAGAAGATGCTCCTTTCTGGCGTTTAACGCCCAGAAGGCTACCCTTACTGGCGTTGAACGCCCAGTGGGTGCTTCTTTTGGGCGTTCAACGCCCAAAATGTTTCTTACTGGCTTTTTCACGCCAGTGAGCTTCCAATTTCCCTTATAACTCTGTGAATCCAATTAATTGCTATTTTTACCCTTTGAAGATACTTGGACATATACCTGTAAAAAAAGAAAATTTATATAATTAGTAAATAAACTTTGTAAATGGCTGGGTTGCCTCCCAGCAAGCGCTTCTTTAATGTCATTAGCTGGATCATTACTGAGTTTTTAATTAAGTCTCAGTTTTGAGCATTCTTGCTCAAAATTGCCTTCAAGATAATGTTTGACTCTTTGTCCATTAACAATGAAATTTTTGTTAGAGTCATTATCCTGAAGCTCTATGTATCCATATGGTGATACGTTTGTAATGACATATGGACCTCTCCACCGGGATTTTAATTTCCCGGGGAATAATTTGAGCCTAGAGTTAAATAGCAGAACTTTCTGCCCCGGCTCAAAGACTCTGGATGACAATTTCTTATCATGCCATTTTTTCGCTTTCTCTTTGTAAATCTTTGCATTTTCGAAAGCATTGAGTCTAAATTCCTCTAGCTCATTTAACTGGAGCAATCGTTTTTCTCCAGCCAGCTTGGCATCAAGGTTCAGGAATCTGGTTGCCCAATAGGCCTTGTGTTCCAGTTCCACTGGCAAGTGACATGCCTTTCCATACACAAGCTGGTATGGAGAGGTCCTTATGGGGGTCTTGAATTCTGTTCTGTATGCCCACAGAGCATCATCCAAGCTTCTTGCCCAATCCCTTCTACGGTTAATTACAGTCCATTCCAGGATTCTTTTGAGCTCTCTATTTGAGACTTCAGCTTGCCCATTAGTTTGTGGATGATATGGAGTAGCTACCCTGTGGCTAACTCCATAACGAACCAGAGAAGCATAAAGCTGTTTATTGCAGAAATGAGTGCCCCCATCACTAATTAGCACTCTGGGGATACCAAATCTGCTGAAGATGTGTTTCTGGAGGAATTTTAACACTGTTTTAGTGTCATTGGTGGGTGTTGCAATAGCCTCCACCCATTTGGATACATAATCCACTGCCACCAGAATATAAGTGTTTGAGTATGATGGTGGAAAGGGTCCCATGAAGTCAATGCCCCATACATCAAACAACTCAATCTCCAAGATCCCTTGCTGAGGCATGGCGTAACTGTGAGGTAGATTGCCAGATCTTTGGCAACTGTCACAATTGAGCACGTACACTCGGGAGTCTTTATAGAGAGTAGGCCAGTAGAAGCCACTTTGGAGGACTCTTGTAGCTGTTCGCTCACTTCCAAAATGTCCTCCATACTATGATCCATGGCAGTGTCATAGGATCTTCTGTGCTTCTTCCTTAGGCACACATCTACGGATTACCCCGTCTACACATCTCTTAAAGAGATATGGCTCATCCCAAAGATAATACTTTGCATCTGTGATCAGCTTCTTTATTTGCTGTCTACTGTACTCTTTGGGTATAAATCTTACTGCCTTGTAGTTTGCAATGTCTGCAAACCATGGCACTTCCTGGATGGCAAAGAGTTGCTCATCCGGAAAGGTTTCAGAGATCTCAGTGAGAGGGAAGGACGCCCCTTCCACTGGTTCTATTCGGGACAGGTGATCTGCTACTTGATTCTCTGTTCCTTTTCTGTCTCTTATTTCTATATCAAACTCCTGCAGAAGCAGCACCCATCTTATAAGTCTGGGTTTTGAATCCTGCTATGTGAGTAGATATTTAAGAGCAACATGGTCTGTATACACAATCACTTTTGATCCTACTAAATAGGAACTGAATTTGTCAATGGCGTAAACTACTGCAAGTAGTTCTTTTTCTGTGGTTGTGTAATTCTTCTGTGCGTCATTTAGAACACAGCTGGCATAGTAAATGACGTACAGAAGCTTGTCATGCCTTTGTCCCAACACTGCACCAATGGCATGGTCACTGGCATCACACATTAATTCAAATGGTAATGTCCAGTCTGGTGCAGAGATGATTGGTGCTGAGACCAATTTAGCTTTCAGGGTCTCAAATGCCTGCAGACACTCTTTATCAAAGATAAATGGCGTGTCAGCAGCTAGCAGGTTGCTTAGAGGTTTGGCGATTTTTGAAAAATCCTTTATAAACCTCCTATAGAATCCTGCATGCCCCAGGAAGCTTCTAATTGCCTTAACATTGGTGGGTGGTGGTAATTTTTCAATTACTTCAACATTAGCTTGATCCACCTCTATTCCTTTGTTTGAAATTTTATGCCCAAGGACAATCCCTTCAGTCACCATAAAGTGGCATTTTTCCCTGTTTAAAACCAGGTTGGTCTCTTGGCATCTTTTTAGAACAAGTGCTAAATGGTTAAGGCAGGAGCTGAATGAGTCTCCAAATACTGAAAAGTCATCCATGAAGACTTCCAGAAATTTTTCCACCATATCAGAGAAAATTGAGAGCATGCACCTCTGAAAGGTTGCAGGTGCATTGCACAGGCCAAATGGCATCCTTCTGTATGCAAATACTCCAGATGGGCATGTGAATGCCGTTTTCTCCTGATCCTGGGGATCTACTGCAATTTGATTATAACCTGAATATCCATCCAGGAAGCAGTAGTATTCATGACCTGCTAGTCTTTCTAACATCTGGTCTATGAATGGTAAAGGAAAATGATCCTTTCTGGTGGCTGTATTGAGTCTTCTATAATCAATACACATGCGCCACCCAGTAACTGTTCTTGTAGGAACCAGTTCATTTTTGTCATTATGAACCACTGTCATGCCACCTTTCTTAGGGACGACTTGGACAGGGCTCACCCAGGGGCTGTCAGAAATAGGATAAATAATCCCAGCCTCTAGTAATTTAGTGACCTCTTTCTGCACTACTTCCTTCATGGCTGGGTTCAGCCGCCTTTGTGGTTGAACCACTGGCTTGGCGTCACCCTCCAGTAGGATCTTGTGCATGCAGCTAGCTGGGCTAATGCCCTTAAGATCACTGATGGACCACCCAAGAGCTGTCTTGTGTGTCCTTAGCACTTGAATCAGTGCTTCCTCTTCCTGTGGCTCTAAGGTAGAGCTTATGATTACAGGAAAGGTATCTCCTTCTCCCAAGAATGCATATTTTAGGGAAGGTGGTAATGGTTTGAGCTCAGGTTTAGGAGGTTTCTCCTCTTCCTGAGGGATTTTCAGAGGTTCTACTATTTTCTCTGACTCCTCCAGATCAGGCTGGACGTCTTTAAGGATGTCCTCTAGCTCTGATTCGGGACTCTCAGCCATATTGACCTCTCTTACCAGAGAGTCAATAATATCAACACTCATGCAGTCATTTGGGGTGTCTGGATGTTGTATGGCTTTGACAACATTCAACTTGAACTCCTCCTCATTGACTCTCAAGGTTACTTCCCCTTTTTGGACATCAATGAGGGTTCGGCCAGTTGCTAGGAAAGGTCTTCCTAGAATGAGAGTTGCACTCTTGTGCTCCTCCATTTCCAGCACCACAAAGTCAGTAGGAAAGGCGAATGGCCCAACATTGACAATCATGTCTTCAATCACGCCTGATGGGTATTTAATGGAGCCATCAGCAAGTTGAAGACATATCCTAGTTGGTTTGATTTCTTCAGTTAAACCAAGCTTTCTGATAGTAGATGCAGGTATTAGGTTGATACTTGCCCCAAGATCACATAAAGCTTGCTTGGTGCAAGTGCCCTCTAATGTGCATGGTATCATAAAGCTCCCAGGATCTTTAAGCTTCTCAGGTAAGCTTTTCAGAATGACTGCACTGCATTCTTCAGTGAGGTAAACTTTTTCAGTTTCCCTCCAATCCTTCTTATGACTTAAGATCTCTTTCATGAACTTAGCATAAGAGGGTATTTGCTCAAGTGCTTCTGCAAACGGAATCTTTATTTCAAGAGTCCTGAGATAGTCTGCAAAGCGGGCAAATTGTTTATCCTGTTCCGCTTGGCGGAGTTTTTGAAGATAAGGCATTTTGGCTTTGTATTCCTCAACCTTAGTTGCTGCAGGTTTATTACCTACAGAAGTGGGTTGGGAGGCCTTTTTAGAAAGGTTGTTATCAGCACTTGTATGTGACTGATTTCCCACTGGTATTTGAATGCCAGTGGTGGGAGTTGGAGTGGCGTTAGACGCCACTTTCTTGTTTGTTACTGGCGTTTGAACGCCAGAACCATGCTCCCTTTGGGCGTTCAACGCCGGATTCATGCTTGTTTCTGGCGTTGAACGCCAGGAATGAGCATGGTCTGGGCGTTCAGCGCCAGCTTTATTCCTCTCTGGGCTCTGATTGTCCTCAGAGGGATTTTGAGTATCCATCTGTTCATTTCTTGGTTTCCTGCTGCTTTGAAGTGAGGTATTTAATGTTTTCCCACTTCTTAATTGAACTGCTTGACATTCTTCTGTTATTTATTTTGACAGTTGCTTTTCTGTCTGCTTTAATTGTGCTTCCATGTTCCTATTGGCCATTCTTGTTTCCTGTAATATTTCCTTGAATTCGGCTAGCTGCTGAGTTCGAAAGTCTAATTGCTGATTGAATTCATTAGCCTGATCCACCGGACTGAGTTCAGCAGTTACTGTTTTAGCTTCTTCTTTCATGGAAGATTCACTGCTTAGGTACAGATGTTGATTTCTGGCAACTGTGTCAATAAGCTCTTGAGCCTCTTCAATTGTTTTTCTCATATGTATAGATCTACCAGCTGAGTGGTCTAGAGAAATCTGAGCTTTTTCTGTAAGCCCATAGTAGAAGATGTCTAATTACACCCATTCTGAAAACATTTCAGAGGGGCATTTCCTTAGCATCTCTCTGTATCTCTCCCAGGCGTCATAAAGGGATTCATTATCTCCTTGTTTGAAGCCTTGGATGCTTAGCCTTAGCTGTGTCATCCGTTTTGGAGGGAAATAGTGATTCAGTAATTTTTCTGACAGCTGCTTCCATGTTTTTATGCTGTTCTTAGGCTGGTTATTTAACCACCTCTTAGCTTGATCTTTTACAGCAAATGGAAACAATAATAATCTGTAGACATCCTGATCCACTTCCTTATCATGTACTGTGTCAGCAATTTGCAAAAATTATGCCAGAAACTCTGTAGGTTCTTCATGTGGAAGACCAGAATACTGACAGTTTTGCTGCACCATGATAATGAGCTGAGGATTCAACTTAAAGCTACTAACTCCAATGGAGGGTATACAGATACTACTCCCATATGAAGCAGTAGTGGGGTTAGCATATGACCCCAGAGTCCTCTTGGACTGTTCATTCCCATTTAATTCCATGTTGGAATAAAAGAAATGGTATATATGTTGATATTATTTATTTTATAAAAATAAAATTTTTTTTAAATAAAATAAAAACGAAATAAATAAAAGAAGTGGAAATATTTTGAAATTGAAAATTGAATTTTTATATAAGATTTTCGAAAAATGTAGTTCAAAATTAGTTAGAAAATAAAATTTTTTTTTTGAATTTTGAATTTTATGATGAGAGAGAAAAAACACACAAAAGACACAAGACTTAAAATTTTTAGATCCAATGCTCCTTATTTTCGAAAATTTTTGGAGGAAAAACACCAAGGAACACCAAACTTAAAAATTTTAAGATCAAGACACAAGAAAAACTCAAGAACACCTTGAAGATTCACAAGAACACCAAGAACAAAAGGAAGAACACCAAACTTAAAATTTTTAGAAAACTTTAATAAAATTTTCGAAAATTATGAAAGATTAACAAGAAAACACCAAACTTAAAGTTTGGCACAAGATTAAATCAAGAAAAATTATTTTTGAAAAAGGTTCCAAAGCGTGTACCCAATTATCAAGAATATAAACCAATACTCTAACCAATTGGGAATAAATGTAACACTTGTTCTAGATATTCCAATTAATGCTTTAAAAAGAACACAAGTGAAACAAGAAAAGACACAAAGCAAGAAAAACTCAAGATCAAACAAGAAAAATAAACAAGAACAACTTGAAGATCAATGAAGAACAAAGAACACAAGTCGAAAATTTTAAAGAAAAATATGAGATATGCAATTGACACCAAACTTAGAACAAGACACTAAACTCACGAAAATTAGCAATTAATTAAAAGAAAAACAATAAATTTTGAAAAGAAATTTTTGAAAAGAAACTATCCTATCAAGATTTAATGACTCTATGACAATAAAAATAAAAATAAATTATTCCTAATCTAAGAAATAAAATAAACTTTTAGTTGTTCAAACTCGAATAATCCCCGGCAACGGCGCCAAAAACTTGGTGCACGAATTTGTAATCCGCACAACTAACCAGCAAGTGCACTGGGTCGTCCAAGTAATACCTTACGTGAGTAAGGGTCGATCCCACGGAGACTATTGGTTTGAAGCAAGCTATATTTATTTTATTATTCTTAGTCAGGAGGCCAATAGGATTAAAAGTGAAATTACTAGATTTGATTATAAAAATAAAAGAGAATAACAGTGTTACTTGTTGTGCAGTAATGAGAAATATGTTGGAGTTTTGGAGATGCTTTGTCCTTTGAACTTCAACTCTTCCTTGAAATCCTTAAACACACGAAAAGTCCCTTCCATGGCAAGCTCTATGTAGGGTGTCACCGTTGTCAATGGCTACCTCCCATCCTCTTAGTGAAAACGTTCCTATGCTCTGTCACAGCACGGCTAATCATCTGTCGGTTCTCAATCAGGTTGGAATAGAATCCATTGATTCTTTTGCGTCTGTCACTAACGCCCAGCCTTCAGGAGTTTGAAGCTCGTCACAGTCATTCAATCCCAGAATCCTACTCGGAATACCACAGACAAGGTTTAGACTTTCCGGATTCTCATGAATGCCGCCATCAATCCGGCTTATACCACGAAGATTCTGCGTAATGAATCTAAGAGATACTCATTCAGTCTGATGTAGAACGGAGGTGGTTGTCAGGCACACGTTCATGGTTTGGGGAAGGTGATGAGTGTCACGGATCATCACCTTCTCCATAATTAAGCGCGAATGAACATCTTAGATAAGAACAAGCGTGTTTGAATGGAAAAACAAAGGAATTGTATTAATTCATCGAGACGCTGCAGAGCTCCTCACCCCCAACAATGGAGTTTAGAGACTCATGCCGTCAAAAGTATGTAATTCAGATCTGGAAATGTCATGAGGTACAGAATAATTCTCTAAAAGTTATTTAAATAGTAAACTAGTAACCTAGGTTTACAGAATATGAGTAAACTAAGATAATTGGTGCAGAAATCCACTTCTGGGGCCCACTTGGTGTGTGCTGGGGCTGAGACTAAAGCTATCCACGAGTTGAGGCTTTCCTTGGAGTTGAACTCCAAGTTATGACGTGTTTTGGGCGTTCAACTCCGGATCATGACGTTTTTCTGGCGTTTAACTCCAGACAGCAGCGTGTACTTGGCGTTCAACGCCAAGTTACGTCGTCAATCTTCGTGCAAAGTATGGACTATTATATATTGCTGGAAAGCCCTGGATGTCTACTTTCCAACGCCGTTGAGAGCGCGCCAATTGGACTCCTGTAGCTCCAGAAAATCCATTTCGAGTGCAGGGAGGTCAGGATCCAACAACATCAGCAGTCCTTTTTCAGCCTAAGTCAGATTTCTGCTCAGCTTCCTCAATTTCAGCCAGAAAATACCTGAAATCACAGAAAAATACACACACTCATAGTAAAGTCCAGAAATATTATTTTTGCTTAAAAACTAATAAAATTCTATTAAAAACTAATTAAAACATACTAAAATCTACATGAAATTACCCCAAAAAGCGTATAAAATATCCGCTCATCACCCAGCTTCTTGATGAACGGATTTTTGACGGTCTAGAGTTTCACAAATGAAGTCTCGTTGTAAAGTATAGTTTCTAAACCAACAATAATCCTTTCATGCAAAAATTTGGTTGTCACAAAGAATAAACCCCAAATAAAAATTAACCGGAGTATTTGGACTCCGGGTCGTCTCACGAGGATTGCAATGAAGTGGTCAATTATTGGCTATGAAGGAATATTTTAGGGTTTTTGGAATAATAGACATGAACAGTAAATAATAAGGAAATTCAAATAACAAAAAGGCCTTGGCAAGGGTTGGTGGTCAAGGATCTCTATCCTTATCACTAACCACAACATGAGAATTGGCAAGGATCAACCTCATTAAGTCATCCTCTAAATGATAAAGGAAAGTCAAATGAGCTATGTCAATCCAAGTCCATAAGTCCTAGTTCTCCACCAATTCAATTAGTGAGATCTAAGGTCAATGGCTCCCAATCATCAATCACTTGGACATTAGCAACTTAAGAGTTTTTAAGTTAACTTTCCAAGCCAAGAGCATAAAATTCTACTCTAAAACCCAACCAAGCATTTTGTCAAACACTTGGTGGGTACAAATGGAAAGCATGGTAAATTGCAAGAAATATAAATCTACCAACTACCAATTGCAAGAAAAGTAAAATCACAACTCAAATCAACAATAAAAGAGCATCAACATTAAATTGCATTAAAAATAAACCAAATCCATCATGAGTGCATGATTACAAAAGAGAGCAAAGAGGAAAATTAACACTACAAACTATGAGAATGAAATAGTAGAAGCAAGAAATCATAAAGGAAATGAGATGGAAACATAAAATTGGACCTAGATATAAGATGGAAATACCCTAAGAACCCTAATTCTAGAGAGAAGAGGGAGCTTCTCTCTCTAGAAACTAAACTACATGATGTTAAGCGACAACCAAGTGCTCCCCCTTTGCTTGGGCTTCAATTCTGCATGAAATACACTCAGAAACAGGTTGGAATTTGGGCCTGGGCTGCTCAGAAATCGCCCCCAGCGTTTTGCCTTTAAGTGAGTCATGTGCGAGTATCGGCGCGTACGCGCCATGTGCGTGTGCGCGTTGATTGGCTAATTCTTCATCCGCGCGAATGCGGCATGTACGCATGCGAGTCCTTAGACGAACTCACTTTTGCGCGCGCGCGCCTTGTACGCGTGCGTGCCCATCGATGCATTCCCAAACTTGGTTTCTTCATGCATTCTCCACTTTGTATGCTTTTTCTTCATTCCTTCAATCCAATCTTTGCCTTCTAAACCTGAAACTACTTAACAAACATATCAAGGCATCGAATGGAATTAAAGTGAGTTAAAATTAGCTATTTTAAGGCCTAAAAAGCATGTTTTCATGTTTAAGCACAATTCAAGGAAGAATTACAAAACCATGCTATTTCATTGAATAAATGTGGGAAAAGGTGATAAAATCCCCCAAATTAAGCACAAGATAAACCACAAAATTGGGGTTTATCAAATCTCCCCATACTTAAACTAAGCATGTCCTCATGCTAAAATCAAGAAAGAAGCAAAGGGTATCAACATTTATTCAATGCAAACTAACTAAATGCAATCTATCTAAATGAATGCAACTACTTGGTCAAAATAAGTCAACTTCTAAGAATACATATAAGTACAAGGGCTAAAGCATAGCAATCAAAGCAAACCCACAATTGAATTGAATCATTGAAAGATTTTACAAACTTGCAAGAAAAGATGATCATAGGTAGAAATATGTAATTGAGCGATCGAACCCTCACCGGATGTGTATCCGCTCTAGGCACTCAAGTGTATGGGGTTGATTTACTCGATTCTCCCCTAATCATGCTTTCCAAGATTTATTTTTCATCTAACATTCAACAATTACTTTATGCGTGCATACAAATATCATGAGGGCTTTTCCATAGGTTGTAATGGGGCTAGGGTCAAGGTAGGATGCATATGGTCAAGTGAGCTTGAAATTTGAATCTTTGATTAATCTAAGCTTCCCACCCAACCTATACAATTCAAAGCTAACCTAACTACCCATTCTTCACTTTTCCACACACTCATGCATTCTATTTTTGGTCACCACACATATGCATTAATTTTTATTGAACCTTGAACTTTGGGACATTTTTGTCCCCTTTTTATTGCAATTCTTTTTCTTTCTTTTTTTTTGACATATATATATTTTTTATTTTGTATATATCTATTTTTTTTCTTTTTGCAATAAAGTATATACAAAAGTATCAATGCATATGGTTTTACATTCAATGGATGAGTATGTACCCAATTCCCAAAATTTGACAAAAGTACAAAAATACACTTTCATCCCAACCAATGTTTCCAACTCTCCCAAACTTGAATGATAAGCACTCTCACTAGCCTAAGCTAATCAAAGATCCAAACAAGGGACATTTATTGTTTTTCACTTAGGCTTGTAATGTGCTACAATTAAGAATAAGTGGGTTAAGCATAGGCTCAAAATTGGTTAACAATGGAAGATAAAAGGTAGGCTATTTGGGTAAGTGAGCTATTTGAACAATGGCCTCAATCATATAAATGCATGTATACACAAAGTAATGGACATAAAGAATCAAACAAATCAAAGATTACAATCATAGGAAGAGAATAATGCACACAAGAATGAAAATAAGTGGTTATGTATGATGTAACCACACAATTAGGCTCAAATCTCACATGATTGTGTTCTTAGCTCAAAAATCATGTTCCACAATGTATATAATTCAAACAAGTTCTAAAAAATTTTTTTCAATCAATAGGGGTGCCCTATAGATAAAATCCTTGGAAAATATCATGATTTTGACTAAGCTTAATATATACATATGCAAAATAAGAAAATGTAACTAAAAATCTTAAAATGAAATGCAAAAGTGTTGGGATTAGAAACTTGTTACCCAAAAACGCCGAGTGGTCAGACGACCTCCCCACACTTAAAAGTTTGCACCGTCCTCGGTGCATCCAAAGATGAGCAAGGGGGTACGACAACTTTCCTAGTTGCTACCTTCAGCTGGTAGGTCAACCAATGCTGCGTGTTCTTCTCCCGCTTCCATTTTTGCTTATGGTGCATCAATCATGAAAAACAAAATAAACACCGTAAGATGAGAAAATACAAAAGCAAGGAAGCGTGAATTATTGGAATGAGGTAAATCATTAGAATTGAGTGGGTGAATTGGTGTGATATTAATGAGAGATAGGTGTGTGGGTTCTAAAATTGCGCGCAGTTTAGAATTCACACGCACTAGTACAAAAAGTCATGTCACAATTACACAAAAGAAAACATGCACTTCACTCATTCTAGTGTGCTTGAGATACTTTAAAAGACTTGTAGGCTAAAACAATCCAACAAGTAGTGAAGAAGTATAAAAGCATTCAAGCAAAAATCAAGCAATTGTGAAATTGGATAATGCATGGGCATTTATTGATGTATAAGTAAATTTGATGAACAAAATGGTATAGAGAGCTCACACATCATGACACATATTGAAGTTGTTGCAACACCTAAGTAACATAGAGGTGAAACACATGGATGCTATGGAACTTAGGAAAAAGAAGATAGAAGTGGAAATCAATCACATAGCAAGCATGGCCCACAAAGCTTTACAAAGCTCAAAAATATGTCACTAGGTAAGCTTTCGATCTAATTCCACAACTCTACAATCTCAATGCATGAAATAAGTGATATGAATAAGGGTAAACCATAAACAAGCATCACCTAAAAAAATGTAATGATAATATACAATTGCCTAACAATAGATGACGAATGCATGGTGTACAAAACATGCAATTCAAAGAGGTAAGATGCATGAAGGCAATGTAACATGTACTTGGTGTTCACAAATGTTAAGCATGGAAAGTTCTAAATCAAGTAACCAAATATAACATCAACAAAGAAATCCAACAATGACAATTAACAACAATGATGTTAAGATAACATCCTATTAATAATGAGCAGCAATAAACAGTAGACAAGATTAGTAATCCAACACTTATAATGGAAAACAAAAATTAAACTAACTAACTAACTAAAAGAAGTGGTGTTACATGATATTTGGTAGTGTTGGATGATGTTTGAATGGTGGAAAGAAAAGAGAAGAAGGAAAGAAATGGAAGGAGGAGAAGAAAAGAAGGTGGGTGAAACAAGGCAATCCACGCGTGCACGTCATGTGCGCGTAAGCGTGAATTGATGAAATGGTAGCGATGCATACGCGCAAGGTATGCGTGTGCGTCGATGGGTTATTTCGCAAACGATGCGTAGGCATGAAGTGCGCGTACGCGTGCATTGGGTACAAAGTTGGCACACTTCAGGCACAACTCTCGGGTGAATGTATGGGAAGTGGAAAACTTCAATCCACGCGTGCGCGTGCATGACGCGTGTGCGTGGATGGTGGAAATTACTTAGGTCACGCGTACGCGTGGAGTGTGATGACAAGTCATCTTAGCCTAGTTTCACTAGTCTTTTTCTTTTGTTTTCACTTGAATTATGCACTTTCTTGAGGTCTAAGCAAGCCAATTTGGGTAGATTTTCATGCTTCCTTTGATTGAATCAACCATAGATGAATTAATGCAATTTCATGAGGTTTTATGCTATATTTGTTACATATTGTGAAAGAATGAATATCTCATGATTTTGAGCATAGCTTTGATGTGTTTGGTTGATTAATGATAGGTGAAGAAAGCTTGGAGAAAGGTTGAAGCAAGAAAGAATGGCTAGGAGGAAGAGAGGACAAAAAGTTTGAGCAAAAGTTTGCCTCAAACTTTAGCTCAAACCTTTGGAATAAGTGAAAATGAACCAGGAAGCAAAAAGCTGGACCAAAAGTTAGCCTCAAACTTTTGCACAAATTTTTGGGTGAAAAGTTTGCCCCAACGTTAGCCCCTAACTTTTGGGCTAACGTTGGCACATGAAAAACACCCCCTGGCCACCAAAAGTTTGCGCCAACGTTAGCCTCTAACTTTTGGGCTAACGTTGGCGCCATAAGTGCACTAAGGAAGGCCAACGTTGGAGCAAAAGTTAGACCCCTAACTTTTGCACCAACGTTGGTATCAGCAAAATGAGGAGGCTGAGGTGAAAAGTTGGAGTAAAAGTTAGCCTCAAATTTTTACTCAAACTTTTACTCAAACTTTTGCAAAACTCCAACCCGGTTCAATTGGTTCACTTTGATTTCTCTCCAAACTCCAAGAGCAATCAACCAAGGCCTCTCTTAACCCAATTCCACCAAGAGAAAAAGCCCAACTCAAGGCTTGAAGATCATTTAAAGAAAGTGTATAAATAGGATAGAATTCAAGTCGTTCGGGGAGCTTTTCTTTTAGTTTTTAGAATAGTTTTCGGAGAGCTTTTGGTATTGAGTGATCTTTAATTTCTTAGTCTCGGGGAAGGACAATTCACTTCTCTTCCTCTTAGTTTTATTGCTTTCAATTTCAATTACAATTGTCTTGGATCTTGGGTTGGAGAATTGAAGAAATTCTGTTTCAATCTCATCCTTGGATCTCTCTGTTTATTTACTGCTTAATTGAATTTCAGTTTCGGTTAATTGCTCTTCATCTACTTTCTTTGCAATTTACATTTCCCTTGCAATTGTTCTTGTTGGATCTAGGAAGGCATTGAGATCTAGACTTGGTTTTCTAGTCTCTGGGTCCTGAGATCTGATTCCAAAGTTTACATTCTGTTTTTGCTTTTCATGTTCATTTACTTGTTTTACTTCAGATACGATTCAACCCAAACCCTCTTTTACTCTTCTGTTTGATGCAATTTACTTTTCCTTGTTTAAATTCTGCAAATCCAATCCCCAATCCCCTTTACAATTCCAGCCGTTTACATTCCTTGCACTTTAAGATTCCGCAATCTACATTTCTTGCATTCTAAGTTTTTGCCATTTAATTTCTTGTTCTTTAAGACTCAGCACTTTAATTCCTTGCCCTCTTTAATTTCATGCAATTTACACATTCCCTTTACTTTCAATGCAATTTAATTTCTACAAATCACAAATCACTCAACCAAATCTTGATTCGCTTGACTAAATCAACCACTAAACCAAAATTGCTCAATCCTTCAATCCCTGTGGGATCGACCTCACTCCTGTGAGTTTTTATTACTTGATGCGACCCGGTGCACTTGCCGGTGAGTTTTGTGTCGGATCGTTTTCCGCACATCAAGTTTTTGGCGCCGTTGCCGGGGATTGAATAGATTGACAATGATTAAGTGAGGTGGTAGTTTAGATCAAGCACTTTTTCTTTAATTTTTGACTAACCTACTAACTGTTTGAAGCTTTGCCTCTATTAACCCACTAACTGTTTGAGGTTTTGCCTCAACTACTTACACTCAATTTTCAAAAGTACCACTATGAATTCCTTGTGTTGATTTGTATGTCACAGAAAAAAAAAAGAAAAACCAGAAGGAAGGTTATCATTGAAGAAGGAGTCTCTGAGAAAGAAGAACACCACGACATGAAACCGCAACTCATCACATTAATCAAGAAGAATTGTTCCTACGGCGAAAACCCAGTGGAAGATCCTGAACAGCATATATCCATTTTTCTAAGGACTTGTGGTGCTGTCAACCCCGATGGTGTAAATTATGACACCTGTAAGCTCTTGTTATTTCCCTTCTCACTAAGGGATGAAGCTGCACAATGGTTTGAAACCTTTCCCCAGGGAAGTATTACTAGTTGGGACGATTTGGTTACCAAATTTCTGGCCAAATTCTCCTCATCCCAACAAGACATCAAGATGAAAGAGGGAATACATCCATTCATACAAGGAGAGGAAGAACCATTGTTCAAAGCATGGGAAAGATACAAGAAAGTAAAAGACAAAGTGGGTTCCCAAGCGTTCTATGAAGGATTAACCCCAGAAACAAGAAGAGCGGTGGATTACGTCTCAGATGACCTACTCAAAGCAACAGCAGCTGGCCAAGGAACTGCAGAGCTCAATGACAAGAGAGCCAATAACCAACACTCATTTGAGACCCCACAGAATGCAACTTCAGAAAAGGAGATAATGAATCTTGAAGGAATGAAGGCAATCATGAATCAAAGCAAACAGCTACATCAGCAAACTCAGCAACAATTAGAGTCAATAGCTAGACAAATTGATTTTCTCCATTCTACTACAGTGAAGGCACAATTTCCACCATGGAAGCCACATTCTTATCTAAGAATGAGGGAATCTCAACATCAGAAACAAAGGGACTTCAATTACAACAACCCCAATTTCCCAAACCTGCAAAAAATTCACCATACCAACAACAATCACTGCATACCACCACACTACCCACCCTTCCAACCCCTAACACCCCACAACCAACCAATCTCACAAGACTCTCAGAGGATCACTAATCTGGAAATCTTAGTAGAGAGAATGATGAAACATCAAGAGATGATAAGCAAGAACCATGAGGACTCACTCGGAAGAATTGAGAGGCAAATGGAACAATTAGCCAAGAACCTCACAGAAACAAGTGAGGAGAGGGCTAACAGAAAAGAATCACTCATCCAGGATGAGCAGCACAAAGCAAAGCATCACTTGGAAAAACAATGGGACAAGTTGAAGGATGCTCAGAATCTGAGCTGAGCAATCACAGAGAATGTCAAGCTAGTGACAATAAAAGAGCGCTTGTTGGGAGGCAACCCAACCTGAGGTAGTTCTCTTTTCATATCTATTTCAATAAAAAGGTTAACTAGCTTTATCTAGATTGCAAGAAGCTAAGTTTGGTGTTGCACACCAAAACAATCTAAGGGAGAATGAAGAATTCTAAGTTTGGTGTTCCACCAAAATCCCATTATAACACACATTCTCACCGTATGCATAATATGGGCTTCAAGCATACTGGATGAATTAGTTAACTATTTTGCTGTTTTCTAGTTTTCAGCCTTATTACTTTTGAGAAAGAAAAAAAAGAATTTCACACATGGTTAATGAAAACCTTTGGCAAGGTACTAAGTTTGGTGTTCCCACACCAAAGTAAGTTCAAAAAGCTCACAAATAAATCATGCAGACTAACCACTGTTTCTAAGTGCTTGGGGAACAAGCAACTTCCAATATCACTGCAGAATATCATACAAACTTTTGGAGATTTTTAGCATCATCAACCAAAGAGGTGAAAAATTAACATGAAAGTCAGCATTGATGATGATGAGAAGAAGGAAAGCAAGTGAACTCCAACAGGTTGTATTGTTAAGTGATTGTTTTACATCAAATATTGCTGTAATTGAAAGTTGGATTGTATCCTTATTTGTCCTGCCTGTCTGCATAGTATAGTTTTCTTTATATACCCCTGCCTACCTGCATAGCATAGTCTTTCTTTATAATTCAATAAGCAATATGCTTGATTATTCACAACATTCTTATCTTCAAAACTTGTTTGCACTCAACTTTCAAGAATGCATCACATGAAAGTTCTTTGAAACGAAGGATTGAGGAATTAAACAATTTTGAGGTAAGCAAAAGATTAGGAGAAGTGGTGGTTCTAGTTGTATGATTATGTATTGAGGTTGCATGCTTGTGAAAACTTGCATGGGAGCTCATAGGCAGGATATGAAGTTCAAAGAAGTATTGTGGAGATTCTCAAAAATCAATTGATCCGAGAAGCAGCAAACAAAACAAAAAGAAAAGTAAAGAAAATACAAAAACAAAAAGAACATGGCCCAAGGCTCTGAGCATCAATTACTAGGCAGAAAAAGAAAGAAAGAAACAAAAACTCAAAGAGTTGTTATCCTAGTAAATGCTTGTGGTTGAAGTGTGTCAAGGAAAGAGGCTTGAGCAAGTAAATCCTTAGGGGTGCTTTAACACCTAATACCTTAAAACCAACTGGTTTAGGAGTATTGATTGAAAACTTATTTAAAGAGCCGCTTTGAGACATGACACTTAGAGTCGAGGCCAAAGCACAGAAACTATAAGCTGCTTCAAGGTGATTACATATAAAGAGATCTCTATGATACCATTCGGATGAAAATCCTAAGACCTACGACTCCCAATATGTAAGGACTAGTGAGCACTGAAGCCCTTGCATGAGCATATAATTCAGAGTTCACCCCACTGTTACTTAATCACTTCACTCACTGTACTTTACAAGTGTTCTTCAATCCATCTTAATTGAAAGAACCTCTGAGCATAATTCATTTCTTGCTTGGGGACAAGCAAGCTTTAAGTTTGGTGTTGTGATGACAAGTCATCTTAGCCTAGTTTCACTAGTCTTTTTCTTTTGTTTTCACTTGAATTATGCACTTTCTTGAGGTCTAAGCAAGCCAATTTGGGTAGATTTTCATGCTTCCTTTGATTGAATCAACCATAGATGAATTAATGCAATTTCATGAGGTTTTATGCTATATTTGTTACATATTGTGAAAGAATGAATATCTCATGATTTTGAGCATAGCTTTGATGTGTTTGGTTGATTAATGATAGGTGAAGAAAGCTTGGAGAAAGGTTGAAGCAAGAAGGAATGGCTAGGAGGAAGAGAGGACAAAAAGTTTGAGCAAAAATTTGCCTCAAACTTTAGCTCAAACCTTTGGAATAAGTGAAAATGAACCAGGAAGCAAAAAGCTGGACCAAAAGTTAGCCTCAAACTTTTGCACAAACTTTTGGGTGAAAAGTTTGCCCCAACGTTAGCCCCTAACTTTTGGGCTAACGTTGGCACATGAAAAACACCCCCTGGCCACCAAAAGTTTGCGCCAACGTTAGCCTCTAACTTTTGGGCTAACGTTGGCGCCATAAGTGCACTAAGGAAGGCCAACGTTGGAGCAAAAGTTAGACCCCTAACTTTTGCACCAACGTTGGTATCAGCAAAATGAGGAGGCTGAGGTGAAAAGTTGGAGTAAAAGTTAGCCTCAAACTTTTACTCAAACTTTTGCAAAACTCCAACCCGGTTCAATTGGTTCACTTTGATTTCTCTCCAAACTCCAAGAGCAATCAACCAAGGCCTCTCTTAACCCAATTCCACCAAGAGCAAAGGCCTAACTCAAGGCTTGAAGATCATTTAAAGAAAGTGTATAAATAGGATAGAATTCAAGTCGTTCGGGGAGCTTTTCTTTTAGTTTTTAGAATAGTTTTCGGAGAGCTTTTGGTATTGAGTGATCTTTAATTTCTTATTCTCGGGAAAGGACAATTCACTTCTCTTCCTCTTAGTTTTATTGATTTCAATTTCAATTACAATTGTCTTGGATCTTGGGTTGGAGAATTGAAGAAATTATGTTTCAATCTCATCCTTGGATCTCTCTGTTTATTTACTGCTTAATTGAATTTCAGTTTCGGTTAATTGCTCTTCATCTACTTTCTTTGCAATTTACATTTCCCTTGCAATTGTTCTTGTTGGATCTAGGAAGGCATTGAGATCTAGACTTGGTTTTCTAGTCTCTGGGTCCTGAGATCTGATTCCAAAGTTTACATTCTGTTTTTGCTTTTCATGTTCATTTACTTGTTTTGCTTCAGATCCGATTCAACCCAAACCCTCTTTTACTCTTCTGTTTGATGCAATTTACTTTTCCTTATTTAAATTCTGCAAATCCAATCCCCAATCCCCTTTACAATTCCAGCCGTTTACATTCCTTGCACTTTAAGATTCTGCAATCTACATTTCTTGCATTCTAAGTTTTTGCCATTTAATTTCTTGTTCTTTAAGATTCAGCACTTTAATTCCTTGCCCTCTTTAATTTCATGCAATTTACACATTCCCTTTACTTTCAATGCAATTTAATTTCTGCAAATCACAAATCACTTAACCAAATCTTGATTCGCTTGACTAAGTCAACCACTAAACCAAAATTGCTCAATCCTTCAATCCCTGTGGGATCGACCTCACTCCCGTGAGTTTTTATTACTTGATGCGACCCAGTGCACTTGCCGGTGAGTTTTGTGTCGGATCGTTTTTCCCACATCAGAGTGCGCGTGCGCGTGGATGGTGCTCTGTTTTTCAAAATTTTTCTATGTTTTTGCACCAATCCAAGCATTCCAAACCTCTAAACAACTACCAAAACATCATAAAACCTTATTTAACATACTAAACTCCCAAATAAACATATCTAACCAAACAAAACATAAAATTAAACTATATGTTACCATGGTGGGGTGTCTCCCACCTAACACTTTTGTTTATTGTCCTTAAGTTGGACTTATGGGGAGCTCTTATCAAGGTGGCTTGTGCTTGGATCCATCCTTGAACATCCACCAATGCTTGGACTTCCATTGTGCTTCATCATTCAAAGTTACTATCTCCAAGCTTTGATGGAGTTCTTCACAAACCATGGGCTTCCAAAGTTGATTCTCCTTGTGCGATCCAGGATCCCACACTTTATTTTCACAACCATCCTTGAGTTGATCATGGTGATTTTCTCTGGGTGGCAAGAGAGATGAATTCTCATGAAAGCACCAAACTACCCTCCTAGACCCATCAAATTGAGCACTAGTCCAACACATGCTCCTCAATTTTGAGCTTCCAACCATAATGAGCCTAAACTTACAACGCCAACCACTAAACATCCTCCTCTTACGCTTAATTCCATAAAGCACCCTAAGTTGGCCATCCGTCTCAAGCAAACCATATTCAAGTGGGATAATAAAGCTAAGAGTTAGAAGTTTTACCCACTCAAATGAAGGATTAGATAACAACCTAGGTGGAGGAGTTCCCAACGGTCTTGACAAAGCATGCTCCACTCCCGTCCATCCTCTTCTAGAGATGTCCACCACTTGGCAAAGTTTTTCAAGCTCTACCTCTTGCCAAGCTTCCTCAAGTTCACATTCTTCTTCACCAAATTCTTCCATCTCTTCCCCATCACTCAGATCATAAATAGAAGGTTGAGTGAAGTCGACCTCCTCATTAATTTTGAGCATAGTGGGGAAGGATTCTTCAAGCTCAAAAGGATCATATGTTGGTATGGAATCATCATAAATAGGAGGGCCTATTACTCGGAACACTTCTTCCAATTCTTCAATCACATTCTGCCTTGGAGGTTGTGCACTCTCCTCCTCAACATCAACTTTAATCTCCATGGAAGAAGGCTCTTCAACTTGTGATTCCTCTATATACTCAACATATCCTAAGGTGCCAACCACTAATTTCTTTGGTTCAATCATCTCTACCTTCTCCTCTTGTTGCACTTCTTGCTTTGACTCCTCTTTTTCACCTTGGAGCTTCAAGTTTACTCCCTCACTAAGCTCTTTGGTTGCATCTCCACATTCAACAATGGGAGTGCTTTGATCGCGCAAGCTTAGGCGGGATGAGACTATGTTGCTAATGGCTTCTACCATGATAACCATTTTTGCTTTTAACTCCACAAACTTCTTTTCATCTTCCTCGTACCACCTTAAGATATGAGATTCAAGATCTCTCAATTCCTGCATGGAGGTCTCATCGGAAGGTGATGGTGAAAGAGAGGGTTCATTGTTTGAGGGAAGATTGTTGTAATTGGAAGGTGGTGCATATTGGTGAAATTCTTGAGGTGGTGTGTATGGACTTTGTGGTTCATGGGGGTAGTGGTATTGGAATGGTGGTGATTCTAGATATGGTTCATATGGTAGTTAGTATGGTGTGTATGGGTTGGGATCATTTGGAGGTGAATGATGGTATGAGGCTTGTGAGTGTGATGAAGGGCTATATTGAGGAGGGGGTTCATATGCATATGATGATTGTAGTTGATAACCATAATGAGGGTTATCACATACATTAGATTGGTATGCATCAAGATTTGAATTGTACCCATAAGAAGCCGGGGGAGGTTGTTGCCAAGAAGGTTGTCCATAAGCTTAAGGTTCCTCCTACCTTTGATCTCCAAATCCTTGATGCATGTTGTCATTGTAATCTCTATCTCCTACAACATAGTTAGAACCATACTCATAGCCAAAGTCATGAGAATTCATAGTGAAAGAGAAAATAAAAACAAAAGCTAACAAGAAACAAAGAGAACAAAATCCTACAACTAGCAAAAACTAACAAACAAACCAAAAATCAAGATATATATTCACAATATATACAATAGCCAATAACATAACACCATTGCAATCTCCGGCAACGGTGCCATTTTGATGAACAGATTTTTGACGGTCAAGAGTTTCACAAAGGAAGTCTCGTTGTAAAGTATAGTTTCTAAACCAACAATAATCCTTTCATGCAAAGATTTGGTTGTCACAAAGAAAAAACCCCAAATAAGAATTAACCGGAGTATTTGGACTCCGGATCGTCTCACGAGGATTGCAATGAAGTGGTCAATTATTGGCTATGAAGGAATATTTTGGGGTTTTTGGAATAAGAGACATGAAAAGTAAATAATAAGGAAATTCAAATAACAAAAAGGCCTTGGCAAGGGTTGGTGGTCAAGGATCTCTATCCTTATCACTAACCACAACATGAGAATTGGTAAGGATCAACCTCATTAAGTCATCCTCTAAATGATAAAGGAAAGTCAAATGAGCTATGTCAATCCAAGTTCATAAGTCCTAGTTCTCCACCAATTCAATTAGTGAGATCTAAGGTCAATGGCTCCCAATCATCAGTCACTTGGACATTAGCAACTCAAGAGTTTCTAAGTTACCTTTCCAAGCCAAGAGCATAAAATTCTACTCTAAAACCCAACCAAGCATTTTGTCAAACACTTGGTGGGTACTGGTGGACGAAATTGTGATCTATGTTTCTTGGATTTTGAATGAATATACTCTTAGGGCACTGTTTATTTTCTTTACTTGAATTCACAACTCCGTTCAACTAACCAGCAAGTGTACTGGGTCGTCCAAGTAATAACCTTACGTGAGTAAGGGTCGAATCCACAGAGATTGTTGGTATGAAGCAAGCTATGGTCACCTTGCAAATCTCAGTTAGGCAGATTAAAAAGGTAATTGTGATTATTGGATTGTAAATAAAAAGGAATAATAAAAGGGATAGAAATACTTATGCAGATTCATTGGTAGGAATTTCAGATAAGTGCATGAAGATGCAGCATGGCTCAAGGACGCCTGCTATCCCATTGCTTCTACTCAATCCTTCTTACTCCTTTCCATGGCAAGCTATGTATAGGGGTTCACCATCAGCTGTGGCTACTTTCAATCCTCTCAGGGAAATATCCTATGCGGCTGTCACTCGCACAGCTAACCAGTCTGGAGGCATCACCCATGGCTGATGGCTACATCCCATCCTCGCAGTGAAAGCTAATGCTCACGCACTCTGTCACAGTACGGCCAATCACCGGTTGGTTCCCGCTCCTACTGGAATAGAATCCCTCTTTTGCGTCTGTCACTAACGCCCAGCAGGTTACAAGTTTGAAGCACGTCACAGTCATTCATTACCGGAATCCTACTCGGAATACCACAGACAAGGTGAGACTTTCCGGATTCCCAGGATCCTACTCGGAACACCACAGACAAGGTTGGACTTTCCGGATCCTCATAAATGCCGCCATCTATCTAGCTTATACCACGAAGATTCTGTTGGGGAATCTAAGAGATGCACATTCAAGCTCTGTTGCATGTAGAACGGAAGTGGTTGTCAATCACGCGCGTTCATCAGTGAGAATGATAATGAGGGTTATCTAACTCATCACATTCATCATGTTCTTGGGTGCGAATGAATATCTTGGAATAAGAATAAGAGAGATTTGAGTAAAAGAAAATAGAATTGCATTGATACTTGAGGTACAGCAGAGCTCCACACCCTTAATCTATGGTGTGCAGAAACTCCACCATTGAAAATACATAAGTGAGAGGTCCAGGCATGGCCGAATGGCCAGCCCCCCTAAACGTGATCAATAGTCTCTTAGGATGAAGAATAAAACAAAACTGAGACCAAAGATGTCTAATACATTAGTAAATCATCCTATTTATAATAAACTAGCTCCTAGGGTTTACATGAGTAAGTAATTGATGCATAAATCCACTTCCGGGGCCCACTTGGTGTATGCTTGGGCTGAGCTTTGATCAATACACGAGCTAAGGCTTCTCTTGGAGTTGAACTTTGAGTTATGACGTGTTTTGGGCGTTCAACTCCGGATCATGACGTTTTTCTGGCGTTTAACTTCAGAAAGGAGTGTGTACTTGGCGTTCAACGCCAAGTTGCGTCGTCATTCTTCGAATAAAGTATGGACTATTATATATTGCTGGAAAGCCCTGGATGTCTACTTTCCAATGCCGTTGAGAGCGTGCCATTTAGAGTTCTGTAGCTCCAGAAAATCCATTTCGAGTGCAGGGAGGTCAGAATCCAACAGCATCAGCAGTCCTTTTGTCAGCCTTTTTCAGAGTTTTGCTCAAATCCCTCAATTTCAGTCAGAATTTACCTGAAATCACAGAAAAACACACAAACTCATAGTAAAGTCCAGAAATGTGAATTTAACATAAAAACTAATGAAAACATCCCTAAAAGTAGCTCAATCTTACTAAAAACTATATAAAAACTATGCCAAAAAGCGTATAAATTATCCGCTCATCACAACACCAAACTTAAATTGTTGCTTGTCCCCAAGCAACTGAAAATCAAATAGGATAAAAAGAAGAGAATATACTATAAAATCCAAAATATCAATGAATATTAATTTAATTACATGAGCGGGACTTTTAGCTTTTTGCTTCTGAACAGTTTTGGCATCTCACTTTTTCCTTTGAAGTTCAGAGTGATTGGCATCTCTAGGAACTTAGAATTTTGGATAGTGTTATTTGACTTTCCTAGTTAAGCATGTTGATTCTTGAACACAGCTACTTTTGAGTCTTGGCCGTGGCCCTAAGCACTTTGTTTTCCAGTATTACCACCGGATACACAAATGCCACAAACACATAACTGGGTGAATCTTTTCAGATTGTGACTCAGCTTTGCTAGAGTCCCCAGTTAGTGGTGTCCAGAGCTCTTAAGCACACTCTTTTGCCTTGGATCACGACTTTAACCACTCAGTCTCAAGCTTTTCACTTGGACCTTCATGACACAAGCACATGGTTAGGGACAGCTTGGTTTAGCCGCTTAGGCCTGGATTTAATTTCCTTGGGCCCTCCTATCCATTGATGCTCAAAGCCTTGGATCCTTTTTACCCTTGCCTTTTGGTTTTAAGGGCTATTGGCTTTTTCTATTGCTCCTTCTTTTTCTATATACTCGGATATGTCATTACTCTCTGCTTAAAATAAAATTACTCGGAGACATAACCATTATTCTCTAATCCTGAATATAAAAAGGAGGTAAGACATTGATTTCGGAGACAACAATACAAAGCATATTATTCACTCACTAACTTGGGCATTAGAATGCTTTTTATAGGTACCAACCCCCTTGTTCTCTTGCTGTCGAAGTATAACTTATCTCAATAGAAAATTCTTAGTTATTCACCAGCAAACGAGCTATACAGCAGCCAATCTTTATAAGAACAAATAGATTCCTAAATTTATAAGAGATATTTGTTTATCTTAAATTTCAAAAGACTATTTTATCTCTTTGTAACCTAAGGACATTCCAACACAAAAATTGTTAATGATGAAATTGTTATGGATAATGGAGTTGATTCGTACGTCGTCTGAGAATGAGCTATGGCGGTTTCTCCGAGAAATGTGCAGCTTGCAAAGAAAAGCTATACATCGGTCTGGTTTGAACACCGTGGTGAGAATATTTGCAAAAAATATTTTAACAAAACAACAACAAAGCCTTGTCCCACTAAGTGGGGTCGGCTACATGAATCAAATGACGCTATTGTGCTCTGTCATGTATCATGTCTACAGAGAGACCGTTTATATGTAGATCTCGTTTGACCACCTCATGGATGGTCTTCTTAGGTCTTCCTCTGTCTTTTGCCCTTTGTCCATCTTCCATCTCATCCACCCTCCTGACTGGTTGTTCTGTCGGTCTTCTTCTCATATGTCCAAACCACCTGAGACGCGATTCAACCATCTTTTTCACAATGGGTGCTACTCCAACTCTATCCCTTATATCTTCATTCCTTATTTTATCCAATCACATATGACCACTCATCCATCTCAACATCTTCATCTCTGCCACACTCAACTTATGTTCGTGCTCCCCTTTAGCCGCCCAACACTCCGTACCATACAGCATAGCCGGTCTTATAGCGGTGCGATAGAGTTTACCTTTAAGTTTTAGAGGCACTTTTTTGTCGCATATAAAACCAGATGCACTCCACCATTTTGACCAACCTGCTTGGATCCTATGATTTACATCCTGATCAATCTTTCCATTATCCTGTATGATGCACCCAAGATACTTAAAACTTTTAACTTTTCGTAGGATGTTTTCTCCAATCTTCACCTCTATATTGGGGTTTTTCCTTCTCAGACTGAATTTACATTCCATATATTCCGTCTTGCTATGGCTTATGCGCAGACCATACACTTCTAAAGCTTTTCTCCATAACTCCAACTTCTTATTTAGGTCTTCCCTTGACTCTCCCATAAGGACGATATCATTGGCAAAAAGCATGCACCATGGCACAGGCTCTTTGGTGCGCGAAATTGTGATCACTACACAACTTTGAACAACTAACCAGCAAGTGCACTGGGTCGTCCAAGTAATAAACCTTACGCGAGTAAGGGTCGATCCCACGGAGATTGTTGGTATGAAGCAAGCTATGGTCACCTTGTAAATCTCAGTCAGGCAGACTCAAATGGGTATAGATGATGAATAAAGCATAAAGATAAAGATAGAGATACTTATGTATATCATTGGTAAGAGCTTCAGGTAAGCGTATGAAGATGCCTTCCCTTCCGTCTCTCTGCTTTCCTACTGTCTTCATCCAATCCTTCTTACTCCTTTCCATGGCAAGCTTATGCAAGGGTTTCACCGTTGTCAGTGGCTACCTCCCATCCTCTCAGTGAAAACGTTCCTATGCTCTGTCACAGCATATGGCTAATCAGCTGTCGGTTCTCGGTCAGGCCGGAATAGAATCCAGCGATTCTTTTGCGTCTGTCACTAACGCCCCGCCTGCTAGGAGTTTGAAGCACGTCACAGTCATTCAATCATTGAATCCTACTCAAAATACCACAGACAAGGTTAGACCTTCCGGATTCTCTTGAATGCCGCCATCAGTTCTCGCCTATACCACGAAGACTCTGATCTCACAGAATGGCTGGCTCGTTTGTCAGGCGAGCACTCGTTTGTCAGGCGATCAACCATGCATCGTGTATCAGGAATCCAAGAGATATTCACTAGAGCCTCGTATGCTTGTAGAACAAGAGTGGTTGTCAGTCACTTTGTTCATGAGTGAGAATGATGATGAGTGTCACGGATCATCACATTCATCAAGTTGAAGAACAAGTGATATCTTGGACAAAGAACAAGCGGAATTGAATAGAAGAACAATAGTAATTGCATTAATACTCGAGGTACAGCAGAGCTCCACACCTTAATCTATGGTGTGTAGAAACTCCACCGTTGAAAATACATAAGAACAAGGTCTAGGCATGGCCGTGAGGCCAGCCCCCAGATGATCTAAGAACTAGATGTCCGAAGATAGCTACCAAGATGTCCAATACAATAGTAAAAGGTCCTACTTATAGAAAACTAGTAGCCTAAGGTGTACAGAGATGAGTAAATGACATAGAAATCCACTTCCGGGCCCACTTGGTGTGTGCTTGGGCTGAGCAATGAAGCATTTTTCGTGTAGAGACTCTTCTTGGAGTTAAACGCCAGCTTTTATGCCAGTTTGGGCGTTTAACTCCCATTTAGGTGCCAGTTCCGGCGTTTAACGCTCGGAATTCTGAGGGTGACTTTGAACGCCGGTTTGGGCCATCAAATTTTGGGCAAAGTATGGACTATCATATATTGCTGGAAAGCCCAGGATGTCTACTTTCCAACGCCATTGAGAGCGCGCCAATTGGGCTTCTGTAGCTCCAGAAAATCCACTTCGAGTGCAGGGAGGTCAGAATCCAACAGCATCTGCAGTCCTTTTCAGTCTCTGAATCAGATTTTTGCTCAGGTCCCTCAATTTCAGCCAGAAAATACCTGAAATCACAGAAAAACACACAAACTCATAGTAAAGTCCAGAAAAGTGAATTTTAACTAAAAACTAATAAAAATATACTAAAAACTAACTAGATCATACTAAAAACATACTAAAAACAATGCCAAAAAGGGTACAAATTATCCGCTCATCACAACACCAAACTTAAATTGTTGCTTGTCCTCTGATGAGCGGATAATTTGTACGCTTTTTGGCATTGTTTTTAGTATGTTTTTAGTATCTTTTAGTTAGTTTTTAGTATATTTTTATTAGTTTTTAGTTAAAATTCACTTTTCTGGACTTTACTATGAGTTTGTGTGTTTTTCTGTGATTTCAGGTATTTTCTGGCTGAAATTGAGGGATCTGAGCAAAAATCTGATCCAGAGACTCAAAAGGACTGCAGATGCTGTTGGATTCTGACCTCCCTGCACTCGAAGTGGATTTTCTGGAGCTACAGAAGCCCAATTGGCGCGCTCTCAACGGCGTTGGAAAGTAGATATCCTGGGCTTTCCAGCAATATATGATAGTCCATACTTTGCCCAAGATTTGATGGCCCAAACCGGCGTTCAAAGTCACCTTCAGGAATTCCAGCGTTAAACGCCGGAACTGGCACCTAAATGGGAGTTAAACGCCCAAACTGGCATAAAAGCTGGCGTTTAACTCCAAGGAGAGTCTCTACACGAAAATGCTTTATTGCTCAGCCCAAGCACACACCAAGTGGGCCCGGAAGTGGATTTTTATGTCATTTACTCATCTCTGTACACCTTAGGCTACTAGTTTTCTATAAGTAGGACCTTTTATTATTGTATTTTCATCTTGAGATCTAGGAATCTTTTGATCATGTTTTTATGATTGAACCCTCTTTGGGAGGCTGGGCTCACGGCCATGCCTAGACCTTGTTCTTATGTATTTTCAACGGTGGAGTTTCTACACACCATAGATTAAGGTGTGGAGCTCTGCTGTACCTCGAGTATTAATGCAATTACTATTGTTCTTCTATTCAATTCCGCTTGTTCTTATTCTAAGATATTCATTCGCACTCAAGAACTTGATGAATGTGATGATTATGTGACGCTCATCATCATTCTCACTCATGAACAAAGTGACTGACAACCACTCTTGTTCTACAAGCAAACGAGGCTCTAGTGTTTATCTCTTGGATTCCTGATACACGATGCATGGTTGATCGCCTGACAACCGAGTGCTCGCCTGACAAACGAGCCAGCCATTCCGTGAGATCAGAGTCTTCGTGGTATAGGCGAGAACTGATGGCAGCATTCAAGAGAATCCGGAAGGTCTAACCTTGTCTGTGGTATTCTGAGTAGGATTCAATGATTGAATGACTGTGACGTGCTTCAAACTCCTAGCAGGCGGGGCGTTAGTGACAGACGCAAAAGAATCGATGGATTTTATTCCGGCCTGACCGAGAACCGACAGCTGATTACCCATGCTGTGACAGAGCATAGGCAACGTTTTCACTGAGAGGATGGGAGGTAGCCACTGACAACGGTGAAACCCTACATGAGCTTGCCATGGAAAGGAGTAAGAAGGATTGGATGAAGACAGTAGGAAAGCAGAGAGACGGAAGGGAAGGCATCTTCATACACTTATCTGAAACTCTCACCAATGATATACATAAGTATCTCTATCTTTATCTTTATGCTTTATTCATCATCTATACCCATTTGAGTCTGCCTGACTGAGATTTACAAGGTGACCATAGCTTGCTTCATACCAACAATCTCCGTGGGATCGACCCTTACTCGCGTAAGGTTTATTACTTGGACGACCCAGTGCACTTGCTGGTTAGTTGTGCGAAGTTGTGTTTATGCCATGGTATTGAGCACCAAGTTTTTGGCGCCATTACCGGGGATTGTTCTGTGTAAAAGTAGCGATCACAATTTCGTGCACCAAGTTTTTGGCGCCGTTGCCGGGGATTGTTCTTGAGTATGGACAACTGACGGTTCATCTTGTTGCTTAGATTAGGTATTTTTCTTCAGAGTTCTTAAGAATGAATTCTAGTGTTTCATGGTGATCTGCTGAAATCTGGCTGGCTGTGAAGCCATGTCTAATCTTATTGGACCGAGGTTTCAACTGATCATCACAATAGCTTGTTGATCTCTATCAATCTTGCTATTGGAGCAATGATCTGCTAAGGCTTGGCTGGCCATTGGCCATGTCTAGTATTTTGGACCGAAGCTTTCTTTGAAAGCTTGGCTGGCTGTGAAGCCATGTCTAATTCCTGGACCGGAGTCTTAGACTAACATTGCAATGATTCCTGGAATCCAAATTGAGAATTCTGAAACCTTTATTTTCTATTTCCATATAATTTTCGAAAAAAGCACAAAAAAAATTTTTAAAATCATAAAAACCAAAAATACTTTATGTTTCTTGCTTGAGTCTAGTGTCTAATCTTAAGTTTGGTGTCTTGCATGCCTTGTTTATTTGATCTTGGTTCTATTTTCAAGTCAATAGTACAGGGAACTGAAGATTCAGAACATGCAGCAGAGGAATTACACAGAAAAAGCTGGGCGTTCAAAATGCCCAGTGAAGAAGGACAGACTGGCGTTTAAACGCCAGCCAGGGTACCTGGTTGGGCGTTTAACGCCCAAAAAGGTAGCATTTTGGGCGTTAAACGCCAGAATGGATACCATTCTGGGCGTTTAACGCCAGGATGGCACAAGGGGGAAGATTTTGTTTTCAAAATCAATTTTTTTTCAAGTTTTCAAAGTTTTTCAAAATCAAATCTTTTTCAAATCATATCTTTTCAATCAAATGTTTTCAAAATCAATTTCTTTCCTTTTTCAAAGAGACTTGCTAACAATTAATGATTTGATTCAAAATTTCAAGTATGTTGCCTTTTCTGTTGAGGAAGGTTTAATTTTTGAATCATATCTTTTCTTGTCAAGCAAGTCATTAATTTTAAAATCAAATCTTTTTTAAAATGTTTTTCAAATCATATCTTCTCAATCACATCTTTTTTTAAAACCAATCATATCTTTTTAATCACATCTTTTTCAAAATAGTTTTCAATCAAATCTTTTTAACTTCTAATTTCAAAATCTTTTTTCAAAAATCATTTGATTTCTTTCCCACTCTTATTTTCGAAAATCAAGTAGTGTTTTTCAAAAATGTTTTCAAAATTTTTACTTAATTTTCGAATATTACTTCCCTTCTTTTCACATCCTTCTATTTATGAACTAACACTATTCCTTAATGCAAAATTCGAACCCCATCTTCTTTGATAAATTCGAATTTTCTACTTCTGTCTTCTACTTTTCTTTTCCTCTGACACCTCAAGGAATCTCTATACTGTGACATAGAGGATTCCATATTTTCTTGTTCTCTTCTCTTTTATATGAGCAGGAACAAAGACAAAGGCATTCTTGTTGAAGCTGACCCTGAACCTGAAAGGACCTTGAAGCGAAAGCTAAGAGAAGCTAAGGCACAATTCTCTGTAGAGGACCTAACCGAATTCTTCAAAGAAGAAGAACACATGGCAGCCGAAAACAACAACAATGCAAGGAAGGTGCTGGGTGACTTTACTGCACCTACTCCCGACTTCTATGGGAGAAGCATCTCTATCCCTGCCATTGGAGCAAACAACTTTGAGCTTAAGCCTCAATTAGTTTCTCTAATGCAACAGAATTGCAAATTCCATGGACTTCCATTGGAAGATCCTCATCAGTTTTTAGTTGAATTCTTGCAAATCTGTGACACAGTCAAGACTAATGGGGTTGACCCTGAGGTCTACAGACTGATGCTATTCCCTTTTGCTGTAAGAGACAGAGCTAGGACATGGTTGGACTCACAACCTAAAGAAAGCCTGGACTCATGGGAAAAGCTAGTCAATGCCTTCTTGGCAAAGTTCTTTCCACCTCAAAAGTTGAGTAAGCTTAGAGTGGAAGTCCAAACCTTCAGACAGAAGGATGGAGAATCCCTCTATGAAGCTTGGGAAAGATACAAACAATTGATCAGAAAATGTCCATCTGACATGCTTTCTGAATGGAGCATCATAGGTATTTTCTATGATGGTCTCTCTGAACTATCCAAGATGTCTTTGGATAGCTCTGCTGGAGGATCTCTTCATCTGAAGAAGACGCCTACAGAGGCTCAAGAGCTCATTGAAATGGTTGCAAATAACCAATTCATGTACACTTCTGAAAGAAATCCTGTAAACAATGGGACAATTCAGAAGAAAGGAGTTCTTGAGATTGATACTCTGAATGCCATTTTGGCTCAGAATAAGATATTGACTCAACAAGTCAATTTGATTTCTCAAAGTCTGTCTGGAATGCAAAATGCACCAAGCAGTACTAAGGATGCTTCCTCTGAAGAAGAAGCTTATGATCCTGAGAACCCTTCCATGGAAGAGGTGAAGAGTTCTATGCCAATGCATGGATCACCAAGAACCATAGCTTCAACAAGAATGCCTTTGTCTTTGTTCCTGCTCATGTGAAAGAGAAGAGAACAAGAAAATATGGAATCCTCTATGTCACAGTATAGAGATTCCTTGAGGTGTCAGAGGAACAGAAAATTAGAAAGAAGAGGTAGAAGAATTCGAACTTTAATTAGATAGAGTTCGAATTGTGCATTGAGAAGGAGTGATACCCCATAAACAGAAGGATATTGGAAGAGAGGAAGAAATTTTCGAAAATCAAGTGAAATATTTTGAAAACATTTTCGAAAAACTCTAATTGATTTTCGAAAATCAAGAGTGGAAAAGAAATCAAGTAATTTTTGAAAAAGATTTTGAAATTAGAAATTAAAAAGATATGATTTAAAAACTATTTTGAAAAAGATGTGATTAAAAAGATATGATTGAAAAGTTATGGTTTTAAAAACAATTTAAAAAGATTTGATTTTAAAAATTAATGACTTGCCTAACAAGAAAAGATATGATTCAAACATTAAACCTTTCTCAACAGAAAAGGCAACATACTTAAAAATGTTCAATCAAATCATTAATTGTTAGTAAGTATCTTTGAAAAAGGAAAGAAATTGATTTTGAAAACATTTGATTGAAAAGATATGATTTGAAAAAGATTTGATTTTGAAAAACTTTGAAAACTTGAAAAAAAATTGATTTTGAAAACAAAATCCTCCCCCTTGTGCCATCCTGGCGTTAAACGCCCAGAATGGTGCACATTCTGGCGTTTAACGCCCAATGCACTACCTTTTTGGGCGTTAAACGCCCAACCAGGTACCCTGGCTGGCGTTTAAACGCCAGTCTGTCCTTCTTCACTGGGTGTTTTGAACGCCCATTTTTTTCTGTGTAATTCCTCTGCTGCATGTTCTGAATCTTCAGTTCCCTGTACTATTGACTTGAAAATAGAACCAAGATCAAGTAAACAAGGCATGCAAGACACCAAACTTAAAATTAGACACTATACTCAAACAAGAAACATAAAATATTTTTTGGTTTTTATGATTTTTATAATTTTTTTGTGCTTTTTTCGAAAATTATATGGAAATAGAAAATAAAGGTTTCAGAATTCTTAATTTGAATTCCAAGAATCATTGCAATGTTAGTCTAAGACTCCGGTCCAGGAATTAGACATGGCTTCACAGCCAGCCAAGCTTTCAAGGAAAGCTTCGGTCCAAAACACTAGACATGGCCAATGGCCAGCCAAGCCTTAGCAGATCATTGCTCCAATAGCAAGATTGATAGAAATCAACAAGCTCTTGTGATGATAAGTTGAAACCTCGGTCCAATAAGATTAGACATGGCTTCTCAGCCAGCCAGATTTCAACAGGTCATCATGAAACACTAGAATTTATTCTTAAGAACTCTGAAGAAAAATACCTAATCTAAGCAACAAGATGAACCGTCAGTTGTCCATACTCAAAACAATCCCCGGCAACGGCGCCAAAAACTTGGTGCGCGAAATTGTGATCACTACACAACTTTGCACAACTAACCAGCAAGTGCACTGGGTCGTCCAAGTAATAAACCTTACGCGAGTAAGGGTCGATCCCACGGAGATTGTTGGTATGAAGCAAGCTATGATCACCTTGTAAATCTCAGTCAGGCAGACTCAAATGGGTATAGATGATGAATAAAGCATAAAGATAAAGATAGAGATACTTATGTATATCATTGGTAAGAGCTTCAGGTAAGCGTATGAAGATGCCTTCCCTTCCGTCTCTCTGCTTTCCTACTGTCTTCATCCAATCCTTCTTACTCCTTTCCATGGCAAGCTTATGCAAGGGTTTCACCGTTGTCAGTGGCTACCTCCCATCCTCTCAGTGAAAACGTTCCTATGCTCTGTCACAGCATATGGCCAATCAGCTGTCGGTTCTCGGTCAGGCCGGAATAGAATCCAGCGATTCTTTTGCGTCTGTCACTAACGCCCCACCTGCTAGGAGTTTGAAGCACGTCACAGTCATTCAATCATTGAATCCTACTCAGAATACCACAGACAAGGTTAGACCTTCCGGATTCTCTTGAATGCCGCCATCAGTTCTCGCCTATACCACGAAGACTCTGATCTCACGGAATGGCTGGCTCGTTTGTCAGGCGAGCACTCGTTTGTCAGGCGATCAACCATGCATCGTGTATCAGGAATCCAAGAGATATTCACTAGAGCCTCGTATGCTTGTAGAACAAGAGTGGTTGTCAGTCACTTTGTTCATGAGTGAGAATGATGATGAGTGTCACGGATCATCACATTCATCAAGTTGAAGAACAAGTGATATCTTGGACAAAGAACAAGCGGAATTGAATAGAAGAACAATAGTAATTGCATTAATACTCGAGGTACAGTGGTGGACGAAATTGTGATCCTTATTCCTTAAGTTGCACTCCTTATAAAATTATGGAATTTAAGAAATTGGCACGAGTGAACAATGGATCAATTGTGATCAATGTTCTAACTATTTTGAGTGAAATCATTATTATGGCACTGGTTGAATTCACAACTCCGTTCAACTAGCCAGCAAGTGTACTGGGTCGTCCAAGTAATAAACCTTACGTGAGTAAGGGTCGATCCCACAGAGATTGTTGGTATGAAGCAAGCTATAGTCACCTTGTAAATCTCAGTCAGGCAGATTAAATTTGTTTATGGTTTTGAAAATAGAAATAATAAAATAGAAATAATAAAAGGGATAGAATACTTATGCAGATTCATTGGTGGGAATTTCAGATAAGCGAATGGAGATACTGTATGGCTCAAGAACGCCTGCTCTCCTACTGCTTCAACTCAATCCTTCTTACTCCCTTCCATGGCAATCTGTGTATAGGGGTTCACCATCAACGGTGGCTACTTTCAATCCTCTCGGGAAAATGGTCCTCTGCGGCTGTCACTCGCATGGCTAATCGTCTGGAGGCATCACCCATGGTTGATGGCTACATCCCATCCTCGCAGTGAAAACTACGCTCACGCACTCTGTCACAGCACGGTTAATCACTGGTTGGTTCCTGCGCCTACTGGAATAGAATCCCTTGATTCTTTTGCGTTTGTCATCACGCCCAGCACTTGCAAGTCTGAAGCACGTCACAGTCATTCATTACCGGAATCCTACTCGGAATACCACAGACAAGGTTAGACTTTCCGGATTTCCAGGATCCTACTCGGAATACCACAGACAAGGTGAGACTTTTCGGATCCTCATAAATGCCGCCATCTATCTAGCTTATACCACGAAGATTCTGTTGGGGAATCTAAGAGATACACATTCAAGCTCGGTTGCATGTAGAACGGAAGTGGTTGTCAATCACGCGCGTTCATAAGTGAGAATGATAATGAGGGTTATCTAATCATCACATTCATCATGTTCTTGGGTACGAATGAATATCTTGGAATAAGAATAAGAGAGATTTGAATAAAAGAAAATAGAATTTCATTAATACTTGAGGTACAGCAGAGCTCCACACCCTTAATCTATGGTGTGCAGAAACTCCACCGTTAAAAATACATAAGTAAAAGGTACAGGCATGGCCGAATGGCCAGCCCCCATGATCTGAGAACTATGCGTCCCAAGATCTGATCCTAAGATCTAAAGTGATCAAAAGATGTCAAATACATTAGTTAAATGTTCTATTTATAATAAACTAGCTCCTAGGTTTACATGTAAGTAATTGATGCATAAATCCACTTCCGGGGCCCACTTGGTGTATGTTTGGGCTGAGCTTGATCAATCCACGAGCTGAGGCTTCTCTTGGAGTTGAACTCCGAGTTATGACGTGTTTTGGGCGTTCAACTCCGGATCATGACGTTTTTCTGGCGTTTAACTCCAGACAGCAGCATGTACTTGGCGTTCAACGCCAAGTTACGTCATCAAATTCCGAATAAAGTATGGACTATTATATATTGCTGGAAAGCCCTGGATGTCTACTTTCCAACGCCGTTAAGAGCGCGCCAATTGGAGTTTTGTAGCTCCAGAAAATCCATTTCGAGTGCAGGGAGGTCAGATTCCAACAACATCAGCAGTCCTTTTGTCAGCCTTTTTCAGAGTTTTGCTCAAATCCCTCAATTTCAGTCAGAATTTACCTGAAATCACAGAAAAACACACAAACTCATAGTAAAGTCCAGAAATGTGAATTTAACATAAAAACTAATGAAAACATCCCTAAAAGTAGCTTGAACTTACTAAAAACTACGTAAAAATAATGCCAAAAAGCGTATAAATTATCCGCTCATCACAACACCAAACTTAAATTGTTGCTTGTCCCCAAGCAACTGAAAATCCAACAGGATAAAAAGAAGAGAATATACTATAAATTCAGAAATATCAATGAATATTAATTATAATTAAATGAGCGGGACTTGTAGCTTTTTGCTTCTGAACAGTTTTGGCATCTCACTTTTTCCTTTGAAGTTTAGAATGATTGGCTTCTCTAGGAACTTAGAATTTCAGATAGTGTTATTGACTTTCCTAGTTAAGCATGTTGATTCTTGAACACAGCTACTTATGAGTCTTGGCCGTGGCCCTAAGCACTTTGTTTTCCAGTATTACCACCGGATACATAAATGCCACAGACACATAACTGGGTGAACCTTTTCAGATTGTGACTCAGCTTTGCTAGAGTCCCCAGTTAGTGGTGTCCAGAGCTCTTAAGCACACTCTTTTGCTTTGGATCACGACTTTAACCACTCAGTCTCAAACTTTTCACTTGGACCTTCATGACACAAGCACATGGTTAGGGACAGCTTGATTTAGCCGCTTAGGCCTGGATTTTATTTCCTTGGGCCCTCCTATCCATTGATGCTCAAAGCCTTGGATCCTTTTTACCCTTGCCTTTTGGTTTTAAGGGCTATTGGCTTTTTCTACTGCTCCTTCTTTTTCTATATACTCTCTTTTTTTTTCCGAATGCTTCTTCTTTTTCACTGCTTTTTCTTGCTTCAAGAATCAATTTCATGATTTTTTAGATCCTCAATAACATTTCTCTTTGTTCATCATTCTTTCAAGAGCCAACAATTTTAACATTCATAAACAACAAGATCAAAAGACATATGCACTGTTCAAGCATTCATTCAGAAAACAAAAGTATTGTCACCACATCAATATAATTAAATTAAATTCAAGGATAAATTCGAAATTCATGTACTTCTTGTTCTTTTGAATTAAAACATTTTTCTTTTAAGAGAGGTGAAGGATTAATGGATTTTATTCATAGCTTTAAGGCATGGTTACATACTAATGATCATGAAATAAAGACACAAAACATAGATAAACACAACATAAAAACCGAAAACAGAAAGAAACAAAGAACAAGGAATGAATCCACCTCTAGTGGCGTCTTCTTCTTGAAGGACCAATGATGTTCTTCAGCTCTTCTATGTCCCTTCCTTGCCTTTGTTGCTCCTCCCTCATTGCTCTTTGATCTCCTCTATGTCTCTTCCTTGCTTCTTTTGAATGATTCCTAGTAATTTTGGTGTTCCTCCCCTTAGTTGTTTCCAATATTTGTGTGGAGGACAACTTATTCCCTGAGGTATCTCAGGAATCTCTTGATTTGCAGCCACATGTTCTACCACTGAGCTATGACGGTTTATATTAGTCTTTCCATCTCCCATGACTCAGAGGTGGAAGCTTTTTTTTGTCTTCCCTTTGAGGTTTCTCTGGCTTTAGGTGCCATTAATGGTAACGGAAAAGCAAAAAGCTATGCTTTTTACCACACCAAACTTAAAATTTTGCTCGTCCTCGAGCAAAAAAAAGAAAAGAAGAATAGAAGAAGAAGAAGAAATTATGGTAGAGAGGGAGAGAAGGAGGTTCGGCTATATGGGTGAAGAAGGGGTTGTGTTGTGTGAAAATGAAGTAGAAGTGAAGGGTATTTATAGGGAGAGGGGAGGGTGGGTGTTCGGCTAATTTGGGTGGGAATGGGTGGGAAATTGAATTTGAATTTTATGAAGGTAGGTGGGGTTTATGGGGAAGAGTGGGGTGATGTGAATGGTGAATGGGATAATTGGGAAGAGGAATTGAGGTGATTGGTGAAAGGTGTTGGGAAGTGTGACATGGGGAAGAATGAGATTTGGATTAGGAGAGTGTGATTAGGATTAAAAGGTAGAGTGGGAATATGTTAGGTGGGGATCCTGTGGGGTCCACAGATCCTGAGGTGATAAGAAATACCATTCCTTCACCCTATAGGCATGTAAAATGCCTACATGCATCATTCTGGCATTCAAACGCCCATTGGTGCTTGTTCTGGGCATTCAACGCCCATGTAATGCATGTTTCTGGCGTTGAACGCCAGTTTCATGCTTGTTTCTGGCGTTCAGCGCCAGTTTGTCCTCTCTGTGCACGTTCCTGGCGTTTAACGCCAGGTTGTTGCTTGTTTCTGGCGTTCAGCGCCAGAATGGTGCTCTGTTCTGGCGTTGAACGCCGGCCAGATGCACCTTACTGGCGTTGAACGCCAGTCTGCGCTACCTCCAGGGTGAAAAATTTTTCTTCTTTTTGACTCTGTTTTAATTTTTTGATTTTTTTCGTGACTCCTCATGATCATGTACCTAATTAAACACAAAAATAACAAAGAAACAAAATAAATAAAATTAGATAAATAAAATTGGGTTGCCTCCCAACAAGCGCTTCTTTAATGTCAATAGCTTGACAGTGGCTCTCATGGAGCCACAAGGTGATCAGGTCAATGTTGTATAGTTGTCCACACCAAACTTAGAGTTTGGATATGGATCTTAACACCAAACTTAGAGTTTGGTTGTGGCCTCACAACACCAAACTTAGAGTTTGACTGTGTGGGCTCTTCTTGACTCTGAACTGAGAGAAGCTCTTCATGCTTACTCTCTTTTGTCATAGAGGGATGGCCATGTGCCTTAAACACAAGGTAGTCTCCATTTAATTGAAGAACTAATTCACCTCTGTTGACATCTATCACAGCCCTGCTGTGGCTAGGAAAGGTCTTCCAAGGATGATGCAATCATCCTCTTCCTTCCTAGTGTCTAAGATTATGAAATCAGCAGGGATGTAAAGGCCTTCAACCTTTACTAGCACGTCCTCTACTATTCCATAGGCTTGTCTCAATGACTTGTCTGCCAGTTGTAATGAGAACAAGGCAGGTTGAACCTCAATGATCCCAGCTTCTCCATTACAGAGAGTGGCATTAGATTTATCCCTGACCCCAGGTCACACAGAGCTTTTTCAAAGATCATGGTGCCTATGGTACAAGGTATTAAGAACTTGCCAGGATCTTGTTTCTTTTGAGGTAGAATTTTCTGAATCCAAGTATCCAGTTCATTAATGAGCAAGGGAGGTTCACTTTCCAAAGTCTCATTACCAAATAACTTGGCATTCAGCTTCATGATGGCTCCTAAGTATTGAGCAACTTGCTCTCCAGTTACATCTTCATCCTCTTCAGAGGATGAATAGTCTTCAGAGCTCATGAATGGCAGAAGGAGATTCAATGGAATCTCTATGGTCTCTGTATGAGCCTCAGATTCCTTTGGATCCTTAATAGGAAACTCCTTCTTGCTTGAGGGACGTCCCAGGAGGTCTTCCTCACTAGGATTTTCGTCCTCCTCCTCCCTTGTGCATTCGGCCACATTGATCACATCAATGGCCTTGCACTCTCCTTTTGGATTCTCTTCTGTATTGCTTGGGAAAATACTGGGAGGAGTTTCAATGACTTTCTTACTCAGCTGGCCCACTTGTGCCTCCAGATTTCTAGTGGATGATCTTGTTTCACTCATGAAACTGAAAGTGGCCTTTGACAGATCAGAGACTACATTGGCTAAATTAGAAGTGTTTTGTTCAGAATTCTCTGTCTGTTGCTGAGAGATGGATATGGCTTGCTATTGCCCAGCCTACTACGTCCACCATTGTTAAAGCCTTGTTGAGGCTTTTGTTGATCCTTCCATGAGAAATTTGGATGATTTCTCCATAATGAGTTATAGGTGTTTCCATAAGGTTCACCCATGTAATTAACCTCTGCCATGGCAGGGTTCTCAGGATCATAAGCTTCTTCAAAAGCTGCCTCTCTAGTACTGTTGGATGCATGTTGCAATCCATTCAGATTTTGAGAGATTATGTTGACCTGTTGAGTCAACACTTTGTTCTGAGCCAATATGGCATTCAGAGTATCAATTTCAAGAACTCCTTTCTTCTGAGGTATCCCATTGTTCACGGAATTCCTCTCAGAAGTGTACATGAACTGGTTATTTGCAACCATGTCAATGAGCTCTTGAGCCTCTTCAGCCTTTTCTTCAGGTGAATAGATCCACCTGCAGAATGGTCCAATGACATTTTTGAAAATTCAGAGAGACCATAATAGAATATATCTAATATGGTCCATTCTGAAAACATGTCAGATGGACATCTTTTGGTCAGCTGCTTGTACCTTTCCCAAGCTTCATAGAGGGATTCACCATCTTTTTGTTTGAAGGTTTGAACATCCACTCTCAGCTTGCTCAGCTTTTGAGGAGGAAAGAATTTATCTAAGAATGCAGTGACAAGCTTATCCCATGAGTCCAGGCTATCCTTGGGTTGTGAATCCAACCATACTCTAGCTCTGTCTCTTACAGCAAAAGAAAAAAGCATGAGTCTGTAGACTTCAGGATCAACTCCATTCGTCTTTACAGTCTCACAGATCTGCAAGAACTCAGTTAAAAACTGATAAGGATCTTCAGATGGAAGTCCATAAAATTTGCAGTTTTGTTGCATTAAAGCAACTAGTTGAGGCTTAAGCTCAAAGTTATTGGCTCCAATGGCAGGAATGGAGATGCTTCTTCCATCAAACTTGGACGTTGGCTTTGTGAAGTCACCAAGCATTCTCCTTGCATTATTATTATTTTCGGCTGCCATCTCCTTCTCTTGTTCTAATGTTTCTAAAAGGTTACCTTTAGAATAATTTAATTTAGCTTCTCTTAATTTCCTCTTCAGAGTCCTTTCAGGTTCTGGATCAATTTCAACAAGAGTGCCTTTTTCCTTGTTCCTGCTCATATGAAAGAGAAGAAAACAAGAAAAGAAAGAGGAATCCTCTATGTCACAGTATAGAGATTCCTTTATGTTAGTAGAAAAAGAAGGGGTAGAAGAATGAAGAGGGAGATTCGGATTTTGGATGAAGAGAGGTGAAGAGAAGTGTTAGTAATCAAATAATTAAATAGAAGAAGAAAAGAGAGGGAATTCGAAAATAATTTTGAAAAGGGGTTAGTGATTTTCGAAAATTAGAAATAAATTGTAATTAAAATTAAAACATGAAACAATTAATTAATTAAAAAGAATGTTTGAAAAAGGGATGAGATATTTTCGAAAATTAGAGAGGGAAAAGTAGTTAGGTGGTTTGAAAAAGATAAGAAACAAACAAGAAGTTAGTTAGTTGATTGAAAAAGATTTGAAATAAAAATTGAAAAGATAGGAAGATAGTAAGTTAGATAAGATATTTTTGAAATCAAATTTTGAAAAAGATAAAATATTTTTTTGAAAAAGATCAAATAAAAGATAAAAAGATTTAATTTAAAATTTTAAATTATTTACTTTACTAACAAGAAACTACAAGATAAGATTCTAGAACTTAAAGATTGAACCTTTCTTAACAAGAAAGTAACAAACTTCAAATTTTTGAATCAATCACATTAATAATTAGTGAATTTTCGAAAATTAGATGTAAAGATAAAAAAAGATTTTGAAAATAATTTGAAAAATATTTTTGAATTTTTCGAAAAATAGAAAAATGAAAAAGATATGATTTTTGAAAAGATTTTGAAAGATAAGATTTTTAAAATTGAAATTTTGACTTGACTTGTAAGAAACAACTAATTTTGAAAATTTTTGACCAAGTCAACCCAAAATTTCGAAAATTTGGAGGGAAATAAGGAAAAGATATTTTTTTTATTTTTGAATTTTTAATTATGAGAGAGAAAAACAACAAAAATACTCAATGCATGAAATTTTTAGATCAAAACCATGAATGCATGCAAGAATGCTATGAATGTCAAGATGAACACCAAGAACACTTTGAAGATCATGATGAACATCAAGAACATAATTTTGAAAAATTTTTGATGCAAAGAAAACATGCAAGACACCAAACTTAGAAATCTTTAATGCATGGAAAATATGAATGCAAAAATGCACATGAAAAACAAGAAAAGACACAAAACAAGAAATCATCAAGATCAAACAAGAGGATTTATCAAGAACAACTTGAAGATCATGAAGAACACTATGAATGCATGGGATTTTCGAAAAATGCAAGAAAAAATTTTTTAAAGCATGCAATTGACACCAAACTTAAAAATTGACTCAAGACTCAAACAAGAAACTCAAAATATTTTTTATTTTTGTGATTTTCTAATTTTTTTGTATTTTTATTGATTTTTTTCGAAAATATTTTTGGAAAAAAAAAACGAAAAAGAAAAGAAAAATTTTGAAAAAGATTTTTGAAAAGAAAATTACCTAATCTGAACAACAAGATGAACCGTCAGTTGTCCATACTCGAACAATCCCCGGCAACGGCGCCAAAAACTTGGTGTTGTTGCCGGATTAAAAACTTGGCACCATTGTGGGTTGGAAACAATTATTTGAATTGTTGTTCGAAATTGATTGTTCCCCGGCAACGGCGCCAAAAACTTGGTGGACGAAATTGTGATCCTTATTCCTTAAGTTGCACTCCTTATAAAATTATGGAATTTAAGAAATTGGCACGAGTGAACAATGGATCAATTGTGATCAATGTTCTAACTATTTTGAGTGAAATCATTATTATGGCACTGGTTGAATTCACAACTCCGTTCAACTAGCCAGCAAGTGTACTGGGTCGTCCAAGTAATAAACCTTACGTGAGTAAGGGTCGATCCCACAGAGATTGTTGGTATGAAGCAAGCTATGGTCACCTTGTAAATCTCAGTCAGGCAGATTAAATTTGTTTATGGTTTTGAAAATAGAAATAATAAAATAGAAATAATAAAAGGGATAGAATACTTATGCAGATTCATTGGTGGGAATTTCAGATAAGCGAATGGAGATACTGTATGGCTCAAGAACGCCTGCTCTCCTACTGCTTCAACTCAATCCTTCTTACTCCCTTCCATGGCAAGCTGTGTATAGGGGTTCACCATCAACGGTGGCTACTTTCAATCCTCTCGGGAAAATGGTCCTCTGCGGCTGTCACTCGCATGGCTAATCGTCTGGAGGCATCATCCATGGTTGATGGCTACATCCCATCCTCGCAGTGAAAACTACGCTCACGCACTCTGTCAGAGCACGGCTAATCACTGGTTGGTTCCTACGCCTACTGGAATAGAATCCCTTGATTCTTTTGCGTTTGTCATCACGCCCAGCACTTGCAAGTCTGAAGCACGTCACAGTCATTCATTACCGGAATCCTACTCGGAATACCACAGACAAGGTTAGACTTTCCGGATTCCCAGGATCCTACTCGGAATACCACAGACAAGGTGAGACTTTCCGGATCCTCATAAATGCCGCCATCTATCTAGCTTATACCACGAAGATTCTGTTGGGGAATCTAAGAGATACACATTCAAGCTCGGTTGCATGTAGAACGGAAGTGGTTGTCAATCACGCGCGTTCATAAGTGAGAATGATAATGAGGGTTATCTAATCATCACATTCATCATGTTCTTGGGTACGAATGAATATCTTGGAATAAGAATAAGAGAGATTTGAATAAAAGAAAATAGAATTTCATTAATACTTGAGGTACAGCAGAGCTCCACACCCTTAATCTATGGTGTGCAGAAACTCCACCGTTGAAAATACATAAGTAAAAGGTACAGGCATGGCCGAATGGACAGCCCCCATGATCTGAGAACTATGCGTCCCAAGATCTGATCCTAAGATCTAAAGTGATCAAAAGATGTCAAATACATTAGTTAAATGTTCTATTTATAATAAACTAGCTCCTAGGGTTTACATGAGTAAGTAATTGATGCATAAATCCACTTCCGGGGCCCACTTGGTGTATGTTTGGGCTGAGCTTGATCAATCCACGAGCTGAGGCTTCTCTTGGAGTTGAACTCCGAGTTATGACGTATTTTGGGCGTTCAACTCCGGATCATGACGTTTTTCTGGCGTTTAACTCCAGACAGCAGTATGTACTTGGCGTTCAACGCCAAGTTAAGTCATCAAATTCCGAATAAAGTATGGACTATTATATATTGCTGGAAAGCCCTGGATGTCTACTTTCCAACGCCGTTGAGAGTGCGCCAATTGGAGTTCTGTAGCTCCAGAAAATTCATTTCGAGTGCAGGGAGGTCAGATTCCAACAGCATCAGCAGTCCTTTTGTCAGCCTTTTTCAGAGTTTTGCTCAAATCCCTCAATTTCAGTCAGAATTTACCTGAAATCACAGAAAAACACACAAACTCATAGTAAAGTCCAGAAATGTGAATTTAACATAAAAACTAATGAAAACATCCCTAAAAGTAGCTTGAACTTACTAAAAACTACGTAAAAACAATGCCAAAAAGCGTATAAATTATCCGCTCATCACACAGCAGAGCTCCACACCTTAATCTATGGTGTGTAGAAACTCCACCATTGAAAATACATAAGAACAAGGTCTAGGCATGGCCGTGAGGCCAGCCCCCAAATGATCTAAGAACTAGATGTCCGAAGATAGCTACCAAGATGTCCAATACAATAGTAAAAGGTCCTACTTATAGAAAACTAGTAGCCTAAGGTGTACAGAGATGAGTAAATGACATAGAAATCCACTTCCGGGCCCACTTGGTGTGTGCTTGGGCTGAGCAATGAAGCATTTTTCGTGTAGAGACTCTTCTTGGAGTTAAACGCCAGCTTTTATGCCAGTTTGGGCGTTTAACTCCCATTTGGGTGCCAGTTCCGGCGTTTAACGCTGGGAATTCTGAGGGTGACTTTGAACGCCGGTTTGGGCCATCAAATCTTGGGCAAAGTATGGACTATCATATATTGCTGGAAAGCCCAGGATGTCTACTTTCCAACGCCGTTGAGAGCGCGCCAATTGGCTTCTGTAGCTCCAGAAAATTCACTTCGAGTGCAGGGAGGTCAGAATCCAACAGCATCTGCAGTCCTTTTCAGTCTCTGAATCAGATTTTTGCTCAGGTCCCTCAATTTCAGCCAGAAAATACCTGAAATCACAGAAAAACACACAAACTCATAGTAAAGTCCAGAAAAGTGAATTTTAACTAAAAACTAATAAAAATATACTAAAAACTAACTAGATCATACTAAAAACATACTAAAAACAATGCCAAAAAGGGTACAAATTATCCGCTCATCACTCTTGAATGTGCTCTGTGAGTACTTCCAAGACTAATGTGAAAAGGTATGGACTTAAGGATGATCCCTGGTGCAATCCTATACCAATAGGGAATTCCTCTGTCACACCACCTTGAGTCTTCACACTAGTTGTGGCCCCATCATACATGTCTTTAATTGCCCGAATATATGCGATCCTTACTCTCCTCTTTTCTAAAACCTTCCATAAGACCTCCCTTGGTACCCTATCATACGCTTTTTCCAAATTAATAAACACCATATGTAGATCCCATTTATTACTACGATACCTATCCATCATCCTTCTTAATAGGTATATCGTTTCAGTGGTAGATCTGCCTGGCATAAATTCAAATTGGTTCTCTGTTACTTGTGTCTCTTTTTTCAACCTCCGTTCTATCACCCTTTCCCATAACTTCATAGTATGACTCATAAGCTTAATCCCTCTATAGTTTCCGCAACTTTGTATATCCCCCTTATTCTTGTAGATAGGTACCAAGGTGCTCTTTCTCCACTCATCAGGCATCTTCTTTGACCTTAAAATCTCATTAAAAAGCTTGGTTAACCAGTTGATGCCTTTTTCTCCAAGACCCTTCCAAACCTCAATCGGGATATTATCAGGTCCTACTACCCTACCATTTTTCATCTGCTTTAGAGCCTCTTTTACCTCGAATTCTCGAATCCTTCGAAAGTAGTCAAAGTTTTGATCTTCTTCCCTTGTGCATAATCGATCAAGACTCGGAAGAGTCTTCTGTCTCTTATTAAATAACTCGTAGAAGTAGCTCTTCCACCTTTCATTAATCTTCTCCTCTTGAGCCAACACCTCTCCATCCTTATCCTTTATGCACTTAACCTGGTCCAAATCTCTCGTTCTTCTTTCCCGGCTCTTTGCGATTCTATATATACCTTTTTCTCCTTCTTTCGTGCCCAAAGACTGGTAGAGACCCTCATATGCTCTTGTTCTTACTTCACTTACAGCCACTTTTGTCTCTTTCTTAGCCGCCTTATATTTTTCCCAGTTATCTGCATTGCGGCATAAAAGTCACTCTTTAAAGCATTCCCTTTTTATCTTTATCTTTTCTTGTATACTCGCATTCTACCACCAGGACTCCTTGTCTCTTGGTCCTATTCCTTTAGATTCACCAAAACTTTCTTTTGCTATTCTTCTAATAACTTCTGCCATCTCCCTCCACATCTCTTCCGTGCTTCCATTCCCATCCCACTTTGCCTCTTCTCCTACCCGTTTTAGGAAGCTTCTTTGTTTCTCACCTTTCATCCGCCACCACCTCGTCCTTGGGTTCTCCGTATGATGTCTTTTCCTCAACTTTTGCTCAACGCGAAAATCCATGACGAGCACCCTATGTTGTGTTGTCAAACTCTCTCCCGGGATAATTTTACAGTTAATGCAAAATTTCCGGTCGACTCTCCTCAACAAGAAGAAGTCGATTTGAGAGATTGTCATGCCACTCTTATAGGTTATAAGATGTTCGTCTCTCTTTTTAAAACATGTATTTGCAATGAGAATATCAAATGTTGAGGAAAAGTCCAAAATAGTTTTACCCTCGGCATTGATCACCCCGAAACCATGGCCTCCGTGAATACTCCCATATCCAGTCACTTCTCTCCCAACATGGCCATTTAAATCTCCTCCTAAGAAAATCTTATCTCCCAAAGGTATGCCTTGAACCAAACTCTCTAAATCCTCCCAAAACCTTATCTTGTGTTGTTCGTCCGAACTCACTTGCGGTGCATAGGCGCTAATCACATGGAAAGCACCTCCCTCCACCACAAGTTTGATAGAGATGATCCGAACTCCCACCCTCTTGACATCCACTACGTCCTTCTTCCACTGCTTATCCACAATTATTCCAACCCCATTTCTATTCTTCACCTTTCCTGTATACTAAAGTTTGAAATCAGAAGTATCCAACTCCCTAGCCTTTGCACCAACCCATTTCGTTTCTTGTAGGCACATAATGTTAATCTTTCTCCTTGTCATGATGTCCACCACCTCCATGGACTTTCCTGTTAGAGTGTCTATGTTCCATGTCCCAAATCTCAACCTTCTGTCACTTCGACCTTTACCTTTTACTTTGTGAACTAGCTTATTTACCCTTGTCCGTTCACGAAAACGCGAGAACCCTTGCTCATTTAACACTACATCCGGGCATCGATGCAGCGGCTCTTGCTTTGACACCGTACTCGAGCCATACGGCGCGTTGCTTCCGGGTAAAGACCTAGCTTTAGCGCAATAATGTCTTTGATTCATGTCATGGGGGTTCGGCTATATTTTTATGTTGGTTGCTGAAGACCTAACACAACCCTCCTTCTTTATCCGGATTTGGGACCGGCTATGTAGCAAGTGTAAAATAAACGGAGTTGCAAAAAATATTTTAACAATCAAATAAAAAGAAGTCTTTAAAAGAATATATTAAAGAACATTCAAAATAAAAGCTTGTAGAACCTGTTTTTGCCGAGGTTAAATCCTCGTTTATATGAGATTATAGGTTAAGTGATGAGTACTGCTTTTTTAGGATAACGCATATGTTGACTAGTTTTGTTTCATAACCGATCTTTTGTGATTTGTTCTGACTTATGAAGGATGTTGTTTGTTGGGCCGAAATATAGGTTACGTATCAAAGAGTAATATATGCAAAACTGAATTTTCAGTTTAAAGATAAAGTATTTTCTAAACAAAATATCTAAAACGAAAATAAAACTCTTACTACATCCAATATAGTTTTATTGTTTTATTAATCGTCATAAATGATGAAATTAATTACCTTTTGGCCAGCAACGGACGCAGTACACTCTTTCCGCTTGAGAACAAACGAAGCTTGTCAGTTGTCACCATTTTTTTTGAAGGTGAGTTAATACAAAGATTTGACAAAAGTGTGACCAAATATTTGTTAAAAAATAAAAATAAAAAATAAAAAAGTAATTATTCAAATATATATGATGAATTTAATTTTTATAAATAGTATAAAATAGTTTTATATAAATATTTAATTATATTTATTGTATATTGTTACATAATAAAAAACTTAATTTTTAAATTTTATTCTTTAATTCGTGTATAACTATTTATACTATATTAAAATAAAATTTGTATTCGATATATATATACTTTAAAAAAATGCTACTTTTATTTTTTTATAATATCATTTAACACGTAATTCTTTTACATTTTATATTTGTATAATTTATAAAAAATATATGCCATTATTAAAATTAAAGTAACAATATCTATTCTTTAAAAAAATTATTATGTTTTTGTTGTTGTCTAGATTATTATATTTTTTATTCAAAAGTTTTATTACGACGTCCTATATAATATTTGTTAACAATATTTTTAATATGATGCTTCATCGTTAAACTATTTTTTTGGCCAAAAGAAAAAAAGAAAACAAAATTTTCCAAGCAAAGCCCCGCCCTCTCAAGTCTCATCCTCCATCCTCCGATCTCCATGAAAAAATTGTTAGACAACAATTTTTAGTATTTTTGTCCTTATCTAATTAATATAAATATTAAATTATTATTTTATTAATTTAATATATAAATTTTAAAAAATATAAATATAAATTACATTAATTTATAAATATAAATCATATATTTTTTATATATAAAATATATAAATATAAATATTAATTATTATTAATTAAATATTAACTAAAAATAATAATATATTTATTAGTCATTTAACATTACTTCTCTCCATAACCACGACTCACACCAATCTCATTTCTCTCTCCAAAAGAGCGTCCATCCCACCACCTCTTCAAAGCGCGTGAGAAACCAACCACCTTCCCCAGAAAAACAAGAAAGCAGCTCACACAGAGAACACCATAGGCCATAGCCACCATCCTCCCTCCCCTTTCTCAAACCCCGTAACCAAAAAAAGTAAACCAGCAATAAAAAAAAACAAAAAAAAAAAACAAAGAGAAGGAACCAGAAACACAGAGACCCCAAAAAAGAAAAAGAACACCCAAACGCGAAAGACGAATCCGAAGAAGAAAGGGAAGAAACGCGAGACGCGAAACGCGAAAAATCGTTGGAATCGCGATGAGCGAGCACCCACGATTGCAGAACCTGCGTTCCACTGCACAAGTTCTCAGAGAAGCAACTTCGTCGTTCTCTTCGAACCTCGTAACGTTCCTTTTGCTTTCGCTTCTCATACTTTCGTTTCGCACCGTTGTGGAGAACGGAACCTCTCATGTGACCTCCTTTATCGACCGCGATCCTTCCCTCAAAGCTTTACTCTCACGCCTCGACCTCGCCGGAAACGGGCCCAACCACCACGGCGGGCGCCTGCGCCATGACGCTTCTTCCTCCATCCACCGTCACCGCCACCACCTCCACCGCCGCCGCCGTCCCTTTCTCCACCTCACAAGAGTCGGAACCCTAGATGATGACTTCTTCTCAGGCGACGACGACGACGGCCGCACGCTCTTCGGCTCTGCTCCTAAATCCGCCATCAACGGCAGTCATGTCTTCTTCGGACCCTTCAGTCTCGAATCAGGGTTCTCGGATCTCGTCATTGACGATGGAATTAGGGTTTCGGAGGTAGTTCGCTCTGGAATCACGTTCAAAGCCGACGGGTTAACTTTCGCCAGCGATGATAAAGAGCGCGGTAGCTACGAGGAGGAAGAAGAAAGAGGAGATAAAGATGAGAAGAAGAAGAAGAAGAGCGAGAAGGGTGATTTAGGGAATGGAGGGCAAGAAATCGAGAAAAGTGTCGACCTTCAATTCTTTGTAAAAGGGTTGGAAGTTGGTCGCCGTGACGCGGCCGCACTGTTTTTCCTTGTGAGCTTTCTCTCTGCCGCTTATGGATGGGTAATTTTGGTTTTCCTTGTTACGTATTCGTGGGTACTAGGTGTTGTGTTTGTTGCTGTTGTTAATGATCTTGTAGGAAGATTTTGTTCTGTCACTGGTTTGATCTGGGATGGTTCCAGATTGGGACTCAAGAGGCTCTCTGGTTTCATCCTTATGCGGTGGGCTGTGAGGGATGCATTGACTCAGCTTCTGGGTTTGTGGTATTTTGGGGAGATTGAGGACCAGTACTCGTTCTTCAAGCTGTTTGTTAGGTTGAAATTGATGCCATTTTCGGTTATGTCGCCGTGGGTTAGAGGCTTTGAGAAGGAGATTTCTGGGTTCTTGTTCACTTGGTTTTTGGTTGATACCTTTGTGGCTTTTATATTCTCTGTTGATGCATGGGTTGCCATAGCGGATACTAGGAGGAGTGGGAGGGAGATTGTTAAGGAAGGATGTTATTTGATAACTACAATGTTGAACCAGGCTATACAGATTAAGTGCCTGGAAGCTATACTTTGTGGGTCGTTGATGAGGTGGATTTTAGGCCGGTATTGTGGGAGGTCTTTTGCCAAGATGTTTCAGTCGACTATGGAGGTTTACTTCATGGTTGCTTGGCTTGTGTTTTACTTTGCGGCTAGATGCAGGGATGCGAGTCTACAGGGTAGGAGATTTGGGCACCGAGAATTGGAGGGAATAATTGATGGTCATAGATGATACTTGACGGTGATTAGATGACAGCTTGTCATGCAGGGTTTTGTTCTCTAAGTGTAATGAACTAATGAACAATTAGCAGCAATCTTTCACTGGTTTATGTCCAACTTCAGCAGTCTGTCTACCAATACTGCTGATCTGTAGTTTTGTCACCAAGAGTGTGTGCAATGTGCCTTGCCTGAAGGCCAATATACTTCTTGTGTATATTCTGAATGAGGATTCTTCATCTGTATATTATTCATGAAATCATTCAATTAGTTCACACATTATGTGTTGGTGATGATGATAGTCACAGATTACAATGTTTGAGAAATGGGGAATGGACGAATGGTAATGTTTTTTCTCCATGCAACATGGAGTTTTGTTATGATGACCAATGTAGCTATGTAGCTTGTTTTTTTATTTGATGTTAATGTTACATATTTTCGTGAATTTTATGCATTGAGTTGTATATCATCTATAAGAACAAGAACATATAGATTCATCTGCAGGAACAGGGAAAATTGTTTCAAAATTATGCATTGTTTTCCTCCTTTCAGAAAGCCTTTGCAAAGTTTGTTCAGCCTTCAATCCTTAGTTAACTTGTGCTTGTGTTGCATTATCTGTAAGCTACCTTGCAGAATTTTCTGTCTTAAACTCATTTTACGTGACTTTTCTGCATTGAATGAACAAAATAAAGCTAATTCCGAAATTAGGATATGTCAAAGGGTCCTCCCAATTGTGAAGTGAATTTTTATAGAGCTGCCTTTTAGTTCTGCAAAACTGATATTCGGAGTTCTGCAAAACTGATATTCAGTGGTCACTGGTCTTACTACTTGATGTTTGCTTTTTGGTGGCTGATATGCTTATGTTGATTTGAAGGTCATTTTAAGATTGCAGGTTTTTCATGCTTCAATGTTGTTAGCTGAAAAGGGATCAACTTAAAAAGACTTAAGATATGAACAACGTACTAATCCTATGGCAATTCAATGAAAAGCTATTCAATATTACAGGCAGAAAAAAAAGTACATGAAATTTTTATTGAAATCATGATGATTGTTGCATGAATTGAAGTTGTATGACTTATTTATCCATAGTCAATAAAGTATGTCACTTCATTTTGACAACAAATTTTGGTAAAGCTTCTGGCTCTATAGCATTTTCCTTCAATGAATCTACTATGTATCTGTATAATGATACCAGCTCTCTAAAGAGAGTATAATGGACGGTTAGTAGCCTGAGATCAGTGAAATACAAAATCATATAGGGGGTGTATCAGTTATCCACTCCCCCAAGATAGTATGGTGTGTGTCATGGGCAATGTTGCAAAACTAAAATTCAGTTTTAATGTTCTCATTTTGTTATTGCTCATGGAAATCCCATTAATAGGAAGTTGACTTATTTTCATGCAATATTTTTTAGGAAAATATGCATAAGATGCATCCTTGGGATTTTCATTTCATGGTCCATTTTGAATATGATTTGATAGGCTAGTTTATCTTGGTTTTCTGATAAGTCTTACATGTGATCAAGCCATTGGAAATTGGGAATTTTCTAGGTTCATTGGGTAACCTGTCAAGGACGTGGACAATCTTGTAAACCTAGAATTCTGTATAGGGTTCCCCTGTTCTCTCGTTGCTCATGCCTTATGACAATCCCTCATACCAACCAAAAATCACAGGGAGCTTCTTGAGGATTTTGAACATGTTTGTGCTTCACTTGAAAATTTATTGGTTGTCTTGGTTTCCTGAGTTGTAGTCTGTTCTTTCTAACCAGTGGTCACTTCATGAATGACTGACCAAAGGAGCATGGTGGGTGAAGGGAGAAGCGTCCAATTATTAAGCACAATGTTTTGTACTTATCTTACATGGGACACCATATCAGCTCTTCAATCATCTCCCATTGGATGAAATATCATATTCATTGAAATCAAATCCGACGATGGATGATAAATGAGTTGGCACAGTATCTCACATAAAATGAGTGCACATAACATAACTCAATTATTAATCAGCTTAAAAAGCAAGAGGCAAAGGAACACATTTGGTATTGTTAGCTAACTTGCAGTAAGCAGGTACAATGAATTCTACATATCTGACAGTTTGCAGCCTAAGGTTGAATGCAACATATGCTGAGTGGTCCTTCTTTTCTGCTGTCGTGTATGACTGTGTGTGATTGTCTCTAAGCACTAACCATGGCCCTCCCTGCATTGCCTTACCTTCCTTAAATATCAGTTTATGCATGTTTTATCTGTTGGTGCCCCTGCATTTCAATTTTTCAATCCTTACTCGTTGAACTTAGACTCTGTTAAGTTAGATTACTCATACTTATGCTGAGTTGTTGAATTAGGGTGTTGTGTGGTTTCAAAGAACTTTCTAGGTATGCTGTTGGCTGCAGAAAAAGGAAAAGAAAAGAAAAAGGGAATTATGGCCTACATTTTTATTGACTAATGACAATTGAACTTTTGAGTTTTGTTTATATTGGTATTTTGCACTCTGAAAAAATTCATCTTTTGTGGCAGCTTGTTCTGATGCTAGGAATATTTTGAATGTTTGATGCACTTGTCTATGCTTCTTCCCAAGATGCAAGTGAATAATCCTTTACCTGAAGATCCTGTCTGGACTTTTGTACTATAGTTTTTAGAGAAATATTTTTTTTAACTCCTATTATTTTACACTATGTTGATACTTAGTTTTTCACTAATCACTATTAAATTTGGTGTGGTTCTTATTTTAACAGTTAAACTTCTTATTTTTCACCTTTAAATCAACTTAGTTTATAATACTGATTTTTTTTTAATTTATTATTATTGTTGTTGTTGTACAACCCTCTCACAACCTCAACACCGACCTGTTTATTTACATCTGTGTGCATTTATTGGTCAATAACTCAATATTCTTATGCATTAAAAGTTATTTTAAAACTTGAGTGCTAACCACTTTTAGATTATGTCATATTTAATCATATTAGTGCATTGATCTCTTGGGTTCACAGCGCTCAAGTTTGAAAACTGCTTTTTCTTTGCTTAACTAACAAACTCTGAGTTGAAATAATCAAAATGATAGAGAAATAGAATAGGATCATCTCAGTTCCTCAATTTGATTTACATCTATCAGCTACATGACACTTTAGCCTCAATAATCATACTTACAAGATATCAGTCATGGCTAACATATGAGCATACTCGTTAGAAGTAACAATTGATCAAACAGCATGATGGTTTCTCAGACCCGAGCAAACACCGTTTCCTTCTTCGGCGAGCTCGCACATTGAAGGACACTTAGGAAGAAGTGGTCATCACAAGGAATACATAGTTTTGAATCCGTGACGAAATCGTATTCTTCCTGAGCTTGATCAAGCAAGGCCTTGAAGAGTGGATGGTTGAGGAGTGTAACCTTGATCACATATCTCTTGCGATTCTCTCCTACATATACAACCAAGTGTCCCTTTGGAACATCACTTGGAATGGAGCATCTTTTGTGCATGGAAGGCCACAAAAACCATTCACAGAAGTATTCATAGGAAGAACAAGAAGGATTGGTAGCTCCTCTCACCACCAGTTTCTTACACTTGTTAAGGTACTCTCTCAGAAACTTTGCCTTCATAGTTATTGGCTTGTGCTACCTCAGAGAGAGAAAGAGAGAGAGATAGCAAGAAGAAAGAATAGAGAAAGTACAGTAGTGAGTACTTGGAAGTTGGAGCACGAAAAGATTTATATTATATAATAGTGGCATGGGAAGTGCCAATGCTCTGGCGTGATGCATATGTAGCTTAAGTTAATACGATCCTTCATCAGATATATCAATATTCGATATTATATTATTACTATTACTAGGTAACTTATTGATTTTCTGTTAAGAAACGACCTTTGTACTAATTTTTATGTATACTTTTAATATACACTATTTTTTATAATATAAAAGGCATTTTTTTTATCAGTTACGAAAGATGCTCATAGTGCATGTAATATTTCTCTTTTCTAGTTAGTGTTTAGGTGATATTACATAGACATCTTAATTTGAAAAAATCAGTGACATAAATGTCATAATTTTTAAAAGATAAATGTATTGATTTTTGCTGTAACGCTTAGGAGATGTTAGTGATATGTACTTTTATAAATAAAAAGATATTTGAGATATAGTTTAATTTTTACCATTATTATTATTATTGAAGTTTGTCAGTTAGTGATGGTTGCTGATCATGCTTGCTAACTTCTTGTAAAGTATTACACCCTGAATACGAAACTGTACCAACATGCATGTCCATATCACACACACAAATAGATGTAGTCAAACACAGAGCACTATCTTATTATTTTGTGGGTTTTTGCTCCTAGATAGATAATTATGAGTAGAAATTACTCAAGGTTACATATCAATTACTTAGAAAAAGGTTACATGATTGTGACTTTTATGCTCTTTAATGCTGATAAAGTTGACTATCATATGCTTTGTAATTCTTGAATGGTGGTGTGGCGTTTGATCACTGACCATACAAAGCTCTTAAAGAAGACCCCACAAAAGAGAAGCTAAGATAAGATATAAACGAAGGATGGGATAAGTTTTTTGGGTTAAGTGTGAACCCAGTTCTTTGTTGATTTTGTCTATCGAAAGAATTTCAGGTATTTCAAGAATAGCAGTGTTTCAATAGGTTCTAGTCGTTGATATATATATATATATATATATACACGACTAAAATTATTGAAACATCGATATTTATGGAATAACTGAAAATAATTTTCCCAAACTATATATGGGGGATAGATTTTGTGTTAGCACTTTGAGACTTGACGTAGTTGGAACTGTTGAAAATTTTCTAAGCGCTAAACTAAAAGTCGGTGACAGGTTTTGGTTAGTGGTTGGATAATGTGACGGATGAATATGGAAGTTGATATAACAATGTTATTTTGGTTTGTGGTTGGAATAACCATGTATTATGGATCATGGGAGATGAACTAAGACACTTTCTATGTAGAATGTTTGGTGTCTGTCAATTAATAGATTTATAGGCAAAGCAGCTCTTTTTTTTCCAAGCATGCAAATGTGGATTCTAATTTTGTACTATTATTCTTATTCTTATTTGGATTGGTTTCAACTCACTATTTAACACTTCAGTAATCTTAAATTCAGTGCTTTTGTGCTTTATGCTCTAAAGAGTGTACGGACCGTACAACATGTGTTACTTATGACTATGCGTAGCAAGTTTTCTCTCTCTATCTCTCTCTATATATACTTTGTTTCTGTTTTTAGCTTTTCTGCGGACAAAAAATTGCTTAAATTTTGCCTTAGAATTAAAAAATATTTTATTTACTTTTGTATTTCCTTTTTTTTTCAAATAAACATGTTTTTGAATATTTGTATATGTAGAATATGAGACGATATTAAATAAGACAAAAACTGTGTTTTCTTTTTCTATGTAAATATTTTTCAGAAAGTATGTTTAAATATTTTTTTATTTTTTAATAAAAAATAATTAAAAAGATAAATTAAAACTCCCTATGCCTATCATTACTCTAAAGTCTAAATCAAGAATATTCTACGCATAATACGTAGCTTTAAATATTTTTTCAGTGTTACCAACTTACAAGCGGCTGCATTGTACAAATGAGTTTAGGACAATCTTCACTTTTTCAGGTTTCTACTACTGTCTGTTACAAGAAATGGGCTTTGCATTTCATAAGGGATGGAAAAAAATGCTTTTGGCTGCAGACAGTGCAGAGGAAAGAATGGAGGTGAGAATTATTCATCCTGAAAACTTTGACCCTTGATAGACATAGATGTGATACCATTATCTTTGATTTGATTCCTTTTATCTTCTTTCGCATGAAATGTCATAGATGAATAGATGTTAGATTATTGATTCTATACTTTCACTCTTTTATTTCACCCTTTTCCCCACTGTGCTGGATCCTATTATCATTCTACTGCAGTAGCTATTGCCTCTGATGTATAGGTCCACTGTCCACATATTACAATAACAAGTGCAAAGAAAATAAAGACTAGAAAAATGGAAGGTTGTAACGATTTGTAATTGAAAAAAAAAAAAAACTCATTATGCCTGTGTTCTGGTGGAAAAGTGGTTGAGATGGAAATTTAGTTTCCTTTCAAGAGAATCACAACTTTTGATCTTTATTTTAATTGCTTTTTTATTGAAAATATGGTGAGAAATAAGATTTTTTTTATCAGACAGATTAGACAGATCACAAACTCACACATACTGTATATTTATGCATGCAACATTTAAAGATTTTCACCCACTATTTTATCTCAATCAAGTTTTAAATCTGAGTGCAGCACTTTAAGAAGTGCCAAGATTTGTCACTATGCTAAAACCACCTCAGCTGCGGTGGAAGATGAAATTTAATGTACCTGTTTTTCTGGTTTGTTCTTGTTAGACCGTGAGTGGTCCAATTTAATACACAAATGATGATAGTACTTGGTCTTTTGAATGGAATAGTAACGTCCAATTCACACATCATTTGCGGTAAATTACAACCACTTGCCTCCTGTTTTGTATGGGACAGAAAACCCTTGATGTGGGATCTTGTAGTTTATTCCATCCCTTATTGAAACATGAAAGTGGAAATTACCAAAAACTTTTGAAAAGAAATGATTGTATGACCCATAACTCACTACTTGACTCACTCTCGAAAAGCTGCTAGCAATCTATCCATTTATAATACATTTTAAAAAAATTCTAATTATGAAATTGAAATAATGTTATATGAATATATAAAAAAAATTGTGACCAATTAAAATTAGTGATTTTCTAATTATTTGGTATTCATAAAAAAGAAATTGAGTTTGCAGCTATAAAAAAAAATTTATTATTCTCTTACAAAACGTTCAATTATTCTGGTGATTGACTATTGCTTTATTTAAAAAAAATATATAAAGTAACATGTATAAAATATCATGCGTTAGATAATTTTGGTAGTTGGCTTTTTGGTTTACGGAGATTTTTTTCATGACATGATTTGAAAGAACAAATAAGTATAACAATTTTCATCTTTTCTTATTGCTTAGAATGAAGTTGGATTTGTTTCATTTTGCTGCAGTGGATCCAAGCTACGATGGACGAGGAAGAAATTTCTATTGTCGATTGTAAATCGCGTGAATCATCTTCCCCATTGCTCTCCAAAACTCAGTGCCACTCCCAAAATATTATTAGCACCGGGATTCTGGCAGTTGGATTCTTTTCTCCATTATACTGTCGACCACAATACAAATCTAACTTCGGCTCAAAATGACAACTTAAAACATATTATACTTTCTGTTTATTTGATATATTTTAAAATGCCAATTACAAGTACGTCATTACATCGATATTTAAAAGGCTCATTATTTTTAATATGACAATGAAGTGCGTGTTACTTAGCGTTATGGAGGTTTGAGAGGTTAATATAATGCTGTGACGGCGTTAAAATTCTGAAGTTAGGGAGAAGAAATCGGACCGTCCGATTTTTTTGCAGCAAAAAGAACACAAATCGGACGGTCTAATTTGTGTGAAAAAAATTTTGAATATAGTAATCGGACGGTCCGATTTCATGCATGCTAAAATTTTTAATTCGTATGTTACTAAAATTAGATGGTCCAATTTCATGCATGCTATAATTTTGAATTCGTATATGACTAAAATCGAACGGTTTGATTTTAGTTCTTTATAAAATTTAACTCGGTTGAAATGCGGTCGGATTGTCCGATTTTTGGTTTTATATATACCCAACATTAGCTGAAGTCTCCATTTCTTCTGCGTCTTTCAATTCTCTCTTCTGAAATTCTTTTGGTTCTTTCTTCTTCTTCATTGTTTCGACAGCAACTTCTTCTTCATTGTTTCTATAAGAGCTTTATCAAGATTGAGAGTGTTTAATGTGAATATATCATAATGGATGATAGAGTGATGTTAAAAGTTTTTTTTTTATCATGGTCAAATTTTGTTACAAACAGTTGAAGGAGTGAAATTTGTGTGTGAAAATCCATTAGATATCGTTATTCCATTCACATTGCCGTTTGAAGAACTAAAAAGTGTAATTTATGAGAAAATGGATTCTCAAATATCTAGGAGAGTGTCGTGCATTTTGCACAGGTACTCTATATTTGTATTTGGTGGGTTCATTCAGTTTCAAACCAAATATGTAACCGATGAAGCAAACATGTAAGATATATTTTCAGTGTACATGGAAACTCGCTCACAGATATCGTTCATCGAGCTGCATATTGAGTTCGAACAATCTGAAGTAGACCGAAATATTGAGTTGGAAGATTATAATAGTGATAGCGAGGAGGAGTTCGAAAGTAACTATGAGGTCATTGATCTAGGTGGAGACGAAGATCAGGCTGACGGAACCATGCAGGCAGATGTGGTGGAGGTGGAAATGTACTAGTAAATCAGCATCCGTTTGTGGAGCCTACTTTCATGCGCTCGCTGAATTTGGAGGCCATGCATGTATTAAAATTTTCTCAGTATATGAATGCAGGTATGTAATTTTGATACAATGTATGATAGATAAATATTGTAGATTGATTAGGTAGCATGACCAACATGTAATTTGTAGAATATCAATTGATCATGTAAAGTTTTTTTATTTAGTAAGTAGCATTTGATTGATCGATTGTTTTTATGTATATTTTATAATTTATTATATATTGTGGTTAATAATTTATTATTACTTATTTATGTTTATATTTTGGAAAACTACACATGTTGATAAATTTTATATTTATATTTATATTTATATTATTAGTTATTTGTATTTGTATTTATTTTATTACTTATTTATATTTATATGTGTAATTTATAATTATTAATCAAAATACATATTTTGTGGTGTGAATGTAACAGAACTTCCTGTTATAGCGAATGGTAAATTCATCGTGGGAATGGAATTCAGTTCTAGGGAGGCAGTGTCTAAGGCGATGAAAGATTATACAATCCGTCGAGGCATAGATTATCGGGTGTACGAGTCAGAACCAACAACATTCTATGCTAAATGTACACAATACGACGTTGGTTGTGATTGGCTAATCAGGGTTAGTAAAATATGCAAGTAGTACTGCTGAAAAATAAGGAGGTACAATGGTAGTCACATGTGTACTAGTACACAACCATTTCTCATGACCATTCGAAATTGGGTTCCAACACAATTGCAGAAGTTGACCCTTGGTAGAAGTTTACCCATCTATAAAGGTGAAATGAGTCATTAGGAAAGTACAGTCGAAGTTTAACTACACCATAAGATATCACAAAGCATGCTTAGCAAAGCAGAAGGCAGTGGAGTCAATTTTTGGCGGTTGGAAAGCTTCGTATGAAGCTTTGCCCATATGGTTTGAGGTCATGTGTCACAAAGAGCCATCAGCGGTCGTTCACTTTAAAAAAATGCCTGCGTACCAGGGTGATGACTTGGTTCCTGACATCTGTGTTTTACATCGAGTCTTCTGGAGTTATTACCCTTGTATTAGAGCATTCAAATATTGCAAGCCAATAGTGTAGGTAGACGAAATTCATTTGTATAGAAAATATACGGGTTGTATGTTGGTTGCAGTTTCTCAGGATGGCAACAACAATATCGTGCATATTGCATTTGCGATAGTAGAGGGATAGACATTTGAGGCGTGGCACTTTTTTCTCACTAACTTGTGACAGCATGTGGTGACATGTAACGGTGTGGGCCTTATCTCCAATCGACATGAGTCCATCAACTTAGCTATTGCTCGGAGTAACGGAGCCTGGTCTCCTCCTAGAGCTTTTCACATGTTTTGTATCAGACATATAGAGTCGAACTTCCTGAGGAAGTTTAAGGCTCCATACTTACAAAAGCTTATCGTCAACATGGGTAAATTTGAATACAACCAAATTTGTTATTGTCTCAGATTTTGTTATAATGCATGATTTTACAACGAGGCCTTTTGTGTATCATATGATATTTGAGGATGGTTCGTGAGTACGAGATACATTATCAGCGATTACACGAACGTGGTGAGGCTTACACTGGCTAGACTGGATCCCACGTGAACAGTATGCTTTGGCATTTGATGGTGGATACCGATGGGGTCATATGACCACCAATCTAGTAGAGTGCATCAATTCAGTCTTGAAAGGAGCACGCAATCTCCCAGTCACTGCACTTGTTAAGGCAACGTTTTACAGGCTTAATGAGTTGTTCACAAGAAAAAAAGTCGAGGCTGAGGCTCGTATTAATGCTGGACATGTGTTCTCTAAGCATGTGACTTCTAAATTGCATGCGAATCAGCGGGCATCGGGAAACATCTAGATTAGTTACTTTGATATACAGAATGAGGTATTTGAGGTACGTGAGATGCCGAATGGAGTATGCAGTAGACCTACGTCGAAGAGTATGTGACTGCGGCGAATTCCAAGTGGACCGCATTTCGTGTCAACATGTATTTGCTTGTTGTGCAAATCAGCGACTTGATTGCCAAGTGAACGTTCATGACGTATACAAGATGGACCAAGTTTGAAGAGTATACTGAGCTAGGTTTATGCCACTAGAAAATCCGACAACGTGGCCTATTTATAGTGAATCTCGATTCGTAGGCAATCCGTTTCTCAGACAGGTTGCCAAAGGTCGGCCAAAGATGACCCGCTTCTTGAATGAGATGGACACTCGGATATTGCGTGCACTAGGGTGTTCAAATCTAAACCGATCCAAATTAAACCGCTCATCCAATCCAATCCAAACCGAAAACCGATTAAAACCGCACTAATTCGGATTTGATTGGATTCTATTTTTTACAAACCGCTGGATTGGATCGGATTTCAGATCTATTTTTCATAACCGATCCAATCCAATCCAAACTGCACAATGTGCTATACTATTATTATTTTATTATTATATTTACAATTATACTTATAACATGTTCAATTTGTTATACATTTTTCTATTATTCATGTATTATTATTATTTAATAAAAATTTTATGTTCAAAATATTATTATTTATTTATTTTAACTAACCTATAATTTTATTTCTATTGTTATGTTATCGTTGGCTTTTTAAGATATTGTTAAGACTTGTTATATCATTGTTGATTATTTAAAATTTGATGTTGAGACTTGTTATATGTATTTAATTTTTTTTTATTTAAAAAACCGCAAATCCAAACCGATCCAAACCGCTTGTAATCGGATCGGATTTCCAAAAAAATTTCATCCAATCCTAACCGCACTGCACATAAATTAAGTATTCGAATCGGATGACTTTTTTCCTTAAAACCGAACCAAACCACACCGCGAACACTCCTAGCGTGCACCAAGGCGCTATAAACAATGCAGGGCCGAGGGCCACAGCCGTAGCAGATGTCATCAATGTGGTGGTGCAAGTGCAGATCCAGCCACCCAATAGAACTGTTGATGCGTTTGTTGCATTGTCTTTATGATGTTATTGTATGAACTTTATGAACTTTTTAGCAAGAATGTCACTATAACGATTCGTCCATTGCATCACCCAGAATGAGTGTACATCGGATCAATCTTGATTTTAGGTCCAATTAGTACCTCGCCGTGTGCTACACCTAGGTCCCACTCTTGATGAGGGATGCCCTGACTCAATCCAAATTGCCTCCTCAACCTATCAGACGCATGCTACTCAATGCATTCAAAAGGTATCAGCGGCACTGTTGCACTCCAAATAACCGAATGGTGGTGGATGTCAGCCAGAATCATGCCTGCCTCAATGCGATCAACTGCATAAGCCTCCCAAACAAACACATTGAAATTAATAGAGGATTACACACCAGATAATAATACAGCTAAATAAAAATATAAAATAATTGAAAATAACATACTTATCCTTCTTGCAGATCGTTGATAAACCCCAATTTTAGGGTTTATCTTGTGTTAATTTTGGTAGGTTTCATCAATGTTTTTCACACTTATTCATATAAATTGCATGTTTTTATGATTACTTCCTAATTATGTTTCATAGTTCAAAACATGCTTTTTAGGCCTTAAAAATGCTAAATTTAATCCTCTCCTATCGCCGTTCAATACAGTGATGCGTTTGTTAAGTGATTTCAGGATCTATAGGGCAAGAATAGCTTAGAGGATGGAAAGGAAGCATGAAAAAATGGAAGGAACATGAAGAATAGAGATTTGGAGAAGCTGGTTCCCACGCGCACGCATGGAGGACGCAGACGCGTGACAATTGCAAAATTCAGATGACGTGTACGCGTGACCTTATGCGTGACCGACGCGTACGCGTGACTTTTAGCACGTGACTCATTTATGGAAATCATGACTGGCGAATTCTGAGGGACTCCAGGCCCAAATCCAACTTGATTCTGAATGGAAAAAGGCCAAGAATTGATGGGGGGGAAAGGGGGCAATTAAGCATACACATAATTAGACTTAATTTTAGCTAGTTTTGTTCTTTGTTTTTCTAGAGAGAGAACTTCTCACTTCTCTCTAGGTTTTAGGGTTTCTTGCTCTTTGTCACTTGAATTCTTGGATCAGATCTTTTTAACTTCATTTCTTGTTGTTTTAATTGTAGTTTCTACTCTTTAATTTCACTTAGTACTTTTTCCATACTAGCTATTTTGAGATTTGAATTTGGATCTTATTGGAATTACTTTTTATTAATGCATTGAGTTTTTTTTCATGTTCATTGTTGTTATTTAGTTTGTTATTAGCAATTATTGTTAGTGGGTAGCTTTGATTTGAGTTTATTTCTCAATTTTATAATATTTTTCTTTAGTGCATATAAGGTGTTTGTGAAAATGCCTTTTATGATTATGGAGTAGAGATTTTCACAAAATATCGCGTTGCAAGTATAGTTCTAAACCAACAAATTATCCTCAGTCAATATTTAAATTGTTTGTCACAAATACAAACCCAATAAAATTAACCGAAGTATTTAAACCTCAGGTCGTCTCTCAAAGAATTGCAGGAAAGTGTATTTATTATTGGTTATGGGAAAGTATATTTTTGGGTTTTTGAAATAAGGAACAAGAAAATATAGATTGCGAGAAAAATAAACTAATAACTAAGAAAGCTCCTAGCAAGGATTGAGAATTAGAAGTCCTATCCTTATTATCATCATCAATTGCGATGGTAATTGTGAATTGCCTTCACTTAGTTAACCTCTAACCAATGGAGGAAGGTCAAGTGCATACAATTAACTTGAGTTCACAAGTCCTAGTCAACTCATAGTGAGAGACTAGCTTTGGTGAAGTTCAAGCTAACCAGCAATCTTCAATCACCAATCAACAAAAGACTTTTGATAACTCAAGAATCTCTAAATTAAGTCAAGAACATAAAAATATAAATAAAAATCCACCCAAGAATTTTATCAAACACTTGGGAGGCACAAGATAAAAGCATAGAAAAGTAATAATGGAATGTAAAATCTAAAACCAACAATTGCAAGGAATCAATAATAACAAATGAGGAAAGACAATCATAAACATGAAAACATAACTTGCATTAATATGGATTAAAGGAAACAAGAAGAATTCATAAACTAAGTTGGCAACATAAAGGAATCAATGATAGAAGTACATAACTAAAGTACTAGAACAAATAAAAGTAGAAGAAAACTAAATTAAAAGGAAGATTAAACCTGAACCTAAGGAGAAACTAAAAAGAGAAACCCTAAAACCTAGAGAGGAGAGAGCCTCTCTCTCTCTAGAATTCTACATCTAAACCTAACTAATGTGAAAAGTGAAAAGTGAATGAATCATTCCCCCCTTCCAGCTTCACTCTGCAGCCTCTAATTAGTGTTTTCGGGCCTGAAATTGGGTCAAAAGCAGCCCAGAAATCGTCCCCAACGTTTTCTGTAATTGCAGCACGTGACGCTCTGTCACGCGTACGCATCGCCCATGCGTACGCGTCGCTTGAACAAATTCTTGGTCACGCGTGCGCATCGCTTGTCTCCTGCACCAGTCACGCGTATGCGTCGTCCACGCGTGCGCGTCGCTACCAGCTTATCAAAAGTTCATTTTCTTGTGTTCCTTCCACTTTTGCATGCTTCTTTTCCATCCTCTAAGCCATTCCATCCCTAGAAAACCTGAATTCACTTAACACACATATCACGATATCGAATGGTAATAAGAGAGAATTAAAATTAGCAAATTCAAGGCCAAAGAAACATGTTTTTAGTCATAGCATAAGATTAGGAAGGAAAATGTAAAACATGCGAATTCTATGAATAAGTGTGAGAATAATGGATAAAATCCACTCAATTCAGTACAAAATAAACCGTAAAATAGCGGTTTACCAATCTCCCGATACTTAAACATTAGCATGTCCTCATGCTAAGCTCAAGAAAACCAAAAAAGTGAAGAGGAATGGTAAAATTTATGAAATGCAACCTATGTATATGAATGCAACTAAATACAAAGTATAATACCAAGCAACAAAATATAACCTCAACAAAGAATCCAACAATGAATATTCACAACAATGATGCTAGAATAGCATCTTATCAGTAATCAGCATCAATAAACAACAAACAAGATGAATAATCCAACACTTAGCATGAAAATATAACCTAAACTAACAACTTAATTTACTAAAATAGAAAATTAAACTAACTAACTAAGAAATGGAATAGTAAATGGTGGTGGTGAATGATGAATGATGGTGGTGGATGATGGTTGAAAGAAGGGAAGAAGAGAGGAGAAGGGAAAGGAAAAAAGAAATGGAGAGAATAGAAGAAAAGAAGGTGGGTGAAATAGGGGTGCCCACGCGTCCGTGTGGGGTCACGCGTAAGTGTGGGTTGGGGGAATGGAATGCGATGCGTGCGCGTTTGGCACACGTAGCCGTGAGAAGAGAAAATAGGGTGCGACGCGTACGCATGGGTCACGTCTACGCATGGGAAGAAATTATGCTAGACGCACGGTTCCTGCGTACTACGCGCACAACTCACTATCTGGACCATGCGATGGCACAGTCCAAGCACAATCCTGGCACGCTCAGTTTTAGGGGGATCACGCGTACGCGTGACAGGATGCTCTATTTTTCAAAATTTTTCAAGTTCTAGCACCAAATCAAGCATTCTAAACATCCAAACAGGCATCTAAACACCACCAAAGCTTATTGAAGACACTAGACTACCAAATAAACTCAACAAACTAAGCTAAACATAGAAATAAACTTATTTACCAATATATACAATAGAGAAAAGTGAAAAGATGTTACCATGGTGGGGTGTTTCCCATCTAACACTTTTATTTTAAGTCCTTAAGATGGACATTTGGGAAGCTCCTTGTCATGGTGGCTTGTGCTTGTACTCTACCTTGAACTCCCACCAATGCTTGGACTTCCAATAAGCTCCACAGTTCAAAATCAATAGCACCAAGCTTTGATGAAGTTCCACACAAGCTAAGGGCTCCCAAAGTTGATCTTCATATATTCCGGGATCCCATATTTTGTTTCTACACCCGTCTTCAAGTTGATTATCATTATTCCATTCGGGTGGCAAGTTCTTAGAATTCTCCTTTAAGCACCAAACTCTCCTTCTAGACCCATTCAATTTAGCATGATTCCGACCTTTGCAATTCAACTTTGAGCTTTCAACCACAATGAACCTAGGATTATATTTCCAACCACTACACAACTCTCTCTTACTCTTCACTCCACAAAGAGCTTTAAGTTAACCATTCGTTTCAAGTAATCCATATTCAAGTGGGATACTAAAGTTTAAGGATATGATTTTTACCCACTCAAATGATAAGATGGATGGTTGCTTAGTGAGAGAGGCTCCAAACGGCTTTGGCAAGGTGCTTGCAAGTTCCACTCCCTTGTATTCTTTTTTGACTACCTCCACCTTTTGGCAAGCGTCTTCAATTTCAATTTCTTGTTCACCAACCTCTTGTACACCTTCCTCAATGCTCAAGTCACGTGTTGGAAGTTGTGCATGGTCCTCTTTGTCCTCAATTTCAAGCTTCTTGAAGGAATGCTCTATAATTCTAGATTTCCATGGAGGTTTGGCATCTTCTAAATCTTTAGCCACTTCCTCTTCTTCAATAATTTCGGCTTTCTCCACTTGCTCTAGTACAAAATCCTACTCTTTGTTTTCACCAGAGTCTCTAATCTCTCTCTCATGCTCTGCTCTTCACTTGATTCTCCACATTCATCCGTGGAAGTGCTTTGTTTGCAGCATGACTCTCATGAGTCTAAGTTGGCTTTAATCTTGGCAAGGTTAGCCATGATATCTTCATGTCTCTTTTGGACTTTCTCTTGCTTCTTTTGAACTAAGATTGCTTGATGAGCGGATAATTTATACGCTTTTTGGCATTATTTTTAGGCAGTTTTTAGTAGGATCTAGCTACTTTTAGGGATGTTTTCATTAGTTTTTATGCTAAATTCACATTTCTGGACTTTACTATGAGTTTGTGTGTTTTTCTGTGATTTCAGGTAATTTCTGGCTGAAATTGAGGGACCTGAGCAAAACTCTAATAAAAGGCTGACAAAGGACTGCTGATGTTGTTGGATTCTGACCTCCCCGCACTCGAAATAATTTTCTGGAGCTACAGAACTCCAAATGGCGCGCTCTTCACGGCGTTGGAAAGTAGCCATCCAGAGCTTTCCAGCAATATATAATAGTCCATACTTTATTCGCGATTAGACGACATAAGCTGGTGCTCAACGCCAGTTCCATGCTGCATTCTGGAGTCAAACGCCAGAAACACGTCACGAACCAGAGTTGAACGCCAAAAACACGTTACAACTTGGCATTCAACTCCAAAAGAAGCCTCTGCACGTGTAAAGCTCAAGCTCAGCCCAAGCACACACCAAGTGGGCCCCGGAAGTAGATTTCTGCATCAATTACTTACTTCTGTAAACCCTAGTAGCTAGTCTAGTATAAATAGGACATTTTACTATTGTATTAGACGTCTTTGACCACATCTTTGGTCTCAGTTTTATTCTATTATTCATCTTAGGAGACTATTGATCACGTTTATGGGGGCTGGCCATTCGGCCATGCCTAGACCACTATCACTTATGTATTTTCAACGGTGGAGGTTCTACACACCATAGATTAAGGTGTGGAGCTCTGTTGTACCTCAAGTTTTAATGCAATTACTACTATTTTCTATTCAATTCAGTTTATTCTTATTCTAAGATATTCGTTGTACTTCACCATGACGAATGTGATGATCCGTGACACTCATCATCATTCTCACCTATGAACGCGTGATTGACAACCACCCCCGTTCTACCTTAGACCGAGCACATATCTCTTGGATTCCTTAATCAGAGTCTTCGTGGTATAAGCTAGAATTGATGGCGGCATTCATGAGAATCCGGAAAGTCTAAACCTTGTCTGTGGTATTCCGAGTAGGATTCAGGGATTGAATGACTGTGACGAGCTTCAAACTCGCGATTGTTGGGCGTGATGACAAACGCAAAAGAATCAATGGATTCTATTCCGACATGATCGAGAACCGACAGATGATTAGCCATGCCGTGACAGAGCATTTGGACCTTTTTCACTGAGAGGATGGGATGTAGCCATTGACAACGGTGATGCCCTACATACAGCTTGCCATGGAAAGGAGTAAGAAGGATTGGATGAAGGTAGTAGAAAAGCAGAAATTCAAAAGGAGCACAGCATCTTCATATGCCTATCTGAAATTCCCACCAATGATTTACATAAGTATTTCTATCTTTATTTTCTGTTTATTTATTATTATTATTCGAAAACTCCATAACCACTTATTATCTGCCTAACTGAGATTTACAAGATGAACATAGCTTACTTCATACCAACAATCTCCGTGGGATCGACCCTTACTCACGTAAGGTTTATTACTTGGACGACCCAGTGCACTTGCTGGTTAGTTGTGCGAAGTTGTGAAGAAAGTGCTGAGTTATAAACGCGCATACCAAGTTGAGCGCCATTGTTAGAGATCACAATTTTGCCCACCAAGTTTTTGGCGCGGTTGCCGGGGATTATTCGAGTTTGGACAACTGACGGTTCATCTTGTTGCTCAGATTAGGTATTTTTCTTTTCATTTATTTTCAAAAAAAAAATTTTTTTTACTTCTGTTTTCGAAAATTTTTCAAAATTTTTAAGAATGGATTCTAGAGTTTCATGTAACATGTTGAAGCTTGGCTGGCTGTAAACTCATATCCAAATCCTTTTGGAATGAGACTTCAACTAATCACCTTAATGCATGTAATGCCATCCTAAAGCTGGCTGGCTATTAAGCCATGTCCAACCCTTGGATTGGAACTTTAGGCTAACATTTAAAGATTCCTGGAATTCTTCTTAAAAATTTTTGAAAATTCTTATTTTCTTTTTCCTATATGTTTTTCGGAAAAAAATAAATAAAAGAAAATACAAAAAAATTATAAAAACATAAAAATAAAAAATATTTTGTGATTCTTGTTTGAGTCTAGTGTCAATTTTTAAGTTGGGTGTCAATTGCATATTTTTTAAAAAAAGTTTTATGTATTTTTCGAAAAATCATGCATGGTGTTCTTCATGATCTTCAAGTTGTTCTTGGTAAGTCTTCTTGTTTGATCTTGATGTTTTCTTGTTTTGTGTCTTTTGTTGTTTTTCATGTGCATTTTTGCATTCATAGTGTCTAAGCATTAAAGATTTCTAAGTTTGGTGTCTTGTATGTTTTCTTTGCATCAAAATTTTTTTTCAAAAATATGTTCTTGATATTCATCATGATCTTCAAAGTGTTCTTGGTGTTCATCTTGACATTCATAGTATTCTTGCATGCATCATGTGTTTTGATCCAAAATTTTCATGTTTTGGGTCAAAATTGTGTTTTTCTCTCTCATCATTAAAAATTTAAAAATAAAAAAATATCTTTTCCTTTTTTCTCTCAAAATTTTGAAAATTTGAGTTGACTTAGTCAAAAATTTTTTAAAATTAGTTGTTTCTTGTAAGTCAAGTCAAATTTTCAATTTTAAAAATTCTATCTTTTCAAAATCTTTTTCGAAAATCAAATCTTGTTTTTTTATTATCTTCGAAAATTCTTAAAATTTATTTCCCAAATATTTTTCTTATCTTTATTTCAAAATTTCGAAAACTTTACTAACAATTAATGTGATTGATTCAAAAATTAGAAGTTTGTTACTTTCTTGTTAAGAAAGGTTCAATCTTTAAATTCTAGAATCATATCTTTTAGTTTCTTGTTAGACAAGTAATCAAATTTTAATTTTAAAACTCAATTCTTTTTCAAAATATCTTTTCTATCATATATTTTTCAAATTTTATCTTTTTCAAAAATTTAACTTCAAAATATCTTTTCTAACTTCTTATCTTTTCAAAATTAAATTTCAAATCTTTTTCAACTAACTAGTTGACTTTTTGTTTTGTTTAACTATATCTTATTTTTTTCAAAACCACCTAACTAATTTTTCCTCCCTAATTTTCGAAAATTACCTCCCTCTTTTTCAAAATTCTTTTAATTAACTAATTATTTTAAATTTTAATTTTAATTTTATTTCTTCTCTTAATTTTCGAAAATCACTAACTCTTTTTCAAAATTTATTTTCGAATTTCTCCTTCTCTCATCTTATTCTATTTATTTATTTATTTACTAACACTTCTCTTCATCTCAAGAATCTGAACCTATCTTCGCCCTTGTGTTTGGATTCTTACCTTTTCCTTCTTCTATTCCCTTCTTCTTCTACTAACATAAAGGAATCCCTCTACTGTGGTAAAGAGGATCCCTATTATTATTTTCTGTTCCCTTCTTTTTCATATGAGCAGGAGCAAAGACAAGAACATTCTTGTTGAAGCAGATCCTGAACCTGAAAGGACTCTGAAGAGGAAACTAAGAGAAGCTAAATTACAACAATCCAGAGATAACCTTACAGAAACTTTCGAAAAAGAAGAGGAGATGGCAGCCGAAAATAATAATGCAAGGAGGATGCTTAGTGATTGTACTACACCTACTTTCAAGTTTGATGGAAGAAGCATCTCAATCCCTGCCATTGGAGCAAACAATTTTGAGCTGAAACCTCAACTAGTTGCTCTACTGCAACAGAACTGCAAGTTCCATGGACTTCCATCAGAAGATCCTTTCCAGTTTTTAACTGAGTTCTTGTAGATCTGTGAGACTTTTAAGACTAATGGAGTGAATCCTGAAGTCTACAGGCTCATGCTTTTCCCTTTTGCTGTAAGAGATAGAGCTAGAATATGGTTGGATTCCCAACCTAAAGATAGCCTGGACTCCTGGGATAAGCTGGTCGCGGCCTTCTTGGCTAAGTTCTTTCCTCCTCAAAAGCTGAGCAAGCTTAGAGTGGATGCTCAGACCTTCAAACAAAAAGATCGTGAATCCCTCTATGAAGCTTAGGAAAGATACAAGCAGATGACCAAAAGGTGTCCTTTTGACATGCTTTTAGAGTGGACCATTTTGGATATATTCTATTATGATCTATCTAAATTTTCTAAGATGTCACTAGACCATTCTGCAGGTGGATCCATTCACCTAAAGAAAATGCCTGCAGAAGCTCAAGAACTCATTGACATGGTTGCAAATAACCAATTCATGTATACTTCTGAGAGGAATTCCGTGAGTAATGGGACACCTCAAAGGAAGGGAGTTCTTGAAATTGATGCTCTGAATGCCATATTGGCTCAGAACAAAATGTTAACTCAGCAAGTCAACATGATTTCTCAAAGTCTGAATGGATGGTAAAATACATCCAACAGTACTAAGGAGGCATCTTCTGAAGAAGAAGCTTATGATCCTGAGAACCCTGCAATAGCAGAGGTAAATTACATGGGTGAACCTTATGGAAACACCTATAATTCATCATGGAGAAATCATCCAAATTTCTCATGGAAGGATCAACAAAAGCCTCAACAAGGCTTTAATAATGGTGGAAGAAATAGGCTCAGCAATAGCAAGCCTTATCCATCATCTTTTCAGCAACAGACAGAGAATTCTGAGCAGAGCACCTCTAACTTAGCAAACTTAGTCTCTGATCTGTCTAAGACCACTTTAAGTTTCATGAGTGAAATAAGGTCCTCCATCAGAAATTTGGAGGCACAAGTGGGCCAGCTGAGTAAGAAAGTCACTGAAACTCCTCCTAGTACTCTCCCAAGCAACACTGAAGAGAATCCAAAAAGAGAGTGCAATGCCATTGGCATAATCAACATGGCCGAACCTAGAGAGGAAGGAGAGGACGTGAATCCCAATGAGGAAGACCTCATGGGACGTCTCTCAAGCAAGAAGGAGTTCCCTATTGAGGACCTAAAAGAGCCTAAGGCTCATATAGAAACCATAGAGATTCCATTAAACCTCCTTCTGCCATTCATGAGCTCTGAAGACTATTCTTCCTCTGAAGATGATGAAAATATAACTGGAGAGCAACTTGCTCAATATCTAGGAGCCATCATGAAGCTGAATGCCAAATTGTTTGGTAATGAGACTTGGGAAGGTGAACCTCCCTTGCTCATTAGTGAACTAGATACATGGGTTCAGCAAACCTTACCTCAAAAGAGACAAGATCCTGGCAAATTCTTAATACCCTGTACTATAGGCACCATGACCTTTGAAAAGGCTTTGTGTGACCTAGGGTCAGGCATAAATCTTATGCCCCTCTCTGTAATGGAGAAGTTGGGGATCATTGAGGTACAACCTGCCATATTCTCATTGCAAATGGCAGACAAGTCAGTAAGACAAGCTTATGGATTGGTAGAAGACGTGTTAGTGAAGGTTGAAGGCCTTTACATCCCTGCTGATTTCATAATCTTAAACACTAGGAAGGAGGAGGATGAATGCATCATCCTTGGAAGACCTTTCCTAGCCATAGCATGAGCTGTGATAGATGTTAACAGAGGAAAATTAGTCCTTCAATTGAATGGGGACTACCTTGTGTTTAAAACCCAAGGGTGTTCCTCTACAACCATGGAGACGAAGCATGAAAAGCTTCTCTCAGTGCAGAGTCAAACATAGCCCCCACAATCAAACTCTGAGTTTGGTGTTGGGAGGCTACAGGCAAACTCTAAGTTTGGTGTTGAATCCCCACATCCAAACTCTAAGTTTGGTGTTGGGAGTCTACAACATTGACCTGATCACCTGTGAGGCTCCATGAGAGCCTACTGTCAAGCTATTGACATTAAAGTAGCGCTTATTGGGAGGCAACCCAATTTATCTAATTTTATTTTTCTTTTATTATTATTTTATGTTTTATTAGGTTTATGATCATCTGGAGTCACAAAATAAATACTAAAATTAAAAACAAAATCAAAAACAGCAGAAGAAAAAGCACACATTGGAGGAAGGACTTACTGTCGTTTAAATGCCAGTAAGGAACATCTGGCTGGCATTCAACGCCAGAACAGAGCATGGATCTGGCATTGAACGCCAGAAACAAGCAGCATCCTGGCGTTCAGACGCCAAGAATACACCCTGAGGAGAGCTGGCGCTGAACGCCAGAAACAAGCATGGAACTGGCGTTCAACGCCAGAAACATGCTGCAAATGGGCGTTGAACGCCCAAAACAAGCATGAAGCTGGCGTTCAACGCCAGAAACAAGCATCAATCTGGCGTTGAATGCCAGGATTGCATGCAGAGGACATTTTACACGCCTCATTGGTGCAGGGATGTAAATCCTTGACACCTCAGGATCTGTGGATCCCACAGGATCATCTCAGGATCTGTGGACCCCACAGGATCCCCACCTACCTCAATCTCTTTTTCCCATCACCTCTTCATCACTCACATCCATCCACTCTTCCCCAAAAACCCCACCTACCTTCAAAATTTAAAATCTCTTTCCCACCCAAACCCACCCTAAATAGCCGAACCTACTCCCTCTCCCTTCACTATATAAACCCCTCTATCCTTCTTCATTTTCACAAACCATAACCCTCTCTTTTTCACCTTGGCCGAAACTACACACTTCTCCCTTTCCTCCATATTTTCTTCTTCTTCTTCTTCTTCTTTCTTCTCTTGCTCGAGGACAATCAATATTCTAAGTTTGGTGTGGTAAAAGCATAGCTTTTTGTTTTTCCATAACCATTGATGGCACCTAAGGCCGGAGAAACCTCTAGAAAAGAGAAAGGGAAGACAAAAGCTTCCACCTTCGAGTCATGGGAGATGGAGAGATTCATCTCCAAAGCCCATCAAGACCACTTTTATGAAGTTGTGGCCAAGAAGAAGGTGATCCTCGAGGTCCCTTTTAAGCTCAAGAAAAATGAGTATCCAGAGATCCGACATGAGATCCAAAGAAGAGGTTGGGAAGTTCTGACCAACCCCATTCAACAAGTCAGAATCTTAATGGTTCAAGAGTTCTATGCCAATGCATGGATCACTAGGAACCATGATCAAAGTGTGAACCCGAATCCAAAGAATTATCTTACAATGGTTCGGGGGAGATACTTAGATTTTAGTACGGAAAATGTAAGGTTGGCGTTCAACTTGCCCATGATGCAAGGAGATACACGCCCTTACACTAGAAGGGTCAACTTTGATCAAAGGTTGGACCAAGTCCTTATGGACATTTGTGTGGAAGGAGCTCAATGGAAAAGAGACTCCAAAGGCAAGCCGGTTCAATTAAGAAGACTGGACCTCTAGCCTGTGGCTAGAGGATGGTTGGAGTTCATCCAACGCTCCATCATCCCCACTAGCAACCGATCCGAAGTTACTGCGGATCGGGCCATCATGATTCATAGCATCATGAATGGAGAGGAAGTAGAAGTTCATGAAGTCATCTCCCTTGAATTCTACAAAATAGCCGAAAAGTCCTCCACCATGGCAAGGCTAGCTTTTCCTGATCTTATTTGCCATCTATGTTACTCAGCTGGAGTTATCATAGAAGGAGACATCACCATTGAGGAGGATAAGCCCATCACTAAGAAGAGGATGGAGCAAACAAGAGAGCCCACTCATGGATCCCAGGAGACGCATGAGGAAGCTCATCATCAAGAAATCCCGGAAATGCCTCAAGAGATGCACTTTCCTCCCAACAATTATTAGGAACAACTCAATACTTCCCTATAAGACTTGAGTTACAATGTGGATCAATTAAGGGTGGAACATCAAGAGCACTCCATCATTCTCCATGAAATTAAAGAAGATCAAAGAGCAATGAGGGAGGAGCAACAAAGGCAAGGAAGAGACATAGAAGAGCTCAAGGACATCATTGGTTCTTCAAGAAGAAAGCGCCACCATCACTAAGGTGGGCTCATTCCTTGTTCTTATTTCTCTATTTTTTCAGTTTTTATGCTATATGTTTGTTTATGTTTTGTGTCTCTACTTCATGATCATTAGTATGTAGTAACTATGTCTTAAGGCTATGAATAATTTCATGAATCCTTCACCTCTCTTAAATGAAAAATGTTCCTAATTCAAAAGAACAAGAAGTACATGAGTTTCGAATTTATCCTTGAAATTAGTTTAATTATATTGATGTGGTGACAATACTTTTTATTTTCTGAATGAATGCTTGAACAGTGCATATTTTTTATCTTGTTGTTTATGAATGTTAAAATTGTTGGCTCTTGAAAGAATGATGAACAAAGAGAAATGTTATTGATAATCTGAAAAATTATGAAATTGATTCTCGAAGCAAGAAAAAGCAGTGAAAAAGCATAAGCTTACGAAAAAAAAGTGGCGAAAAAAATAAAAGACAAAGAAAAAGCAAATAGAAAAAGCCAATAGTCCTTAAAACCAAAAGGCAAGGGTGAAAAGGATCCAAGGCTTTGAGCATCAATGGATAGGAGGGACCAAGGAAATAAATCCAGGCCTAAGCGGCTAAATCAAGCTGTCCCTAACCATGTGCTTGTGGCATGCAGGTCCAAGTGAAAAGCTTGAGACTGAGTGGTTAAAGTCGTGATCCAAAGCAAAAAGACTGTGCTTAAGAACTCTGGACCCCTCTAATTGGGGACTTTAGCAAAGCTGAGTCACAATCTAAAAAGGTTCACCCAGTTATGTGTCTGTGGCATTTATGTATCGGTGGTAATACTAGAAAACAAAGTGCTTAGGGCCACGGCCAAGACTCATAAAAGCAGCTGTGTTCAAGAATCAACATACTTAACTAGGAGAATCAATAACACTATCTGAAATTCTAAGTTCCTATAGATGCCAATCATTCTGAACTTCAATGGATAAAGTGAGATGCCAAAACTATTCAGAAGCAAAAAGCTACAAGTCCCGCTCATATAATTAAGAACTAATATTCACTGATATTTTGAGATTTATAGTATATTCTCTTCTTTTTTTATCCTATTTGATTTTCAGTTGCTCGGGGACAAGCAACAATTTAAGTTTGGTGTTGTGATGAGCGGATAATTTATACACTTTTTGGCATTGTTTTTAGGTAGTTTTTAGTAGGATCTAGCTACTTTTAGGGATGTTTTCATTAATTTTTATGCTAAATTCACATTTCTATACTTTTGCTATGAGTTTGTATGTTTTTCTATGATTTCAGGTAATTTCTGGCTGAAATTGAAGGACCTGAGCAAAACTCTAATAAAAGGCTGACAAAGGACTGCTGATACTATTGGATTCTGAACGCCCTGCACTCGAAATGGTTTTTCTTGAGCTACAGAACTCCAAATGGCGCGATCTCAACGGCGTTGAAAATTAGACATCCAGAGCTTTCCAGCAATATATAATAGTTTATACTTTATTTGCAATTAGATGATGTAAACTGGCGCTCAACGCCAGTTCTATGCTGCATTCTGGAGTCAAACGCCAGAAACACGTCACGAACCAGAGTTGAACGCCAAAAACACGTTACAACTTGGCATTCAACTCCAAAAGAAGCGTCTGCACGTGTAAAGCTCAAGCTCAGCCCAAGCACACACCAAGTAGGCCCCGGAAGTGGATTTCTGCATCAATTACTTACTTCTGTAAACCCTAGTGGCTAGTCTAGTATAAATAGGACATTTTATTATTGTATTAGACGTCTTTGATCACATCTTTGGTCTCAGTTTTATTCTATTATTCATCTTAGGAGACTATTGATCACGTTTATGGGGGCTGGCCATTCGGCCATGCCTGGACCACTATCACTTATGTATTTTCAACGGTGGAGTTTCTACACACCATAGATTAAAGGTGTGGAGCTCTGCTGTACCTCAAGTTTTAATGCAATTACTACTATTTTCTATTCAATTCAGTTTATTCCTGTTCTATGATATTCGTTGCACTTCACCATGACGAATGTGATGATCTGTGACACTTATCATCATTCTCACCTATGAACGCGTGACTGACAACCACCCCCATTCTACCTTAGACCGAGCGCATATCTCTTGGATTCCTTAATCAGAATCTTTGTGGTATAAGCTAGAATTGATGGCAGCATTCATGAGAATCCAGAAAGTCTAAACCTTGTCTGTGGTATTCCGAGTAGGATTCAGGGATTGAATGACTGTGACGAGCTTCAAACTCGCGATTGTTGGGCGTGATGACAAACGCAAAAGAATCAATGGACTCTATTCCGACATGATCGAGAACCGACAGATGATTAGCCGTGCCATGACAGAGCATTTGGACCTTTTTCACTGAGATGATGTGATGTAGCCATTGACAACAGTGATGCCCTACATACATCTTGCCATGGAAAGGAGTAAGAAGGATTGGATGAAAGCAGTAAGAAAGCAGAGATTCAAAAGGAGCACAGCATCTTCATACGCCTATCTGAAATTCCCACCAATGATTTACATAAGTATTTCTATCTTTATTTTTTGTTTATTTATTATTATTATTCGAAAACTCCATAACCACTTATTTTCCGCCTAACTGAGATTTACAAGATGACCATAGCTTGCTTCATACCAACAATCTCCGTGGGATCGACCCTTACTCACGTAAGGTTTATTACTTGGACGACCCAGTGTACTTGCTGGTTAGTTGTGCGAAGTTGTGAAGAAAGTGCTGAGTTATAAACGCGCATACCAAGTTGAGCGCCATTGTTAGAGATCACAATTTTGCCTACCATTGCTCTAAGCCGATCCATCGCTTCAATGAGACGATCCCTTGACTCTTGTTCCACTTGGCTAACATAAGTAGGATCATATTACTCTTGGATCGATGGATATGGATATTCTTCTATGGAGGGTTGTAGTGGAAAGGAGAATTCATCATGTAGTTGAAAGTTTTCATATATGGGAGGTGGTTAATCTTGGTAAAGGTAGTGAGATGGTGTATACGGAGGTGGTTCTTGGGAGTAATTGTGTTGGAATTGTGGTGGTTCTATGTATGGTTCATATGGCTCATAAGGTGGTTGGTATGGTGGATATGGGTTATGGTCATATGGAGGTATTTGGTTGTATGAAGCTTGTGAGTATAGTTGTTGAAAACAATGTTGAGGAGGGGGTTCATAGGCATATCATGGTTGTGGTTGATAACGATAAGGAGGTCCACCATATCCATTGGATTGGTAGGCATCTGATGAGCGGATAATTTATACGCTTTTTGGCATTGTTTTTAGGTAGTTTTTAGTGAGTTCAAGCTACTTTTAGGGATGTTTTCATTAGTTTTTATGTTAAATTCACATTTCTGGACTTTACTATGAGTTTGTGTGTTTTTATGTGATTTCAGGTAATTTCTGGCTGAAATTGAGAGATTTCAGCAAAACTCTGAAAAAGGCTGACAAAAGGACTGCTGATGCTATTGGAATCTGACCTGCCTGCACTCGAAATGGATTTTCTGGAGCTACAGAACTCCAATTGGCGCGCTCTCAACGGCGTTGGAAAGTAGACATCCAGGGCTTTTCAGCAATATATAATAGTCCATACTTTATTCGGAAATTGACGACGTAACTTGGCGTTGAACGCCAAGTACATGCTGCTGTCTGGAGTTAAACGCCAGAAAAACGTCATGATCCGGAGTTGAACGCCCAAAACACGTCATAACTCGGAGTTCAACTCCAAGAGAAGCCTCAGCTCGTGGATTGATCAAGCTCAGCCCAAACATACACCAAGTGGGCCCCGGAAGTGGATTTATGCATCAATTACTTACTCATGTAAACCCTAGGAGCTAGTTTATTATAAATAGAACATTTAACTATTGTATTAGATGTCTTTTGACCACGTTTCATCTTTGGTCTCAGTTTTGTTTTATTCTTCATCCTAAGAGGCTATTGATCACGTTTTAGGGGGCTGGCCATTCGGCCATTGGTGCACGAAATTGTGATCACTACAACTTCGCACAACTAACCAGCAAGTGCACTGGGTCGTCCAAGTAATACCTTACGCGAGTAAGGGTCGTTCCCACGGAGATTGGTGGTATGAAGCAAGCTATGGTCACCTTGTAAATCTCAGTCAGGCAGACTCAAATGTATAATGGTGATGAACGAAAATAACAAAAAGATAAAGATAGGGATACTTATGTATATCATTGGTGTAAGAGCTTCAGACAAGTGTATGAAGATGCCTTCCCTTCCGTCTCTCTGCTTTCCTACTGTCTTCATCCAATCATTCTTACTCCTTTCCATGGCAAGCTCGTGTAGGGTTTCACTGTTGTCAGCAGCTACCTCCCATCCGCGCAGTGAAAGCTAATGCACACACTCTGTCACAGTGCTGCCAATCACCGGTTTGGTTCCCTCCCCTACCGGAATAGAATAACTCTTTTGCGTCTGTCACTAACGCCCAGTAGGTTACAGGTTTGAAGCACGTCACAATCATTAAATCATTGAATCCTACTCAGAATACCACAGACAAGGTTTAGACCTTCCGGATTATCTTGAATGCCGCCATCAGGTCCTGCCTATACCACGAAGATTCCGAAGAATCCAAGAGATATTCACTAAGCCTCAGATGCTTGTAGAACAAGAATGGTTGTCAGTCACCTTGTTCATGGGTGAGAATGGTGATGGGCGTCAATCATCACCTTCATCATGTTGAAGAACAAGTGATATCTTGGACAAAGAACAAGCGGAATTGAATAGAAGAACAATAGTAATTGCATTAATACTCGAGGTACAGCAGAGCTCCACACCTTAATCTATGGTGTGTAGAAACTCCACCGTTGAAAATACATAAGAACAAGGTCTAGGCATGGCCGAATGGCCAGCCTCCAAATGATCTAAGAACTAGATGTCCGAAGATTCCTAGCTGTCAAATACAATAGTAAAAGGTCCTACTTATAGAAACTAGTAGCCTAAGGTGTACAAAGATGAGTAAATGACATAAAAATCCACTTCCGGGCCACTTGGTGTGTGCTTGGGCTGAGCAATGAAGCATTTTTCGTGTAGAGACTCTTCCTGGCGTTTAACTCCAGCTTTTATGCCAGTTTGGGCGTTTAACTCCGATTAGGTGCCAGTTCCGGCGTTTAACGCTGGGAATTCTGAGGGTGACTTTGAACGCCGGTTTGGGCCATCAAATCTTAGGAAAAGTATGGACTATTATATATTGCTGGAAAGCCCAGGATGTCTACTTTCCAACGCCGTTGAGAGCGCGTCAATTGGGCTTCTGTAGCTCCAGAAAATCCACTTCGAGTGCAGGGAGGTCAGAACCAACAGCATCTGCAGTCCTTTTCAGTCTCTGAATCAGATTTTTGCTCAGGTCCCTCAATTTCAGCCAGAAAATACCTGAAATCACAGAAAAACACACAAACTCATAGTAAAGTCCAGAAAAGTGAATTTTAATTAAAAACTAATAAAAATATAATAAAAACTAAACTAAAACTAAAAACATACTAAAAACAATGCCAAAAAGCATACAAATTATCCGCTCATCACAACACCAAACTTAAATTGTTGCTTGTCCCCAAGCAACTGAAAATCAAATAAGATAAAAAGAAGAGAATATACTATAGACTCCAAATTATCAATGAAACATAACTCCAAATTAGATGAGCGGGATTAGTAGCTTTTTGCCTCCAAACAGTTTTGGCATCTCACTTTATCCTCTGAAATTCAGAATGATTGGCTTCTTTAGGAACTCAGAATCCAGATAGTGTTATTGATTCTCCTAGTTAAGTATGATGATTCTTGAACACAGCTACTTATTGAGTCTTGGCTGTGGCCCAAAGCACTTTGTCTTCCAGTATTACCACCGGATACATACATGCCACAGACACATAATTGGGTGAACCTTTTCAGATTGTGACTCAGCTTTGCTAAAGTCCCCAATTAGAGGTGTCCAGGGTTCTTAAGCACACTCTTTTTGCCTTGGATCACAACTTTATTTCTTTCTTTTTCTTTCTTTTTCTTTTTCTCCCTTTTTTTTCGTTTTTCTCCTTCTTTTTCTCCTTTTTTTTTTTGTATTCACCGCTTTTTCTTGCTTCAAGAATCATTTTTATGATTTTTCAGATCCTCAGTAACATGTCTCCTTTTCCATCATTTTTTCAAGAGCCAACAATTTTAACATTCATGAACAACAAATTCAAAAGACATATGCACTGTTTAAGCATACATTCAGAAAACAACAAGTATTGTCACCACATCAAACTAATTAAGCTAGTTTTAAAGATGAATTTGAAATCATGTACTTCTTGTTCTTTTGTGATAAAAACAGTTTTCATTTAAGAAAGGTGATGGATTCATATTCATGGCTTTAAGGCATAGACACTAAGACACTAATGATCATAAGACACAATCATGGATAAACATAAGCATAAAAATTCGAAAAACAGAAAATAAAGAACAAGGAGATTAAAGAACGGGTCCACCTTAGTGATGGCGGTTCTTTCTTTCTCTTGAAGATCCTATGGAGTGCTTGAGCTCCTCAATGTCTCTTCCTTGTCTTTGTTGCTCCTCTCTCATGATCCTTTGATCTTCTCCAATTTCATGGAGGAGGATGGCGTGTTCTTGGTGCTCCACCCTTAGTTGTCCCATGTTAGAACTTAATTTTCCTAGGGAGGTGTTAATTTGCTCCTAGTAGTCTTGTGGAGGAAAGTGCATCCCTTGAGGTATCTCAGGGATTTCTTGATGAGAGGGGTCTCTTGTTTGCTCCATCTTCTTCTTAGTGATGGGCTTGAGGTCATGCCTTCTCAGTTGAACCGGCTTTGGATGCCATAAATGGTTATGGAAAAACAAAAAGCATGCTTTTACCACACCAAACTTAAAAGGTTTGCTCGTCCTCGAGCAAAAGAAGAAAGAAGAGAGTAGAAGAAGAAGAAATGGGGAGAGGGAGATGGCTTTGTGGTTCGGCCAAAAGGGGGAGAAGTGGTGGTTTATGAAGGATGGATGTGAGTGGTGAAGAGAAAGAGATGTTGAGGTGATTGGTGAATGGGTGAAGAAGAAGAGAGAGAGTGGTGGGGTTGGTAGGGATCCTGTGGGGTCCACAGATCCTGAGGTGTCAAGGAAAAGTCATCCCTGCACCAAATGGCATCAAATCCACGTTTTGAGCCATTTCTGGCGTTAAACGCCGGGCTGGTGCCCATTTCTGGCGTTTAACGCCAGGTTCTAGCCCTTTTCTGGCGTTTAACGCCAGTCTGGTGCCCCTTTCTGGCGTTAAACGCCCAGAATGGTGCCAGACTGGGCGTTAAACGCCCAACTGCTAGCCTCACTGGCGTTTAAACGCCAGTGAGTTCTTCCTCCAGGGTGTGCTGTTTTTCTTCCTGTTTTTCATTCTGTTTTTGCTTTTTCAATGGATTTTGTGACTTCTTATGATCATCAACCTACAAAAAAGATAAAATAACAAAAGGAAATAGTTAATTATAAAACATTGGGTTGCCTCCCAACAAGCGCTTCTTTAATGTCATTAGCTTGACAGAGGACTCTCATGGAGCCTCACAAATGATCAGAGCAATGTTGAAACCTCCCAACACCAAACTTAGAGTTTGAATGTGGGGGTTCAACACCAAACTTAGAGTTTGGTTGTGGCCTCCCAACACCAAACTTAGAGTTTGACTGTGGGGGCTCTATTTGTCTCTGATTTGAGGGAAGCTCTTCAAGCTTCCTCTCCATGGTGACAGAGGGATATCCTTGAGCCTTAAACACATAGGATTCTTCATTCACTTGAATGATCAGTTCACCTCCATCAACATCAATCACAGCCTTTGCTGTGGCTAGGAAGGGTCTGCCAAGGATGATGGATTCATCCATGCACTTCCCAGTCTCTAGGACTATGAAGTCAGTAGGGATGTAATGGTCTTCAATCTTCACCAAAACATTCTCTACAAGTCCATGAGCTTGTTTTCTTGAATTGTCTGCCATCTCTAATGAGATTCTTGCAGCTTGTACCTCGAAGATCCCTAATTTCTCCATTACAGAGAGGGGCATGAGGTTTACACTTGACCCTAAGTCACACAAGGTCTTCTTGAAGGTCATGGTGCCTATGGTACAAGGTATAGAAAACTTCCCAGGATCCTGCCTCTTTTGAGGCAGTTGCTGCCTAGACAAGTTATCCAGTTCTTTGGTGAGCAAAGGGGGTTCATCCTCCCAAGTCTCATTTCCAAATAACCTGTCATTTAGCTTCATGATTGCTCCAAGGTATTTAGCAACTTGCTCCTCAGTGACATACTCCTCCTCTTCAGAGGAAGAATACTCATCAGAGCTCATGAAAGGCAGTAGTAAGTCCAAGGGAATCTCTATGGTCTCAGTTTGAGCCTCAGATTCCCAAGGTTCCTCATTGGAGAACTCATTGGAGGCCAGTGGACGTCCAGTGAGGTCTTCCTCAGTGGCGTTCACTGCCTCTTCTTCCTCCCAGAATTCGGCCATATTTATGGCTTTGCACTCTCCTTTTGGATTTTCTTCAGTGTTACTTGGGAGAGTGCTTGGGGGAAGTTCAATAATTTTCTTGCTCAGCTGACCCACTTGTCCTTCCAAATTCCTAATGGAGGATCTAGTTTCAGTCATGAAACTTTGAGTGGTTTTGATTAGATCAGAGACCATGGTTGCTAAGTCAGAGGTATTCTGCTTAGAGCTCTCTGTCTGTTGCTGAGAAGATGATGGAAAAGGTTTACCATTGTCAAACCTGTTTCTTCCACCATTATTATTGAAACCTTGTTGAGGTCTCTCTTGATTCTTCCATGAGAGATTTGGGTGATTTCTCCATGAAGAATTATAGGTGTTACCATAGGGTTCTCCCAGGTAATTCACCTCTTTCATTGAAGGGTTCTCAGGATCATAAGCTTCTTCCTCAGATGAAGCATCCTTAGTACTGTTTGGTGCATTTTGCATTCCAGACAGACTTTGAGAAATCAGATTGACTTGTTGAGTCAATATTTTATTCTGAGCCAAAATGGCATTCAGAGTGTCAATTTCAAGAACTCCTTTCTTCTGACTAGTCCCATTGTTCACAGGATTCCTTTCAGAAGTGTACATGAATTGGTTATTTGCAACCATTTCAATCAGTTCTTGAGCCTCAGTAGGCGTTTTCTTCAGATGAAGAGATCCTCCAGCAGAGCTATCCAAAGACATCTTGGATAGTTCAGATAGACCATCATAGAAGATACCTATGATGCTCCATTCAGAAAGCATATCTGAGGGACATCTTCTGATTAATTGTTTGTATCCTTCCCAAGCTTCATAGAGGGATTCTCCATCCTTCTGTCTGAAGGTTTGGACTTCCACTCTAAGCTTACTCCATCTTTGTGGTGGAAAGAACTTTGCCAAGAAGGCATTGACTAGCTTTTCCCAAGAGTCCAGGCTTTCCTTAGGTTGAGAGTCCAACCATGTCCTAGCTCTGTCTCTTACAGCAAAAGGGAATAGCATCAGTCTATAGACTTCAGGGTCAACCCCATTAGTCTTGACTGTGTGACAGATTTGCAAGAACTCAGCTAAAAACTGATGAGGATCTTCCATTGGAAGTCCATGGAACTTGCAATTCTGTTGCATTAGAGAAACTAATTGTGGCTTTAGCTCAAAGTTGTTTGCTCCAATGGCAGGGATAGAGATGCTTCTCCCATAGAAATCAGGAGTAGGTGCAGTAAAGTCACCCAGCACCTTCCTTGCATTGTTGGCATTGTTGTTGTTTTCGGCTGCCATGTGTTCTTCTTCTTTGAAGAATTCGGTCAGGTCCTCTCAGGTTCAGGGTCAGCTTCAACAAAAATGCCTTTGTCTTTGTTCCTGCTCATATGAAGAAGAAGAGAACAAGAAAATATGGAATCCTCTATGTCACAGTATAGAGATTCCTTGAGGTGTCAGAGGAAGAAAAATGGAAGACAGAAGTAGAAAATTCGAACTTATCAATGAAGATGGAGTTCGAATTTTGCATTAAGGAATAGTGTTAGTCCATAAATAGAAGGATGTGAGAAGAAGGGAAGTAATTTTCGAAAATTTAAGTAAAAGATTTTGAAAACATTTTGAAAAACACTTAATTGATTTTCGAAAATAAAAGTGGAAAAGAAATCAAGTGATTTTTGAAAAAGATTTTGAAATTAGAAATCAAAAAGATTTGATTGAAAACTATTTTGAAAAAGATGTGGTTAAGAAGATATGATTGGTTTTAAAAAGATGTGATTGAAAAGATATGATTTGAAAACAATTTTAAAAGATATGATTTGAAAACAATTTGAAAAGATATGATTTTTAAAAATTAATGACTTGCCTAACAAGAAAAGATATGATTCAAACATAAAACCTTCCTCATCAGAAAAGGCAAAAAATGTTCAATCAAATCATTAATTGTTAGTAAGTATCTTTGAAAAAGGAAAGAAATTGATTTTGAAAACATTTGATTGAAAAGATATGATTTGAAAAAGATTTGATTTTGAAAAACTTTGAAAACTTGAAAAAAATTGATTTTGAAAACAAAATCTTCCCCCTTTGCCATCCTGGCGTTAAACGCCCAGAATGGTGCACATTCTGGCGGTTAACGCCCAAAACTATACCCTTTTGGGCGTTAAACGCCCAGCCAGGCACCCTGGCTGGCGTTTAAACGCCAGTCTGTCTTCTTCACTGGGCATTTTTGAATGCCCAGCTTTTTCTGTGTGATTCCTCTGCAGTATGTTTTGAATCTTCAATTCTCTGTATTATTGACTTGAAAAGACACAAATTAAAAATATTTTTGGATTTTTTTTTTAAATTAGGAATAATCAAAAATGCAACTAAAATCAAATAACAATGCATGCAGGACACCAAACTTAGCAGTTTGTATATATGGGAAACAACAAAACACTCAAGTCAATAGAATTCAAAGATCAAAACAAGAAAATCATCAAGAACAACTTGAAGATTAATGAAGACACATGCATGAATGCAGTAAGAACAGAAACATGCAATTGACACTAAACTTAAGATGAGACTCTAGACTCAAACAAGAAATATTTTTGGATTTCATGCTTTTGTAAATTTTTTTTGGATTTTTCGAAAATTAAGTGAAAGAAGAAAATAAAGGTATCAAAATTCTTAATGAGAATTCCAGGAATCATGCAATGTTAGTCTAAAGCTTTAGTCTAAAGGAATTAGACATGGCCAGCTAAGCTTCAGCAGGACATTGCATTCAAGAGCTAAATTGATGATGATCAATCAGCTTTGGTGATGATAAGAACATCACCTTGAAACACTAGAATTCATCCTTAAAGAACTCTGAAAAAAAAAATACCTAATCTAAGCAACAAGATGAACCGTCAGTTGTCCATACACAAGAACAATCCCCGGCAACGGCGCCAAAAACTTGGTGCACGAAATTGTGATCACTACAACTTCGCACAACTAACCAGCAAGTGCACTGGGTCGTCCAAGTAATACCTTACGCGAGTAAGGGTCGATCCCACGGAGATTGGTGGTATGAAGCAAGCTATGGTCACCTTGTAAATCTCAGTCAGGCAGACTCAAATGTATAATGGTGATGAACGAAAATAACATAAAGATAAAGATAGGGATACTTATGTATATCATTGGTGTAAGAGCTTCAGACAAGTGTATGAAGATGCCTTCCCTTCCGTCTCTCTGCTTTCCTACTGTCTTCATCCAATCATTCTTACTCCTTTCCATGGCAAGCTCGTGTAGGGTTTCACTGTTGTCAGCAGCTACCTCCCATCCGCGCAGTGAAAGCTAATGCACACACTCTGTCACAGTGCTGCCAATCACCAGTTTGGTTCCCTCCCCTACCGGAATAGAATAACTCTTTTGCGTCTGTCACTAACGCCCAGTAGGTTACAGGTTTGAAGCACGTCACAATCATTAAATCATTGAATCCTACTCAGAATACCACAGACAAGGTTTAGACCTTCCGGATTCTCTTGAATGCCGCCATCAGGTCCTGCCTATACCACGAAGATTCCGAAGAATCCAAGAGATATTCACTAAGCCTCAGATGCTTGTAGAACAAGAATGGTTGTCAGTCACCTTGTTCATGGGTGAGAATGGTGATGGGCGTCAATCATCACCTTCATCATGTTGAAGAACAAGTGATATCTTGGACAAAGAACAAGCGGAATTGAATAGAAGAACAATAGTAATTGCATTAATACTCGAGGTACAGCAGAGCTCCACACCTTAATCTATGGTGTGTAGAAACTCCACCGTTGAAAATACATAAGAACAAGGTCTAGGCATGGCCGAATGGCCAGCCTCCAAATGATCTAAGAACTAGATGTCCGAAGATTCCTAGCTGTCAAATACAATAGTAAAAGGTCCTACTTATAGAAACTAGTAGCCTAAGGTGTACAAAGATGAGTAAATGACATAAAAATCCACTTCCGGGCCCACTTGGTGTGTGCTTGGGCTGAGCAATGAAGCATTTTTCGTGTAGAGACTCTTCCTGGCGTTTAACTCCAGCTTTTATGCCAGTTTGGGCGTTTAACTCCCGATTAGGTGCCAGTTCCGGCGTTTAACGCTGGGAATTCTGAGGGTGACTTTGAACGCCGGTTTGGGCCATCAAATCTTGGGCAAAGTATGGACTATTATATATTGCTGGAAAGCCCAGGATGTCTACTTTCCAACGCCGTTGAGAGCGCGTCAATTGGGCTTCTGTAGCTCCAGAAAATCCACTTCGAGTGCAGGGAGGTCAGAATCCAACAGCATCTGCAGTCCTTTTCAGTCTCTGAATCAGATTTTTGCTCAGGTCCCTCAATTTCAGCCAGAAAATACCTGAAATCACAGAAAAACACACAAACTCATAGTAAAGTCCAGAAAAGTGAATTTTAATTAAAAACTAATAAAAATATAATAAAAACTAAACTAAAACTACTAAAAACATACTAAAAACAATGCCAAAAAGCATACAAATTATCCGCTCATCAGCCATGCCTGAACCTCTCTCACTTATGTATTTTCAACGGTGGAGTTTCTGCACACCATAGATTAAGGGTGTGGAGCTTTGCTGTACCTCAAGTATTAATGCAATTCTATTTTCTTTTATTCAAATCTCTCTTATTCTTATTCCAAGATATTCATTCGTACCCAAGAACATGATGAATGTGATGATTATGTGACGCTCATTATCATTCTCACTTATGAACGCGCGTGATTGACAACCACCTTCATTCTACATGCAACCGAGCTTGAATGTGTATCTCTTAGATTCCCCAACAGAATCTTCGTGGTATAAGCTAGATAGATGGCGGCATTCATGAGGATCCGGAAAGTCTCACCTTGTCTGTGGTATTCCGAGTAGGATCCTGGGAATCCGGAAAGTCTAACCTTGTCTGTGGTATTCCGAGTAGGATTCCGGTAATGAATGACTGTGACGTGCTTCAGACTTGCAAGTGCTGGGCGTTAGTGACAGACGCAAAAGAATCAAGGGATTCTATTCCAGTAGGAGCGGGAACCAACCAGTGATTAGCCGTGCTGTGACAGAGCGCGTGAGCGTAGTTTTCACTGCGAGGATGGGATGTAGCCTTCGGCCAGGTGATGCCTCCAGACGATTAGCCATGCGAGTGACAGCCGTAGAGGACCATTTTCCCGAGAGGATTAAAAGTAGCCATCGTCGAACGGTGAACCCCTATACACAGCTTGCCATGGAAAGGAGTAAGAAGGATTGAGTTGAAGCCATACAGTATCTTCATGCGCTTATCTGAAATTCCCACCAATTAATCTGCATAAGTATTTCTATCCCTCTTTATTTTCTATTTATTCCATTAATCAAATTTAAACTAATAATCCAATTATCCTTGAATCCGCCTGACTGAGATTTGCAAGGTGACCATAGCTTGCTTCATACCAACAATCTCTGTGGGATCGACCCTTACTCACGTAAGGTTTATTACTTGGACGACCCAGTACACTTGCTGGTTAGTTGAACGGAGTTGTGAAAACAACCGATGCCATAATAATGATTTCATACAAGTACAAAAGAACATGGATCACAATTTCGTCCACCAGCATCATGGAATGGTTCTTGCTCATAGTGCATTGGAGGAGGTTATTGCCATGAAGGTTGATCATATGCTTGGGGCTCCTCCCACCTTTGATTGTTCCATCCTTGATGCATGCTCTCATTGTAATTCCCATTCCCTACAACATAGTTAGAACCAAACTCATAGTCAAAAGGGTGAGAATTCATAGTAGAAAAGAAATAAAAAGCTAGTAAAAAACAAATAAAACAACTCCTAAAACTAGCAAGAACTAACAAAGAGACAAAAAGGATACATATTCACAATATTCACATATGACAACAACCAAAAACAAGCACACATTGCAATTTCCCGGCAACAGCACCAAAAACTTGATAGAAGGAAATCGTCGGTCTAGAATTTCTCAAAGGAATTTCGTTGCAAGCATACCCCAAACCAACAATTAATCCTCAATCAAAGTTTAAAAAGTTGTCACAATACAAATCAAAATAATCGGGAGTATTAATCCTAGGTCGTTCTCCCTAGGAATTGCAATCAAGTGCTCAATTATTGGCTATGAAGGAAATCGGGGGTGAGGTAGCAATTGACAAGAAATGTAAATAACAAAAAAGTAAATGGCAATTAACTAAGAAGGGAAAGGAAACTCAAAAGGTAAAAAGGGTCTTGGTAAAGGTTGATGGTTAAGGATCACTATCCTTGTTACCAACTACAACATGATAATTACAAAGATCATTTCCACTTTGTCGTCCCCAAAATTAGAGGAAAGTCAAGTGAGATTAATTGATCCTAATTCATAAGTCCTAGCCAACTAACTAATTAATTTAGTGAGAGACTAGAGTCAATGGAAACAAATTATCAATTACTTGGACAATAGTAACTCAAGGTTACCCAAGTTAGCAACCCAAGCCAAGAACACAAAAATCTACACTAAAATCCAACCAATCATTTTATCAAACACTTGGAAGGCATAAAATGCAAGCATGATAAAAGTGCAAGAATATAAATTCTACAACTATCCAATGCAATAAAATAACAATAATAATAACAATTTAATTAAACATTAACAAACATAAAACATAAATTGTATTAATTGAAATTAAAAGCAACAAAGTATCATAAATATAAAGGCAACAAAATAAAGGACATGACAAGTAAAATTAGAAGAGCAAAGATGTAAGAATAATAAATTGCAAGGAAACTAAATCAAAGGAACAATTAAAGGCTAAACCTAAGAGAAATTTAATCTAATCTACCCTAATTCTAGAGACAAGAGAGAGCTTCTCTCTCTAGAAATATAACCTAAAGCATGTTACTAAACTATCCTAATTGCTCTCCCCTTGTTTCCTGTTGATTTCTGCCTCAAATAGCTTCAGAAATGAGTTGGATTGGGATCCAGCAAGTCCAGAAATCGCCCCCAGCATGTTTCATTAATGAGGTCACGTGCTGCTTGTCACGCGTACGCGTCGCTTGACGAATTCTTGTCACGCATACACGTAGGTCATGCGTACCTCGCATGACAGATTTTCAAAACTTCATTGCTTCATGAATTCTCCACTTTTACATACTTTTTCTTTATTCCTTCAATCCATGCCTTCTGAACCTGAAATCACTTAACTATCAAGGCACCGATAAAATTAAAATGAATTAAATATATCAATTTTTAGGCCTAAAAAACCATGCTTTTACTCTTAAGCACAATTTAGGGAGAGTTTACAAAACCATGTTATTTCAATAAATAAATATAAGAAAAATTGATAAAATCCACCAAATTCAATACAAGATAAACCATAAAATTGTGGTTTATCAATCGTCCAATAACCTCTTGAAGTAAGCAAGAGAATGATATTTGGAAGGCCGATAATCACACTCCCAATTACGCCAGCTGACATCAAACAATCTGTTATATAAATCGTTATCATACAAATCTCAACTTAAATGTGCCACACTTATTCAAGAAGATGATGATTAACTTTGCCTGTTTTCAATCGGAAAGACTCGAGGATTGTTGGGAATTGGCGAAAGAAATGGTAAACGAATTTAAGCCTAGGTAAGCAAAAGAGTCAGTGGACCATCAATCTCCTTGCAGTCGACACGAGTGGCCCTACACAATACTCTATATAACTGTGCCAGACATGCCAAACCCAACTAAATTGTATGATCCCGCCGAAGTTATGAAGCAACAGCAGAAATTTCCAGTGCACTGATGTCCCAGACTTGTCCCCAAACAGAATAGTCCCAAATAATAACATTATGTGGCACTTTACGTACCTCTAAATCTGAATATCATTATCTAAGACTAAATGATCCTTCAGTCTCCAAAATTAGGTCAACTTTACGAAGCTTCCTCTACAATCTGTCCTCCTAGGTGCAACACCAAAATGATGAAAGCATTCGACCTCTAAGACCTTATAACTGCTCAGAGTCGGTCTTGTAATTAGAAGACCATTTGTCGGAAGGCCAAGAATTATCGCCACATCCTCCAATGTCATAGCACACTCACCAATTAGAAAGTGGAACGTATGAGTCTCGGGCCGTCATCGCTTGATCAGAGTATTAACCAATGCCGACTGACATTGGACAACTCCAATCTGAAAAACGTGATAAAAACCAATCTCCCACAAATGTCCCTCCATAATTGGATTGTACGGATCTAATGACAAATAATAATCACATATTGACATCCGTAAACACTACACAATATAGACATATATTACATTAATAAAATATAACCATAATTAATTAACATATAACATTTAACATTTTTCCATTCTCATTATCACATAAGCAATATAACATAATTAATAAAACTTAAATAAATCTAAAATATAAATCTAATTATTATCGTTACATCCATTAAAACTATATTTTCTAATATCTAAACCCTATTTATTTCTTAATAATAATTACTACTCGTTTAGTTATATTTACATAACTAGAATGTTAAACTTAAATAATAAATCTAAAATATATTATTATTACATCCATTAAAAATATATATTTACAATATCTAAATCCTATTTAGTTTATAATAATTATTAATGATTATTTTATATTTATATAACTAGACTATATAACATTAAACTCCTCATTTTTGTTATTATATATATATATATATATATATATATATATATATATATATATATATATATTATTACTGTACTGTACCGCAAAACTTTTTTTTTAATAATCATACATAATTTATTAATTAACTTCATTTTTATAATTTATTGTTACTTACATAATTAACTACCTAAACTAGGCTAAATTAACAAACTAAATTAACGGTAACAACAACAACAACAATAATAATATACCTCAGTCAATTAATCAGTTACTTACTTACTTCACTAATTATATACTTAAACAACTTCAACATTTTAACTAACAAGATACACTAATTAATAATTAAATATTCAAATAACATATTTATAATAACAATTAATTTAATTATTATTCAAAGTCTTCAGAATTTGTTTTATTCTATAGTTCTCTTCTAACAATTAATAACTATATAAATATTAATATAAACCTACATTGTAATCCACTTAATAATAATTACTACAATAAACTAATCTTTAATATTATTATTACTATTTATATTAAATTAAATTATTTAGTATAAAAAACTTACATAATTATAATGACCAACATAATTAATAATATATGATTTTGAACGAGTAACGTCTTTTATTTTTGGTCTCCTTAGTATTATGAATTTTTATTTTCCCTCCTTACTACAACTTTTTCTTGAATTTTGGGTATGGAACTTCAATGGAAGAAAGAAAAGAAAGAATGTGGAGTTTGAAAGAGATGGATGGCTCGAAAATAAATGATGAACGAAGTGGGGTTGAATGGGATGGATGGTTGGGTGTTTTTCATTTTGAAAAGGAGTCTATTGGCGGGGTTGCTGCATGTGTGACGGGTGGCCATTGGTACGTAAATCGAACGGTCTGATTTGTGTACTCTTAAAGCCAGTAATCAGACGATACGCAAATCGAACGGTCTGATTTGTGTACTTTCGAAGCCAGTAATCAGACCGTCCAATTACTTTCTTTTAAATCGGATTGTCCGATTTCTTCAGCGCAACCACCACACTCCAGTGAAACACGCTAGACTTCAATAACGTTGGTATACACCATAATTAACCCCATATCAAAATAAAAAAAAGTATATTTAACAAGTTACAATAATTAAATTTTAATCAAATTTTTTTTATTTCATATTAGTGTATATACTTGTGCGATGTATAAAATTTTTTTATATTTATGTTTAAAATATATATTTTAAAAAAAAATTTATGAACATATTTAATTTATTTAATATATTTTCTATTTATGTCATTATATATATACTCAATAAATTGTTTTGAAAAATTTTTTCAGAATATGAATCTCAATTTAGGTCCATTCTTATAATACAATAAAACAAATTTAGAAATAATTTTATACATCAAATTTAAAAATATTTTCACAACTATTTTAATTTGCTGCAACTCATCAAGCTTTAGCATAATAAAAATATATATAGATTTTTAAATTTTCTTTTCGAGTTAGATATCTAATTATATTTGTAAATTAAAAGCACAAAATTTTATTTTTTGAAAATTTATCAAAATATATTTAAATCAACTAATTTAAATATATATGAATTGTATAACTCTTACTTATCAATAATTAGTATGAGTCATCTCTTTTTTCTGAGTATTTTTTTCATTTGGTTCAAAACAAAAATCATATCATAAACTCTTTCTTAAGATATCTCTTTTCTCAAATAGAGATATATTTAGATTTTTAATTGTACATTATATAAGATATCTTTATAAAATAATATTAAAGGAACAAGTTAATTAAAAATTGTGTAAAATATATAATTAATTTATTATTGATATACAAATTACAATTACTTTTTAATTAATTAGAATCATTTTGATTGGAGCGTTCTGTGTTTGTATTTCAAATTCTTATATACTTCACAATCAAAATACCAAGGTTCTGAAAACCGAACCGGTCATTGAACCGCTCTAGCTACTGGTTCACTGGTTCATAGGTTCAACCAGTTTGACCGTGGTTGAACCAAAAAAACTGTTTTATAATAAAATAATAAATAAAATATAAATAAACAGATGAAAATATAATTATAATCTAATGTAAGCTTTAAAATATCATTCAAAGAAAATGCTTTTCTGAATCTCTTTCAATAAACCTTTACGGCTTTACCCACTCAAAAGAATCTTAAGTTGTTATATGAGTGCTGAGATAGCTGAACCTAGGAAATTGGCTGCACCTTAGATGGCAGTTTGCAGGTTTTTTCACTTCAGAAACCAGGGACAGTTGCAAATCAGGCTCAAATATTAGCTAAATATATATCAAAGAAAGTATGGATCATATTAACATTGGAGAAATGGAATACAATATGTAAGTACCTTGCTAAGTAAATCTGTAGGTGGTTCATAATTAAGTCTCTTGTCATTTGGTTCCTATAAAGACAAAAGAAAGAAAGAGGGAGTAGGAATTCAAATAAGAAACATACACAGAATGATTCATTCACATCTCAAATACAAGCATAAGATTAGTACATTACCAGTGGATATACTTTGATACTTCAGAAGACACCTCTTTCACCTTTGTTCGATCGTTGCTAATAAAAGCACCACACCCAGTTATAATCAATCACTTTACTTTACTAAAATAAAACATGAAAAATTGAACCTATTCAAAAATCAGTTTTACAAACCGCATCCTTAGGCTCTCCTTGGGGTTTGTTAGTCATTCCATATTTCTCCTGCCTTGAGCCATTGCTAGAGTTTGTCCTAGAAGAGTAATATAACCAGATAACAGATTATAATTGCTCACTTAAATGCAAAGATAATGAACAAGTCTAGAATATGAAATTGACGAAGAAGAGGAATCAGATTTTAATTTTGAATTTCAACCACAACAACAATAAGAAGAATCAAACAGAAATTGCAGATCAAACACGAATTCAAAATTCAAATCCAGAAATTCAAAAAAAAATAACTCTAAATCCAGAAAATCAAGTACGCTTAGTGACAATTGCAAAGAAAGTAGATTTATAAATCAAGTACGCTTAAACAAAGTTCACAGTTCAGTTCACACTTCACAGAGCTTCACAGCCTTCACACTTCACAGTGAAAAAAATTAGGGTATCCAACTATTCTGTTAAGAGGTCAAGAGCTAGAAATAAATTAATTTATAGCAGCAATAGCGTAACAAATCCATTTTAAGCAATAATTTCAACAATAACAGTTACCTATTCCATAGTCAAGTGCAAAACCTATTCACAAGAGGAGAACCTGTTCGATTCATATCAATTTATATTTTTTTCTTATTCATTAGAACAAAGATACTTACTAATGCAATGCAGCAAGTTGAATTACCCATGAAAACAATATGTCACTCACTTTCAGCTTCACAATATTAGTGATACAGGTGCCAAAAACAGCAATCTGCTCTTAAATAATACCAAAGCCAATTCTTGATTGAATCCTAAATCCTAAATAAAAAATAATATTACAGATTCACAATTCTTGGCACCGTTTCTGGAGGTAATCTAACTGCCATGGTGTTTAATCACATCAGTAAAAAACCAATAATCAGTAAAGAACCTGAGCTAATCACAAAACATTCATTCATCAATAAAATCGCAACACACAAAATCAGAGCTAATCGCAAAAACAGAGCATAAAAAAGTAGGAAAAAACGAAGAAAAACTGAAGAACAAGCGAGCAAGACGTTCACTGACCTTCGAAGGCGACGCCGACAGACCCTTCATTGGTGGACGACACCGACCACACGACGGCAAGAAGATGAAGCTGATGGCAAGAAGATGCAAAGAGTAGGGGATGGGGGGAGCTCGCGGAAGAAGAGAGCAGGGGAGTTGGAGACTTGGGTGCAGTGGCTACACGGACGAACGGTGGCCGAGCTCGACAGACGGACGCGGCAGTGGCTCGACGGAGAGGCGGCAGTGGGTCGAAAAGAGTAGCTAGGGTTGGATAAGGGAGAGTGAATGATTTGGGCAAGCAGAACATAGGCTGAGAGGAGTGAGAACTGGTGAGAGTGGAGGCTGAGGCTCGAGAGGAGAGGAGTGGGTGACTAGGGTTCTCTTTTGGTTTTGCCCTTTCAGCATGCAAAACGCAGCGTTTTGCCTAAATTTAAAAAACCGGCTGGGTCACAGTTCGGTTCGACCGACCGGTTCCCGGCCGGTTCGGCGACTCAACTCCGGTTTTTAAAATTGGCGGTTTTACTATCTATCCGAACCGTATTTAACAGCGGTTTCCGGTTCGACCGGCCGGTTCGAACCGATTTTCAGAACATTGCAAAATACTCTAACTTTAAGTTTTTAAACTTTATTTTCAAATGTTACTTTGGCATTCCTAATAAAATCATACCTAAAAAAAATAAAAATAAAATAAAAACCCCAAAAACACACCTTATAGCCAATAACCGAGCACTTCATTGTGATTCCTAGGGAGACGATCCGGAGTCTAAATACTCCAGTTAATTTTTGTTTTGGGGTTTGTTACTCGTGACAACCAAATTTTTGATTGGGAGGATTGTTTGTTGGTGTAGAACTATACTTGCAACGAGAATTAACTTCATTGAGAAATTCTATACCGACACGACAAACTTCCCTTAAATCAAGGTTCACCATTCGCTTCTAGGAAAAAAGGTCGAGCTCCCTCAACAGCTTGAACCTTGAAAAAGTAGTTCTTAAAATCCCTAAAGGACTCATCATACATGGAAAAGACTTTGTGCCCTTGGGCAGACCTGAAAGAAACCCAAGAAGCTTTCTTTTTGGTAGTCCTGGGCTTGGTCAGAACAAAGAGGTATAGAAAGAGAGTTTGAGAAGGAGTAACATCTAATTCTTGGCAGAGCAACTGGAAGATCATGATAAAACTCCAAGAATTCGGATGGAGCTGGGATGGAGAAACGTTACACGACCACAACAAGTCAGTTTCAAAGGAAGTAAAAGGGAAAGTGATGTTCAGCTGGCTGAAAAAATAGTCATAGGCATAAAAGAATGGACGCTCCCCCTGAACCGAGGTTGGGAAACAAACCTTCTCATCAGAATCAGGCACTACAAGCTCATAATCTTTCTCCTGGGCACAATTACTACAAATCCTATGATGTTTTCTTAGCTCTGCACAGAACTCAGCATCTACCACGGAAACACACATCAACACGAGGGAGTCCAGCCAGTCGGGCATACCCTCAGGAATCTGGGAAGACGTCTCGACAATATTTTTGCGAGAAGACAGAGCCAACTAATCCTACAGTAAGAAAAAGAAACTGGATTACTAACCAAAACATCTCGGACAAACATGACTTCAAGTATACAAACAATAAAAGTAAGACCCCAAGACGCACACTAAGGTCTAGGGGCATCCTTTGGAGGAAATGACAACGTAAAGGCTCGGGAAAAATCTACAAGGCTAACATCCCAATAAAACCCTCAGCAAAGAAAATAACCCTCTTCCAACAAGCAACGTCCCGAGAAGAAAAAGACGAAAATCAAAGGAAAGTCATAAAAAAATCATCATCTTTATAAAAAAAGTCATCAAATGAGAAACCTTTTTCAAAACAGCAGTTTAGAAAGCAGCGGCAGCATGCAAAGCCCTAAAAGCGCCAAACTACTAGAAAATCCATCCGAAAGCATATAAAGATCGAAAGAAAACCAGAAAACATGCATCACAGTGACAACCAAGCATGGTAATATGAGAAGGTTCAAGCTTTCCAACATAAACTCAGGCAAAATCAAAATTTCACCAAAGAGTCGAATGCAAAGCGGCAAAATAAACAAAGAAAGTAGAACCAACCTGGAAAAAAGAGAAAGCTTCGAAGAAACTAAAAACGGAAAGAAGGAAACCAGAATCGCCTCTCAGAAGCAGAGAAAATGCCAACGATCACCAAACAAACGTCGCACGGAGAAAAACACGAAAATGCAAAAATTCAGGAGAAAACAAGAAAGTGAGAAAGAAAAGGGGAAGTTATGAAATAGAGAAGAGAAACCGTTTTATGAAAAGTTGAAAAAGAACAAAGAAACGGAGCATTAAAAAGAATGAATGAGGTTATTAAACCTTCACACAGTGCGTTTTCAAAAGAATAAAAATTCAAAAAGGAAACGTTCCGCATTCAAAGGAGAACTCAACAAAGAATAAATCGACAAAATGCTCGAGTTCGGCTTCACCACAAAAGGATCGAAGTCCTAAAACTGAAGAGTTGACCTCAAAACAGAAGACCGAGCTTGAGCAGGGGCACTGTTCATACCCTGGGTCGAGTTGTCCAACCCGGGATGTTCTACTGATAAGTCGACTGACCTCTTTAGGTCAGGACAATCCGACCTCTTCTCAGAGAGCACGGCCAAATCACCAGGAAAGCCCAAAAAAGGGGGCCCAAATGGAGGACCGCGTCCCAAAGCCTAAGGCAACCCAAGCCTACGGAGGGAAGGGTGGTTCCCGTGAAAGATAAAGATAAGATAAGATAACTAACTTATCTTACCTAAAAAGGTCGCTCTACACCATTATAAATACACAGGAGCACCCAGGTATAACTCATACTCTGATTATACAAAAAACATGCTTAATACCCTTGCTAACTTAAGCATCAGAATCCCTTGCAGGCACCACCACCCTCCGGTGATGAAGGATCAGCAGCATTACCAGTCCAACAAGTCGGACACGATAGCTCCGGCCGCTACGCACAAAGCGGACACGTCATCTCCGATCAGTACAGAAGATCTCATCCGAGATTGACCTACAGTTTCAGGTAACCCTTGGAACAGAAGCCAAAACTCTTCTCTGAAGTGGATTGTTATTGGCCACTCCTTCTGGTGGGTTAGAATGAGAAGGATTCCCTTCCATTTCTTGATATTCTTCCTTAGGAACTTCTTCACCAATGACTTCCTTCCCTTTGGCTTCTTTTCTTATTCTTCTCAAAGTTCTTTCGCAGGATCACCAGAGTTGGGAACCTTTCTTCTTGCCTCTATCATACAAACAAAATACAAGAAACACACAAAACTAGAAAACCAGTAACAATACACTCTATTGCTAGAGTGAGGTTGTGGTTAGCTTAAGCAAATATTCAAAGAATTAGTGTGTTAGTAAAAAATGAAGAAAAGTAAAAAAAATGCTTAATCTAGATCACCACCTTACTTAATCATTGTCAATCTAATCAATCCTCGGCAACGGCGCCAAAAACTTGATGTGTGGAAAGCGATCCAACACAACTTACCGGCAAGTGTACCGGGTCGCATCAAGTTGTAATTACTCACATGAGTGAGGTCGATCCCACAGGGATTGAAGGATTGAGCAATTTTAGTTAGGTGGTTGATTTAGTCAAGCAAATAAGTGTTGATTTGAATGATTTGTATCCAACAGAAGCTAAATTACATGAAATTTAAAGGGAGAGGGATAATTGACTGTAAATTAAAGGGCAAAAGAAGTAAAGAAGCTGAATCTTAAAGTGCAAGTAATATAAATGATAGAAGTTTAGATTGCAAGAAATGTAAATAGCTGAAGGTTAGAGTGCAAGAAATGTAAATTTCTTGAATCATAAAGGGCTTTGGGAGCTTGGATTTTAGAAATTAAATAAGAGAAAGTAAATGACAATCAACAGAGAAGTGAAGGGTGAATTAAAATGCAGAAGATCTAAACAGAAAAGAAGAATTGCTTGGAGAAGCAAAAAAAAGGAAAATTCAGTTCAATTGCAATAACTAAAAGAGAAGTTGAAGATCTCAGGGGTTGAATGTGACTAGAGAACAAGTCTAGATCTTAATTCCTTCCTTGATCCAACAGAGAACAATTGCAGAAGAAGTAGAGATGAAAAGAGTAAAGGAAACTTAGATCCAAATCACAATTCATTGAAATTATGTAGAAAGTAAACAAAGAGAGATCTCAGATCAAGAATGAAACAGAATTCCTTCAATTCTCAATCCAAGATTCAAAACAAAGAATGAAGAGTGTAAAAGTAAGAACAAAGAAGAAGAGAACTCAATTCTCTCTTCCGATTCCCAAACCCAAAGCTCCAATCTCAAATTCAGCTCTTCAATGAAAATTAAAAGTGTCTAAAAATCCTAGAAGGTAAGAAAAGGTATAAAAAGGTCCTCTCTAAATCAAACTAACTTCTATTTATACACTTCCTATTTTTGGATTTTAGAATTTGGAGTGGGCTTTTTAATTTTGTGAAGATTAGAATTTTATTACAATTTTGGTTGAATTTTGGCCCATGGGTACCACTCCCAGGGCAATGCTCGGTTGATGCTAAGAGCGCAGCATCCAAGCCTTGCTGGCCTTCCAAGTTTGTGTGACAAGCTCCTTTGGGAAGCATCAGGGTAGCGCTCGGTTGTTGGTGAGAGCGCAGCATCCATGTTGCTTGTGTGTGTCAAATTGGGCGCTCCAAGCTCCCTTGGCCGTGTCAAGCATCGTACCAAACTCCCTTGGCGCTGCCTCCCTTGCACGACAAGCTTGCTAGCGCTCGGTGAATGGGAAGAGTGCAGCTCTCTTTGCTTGGGGTGAGGCTTCAGGTTTGAGCTCTGGTGGAAGCACTTTAGCGCCAACTTTGAGGAACAACCAAGGGTAACGCTCCTCCAGCTCCTTGGTTCGAACCTCCATGAATGCTTTTCAGCCAATTTTTGCTTGTTTTCCTTGCAAGGAGCGCTTCTTCCTCCCCTAGGCACATGGGTTTGAACCTTGTGGCCTCCAATTTTTGCAGCTTCCTTGCCCCTTGCTTTCTTGGCTTTGAGTAGGGCTCTCATAGAGAGCGCTGAGCTCTTTGAGAGAGTGCTATAGCTTTTCTTCCTTGATGTGCCACACTTTCTTCTTCCTTAGGCCACACTTTCCTCATTTCTTTCTTTTCTTCACCTACAAGTAATCAAACAACCAATCAAAGTATCACCAAATTCACAAGGTTTACAAATCATTCAAAAACCAACTAATTTTAGCTTAAACCTTATGAGTTTGTGTTAATTAAAGGATGGTTGATTGATTCAACAAAACCATGCAAATCCACTCCAAACCACTTACTTATAATGCAAGAAAGTGCATAAAACCTAATGAAACAAGTGAAAAATGCTTGAAAAGCTAGCATAAGATGACTTGTCATCAGGTAGATGACATGCCTTTTCGTACACCAACTGATATGGGGTCATACCTATTGGTGTTTTGAAGGCTGTCCTATATGCCCAAAGAGCGTCATCCAGCCTCTTCGAACCAATCCTTTCTTGAAGCTCCCACAGTTTTCTCTAGGATCCTTTTTAACTCTCTTTTTGATATCTCAACCTGCCCACTTGTTTGAGGGTGATAGGGTGTTGCAACCTTATGCTTCACTCCATATTTCAAAAGTAAGGTCTCCAATGGTCTGTTGCAGAAGTGTGTCCCTCCATCACTATTGAGGGCTCTAGGTACTCCAAACCGGCTGAAGATGTTTCTCCTAAGGAAGCTCATGACCACCCTATTGTCATTTGTTGGTGTTGCAATAGCCTCTACCCACTTTGAGACATAGTCCACTGCCACTAGAATGTACTTATTTGCGTATGAGGTGAGGAATGGACCCATAAAGTCAATCCCCATACGTCAAATAGTTCAAGTTCTAGTATGAATTGTTGTGGCATCTCGTTTTTCTTGGGTAGGTTCCTAGCTCTTTGGCATTCATCACATCTTAACACCAATTCCGTTGCATCCTTGAAAATGGTTGGCCAGTAGAACCCACATTGTAGCACCTTGGATGCGGTTCTTTCCCCATTAAAATGGCCTCCATATGCAGATCCATGACATTGCCAAAGCACTTTTTGTCCTTCTTCATGGGAAATGCACCTTCTCAAGATTCCATTAGCACACTTTTTGAACAAATAGGGCTCATCCCAGATGTAGTGTTTAGCATCTTTGATTAGCTTTCTCCTAATGTGTTTGTTGATGTTGGTTGGTAGTTCCCCAATAGCCTTGAAGTTAGCTATGTCTGCAAACCAAGGGGCTTCTTGGATCATCATCAATTGCTCATCAGGGAAGCTCTCATTCACTGCAAATTGGTGTGCCTCTTCTTCTTCTTGTGGAATCCTTAAGAGGTAGTCAGCTACTTTGTTCTCTGATGAGCGGATAATTTATACGCTTTTTGGCATTGTTTTTAGTATGTTTTTAGTTTGTTTTAGTTAGTTTTTATTATATTTTTATTAGTTTTTAGTTAAAATTCACTTTTCTGGACTTTACTATGAGTTTGTGTGTTTTTCTATCATTTCAGGTATTTTCTGGCTAAAATTGAGGGATTTGAGCAAAAATCTGATTCAGAGGCTGAAAAGGACTGCAGATGCTGTTGGATTCTGACCTCCCTGCACTCGAAGTGAATTTTCTGAAGCTACAGAAGCCCAATTGGCGCGTTCTGATGAGTATTCTTCCTCTGAAGAGGATGAAGATGTCACTGAAGAGCAAGTTGCCAAGTACCTTGGAGAAATCATGAAGCTAAATGACAAGTTATTTGGTAATGAGACTTGGGAGAACGAACCTCCTTTGCTCACCAAAGAACTAGATGACTTGACTAGGCAGAGATTACCTCAAAAGAGACAGGATCCTGGGAAGTTTTCAATACCTTGTACCATAGGCACCATGACCTTTGAGAAGGCTCTGTGTGACCTAGGGTCAAGCATAAACCTCATGTCTCTCTCTGTAATGGAGAAGCTAGGGATCTTTGAGGTACAAGCTGCAAGAATCTCACTAGAGATGGCAGATAATTCAAGAAAACAAGCTTATGGACTTGTAGAGGATGTTTTGGTGAAAGTTGAAGACCATTACATCCCTGCTGATTTCATAGTCCTAGAGACTGGGAAGTGCATGGATGAATCCATCATCCTTGGCAGACCCTTCCTAGCCACAGCAAAGGCTGTGATTGATGTTGACAGAGGAGAATTGATCATTCAAGTGAATAAAGAATCCTTTGTGTTTAAGGCTCAAGGATATCCCTCTGTTACCATGGAGAGGAAGCATGAAGAGCTTCTCTCAAAACAGAGCCAAACAGAGCCCCTACAGTCAAACTCTAAGTTTGGTATTGGGAGGCCACAACCAACTTCTAAGTTTGGTGTTGAACCCCCACATTCAAACTCTAAGTTTGGTGTTGGGAGGTTCCAACATTGCTTTGAGTATCTGTAAGGCTCCATGAGAGCCCACTGTCAAGCTACTGACATTAAAGAAGCGCTTGTTGGGAGGCAACCCAATGTTATATTTATCTATTTTCCTTTGTTATTTTATGTTTTCTGTAGGTTGATGATCATGGAAAGTCACAAAATCAATTGAAAAAGCAAAAACAGAATGAAAAACAGAAAGAAAATAGCACACCCTAGAGGAAAATCATGCTGGCGTTTAAACGCCAGTAAGGGTAGCAAATTGGCGCTTAACGCCCAGTCTGGCACCATTCTGGGCGTTTAATGCCAGAAAGGGGGACCAGACTGGCGTTAAACGCTAGGAAAGGGCAAGAAGCTAGCGTTAAACGCCAGAAATGGGCACCAGCCTGGCGTTAAATGCCAGAATTGGCATAAAGAGCATTTTTTCTCGCCACTTGGTGCAGGGATGAATTTTTCTTGACACCTCAGGATCTATGGACCCCACAGGATCCCCACCTACCCCACCACTCTCTCTCTTCTTCACCCATTCACCAATCAACTCAACACCTCTTCCCCAAAAACCCCTCACCTATCAAATCCCACTATTCTCTACACCACTCACATCCATCCTTCATAAAACCCTACCTACCTCACCATTCAAATTCAAACCACTTTCCCTCCCAAACCCACCCATAATGGCCGAACCATACACCCCTCTCCACTCCTATATAAACCCATCTTCACCACCTCATTTTCACACAACCTAAACACTACTTCTCTCTCTTTGGCCGAACCACAAATCCACCTCCATCTCCTCCATTTCTTTTTCTTCTACTCTCTTCTTCCTACTTTTGCTCGAGGACGAGCAAACCCTCTAAGTTTGGTGTGGTAAAAGCATTGCTTTTTGTTTTTCCATAACCATTTATGGCATCTAAGGCCGGAGAAACCTCTAGAAAGAGGAAAGGGAAGGCAAAAGCTTCTACCTCTGAGTCATGGGAGATGGAGAGATTCATCTCAAGGGTGCATCAAGACCACTTCTATGAAGTTGTGGCCATGAAGAAGGTGATCCCTGAGGTCCCTTTCAAACTCAAAAAGAGTGAATATTCGGAGATCCGACATGAGATCCGAAGAAGAGGTTGGGAAGTTCTTACCAACCCCATTCAACAAGTTGGAATCTTAATGGTTCAAGAGTTCTATGCCAATGCATGGATCACCAAGAACCATGATCAAAGTGTGAACCCAAACCCAAAGAATTGGCTTACAATGGTTCGGGAGAAATGCTTAGATTTCAGTCCGGAAAATGTAAGGTTGGCATTCAACTTGCCCAGGATGCAAGGAGATGAACACCCTTACACTAGAAGGGTCAACTTTGATCAAAGGTTAGACCAAATCCTCATAGACATTTGTGAAGAGGGCGCTCAATGGAAGAGAGATTCAAGAGGGAAGCCGGTTCAACTAAGAAGGCATGACCTCAAGCCCGTGGCTAGGGGATGGTTGGAGTTTATCCAACGCTCAATCATTCCCACTAGCAACCGGTCCGAAGTTACTATAGACCGGGCCATCATGATTCATAGCATCATGATTGGAAAGGAAGTAGAAGTTCATGAGGTTATAGCCCAAGAACTTTATAAGGTGGCGGACAAGTCCTCTACCTTGGCAAGGTTAGCCTTTCCTCATCTCATTTGTCACCTCTGTTATTCAGTTGGAATTGACATAGAGGGAGACATCCTCATTGATGAGGACAAGCCCATCACTAAGAAAAGGATGGAGCAAACAAGAGATCCCACTCATCATGAAATCCTTGAGATACCTCAAGGGATGCACTTTCCTCCACAAAATTATTGGGAGCAAATTAACACCTCCCTAGGAGAATTGAGTTCCAACATGGGACAACTAAGGGTGGAGCACCAAGAACATTCCATCCTCCTCCATGAAATTAGAGAAGATCAAAGAATCATGAGAGAGGAGCAACAAAGGCAAGGAAGAGACATTGAGGAGCTCAAGCACTCCATAAGACCTTCAAGAGGAAGAACAAGCCGCCATCACTAAGGTGGACCCGTTCTTTAATTTCCTTGTTCCTTATTTTCCTGTTTTTCGAATTTTTATGCTTATGTTTATCTATGTTTGTGTCTTATGATCATTAGTGTCTTAGTGTCTATGCCTTAAAGTTATGAATGTCCTATGAATCCATCACCTTTCTTAAATGAAAAATGTTCTTAATTGAAAAAGAGAAGAATTGTATGAATTTCAAATTTTATAACAAATTAATTATCTTGATGTGGTGGCAATACTTTTGTTTTCTGAATGTATGCTTGAACAGTGCATATGTCTTTTGAATTTGTTGTTCATGAATGTTGGCTCTTGAAAGAATGATGAAAAAGGAGACATGTTACTGAGGATCTGAAAAATCATAAAAATGATTCTTGAAGCAAGAAAAAGCAGTGAATACAAAACAAAAGAGAAAAATGAAAAAAAGAAAAAAAAGGAAGAGAAAGAAATAAAGTTGTGATGGCAAAAAGAGTGTGCTTAAGAACCCTGGACACCTCTAATTGGGGACTCTAGCAAAGCTGAGTCACAATCTGAAAAGGTTCACCCAATTATGTGTCTGTGGCATGTATGTATCCGGTGGTAATACTGGAAGACAGAGTGCTTTGGGCCACGGCCAAGACTCATAAAGTAGCTGTGTTCAAGAATCATCATACTTAACTAGGAGAATCAATAACACTATCTGGATTCTGAGTTCCTATAGAAGCCAATCATTCTGAATTTCAAAGAATGGAGTGAGATGCCAAAACTATTCAGAGGCAAAAAGCTAAAAGCCCCGCTCATCTAATTAATACTAATCTTCATAGATATTTTTGGAATTCATTGCATATTCTCTTCTTTTTATCTTATTTGATTTTCAGTTGCTTGGGGACAAGCAACAATTTAAGTTTGGTGTTGTGATGAGCGGATAATTTATACGCTTTTTGGCATTGTTTTTAGTATGTTTTTAGTTTGTTTTAGTTAGTTTTTATTATATTTTTATTAGATTTTAGTTAAAATTCACTTTTCTGGACTTTACTATGAGTTTGTGTATTTTTCTGTGATTTCAGGTATTTTCTGGCTAAAATTGAGGGATCTGAGCAAAAATCTGATTCAGAGGCTGAAAAGGACTGCAGATGCTGTTGGATTCTGACCTCCCTGCACTCGAAGTAGATTTTCAGGAGCTACAGAAGCCCAATTGGTGCGCTCTCAATTTCGTTGGAAAGTAGACATCCTGGGCTTTCCAGCAATGTATAATAGTCCATACTTTGCCCAATATTTGATGGCCCAAACCGGTGTTCCAAATTAGTTCAAGACTGCCTGGCATTAAACGCCGGAACTGGCACAAGAATGGGAGTTAAACGCCCAAACTGGCACAAAAGCTGGTGTTTAACTCCAAGAAAAGTCTCTACACATAGAAGCTTCAATGCTCAGCCCAAGCACACACCAAGTGGGCCCGGAAGTGGATTTTTATGTCATTTACTCATTTCTGTAAACCCTAAGCTACTAGTTCTCTATAAAATAGGACCTTTTGCTATTGTATTTTCATCTTGGTTCTTCTGGTTCCCTCTCTGGGGCCGAAGCCAATGATCACCATTATCACTTATGTATTTTCAACGGTGGAGTTTCTACACACCATAGATTAAGGTGTGGAGCTCTGCTGTACCTCGAGTATTAATGCAATTACTATTGTTCTTCTATTCAATTCAGCTTATTCTTGTTCTAAGATATCACTTGTTCCTCAACTTGATGAATGTGATGATCTATGACACTCATCATCATTCTCACCTATGAATGTGTGCCTGACAACCACCTCCATTCTACCTTAGATTGAGTGGATATCTCTTGGATTCCTTAATCAGAATCTTCGTGGTATAAGTTAGAATTGATGGCGGCATTCTTGAGAATCCGGAAGGTCTAAACCTTGTCTGTGGTATTCCGAGTAGGATTCAGGTTTTGAATGACTGTGACAAGCTTCAAACTCGCGATTGTGGGGCGTTAGTGACAGACACAAAAGAATCACTGGATTCTATTCCGACATGATCGAGAACCGACAGATGAATAGCCGTGTTGTGACAGAGCGCGTTGAACATTTTCACTGAGAGGACAGGACTGTAGCCATTGACAACGGTGATGCCCAACATACAGCTTGCCATGGAAAGGAGTAAGAAGGATTGGATGAAGACAGTAGGAAAACAGAGAGACGGAAGGGACAAAGCATCTCCATACGCTTATCTGAAATTCTCACCAATGAATTACATAAGTATCTCTATCTTTATTTTATGCTTTATTCATAAATCATCCATAACCATTTGAATCTGCCTGACTGAGATTTACAAGGTGACCATAGCTTGCTTCATACCAACAATCTCTGTGGGATCGACCCTTACTCGCGTAAGGTTTATTACTTGGACGACCTAGTACACTTGCTGGTTAGTTGTGCGAAGTTGTGATAAAGAGTTGAGATTGCAATTGAGCGTACCATGTTGATGGCACTATTGATGATCACAATTTCGTGCACCATTCTCTGCTCCACTCTTATCTTTAATTTCAATGTCAAACTCATAGAGTAGCAGGATCCATCTTATGAGTCTGGGCTTGGACTCTTGTTTAGTAAGTAAGTATTTGAGTGTTGCATGATCAGTGAATACAATTACTTTAGAGCCAATAAGGTATGATCTAAATTTATCAAAAGCAAAGATTATGGCTAAAAGTTCCTTCTCTGTAGTGGTATAGTTCCTTTGATTCTCATTAAGGACCTCGCTAGCATAGTAAATAACATGCACTAGCTTGTCTTTTCTTTGTCCTAGGACAGCACCAATAGCAAAGTCAGATGCATCAAATATTAATTCAAAGGGTAAATCCCAGCTAGGTGGTGCTATAATAGGTGCAGAGGAAAGTATGTCTTTAAGTTAATCAAATGTTAACATACACTCTCTATCAAAGACAAAGGTGGTATTTGAGACAAGTAGGTTGCTAAGGGGTTTTGCAATTTTGAAAAATCTTTAATAAACCTCCTATAGAACCTAGCATGTCCCAAAAAGCTTCTGATTTCCTTGACATTGCAAGGTGGAGGCAACTTTTCAATTACTTCCACCTTCGTCTTGTCCACTTCTATGCCACTTTTAAAGATCTTATGACCAAGAACCACCCCTTCAGTCACCATAAAGTGGCACTTCTCCCAGTTTAAAACCAGGTTGGTTTCTTGGCATCTCTTTAGCACCATGGCAAGTTGACATAGGCACTCAGAATATGAATCCCCAAACACAGAGAAGTCATCCATAAACACTTCTATGAACTTCTCAATCATGTCTGAGAAGATGGAGAGCATGCACTTTTGGAATGTTGCAGGTGCGTTGCACAATCCAAAGGGCATTCTCCTATAAGCAAAAACACCATATAGACAAGGAAATGAAGTTTTCTCCTGGTCCTTGGGGTCTACAACGATTTGGTTGTAGCCCGAATAACCGTCTAGGAAGCAATAATATTCATGCTCGGCTAATCTTTCAAGCATCTGATCCATGAATGGTAAGGGGAAGTGATCCTTCCTGGTGGCTTCATTAAGCTTCCTGCAGTCAATACACATGCGGTAGCCAGTCACTGTTCTTGTTGGTATCAACTCATTCTTCTCATTTGGTACAACAGTGACCCCTCCTTTCTTAGGAACTACATGCACAGGGCTTACCCAAGGGCTATCTGAGATGAGGTAAATCACCCCTGCTTGCCACAACTTCAACACTTCTTTTTGGACCACTTCATTCATGGTTGGATTCAGCCTTATTTGTTGTTGTCTTGAGGGCTTAGCACCTTCTTCAAGTAGGATCTTGTGCATGCACATTGAAGGACTGATTCCTTTTAAGTCTGCAAGTGTCCACCCTATAGCATCCTTGTGCTGTTTCAGCACTTGGATAAGCTCCTCTTCTTGCTCCTTACTCAAGCTTGAATTGATGATTATTGGGTAAGTGTTGTTATCACCTAAATATGCATATTTCAAACTTGGTGGTAAGGTCTTCAGCTCTAGTTTTGGTGCCTCTACTTCTTCGTTGTCCTTGTGGTTCAACATGATTGAATTCTTCGTGGTTCTTTGTGGTAGCTCTTCACTTGATACTGGTTGCTCTAGCTCCACAGTTTCTTCACATTGCTCTTCTTCCAAAACCCTTTGAACTATCTATTCTATAGTGTCCACCATCATGCATTCTCCTATGGGTTCCTTGGGGTAACTCATTGCCTTAAAGACGTTGAAGACCATCTTTTCTTCATGCAATCTCAAGACTAGTTCCCCTTTTGCACATCAATGATAGCTCTAGCAGTAGCTAGGAATGGCCTTCCTAGGATGATTGACGTGTTAGCCTCCTCTTCCATATCCAGCACAACAAAGTCAGTTGGGAAAATGAATTCTCCCACCTTCACCAACAAATCTTCCACTACCCCATGTGGGAACTTTAATGTTCTGTCGGCCAGTTGGAGTGCCATTCTTGTTGGTTTGGCTTTCTCAATCTTCATCCTCCTCATCATGGTTAGAGACATGAGATTGATGCTAGCTCCCAGGTCACACAAGGCTTTCTCAATATTGATGTCCCCTATCATGCATGGGATTTAAAAACTTCATGGGTCTTTTATTTTCTGAGGAAGCTTCTTTTGTATGATGGCACTACACTCCTTAGTTAGAACTACGGTCTCTTTTTCTCCCCAGTTCCTCTTTCTTGTCATGAGCTCCTTCAAGAATTTGGCATAGAGTGGCATTTGCTCTAATGCTTCAGCAAATGGTATGTTGATTTGGAGCTTTTTGAAGATCTCTAAGAATCTAGAGAATTGGGCATCCTTCTCATGTTTCCTCAGCGTTTGTGGATATGGTGCTTTTGGCACATAAGGCTTCAAGACTGGCTTTGGTGAGGATGGGGCATGGATCTCTTTTTCATTCTTAGTTCCATGCTTTTCTGCAGCTTCTTCTTCATGATTGCCCTGGCTTGGGGTTGCTTCTTCTATAACCTTCCCGCTTCTAAGTGTGATAGCCTTGCATTTCCCTCTTGGGTTGGCCATAGTATCACTGAGAAATGTATGTGTGGGCATTGGGATTTGCATGGATAAAACCCCTACTTGTGCTTCCAGCTTTGAAATTGCTGCGCCTTCATTCTTCAGATTTGATCTGTATTCTTCTTGATTGGCGTCTATCTTTCTCTCAGCCTGTGTTTGTCTCTCTAAGAGGGTGGAGATGGACCTTGTAAGCTGTGATGATAGTTGTGCTATTGCAGCCTCTACTCTCTCAAAGTTGCTCTTGATTTCACATGGTTGCATGGTTGAGGTTGATGTGTCTTGATGGTGGTTGTTGTGCGTTTGCTAGGTGGAATGGTATGACATATTTTATGAATTGTGGTAGGGTCTATTGTTGTCTGATTGATGGTTAGGGTTGTGAATGTTGTATTGATTAGGTGGGTAAGGTTTGTTGTGATCTTGGCGGTAGCTTTGTTGGTTCCCCCACCCAAAATTTGGGTGGTTCTTCCAACCTGGGTTGTATGTCATGGAGTTGGGATCATATGGTGGTCTAGAATTGTTCACATAATTGGCTTGCTCCCATTCACATTCAACTTCTGGTGCATCTCCTTCTTGTTGAGGGGTTTGGGCTTGAATAGCTGAGACTTGATTGTTCTCCATCTTCTTGGTCATGGTTGCTAGTTGTGCAATAATCACTTTGTTTTGGGCTAACAGAGCATCCATTGAATTGAGCTCCATTACTCCTTTCCTTTGAGTTCTATCTGAAGCATAAAAATACTCATTCTCAGCCATAGTCTCTATGACATCTATGGCTTCTTCAATAGTTTTCTTCTTATTGAGTGACCCTCTTGAAGAGTGATCTACAGCTTGTTTTGATTCATATGACAGCCCTTCATAGAAGATGTGTAGTTGCACCTACTCATTGAACATATCCAGTGGGCATTTCCTTGTCAAATCCATAAACCTCTCCCAGGCCTCAAAGAGTGTTTCACCATCTTGCTGTTTGAAAGTTTGCACCTTAGCTTTTAGCCTGTTCACTCTCTGTGGAGGGTAAAATCTTGCTAGAAATTTGTTTACAACATCATCCCATGTGGTTAAGCTCTCCTTGGGAAATGCTTCCAACCACTTTGCTGCCTTATCTCTGAGTGAGAATGGGAACAAAAGTAGCTTGTAGGTGTCAGGATGTACACCATTGGATTTTATAGTATCACATATCCTCAAGAATGTAGTGAGATGTTGGTTTGGGTCCTCCTAGGCACCTCTTCCATATGAACAATTATTCTGGACAAATGTGATTAGTTGAGGTTTTAACTCAAAGTTGTTGGCATAGATTCTTGGCTTCAGGATGCTACTGCCACAGTTTCCTGGATTTGGGTTGATGTAGGAGTCTAAGACTCTCCTCTCTTGCCCAACATGATTGCCAGCTTCCTCCCCAACATGGTTATGTGCTTCTTCTTCCATGGTGATTTCTAGATCTTCTTCCACTACTTCCTCTCCAACTATGCCTTTGCCTCTTGCTTCCCTCTTTAATCTAAGGAAGGTCCTCTCAGGTTCGCTATCAAAAGAGGATGAAGTTTCTCCCCTTCTACTTGTCATACATTCAATAAACAGCAAATAGAGGACAAGTGAAAGAATCAATTTATTTAAGATTAATGCTTAACTTGAATGATCAAACAGTTAGAATGAAAATATGGTCAATAGATAACTTGAATGATCTCAGCAAAAAGACCCAAATCTGAATGAAAAAAAGAAAAGTAAAGAACAATAATGAAAAAAAATAACAAGGTAATTAAAATGCTTAATCTAGCTCTCCAATCAATTTAATCATTGTCAAATTCAAACCAATCCCCGGAAAGTGCGCCATAAAACTTGATGACCGAAATTCACTCCCCACATAAAAAATGATGAATCCACTCTTTTCGCAAGCGCATCAAAATTATCGTCAAGTAATAACCCACAGTAGAGTGGGATCGTATCCACAAAGATTGGTTGATTTGAGCAACTTTAATTAATTGGTGAATTAGTTAAGCTAAACAAAATAGATTATGATTGCAGAATTATAAATGGGCAGAATTATAAATGACTCAAAAGGAAAGAAAAGTAGTAAAGTGCAGAAATGGAAATGGCAAGAATGTAAAAGGCAGAAGTTTAAATGACATAAATGTAAATGGGAATAGGGAATTGTAGAGTGTAAAAGAAAGCTATAAAGAAGATGAAAGATGAGGATAGGGGAATTCATTGAGATCAGGAGATGTTGTCTCTTTGGATTAAATCCGGCTTATATCCTCTTCAATCATGCAACTCATTGACCTCTTGGCAATCATGATTGATTGAGTCCCAATTCCTTGGTAACTCAATATCTCAAATCTTGATCAATAGCCAATTCCTTGGTCTAATTTCTCATGAAGAGAGATATGCTTGGTCCCTGATTATATCACACATCATCGTAGGTCCAAGTAGAGGGAGGATTTTATGTCACCATATCCAAACACCAAAACCCAGATCCTACTCAAGTGTGAGAAGGGATTTCTAGCATGGTTTCATGTTTCCTTTTCCAAGGTTCCCATGAAACCCATTTTGCATTCAATCTCTTTCCCAAGATAATTGAACACTAAGCATGAAGAACGAAATTCCTTCTAGCAAATCAAAGAGAAAATGAAGAGAAGAAGAAATTTGCTATCATCAATCCATCAAGTACAACAGAGCTCCCTCTCTCAATAAGATGGAATTTAGCTACTCATAGCTCAGAAAAAAGTACTCAAGATGAAGAAGATGATGAAGTAAAAAGTAAATCTAAAAGCTATTCTCTACACTTCGCTTTCTAACTGCTTGAACCCCCTTTTCAGTATTTTTTGGGGTTATTTATACTACTCCTAGCTCTAAAAATAAAAGAAATACAAAAGTGGAAAGAAAAATACAATTTGGAGGGAAAGGAAACCAAGGTTGCGAGAACCGAACCGGTCATTGAACCGATCAAATAACTGGTTCAATGGTTTAATAGTTCAACCGTGGTCGAACCGTAGTCGAACCGGTTTTATTAAATATAAAATAAAAATTATTAAAGATACAATATAAATCTTTTAAAATTTAAATTCAATCATTCATGGCATAAAATTCTATATCCACGTTCAATCAATAATCACCAATAATCAATAATAATGTCAATAATTACTTAATTAGACAAAACTCACTCAATTGATGCCAAATTACTAATTAGAAATACCTATGAACTAATCTCAGCAAAAAAAAATTGATACGATCTCAAAGAAGAAAAGTTTAAAACCCAACTTCATGTTTCAGTTGTTGTTACAACTTACAACATAGCATACTTTCAACGATCATAAAACAAAGGGACAAAACAGAACCAAATTACAAATGTACATACAACAATTACAGCAAAATAAAACCTTAGCCATTACATTACAGGAAAAAATTCATAATTACAGCAATTCAAAATTCAAAACTATATCAATTTTGTTCAGCATTATAAAATTATATCAAAATTCTATTCAGCATTCAAAATCCAAAATCCAAAATTATATCAAAATTAGGAGGATTATTAGAAGAATACATTACAGAATATAGAATTCCACAATAAGTGATCACTAGTTTTTAACATTTATTCTCTATACCCTGTTACCCCTGTATTCCGTTAACAGAAACATGGAGAAGATTACGAATTTCCATAAACAATGCAGTGAAGCAATGCATCATAGCACTATCAACTGATAATAAAAAAAATCAGCAACAAGCAAGTGAAGCAATTCAGAAATCAGAATAAACAAAAATAGCGAATAATCAATGACTCGTTCCACACACATCAGAGGAAACAAATCAAAAACTAAAGTGAAAAAGGAAGAAATCAGTGAAAATAAAGAAGACCATGAAGAAGATGTTGAGGGACAGTGAAGACTGAAGAACTCACAACGACGGCAAATCGTCCACGGCGGCACGGGTTGCACAAAGAGTGGTGCTCGACACATACACACACACACACACACACACACACACAGAGATGGCTCGGAGACAGAGGCAGGCTTCATGACAAGCACAGAGACGGTGAGGAGGAGAAAAGTGGCTGCGACTGAGACTGAGAGTAAGAGAGATTGGGGGATTTTGTAGCTTGTTTTGCAATAACCAAGAAAGACACTGCAACCATGAAGCCATCCACATTAACCTCAGAGACAGCTCCACCGCCTCCTTCCTTCGTCGCTGCCGTCTCTGACAAAGGCTCCGCCCATTCTTCCGCTCTTCTTCAAAGCTGCCACCTTTGAAATTAGGGATTTAGCATTTTGGTGAGACTGAGAGTGAGAGAGAAGAAAAAGGGGATTCGGGCATTTGGGGGTGGTGGACGAAATTGTGATCACTTGTTCTTTTGTGCCTTTTGGCATCATTGTGAAATTATTCCTTTTAGAAATTGACCTTCCTTCACAACTCCGTTCAACTAACCAGCAAGTGTACTGGGTCGTCCAAGTAATAACCTTACGTGAGTAAGGGTCGAATCCACAGAGATTGTTGGTATGAAGCAAGCTATGGTCACCTTGCAAATCTCAGTTAGGGAGATTAAAATAGGATTATGGGTTTAAATAAAATAGAAAGAAGTTAATAAAAAGGGATAGAGATACTTATGTAGATTCATTGGTAGGAATTTCAGATAAGCGGAATGGAGATGCTGTAGAGCTCTCGGACGCCTGCTATCCCATTGCTTCTACTCAATCCTTCTTACTCCTTTCCATGGCAAGCTTTGTATAGGGGTTCACCATCAACTGTGGCTACTTTCATCCTCACGGGGAAATATCCTATGCGGCTGTCACTCGCACAGCTAACCAGTCTGGAGGCATCACCCATGGTTGATAACTACATCCCATCCTCGCAGTGAAAGCTAATGCTCACGTACTCTGTCACAGTACGGCCAATCACCGGTTGGTTCCCTCCCCTACTGGAATAGAATCCCTCTTTTGCGTTTGTCACTAACGCCCAACAGGTTACAGGTTTGAAGCACGTCACAGTCATTCATGAACGGAATCCTACTCGGAATACCACAGACAAGGTGAGACTTTCCGGATTCCCAGGATCCTACTCGGAACACCACAGACAAGGTTGGACTTTCCGGATCCAGATAAATGCCGCCATCTATCTAGCTTATACCACGAAGATTCTGTTGGGGAATCTAAGAGATACACATTCACGCCTTGTTGCATGTAAAACGGAAGTGGTTGTCAATCACGCGCGTTCATCAGTGAGAATAATAATGAGGGTTATCTAACTCATCATCATTCATCATGTTCTTGAGTACGAATGAATATCTTGGAATAAGAATAAGATAGAGAATTGAATAAAAGAAAATAGAACTTCATTAATCTTTGAGGTACAGCAGAGCTCCACACCCTTAATCTATGGTGTGCAGAAACTCCACTGTTGAAAATACATAAGTGAAAGAGGTCCAGGCATGGCCGAATGGCCAGCCCCCTAAACGTGATCAATGATCTCCTAAGATGAAGAATAAAACAAGACTGAGACCAAAGATGTCTACTACATTAGTAAATCATCCTATTTATAATAAACTAGCTCCTAGGGTTTACATGAGTAAGTAATTGATGCATAAATCCACTTCCGGGGCCCACTTGGTGTGTGCTTGGGCTGAGCTTGATCAATACACGAGCTGAGGCTTCTCTTGGAGTTGAATTTCGAGTTATGATGTGTTTTGGGCGTTCAACTCTGGATCATGACGTTTTTCTGGCGTTTAACTCCAGAAAGGAGCGTGTACTTGGCGTTCAACGCCAGTTTGCGTCGTCATTCGTCGAATAAAGTATGGACTATTATATATTGCTGGAAAGCCCTGGATGTCTACTTTCCAACGCCGTTGAGAGCGCGCCATTTAGAGTTCTGTAGCTCCAGAAAATCCATTTCGAGTGCAGGGAGGTCAGAATCCAACAGCATCAGCAGTCCTTTTGTCAGCCTTTTTCAGAGTTTTGCTCAAATCCCTCAATTTCAGTCAGAATTTACCTGAAATCACAGAAAAACACACAAACTCATAGTAAAGTCCAGAAATGTGAATTTAACATAAAAACTAAGGAAAACATCCCTAAAAGTAGCTCAAACTTACTAAAAACTATATAAAAACAATGCCAAAAAGCGTATAAATTATCCGCTCATCACAACACCAAACTTAAATTGTTGCTTGTCTCCAAGCAACTGAAAATCAAATAGGATAAAAAGAAGAGAATATACTATAAAGTCCAAAATATCAATGAATATTAATTTAATTACATGAGCGGGACTTATAGCTTTTTGCTTCTGAACAGCTTTGGCACCTCACTTTTTCCTTTGTAGTTTAGAGGTATTGGCGTCTCTGGGGGAACTTAGAATTTGGGATAGTGTTATTGACTTTCCTAGTTAGGCATGTTGATTCTTGAACACAGCTACTTATGAGTCTTGGCTGTGGCCCTAAGCACTTTGTCTTCCAGTATTACCACCGGATACACAAATGCCACAGACACATAACTGGGTGAACCTTTTCAGATTGTGACTTAGCTTTGCTAAAGTCCCCAATTAGTGGTGTCCAGAGCTCTTAAGCACACTCTTTAGCTTTAGATCACGACTTTAACCATTCAGTCTCAAGCTTTTCACTTGGACCTTCATGACACAAGCACATGGTTAGGGACAGCTTGATTTAGCCGCTTAGGCCTGGATTTTAATTCCTTGGGCCCTCCTATCCATTGATGCTCAAAGCCTTGGATCCTTGCTTTAAAATTTTCGCCACTTTTTTTTTTTTTCACTGCTTTTTCTTGCTTCAAGAATCAATTTTCATGATGTTTTTCAGATCATCAATAACATTTCTCTTTGTTCATCATTCTTTCAAGAACCAACAATTTTAAACACTCATAAACAACAAGATCCAAAGACATATGCACTGTTCATTCATTCATTCAGAAAACAAAAGCATTGTCACCACATCAAAATAATTAAACTAAATTCAATAATAATTTCGAAAATTATGTACTTCTTGTTCTTTTGAATTAAAACATTTTTTTCTTTTTAAGAGAGGTGAAGGACTAATGGATTTTATTCACAACTTTAAGGCATGGTTACATACTAATGATCATGAAATAAAGACACAAAACATAGATAAACACAATAATTAAAAACCGAAAACAGAAAGAAATAAAGAACAAGGAATGAATCCACCTCTAGTGGCGTCTTCTTCTTGAAGGACCGATGATGTTCTTCAACTCTTCTATGTCCCTTCCTTGCCTTTGTTGCTCCTCCCTCATTGCTCTTTGATCTTCTCTTATTTCTTGGAGAGTGAGGGCGTGTTCATGGTGTTCCACCCTTAGTTGTTCCACATTATGGCTCAAATCTTCCAAGGAGGTATTAAGTTGCTCCCAATAGTTGTTGGGAGGAAAGTGCATTTGAGGCATTTGTTGATGGTGAACCTCCTCTTGTTCTCCTTGAGGGCCGTGAGGAACTTCCCTTGTTTGCTCCATCCTTTTCTTGGTGATGGGCTTGTCTTCTTCAATGGAGACATCTCCATCTATGATAACTCCGGCTGAATAACATAGATGGCATATGAGGTGAGGGAAGGCTAGCCGTGCCATGTATGAAGGCTTGTCAGCTATTTTGTAGAGTTCATTGGATATGACTTCATGAACCTCTACCTCCTCTCCAATCATGATGCTGTGAATCATGATGGCCCGATCCACAGTAACTTCAGATCGGTTGCTTGTAGGGATGATGGATCTTTGGATGAACTCCAACCATCCTCTAGCTACAGGCTTGAGGTCCAGCCTTCTTAGTTGGACTGGATTACCTTTGGAGTCCATTCTCCATTGGGCGCCTTCCACACAAATGTCCCTAAGGACTTGGTCCAACCTTTGATCAAAGTTGACCCTTCTAGTGTAGGGGTGTTCATCACCTTGCATCATAGGCAAATGAAACGCCAACCTCACATTTTCCGGACTAAAATCCAAGTATTTCCCCCTAACCATGGTGATATAGTTTTTCGGACTTGGGTTCATACCTTGGTCATGGTTTCTAGTGATCCATGCATTGGCATAGAACTCTTGAACCATTAAAATTCCAACTTGTTGTATGGGGTTGGCTATGACTTCCCAACCTCTTCTTTGAATTTCAAGTCGGATTTCCGGATACTCATTCTTCTTGAGTTTGAAAGGGACCTCATGGATCACTTTCTTCTTTGCCACAACATCATAGAAGTGGTCTTGGTGGCTCTTGGAGATGAATCTCTCCTTCTCCCATGACTCGGAAGTGGAAGCTTTTGCCTTCCCTTTTCCTTTTCTTGAGGAGACTCCGGTCTTGGGTGCCATTGATGGTGAATGAAAAACAAAAAGCTTAGGCTTTTTACCACACCAAACTTAAAAATTTGCTTGTCCCCAAGCAAAAAAAAGAAGAGTAGAAGAAGAAGAAGAAAATATGGTAGAGAGGGAGAAGAGAGGGTTCGGCTATGTGGGAGAATGTGGGTTTGAGTTGTGTGGAAATGTAAAAGAAAAGAAGGGTATTTATAGGGAGAGGGGAGGGTATAGGTTCGGCCATATTGGGTGGGAAAGGGTGGGAAATTGAATTTGAAAGTAGTGGGGGTAGGTGGGGTGTATGGGGAAGAGGGGATGATGTGAATGGTGAATGGGGTAATTGGGAAGAGGAATTGAGGTGATTGATGAAGGGTGTTGGGAAGTGTGATATTGAGAATGAGATTTGGATTAGAAGAGTGTGATTAGGATTAAAAGAAATGTGGTAGGTGGGGATCCTGTGGGGTCCACAGATCCTGTAGTGGGGATCCTGTGGGGTCCACAGATCCTGAGGTGAAAACAAATACCATTCCTTCACCATATAGGCATGTAACATGCCTTCATGCATCATTCTGGCGTTCAAACGCCCATTGATGCACGTTCTGGGCGTTAAACGCCCATGTTATGCATGTTTCTGGCGTTGAACGCCAGTTTCATGCTTGTTTCTGGCGTTCAGCGCCAGATTGTCCTCTGTGTGCGCATCCTGGCGTTAAACGCCAGGTTGTTGCTTGTTTTGGGCGTTCAACGCCAGAAAGATGCTCTGTTCTGGCGTTGAACGCCAGAAAGATGCTCCTTCTGGGCGTTGAACGCCAGCCCGTGCGTCCCCTGGGTGAAAAATTTTTTTTTCTTCTGTTTTTGACTCTGTTTTTAATTTTTTTGATTTTTTCGTGACTCCTCATGATCATGTACCTAATTAAACACAAAAATAACAAAGAAACAAAATAAAATAGAATTAGATAAATAAAATTGGGTTGCCTCCCAACAAGTGCTTCTTTAATGTCAATAGCTTGACAGTGGCTCTCATGGAGCCACATGGTGATCAGGTCAATTTAGTGTGTAGTATTCCCAACACCAAACTTAGAGTTTGGATATGGGGTTTGAACACCAAACTTAGAGTTTGGTTGTGGCCTCACAACACCAAACTTAGAGTTTGACTGTGGAGGCTCTTCTTGACCTTGAACTGAGAGAAGCTCTTCATGCTTACTCTCTTTTGTCACAGAGGCATGGCCATGTGCCTTAAACACAAGGTAGTCCCCATTCAATTGAAGGACTAACTCACCTCTGTTGACATCTATTACAGCTCCTGCTGTGGCTAGGAAAGGTCTTCCTAGGATGATGCATTCATCACCTTCCTTCCTAGTATCTAGGATTATGAAGTCAGTAGGGATGTAAAGGCCTTCAACCTTCACTAGTACGTCCTCTACTAATCCATATGCTTGCCTCACTGACTTATCTGCCAGTTGTAATGAGAACAAGGCAGGTTGCACCTCAATGATCCCTAGCTTCTCCATTACAGAGAGTGGCATAAGGTTTATCCCTGACCCAAGATCACATAGAGCTTTTTCAAAGCTCATGGTGCCAATGGTGCAAGGTATTAAGAACTTGCCAGGATCTTGTTTCTTTTGAGGTAGAGTTTTCTGAATCCAAGTATCTAGTTCACTAATGAGCAAGGGAGGTTTACTTTCCCAAGTCTCATTACCAAACAGCTTGGCATTCAGCTTCATGATAGCTCCTAGATATAGAGCAGCTTGCTCTCCAGTCACATCTTCATCCTCTTCAGAGGATGAATATTCTTCAGAGCTCATGAATGGCAGAAGGAGATTTAATGGAATCTCTATGGTTTCTAGATGAGCCTCAGATTCCTCAGGATCCTTAATAGGAAGCTCCTTCTTGCTTGAGGGACGTCCCAGGAGGTCTTCCTCCTTAGGATTTTCGTCCTCCTCCTCCCTAGTGCATTCGGCCACTTTGATTAAATCAATGGCCTTGCACTCTCCTTTTGGATTTTCTTCAGTATTGCTTGGGAGAGTACTGGGAGGGGTTTCAATAACTTTCTTACTCAGCTGGCCCACTTGTGCCTCCAAATTTCTAATGGAGGATCTTGTTTCATTCATGAAACTGAAAGTGGCCTTTGACAGATCAGAGACTATGTTGGCTAAATTAGAATTGTTTTGTCCAGAATTCTCTGTCTGTTGCTGAGAAGATGATGGATATGGCTTACTATTATTCAGCCTTGCACGTCCACCATTGTTAAAACCTTGTTGAGGTTTTTGTTGATCCTTCCAGGAGAAATTTGGATGATTTCTCCATGATGAGTTATAGGTGTTTCCATAAGGTTCACCTAAGTAATTAACCTCTGCCATGGCAGGGTTTTCAGGATCATAAGCTTCTTCAGAAGCTTCCTCTCTATTACTGTTGGATGCATGTTGTAATCCATTCAGATTTTGAGAGATCATGTTGACCTGTTGAGTCAACACTTTGTTCTGAGCTAATATGGCATTCAGAGCATCAATTTCAAGAACTCCTTTCTTCTGAGGTACCCCATTGTTCACGGAATTCCTCTCAGAGGTGTACATAAACTGGTTGTTTGCAACCATGTCAATGAGTTCTTGAGCCTCTTCAGGCGTTTTCTTCAGGTGAATAGATCCACCTGCAGAATGGTCCAATGACATTTTCGAAAATTCAGAGAGACCATAATAGAATATATCTAATATGGTCCATTCTGAAAACATGTCAGATGGACATCTCTTGGTCAGCTGCTTGTATCTTTCCCAAGCTTCATAGAGGGATTCACCATCTTTTTGTTTGAAGGTTTGAACATCCACTCTCAGCTTGCTCAGCTTCTGAGGAGGAAAGAATTTATCTAAGAATGCAGTGACAAGCTTATCCCATGAGTCCAGGCTGTCTTTGGGTTGTGAATCCAACCATACTCTAGCTCTGTCTCTTACAGCAAAAAGGAAAAGCAAGAGTCTGTAGACTTCAGGATTAACTCCATTTGTCTTTACAGTGTCACAGATCTGCAAGAACTCAGTTAAAAACTGGTAAGGATCTTCAGATGGAAGTCCATAAAACTTGCAGTTTTGTTGCATTAAAGCAACTAGTTGAGGCTTAAGCTCAAAGTTATTGGCTCCAATGGCAGGAATGGAGATGCTTCTTTCATCAAATTTGGATGTTGGCTTAGTGAAGTCACCAAGCACTCTCCTTGCATCATTATTATTATTTTCGGCCATCACCTCTTGTGCTAATGTTTCTGAAAGGTTGTTTCTGGATTGTTGTAATTTAGCTTCTCTTAATTTTCTCTTCAGAGTCCTTTCAGGTTCTGGATCAATTTCAACAAGAGTGCCTTTATCCTTGTTCCTGCTCATATGAAAGAGAAGAAAACAAGAAAAGAAAAAGGAATCCTCTATGTCACAGTACAGAGATTCCTTTATGTTAGTAGAAAAAGAAAGGGGGGTAGAAGAATGAAGAATGGATTCGGTTTTATGGATGAAGAGAGGTGAAGAGAAGTGTTAGTAATTAAATAATTAAATAGAAGAAGAAAAGAGAAGAAGGAATTTGAAAATAATTTTTGAAAAGGGGTTAGTGATTTTCGAAAATTAGAGATAAAATGTAATTAAAATTAAAACATGAAACAATTAATTAATTAAAAAGAATTTTTGAAAAAGAGAGAGATATTTTCGAAAATAGGAAAGAGAAAAGTAGTTAGGTGGTTTTGAAAAAGATAAGAAACAAACAAAAAGTTAGTTAGTTGATTGAAAAAGATTTGAAATCAAATTTGAAAAAGATAAGAAGATAGTAAGTTAGATAAGATATTTGAAATCAAATTTTGAAAAAATATAAAATTTTTGAAAAAGATAAAATAAAAGATAAAAAGATTTAATTCAAAACTTTTGAAATTATTTACTTCACTAACAAGAAACTACAAGATAAGATTCTAGAATTTAAAGATTGAACCTTTCTTAACAAGAAAGTAACAAACTTCAAATTTTTGAACCAATCACATTAATTATTAGTGAATTTTCGAAAATTTACATATAAAGATAGGAAAAAGATTTTGAAAATAATTTGAAAAAAATATTTTTGAAATTTTCGAAAAAAATAAAAAATGAAAAAGATATAATTTTTGAAAAAGATTTTGAAAAGATAAGGTTTTTAAAATTGAAATTTTGACTTGACTTGTAAGAAACAACTAATTTTTGAAAATTTTTGACCAAGTCAATCCCAAAATTTCGAAATTTTGGAGGGAAATAAGGAAAAAGATATTTTTTATTTTTGAATTTTTAAAGAAAAACACAAAAATGACCCAAAACATGAAAATTTTGGATCAAGACACAAGATGCATGCAAGAATGCTATGAATGTCAAGATGAACACCAAGAACACTTTGAAGATCATGATGAACATCAAGAACATAATTTTGAAAAATTTTTGATGCAAAGAAAACATGCAAGACACCAAACTTAGAAATTTTTGATGCATGAAAAATATGAATGCAAAAATGCACATGAAAAACAAGAAAAGACACAAAACAAGAAATCATCAAGATCAAACAAGAAGACTTATCAAGAACAACTTGAAGATCATGAAGAACACTATGAATGCATGAGATTTTCGAAAAAATGCAAGAAAAATTTTAAAAGCATGCAATTGACACCAAACTTAAGAATTGACTCAAGACTCAAACAAGAAACACAAAATATTTTTGATTTTTATGATTTTCTAATTTTTTTTGGATTTTTATTAATTATTTTCGAAAATAATGTGAAGAAAAACGAGAAATAAAAAGAAAAATTTTGAAAAAGATTTTTGAAAAGAAAATTACCTAATCTGAGCAACAAGATGAACCGTCAGTTGTCCATACTCGAACAATCCCCGGCAACGGCGCCAAAAACTTGGTGGACGAAATTGTGATCACTTGTTCTTTTGTGCCTTTTGGCATCATTGTGAAATTATTCCTTTTAGAAATTGACCTTCCTTCACAACTCCGTTCAACTAACCAGCAAGTGTACTGGGTCGTCCAAGTAATAACCTTACGTGAGTAAGGGTCGAATCCACAGAGATTGTTGGTATGAAGCAAGCTATGGTCACCTTGCAAATCTCAGTTAGGGAGATTAAAATAGGATTATGGGTTTAAATAAAATAGAAAGAAGTTAATAAAAAGGGATAGAGATACTTATGTAGATTCATTGGTAGGAATTTCAGATAAGCGGAATGGAGATGCTGTAGAGCTCTCGGACGCCTGCTATCCCATTGCTTCTACTCAATCCTTCTTACTCCTTTCCATGGCAAGCTTTGTATAGGGGTTCACCATCAACTGTGGCTACTTTCATCCTCACGGGGAAATATCCTATGCGGCTGTCACTCGCACAGCTAACCAGTCTGGAGGCATCACCCATGGTTGATAACTACATCCCATCCTCGCAGTGAAAGCTAATGCTCACGTACTCTGTCACAGTACGGCCAATCACCGGTTGGTTCCCTCCCCTACTGGAATAGAATCCCTCTTTTGCGTTTGTCACTAACGCCCAGCAGGTTACAGGTTTGAAGCACGTCACAGTCATTCATGAACGGAATCCTACTCGGAATACCACAGACAAGGTGAGACTTTCCGGATTCCCAGGATCCTACTCGGAACACCACAGACAAGGTTGGACTTTCCGGATCCAGATAAATGCCGCCATCTATCTAGCTTATACCACGAAGATTCTGTTGGGGAATCTAAGAGATACACATTCACGCCTTGTTGCATGTAGAACGGAAGTGGTTGTCAATCACGCGCGTTCATCAGTGAGAATAATAATGAGGGTTATCTAACTCATCATCATTCATCATGTTCTTGAGTACGAATGAATATCTTGGAATAAGAATAAGATAGAGAATTGAATAAAAGAAAATAGAACTTCATTAATCTTTGAGGTACAGCAGAGCTCCACACCCTTAATCTATGGTGTGCAGAAACTCCACTGTTGAAAATACATAAGTGAAAGAGGTCCAGGCATGGCCGAATGGCCAGCCCCCTAAACGTGATCAATGATCTCCTAAGATGAAGAATAAAACAAGACTGAGACCAAAGATGTCTACTACATTAGTAAATCATCCTATTTATAATAAACTAGCTCCTAGGGTTTACATGAGTAAGTAATTGATGCATAAATCCACTTCCGGGGCCCACTTGGTGTGTGCTTGGGCTGAGCTTGATCAATACACGAGCTGAGGCTTCTCTTGGAGTTGAATTTCGAGTTATGATGTGTTTTGGGCGTTCAACTCCGGATCATGACGTTTTTCTGGCGTTTAACTCCAGAAAGGAGCGTGTACTTGGCGTTCAACGCCAGTTTTCGTCGTCATTCTTCGAATAAAGTATGGACTATTATATATTGCTGGAAAGCCCTGGATGTCTACTTTCCAACGCCGTTGAGAGCGCGCCATTTAGAGTTCTGTAGCTCCAGAAAATCCATTTCGAGTGCAGGGAGGTCAGAATCCAACAGCATCAGCAGTCCTTTTGTCAGCCTTTTTCAGAGTTTTGCTCAAATCCCTCAATTTCAGTCAGAATTTACCTGAAATCACAGAAAAACACACAAACTCATAATAAAGTCCAGAAATGTGAATTTAACATAAAAACTAAGGAAAACATCCCTAAAAGTAGCTCAAACTTACTAAAAACTATATAAAAACAATGCCAAAAAGCGTATAAATTATCCGCTCATCAGGGGGTGCACGTTTTGTTTTTTTTTTCCAAAACAAAACGACGTCGTTTGGTGCTGAGTGGGAGAACCAGACATTTAAACAAACCATCCAAAAATCGTCTGGTTCGTCTGGTTCACCAGTTCGCCTGGTTTTTTACCGGTTTTTTGCAAAACGGTTTTAGACATGAACAGGACCGGATACATGGCCGGTTTTAGGTTAATCTGGTCGAACCGACCGGTCTGGTCCGGTTTTCAGAATGTTGAAAGAAACTCAATAAACGTGATCTCCCAGCTGGCGTGTGGCTGGCACTTCAGTGGCATGCCACGCCTTCCTCTGATTCTGGCTTGGTGTGCCACGCCCAGCTCGTCAAGTGCCATGCCCCCTTCATTAGAATCCCTGGCGTGCCACGCTTTCGACACCAAGTGGCACGCCCAGGGTCTTTTTAATCACTTGTGTAGACTGGCATGCCACGCCTTCGAGCCCAAGTGGCACGCCCAGCTCTCCTCCCTTTTCTTCTTGCTTTTGAAAAATTGAACTATCGTGGCACGCCCAGGGTCTGGCGTGCCACGCCCATGCTGTGTGCTTGATCCATCTCTCTGGAGAGTTGAACTAGCGTGGCATGCCCAGGGTCTGGCGTGCCATGCCCATTTGTGTACTTGGCTCCTTCGCTAGCGTGCCACGCCCAATATTCAAATGGCACGCCCAGTTCCTTTCTTGGTTGATTGGTGATCATGGCGTGCCATGCCTGAGACTTAAGTGGCACGCCTGAGTGGAGAATGGTAGCTGGTGTGCCATGCCTTCGATACCAAGTGGCACGCCCTCTTGGTTGGCCTCCTAACTCCTTCTCTGGAGAATACAACTAGCATGCCACGCCCAGAGGCTGGCGGGCCACGCCCATCATTTTGCCTTGGTTCCATTAGCTGGCGTGCCATGCCCAGTATTCAAGTGGCACGCCATAGTGATACTTTTGAGCTGGCGTGGCACGTCTTCGATACCAAGTGGCACGCCCAGCCCTTTCTTTGGCTTTCTTGTACATTGGCATGCTGCGCCTGGATGCTCAAGTGGCATGCCCAAGTGAGGGTGAGAGCTTGGCGTGCCATGCCCTCGACCTCAAGTGGCACGCCCAGACCTTTTTAGCCTTCAACTTCCTCTCTGGATTCTTGTACTAGCGTGCCATGCCATGCTGCCCAAGTGGCACGCCCATTCATTTGTGGGTTTCTTAAGCTTGGTGTGCCACGCCTGGCTCCTCAAGTGGCAGCCCAAGTGACTTTTGAAGCTGGCGTGCCACGCCTTCGACACCAAGTCGCACGCTCTATAGAAGTAATGGGCTAGGCGTACCACACCCATCCTGGCGTGCCACGCCCCTTTAGTGGCCTTCATTGTTGCTCTCTGAAAATTTGTACTGGTGTGCCACACCCAGCTTCTGGCGTGCCATGCCCATGTAAATGCATTGAGGATCCCCTCTGGCCTTCAGTATTGGCGTGCCACGCCAATGCATTTTTGTGGCGTTTGCTTCAAGTGACACGCCAGTTTCACACGCCCAGCTTATTTTGTTGCTTTCTTCCCATTTTGAAGTCTTTTTCACCTGAAATACAGCACAAACTCATTTTAAAGCAACGTACTATAATATCCATCAAATATTGCATGAATTGCAATGATCAATTGAGGTTATGCTCTTTTATGGTCCTTTTTATGCAAGAAAAAAGGGTAGATGATGCAAGTCATCAAGAAGGCATTGAATGCCAATGAGGAAGCCCTCACTGGGCGTTCAACGCCCATAATGGCAATAAGCCTGGCGCTGAACTCCAGTGAGGAAGTCTTCACTGGGCGTTCAACGCCCATCTTGGCAAAAGAGTTGGCATTGAACGCCAGCCAGGGAACACTGGCTGGCATTCAACGCCCAACCAAGTAGCCTTGCTGGCACTAAACACCAGTGCAGAACCCCTCACTAGGCGTTCAACGCCCAACCATGCAGCCATTCTGGCGCTGAACGCCAGTGAGGAATCCCTCACTAGGCATTCAACGCCCACACACCCAAGGAAGCTGGTGTTGAACGCCAGCAAGGACATCCCTGCTGGGCATTCAACGCCTAAAAGGATAGAGGAACTAGCGTTTAACGCCAGTAAGGGTGCACAGCATGGTCGTTTAATGCCCAATAAGCTAACAGAGCTGGCGTTACACGCTAGTAAAAGCACACCCTCTAAGTACTTAAATCCCACTTAAGAACCCTCTAGCCCAGAACCAAAGGAAACCATAAAGAACATTGAGGTTCCTTTGAATGCACTCCTGCAGTGCATAAGTTCTTATGACTACTCATCTTCGGATGAGGATGAAGACACTAGGGAAGAGCAAGTTGCTCAGTACCTAGGAGCTCTTATGAAGCTGAATGCCAAACTGTTTGTTACAAAGACTTTGGAGGAAGAACCTCCATTGCTTTCCAAAGAACTCAATGCTTTGGTTCGGCAGGAGCTACCTCAGAAGCTTCCAGATCCTAGATACTTTCAGATTCCTTGTACCATAGTCATCATGACCTTTGAGAAGGCTCTGTGTCACCTAGGGTCAAGTATAGTATTGGAGAAGCTGGGAATCCGAAAGGAAACAAGGATTACTGATGCGCTATAAACTGAGTATAGCTACGACTAAGGAAATTGCACGATCGGCAAAATTCCTTCCGGCAAGTGCACCGGTTATCGTCAAGTAAAAACTCACAATAGAGTGAGGTCGAATCCCACAAGGATTGGTTGAGTGAGCAATTCGAATTAGAAGTTTGGTTAGTTGAGCGAAATCAAGAATTGGATGTGAATTGTATAAAGTAAATTGGCGGGAAATGTAAATTGCAAGGAAATGAGATTAGCAGAATCTTAAATTGCGAGAATTAAAGTGCTAGAAAGTAAATTGCTGAAATTAAAAGGGAATTGGGGTGATGGCATGAATTGAAAGTGACAGAATGTAAATAGAAAGGGTAGATCAGAGATGGGGAGTTCATTGGGGTCAGGAGATATTGAAATCTCCGAATCAAAACATTTTCATCTCTTCCTCAACCAATGCATTCATTGAATCTTACTTGGCAATCTTATATGATTGGATCCCAATTCCTTGGCTCACCAATTCTCTCTAAAAACAAACAAATTCCCAATCCCTTGGTTTAAATGTTCATAAGAAGAGATGAAGCTTGATCACTGATTATACCACACAGTTTCATGGACCACAATTTGGTAGGATTACATGTCACAATATCCATCCAAACCCCAATACAATTCACTGTTAGAAAGCTTCTCTAGCATGAATCCATCATTCCTTTCCCAAGGTTCCGAAGGATTCCAATTATGGGTAGTTTCTTTCCCAAGACAACTACCCAATGGAGTGAGATCGAGAAGCTTTCTAACAAAATTCAAGAGAAAAGATTGAAGAAGAAGATAAAACTATTATTGATTCATTGAATTACAATAGAGCTCCCTAACCCAATGAAAGGGGTTTAGTGAGTCATGGCTCTGAATTCAATTACACAATATGAAAAGTTCTAAAGTGTCAAAAGTTCCTAAAAATCAAAAAGTCCCCACTAACTTAAATTCTATCCTATTTATACACTTTCTAAATTGAGCTTCTGTTGTGTTCCTTGGGCTTTGAGGCCTTTCCTTGAATTCCTTTTGCTTTGGGTTTATGGTCCATAATCCTGATGAGGCTGTGATTCAAATCTGTAACATTTATTGAGCAAACTTAGTGATAAACAAGTAATGACACAAGACTCAACAAATGGATGCTCCAGACTCATCAATTCTTCAAGCCCAATCCCATAAACCATGATATTCAATTGGGTTTCATACCATAATAAGTTTAAGTTAATAATTGTGCTCAAATGCTAACTTAAACTTCAATATATTTGGCCCAGAAACCTTTTCAAATGGTGGTGTTTAAGTTGAAGTTTAAGTTTCAGTTTAAGGTCAAACTAAAAATTAAACGTGGAATTGGAAGAAAGCACCCCAGGAGTGTACATAGTCGAACACGTTTAACCTCCAGTTTGAGGTCAAACTGGAGGTTAAACTTGGAAATGAAGAAAGCAACCCCTGGAGGCAATTAGGATCGAACACGTTTAACCTCCAGTTTGAGGTCAAACTGGAGGTTAAACTTGGAAATGAAGAACACACCCTGGAGGAGAAAAACTATCGAACACGTTTAACCTCCAGTTTGAGGTCAAACTGGAGGTTAAACTTGGAAATGAAGAACACACTATAGAACACGTTTAACCTCCCTTTCTTGAGTCGTCACTTTGTTCTCTTGTCAACCTTGCCAATTTGATGCCAAATATAGACTATTATACCTCGTTGGAAAGCTATGGATGTCAGCTTTCTAACGCAACTGGAAGCACCTCAATTGGATCTCTATAGCTCACGTTATACTCCAAGGAAGGTGAAGAGGTCAGCTGGCCTGATTGCATGTTGGTACTATGCTCTTCTATGCACATTACGGGGCTGTTTTCTCCCTCAATTTTTAGTATCCACCATGCATGCCATATATGCTTGGAAAGCTCTAGATGTCTTCTTTCCAATGCATTTTGAATCACCTCTTTTGGAGTTTTGTAGCTCAAGTTATTTACGTTTGAAGAAGGCATGGTCAAGCTGTTCCATATAACACGTTTAAGCTCCTGGTGCATAATATGGTTCGAACACGTTTAACCTCCAGTTTGAGGTCAAACTGGAGGTTAAACGTGGAAATGCTCCCTTTGTGCCATTCTCATTCTGGCGTTTAACCTCCAGTTTGAGGTCAAACTGGAGGTTAAACGTGGAATGCTTCTTGGTGCCCTCTCTCATTCTGGCGTTTAACTTCCAGTTTGAGGTCAAACTGGAGGTTAAACGCCAGTTACAACATTTCTTCTCTTCTCATGATTTTGGCGTTTAAGCTCCAGTTTAACCTTAAACTGGAGCTTAAACGTCCTATTTGATATTCAAGCTTCCTTTATTGATTTTGTTGCTTCCTTTCCTAGCCTCTTCTTCCCTGAAATCATCCAAACAATTGCATCAAAGTCTTGCAAAATTTCATGAGAATTCATCTATTCATAGCATTCAAGTAATATCACTAAAAACTCATGGAATTTGCATCAAAATCATAATATTTTGGATGGTTCATTGCTTTGTTGTTCATTTAACCATTCTTGGTTACTTTAAGCTCAAGAAAATGCATAAAACAACTAAAACTAACAGAAAAATGCTAGTGAAACTAGCCTAAGATGCCTTGGCATCAATTACCTTACATAAGGACTGGATGGTATTCAAGGTTCTTGACCCTCTATTACCCTCTGACAAGGGAGGCACTTGCCTAAAGGATTCAGCATCCAAGCCCCCTCCTTTGGATGAAACCAATTCAATCCCTCCTAAGACCAAACGTAAGTTTGGTGTTGGATGTACACCGTCCACAAAGGAGGAAGCACCAAAAGGAAGATACCTAGGGGCTGGAAAAATAAAAATATCCCTACTGAGGGCTTTTCGCCATGGAAGATGGTGGTATTCACTTATCTCATCATGGTATTCACCATGGAAGAAGGAAGTGATAAAAAGGGACACCAGCATACTACTGCAAGCCTAACACTGTGATAAACCACTATTTTATGGTTTATCTTGTGCTCAATTGAGTAGTTTTTATCAAGCCTTTGCCCACTTATTCATATGATTTGCATGGTTTTACATTATCCTTCCTGATTTAGTGCTATGACTGAAAACATGCTTCTTTGGTCTTAATTTTGCTATGTTTAATCCTCTCTTATTACCATTCGATGCCTTGATATGTGTGTTAAGTGATTTCAGAGATTACAGGGCAGGAATGGCTTAGAGGATGGAAAGGAAGCATGCAAAAGTTGAAGGAATACAAGAAGTTGAAGAAATTGCTAAGCTGTCAGCCTGACCTCTTCGCACTCAAACGGTCATAACTTGAGCTATAGATATCCAAACGACGCGGTTTTAGTTGCATTGGAAAGCTAACGTCTGAGGCTTCGATTTGATATATAATTTGTCATAGTGGCCGTACAGGTAGGCGACGCGAACACGCGCTCCACGCGGACGCGTCGCATCTGCGAAAATCAGCGTGGCAGATTTCATAACCAGGGAATTCTAGCCTATTTCCGGCCCAGTTTTAAGCCCAGAAAACACAGATTAAAGGCTGCAAAGTGAAGAAATGAAGGGGACAATTCAGATTAGACTCATTACACACTTTTCATAATTTAGATGTAGTTTTTAGAGAAAGGGGCTCTCTCCTCTCTCTTAAGATTAGGATTAGGATTTTTAGAAATTAGGAATATTTCTTTTTCATCTCAGGTTCAATGTTCTTATTTATTTATTTTCTCTTTTATTTGTTTAATGACCATTCATGTTATCATTTTCTTTGGTTAATATAATTTAAGGTATTTTCATATCTATGATTTGTTTCTTTTATTTATGATATAAATAATTTAGATTTTTCTACCTTTTGGCTCTGGTTGATTGATTGGTGACTCTTGAGTTATCAAACTCATTGTTGACTAAAAAGTGGAATTCTTCAAGAATTAATTCGAGTTCCACTAACTCTAGCCTTTCCCAAGGAAATACTAGGACTTGAGGAATTAAAATTAATTCATCCACTTAACTTACCTTCATAGTTAGAGGTTGACTTAGTGGGAGAAAAATCCAATTCTCATCACAATTGATAAGGATAACTGGGATAGGACTTCCAGTTCTCATACCTTGCCAAGAGCTTTACTAGTTATTATTTTGACGACTTGTTATTTTACATTACTTGTTCAACCCTTTTGAAAACCCCAAAATATACCTTTGCATAACCAATAATAAGAACATACCTCCCTGCAATTCCTTGAGAAGACGACCCGAGGTTCAAATACTTTGGTTATCAATTTATTTAGGGGTTTGTTACTTGTGACAACCAAAACGTTTGTACGAAGGAATTTTCTGTTGGTTTAGAATCTATACTTACAACGCGACTATATTTTTACAAAATTCTTTACTAGCAAAAATCCTAACGTCAAAATGGGGCCGTTGCCGGGGAATTGCAAACGTATGCCTTATTATTGGTTATTGTAAATATTTTTCAAAAAATTTTTTTTTTCAGATTTTAAAATTTTTATCTTATCTTATCTTATTTTTCAAATTCAAATCTTTTTTAAAAAAATCATATCTTTTTCAAAATCTTATCTTATCTTATTTCAAAATCTTATCTTATTTTTTTTTTCAAAAATCATATCTTTTTCAAAATATTTTCTTATCTTTTTTTTTTCATATCTTTTTCAAAATATTTTCTTTTTGTTAGTTTTTGTTTTTATTTTCTTCTACTACTATGAACTCTCACCCCTTTGGCTCTGAGTCTGGTTACAACTATGTTACAGGAAGAGGAAGCTATAACAGGAATATGCATCAAGGTCAAAGCAATCAAAGATGGACGGAGCCAAGAGGATCTGATCAACCTTTTAGGCAACAACACCTTCCAGGATATCATGGACAAAGACCATTCTACAATGCATACCAAGATGATAGATATGGTAGACCCCCTTGTAGTTACCAATAAGACCCACCATATGCCCATGAACCCCCTCCTCCTCAATATAATTTTGAACCACCAGACTCACAAGCCCTTTACCACCAAACACCCCCATATGACCCTAACCCTTATCCACCACACCAACCACCATATGAACCATATATAGAACCACCCCAATTCCAACCTAGTTACTCCCAAGGACCACCACCTCCATATGCACCATGTCCATATCCATCAAGCCAAGAATCACAGGTTCGCTTCGAAAAATCAATAGACCAATTTAATGCAACCCTTCATCAACTGGAGCAAGCAATAAATCGATTATTTTCCAGACATTCAGACACTCAACAGACTCCCATGCCTTCATGTGGAGAATCTAATGAAGAACGCAGCACGAAGAAGACACTAGAAACTCCAGTGGACGGCATAGAGCATAACTTCGTACTAGAACAAGTAGAGAACGCTGTCATTATAGAAGAAGAAGAGTTGGTTGAAGACTAAGGAGATGCTGAACCTCCATTGGAAAGTTTGTTCATAAAGCATCCTTCCAAGATGTTTGAAATTGATGTTGAAGAGGGTGTACAACCTCCAAGGCATATCATGGTTGAAGACTTTGAAGGGGATGATCAAGAGATGGATTCAATCATTAATGAATTCTTATCTACATTTGAATCCTCTCCCATTGGACTTGACATTGAGATGAAAGAAGAAGAAGCACAACCTCCCATGCCCTTGGTGAACAATGAAGCAAAGATTGAATTGGAAGAAATCCACCAAGAGAAAGAGGTTGAAATTGAAGAAGCTTACAAAGAGGTGGAAGTTGTCAGAGAAGAGCACAAGGGAGTGGAGCTTGCAAATTCATTAGAAATATCTCTCCCAAAAGCATTGCCGTCCAACACAACATTCAAGTGGATAAAATTCCTATCCTTATCCTTTACTTTCCCACTTTAATATGGGCTACTAGAGACGGATGGTCAGCTTAGAGCTCTTTTTGGCATTAAGAGTAAGAGGAAGATGGTCAGTGGTAAGAATTGTCCTGCAAAGTTCATTATGGTTGGAAGCTTTAAGTTTAAATGCAAGGGTTGGTATAGAGCTCAATTGAATGGGTCTAAGATGTTGTTTGGCCACTTTAGTGAGAATTCAGACTGCTTGCCACCCGGATGGAATCATGACGATCAACAAGAAGACGGGTGCACAAGCAAAGTTTGGGATCCCGGAGGATATTGGACGTACAAACATTGGTGGGGATTCCTGGATCAATACAAGCACAAGCCGCCATAACAGGGAGCTCACCAAATGTCCAACTTAAGGACTTTAACTAAAAGTGCTGGGTGGGAGACAACCCACCATGGTATGATCGTTCCTTTTTCAATTCAGTTTTGTGTGTTTTTTAGTTTTATTTTCTCTTATTGAACCTGAAATTGTTCATAACATTTGCATCTACATTTGCATACTACATTTTGCATCTTGCATATTAAAAAAAAAAACGCATGCGACGCGTAAGTGTCGCTGACGCGTCCGCGTCACAAGTGCGTGGGGAAGAAATAAGATTGACCAGAGTCATGCAAAAGTGTGGCTCGAGGTGTGCCTTTGGCACAAGTTGATCCACGTGACCATGTCGCCTACGCGTCCGCGTCATGTGGGAAAAATGACTCACACGCGTCCGCGTCACCTACGCGAACGCGTGCCCTGTAAATCGACGTAAAAAGGCTGTATGGCCGAAAGTTGAGCTGGATCGTGGCTGGACTCGTGCTAGAAGCACAAGCCCTACCACGTGAACGCGTGCCCCACGTGTCTGCGCCGTTTTTCAGAAAAAGGCCAACCACGCGATCGCATCCCCTACACGACCACGTCACCCAGATTTTTGGCAAAATGCATTTAAATAGAGAGTTGTGCGAACGCGAGGCTGCACTCACGCCACTAGCACACAAGTCACGCGTCCGCGTGCCACACGCGTTCACGTCACTTTCTCGAAGCGCTATCCACGCGACCGCGTGCCCCACGCGTCCGCGTCCCCTGTGCCGCACAGCCTATCCATCCCAGCGCCAACTATCTTATCTTTTCTTAATCTTTTTCTTTCCCCTTTCTTAATTCTTTCTTCTTCCTTCTTTACTTTCTTCTATTATCTCTATTCTTCATCTTATTCATTCTTTTTCTTCTTCTCTCTTTACTCTCTTCTTTCTATTCTTCTCCCTTTCTTTTCTATATTTGTTGTTTTACATTGGTGTTACAATTTTTTTTACTCATCTGTTGCATATCTCATGCATTATTTTAGGTGCTTCTTAACTTGTTTGCTATTTAGTTGACATGCCATGCGCTTCTATTGTTTTTTCACTTTCATGTTGTAGCTACCATGTAATTGAGACCCTCATTATTTAGCATTAACCCACCCAGACTTTATTTATATTCTTATTTTTATTTCTGGGTCACTTTTTCTTCTTTTTCCTCTTTTTTCAGGATGGCCACCGAGGAAGGGAAAGGGAAAGCTTCTAACTGGAGAGACAGGCAAGTCAATCTGCACAATCTATAGAGAAAGACATCAGTTGGAGCAGCCCGTCTAATCTTAGCATGCACCGAGGACGGTGCAATCTTTAAGTGTGGGCAGTGGTGGAGCTTAGTTCAGACAAGGAGGGGCCATGACCCCCCCAAACTTTTTATAAAAAAATTAGTAATACTTTACTATGACTTAAAGTAACCAATCAGTTCAATAAGCAACACTTTCTCTACCTTTAAGTTCAAATATAAAAAATTAGATATTTTTATTTATTTAATTTAATATTATTTTATATTTTACTATTTATTTAATTTAATTTTTTATATGATAAAAAATAATAGAATATTCAATAAGTATTAATATTATTGTATTTGTATAAATTGATAAAAAAATTCAATAAATATTATAAATTTTAATATTTGTCCTTCTAACTTCTTCTTTACATATTTTATAGGATATATATTCCAATTTTTATATAAAATAATAATAAAAATTCAAAGAATTGATGATTTTTTAAGAGGAAGGCTAATATTTAAGAAGGAGAACATATAACTTTTACAATATCAACACCTGTAGATAGTTCTTCTACTTTAATGAATCACGAAGAAAGTAAGATACAACCTTCAAAAGTTTAAAAGTTACATCTGATGAGTTTGACCTTAATTTTTTGGAACGAGACATTGAAAAACGGCTTTAAATTTGGTAATATTATCCAAATCAGAGAGATGAAATTAGACGAGCTTATCTTAAATGGGGTTTATATCAAAAGCTTTTTGACAATTATTTTCTATCATGGCCCCCCCAAAATTTTGTTTCAAGTTCCGCCACTGAGTGTGGGGAGGTCGATACCGATCTCCATGGGTTAGCTATTTCTATCTCAACACCAATGTTTAATTTTCTTTGTTTGTTCATTGTTGCATTTGCATATTTGATTGCATGTTTGTTTCATTTTATGCATTTAGTCACTACTTGGTCAAAGTAATATTTTCTTTTTCAAGGAATTTTTATAGTATTTTACTAATTTAAATTATAAAAAAATTTAAAATTTTCTATGTGTTAAATTTGTTTGAAGATTGTAAATTGGAACATGGTTTTTGAGCTAAAGAACATACACCCTGTGAGAATTTGAGCTTATTTACATGGTTACATTATTTAACCATAAATATTTTATTCTTGTGTGTTTTCTTCTCTATGATTGTAATCTTTATTTTGTTCCAATCTATATGTCCAATATTTAGTGTATTTACATGCTTGCATATAATTGAGGCCATTATTTGTTTTAGCTCACTTATCCCAAAAAGCCTACCCTTTTATGTCACCCTTGTTAGCCACTTTGAGCTTTTTAATCCCCTTCTGTTTTATAACCACATCACTAGCCTTAAGCAGAAAAACAAATTAAATATCCCAATTGAATCTTTGGTTAGCTTAAGATAGAGGTTGTGCATCAACTAAGTGTGGGGAAACTGTGAAAACATGGGTTAATAAGGGAATGTATCATGTTTCTAATTCTGAATATTGGGAAGTTTGGGTATCTACTCATGTAAAACAGAAAATTAAAAATTCCATATGCATTGATATGTTATTTTAGTTTTTATGTCTCTATAAAAAAAAGAGAAAAAAAAGAAAAAGAAAAAATATATATATATATATATATATATATATATATAATATAAATAAATAAATAAAGGGGACAACATTACCCCAATGTTAAGATCAATGCATATGTGACACAAATTAAAAGAAAAGTTGATACATGAGTATGTGATACAAAAGTGGGAATTATGGGTAGCTTGACATGATTTTAGAAGTTATATAGAATGTATGTATGTTAGGTGATAGCTCAGGTTACTCAAAGATTCAATTTATAACTCACTTAGCCATACATATATCCTTACCCTTACCTTGGCCCCATTACAATCTTGAAAAAGACCTCATGATATTTGTATGTATACATTAAATATTTGTTGATTGGTTAGATGAAGAACAAAGTTTTAGAAAGCATGATTAGAGAAGAATAGAGTGATTGACCCTAGACACTTGAGAGATTAGAGTGCATATACACTACTAGTAAGGGTTCAACGCTTAATTCTATGCTCTCTGCTTTCATAAGCTATCTTCCTATAAGTTTACTTGTCTTTTACTGTATGATTTGAACTAGTAGAATTTAATTCATGTTTGTCTTAGAGAATTTATTTACTTTTTAACCAAGTAGGTAGAAACATTTTGCATGTAGTTGCATTCATATAGATAGGTTGCATTTCATACATTCTATCATTCCTCTTCACTTCTTTACAGCTTCTCTTGAGCTTAGCATGAGGACATGCTAATGTTTAAGTGTGGGGAGGTTGATAAACCACTATTTTATGGTTTATCTTGTGCTTAATTGAGTGGTTTTTATCAAGCCTTTGCCCACTTATTCATATGATTTGCATGGTTTTACATTCTCCTTCCTGATTTTGTGCTATGATTGAAAACATGCTTCTTTGGTCTTAATTTTGCTATGTTTAATCCTCTCTTATTACCATTCGATGCTTTGATATGTGTGTTAAGTGATTTCAGAGATTACAGGGCAGGAATGGCTTAGAGGATGGAAATGAAGCATGCAAAAGTTGAAGGAATACAAGAAGTTGAAGAAATTGCTAAGCTGTCAGCCTGACCTCTTCGTACTCAAACGGTCATAACATGAGCTATAGAGGTCCAAACAACGCGGTTTCAGTTGCGTTGGAAAGCTAACGTCCGGGGCTTCGATTTGAAATATAATTTGCCATAATTGTCGTATAGGTAGGCAACGCGAACATGCGATCTACACGGACGCGTTGCATCTACGAAAATCAGCGTGGCAGATTTCATAACCAGGAAATTCTGGGCTATTTTGGCCCAGTTTTAAGCCCAGAAAACAGAAATTAAAGGATGCAAAGTGGAAGAATGAAGGGGACAATTCAGATCGGATTCATTACACACTTTTCATAATTTAGATGTAGTTTTTAGAGAGAGAGGCTCTCTCCTCTCTCTTAAGATTAGGATTAGGATTTTTAGAAATTAGGAATATTTCTTCTTCATCTCAGGTTCAATGTTCTTATTTATTTATTTTCTCTTTTATTTGTTTAATGACCATTCATTTTATCATTTTCTTTGGTTAATATAATTTGAGGTATTTTCAGATCTATGATTTGTTTCTTTTATTTATGATATAAATAATTTAGATTTTTCTACCTTTTGGCTCTGGTTGATTGATTGGTGACTCTTGAGTTATCAAACTCATTGTTGACTAAAAATTGGAATTCTTCAAGAATTAATTCGAGTTCCACTAACTTTAGCCTTTCCCAAGGAAAGACTAGGACTTGAGGAATTAAAATTAATTCATCCACTTAACTTACCTTCATAGTTAGAGGTTGACTTAGTGGGAGAAAAATCCAATTCTCATCACAATTGATAAGGATAACTGGGATAGGACTTCCAATTCTCATACCTTGCCAAGAGCTTTACTAGTTATTATTTTGACGACTTGTTATTTTACATTACTTGTTCAACCCTTTTGAAAACCCCAAAATATACCTTTGCATAACCAATAATAAGAACATACCTCCCTGTAATTCCTTGAGAAGACGACCCGAGGTTCAAATACTTCGGTTATCAATTTATTTAGGGGTTTGTTACTTGTGACAACCAAAACGTTTGTACGAAGGGATTTTCTGTTGGTTTAGAATCTATAATTACAACGCGACTATATTTTTACAAAATTCTTTACTAGAAAAAATCCTAACGTCACCCTGCCTCAGGCAGGGAACGAAATCCTATCTCTTGAGCGTATTACGCTATTCCATGAGAGCACAGGAAGGAAGCTCCCAGTAAGGAGTGAGGATTTATTCCTCTATGACTATCTTCCTCCTTGAAAGGGTTGTCCGTCAAACTAATGATATTAAAGAAGCGCTTGTTGGGAGACAACCCAACCTTAATTATTTATTTATTTCCTTTTATTTTGTTTTGTTTTTCTTAGGTTTATGATTATGTGCATCAGTCAAGAGATAGAATTCACATCAGTGAAAACAAAACACTCCAGATGGAGTGTTAAAGTTAAACGCCAGCTAGGGTATCCCTACTGAGCGTTCAATGCCCCAAGAGTGGAGCATTGCTGGCGTTGAACGGCAGCCAGGGAGCAGCCCCTGGGCATTCAAACACCAGTGCAAGAGAGTAGGGAATCTGGAATTTCCTACCATCTTAGGACCATTAGGTCCTACGGAAGCTCCACCTACCCACCTTCTTCTTCCCCGTTGATCATATTTGCTCGAGGACGAGCAAAACTCTTAAGTTTGGTGTTGCAAAAGCCTTGCTTTGTGACTTCTACCACTCTTAAGTATAGAAGAAGAGGATAGAGCAAACCAGAAAGCATGCACATGAGCCTGTGCAGTAGCCTTAACAAAGCCAAAAAAGTGACATTGAAGAGATCTGGCACTACATGGGATCCTCAAGGAGGAGCACTAGCCACCATCATTCAAGTGGATTCGTTCTCTTTTACTCCTTTCCAGTTATTTTTCTGTTTTATGTCCGTTTATTTATCTGTTCTGTTGTTCTAGTTGCATGATCATTTGCATTAATGTCTTAAAGTTGTAAAATGCTCCATATATCTCTCACCTTGCTTAAATAAAAAATTTTATTGAAAAGAATTGAGAGATGCATGAATTTTAAGTATAAAATAAGATTAGTTTAATTAGTTTGATGATGTGTTATTTGCTTTTGTTTTCAGAATGTATGATTAAACAGTGCATATTTGAAGTTGTAAATTTTGAATGTTGGCTCTTGAAAGAATAAGGAAAAAGGAAAAGTATTATTTATAATCTGAAAAATCTGAAAATTGATTCTTGAAGCAAGAAAAAGCAGCAAAAGAAAAAGAAAAAGCATGTTGCATAAGAAAAAAAATTACATATGCATGCGAAAAAGAAAGAAAAAAATGGCAAAAAAGAAAAAAAAGAAAAAAACAAGAAAAATCCACTACTGCCCAAAAATGCAGGAAAAGGACGGTAGATTGAAAAAGCCAGTAACCCTTTACACCAAAAGGCAAGGGTAAAAGGGCCCAATTAAGCATCAATAGTTAAGAAGGCCCAAAGGAATAAAATCCTGGCCTAAGCGGCTCAACCAAGCTGTCCCTAACCATGTGCTTGTAGCGTGAAGGTGACAAGTGAAAAGCTTGAGACTGAATGGTTAAAGTCGTGGTCCAAACCAAAAAGAGTATGCTTAAAAACTCTGGACACCTCTATCTAGGTTCTCTAGCAAAGTTGAGTCACAATCTGAAAAGGTTCACCCAGTTAAAGTGTCTCTGGCATGAATGTGTTCGGCGGTAATACTAGAAAACAAAGTGCTTATGGTCACGGCCAAGACTCTGAAAGATTTGTTCAAGAATCAAAATAAGCTTAACTAGGAGAGTCAATAATATCATCTGGATTCCAAGTTCCTAAAGATGCCAACTATTCTAAGTTTCAATGGATAGTGAGACGCCAAAACTATTCAGAAGCCAAAAGCTACTAAGTCCCGCTCATCTAATTGTAACTAAACTTCATTTAAAACTTAGAGATTTATTGTATCTTAATTTTCTTTTCTATCCTACTGTGTTTTTAGTTGCTTGGGGACAAGAAATGGTTTAAGTTTGGTATTGTTATGAGCGGACATTTTATACGGTTTTTTACATCATTTTCATATAGTTTTTAGTAGATTTTATTTAGTTTTATTAAATTTTTATAGATTTTAGTGTTAAATTCACATTTTTGGATTCTACTATGAGTTTTTTGTGTTTTTGGACAATTTCAGGTAATTTCTGTCTGAAATTGAGGAGTTGGAGCAGAAGTCTGATTCAGAGATAGAGAAAGCACTGCAGATGTTTTCTAGAGCTACCGAAATCCAAATGGAGTGCTCTCAATGGCTGTAGAATGCTGACTTCCAGAGATTTCCAGCAATACATAATAGTTCATACTTTGCTTCGGATTAGAAGGCTCAAAACTGGTGTCCAACGCCAGCTTCCTGCCCTCTTCCAGGCGTCCAGCGCCCAAAGAGAAGAGACCAGCGTCCAAAGGCCCAGAAAGGACCCCTTAGCTGGCGTTTCACACCCAAGGAGCCTCACAGCACGTGGGTCTCATCAAAACTCGGCCCAAACACTCACCAAGTGGGCCCTAGAAGTGGATTTTAGCACTACATAGACTGTTTTACACTTACTAGTCATTTGTTTCATATTTAAGCGATTAGATTCATGTTATTTACACACTTTAACACATCATTCAGCATATTTTTGTGTATTACTTTGTTTTTCACATCATTATGTGTTTCTAAACCTCCTAGGTTGAGGGGAGGAGCCCTGCTGAGTCCTATGAATTAATGAAAGTATTACTGTTTCTCTTCGATCCGTGTTTAATTAATTCTAAGATGTATATTCATACTTTATCGTGGTGAATAGGATGATATGACAAATTGGCTCTGTCCATCACATTAAGACAAACGTGCCTGATAAACACCCGCGTCTACTTGGGTTCAAAATGCATCTTTCACCGGACAGTGACGAACCAACAGCTTGAATATACGTCTCTCAAATGGCTAATCGACGACTTCATTGGGGACTTCTCAAGACATCAGTTCAGCCGATTTCCAGGGAGATTAGGGTCTCTGTGATAGAGGCTAGAACCCAAAGATTCAACATTCTCTGATCCAGAAGATCCGACCTTATCTGTGGCGCATTGAGTAGGATCATAAAGGAGAATGGACTGTGCACGCTTCACCCTCAAGTAGAGATGGATCCACACTAAACCTGGGGTTCAGATCCATAGGAGTATCTGTAGTTGCTCAAACCAGTGTCAATCACATACAAACTGCCATTGAAGAAATCACTCACAAGCAAAGAGAGTAGTAATACCAGAGTTAATTTAGAAAGACAAAGCAACTCCAATCCTTAACCCTATTTGTTCATGCCCTGTGTTGAACTATACAATCCGAGTTGACCGAGGACAAAAGGGACCGACCTCTTTAGGTTGGATCGCCACCGACCTCTCCTTAAAGAGTTCAACCAGATCGCCATAGAGGCCCAAGTAGGCCCAAATGAAAGGACGCAACCCACTCTAAAGGCGGCTAGCCAAAAAAGATAAGGTGACCTCACCCACAAAAGATAAGATAAGATAACAAACTTATCTCAGAGGAAGGTCATCAAACACTACTATAAATACACTGGAGCACCCAGGTGTAACTCATATTCTGATTCTATAGAAAATCCAACCTAAAACACGTGCTAACTTAAGCATTGGAGTCTCTTGCATGTATCACCACCCTCCGGTGATCAAGGATCAGCAGCACCATTAGATCCAGCAAGTCGGATTCACCAGCTCCGACCCCATCAGAAGATCTCATCCGAGGTCGACCTTTAGTTTCAGGTAACCCTCGGAACTCTATTCCTATCAGTATTTTCTACCTCTTATTCTTTATTCTGCATTAAACAGTTTCTCTTGATGAATAAAAACCAACAACCTTCTGATTCTGCCTGACTAAGACCTGTAAGATAACCATAGCTTGCTTCAAACCACAATCCTCGTGGGATCAACCCTGACTCGCTCAGGTATTACTTGGACGATCTAGTACACTTGCAGGTATAACAGTACAAAAGTGTGGGAAATCGTGCTACCACCTGCTCCCCGGCTGGCGTTGAACCTCAATTTTGGGTATTCAACGCTGGTCTTGGTCCTTCTTGGGCGTTGAACGTGAGAAAGGGGTTAAGTTCGGCGTTCAACACCCATTTTGGGTAGTAATTTCCAAAAATAAATATAAAAGAAATGACTCTATGGGAGAAGAGGAGAAGATTAGTGCCCTCGGATGTGAATTCCTCCTAACAAGCTTCCTCTTATTATTATCAGCTTGATTTTCTTTGCTTGTTAGGGTAGGGGTTGGATTCCTTCTTGCAGACCTTCTCTTTTTCATGGATAAGCTCTTTATGAGTGCAAAAGAGAGAGGTATTTGCTCTGAAACCTCAGCAAAAGGAATTTTGATTTGCGAGTTCTTAAAGACTTCCAAGAACTATGAGTAGTGCTTGTCCTTGGTCTCCTTTCAGGGCTTTTGAGGATGTGGTGCTTCAAACTCTTGAATGGGTGTCATAGAGGAGGCATGTAACAGTGTAGCCTCAGCCTTTTCTGGAGCTTCTCCTTCCTCTGACCCTTTAGCAGCTTGCACTTCCTCCTTTGATATAGATTCAACATCCATTATGATGGCCTTGCACTCTAGGGCTTTAGGTAGTGTAGGATGCGTGTCCTGAGTGATTGGAAAGGAATTGTCAGGATGTCTAGGAAGCATGTCCTCTGAATTGGCATTTGTGTCCCCTCCCCTTTCTGGGCATTGAATGCCCTTGTTAACCCCTGCTGGGCGTTGAACGTCAGTGTTGATCCTCTCTAGGCATTCAACGCCCTTAATAGTGCCTTGGGTTTCTGTGTTTTCACTCTCTAGTGTTTCCCCTTCACCCTGCGTTGTATCCCTCTGAGGCTGGGTATCCAGTGCCATACCACTCCTTAATTGAATGGCTTGACACTCCTCTCTTATCTGTTCAAATATCTACTGTTCGACCTGGCTCAACTGTGCTTCCATATTCTTGCTCAAAGCTCAGGTCTCTTACAGTACTTCTTGCAAGCTTAGCATTTATTGTGTGAGAAGGTGCAGCTGTTGGGTTAATAATTTAATTCGTTTTGGAGCGGTAGATTTAGTGGGCACTGTCTTGACTTCTCCTTTCATTGAGGACTCACCGGATGAGTATAGATACCGATTAAGGGTGACTGTTTTAATGAGTTTATTAGCTTCTTCAACTGACTTTTTCATGTGTATTGAACCACCAGCAGAGTTATCTAGGGACATCTTGGCCATGTCTGAGATTCCATAATAAAAAATGTCTAGCTTAACCCATTCTGAAAACATTTCAATGGGGCGTCTTCTAAGCATCAGCTTGTACCTCTCCCAAGCATCATAGAGGGACTCACTCTCTTCCTGCCTGAAGGTTTGAATGTCTGTCCTAAGCTTAGTCAACCTCCGCAGGGGAAAGAACTTGTTCAGAAACTTGTCAACAACCTTATCCCAAGTGTTCAAACTCCCCCTGGGCTGGTTGCGAAGCCAATTCTTTGCTTGATCACTCACAGCAAATAGGAAAAGTATTAGCCTGTAGACTTCAGGATCTACTCCATTGCTTTTTACAGTATCATAGATCTGCATGAAGTTAAAGATGAAATTTATTGCGGTCTTCCTGTGGGAGTCCATGAAACTAGCAATTTTGTTGTACTAGGAAGATCAACTCTGGGTTAAGCTCAAAATGATCTACTCCAATAGGAGGTATACTAATGCTGCTTCCATAGAAATCAAGAGTGGGAGCTATGTAAGATACCAGGATTCTTCTAGGTTGAGCATTCCCAATTGGATTCATGGTAATTTTGGTGTTCATAAACCTGCATGAGAAAGAAAAAAGTGGGAGTCTCTATGTCAAAGTCTAGTGAACTCCCAGTGAGAAATCTAAAAGAATATATATATGTTGAAAAAAATTAGAAAATGATTAATTAAAAATTTCGAAAAATTTAAGAAATTAGAAAGAAAGGGGTTTAAATATTTTTGAAATTCAAAAAGAAAGAGAAAACATTAAAGAAACACTAAACTTTAAAATTTGAATTTAATTAAAAATTAGATAAGATAACAAATCAAGGAAAAAGATAAATAAAATAAAGATCAAGATAACCTAGGATTCAAAAGTAAAAAAGAAACTAATTAACTAAGAAAATCACTAAAGGGGTATCAAACTTTTAAAATTTAAAATAAAATAAAGCAACCAATTAACTAATAAGATTTTTAGAAAAAGAGATTTTTGAAAATTGGAGAGAAAAAGTCAAATAAAGATTTTAAAATTTTAAAAATTAGAAAGAAAGAATCAAGAGAGAGAAACAAGATAAGATAAGATTTAAAAATTTAAAGATTTTGAAATTCAAATTTGAAAGAAGATTTAAAATTAAGATAGGAGATTTAAAATTTGAAAAAGTCAAAAGAAAGAAACAAGATAAGATATGATAAGATTTGAAAATTAAGGTAGGAGATCTGATTTTAAAAAATTTTGAAATTTAAAAAGAGAAAGTCAAAGAGAGATTTTGAAATTCAAAATTGAAAAAGAGAAAACCAAACAAAATACTAAACTTAAATAAAATAAGATAACATATGATTTGAAAATTTAAAAATCACTAACCAGAAACACCAAAGTTTTAAAAATTTCAAATTAAATCACAATAAGATAAGGATGTAAAAATTAATCTACAATTTCGAAATTTAAAAAGAAAAGGTTTTAAAAAGTTTTGAATTCAAAAAGAAAGAAAAAGAAGACACCAAACTTAAAATTTAAAATTAAATCAAAATAAGATAACAAGAAAAATTGAAAATTAAAAAGAGAAAGATAAACAAAATTAAATTTTAAAAGAAAAACACCAAAAGACACCAATCTTAAAAATTTTGAAATCAAACTAGCACTAATTTCAAAAAAGTGGAGAGAGAAAAACACTACAGGATGCCAATCTTAAAAATTTTGAAATCAATGACACTAAATTTCAAAAATTTGAATAGAGAAATAGTAAAAGACACCAAACTTAAAAATTTTGAAATCAAATAAAAGAAAATAACACAAAAATTTCGAACAAAAAGAAAAAAAACCAAGAATGATTTTTGAACAATCAAGAAAAGCAGAATCAACAAAACCAAAAGAACACGAAACTTAAAATTTGACACATGACTCAAACAAAAGAAAAAGATGACTAAAAATAAATTTTTGAAAATCAACATGAAAAGAAATTAAAAGAAAACTAATAAAAAAATACCTGATCTAAGGAGCAAGACAACCGGTAGTTTGTCAATCATGAACAATCCCCGACAACGGCGCCAAAAACTTGGTGCGTGAAATTAGAACTCGCACAATTGAACCGGCAAGTGTACCAGGTCGTCCAAGTAATACCTCAGGTGAGTAAGGGTCAATCCCATGAGGATTGCCAGATTGAGCAAGTTGTGGTTATCTTGTAGATCTTAGTCAGGCAAATAGAAAGTTGATTGTTGTTGTTGTAGGTGCATAAACAAAACAATAACAAAAGCAATTAAGGATTGACGTAGACACAATAGTGAGAACACAATACTTCTTATTGACTACTTTAATGATGAGTAATTCAAAGGCTGTAAGTGATTAAGCTAGGAGTAGTGGTCATTAATCTCTTCTGATCCAAACCAAACACCAAAACTGGTCAGTCAATCTGGATGAGGATGAAGCTCACGTAATTCAATCTCTGATGATCCTATTCAAAATACCACAGACAAGATTGGATCTTCCGTTCGGAGAATGAAGCTCTATGATTCTAGCCTTAGCGCCAAAGACCTCAACTACCCATGACTAATGAGATTATATGTCACGTATCCCAATTAGCCCAGATAACTTGTTGGAACTTGTGATGTATTCTCAAGCAGTAGCTCAATACTATCCGGTTAAGGCTTCGTAATAGCTCATGTAGAATAAGGGGTCATACTATCGTTCTACCCCAAATTCATGAAGATGAAGAATGGCAATACATCATAGAATAGAATCAAACATGTATTAAAGTAAAAACTAATAATATTAATCTATGGGAATGAGCAGAGCTCCTATCCTTAACCTAGGAGGTTTAGTTACTCATGCTTAAAGAATGTGTAATGTAATATGTCTGTGCTGCTCCCCCCCTGGGAGGCATCATCCTCAGGAGAAAGGAAGTCCTTTATTTATAATAAAAACTCTAAGGCTAAACCTAAAAGATATAATTTTTTTAATTAAAAATTACAAAAAAAAAGAAAATAAATAAGCTAAGGAGTGCTAAAATCCACTTTGGGTTCACTTGGTGAGTGTTTAGGCTGATGCCTGGAATCTAACTCAAGTTCTGGGTGTTCAACTTTGGTTTCTGCTCCGTGGCTGGCGTTGAACGCTAGTTTTGGGCATTCAACGCTGGTCTTGGTCCTTCTTGGGCATTGAACACAAGAAATGGGTAAGTTGGGCGTTCAACACCTATTTTGGGCAGTTGTTTCCAAAGAAAAGTATAAACTATTATATATTGCTGGAAAGCTCTACAAGTTAGCTTCCAACACTATTAGGAGCACGTCAATTGGATCTCTTTAGCTTAAGATATGCTCATTGGAATGTACGGTGGTCAGGATTTGACAGTATCTGCTATCCTTCCTTTGCTTCTAAATCAGACTTTGGCAAAACATGCCATTTTTGCCAAAAAATCACCTAAAAGCATATGAAAAACTCAAAAACTCAAAGTAGCATCCAAAAGGTGAATTTTGCACTAAAACATATTAAAACTTAATAAAACTTTTTTAAAATATAACTAAAAACACACTAAAATTACTGTGAAAAAGGGTATAAGGAATCCTGTCATCATGCACAGAGCCTTGGACCTTGCTCTTTTATTTTCTCTTTATTTTTGTTGTTTGTTTTGATTCAAGAATCAAATTCTTACTTACTTTAGAAAATCCATAATACTTTTCTAAGTTCCTATGCCTCAAGAACCAATATTCTTAACTTCGAAATCAAATATGCACTGTTTATTCATACATTCAAAAATTAGGGATAATGTCACCATATCAAAGTAACTAGAGAAACTCACAATATATAACTTAAGCCTCGTGCATTTTACTATTTCTTTTTATTTTCTTTTGATTTTTCAAGCTTAGTGAGCAATACATGAGACATCTTTCAAAATAAGCATAAAACAAGATAAATAACTAAACTAAAAAGCAATAAAAGACTCCAATGATCATGCAAAAACTCAAACAAGAAAATAACAGGAAATAAGATAAAAATACTGAAAAATAGGAAATAGGACAGGCATAAGGTAATGAAAGTCAACCACCTCAGTCATGGTGGTTGCTACTCTCTACTGAGAATCCACTCCAACGCTTCAACTCCTCCAGCTCACGCCCCTGTCGCTACTGCTCCTCCGCCAGCTTGTGGAACATGGAAGAGTGGCTCTGATGCTCCTGTTTTAGCTGTCCAATGGATACCGCCAGCTGAGTCCAGTACTCACGCGGGGGAAGATAGTGTCACTAAGGAAATTCAAGCTACTCCTACTGAGGAGGAGGAATCAGCTCATGAGGTGGTGCTTGTCCAAGTTCCCGAGCATACTCCATACCCCTCCTAGTGATTAGTCTATCAACTGCAGTAAGAATATCTCTATCAATCTAGACATTAGCAGCCTCACATAAGTGAAAGATGAGGTGGGGGAAGGCTAATCTAGCTGAGGTGGAGGTCTTTGCTGCTATGTTGTGTGTCTCCAAAGGAATCACACGGTGAACTTCCACCTCATTGTCAAGCATGATGCAGTGAATCATCATGGCTCGGTCCATAGTAACCTCAGACCAGTTACTAGTATGGAGGATGGAGTGCTGAATAAACTCCAGCCATCCTTTAGCAACTGGCTTCAACTCGTGCCTTCCCAACTGCTATGACTAGCTGGTGCACGAAATTGCAATCACACTTTTGCAATCCCGCACAACTAACCAGCAAGTGCACTGGGTCGTCCAAGTAATACCTTACGTGAGTAAGGGTCGATCCCACGGAGATTGTCGGCTTGAAGCAAGCTATGGTTATCTTGTAAATCTTAGTCAGGATATCAGAAATTATCAGGATTGATTGTGAAAAGCAAAAGAACATGAAATAAGTACTTGTTCTGCAGTAATGGAAAATAGGTTGAGGTTTTGGAGATGCTCCATCTTCTGAATCTCTGCTTTCCTACTGTCTTCTTCATCAACACGCAAGGCTCCTTCCATGGCAAGTTGTATGTAGGGTTTCACCGTTGTCAGTGGCTACCTCCCATCCTCTCAGTGAAAACGTTCCTATGCTATGTCACAGCATGGCTAATCATCTGTCGGTTCTCGGTCAGGCCGGAATAGAATCCATTGATTCTTTTGCGTCTGTCACTAATGCCCCGCCTGCTAGGAGTTTGAAGCACGTCACAGTCATTCAATCATTGAATCCTACTCAGAATACCACAGACAAGGTTTAGACCTTCCGGATTCTCTTGAATGCCGCCATTAGTTCTAGCTTATACCACGAAGATTCTAGTTAAGGAATCCAAGAGATATCTACTCAATCTAAGGTAGAACGGAGGTGGTTGTCAGGCACACGTTCATAGTTGAGAATATGATGAGTGTCACAGATCATCACATTCATCCGGGTTAAGAACAAGTGATATCTTAGAATGGAAGCAAGCATGATTGAATAAGAAACAGTAGTAATTGCATTAATCCATCAAGACACAGCAGAGCTCCTCACCCCCAACCATGGGGTTTAGAGACTCATGCCGTGGAAGGTACACAAAGAAACGTGTAAAGTGTCATGAGGTACAGATACAATGTCAAAAGATCCTATTAATAGTAAACTAGTAACCTAAGGTTTTACAGTAATGAGTAAATGACGGAAAAATCCACTTCCGGGCCCACTTGGTGTGTGCTTGGGCTGAGCATTGAAGCTTTCATGTGTAGAGACCTTTTCTGGAGTTAAACGCCAGCTTTCATGCCAGTTTGGGCGTTTAACTCCAAGTTTTATGCCAGTTCCAGCGTTAAACGCTGGAAATTCTGAGGCTGATTTTCCACGCCGGTTTGGGCCATCAAATCTCGGGCAAAGTATAGACTATTATATATTGCTGGAAAGCCCAGGATGTCTACTTTCCAACGCCGTTGAGAGCGCGCCAATTGGGCTTCTGTAGCTCCAGAAAATCCACTTCGAGTGCAGGGAGGTCAGAATCCAACAGCATCTGCAGTCCTTTTCAGTCTCTGAATAAGATTTTTGCTCAGGGCCCTCAATTTCAGCCAGAAAATACCTGAAATCACAGAAAAACACACAAACTCATAGTAAAGTCCAGAAAAGTGAATTTTAACTAAAAACTAATAAAAATATACTAAAAACTAACTAGATCATACTAAAAACATACTAAAAACAATGCCAAAAAGGGTACAAATTATCCGCTCATCACAACACCAAACTTAAATTGTTGCTTGTCCCCAAGCAACTGAAAATCAAATAAGATAAAAAGAAGAGAATATACTATAGACTCCAAATTATCAATGAAACTTAGCTCCAAATTAGATGAGCGGGACTAGTAGCTTTTTGCCTCCGAACAGTTTTGGCATCTCACTCTATCCTTTGAAGTTCAGAATGATTGGCATCTATGAGAACTCAGAACTTAGATAGTGTTATTGATTCTCCTAGTTGAGTATGATGATTCTTGAACATAGCTAGTGTATGAGTCTTGGCTGTGGCCCAAAGCACTCTGTCTTCCAGTATTACCACCGGATACATACATGCCACAGACACATAATTGGGTGAACCTTTTTAGATTGTGACTCAGCTTTGCTAGAGTCCCCAATTAGTGGTGTCCAAGGTTCTTAAGCACAATCTTTTTGCCTTGATTCACAACTTTATTTATTTCTTTTTTTTTTCTTTTTTTTTTTCGAAATTTTTTTTATATTCACTGCTTTTTCTTGCTCCAAGAATCATTTTTATGATTTTTCAGATCCTCAATAACATGTCTCTTTTATCATCATTCTTTCAAGAGCCAACAATTTTAACATTCATGGATAACAAATTCAAAAGACATATGCACTGTTCAAGCATACATTCAGAAAACAGAAAGTATTGTCACCACATCAAACCAATTAAGCTAGTTTCAAGGATAAATTTCGAAATCCTGTACTTCTTGTTCTTTTGTGATTAAAGCATTTTTCATTTAAGAGAGGTGATGGATTCATAGGACATTCATAGCTTTAAGGCATAAACTTTAAATTTTATTAATTATGAATCAAGAACAAGACTTAGAAAATAGATATAAGATGAAACTAAGAATAGAAAACAAAAATTAAATAGGCTTCTAATGATAGAGGTTTTCACAGAGTTAGGACTCAACAACCTTGATTTTGAGAAGTGGATGCTCCCTCAGCTTGAGAGGAGAGCTTTTGGCGTTTCAGCTCTTGGAGTTCACGCCCCTGCTCCTCTTGCTCCTTCCATTGACTTCTTGGTGATTGGATGTTCAATGGGTATGAATTCATCTACTCCCATCTTTACCCCAGCCTCTTTACAGAGCAAGGAAATCAAGCTTGGGTAAGCCAATTTAGCTTCAGTGGAATTCTTATTTGCAATTGTGTAGATCTCACAAGCAATCACATGATGAACCTCCACTTCTTTTCCAAGCATAATGCAATGAATCATCACTGCTCTCTTGATAGTGACCTCAGAACGGTTGCTAGTGGGCAATATGGAACGCCCAATAAAGTCTAGCCAACCTCTTGCAATTGGTTTGAGGTCTCCCCTCTTGAGTTGGTTTGGGACACCTTTTGAATTGGTTATCCACTTAGTTCCAAGGAGGTATATGTCCTCTAGAACTTGATCCAACCCTTTATCTGCTCTCACCATTCTCCTATTAAAGGAGTCAGGATCATCTTGCAGTTGAGGCAACTTGAAGATTTCTCTTATTTTGTCCAGATGGAAGTACATAACTTTCCCTCTGACCATGGTTCTGTAGGTATGGTAAGCAGTTCCAGTCATTCTCTGCTTATCTGTTAGCCACAGATTTGAGTAGAATTCCTGAACCATATTCCTTCCAACCTTTATTTCCGGATTGGTTAGAACTTCCCATCCTCTGTTTCGAATTTGCTCTTGGATCCCCGGATATTCATCTTCTTTCAGATCAAATTTTACTTCCGGGATCACTGACCTCAGACCCATTATTTTGTGATAATGGTCTTCATGTTCTTTGGTTAAGAACTTCTCTTGATTCCAAAGATTCTTTGGATTATTCTCTTTCTTTCCTCTTAAATTGGCTTGTTTTCCCTTAGGAGCCATGGTCTTGATGAATCTTGGCTTAGTGATCACGGAAAAGCACACCAAACTTAGAGGTTTGCTTGTCCTCAAGCAAAAGAAAGGAAGGAGAAGAGAGAGGAGAAGAGCAAATTCGAATGGTGTGGGGGAATGGGGCGTCCAAACGTGTATTTATAAAGTGGGGGGGAGAGATTTCGAAAAAAAATAAGAAATTTGAAAGAAAATTTGAGAAGATATGGAAAGGATTTGAGAAAAGGGTGAGTTTTTTTGAAAAAGATTTGGGATTAATTTGAGATATATTTGAAGAATGGTTTTGATTTGTGAAGATTTGAAAGTGAATGATGAAAGGTTGAAGTGTATTTATGTAGAAGAGTATGGGTAAGAAAAGGAAAGTTTGAAAAAATTTGATTTGAAAACAAAACTGTGGTCCCCCCACCTTTCTGGCGTTAAACGCCCAGAATGGCACCCATTCTGGCGTTTAACGCCCATTTGATGCCTCTTTTGGGCGTTTAACGCCCAGCCAGGTGCCCTGACTGGCGTTAAACGCCAGAATTCCTTTATCACTGGGCGTTTTTCTAAACGCCCAGGATGCTGCACACCTGGTGTTAAACGCCCAGAATGGTGTCCATTCTGGCGTTTAACGCCCAAAATGGCACCATTCCTGGCGTTAAACGCCCAGAATGATACCCATTCTGGCGTTTAACGCCCAAAATGCCCCTTACTGGCGTTTTTTCGCCAGTAAGCTCTTTTTCTCTGCTTTTTGAGCTGAATCCTTCTGTAACTCTGTGAATTCCTTCATTTTTGATACTTGCCTCTGTAAAAACAAATCATATAGCCTCCTAATGACTGGGTTGCCTCCCAGCAAGCGCTTCTTTACTGTCTTTAGCTGGACCTTTACTGAGACTCACTCAAGTCTCAGTTTTGAGCATTCCTGCTCAAAATTGCTTTCGAGATAATGCTTGATTCTCTGTCCATTAACAATGAACTTTTTGTCAGAATCAATATCCTGAAGCTCAACATATCCATATGGTGACACTCCTGTGATCACATACGGACCCCTCCACCGGGATTTGTGTTTTCCTGGAAACAATTTGAGCCTAGATTTGAAGAGCAGAACTTTTTGTCCTGGCTCAAAGACTCTGGTTGACAACTTCTTGTCATGCCACTTCTTTGCCTTTTCCTTATAATTTTTTGCATTTTCAAAGGCATTGAGTCTGAACTCCTCTAGCTCATTTAACAGGAGCAATCTTTTTTCACCAGCTAACTGAGCATCCATGTTTAGGAATCTGGTTGCCCAGTAGGCTTTATGTTCCAGTTCCACGGGCAAATGACAGGCCTTCCCATACACCAGTTGGTATGGAGAGGTTCCTATAGGAGTCTTGAATGCTGTTCTGTATGCCCACAGAGCATCATCCAAGCTCTTTGCCCAATCCTTTCTTCGGGCTATCACAGTCCGTTCTAGGATTCTTTTTAGCTCTCTGTTAGAGACTTCAGCTTGCCCATTTGTCTGTGGATGATACGGAGTTGCCACTTTATGGCTGATTCCATATCTAACCATAGCAAAGTATAGCTGTCTATTGCAGAAATGAGTACCCCCATCACTGATTAGTACCCTGGGAACACCAAACCTGCTGAAGATGTGTTTCTGGAGGAATTTCAGCACGGTCTTGGTATCATTAGTGGGTGTAGCAATTGCTTCTACCCACTTAGATACATAGTCCACTGCCACCAGAATGTAAGTGTTTGAGTATGATGGTGGGAACGGACCCATGAAGTCAATTCCCCATACATCAAACAATTCTATCTCTAATATCCCTTGTTGAGGCATGGCATATCCGTGAGGCAAGTTACCAGCTCTTTGGCAACTGTCACAGTTACGCACAAACTCTCGGGAATCTTTATAGAGAGTAGGCCAGTAGAAGCCACATTGGAGGACTTTAGTAGCTGTTCGCTCACTTCCAAAATGTCCTCCATACTGTGATCCATGGCAGTGCCATAGGATCTTTTGTGCTTCTTCTCTGGGTACACATCTGCGGATTACTCCGTCTGCACATCTCTTAAAGAGATATGGTTCATCCCAGAGGTAGTACTTGGCATCTGAAATTAATTTTTTTCTTTGCACTTTGCTGTACTCCTGGGGTATGAACCTCACAGCTTTATAGTTTGCAATATCTGCAAACCAAGGAGCTTCCTGAATGGCAAAGAGTTGCTCATCTGGGAATGTCTCAGAGATCTCAATAGAAGGGAGGGACGCCCCAGCTACTGGTTCTATTCAGGACAGATGATCAGCTACTTGGTTCTCTGTCCCTTTTCTGTCTCTTATTTCTATATCAAACTCTTGCAGAAGCAACACCCATCTTATTAGCCTGGGTTTTGAATCCTGCTTTGTGAGTAAGTATTTAAGAGCAGCATGGTCAGTGTACACAATCACCTTGGATCCTACTAGGTAAGATCTAAACTTGTCAATGGCATAAACCACTGCAAGTAATTCTTTTTCTGTGGTTGTGTAATTCTTCTGTGCATCATTTAGAACACGGCTAGCATAATAAATGACGTGCAGAAGTTTGTTATGCCTCTGTCCCAACACTGCACCAATGGCATGATCACTGGCATCACACATTAATTCAAATGGTAATGTCCAATCTGGTGCAGAGATGACTGGTGCTGTGACCAGCTTAGCTTTCAGGGTCTCAAACGCCTGCTGACACTGTGTGTCAAACACAAATGGTGTGTCAGCAGCTAGTAGGTTACTCAAAGGTTTTGCAATTTTCGAAAAATCCTTTATGAACCTTCTGTAAAATCCTGCATGCCCCAGAAAGCTTCTGATTGCCTTAACATTGGCAGGTGGTGGTAATTTTTCAATTACCTCTACCTTTGCCTTATCCACCTCTATTCCCCTGCTTGAAATTTTGTGCACAAGGACAATTCCTTCAGTCACCATAAAGTGACATTTCTCCCAGTTTAAAACCAGGTTAGTCTCTTGGCACCTTTTCAGGACAAGTGATAGGTGGTTAAGACAGGAGCTGAATGAGTCTCCATATACTGAGAAGTCATCCATGAAGACTTCCAGGAATTTCTCCACCATATCAGAGAAGATGGATAACATGCATCTCTGAAAGGTTGCAGGAGCATTACACAGACCAAAAGGCATCCTCCTGTAGGCAAACACGCCTGAAGGGCAAGTAAATGCTGTTTTCTCTTGGTCCTGAGGATCTACTGCAATTTGGTTGTAACCTGAATAGCCATCCAAAAAGCAGTAATAATCATGACCAGCTAGTCTTTCTAGCATTTGGTCTATGAATGGTAAAGGAAAATGATCCTTTCTGGTGGCTGTATTGAGCCTTCTGTAGTCAATACACATACGCCACCCTGTGACTGTTCTTGTAGGAACCAGTTCATTTTTTTCATTATAAACCACTGTCATGCCCCCCTTTTTGGGGACAACTTGGACAGGGCTCACCCAGGGGCTATCAGAAATAGGATAAATAATCCCAGCCTCCAGTAATTTAGTGACCTCTTTCTGCACCACCTCCTTCATGGCTGGATTTAGCCTCCTCTGTGGTTGGACCACTGGTTTGGCATTATCCTCCAACAGGATCTTGTGCATGCATCTAGCTGGGCTAATGCCCTTAAGATCACTTATGGACCACCCAAGAGCTGTCTTGTGTGTCCTCAGCACTTGAATCAGTACTTCCTCTTCCTGTGGATTTAAAGCAGAGCTTATAATCACTGGAAAAGTTTCACCCTCTCCCAGAAATGCATATTTCAGGGATGGTGGTAGTGGTTTGAGTTCAGGTTTGGGAGGTTTATCCTCCTCCTGAGGAATTTTCGAAAATTCCTTTGTTTCCTGTGGTTCTTCTTGATCAGGCTGAGAATCCTTGAAGATGTCTTCAAGCTCTGATTCTAGGCTTTCAGTCATATTGATCTCTTCTACCAAAGAGTCAATAATGTCAGCGCCCATGCAGTCATTTAGTGTGTCTGGATGCTGCATAGCTTTTACAGCATTCAACTTGAACTCATCCTCATTGACTCTCAGGGTTACTTCCCCTTTGTGTACATCAATGAGAGTTCGCCCAGTTGCTAGGAAAGGTCTCCCTAGAATGAGAGTTGCACTCTTGTGCTCCTCCATTTCCAGCACCACAAAGTCAGTTGGAAAGGCAAATGGCCCAACCTTGACAATCATGTCCTCTATTATGCCTGATGGATGTTTAATGGAGCCATCAGCAAGTTGGAGGCATATCCTGGTTGGTTTGACTTCTCCAGTCAACCCAAGCTTTCTGATAGTGGCTGCAGGTATTAGATTGATGCTTGCTCCAAGATCACATAGGGCTGTCTTGGTGCAAGCGCCTTCTAATGTGCATGGTATCATAAAGCTTCCAGGATCTTGAAGCTTTTCTGGTAAGCTTTTCAGAATGACTGCACTGCATTCTTCAGTGAGAAACACTTTTTCAGTTTCTCTCCAACCCTTCTTATGACTTAAGATTTCCTTTATGAACTTAGCATAAGAAGGTATTTGCTCAAGTGCCTCTGCAAACGGAATCTTTATTTCAAGAGTCCTTAGATAGTCTGCAAAGCGGGCAAATTGCTTATCCTGTTCCGCTTGGCGGAGTTTTTGAGGATAAGGCATCTTGGCTTTATATTCTTCAACCTTAGATGCTGCAGGTTTATTCCTTACAGAAGTGGTTGAAGAAGCCTTGTTAGGGGGGTTATTGTCAGCACTCTCAGGTGTCTGATCCTCCCTTGGCGTCTGAACGCCAGGATTGGGAGGAAAATGGGCGTTTAACGCCAACTTTTCCCCCTTTTCTGGCGTTTGAACGCCAGAACTGGGCAAGGAATGGGCGTTTAACGCCAGCTTTCCTTCCCTTTCTGGCGTTTGAATGCCAATAACATTCCTCTCTGGGCTCTTACTGTCCTCAGAGGGTTTTTGAACATTGGTTTGGTTATCCTCTGTCAATTGTTCCTTATTTGATTTTTTACTCTTTGGAGTGATGTTGTTCAGTGTCTTCCCACTCCTCAATTGAACTGCTTGACACTCTCCTGTTGTCTGTTTAGACATCTGCTGTTTTGCTTGATTCAACTGCAGTTCTATGTTCTTGTTAGCAACTTTAGTTTCATGGAGCATCTCTTTAAATTCTGCTAACTGTTCTGTCATCAGGAGCAATTGTTGATTAAGCTCAATCATCTGTTCTTGAGGATTAGGATCAGTGACTACTGCCATGACTCCCTCTTTTGGAGAGAACTCATTGCTAGAGTACAAATATTGGTTTCTAGCAACAGTGTCTATAAGCTCTTGAGCTTCTTCAATTGTCTTCCTCATGTGTATAGATCCACCAGCTGAGCGGTCTAAAGACATCTGAGCTTTTTCTGTAAGCCCATAGTAGAAGATGTCTAACTGTACCCACTCTGAAAACATTTCAGAGGGGCATTTTCTCAGCATACCTCTATACCTCTCCCAGGCATCATAAAGGGATTCATTATCCTCTTGTTTAAAGCCTTGGATGTCCAGCCTTAGCTGTGTCATCCTCTTTGGAGGGTAAAAATGATTCAGGAATTTGTCTGATAACTGTTTCCATGTCTTTATGCTTGCTGTAGGTTGGTTATTCAACCACCTTTTAGCTTGATCTTTTACAGCAAACGGAAACAGTAATAGTCTGTAGACATCCTGATCCACCTCTTTATCATGTACTGTGTCAGCAATTTGTAAGAACTGTGCCAGAAACTCAGTAGGTTCTTCCTGTGGAAGACTGGAATATTGGCAATTTTGCTGCACTATGATAATGAGTTGAGGATTTAGCTCAAAGCTGCTTGCTTTGATGGGAGGTGTACAGATGCTACTCCCATATGCAGCTGTAATGGGGTTAGCATATGATCCCAGAGTCCTTTTGGACTGATCAATCCCACTTAGGTCCATAATGGACAAAAGGGAAATGATAATGCTTGCAAACAGATAAATTTTGTTTTTTTTTTTTTTGAGTTAAACGAAAAAAAATAAAATAAAACAAAAGAAAATTAAGATAAAAATTCGAAAATCAAAAAGAAAATAAGATCAAAGCAAATTGAGAACTGAATCAATTAGTTAATTAAAAAGATTTTGAAAATAGCAATTAAAAAGGTATGATTGAAAATTTTTTTTTTTTTGAAAAAAGATTTGATTTTTGAAAAGAGGAAAGAGAAAAACAACAAAAAGACACCAAACTTAAAATTTTTAGAAAATCAAACACTAATTTTCGAAATTTTTTTTTTTTTAAGGGAGAAACACAAAGAGGACACCAAACTTAGAACTTTTATGGATCAAAAAGGGACTAAGGTCATGCAAAAACGAAAATTAAAAGAAAAACAAAAGCATGCAATTGACACCAAACTTAAAATATGAAACTAGACTCAACTAAAAGACTCTAAACCAACAAAAATAAAACAGTCCTAATCTAAGCAACAAGATAAGCCGTCAGTTGTCCAAACTCGAACAATCCCCGGCAACGGCGCCAAAAACTTGGTGCACGAAATTGCAATCACACTTTTGCAATCCCGCACAACTAACCAGCAAGTGCACTGGGTCGTCCAAGTAATACCTTACGTGAGTAAGGGTCGATCCCACGGAGATTGTCGGCTTGAAGCAAGCTATGGTTATCTTGTAAATCTTAGTCAGGATATCAGAAATTATCAGGATTGATTGTGAAAAGCAAAAGAACATGAAATAAGTACTTGTTCTGCAGTAATGGAAAATAGGTTGAGGTTTTGGAGATGCTCCATCTTCTGAATCTCTGCTTTCCTACTGTCTTCTTCATCAACACGCAAGGCTCCTTCCATGGCAAGCTGTATGTAGGGTTTCACCGTTGTCAGTGGCTACCTCCCATCCTCTCAGTGAAAACGTTCCTATGCTCTGTCACAGCATGGCTAATCATCTGTCGGTTCTCGGTCAGGCCGGAATAGAATCCATTGATTCTTTTGCGTCTGTCACTAACGCCCCGCCTGCTAGGAGTTTGAAGCACGTCACAGTCATTCAATCATTGAATCCTACTCAGAATACCACAGACAAGGTTTAGACCTTCCGGATTCTCTTGAATGCCGCCATCAGTTCTAGCTTATACCACGAAGATTCTGGTTAAGGAATCCAAGAGATATCTACTCAATCTAAGGTAGAACAGAGGTGGTTGTCAGGCACACGTTCATAGTTGAGAATATGATGAGTGTCACAGATCATCACATTCATCCGGGTTAAGAACAAGTGATATCTTAGAATGGAAGCAAGCATGATTGAATAAGAAACAGTAGTAATTGCATTAATCCATCAAGACACAGCAGAGCTCCTCACCCCCAACCATGGGGTTTAGAGACTCATGCCGTGGAAGGTACACAAAGAAATGTGTAAAGTGTCATGAGGTACAGATACATGTCAAAAGATCCTATTAATAGTAAACTAGTAACCTAAGGTTTTACAGTAGTGAGTAAATGACGGAAAAATCCACTTCCGGGCTCACTTGGTGTGTGCTTGGGCTGAGCATTGAAGCTTTCATGTGTAGAGACCTTTTCTGGAGTTAAACGCCAGCTTTCATGCCAGTTTGGGCGTTTAACTCCAAGTTTTATGCCAGTTCCAGCGTTAAACGCTGGAAATTCTGAGGCTGATTTTCCACGCCGGTTTGGGCCATCAAATCTCGGGCAAAGTATAGACTATTATATATTGCTGGAAAGCCCAGGATGTCTACTTTCCAACGCCGTTGAGAGCGCGCCAATTGGGCTTCTGTAGCTCCAGAAAATCCACTTCGAGTGCAGGGAGGTCAGAATCCAACAGCATCTGCAGTCCTTTTCAGTCTCTGAATCAGATTTTTGCTCAGGGCCCTCAATTTCAGCCAGAAAATACCTGAAATCACAGAAAAACACACAAACTCATAGTAAAGTCCAGAAAAGTGAATTTTAACTAAAAACTAATAAAAATATACTAAAAACTAACTAGATCATACTAAAAACATACTAAAAACAATGCCAAAAAGGGTACAAATTATCCGCTCATCACTAGCCCTTGGCATCCTTCCTCTACTATCCTCTGGATAGGCATATATCCTTGAAGACTTGATCCAATCTCTGATAAGATCTGACCCTTCTAGTGTAGGAGTGATGATCATCTCTAGATGGAGGTAGTTGAAGTATCTCCCTCACTCTCTCTCTACCGAATTGTAGGGTCTTCGCTCGGACTATGGTGCACAAATTCTTAAACTCGGGATGTGCATCCATGCTATGCTTGTCAGTCACCCATAAATTTTTATAGAACTCTCTGACCTTCAGAACTTCAACCTCAGTCATAGGGTTGGTCAAAACTTTCCAACCCCTTCTTCGAATCTATTCCTGAATCTTTGGATACTTGTCTGGCTTCAAGTCAAACTTCACCTCTAGTATCACTTTTTTTTTACTGACAATCTTATAATAGTATTTTTCGTGAACCTTAGTGTAAAACTGATTAACATCATGTGGAATTATGGAGGAAACTTTTCATTTCTCTTTCTTGAAGAGGATTTTCCAACTTTTGGTGCCATAGAAAACGTGAAGAAGGTGAAAAGCAAAGCACCCCAACACCAAGAGGGGAAAAGAAAAAGGAAAGGAAGGAAGAGAGTAAGGCGGAGAAGTGTGGTGAAAAGAGAAGAGGGGAATGGTATTTATAGGGGTTAAGGTTAGGTCATGGGGAATGGGTGAAAATGGGAGTGAATTTTGATTGTTGGAGATATGATATGAAAAGATATGATGAGTATTTAATGAGATATAATATGAAAATTGTTAGGAAAAAGATAATTTGATGGTTGAAGATGAGTATTGGGGGAAGAGAGAGAGGGTAAACGGTCAAAAAGTTATGAGAAAGGGAAAGTGACCGTTTGGAATCTCAAATTGCACATTTTTGGAATTGAATCTCCACTTGCTGGCACTAAACACCACTTTCGGTGTTTAGTGGTGTTTAGCGCCCAAATAGTGAAGATTGCATCCCCTTTGTGGCGTGAAACACCACTCTTGGTTTGGAACGCTAGAGATTTTTTTTCCTTGAAGTACTCACAGCCTTCTCTAGGATCCTCTTGAGTTCTCTGTTAGAAACCTCAACTTGTCCACTTGTCTGAGGGTGATAAGGGATTGCCACTTTATGACAGACCATACCTTTGCAGGAGTGAGTCAAACTGTTTATTCCAGAAGTAGGTTTCTCTATCACTAATCACTGTCCTTGGGACACCAAATCGGCTTAAATGTATTTTTGCAAAAAGCTCAGCACAACTCTGGCATCATTTGTAGGCAACGCCACTGCTTCCATCCACTTGGACACATAATCCACTGCCACCAGGATGTAAGTGTTTGAGTATGAGAAAGGAAAGGATCCCATAAAATCAATTTCCTAGATATCAAATAACTCAATCTCTAGAATCTCCTACTGTGGCATCTCATGATTGTAAGGGAGATCTCCGACTCTATGACACTTGTCACAGTTTCTTACAAATTCTCTTGAGTCTCGGAAGAGATTCATCTAGTAAAAACCATTCTAAAAGACCTTGGTGGTGGTCCTTTTGCCCCCAAAGTGGCCTCCATACTCAGAACCATGACAATGCTAGAGGATCTGCTGTGCTTCCTCATCTGAGACACAACGCCGGATCATTCCATCTAAGAATCTCTTAAAGAGGTAAGGTTCGTCCCAGAAGTATTATTTAGCATCATTCAAAAACTTTCTAACTTGTGGCTTATACTCCTTGGGGATGAACCTCATGGCCTTGTAGTTTGTAATGTCTGCAAACCACGGAGTCCTCTGGATCATGAATAACTGCTCATCCGAGAATGTCTCAGTAATAGCAGTAAGGGGTGGCGTTTCTTCTTTAAGTTCAATCCTGAATAGATAATCAACTACTTGATTTTCTGACCCCTTCTTGTCTCTAATCTCAATGTTAAACTCTTGAAGAAGTAGCACCCACCTAATCAATCTTGATTTAGAATCTTACTTGGTTAGAAGATACTTAAGTGCAGCATGGTCAGTATAAACAATAACCTTAGAACTAATTAAATAGGATCTGAATTTATCAATTGTATAGATAATAGCCAGTAATTCCTTCTCTGTAGTGGTGTAATTCTTTTGCGCATCATTCAAAACACGACTAACATAGTAAATGACATGCATAAGCTTGTCTTGCCTCTCCCCCAAAACAATCCCTATAGCATAATCACTTGCATCACACATTAGTTCAAATGGAAATTCTCAATTGGGAGGGGCTATAATGGGTGTATAGACAATCTTTGCTTTTAGAGTTTTAAAGGCATGAAGGCAATCATTGTCAAAAACAAAAGGAGTTTCAGCAACCAAAAGGTTGTTCAAAGGTTTAGCAATCTTAGAAAAATCCTTTATAAACCTCATGTAAAATCCTACATGTCCTAAGAATTTCTTATTGCCTTAACATTATTGGGTGGTGGTAATTTTTCAATTACCTCCACTTTAGCTTTACCAACCTCTATTCCTTTGTCTGAAATTCGGTGACCAATAACAATACCCTCAGTTACTATAAAGTGACATTTTTCTCAGTTTAAAACAAGGTTTATTTCTTAACACCGTTTCAAAATTAAGGTTAGATGCTTAAGGCAAGAATTAAGAGAATCACCAAAAATAGAGAAGTCATCCATAAATATCTCAATGAATTTTTCAACCATGTCTAAGAAAATAGAGAGGCATACACCTCTGAAAAGTTGCTGGGGCATTACAAAGTTCAAACAGCATCTTCCGGTAAGCAAATACTCCAAAAGAATATGTGAATGTTATCTTCTCCTGGTCTTGAGGGTCTACAGCAATCTAATTATAGCTAGAGTATCCGTCCAAGAAGTAGTAGAAAGCATGGCCAGCTAGCCTCTCAAGCATCTTATCAATGAAAGGTAGGGGGAAGTGATCCTTCCATGTAGTAGTGTTGAGCCTCTTATAGTTAATACACATGCGCTACCCTGTGATAGTTCTTATGGGAATAAGCTCATTTTTTTCGTTCTGGATCACTGCCATTCATCCTTTTTTGGGAACCACCTGTACAGGGCTTACCCATGGGCTATCAGAGATCACTACAAGAAAATGGAGCATTTGTAACAAAAAATTTGTATCAAATTTAAAATTGTTACAAATTATGCTTTTTTCGTAACAATAATTAGTTATTGTTTGTAACAACGTGATTTCTTTTGTTCCAAATTATGTTGGCTTTCGTATCGAATTGTTGTTTTGTTGCAAAAATTCAAAATATTTTGTAACAAAATATCTATTTGTTTCAAAAGCTCTAATTATTTTGTAACAAAAAATTAATTTGTCACAAAATACAATATTTTTGTAACAAATTATTTATTTGTCACATAATTTAACGATTTTTTTAGCTAATAAAAAATTTTATTTTAACATATTAAATGTAAGACTTTGAATTTTTTAAAACTAACATAATGAGTTATTTATGATTTATTATATTTGTTCAAGATTTTATTTTCAAAAATTTATTTTACTAAAAATATTTAAGTCAAATTAATGATATTTTGAGTTTTAAATTATTTTGAAAATTAAATAATAAGTCATTTATAATTTATTATATTTATTAAATATAAATGTTTAGAAAATTTTATATTAAATGGGATATTTTTTATTTATAATTTAAAGTTTTAGTAACTAAAAAATATAAAAATTTTATATGATTTGATTTAAATATTTGAGATTTTTAAATTCAATATTTTAAATTTTATGAATAAAAAGATTAATTTGATTATCTCAAATTTTATCTTAATTAGTATTTATTTAAAAATAATTTGTAAATTAATAATAAAATGATATTTCAAAAAAAATTTAATTATCTCTAATTTTTAAAATTAGAGTATTTATTTAAAAATAATTTTAAAATTTATAATTAAATAATATTTTTACATAATTATTATTAAAAAACTTATTATGAGTTAATTTTAATTTATGTATTCATTAAAAGTTTTATTTTTATAAATTATTTTATTAAAAGTAATTAAACTAAGTTTTGATAGTTAAGTTAAGATTTTTATTTAATTTTATAATTATTAAACAATTTTTTATATTTAAATTAAGAATCTTAATAGTTTTAAAAGAATAAAAATTTTATATAATTTAATTTAAATAACTAAAATCTTAGAATTTAATACTTTAATTTTATAAAAAAATAAATTATATTATCTCTAATTTTAAATTAAAATAATTAATTACAAACTAATTAATTAATTAATAATTAATTAATATTTTTAAAATAATTTAAAAAATTAAATTAGATTTTAAATCAATACAATATACCCTAATTTTATCTAACCCTAACCCCCCTCAAGTACCTGACACTAACTAACAGCAGCCACCATCTCTTTTCTTTCCAAACCCCAGCTTTAACACAAACACACTCACAAAACATGAAATTAGAGAAGAGAATGAGAGCTGCGATCAAAAGAGAGGAAGAGCCACGCTGCAGCCATTATCCAGCCACCTCGCCACCGCCATCACGTCACCACCGTCGCGTCACTGCGAAGCCATTGAAGGAGAGAGAGAGAGAGAGAGAGAGAGAGAGAGAGAGAGAGAGCTAGAGGGAGTTGTTGCGAACTCGCCAACAGGTGAGCCAACGTCACCATCGCCTCAACTGCTTCTGCCTCTGTTAGACCCGTCGCGCGCGTCGTCGACCAAGGAGTGCCTCTGACCTGTCGCTGCTGCCACTAGGGTTTACTGCCGCCGCTGTGCCTTGTCATCGCCATCAGATCCGCCGCGAATAAGAGAAGGAAGGGGTGCTGCTTCACGCCGTGGGTGGAGCTACCGTCGCTGACGATCGGATTTCTATCGGAAAGAAATATAAAACTATAATCGCGTTGTAAGTATAGTTTCTAAACCAACAGAAAATCCTTTCGTACAAAAATTTTGTTTGTCACTTAAGCAAACCCAATAAAAATAAATAACCGAAGTATTCAAACCTCGGGTCATCTTCTCAAGGAATTGCAGGGAGGTGTGTTTTATTATTGGTTATGGAAAAAGATATATTTTTGGGTTTTTTGAAATAGGAAACATGTAATGTAAAATAACAAGTCGTAATAAAGCTCTCGGCAAGGCATGAGAATTGGAAGTCCTATCCTAGTTATCCTTATCAATTGTGATGAGAATTGGCTTTTGCTCCTACTTGGTCACCCTCTAACTATGAAGATATGTTAAGTGGATGAATCAATTTGATTCCTCAGGTCCTAGTCAATTCCTATGGAAAAGACTAGAGTTATTGGAATTCAAATCAATTAGCAAAGATAACAATTATCAATCACAAGGAGTTTGATAACTCAAGCGTTACCAGATACTCAACCAAAGCCAAAAGGGAAGAAAATCTATTTGAATGAAAATAATTTGGATAAATCGAAAGCATCCATAACATAAATAAAATAAAACAATCTTATACCTGGAATACCTCAAATTATATTAAATAGAATATTCAAATCTAAACATAATCCTATAACCTGTGATGAAGAAGAAATAATCCTAAATTAGGAAGATAAATAAAAGGAACGTTGAACCTGTGATGAAGAAGAAATAATCCTAAAACCTAAAACTAAGAGAAATCCTAATTCCTAAAACCAAAGAGAGAGGAGAGAACCTCTCTCTCTAAAAAATGCATCTAAAATTATGAAAAGTAAATTATGAGTCATCCCCCCTTCATTCCTTTACTTTGCAGCCTTTAATCTGTATTTTCTGGGTTTGAAACTGGGCCGGAAATAGCCCAGAAATTGCTGGGACCGAATTCAAACACGTGCAGGTCGCTGGAATTTCTGCCGAATGATGCATCCGCGTGATTCACGCGTGCGCATCATTTTTCTGTATGGCCACTATAGTAAATTATATATCAAATCGAAACCCCGAACGTCAGCTTTCCAACGCAACTAGAACAGTATCATTTGGACCTTCGTAGCTCAAGTTATGACCGTTTGAGTGCGAAGAGGTCAGGCTAGACAGCTTAGCAACTTCTTCAACTTCTTGTATTCCTTCCACTTTTGCATGTTTCCTTTCCATCCTCTAAGCCATTCCTGCCCTGTAATCTCTGAAATCACTTAGCACACATATCAAGGAATCGAATGGTAATAAGAGAGGATTAAACATTGCAAAATTAAGACCAAAGAAGCATGCTTTCAATCATAGCACAAAATCTGGAAGGAAAACGTAAACTCATGCAATTAGTATGAATAAGTGTATGAAAGATTGATAAAATCCACTCAATTAAGCACAAGATAAACCATAAAATAGTGGTTTATCAACCTCCCCACACTTAAATATTAGCATGTCCTCATGCTAAGCTCAAGAGAAGCTATAAAGGAGGGAATTGGAATGATAGAGAGTATGCAATGCAACCTATCGATGTGAATGCAACTACATGCAAAATGTTTCTACCTACTTGGTTAAAATTAAACAAGTTCTCCAAGACAAATATAAAACAAATTCCACTAATTCAAATTATACAGTGAAAACAGGTAAACTTGTAAGAAGATAGCTCATGAAAGCAGGGAACATAAAATTAAGCATTGAACCCTTACTGGTAGTGTATATCACTCTAGTCTCTCAAGTGTCTAGGCTCAATTACTTTACTCTTCTCCAATCATGCTTTCTAAAACTTTGTTCTTCATCTAACCAATCAACAAATATTTAGCATACCAATGCAAACATCATGAGGTCTTTTCAGGGTTGTAATGGGGCTAAGGTAAGGGTGAGGATATATGTATGGCCAAGTGAGCTTTATAAATTCAATCTTTAATTAACCTAAGCTTTCACCTAACATACATATACTCCATGTAACTTTAGAATCATGCCTAGATACCCGAAATCCTTCATTTTGCATTACCTACTCATGCATAAGCTTTTCTTTAATTTTATCACATATGCATTGATTTTTCATTAGCTTATCATTGGGGTAATTTTGTCCCCTTATTTATTTATTTATTTATTTATTTTTTATTTTGAGCAAAACATAACTTATCAATGCACATGGATTTTTAAATTTTTTTTTTTGATTTTACATGAGTAGGTTCCCAAATTTCCAATATTAAAATAAATTAGAAACATGATACATTCCCTTATTAACACATGTTCCCACAGTTTTTCCACACTTAGTTGATACATAATCTCTATCTTAAGCTAACCAAAGATTCAATTGGGGTAATTAATTATTTTTCTGCTTAAGGCTAGTGATGTGGTAAAATATATAATAAATGGGGTTAAAAGGCTCGAAGTGGCTAACAAGGGTGACATAAAAGGGTAGGCTTATTTGGGATAAGTGAGCAAAAATAAGTAATGGCCTCAATCATATGCAAGCATGTAAATACACTAAATAATGGACATATAGAATGGAACAAAATCTAAATTACAATTATAGAGAAGAAAACACACAAGAATAAAAATTTATGGTTAAATAATGTAACCATGTAAATAAGCTCAAAATCTCACAAGTTGTGTGTTTTTTGGCTCAAAAACCATATTCCAAATACAACTTCAAACAAATTTAACATACAAATATTTGATTTAAATTAGTGAAATTTTTCAAAAATAGGGTATTAAAAGAAACTTATTATTTTTCAACCAAGTAGTATTTAAATGCAAATAATCAACTACACATGCAATCTATTATGCAATGCAACAATGAACTAATAAAGAAAATAAGAATATTGGTGTTGAAAAGAAGGTAACTAACCCCTGGAAGTCGGTATCGACCTCTCCACACCTAAAGATTGCACCGTCCTCGGTGCATGCTAAGATGTGCAAGTGGATGGGGGTTGTGGTTCCTCGGCTGGTGCTCTTTTTGTTCCTTTCTTTGCCGATGGTTTGGGAGTAGCTTTCTCTTTACCCTTATTGGTGGCCATCCTGAAATGGAAAAAAGAAAGTAACTTTTAAAGCTAAGGGTTAGAGCAAGGAAGAGGATGGTACAAGTGATAATCAATGCACGGTAAAGAAGGATGTTGTTAACACATGGTCATGACTACATGTGAAAAGTTCATCAATTGGAAGTATGGCAAGTGCATGTGATGGCTATTAAATGCAAGATGTTTATTGGCATGCTGTCAAAGGCATGAGTAGCATAGATCAAGCATTAAAAGCCTAAGTTAGATTATAATCTCTTTCAAACTAACAATCTGTTTGTATTGACAATTATATTTTAATTAATAAGATATAAAAGGGGTTTTGTGAAAAACAGGCATGAAAGTAGGATAACAGAAAAGTAGTGCGTGATGTCATACGGGTTTTTTCACAAACATACACTTAGCATGCTTCGTAAATAAGTTATTGAAAGTATTAAATTGAACATGCACGCAACCCTATAAAAAGTAATATATAATTGTCAAACAATTCACAAGCAAAATAATGACTCAAATAAATTTCCAACACCAATTAAAAGAAAAAGAAAGAAAAAAAAAGAAGGGAAAGAAAAGATTTAGATTTGGGGAAGAAAAGATAAGATAGTAGGCGGTGATTTGGATAAGCTGTGCGGCGCAAGTGACGCGGACGCGTGCTCCACGCGTTCGCGCGGTTGGCGCGATTTGTAAGTGACACGGACGCATAGGCGACGCGTTCGCATGATGGGATTTGTGCTTCCAGCACCATTCCAGCCCCACTCCATCACAACTTGCTGCCATACACTCGTTTACATCGATTTAACCAGGCCACGTGTTCGCGTGGGTGACGCGGACGCGTGGGATGCATTTTTCCCACATGACGCGGACGCGTCAGCGACGCGGTCGCATGGGTCAAATTGTGCCAATGGCACACCTCCAGCCACACTTTCGCGTGACTCTCTGTTCAATCTTATTTTCTTCCCAACGCACATTTGATGCGGACGCGTCAGCGATGCTGTCGTGTCGCGTGCGTTTTTTTTTTTAATATGCAAAATGCATAATGCAATGCTAATATGAATGTTATGCATGATTCCAGGTTCAATCAAAACTCAAAAACAAACAAAACAAACTAAAATAAAAACTGAAAAAGGGACGATCATACCATGGTGGGTTGTCTCCCACCTAGCACTTTTAGTTAAAGTCCTTAAGTTGGACATGTGGTGAGCTCCCTGTTATAGTGGCTTGTACTTGAATTCATCCAAAAATCTCCACCAATGTTTGGAATTCCAGTAGCCTCCGGGATCCCAAACTAGGCGCAGAAAGCCTTCAAGTTAAAGCAAGTGACAAGGCCCCAAGAGTGTTGATTGCCAGAATAAATTCCGGGGTCCCAAACCTTGTTTTTGTACCCGTCTTCTTGTTGATCATTATGATTCCATCCGAGTAGCAAGCAATCTGAATTCTCACTAAAGCGGCCAAACAACTTCCTAAACCCATTTAGTTGAGCTTTACACCAACATTTGCATTTAAACTTTGAGCTTTCAGCCATAATGAACCTAGGATTGTGTTGCCCACCACTAACCATCTTCCTCTTACTCTTAATGTCACAAAGAGCTCTAAGTTGACCATCCGTCTCCAGTAGCCCATATTCAAGGGGGAAGGTAAAATTCAAGGATAAGCATTTTACCCACTTGAACGTTATGTTGGACGGTAGAGGCCGTGGGAGAGGTGTTTCTAATGAACTTGCAAGCTCCACTCCCTTGTGCTCTTCTTTGACATCTTCTACTTCTTTGCAAGCTTCTTCAATTGCAACCTCTTCCTCTTGGTAGCTTGCTTCTGATTCAATTTCTTCTTCATTGTTCACCAAAGGCATGGGAGGTTGTGCTTCTTCTTCTTTAATCTCCATGTCAAGTCCAATGAGAGAGGATTCAAATGTAGATAAGAATTCATTAATGATTGAATCCATCTCTTAATCGTCCCCTTCAAAGTCTTCAACCATGATATGCCTTGGAGGTTGTACACCCTCCTCAACATCAAATTCAAACTCCTTAGAAGGGGGCTCTATGACTTGAGTTTCCCATGGGGGTTCCGCATCTCCTAAGTCTTTAACCACTTCTTCCTCTTCAATGGCAGGCGTAGCTTCTTCCAATTGTTTCAATACCAAATCGTGCTGCTCACTGTCCACCGAAGTTTCTAACTTTTCCTTCATGCCACGTTCTTTAGTAGATTCTCCACATGATGCCATGGGGGTTCCTTGAATGTTCGAACATCGTGAAGGTAATCGATTTATCACTTGATCCAGTTGGCGAAGGGTTGCATGATTCCACTGTTTCCTTGAGACGATCCCTTGATTCTTGTTGCGCTCGGCTATCATAAGTAGGATCATAGTGCTCTTGGATTGATGGATATGGAGATGGTGTATATTGAGGTGGTGGTTCTTGGGAGTAATTGGGGTGGAGTTGGGGTGGTTCTATATATGGTTCATATGGTTCATAGGGTGGTTGGTACGGTTGATATGGGTTAGGGTCATATGGAGGTGAATGGCAGAAAGGGGCTTGTGAGTATGGTGGTCTAAAGTCATGTTGAGGAGGGGGTTCATAGGTATATGGTGGTGGTTGTTGATAATCAAAAGAGTGCTCGCCATAGCCATTGCCTTGATATGCATCACAGAATGGTTGTTGATAGTCCATTGGAGGTGGTTGTTGCCATGAGGGTTGATCAAATTCTTGTGGCTCCTCCCATCTTTGATTGTTCCAACCTTGATGCATGTTCTCATTGTAATCTCCTCTTCCTGCAACATAATTGTAACCAGACTCAAAGCCAAAGGGGTGAGAGTTCATAGTAGTGGAAAAAAAATAAAAACAAAAAACTAACAAAAAGAAAATATTTTGGAAAAGATATGATTTTTGAAAAAAGATAAGATAAGATTTTGAAAAAGATATGATTTTTGAAAAAAAATGAGATAAGATAAAAATTAAAAAAATATTTACAATAACCAATAATAGGGCACACGGTTGCAAATCCCCGGCAACGGCGCCATTTTGACGATCGGATTTCTATCAGAAAGAAATATAAAAATATATTCGCGTTGTAAGTATAGTTTCTAAACCAACAGAAAATCCTTTCGTACAAAAATTTTGTTTGTCACTTAAGCAAACCCAATAAAAATAAATAACCGAAATATTCAAACCTCGGGTCGTGTTCTCAAGGAATTACAGGGAGGTGTGTTTTATTATTAGTTATGGAAAAAGATATATTTTTGGGTTTTTTGAAATAGGAAACAGGTAATGTAAAATAACAAGTCGTTAAAATAATAACTAATAAAGCTCTCGGTAAGGCATGAGAATTGGAAGTCCTATCCTAGTTATCCTTATCAATTGTGATGAGAATTGGCTTTTGCTCCCACTTGGTCACCCTCTAACTATGAAGGTATGTTAAGTGGATGAATCAATTTGATTCCTCAGGTCCTAGTCAATTCCTATAGAAAGGACTAGAGTTATTGGAATTCAAATCAATTAGCAAAGATAACAATTATCAATCACAAGGAGTTTGATAACTCAAGCGTTACCAGTTACGCAACCAAAGCCTAAAGGGAAGAAAATCTATTTGAATGAAAATAATTTAGATAAATCGAAAGCATCCATAACATAAATAAAATAAAACAATCCTATATCTGGAATACCTCAAATTACATTAAATAGAATATTCAAATCTAAACAAAAAGAGTTCATAAACTAAATTAGGAAAATAAATAAAAGGAACGTTGAACCTGTGATGAAGAAGAAATAATCCTAAATTCTAAAACTAAGAGAAATCCTAATTCCTAAAACCTAAGAGAGAGGAGAGAATCTCTCTCTCTAAAAACTACATCTAAAATTATGAAAAGTGAATTATGAGTCGTATCCCCTTCATTCCTCCACTTTGCAGCCTTTAATCTGTGTTTTCTGGACTTGAAACTGGGCCAGAAATCGCTGGGACCGAATTCAAACACGTGCAGGTCGCTGGAATTTCTGCAAAACAACGTGTCCGCATAATTCACGCGTGTGCGTCGTTTTTCTGTAGAGAACTATAGTAAATTATATATCAAATTGAAGCACCCGACGTTAGCTTTCCAATGCAACTAAAACCGTATCATTTGAATCTCTGTAGCTAAAGTTATGACCGTTTGAGTGCGAAGAGTTCAGGCAGGACAGCTTAGCAACTTCTTCAACTTCTTGTATTCCTTTCACTTTTGCATGCTTCCTTTCCATCCTCTAAGCCATTCCTGCCCTGCAATCTCTGAAATCACTTAACACACATATCAAGACATCGAATGGTAATAAGAGATGATTAAACATAGCAAAATTAAGACCAAAGAAGCATGCTTTCAATCATAGCACAAAATCTGGAAGGAAAACGTAAACTCATGCAATTAGTATGAATAAGTGTATGAAAGATTGATAAAATTCACTCAATTAAGCACAAGATAAACCATAAAATAGTGGTTTATCAGTCGCCAAGGTCCACTGTGAAGAGAAACATGAATGGAAAAGAAAACAGGGAAGCTACTGTTGGGGATTTGGGGAAAATGGCTCTGTTCTGCCTCTGTCGCTTCTCCTCATCTTCTTCGCATTTTGAAGTTCCAACTCCTCCCTCTACTGTTGAATTTCAAAACATATGAAAGCCTCTGGTTATTTTAAGTTCTATGAACTTTTTATGTTTCTGATTGTTATTTGCTTAGGATTTTTTTTTTTGAATTTGTTCTCGGTTATAATTTTTTATCTAATTATTTGATTTCACTTTTTTGACATAGTTTTGCAGTTGGGTAAGAGGGATTTTTTTAATCTTGTTTGGGCATACTAGGAGATGCAGTTTGATGGAGTCGATTGGGGTTTACAAGAGAGATTTGTATTCTTTGTAACAGGAAGGGAGAAACTTGCATGCTGTGTGGAGCCCTGATGGCAAATTAATCGCCATTCTTGTAAGTTCTTCAGAATGTTGATATGTACATAGTGAATTAGTGAGCATTTTGAGAACATTTTGATTATACATGTTTGATTAAGAGGTAATAAGTAATCATGCATATTTGTTGATGATTATGAAATATGGCTTACAACCTTTGGAGGATGCATGCAAATGAAAAATCAAGCTCTTGATCTCCACCCTAAGAAGTAACAAGACCAGAGCCATTCACAGAAGGCTCACCAAGCACCAAGTATTTGCCTTTGCCTTGTGCTTATTTTGGATTTGATTTGACAATGTTTTATGTAACTTGATCCCCCTTATATCAATTTTGCATGTTTAAATTCTTTAATTAGCTTTGAATTTTGTTAATGTTCATTCATAGGCTAATTTTGGTTCTAAATAATTAAATATGTTGTTGGGTGAACTTATTTTAAATTTATTCAAGATAAGGTCATGAGAAAGTGAGCTAGTATTTGAAAATTATAATATAATGAAGTTAGTTGTGAGTTAGAATATTGACTCTAAATTTGTTTTTTATGTGAATTGCAATATTAATACCCAATCTGTTTATCTAAGTGAAACTTAAGGTAACCGTGAATTTTCAGCTAGTATTTTTCAGCATGCTGGTGCCGCCTGTAGCAGCGTCCTTCATCCACCGTAGCTGCAACACCCCTATCCCCTTTCTTTTTGCCTTGTTCTAGTTCTCTGCTTCCAGGTTTTTGTCCATTTTCCTTTATATTTTTATTAGGTTTGATTAATTTTGGTTAATTAGTTGATTTTGGTTGATTATCTTTGTTAGATTAGTTGCTGTTAGTTGATTATAGATGGTTAGGTTAGGATGATTTTCTTTCGATTGTTAAAGTTTTGATTGTTGCTGAAAGTGTTTGGAGCTAGTTTGCTGTCTATGATGGAATTGTTGTTTTGATGAGAAACTGCGTTGATTTTCTTTAGATATAATTTTCTTATTGTTATTCATTCATCTTATGTTTCCTATCCTATGTTGTCTAATTAACACCATGCGTTGAATTTTGTTGAGCTTGATCTCTGTACTTCGAAATCTCTTCTAAGCTTGGCTATTTGTCACTCTTTTTTATTTATTCTCCTGAGTTGAATTCTTCTTATTATTCTGTTGTTGTTGAGCTTGGAAAGAAGAAGAATTTTTAGCTTTGTCAGCATCCTATTGCAACTTATGAATTATTTCACCTTATGTATTACTTTTCTTTTATATCTTTTATACCTTATAGAAAAATAGGAAGCATTAAGAGGTGTTTTAAAATTGTTGGATTAGCTTGTTGGATTGGCCTTTATATCTAAAATAAGAACAGTTAAAACCTTTATGGTTACTTGTTTGTTCATGTCTATATCCTGGTACTAGTGAGATATCATATGTTCAATTTCATCTAAGGTTTTTGTTTTGTTCCCAAATTCACAATCCTAGTAACTTGTGCCTCGAAATCACCATATTGTGCTTTATTTATAAACAATTTGTTGAATCCAAATGTCTGTCTACTAATCTTGTTTTATTCTGGATAAGTGATAATATGGTATTTATGTTTCTAATACAATTCATTTTTTCCCTCTTTAATTTGCAGACGTCTTCTTTCTTTCTTCACATTTTTAAGGTCCAACTTTCAGATAATCAGATACACATTGGAGGGAAGCAACCCTCTGCTTTGTGCCTAGTTACTTTTTGATTTATTATGAAAGAACATTTCAAGTTGTTATACGTGATCAGGTAAATAGTCTTGAAGTCTTTAATTTGGTGTTATATTTTTTGGTGTTAGAAAAATTTTGGATAAAAGGTAATGGAAAAAATTATAATTAGTGTTATATATTGTTTCTAATTTTTTGTTTCGATTTTTCTCGTTTACAAGAGTGCTAAAATGGTGACAACATGCTACCTAAAGGACTCAAGAATATTTTGATTTATAGAGACACTAATCTACGTTAGACTTTTAATTTTTGGTTGAACTAGTGTAAGAAATATAACTTGTACAACTAATCAATGTATACACTAATGTTATTTTATTTTAAAATAATTTTAGTTAAATGAAGCATGTTTGAATTATCTATGTTTTTACATGTTATATAAATGTCGACTTGCTCAGTAAAGTACTTAATATATCAGTTGATTAAAAAGATAATTTGGTAAATTATGCATGCAATTTGTATTAAAAAATTGTTATGAAATAAATATTGTACTTTTGTAACTAAAGAAAAAAAGGTTATAAAATCAAGTTATATTTTGTAACAAAATTTTATGATAGAAAAAAATATTTTGTCACTAAAAATATTTTGAAGATCAAAATTTGTTATCGCTTTTGTAACGAATTTAGGTTTTTGTATCAAAAAAATTGTTACAAATATTACTTTCAGTTGTAACAGATCCATTTTTTGTTACAAAAACTTTTTGTAACGGGACATACTGCAATGACTCTTTTTTTGTTACAAATTCCTTTTGTTTCAACTTTCCAATTTTTTGTAACAATTTTTTTTGTTACAAATATTGCTTTTTATTGTAGTGGATAGGGTAATGATCCCAGCTTCCCAGAGCTTCGTCACTTCTTTCTAGACCACCTCTTTCATTGTTGGATTTAGTCACCTCTGTGGTTGCACAACTGGTTTAGCATCATCCTCAAGTAATATCTTGTGCATACACTTGGTTGGACTGATCCCTTTTAAGTCGCTAATGGTCCATCCAAGAGTCGTTTTATGACTCTTGAGCTCCTGAAGTAGCGCCTCCTCTTTCTTCTGCCTTAGAGAGGAACTTATGATCACTGGATATGCATCTTTGTCTCCCAGGAATGCATACTTCAAAGATGGAGGCAAGGGATTCAACTCAAGCTTCGGAGGCCCTTCCTTAGTGTGAGGCATGCAAAACTTCTCACTCTGAGGTGGTGACTCATCAATCTCAAGCAAATTATCTTCAGAGGAAGATTTCAGAATATCCTCAAGCTTTTCTGCTTCAAACACCTCTTCAATTAGGGGTTCAATCATATCAATCCTCAAACACCCCTCAAAATGGGGTATTGCAGGGCTTCTAACACATTGAGAATAATTTTCTCTTCATTGACTCTTAGAGTTAATTGACCCTTTTGAACATAAATAAGGGATCTTCCTGTGGCTAAAAAGGATCTTCCAAGAATAATAAAAGCATTTTTGTCCTCTTTCATATCCAGTATCACAAAATCAGCAGGGAAGATAACGTGTCCTACTTTCACAAGCAGATTCTCAATAACTCCAAGAATATACTTAATAGAACAGTCTGCAAGTTAAAGAGAAATGTGTGTAGGTTTTACCTTATCAATTTGGAGCTTTTTCATCAATGAAAGGGGCATGAGGTTGATGCTAGCTCTAAGATCACACAAGGCCTTCTGAATAGCGGTGTCACCAATGGTACAGGAATTGAGAAAGCTTCTAGGATCCTGCAATTTTTCTGGGAGATTCTTTTAGATGATTTCACTGCATTCCTTAGTCAACACCACTGTCTCAATTTCCTTCCAATCCCTCTTGTTACTCAATAACTCCTTCATGAACTTGGCATAAAGAAGCATTTGCTCAAGGGCCACTACAAAGGGAATATTGATCTCAAACTTTCTAAGCACCTCCAAAAATTTGGAGAATTGTTTGTCCATATATGCCTTCTGAAGTCTCTGAGGGTGTGGCATTTTAGCCTTGTACTCTAGAGTCTTGGGTAGAGCAGGATGTGTATCAAGAGTAACTGGAAAAGGGCTGTCTAGATGCCTTGAGAGAGCATTTCTTGAGAGAGCATTTTTCCTTCTCCGATGTCTTTTTTTCAACTTGCTTTTCACCACTCTTAGTTCCTGACCCCACGATCTTACCACTTCTTAATTGAACGGCCTGACACTCTTCTTTGGAGTTGGAAACCATGTCATTGGGTCTCTTGGGTGTTTGCTTGCGCAACTAATCCAACTACATTTCTAAATTCTGGAGTGAAACTCGGGTTTCCTGCATAAAGTTATGTTGGCTCTTAGAGAGTTCTACAATCATTGATGCCAAGCCAAGACCGTTCGGGAGCTGAGAGGGTTGAAAAGAAAGATTTTTGAAATGATTTTGATTGAACCTGCCTTGAAAATTATTGGCATAATTCGGTTGTTGCCTCTGAGGTTGCTCTCCCCACCCAAAATTTGGGTGGTTCCTCTATCCTTGATTAAAAGTCTAAGAATAAGGAGCATCATTGACATTTCTGGAGGAATTTTCGATGTAATTGACTTGTTCAGGCGTATACTGGCCATAATTGCACGTCTCATGGTGGACGAAATTATGATCAACAATATTGGCTCTTTGGTATGTGCATTTATTAACTCAGCACTTTCTTTTCACAACTCCGTTCAACTAACCAGCAAGTGTACTGGGTCGTCCAAGTAATAAACCTTACGTGAGTAAGGGTCGATCCCACAGAGATTGTTGGTATGAAGCAAGCTATGGTTACCTTGTAAATCTCAGTTAGGCAGATTAAATAGTTATGGGTTTCGAAAATAAATAATAAACAGAAAATAAAATAGGATAGAAATACTTATGTAAATCAATAGTGGGAATTTCGGATAGGCGTATGGAGATGCTGTGCTCCTCTTGAATCTCTACTTTCTTATTACGTTCATCCAATCCTTCTTACTCCTTTCCATGGCAAGTTGTATGTAGGGCATCACCGTTGTCAATGGCTACATCACATCCTCTCAGTGAAAATGGTCCTATGCTCTGTCACAGCACGGCTAATCATCTGTCGATTCTCAATCAGGTTGGAATATAATCCCTTGATTCTTTTGCATTTGTCATCACGCCCAGCCTTCAGGAGTTTGAAGCTCGTCACAGTCATTCAATCCCAGAATCCTACTCGGAATACCATAGACAAGGTTTAGACTTTCCGGATCCTCATGAATGCCGCCATCTATCTAACTTATACCACAAAGATTCTGTTGGGGAATCTAAGAGATATGCGCCCGGCCTAGAGTAGAATGGAAGTGGTTGTCAGTCACGCGCGTTCATAGGTGAGAATGATGATGAGTGTCACGGATCATCACATTCATCAAAGTGTTGTGCAACGTATATCTTGGAATAAGAATAAAAGAGAATTGAATAGAAAGTAATAATAATTGTATTGAAACTTGAGGTACAGCAGAGCTCCACACCCTTAATCTATGGTGTGCAGAAACTCCACCGTTGAAAATACATAAGTGAAAGGTTCAGGCATGGCCGAATGGCCAGCCCCCAAAACGTGATCACAGGATTCAAAATACAATCCAGGATTCAGCCTTTTTTTCTGATAATAAAAAGTCCTATTTATAATAAACTAGCTCCTAGGGTTTACATGAGTAAGTAATTGATGCATAAATCCACTTCCGGGGCTCACTTGGTATATGCTTGGGCTGAGCTTGATCTATCCACGAGCTGAGGCTTTTATTGGAGTTGAACTCCAAGTTATGACGTGTTTTGGGCGTTCAACTCCGGATCATGACGTGTTTCTGGCGTTTAACTACAGACAGCAGCATGTACTTGGCGTTCAACGCCAAGTTACGTCGTCAATTTACGAATAAAGTATAAACTATTATATATTGCTGGAAAGCTTTGGATGTTTACTTTCCAACGCCGTTGAGAGCGCGCCATTTGGAGTTCTGTAGCTTCATAAAATCCATTTTGAGTGCAGGGAGGTCAGATTCCAACAGTATCAGCAGTCCTTTTGTCAGCCTTTTTCAGAGTTTTGCTCAAGTCCCTCAATTTCAGCCAGAAATTACCTGAAATCACAGAAAAACACACAAACTCATAGTAAAGTCCAGAAATGTGAATTTAACATAAAAACTAATGAAAACATCCCTAAAAGTAGCTTGAACTTACTAAAAACTACCTAAAAACAATGCCAAAAAGCGTATAAATTATCCGCTCATCACAACACCAAACTTAAATTGTTGCTTGTCCCCAAGCAACTGAAAATCAAATAGGATAAAAAGAAGAGAATATACTATAAATTCCAGAATATCAATGAATATTAATTATAATTAGATGAGCGGGACTTGTAGCTTTTTGCTTCTGAACAGTTTTGGCATCTCACTTTTTCCTTTGAAGTTTAGAATGATTGGCTTCTCTAGGAACTTAGAATTTTGGATAGTGTTATTGACTTTCCTAGTTAAGCATGTTGATTCTTGAACACAGCTACTTATGAGTCTTGGCTGTGGCCCTAAGCACTTTGTTTTCTAGTATTACCACCGGATACATAAATGCCACAGACACATGACTGGGTGAACCTTTTCAGATTGTGACTCAGCTTTGCTAGAGTCCCCAGTTAGAGGTGTCCAGAGCTCTTAAGCACACTCTTTTTGCTTTGGATCACGACTTTAACCACTCAGTCTCAAGCTTTTCACTTGGACCTGCATGACACAAGCATATGGTTAGGGACAGCTTAGTTTAGCCGCTTAGGCCTGGATTTTATTTCCTTGGGCCCTCCTATCCATTGATGCTCAAAGCCTTGGATCCTTTTTACCCTTGCCTTTTGGTTTTAAGGGCTATTGGCTTTTTCTGCTTGCTTTTTCTTTTTCTTTCTATATTTTTTTTTCGCCATTTTTTTTCGCAAGCTTTTTACTTTTCACTGCTTTTTCTTGCTTCAAGAATCAATTTCATGATTGTTCAGATCATCAATAACATTTCTCTTTGTTCATCATTCTTTCAAGAGCCAACAATTTTAACATTCATAAACAACAAGATCAAAAGACATATGCACTGTTCAAGCATTCATTCAGAAAACAAAAAGTATTGTCACCATATCAATATAATTAAACTAAATTCAAGGATAAATTCGAAATTCATCTACTTCTTGTTCTTTTGAATTAAAACATATTTCATTTAAGAGAGGTGAAGGATTAATAGATTTTATTCATAGCTTTAAGACATGGTTACTACATACTAATGATCATGAAGTAGAGACACAAAACATAGATAAACATAACATAGAAATAAAAAAAAAACAAAAAGAAATAAGAACAAGGAATGAATCCACCTTTAGTGGCGTCTTCTTCTTGAAGGACCAACAATGTCCTTAAGCTCTTCTATGTCCCTTCCTTGCCTTTGCTGCTCCTCCCTCATTGCTCTTTGATCTTCTCTTATTTCTTGGAGAATGATGGAGTGCTCATGATGTTCCACCCTTAATTGTTCAACATTGTGACTCAAATCTTCTAAGGAAGTGTTGAGTTGTTCCCAATAGTTGTTGGGAGGAAAGTGCATCCCTTGAGGCATCTCAGGGATTTCTTGATGATGAGCTTCCTCATGCATCTCTTGAGAACCGTGAAGGGTATCTCTTGCTTGCTCCATCCTCTTCTTGGTAATGGGCTTATCCTCTTCAATGAGGATGTCTCCTTCTATGATAACTCCAGCTGAGTAACATAGATGGCAAATAAGGTGAGGAAAAGCTAGCCTTGCCATGGGTGAGGGCTTGTTGGCTATTTTGTAGATTTCATTGGAGATGACCTCATGAACTTCTACTTCCTCTCCAATCATGATGCCATGAATCATGATGGCCCGATCCACAGTAACTTCAGATCGGTTGCTAGTGGGAATGATGGAGCGTTGAATGAACTCCAACCATCCTCTAGCCACAGGCTTGAGGTCCAGTCTTCTTAGTTGGACTGGCTTGCCTTTGGAGTCTCTCTTCCATTGAGCTCCTTCCACGCATATGTCCATAAGGACTTGGTCCAACCTTTGATTAAAGTTGACCCTTCTAGTGTAGGGGCGTTCATCTCCTTGCATCATGGGCAAGTGGAATGCCAACCTCACATTTTCCGGACTAAAATCTAAGTATTTCCCCCGAACCATTGTGAGATAATTCTTTGGACTCGGGTTCATACTTTGATCATGGTTCCTAGTGATCCATGCATTGGCATAGAACTCTTGAACCATTAAGATTCCGACTTGTTGTATGGGGTTGGTTAGGACTTCCCAACCTCTTCTTCGGATTTCATGTCGGATCTCCGGATACTCATTTTTCTTGAGCTTGAAAGGGACCTCAGGGATCACCTTCTTCTTTGCCACAACATCATAGAAGTGGTCTTGATGGCTTTTGGAGATGAATCTTTCCATCTCCCATGACTCGGAGGTGGAAGCTTTTGTCTTCCCTTTTCCTTTTCTAGAGGATTCTCCGGCCTTAGGTGCCATTGATGGTAATGGAAAAACAAAAAAAGCTTATGCTTTTACCACACCAAACTTAAAATATTGCTCGTCCTCGAGCAATAGAAGAAAGAAGAGAAGAAGAAGAAGAAGAGAATATGGTAGAGAGGGAGAGATATAGGTTCGGCCAAGGTGAAGAAGAGAGGGTTGTGTTATGTGAAAATGAAGTAGAATGGGAGGATATATATAAGGAGAGGGGGTGTATGTTCGGCCATTTAGGGTGGGAATGGGGGGGAAAATGGTTTTGAATTTTTGAAGGTAGGTGGGGTTTATGGGGAAGAGTGGATGGATGTGAGTGGTGAAGGGGGTGATTGGGAAGAGGAATTGAGGTGATTGGTGAAGAGTGTTGGGAAGTGTGACATGGGGAAGAGTAATCACAAAAACTAGGATTAGGAGGTAAGGTGGGAATATGTTAGGTGGGGATCCTGTGGGGTCCACAAATCCTGAGGTGATCCTGTGGGGTTCACAGGTCCTGAGGTGTCAAGGAATTCCATCCCTGCACCAAATAGGCATGTAAATTGCCTTTGCACACCATTCTGGCGTTTAAACACCGTGTGGTGCACATTCTGGGCGTTCAACGCCCATGTAAAACATGTTTCTGGCGTTGAACGCCAGTTTCATGCTTGTTACTGGCGTTCAGCGCCAATTTTTCTTCTCTAGGCACATTCCTGGCGTTCAGCGCCAGAATGTTGCTTATTTCTGGCGTTCAGTGCCAGAATGATGCTCTGTTCTGGCGTTGAACGCCAGCCAGATGCATCTTACTGGCGTTGAACGCCAGCCTGTGCTTCCTCCAGGGTGTGATTTTTTTCTTCTGCTGTTTTTGATTCTGTTTTTAATTTTTATGATTTTTTCGTGACTCCTCATGATCATGTACCTAATAAAACACAAAAAAACAATAAAATAGAATAAAATAAAAATTAGATAAAATTGGGTTGCCTCCCAACAAGCGCTTCTTTAATGTCAATAGCTTGACAGTGGCTCTCATGGAGCCACAAGGTGATCAGGTCAATGTTGTATAGTGCCAACACCAAACTTAGAGTTTGGATATGGGGTCTTAACACCAAACTTAGAGTTTGGTTGTGGCCTCCCAACACCAAACTTAGAGTTTGACTGTGGGGGCTCTTCCTGACTCTGAACTGAGAGAAGCTCTTCATGCTTACTCTCTTTTGTCACAGAGGGATGGCCATGTGCCTTAAACACAAGGTAGTCCCCATTCAATTGAAGGACTAATTTGCCTCTGTTGACATCTATCACAGCTCCTGCTGTGGCTAGGAAAGGTCTTCCAAGGATGATGCAATCATCCTCTTCCTTCCTAGTGTCTAAGATTATGAAATCAGCAGGGATGTAAAGGCCTTCAACCTTTACTAACACGTCCTCTACTATTCCATAAGCTTGTCTCAATGACTTGTCTGCCAATTGTAATGAGAACAGGGCAGGTTGTACCTCTATGATCCCCAGCTTCTCCATTACAAAGAGTGGCATAAGATTTATCCCTGACCCCAGATCACACAGAGCTTTTTCAAAGGTCATGGTGCCTATGGTACAAGGTATTAAGAACTTGCCAGGATCTTGTTTCTTTTGAGGTAGAATTTGCTGAATCCAGGTATCCAGTTCACTAATGAGCAAGGGAGGTTCACTTTCCCAAGTCTCATTACCAAACAATTTGGCATTCAGCTTCATGATAGCTCCTAAGTATTGAGCAACTTGCTCTCCAGTTACATCTTCATCCTCTTCAGAGGAAGAATAGTCTTCAGAGCTCATGAATGGCAGAAGAAGATTTAATGGAATCTCTATGGTCTCTATATGAGCCTCAGATTCCTTTGGATCCTTAATAGGAAACTCCTTCTTGCTTGAGGGACGTCCCAGGAGGTCTTCCTCACTAGGATTTTCGTCATCCTCCTCCCTTGTGCATTCGGCCACATTGATTATATCAATGGCCTTGCATTCTCCTTTTGGATTCTCTTCTGTATTGCTTGGGAGAATACTGGGAGGAGTTTCAATGACTTTCTTACTCAGCTGGCCCACTTGTGCCTCCAGATTTCTAATGGTGGATCTTGTTTCACTCATGAAACTGAAAGTGGCTTTTGATATATCAGAGACTAGATTGGCTAAATTAGAGGTGTTTTATTCAGAATTCTCTGTCTGTTGCTGAGAAGATGATGGATATGGCTTGCTATTGCTCAGCCTATTGCGTCCACCATTGTTAAAGCCTTGTTGAGGCTTTTGTTGATCCTTCCATGAGAAATTTGGATGATTTCTCCATGATGAGTTATAGGTGTTTCCATAAGGTTCACCCATGTAATTAACCTTTGCCATGGCAGGGTTCTCAGGATCATAAGCTTCTTCAGAAGCTGCCTCTCTAGTACTGTTGGATGCATGTTGCCATCCATTCAGATTATGAGAGATCATGTTGACCTGTTGAGTCAACACTTTGTTCTGAGCCAATATGGCATTCAGAGCATCAATTTCAAGAACTCCTTTCTTCTGAGGTATCCCATTATTCACGGAATTCCTCTCAGAAGTGTACATGAATTGGTTGTTTGCAACCATATCAATGAGTTCTTGAGCCTCTTCAGGCGTTTTCTTTAGGTGAATAGATCCACCTGCAGAATGGTCCAATGACATTTTCGAAAATTCAGAGAGACCATAATAGAATATATCTAATATGGTCCATTCTGAAAACATGTCAGATAGACATCTTTTGGTCAGCTGCTTGTATCTTTCCCAAGCTTCATAGAGGGATTCACCATCTTTTTGTTTGAAGGTTTGAACATCCACTCTCAGCTTGCTCAGCTTTTGAGGAGGAAAGAATTTATCCAAGAAGGCTGTGACCAGCTTATCCCAAGAGTCCAGGCTGTCCTTAGGTTGTGAATCCAACCATATTCTAGCTCTGTCTCTTACAGCAAAAGGGAAAAGCATGAGTCTGTAGACTTCATGATCAACTCCATTCGTCTTTACAGTCTCACAGATCTGCAAGAACTCAGTTAAAAACTGTTAAGGATCTTCAGATGGAAGTCCATAAAACTTGCAGTTTTGTTGCATTAAGGGAACTAGCTGAGGTTTCAGCTCAAAGTTGTTGGCTCCAATGGCAGAAATGGAGATGCTTCTTCCATCAAATTTGGACGTTGGCTTTGTGAAGTCACCAAGCATTCTCCTTGCATTATTATTATTATTTCCGGCTGCCATCTCCTTCTCTTGTTCGAAAATTTCTGAAAGGTTGTTTCTGGATTGTTGTAATTTAGTTTCTCTTAGTTTCCTTTTCAGAGTCCTTTCAGGTTCAGGATCAATTTCAACAAGAGTGCTTTTTTCCCTGTTCCTGCTCATATGAAAGAGAAGAAAACAAGAAAAGAAGAGGAATCCTCTATGTCATAGTATAGAGATCCCTTTATGTTAGTATAAAAAGAAAGGGGGGAAAGAGTGAAGAAGAATGGTTCGGATTTTTAGATGAAGAGAGGTGAAGAGAAGTGTTAGTAATTAAATAATTAGATAGAATAAGAAAAGAGAGGGAGAATTTCGAAAATAATTTTGTAAAAGGGGTTAGTAATTTTCGAAAATTAAATATAAGATATAATTAAAATTAAAATTTAGAACAAAAAGAATTTTTTTGAAAAAGAGGTGAGATATTTTCGAAAATTAGAGAGGGAAAAGTAGTTAGGTGGTTTTGAAAAAGATAAGAAACAAACAAAAAGTCAAGGAGTTAGTTGAAAAAGATATTAAAATCAAATTTGAAAAAGATAAGAAGATAAGAAGTTAGATAAGATATTTTGAAATCAAATTTTGAAAAAGATAAAATTTTGAAAAGGATAAGATAAAAAGATAAGATAAAAAGAGAAGATAAAAATTTTAAGAAAAAGATATTTTGAAAAAGATTTAATTTTTAAAAAGATAAGATTCTAGAATTTAAAGATTGAACCTTTCTTAACAAGAAAGTAACAAACTTCAAATTTTTGAATCAATCACATTAATTGTTAGCATATTTTCGAAAATATGATATAAAAGATAAGAAAAAGATTTTGAAAAGATAAGATTTTTAAAATTGAAATTTTGACTTGACTTGTAAGAAACAACTAATTTTTAAAAATTTTTGACCAAGTCAACCTAAAATTTCGAAAATTTGGAGGGAAATAAGGAAAAGATATTTTTTATTTTTGAATTTTTAATTATGAGAGAGAAAAACACAAACATGACCCAAAACATGAAAATTTTGGATCAAACACTTAATGCATGCAAGAACACTATGAATGTCAAGATGAACACCAAGAACACTTTGAAGATCATGATGAACATCAAGAACATAATTTTGAAAAATTTTTTATGCAAAGAAAACATGCAAGACACCAAACTTAGAAATCTTTAATGCATGGATACTAACAAACAAAAAATGCATAAGAAAAACAACAAACAACACAAACCAAGAAAAGATCAAGATCAAACAAGAGGACTTATCAAGAACAACTTGAAGATCATGAAGAACACTATGAATGCATGGAATTTTCGAAAATTGCAAGAAAAATTTTTAAAGCATGCAATTGACACCAAACTTAAAAATTGACTCAAGACTCAAACAAGAAACACAAAATAATTTTTTATTTTTATGATTTTTTTAATTTTTTTTGGATTTTTATTAATATTTTCGAAAATAAAGTTTGGAAAAACGAAAAATAAAAGAAAAATTTTGAAAAAGATTTTTGAAAAGAAAATTACCTAATCTGAGCAACAAGATGAACCGTCAGTTGTCCATACTCGAACAATCCCCGGCAACGGCGCCAAAAACTTGGTGTTGTTGCCGGATTAAAAACTTGGCACCATTGTGGGTTGGAAACAATTGTTTGAATTGTTGTTCGAAATTGATTGTTCCCCAGAAACGGCGCCAAAAACTTGGTGGACGAAATTGTGATCAACAATATTGGCTCTTTGGTATGTGCATTTATTAACTCAGCACTTTCTTTTCACAACTCCGTTCAACTAACCAGCAAGTGTACTGGGTCGTCCAAGTAATAAACTTTACGTGAGTAAGGGTCGATCCCACAGAGATTGTTGGTATGAAGCAAGCTATGGTTACCTTGTAAATCTCAGTTAGGCAGATTAAATAGTTATGGGTTTCGAAAATAAATAATAAACAGAAAATAAAATAGGATAGAAATACTTATGTAAATCAATAGTGGGAATTTCGGATAGGCGTATGGAGATGCTGTGCTCCTCTTGAATCTCTACTTTCTTATTACGTTCATCCAATCCTTCTTACTCCTTTCCATGGCAAGCTGTATGTAGGGCATCACCGTTGTCAATGGCTACATCCCATCCTCTCAGTGAAAATGGTCCTATGCTCTGTCACAGCACGGCTAATCATCTGTCGGTTCTCAATCAGGTTGGAATAGAATCCCTTGATTCTTTTGCGTTTGTCATCACGCCCAGCCTTCAGGAGTTTGAAGCTCGTCACAGTCATTCAATCCCAGAATCCTACTCGGAATACCATAGACAAGGTTTAGACTTTCCGGATCCTCATGAATGCCGCCATCTATCTAACTTATACCACGAAGATTCTGTTGGGAAATCTAAGAGATATGCGCCCGGCCTAGAGCAGAACGGAAGTGGTTATCAGTCACGCGCGTTCATAGGTGAGAATGATGATGAGTGTCACGGATCATCACATTCATCAAAGTGTTGTGCAACGTATATCTTGGAATAAGAATAAAAGAGAATTGAATAGAAAGTAATAATAATTGTATTGAAACTTGAGGTACAGCAGAGCTCCACACCCTTAATCTATGGTATGCAGAAACTCCACCGTTGAAAATACATAAGTGAAAGGTTCAGGCATGGCCAAATGGCCAGCCCCCAAAACGTGATCACAGGATTCAAAATACAATCCAGGATTCAGCCTTTTTTTCTGATAATAAAAAGTCCTATTTATAATAAACTAGCTTCTAGGGTTTACATGAGTAAGTAATTGATGCATAAATTCACTTCTGGGGCCCACTTGGTGTATGCTTGGGCTGAGCTTGATCTATCCACGAGCTGAGGCTTTTATTGGAGTTGAACTCCAAGTTATGACGTGTTTTGGGCGTTCAACTCCGGATCATGACGTGTTTCTGGCGTTTAACTACAGACAACAGCATGTACTTGGCGTTCAACGCCAAGTTACGTCATCAATTTCCGAATAAAATATGAACTATTATATATTGCTGGAAAGCTCTGGATGTCTACTTTCCAACGCCGTTGAGAGCCCGCCATTTGGAGTTCTGTAGCTCCAGAAAATCCATTTTGAGTGCAGGGAGGTCAGATTCCAACAGCATCAGCAGTCCTTTTGTCAGCCTTTTTCAGAGTTTTGCTCAAGTCCCTCAATTTCAGCCAGAAATTACCTGAAATCACAGAAAAATACACAAACTCATAGTAAAGTCCAGAAATGTGAATTTAACATAAAAACTAATGAAAACATCCCTAAAAGTAGCTTGAACTTACTAAAAACTACCTAAAAACAATGCCAAAAAGCGTATAAATTATCGGCTCATCATCTCACCTAGAGGAAAGTAATCTTTCATGTCATAAGGAGCATCTAGAGGAGAACTATGAACATTAGCATCTGTTGGGATAAGAGCTTGATTGCATCTACAGCGTCCACCTCCATTACTCCTTTCTTCACTAAATTTCTCTCAGAAGAGTATAAGTATTGATTATTGGCAACCATCTCAATTAGCTCATTGGCCTTTTTAGGCATTTTTTTATGTGCAAAGAGCCATCTGCAGAATTGTCTAGAGATATTTTGGCCATGTCAGAGAGTCTTTCATAGAAAATATGTACCTTGATATAATCTGAGAACATGTCAGGAGGACACTTCCTGAGCATCAACTTGTACCTCTCCCAAGCTTTATAGAGGGGCTCATTATCTCCTTGTATAACGGTCTGAACATCTGTCCTTAGCTTAGTCAGCCTCTGAGGAGGGAAGGACTTGTTTAGAAACTTGTTAACCACCTTATCCTAAGTATCCAGGCTCTTCTTGGGCTAAGCATCAAGCCGCTGCTATGTTCTATCCCTCACAGCAAATAGAGAGAGCATTAGCTTATAAACTTCAGGATTCACTCCATTAGTTTTCACAGTATCACAAATCTACAGGAAGTTGGAGATGAATAGATTTGGATCTTCTTGCGAGAGTCCATAGAAACTGACAATTTTGCTGCACCAGAATTATTAGTTGAGGCTTTAGCTCAAAATTGTGTGCCCCAATGGGAGGTACAACAAAGTTGTTTCCGTAGAGATTAGGAATGTGGGCAATGTATGAGCCCAGGGTCCTTCTAGATTGCTCATTTCTATTCAGATCCACGATGAGTTCCTTTCTATTTCTGCATACACGAACAGAAAACAAAGAAAAGTGGAAATTTTTATATCAAAGTGCAGATAATTCCCAGTGAGGTATCCTATGGAAAAAATAAAATAAAATAAAACAAGAAATAGAATTAAAAGTTTCAGAAATAATTAAGAAAAATTAAACTAGTAATTCAAAAATGAAACAAGGAAGAACACTAATACTTTTGAAAATTCAAAAAGAAAAATTACTACGGGAATGCCAAACTTAAAATCAGAATATAAGAAAAAAAACAAACAAAGCCTAATTTTAAAATTTAAAAAAAATTAACAAACAAAACTAAGAAAAATACCTAATCTAAGCAATCAGACAACTGGTAGTTATCAATCATTGTCAGTCTTCGACAACGGCGCCAAAACCTTGGTGCGGATTTAGAATGTCCACAACTGAACTGGCAAGTGCACCAGGTTGTTCAAGTAATACCTCAGGTAAGTGAGGGTCGATCCCACGAGTACTGATGAACTGAGCAACAGTAGTCAACTGATTGGCTTAGTCAGGTGAAACAAAAAAGTTGGTTGTAAAGCAAATAATTCATTTGGTATAGAAATCAATGAGAGAAACAGTTAAGGTATCGGAGATGTTACTTTTCTGGATTAAGTTTTTTTTATCAACTATTTTAATCATGTAAGATTCATTTCATGACAAATTGTAATTGACTAAACCCTAATCTCTTAGTGATTTAGTCTCCTATAACCTTCATCAACTGCTAATCTCTTGGTCACTTGATTTCAATTAGAGGGTTAAGTTCAAATCTATTTTATGGCCACAAAAACCCTAATTACCCAAAGCTAAATAGATTATATGTCACGTATCCAGATTAGTTCAAGTAATTAGCAATTTAGGAGGAATTTACTTTCAAACTGTGTTTAGGTGAGAGACCTCTCCCAAGGGTCACAAGAACGCATCTAAAATAAGGGTCATACTCTCGTTCCACCCAGATTCATAAAATTATGAATGAAAGTAATCTTTGAAATTGAATCAGTACATTAATTAAAATAGAATAGTAATGGTCTTAATCCATAGCAATAAATAGAGCTCCTAACCTTAACCAAAGAGATTTAGTGACTCATGACTTATAAAGAAAATAAGGATTCTGAAAAGTGTGAAAGTGCAGAAGTGTGAAGATGTCCTAAAGGGTGAATTTTTTTCCTTTTATATCTAACCTAATTTGATTTGAAAATAAAATAAAATAATAAATCCTAGAACTAAAAGATATTGTTTGTAAATAAAAATTACAGAAATAAAATAAAAGATAACTAATAAAAGCTAAATCCACTTGAAGATGCTCTCTTGATGGGTTTTTACTTCGGACTGCCTGACACTAAATTCCAGTTGAGCATTTAGCACCCCATAGAGGCAGAGACATTTCTGAGTTGTGGGGTGTTTCTGGGCTTGGCGTTTAGCGCCCAGAAGGGTAGTTCCAAACCTTTTCCTTTTTGTTCTAAACCCTGCCAAATTGCTCCGAATTTCACCTGAAATAAAAAAAAACACTAAAACAACACAAAATAGCATCCAAAGGGGATTTTTGCATTAAAATATAATAAAAATAAATTTTAACTGAAAATGACTAGAAAACAAAGAAAAAAAATGGTATAAGATGCTCACGCATCACGTCTAGCACGCCAATTTCATTGCCTTGGATTAGCCTTGAAGCTCTAAGGCTTTTGTGGAGGGAGACACTTTACAAAGTGGCGTTGGAGACACCATATTGTTGCTTCAATTTTGCCTCCAGGGAGTGGCATTAGAGATGCCAAAATGGGGGTGAGAATGGCATTAGAGATGCCACATTGTTGCATAAATTTGGCCTCTAGGGAGGGCGTTGGAGACGCCAATAATGTGGCATTAGAGATGCCATTTTGTTGCTTGAAATGAGCTCCCTAGAAGGTGCATCATTTGGCATTGGAGATGTGATAAACCACTATCTTATGGTTTATATTGTGCTAAATTGAGTGATTTTTTTATCCATTATTCTCACGCTTATTCATAAAAATCGCATGTTTTACGTTTTCCTTCCGGATTTTGTGCTATGATTGAAAACATGCTTCTTTGGCCTTATATTTGCTAATATTAATCCCCTCTTATTACCATTCAATGTCGTGATATGTGTGTTAAGTGATTTCAGAGATTACAAGGCAGGAATGGCTCAGAGGATGGAAAGGAAGCATGCAAAAGTGGAAGGGATACAAGAAACTGAAGGAATTGCCAAAGCTGTCAGCCTGACCTCTTTGCACTCAAACCGTCATAACTTGAGCTACAGAGGTCCAAATGAGGCAGTTTTAGTTTCGTTGGAAAGCCAACATCTGGAGCTTCACAACGATATATAATTTGCCATAACTTCTCCAAAGATAGGTGACGCGCACGCGTGAATTACGCGAACGCGTGACCTGGAAAAAAATGCAATCCGCGCGAACACATGGACGACGCTTCCGCGTGACTTTGCAGCGACCTGTACGTACCAGAAATCACTGGAAAATACAGATTAGAGGCTATAAAGTGGGGGAATGCATCCATTCAAAAATACAACATTCATAATTCATAATTTTAGGTTTTAGATGTAGTTTTTAGAGAGAGGCGCTATCCTCTCTCTTAGGATTTAGGATTTAGGATTTCTATTAAGTTTATGCTATTTCTTCTTCATTCCAAGTTCAATGTACCTTTAATTTATTTTCTACTTTATTTATTCTATTACTTTAATTGTTATTTAGCTTTTCAATTTAGCTTATGAACTTTCCATGTTAGAATTGATTTTCTTATTTAATACATCTTGAGATATTTTAGATCTAAAGATTGCTTTCTTTTATGTTATTAATGCTTTTAATTTAATTTAGATTTTTCCCCCTTTGCTTTGGTTGAGTAATTGGTGACACTTGAGTTGTCAAATTCAGCGGTTGATTGAAGATTGGAAATTATTGGTTGATTTGGATCCCTCTAAAGCTAGTCTTTCCATAGGAGTTGACTAGGACTTGAGGAATCAAGTTGATTAGTCCACTTGACTTTCCTTTATTTAGTAAGAGCTAACTAAGTGGGAGCAAAATCTAATTCTCATCACACCTGATAAGGATAACTAGGATAGGATTTCCAGTTCTCATACATTGCCAAGAGATTTTCTAATTATTAATTTATTTTTCTCGCCATTTAGAAATACTTGTCCCTTATTTCAAAAACCAAAAAATATACCTTTTTTCCATAACCAAGAATAAACACACCTCCCTGCAATTCCTTGAGAGACGACCTGAGGTTTCAATACTTTGGTTATAAATTTTATTGGATTTTGTTACTTGTGATAACCAAACTTTTGTACGAAAGGATTTTTGTTGGTTTAGAAACTATACTTACAACGCAATTATATTTTTAAATTTCTTTACCGATAGAAATCCATTCGTCAAAATGGTGCCGTTGCCGGGGAATTGCAAACGTGTGCCTTATTATTGGTTATTGTAAATATTTTATTTTTCTTGTTTATTTGTTTTTATTTTTGTCTTTAATTTTTATTAGCTACTATGAGTTCTCACCCCCGTCGCTTTGAGTTTGGTTCTAATGTTGTTGAAAGGAATGGAAGCTATAACAGGAACATGCATCAAGGTCAAAACAATCAGAGATGGACGGAGCCACGAGGATCTGATCAACCCTTTCAGCAACAACACCTTCCATGATACCATGGACAATGACCATTCTACAATGCATGCCAAGACAATAGTTATAGTGGAACTCTTCGTGACAACCAACCTCCACCAAATTACTATGGTCAAGAGCCATTCCAGGGAGCGTACCAAGATGATGAATATGGTGGACCCCCTTGTAATTACCAGCAAGCCCCACCATATGCTTATAAATCACCTCTCCAACACACCTTTGAACCACTATACTCACAAGCCCCCTACAACCAAACACCCTCATCTGATCTTAACCCTTATCCACCATATCAACCACCCTATGAGCCATATGAGCCATACATAGATCCACCCCAATTCCAACTTAATTACTCCGAAGAACCACCACCTCCATATACACCACATTCATATCCATCAATCCAAGAGCCTTATGGTCCTACTTATGATATCTAAGTAGAACAAGAGTCAAGTGATCGACTCAAGGAAACAGTGGATCAATTTCAAGCAATCCTTCGTCAATTGGACCGAGCGGTAAGCCGAATGGCACCCGAAGTTCTCATGGCTAAAGAATCTCAATTTGAGAACATAGAACTGAAGTGTGTGGTGCAATAAGTGGAAAAGATGGAGAGTGATGAACTACCACATCCTTATCATGAGGAACCACCCTCTTATCATGCTCGGTCAATCTTTCAAGCATCTGATCCATGAATGGTAAGGGGAAGTGATCTTTCCTGGTGGCTTCATTAAGCTTCCTGTAGTCAATACACATGCGGCAGCCAGTCACTGTTCTTGTTGGTATCAACTCATTCTTCTCATTTGGTACAACAGTGACCCCTCCTTTCTTAGGAACTACATGCATAGGGCTTACCCAAGGGCTATCTGAGATGGGATAAATCACCCCTGCTTGCCACAACTTCAACACTTCTTTTTGGACCACTTCATTCATGGTTGGATTCAGCCTTCTTTGTTGTTGTCTTGAGGGCTTAGCACCTTCTTCAAGTAGGATCTTGTGCATGCACATTGAAGGACTGATTCCTTTTAAGTCTGCAAGTGTCCACCCTATAGCATCCTTGTGCTGTTTCAGCACTTGGATAAGCTCCTCTTCTTGCTCCTTACTCAAGCTTGAATTGATGATTACTGGGTAAGTGTTGTTATCACCTAAATATGCATATTTCAAACTTGGTGGTAAGGTCTTCAGCTCTAGTTTTGGTGCCTCTACTTCTTCGTTGTCCTTGTGGTTCAGCATGATTGAACTCTCCATGGTTCTTTGTGGTAGCTCTTCACTTGATACTGGTTGCTCTAGCTCCACAATTTCTTTACATTGCTCTTCTTCCAAAACCCCTTGAACTATCTATTCTATAGTGTCCACCATCATGCATTCTCCTATGGGTTCCTTGGGGTAACTCATTGCCTTAAAGACGTTGAAGACCATCTTTTCTTCATGCAATCTCAAGACTAGTTCCCCTTTTGCACATCAATGATAGCTCTAGCAGTAGCTAGGAATGGCCTTCCTAGGATGATTGACGTGTTAGCCTCTTCTTCCATATCCAGCACAACAAAGTCAGTTGGGAAAATGAATTCTCCCACCTTCACCAACAAATCTTCTACTACCCCATGTGGGAACTTTAATGTTCTGTCGGCCAGTTGGAATGCCATTCTTGTTGGTTTGGCTTTCTCAAGCTTCATCCTCCTCATCATGGTTAGAGGCATGAGATTGATACTAGCTCCCAGGTCACACAAGGCTTTCTCAATATTAATGTCCCCTATGATGCATGGGATTTGAAAACTTCATGGGACTTTCATTTTCTGAGGAAGCTTCTTTTGTATGATGGCACTACACTCCTTAGTTAGAACTACGGTCTCTTTTTCTCCCCAGTTCCTCTTTCTTGTCATGAGCTCCTTCAAGAATTTGGCATAGAGTGGCATTTGCTCCAATGCTTCAGCAAATGGTATGTTGATTTGGAGCTTTTTGAAGATCTCTAAGAATCTAGAGAATTGGGCATCCTTCTCATGTTTCCTCAGCCTTTGTGGATATGGTGCTTTTGGCACATAAGGCTTCAAGACTGGCTTTGGTGAGGATGGGACATGGATCTCTTTTTCATTCTTAGTTCCATGCTTTTCTGCAGCTTCTTCTTCATGATTGCCCTGGCTTGGGGTTGCTTCTTTTATAACCTTCCCGCTTCTGAGTGTGATAGCCTTGCATTTCCCTCTTGGGTTGGCCATAGTATCACTGAGAAATGTATGTGTGGGCATTGGGATTTTCATGGATAAAACCCCTACTTGTGCTTCCAGCTTTGAAATTGTTGCGCCTTCATTCTTCAGATTTGATCTGTATTCTTCTTGATTGGCGTCTATCTTTCTCTCAGCCTGTGTTTGTCTCTCTAAGAGGGTAGAGATGGACCTTGTAAGCTATGATGATAGTTGTGCTATTGCAGCCTCTACTCTCTCAAAGTTGCTCTTGATTTCACATGGTTGCATGGTTGAGGTTGATGTGTCTTGATGGTGGTTGTTGTGCGTTTGCTAGGTGGAATGGTATGACATATTTTATGAATTGTGGTAGGGTCTATTGTTGCCTGATTGATGGTTAGGGTTGTGAATGTTGTATTGGTTAGGTGGGTAAGGTTTGTTGTGATCTTGGCGGTAACTTTGTTGGTTCCCCCACCCAAAATTTGGATGGTTCTTCCAACCTGGGTTGTATGTCATGGAGTTGGGATCATATGGTGGTCTAGAATTATTCACATAATTGGCTTGCTCCCATTCACATTCAACTTCTGGTGCATCTCCTTCTTGTTGAGGGGTTTGGGCTTGAATAGCTGAGACTTGATTGTTCTCCATCTTCTTGTCATGGTTGCTAGTTGTGCAATAATCACTTTGTTTTGGGCTAACAGAGCATCCATTGAATTGAGCTCCATTACTCCTTTTCTTTGAGTTCTATCTGAAGCATAAAAATACTCATTCTCAGCCACAGTCTCAATGACATCTATGGCTCCTTCAATGGTTTTCTTCTTATCGAGTGAACCTCCTGAAGAGTGATCTACTGCTTGTTTTTATTCATATGACTGCCCTTCATAGAAGATATGTAGTTGCACCTACTCATTGAACATATCCAGTGGGCATTTCCTTGTCAAATCCATAAACCTCTCCCATAAGAGTGTTTCACCATCTTGCTGTTTGAAAGTTTGCACCTTAGCTTTTAGCCTGTTCACTCTATGTGGAGGGTAAAATCTTGCTAGAAATTTGTTTACAACATCATCCCATGTGGTTAAGCTCTCCTTGGGAAATGCTTCCAACCACTTTGCTGCCTTATCTCTGAGTGAGAAAGGGAACAAAAGTAGCTTATAGGTGTCAGGATGTACACCATTGGATTTTACAGTATCACATATCCTCAAGAATGTAGTGAGATGTTGGTTTGGGTCCTCCTAGGCACCTCTTCCATATGAACAATTATTCTGGACAAATGTGATTAGTTGAGGTTTTAACTCAAAGTTGTTGGCATAGATTCTTGGCTTCAGGATGCTACTGCCACAGTTTCCTGAATTTGGGTTGATGTAGGAGTCTAAGACTCTCCTCTCTTGCCTAACATGATTGCCAGCTTCCTCCCCAACATGGTTATGTGCTTCTTCTTCCATGGTGATTTCTAGATCTTCTTCCACTACTTCCTCTCCAACTATGCCTTTGCCTCTTGCTTCCCTCTTTAATCTAAGGAAGGTCCTCTCAGGTTCGCTATCGAAAGAGGATGAAGTTTCTCCCCTTCTACCTGTCATACATTCAACAAACAGCAAATAGAGGACAAGTGAAAGAATCACTTTAGTTAAGATTAATGGTTAACTTGGTTGATGCAATTAATCAAACAGTTAGAAGGGTGAAAATATGGTCAATAGATAACTTGAATGATCTTAGCAAAAAGACCCAAATCTGAATGAAAAAAAGAAAAGTAAAGAACAATAATGAAAAAAATAACAAGGTAATTAAAATGCTTAATCTAGCTCTCCAATCAATTTAATCATTGTCAAATTCAAACCAATCCCCGGAAATGGCGCCATAAAACTTGATGACCGAAATTCACTCCCCACATAAAAAATGATGAATCCACTCTTTTCGCAAGCGCACCAAAATTATCGTCAAGTAATAACCCACAGTAGAGTGGGATCGTATCCACAAAGATTGGTTGATTTGAGCAACTTTAATTAATTGGTGAATTAGTTAAGCTAAACAAAATAGATTGTGATTGCAGAATTATAAATGGGCAGAATTATAAATGACTCAAAAGGAAAGAAAAGCAGTAAAATGCAGAAATGGAAATGGCAAGAATGTAAAGGGCAGAAGTTTAAATGACATAAATGTAAATGGGAATAGGGAATTGTAGAGTGTAAAAGAAAGCTATAAAGAAGATGAAAGATGAGGATAGGGAAATTCATTGAGATCAGGAGATGTTGTCTCTTTGGATTAAATCCGGCTTATATCATCTTCAATCATGCAACTCATTGACCTCTTGGCAATCATGATTGATTGAGTCCCAATCCCTTGGTAACTCAATATCTCAAATCTTGATCAATAGCCAATTTCTTGGTCTAATTTCTCATGAAAAGAGATATGCTTGGTCCCTGATTATATCACACATCATCATAGGTCCAAGTAGAGGGAGGATTTTATGTCACCATATCCAAACACCAAAACCCAGATCCTACTCAAGTGTGAGAAGGGATTTCTAGCATGGTTTCATGTTTCCTTTTCCAAGGTTCCCATGAAACCTATTTTGCATTCAATCTATTTCCCAAGATAATTGAACACTAAGCATGAAGAACGAAATTCCTTCTAGCAAATCAAAGAGAAAATGAAGAGAAGAAGAAATTTGCTATCATCAATCCATCAAGTACAACAGAGCTCCCTCTCTCAATAAGATGGAATTTAGCTACTCATAGCTCAGAGAAAAGTACTCAAGATGAAGAAGATGATGAAGTAAAAAGTAAATCTAAAAGCTATTCTCTACACTTCGCTTTCTAACTGCTTGAACCCCCTTTTTAGTATTTTTTGGGGTTATTTATACTACTCCTAGCTCTAAAAATAAAAGAAATACAAAAGTGGAAAGAAAAATACAATTTGGAGGGAAAGGAAACCAAGGTTGCGAGAACCGAATCGGTCATTGAACCGGTCAAATAACTGGTTCAATGGTTTAATAGTTCAACCGTGGTCGAACCGTGGTCGAACCGGTTTTATTAAATATAAAATAAAAATTATTAAAGATACAATATAAATCTTTTAAAATTTAAATTCAATATAATCACCAACAATCAATAATAATGTCAATAATTACTTAATTAGACAAAACTCACTCAATTGATGCCAAATTACTAATTAGAAATACCTATGAACCAATCTCAGCAATAAAAATTGATACAATCTCAAAGAAAAAAAGTTTAAAACCCAACTTCATGTTTCAGTTGCTGTTACAACTTACAACATAGCATACCTTCAACGATCATAAAACAAAGGGACAAAACAGAACCAAATTACAAATGTACATACAGCAATTACAGCAAAATAAAACCTTAGCCATTACATTACAGGAAACAATTCAGAATTACAGCAATTCAAAATTCAAAACTATATCAATTCTGTTCAGCATTATAAAATTATATCAAAATTCTATTCAGCATTTAAAATCCAAAATCCAAAAATATATCAAAATTAGGAGGATTATTAGAAGAATACATTACAGAATATAGAATTCCACAATAAGTGATCACTAGTTTTTAACATTTATTCTCTATACCCTGTTATCCCTGTATTCCGTTAACAGAAACATGGAGAAGATTATGAATTTCCATAAACAATGCAGTGAAGCAATGCATCATAGCACTATCAACTGATAATAAAAAATGTCAGCAACAAGCAAGTAAAGCAACTCAGAAATCAAAATAAACAAAAATAGCGAATAATCAATGACTCGTTCCACACACATCAGAGGAAACAAATCAAAAACTAAAGTGAAAAGGAAGAAATCAGTGAAAATAAAGAAGACCATGAAGAAGATGTTGAGGGACAGTGAAGACTGAAGAACTCACAGCGACGGCGAATCGTCCACGGCGGCACGGGTTGCACAAAGAGTGGGGCTCGACTCACACACACACACACACACACACACACACACAGATGGCTCGGAGACAGAGGCGAGCTTCACGACAAGCACAGAGACTGTGAGGAGGAGAAAAGTGGCTGCGACTGAGACTGAGAGTAAGAGAGATTGGGGGATTTTGTAGCTTGTTTTGCAATAACCAAGAAAGACACTGCAACCATGAAGCCATGCACATCAACCTCAGAGACAGCTCCACCGCCTACTTCCTTCGTCGCTGCCGTCTCTGACAAAGGCTCCGCCCATTCTTCCGCTCTTCTTCAAAGCTGCCACCTTTGAAATTAGGGATTTAGCATTTTGGTGAGACTAAGAGTGAGAGAGAAGAAAAAGGGGATTCAGGCATTTGGGGGTGAACATTTTGTTTTTTTTTTCAAAGGAAAATGACGTTGTTTGGTGCTGAGTGGGAGAACCAGACATTTAAAAAAACCGTCCAAAAATCGTCTGGTTCGTCTGGTTCACCAGTTCGCCTGGTTTTTTACCGGTTTTTTGCAGAACGGTTTTAGACATGAACAGGACCGGATACATGACCAGTTTTAGGTTAATCCGGTCGAACCGACCGGTCCGGTCCGGTTTTCAGAATGTTGAAAGAAACTCAATAAACGTGATCTCCCAGCTGGCGTGTGGCTGGCACTTCAGTGGCGTGCCACGCCTTCCTCTGATTCTGGCTTGGTGTGCCACGCCCAGCTCGTCAAGTGCCATGCCCCCTTCATTAGAATCCTTGGCGTGCCACGCTTTCGACACCAAGTGGCACGCCCAGGGTCTTTTTAATCACTTGTGTAGACTGGCATGCCACGCCTTCGAGCCCAAGTGGCACGCCCAGGTCTCTTCCCTTTTCTTCTTGCTTTTGGAAAATTGAACTATCATGGCACGCCCATGGTCTGGCGTGCCACGCCCATGCTATGTGCTTGATCCATCTCTCTGGAGAGTTGAACTAGCGTGGCACGCCCAGGCTCTGGCGTGCCATGCCCATTTGTGTACTTGGCTCCTTCGCTAGCGTGCCACGCCCAATATTCAAGTGGCACGCCCAGTTCCTTTCTTGGTTGATTGGTGATCATGGCGTGCCACGCCTGAGACTTAAGTGGCACGCCTGAGTGGAGAATGGTAGCTGGTGTGCTACGCCTTCGATACCAAGTGGCACGCCCTCTTGGTTGGCCTCCTAACTCCTTCTCTGGAGAATACAACCAGCGTGCCACGCCCAGAGGCTGGCGTGCCACGACCATTATTTTGCCTTGGTTCAATTAGCTGGCGTGCCACGCCCAGTATTCAAGTGGCACGCCATAGTGATACTTTTGAGCTGGCGTGCCACGCCTTCGATACCAAGTGGCACGCCCAGCCCTTTCTTTGGCTTTCTTGTACATTGGCGTGCCACGCCTGGATGCTCAAGTGGCATGCCCAAGTGAGGGTGAGAGCTTGGCGTGCCACGCCCTCGACCTCAAGTGGCACGCCCTGACCTTTTTAGCCTTCAACTTCCTCTCTGGATTCTTGTACTAGCGTGCCACGCCATGCTGCCCAAGTGGCACGCCCATTCATTTGTGGTTTCTTAAGCTTAGCGTGCCACGCCTGGCTCCTCAAGTGGCAGCCCAAGTGACTTTTGAAGCTGGCGTGCCACGCCTTCGACACCAAGTCGCACGCCCTATAGTAAGTGATGGGCTAGGCGTACCACACCCATCCTGGCGTGCCACGCCCCTTTAGTGGCCTTCATTGTTGCTCTCTGAAAATTTGTACTGGCGTGCCACACCCAGCTTCTGGCGTGCCATGCCCATGTAAATGCATTGAGGATCCCCTCTGGCCTTCAGTATTGGCGTGCCACGCACAACTCCTACCGTGCCATGCCAATGCATTTTTGTGGCGTTTGCTTCAAGTGACACGCCAGTTTTACACGCCCAGCTTATTTTGTTGTTTTCTTCCCATTTTGAAGTCTTTTTCACCTGAAACACAGCACAAACTCATTTTAAAGCAACGTACAATAATATCCATCAAATATTGCATGAATTGCAATGATCAATTGAGGTTGTGCTCTTTTATGGTCCTTTTTATGCAAGAAAAAAAGGTAGATGATGCATGTCATCAAGAAGGCATTGAATGCCAATGAGGAAGCCCTCACTGGGCGTTCAACGCCCATAATGGCAATAAGCCTGGCGCTGAACTCCAGTGAGGAAGTCTTCACTGGGCGTTCAACGCCCATCTTGGCAAAAGAGCTGGCATTGAACGCCAGCCAGGGAACACTGGCTGGGCATTCAACGCCCAACCAAGTAGGCTTGCTGGCACTAAACACCAGTGAAGAACCCCTCACTAGGCATTCAACGCCTAACCATGCAGCCATTCTGGCGCTGAACGCCAGTGAGGAATCCCTCACTGGGCATTCAACGCCCACACACCCAAGGAAGCTGGTGTTGAACGCCAACAAGGACATCCCTGCTGGGCATTCAACGCCTAAAAGGATAGAGGAACTGGCGTTTAATGCCAGTAAGGGTGCACAGCATGGTCGTTTAATGCCCAATAAGCTAACAGAGCTGGCGTTACACGCCAGTAAAAGCACACCCTCTAAGTACTTAAATCCCACTTAAGAACCCTCTAGCCCAGAACCAAAGGAAACCATAAAGACCATTGAGATTCCTTTGAATGCACTCCTGCAGTGCATAAGTTCTTATGACTACTCATCCTCGGATGAGGATGAAGACACTAGTGAAGAGCAAGTTGCTCAGTACCTAGGAGCTCTTATGAAGCTGAATGCCAAACTGTTTGTTACAAAGCCTTTGGAGGAAGAACCTCCATTGCTTTCCAAAGAACTCAATGCTTTGGTTCGGCAGGAGCTACCTCAGAAGCTTCCAGATCCTAGATGCTTTCAGATTCCTTGTACCATAGTCATCATGACCTTTGAGAAGGCTCTGTGTCACCTAGGGTCAAGTATAGTATTGGAGAACCTGGGAATCCAAAAGAAAACAAGGATTACCTTACATAAGGACCGGATGGTATTCAAGGTTCTTGACCCTCCATTACCCTCTGACAAGGAAGGCACTTGCCTAAAGGATTCAGCATCCAAGCCCCCTCCTTTGGATGAAACCAATTCAATCCCTCCTAAGACCAAACGTAAGTTTGGTGTTGGATGTACACCATCCACAAAGGAGGAAGCACCAAAAGGAAGATACCTAGGGGCTGGAAAAATAAAAATATCCCTACTGAGGGCTTTTCGCCATGGAAGATGGTGGTATTCACTTATCTCATCATGGTATTCACCATGGAAGAAGGAAGTGATAAAAAGGGACACCAGCATACTACTGCAAGCCTAACCCTGTGATAAACCACTATTTTATGGTTTATCTTGTGCTCAATTGAGTAGTTTTTATCAAGCGTTTGCCCACTTATTCATATGATTTGCATGGTTTTACATTATCCTTCCTAGTTTAGTGCTATAATTGAAAACATGCTTCTTTGGTCTTAATTTTGCTATGTTTAATCCTCTCTTATTACCATTCGATGCCTTGATATGTGTGTTAAGTGATTTCAGAGATTACAGGGCAGGAATGGCTTAGAGGATGGAAAGGAAGCATGCAAAAGTTGAAGGAATACAAGAAGTTGAAGAAATTGCTAAGCTGTCAGCTTGACCTCTTCGCACTCAAACGATCATAACTTGAGCTATAAAGATCCAAACGACGCGATTTTAGTTGCGTTGGAAAGCTAACGTCTGGGGCTTCGATTTGATAGATAATTTCCCATAGTGGCCGTACAGGTAGGCGACGCGAACACGCGCTCCACGCGGACGCGTCGCATCTGCGAAAATCAACGTGGCAGATTTCATAACCATTGAATTCTAGCCTATTTCCGGCCCAATTTTAAGCCCAGAAAACACAGATTAAAGGCTGCAAAGTAAAGGAATGAAGGGGACAATTCAGATCAAACTCATTACACACTTTTCATAATTTAGATGTAGTTTTTAGAGAGAGAGGCTCTCTCCTCTCTCTTAAGATAAGGATTAAGATTTTTAGAAATTTGGAATATTTCTTCTTCATCTCATGTTCAATGTTCTTATTTATTTATTTTCTCTTTTATTTGTTTAATGACCATTCATGTTATCATTTTCTTTGGTTAATATAATATGAGGTATTTTCATATCTATGATTTGTTTCTTTTATTTATGATATAAATAATTAAGATTTTTCTACCTTTTGGCTCTGGTTGATTGCTTGGTGACTCTTGAGTTATCAAACTCATTGTTGACTAAAAATTGGAATTCTTCAAGAATTAATTCGAGTTCCACTAACTCTAGCCTTTCCCAAGGAAAGACTAGGACTTGAGGAATTAAAATTAATTCATCCACTTAACTTACCTTCATAGTTAGAGGTTGACTTAGTGGGAGAAAAATCAAATTCTCATCACAATTGATAAGGATAACTGGGATAGGACTTCCAGTTCTCATACCTTGCCAAGAGCTTTACTAGTTATTATTTTGACGACTTGTTATTTTACATTACTTGTTCAACCCTTTTGAAAACCCCAAAATATACCTTTGCATAACCAATAATAAGAACATACCTCCCTGCAATTCCTTGAGAAGACGACCCGAGGTTCAAATACTTCGGTTATCAATTTATTTAGGGGTTTGTTACTTATGACAACCAAAACGTTTGTACGAAGGGATTTTCTGTTGGTTTAGAATCTATACTTACAACGCGACTATATTTTTACAAAATTCTTTACTAGCAAAAATCCTAACGTCAAAATGGCGCCGTTGCCGGGGAATTGCAAACGTGTGCCTTATTATTGGTTATTGTAAATATTTTTCAAAAAAAAAATTTTTTTCATATTTTAAAATTTTTATCTTATCTTATCTTATTTTTCAAATTCAAATCTTTTTAAAAAAAATCATATCTTTTTCAAAATCTTATCTTATCTTATTTCAAAATCTTATCTTATTTTTTTTTTCAAAAATCATATCTTTTTCAAAATATTTTCTTATCTTTTTTTTTCATATCTTTTCAAAATATTTTCTTTTTGTTATTTTTTGTTTTTATTTTCTTCTACTACGATGAACTCTCACCCCTTTGGCTATGAGTCTGGTTACAACTATGTTGCAGGAAGAGGAAGCTATAACAGGAATATGCATCAAGGTCAAAGCAATCAAAGATGGGCGGAGCCAAGAGGATCTAATCAACCCTTTAGGCAACAACACCTTCCAGGATATCATGGACAAAGACCATTCTACAATGCATACCAAGATGATAGATATGGTGGACCCCCTTGTAGTTACCAATAAGACCCACCATATGCCCATGAACCCCCTCCTCCTCAATATAATTTTGAACCACCAGACTCACAAGCCCCTTACCACCAAACACCCCCATATGACCCTAACCCTTATCCACCACACCAACCACCATATGAACTATATATAGAACCACCCCAATTCAAACCTAGTTACTCCCAAGGACCACCACCTCCATATGCACCATGTCCATATCCATCAAGCCAAGAATCACAGGTTCGCTTCGAAGAATCAATAGACCAATTTAATGCAACCCTTCATCAACTAGAGCAAGCAATAAATCGATTATCTTCCAGACGTTCAGACACTCAACAGACTCCCATGGCTTCATGTGGAGAATCTAACGAAGAACGCAGCACGAAGAAGACACTAGAAACTCCAGTGGACAGCATAGAGCATAACTTCGTACTGGAACAAGTAGAGAACGCTGTCATTGTAGAAGAAGAAGAGTTGGTTGAAGACTTATGAGATGCTGAACCTCTATTGGAAAGTCCGTTTATAAAGCCTCCTTCCAAGATGTTTGAAATTGATGTTGAAGAGGGTGTACAACCTCCAAAGCATATCATAGTTGAAGACTTTGAAGGGGATGATCAAGAGATGGATTCAATCATTAATGAATTCTTATCTACATTTGAATCCTCTCCCATTGGACTTGACATGGAGATGAAAGAAGAAGAAGCACAACCTCCCATGCCCTTGGTGAACAATGAAGCAAAGATTGAATTGGAAGAAAGCCACCAAGAGAAAGAGGTTGAAATTGAAGAAGCTTACAAAGAGGTGGAAGTTGTCAGAGAAGAGCACAAGGGAGTGGAGCTTGCAAATTCATTAGAAATATCTCTCCCAAGACCATTGCCATCCAACACAACATTCAAGTGGATAAAATTCCTATCCTTATCCTTTACTTTCCCACTTGAATATGGGCTACTAGAGACGGATGGTCAGCTTAGAGCTCTTTTTGGCATTAAGAGTAAGAGGAAGATGGTCAGTGGTAAGAATTGTCCTGCAAAGTTCATTATGGTTGGAAGCTTTAAGTTTAAACGCAAGGGTTGGTATAGAGCTCAATTGAATGGGTCTAAGATGTTGTTTGGCCACTTCAGTGAGAATTCAAACTGCTTGTCACCCGGATGGAATCATGACGATCAACAAGAAGACGGGTGCACAAGCAAAGTTTGGGATCCCGGAGGATATTGGATGTACAAACATTGGTGGGGATTCCTGGATCAATACAAGCACAAGCCGCTATAACAGGGAGCTCACCAAATGTCCAACTTAAGGACTTTAACTAAAAGTGCTGGGTGGGAGACAACCCACCATGGTATGATCGTTCCTTTTTCAATTCAGTTTTGTGTGTTTTTTAGTTTTATTTTCTCTTATTGAACCTGGAATTGTTCATAACATTTGCATCTACATTTGCATACTACATTTTGCATCTTGCATATTAAAAAAAAAAGGCATGCGACGCGTAAGTGTTGCTGACGCGTCCGCGTCACAAGTGCGTGGGGAAGAAATAAGATTGAACACAGAGTCACGCAAAAGTGTGGCTCGAGGCGTGCCTTTGGCACAAGTTGATCCACGCGACCACGTCGCCTACGCGTCCGCGTCATGTGGGAAAAATGCCTCACACGCGTCCGCGTCACCTACACGAATGCGTGCCCTGTAAATCGACGTAAAAAGGCTGTATGGCCGAAAGTTGAGCTGGATCGTGGCTGGACTCGTGCTAGAAGCACAAGCCCTACCACGCGAACGCGTGCCCCACGTGTCCGCGCCATTTTTCAGAAAAAGGCCAACCACGCGATCGCATCCCCTACGCGACCACGTCACCCAGATTTTTGGCAAAATGCATTTAAACAGAGAGTTGTGCGAATGCGAGGCTGCACTCACGCCACTAACACAAATCAAGTCACGCGTTCGCGTGCCACACGCGTTCGCGTCACTTTCTCGAAGCGCTATCCACGTGACCGTGTGCCCCACGCGTCCGCGTCCCCTGCACCACACAGCCTATCCATCCCAGTGCCAACTATCTTATCTTTTCTTAATCTTTTTCTTTCCCCTTTCTTAATTCTTTCTTCTTCCTTCTTTACTTTCTTCTATTATCTCTATTCTTCATCTTATTCATTCTTTTTCTTCTTCTCTCTTTACTCCCTTCTTTCTATTCTTCTCCCTTTCTTTTCTATATTTTCTGTTTTATATTGGTGTTACAATTTTTTTTACTCATCTGTTGCATATCTCCTGCATTATTTTAGGTGCTTCTTAACTTGTTTGCTATTTAGTTGACATGCCATGCGCTTCTATTATTTTCTCACTTGCATGTTGTAGCTACCATGTAATTGAGACCCTCATTATTTGGCATTAACCCACCCAGACTTTATTTATATTCTTATTTTTATTTTTGGGTCACTTTTTCTTCTTTTTCCTCTTCTTTCAGGATGGCCACCGAGGAAGGGAAAGGGAAAGCTTCTAACTGGAGAGACAGGCAAGTCAATCTGCACAATCTATAGAGAAAGACATCAGTTGGAGTAGCCCGTCCAATCTTAGCATGCACCAAGGACGTTGCAATCTTTAAGTGTGGGGAGGTCGATACCAATCTCCATGGGTTAGCTATTTCTATCTCAACACCAATGTTTAATTTTCTTTGTTTGTTCATTGTTGCATTTGCATATTTGATTGCATGTTTGTTTGATTTTATGCATTTAGTCACTACTTGGTCAAAGTAATATTTTCTTTTTCAAGGAATTTTTATAGTATTTCACTAATTTAAATTATAAAAAAAAATTTAAAATTTTCTATGTGTTAAATTTGTTTGAAGATTGTAAATTGGAACATGATTTTTGAGCTAAAGAACACACACCCTGTGAGAATTTGAGCTTATTTACATGGTTACATTATTTAACCATAAATATTTTATTCTTGTGTGTTTTCTTCTCTATGATTGTAATCTTTATTTTGTTCTAATCTATATGTCCAATATTTAGTGTATTTACATGCTTGCATATAATTGAGGCCATTATTTGTTTTAGCTCACTTATCCCAAAAAGCCTACCCTTTTATGTCACCCTTGTTAGCCACTTTGAGCTTTTTAATCCCCTTCTGTTTTATAACCACATCACTAGCCTTAAGCAGAAAAATAAATTAAATATCCCAATTGAATCTTTGGTTAGCTTAAGATAGAGGTTGTGCATCAACTAAGTGTGGAAAAATTGTGGAAACATGGGTTAATAAGGGACTGTATCATGTTTCTAATTATGAATATTGGGAAGTTTGGGTATCTACTCATGTAAAACAGAAAATTAAAAATTCCATATGCATTGATATGTTATTTTAGTTTTTATGTCTCTATAAAAAAAAGAAAAAAAAGAAAAAGAAAAAATATATATATATAATATAAATAAATAAATAAAGGGGACAAAATTACCCCATTGTTAAGATCAATGCATATGTGACACAAATTAAAAGAAAAGTTGATACATGAGTATGTGATATAAAAGTGGGAATTATGGGTAGCTTGACATGATTTTAGAAGTTATATAGAATGTATGTATGTTAGGTGATAGCTCAGGTTACTCAAAGATTCAATTTATAACTGATGAGCGGATATTTTGTACGCTTTTTGGGGGTAATTTCATGTAGATTTTAGCATGTTTCAGTTAGTTTTTAGTAAAATAATATTAGTTTTTAGGCAAAAATCATATTTCTGGACTTTACTATGAGTGTGTGTATTTTTCTGTGATTTCAGGTATTTTCTGGCTGAAATTGAGGGAGTTGAGCAAAAATCTGACTTAGGCTGAAAAAGGACTGCTGATGCTGTTGGATCCTGACCTCCCTGCACTCGAAACGGATTTTCTGGAGCTACAGGAGTCCAATTGGCGCGCTCTCAACGGCGTTGGAAAGTAGACATCCAGGGCTTTCCAGCAATATATAATAGTCCATACTTTGCGCGAAGATTGACGACGTAACTTGGCGTTGAACGCCAAGTACACGCTGCTGTCTGGAGTTAAACGCCAGAAAAACGTCATGATTCGGAGTTGAACGCCCAAAACACGTCAAAACCTGGAGTTTGACGCCAAGAAAGGCCTCCACACGTGGAAAGCATTAGTCTCAGCCCCAGCACACACCAAGTGGGCCCCAGAAGTGGATTTCTGCACCAATTATCCTAGTTCATTCATTTTTCTGTAAACCTAGGTTACTAGTTTACTATTTAAACAACTTTTACAGACTTATCTTGTACCTCATGATATTTTCAGATCTAAATTACATACTTTGTGACGGCATGAGTCTCTAAACTCCATTGTTGGGGGTGAGGAGCTCTGCAGCGTCTCGATGATTTAATACAATTCCTTTGTTTTCCATTCAAACACGCTTGTTCTTATCTAAGATGTTTATTCGCGCCTAACTGTGGAGAAGGTGATGATCCGTGACACTCATCACCTTCCTCAACCCATGAACGTGTGCCTGACAACCACCTCCGTTCTACATCAGATTGAATGAATATCTCTTAGGTTCCCCAACAGAATCTTCGTGGTATAAGCCGGATTGATGGCGGCATTCATGAGAATCCGGAAAGTCTAAACCTTGTCTGTGGTATTCCGAGTAGGATTCCGGGATTGAATGACTGTGACGTGCTTCAAACTTTAACCTGCTGGGCGTTAGTGACAAACGCAAAAGAGGGATTCTATTCCAGTAGGAGCGGGAACCAACCGGTGATTGGCCGTACTGTGACAGAGTGCGTGCATTAGCTTTCACTGCGAGGATGGGAAGTAGCCACTGACAACGGTGACACCCTACAAAGAGCTTGCCATGGAAGGAACCTGCGTGTGAGAAGAGGAATTCAAGGAAGAGTAGAAATTCAAAGGACAAAGCATCTCCAAAACTCCAACATATTCTCCATTACTGCACAACAAGTAACGCTAGTTCTCTTTATTATTCCAATATATTCCATAATCCTTTATAAACAAATAACTCTGTTGTTCAAGTAGCCCAAACAATTTTCTTGAAATCCTGACTAAGACAAATAAAATAAACATTGATTGCTTCAAACCAATAATCTCTGTGGATTCGACCCTTACTCACGTAAGGTATTACTTGGACGACCCAGTACACTTGCTGGTCAGTTGAACGAAGTTGATCTTGGACCATATTCTATTATCATATTCTATAAAGAGATACAATTTCGTCCACCAAGTTTTTGGCGCCGTTGCCGGGGATTATTGAGTTTGAACAATTAAAGGCTTATTTTATTTCTTAGATTAGGAATATAGTATTGATGCTACAGAGTCATTAAATTTGAGTCTTTTATTCCCTTTTCAAAAATATTTTTCGAAAATATTACTTTTTCCTTATTAACTGTTAGTTTTTCGTGAGTCTAGTGTCTTGTTCTAAGTTTGGTGTCAATTGCATCTTTTATATTTTTCTTTAAATTTTCGTGTTATTGTTCTTTGTTTTTCCTTAATCTTCAAGTTGTTCTTGTCTATTTTCTTGTTAGATCTTGAATTTTTCTTGTTTTGTGTCTTTTCTTGTTCCACTTTTGTTCTTTCTAAAGCATTAATTGGAATATTTAGAACAAGTGTTATATTTAATCCAATTGGGTTTACGCTTTGGAACCTTTTTCAAAAACAATTTTTCTCCATTTAATCTTGTGCCAAACTTTAAGTTTGGTGTTTTCTTGTTAATTTTTCTTTATTTTTCGAAAACTTGTGTTGATTTTCTAAAAATTTTAAGTTTGGTGTTCTTTCTTGTGTTCTTGGTGTTCTTGTGAATCTTCAAAGTGTTCTTGAGTTTTTCTTGTGTCTTGATCTTAAAATTTTTAAGTTTGGTGTTCCTTGGTGTTTTCCCTCCAAAAATTTTCGAAAAATAAGGAGCATTAGATCTAAAAATTTTAAGTCTTGTGTCTTTTGTGTGTTTTTCTCTTTCATCATAAAATTCAAAATTCAAAAAAAAAATTTTTTTTTTCTAACAAATTTTAAAACTACTTTTTCGAAATTTTTTTTTTTTATATAAAATTCAAATTTCAATTTCAAATTTTTTCGAAAAATTTTTCACAAAATATTTTCAAAATTTTTTTTATATATTCCATTTTTATTTATTCCACTACTAGAAAATAAATAATATCAACATATAAATTATCTCTTGTATTCCATTATGGAAGTAAGTATGAATGGACAAGACAATATGAATGAACAGTCCAAGAGGACTTTGGGGTCATATGCTAACCCCACTACTGCTTCATATGGGAGTAGTATTTGTATACCTTCCATTGGAGTTAGTAGCTTTGAGCTGAATCCTCAGCTCATTATCATGGTGCAGCAAAACTGCCAGTATTCCGGTCTTCCACATGAAGAACCTACAGAGTTTCTGGCACAATTTCTGCAAATTGCTGATACAGTACATGATAAGAAAGTAGATCAGGATGTCTACAGACTGTTACTGTTTCCATTTGCTGTAAAAGATCAAGCTAAGAGGTGGTTAAATAACCAGCCTAAGAACAGCATAAAAACATGGAAACAGCTGTCAGAAAAATTCCTGAATCACTATTTCCCTCCCAAACGGATGACACAGCTAAGGCTAAGCATCCAAGGCTTCAAACAAGGAGATAATGAATCTCTTTATGATGCCTGGGAGAGATACAGAGAGTTGCTAAGAAAATGCCCCTCTGAAATGTTTTCAGAGTGGGTGCAATTAGACATCTTCTACTATGGGCTTACAGAAAAAGCTCAGATTTCTCTAGACCACTCAGCTGGTGGATCTATACATATGAGAAAAACAATTGAAGAGGCTCAAGAGCTTATTGATACAGTTGCCAGAAATCAACATCTGTACTTAAGCAATGAATCTTTCATGAAAGAAGAAACTAAAACAGTAACTGCAGAACTCAGTCCAGTGGATCAGGCTAATGAATTCAATCAGCAATTGGACTTTCTAACTCAACAGCTAGCCGAATTCAAGGAAATATTACAGGAAACAAGAATGGCTAACAGGAACATGGAAGTACAATTAAAGCAGACAGAAAAACAACTGTCAAGACAAATAACAGAAGAATGTCAAGCAGTTCAATTAAGAAGTGGGAAAACATTAAATACCTCACTTCAAAGCAGCAGGAAACCAAGAAATGAACAAGTGGATACTCAGAATCCTCCTAAAGACGGTCCGAGCCCAGAAAGGGACAAAGCTGGCGTTCAAACGCCAGTAACAAACAAGGAGGGGGCGTCTAACGCCACTCCAGCTCCCACCACTGGCATTCAAATACCAGTGGGGAATCAGTCACATACAAGTGCTGATAACAACCCTTCTAAAAAGGCTTCCCAACCCACTTCTGTAGGTAATAAACCTGCAGCAACTAAGGTTGAGGAATACAAAGCCAAAATGCCTTATCCTCAAAAACTCCGCCAAGCGGAACAGGATAAGCAATTTGCCCGCTTTGCAGACTACCTCAGGACTCTTGAAATAAAGATTCCGTTTGCAGAAGCACTTGAGCAAATACCCTCTTATGCTAAGTTCATGAAAGAGATCTTAAGTCATAAGAAGGATTGGAGGGAAACTGAAAAAGTTTACCTCACTGAAGAATGCAGTGCAGTCATTCTGAAAAGCTTACCTGAGAAGCTTAAAGATCCTGGGAGCTTTATGATACCATGCACATTAGAGGACACTTGCACCAAGCAAGCTTTATGTGATCTTGGAGCAAGTATCAACCTAATGCCTGCATCTACTATTAGAAAGCTTGGTTTAACTGAAGAAATCAGACCAACCAGGATATGTCTTCAACTTGCTGATGGCTCCATTAAATACCCATCAGGCGTGATTGAGGACATGATAGTCAAGGTTGGGCCATTTGCCTTTCCTACTGACTTTGTGGTGCTGGAAATGGAGGAGCACAAGAATGCAACTCTCATTCTAGGAAGACCTTTCCTAGCAACTGGCCGAACCCTCATTGATGTCCAAAAAGGGGAAGTAACCTTGAGAGTCAATGAGGAAGAGTTCAAGCTGAATGTTGTTAAAGCCATGCAACATCCAGACACCCCAAATGACTGCATGAATGTTGATATAATTGACTCTCTGGTAAGAGAGGTCAATATGGCTGAGAGTCTCGAATCAGAGCTAGAGGAAATTAGACTCAATGCTTTCGAAAATGCAAAGATTTACAAAGAGAAAGCGAAAAGATGGCATGATAAGAAATTGTCATCCAGAGTCTTTGATCCGGGGCAAAAAGTTCCGCTATTCAATTCTAGGCTCAAATTATTCCCTGGGGAATTAAAATCCCGGTGGAGAGGTCCATATGTCATTACAAACGTGTCACCATATGGATACATAGAGCTTCAGGATAATGACTCTAACAAAAAGTTCATTGTTAATGGACAAAGAGTCAAACATTATCTTGAAGGCAATTTTGAGCAAGAATGCTCAAAACTGAGACTTGATTAAAACTCAGTCCAGCTAAAAGACATTAAAGAAGCGCTTGCTGGGAGGCAACCCAGCCAATCACAAAATTTAATTTTATTCGTATTGATTTTCTTTACAGGTTTGAGTCCAACTATCTTCAAAAGGTGAAATAGCAATTGGTTGAAGTCACAGAGTTACAGGGAAATTTGGAAGCTCACTGGCATGAAAAAGCCAGTAAGAAATACTTTGGGCGTTAAACACCCAAAAGAAGCACCCACTGGGCGTTCAACGCCAGTAAGGGTAGCCTTCTGGGCGTTAAACGCCAAGAAGAAGCATCTTCTGGGCGTTAAACGCCAGAAAGATGCACCTTCTGGGCGTTTAACGCCAATCTGCTAGCATTCTGGGCGTTTAGAAAAACGCCCAGTAAAGAAGGACCTCCTGGCGTTCAACGCCAGGAAGAAGCATCACATGGGCGTTGAACGCCCAGGAGAAGCAACATGTGGGCGTTAAACGCCCAAACCATGCACCATGTGGGCGTTTAACGCCAGGATGGTGGGAGGAGGTACAATTTCGTTTTTCTTTGCAATTTTTCAAAATTTTTATGTTTCAATTCATGATTTCTTGCATAAACATATTTTAAATTATCACTTTCAATTCCAAAAAGTTTATCCTAATTTCTAAAATCCAATGATTGCAAATTTTTTTTTTTAGATTTATCTTAACCCAAAAGAACAAATGGCTTTCCAATTCAATCCATCATCTTTTCAAATTTGTTTCCAACACATCTTTAACTCCTTTTAAAAATCCTTTTCAAAATTAAAATTCAATTCTATCTTTTAAATTTTGATTCATATCTTTTCTTTTTTTTAAATTATATCTTTTTCTAATCCAATTCTCTTTCAAATATTTTTAATTTCTTCTCATATCTTTTAACTCATCTTATCTTTATGTGAAAATGCCTTTCCTTCTTCTCCTCTCCTTTCCTTTCTTTTGCTTGAGGACAAGCAACCCTCTAAGTTTGGTGTGATTTGCCATGATCACTGAGCTAAAACTCATTAAGATCATGGCACCTAAGAGAACAGGAAGAGCAAGGATGTGAACTTAAGGGAGCTAAAGCGCCAAAGGATTAATCCATGAAAAAGCACCACATATTTTAAAAGGAGCACCTACTCCTCAAAACAACAGGTTGCTAAGTTCCAATTTTCTTTCCCTTTAATTTTCCTGCTTTAATTTAGTGATAGCATTTTTTTTAAATTCACCTTAGGAGATATTTAGTAGTAATTGGTTTATCTATTTTGATTTTATTTTCAATTAAGCTATAATTTATTTTTCTCATCATCATCAGGCATGAATAAAGTAGTAGATTTTTTAGAATAAAGAAGTAATCTATATTTATGAGTTCTTAGTAATAAAGACTATAATTATATGTGGTGGCAATACTTTCTGTTCTCTGAATGAATGCTTGAACAGTGCATAAATTGTACTTTGAATTTGATGAATATTGGCTCCTGAAAGGATGAGGAACACGAAAAATATTATTGATGATCTGAAAAATCATGAAATTGATTCTTGAAGCAAGAAAAAGCAGTCAAAAAAAAAAAAAAAAAAACAAGCCATGAGCACTAGCTAAAAAAAAAAGGGATCCAAGGCTTTGAGCATCAATGGATAGGAGGGCCCAAGGAAATAAAATCCAGGCCTAAGCGGCTAAATCAAGCTGTCCCTAACCATGTGCTTGTGTCATGAAAGTCCAAGTGAAAAGCTTGAGACTGAGTGGTTAAAGTCGTGATCCAAAGCAAAAGAGTGTGCTTAAGAGCTCTGGACACCACTGACTGGGGACTCTAGCAAAGCTGAGTCACAATCTGAAAAGGTTCACCCAGTTATGTGTCTGTGGCATTTATGTATCCGGTGGTAATACTGGAAGACAAAGTGCTTAGGGCCACGGCCAAGACTCATAAATAGCTGTGTTCAAGAATCAACATACTACACTAGGAGAGTCAATAATACTATCTGAATTCTGAGTTCCTAAGGATGCCAATTATTCTGAAATTCTAAAGATACAGGGAGATGCCAAAACTGTTCAGAGACAAAAAGCTACAAGCCCCGCTCATCTAATAAGAATCTGAGCTTCATTTAAAACTCTAAAATATATATTACTTCTTAATTTCTGTTAGAACCTATTTTATTCATCTAGTTGCTTGAGGACAAGCAACAGTTTAAGTTTGGTGTTGTGATGAGCGGATATTTTGTACGCTTTTTGGGGGTAATTTCATGTAGATTTTAGCATGTTTCAGTTAGTTTTTAGTAAAATAATATTAGTTTTTAGGCAAAAATCATATTTCTGGACTTTACTATGAGTGTGTGTATTTTTCTGTGATTTCAGGTATTTTCTGGCTGAAATTGAGGGAGTTGAGCAAAAATCTGACTTAGGCTGAAAAAGGACTGCTGATGCTGTTGGATCCTGACCTCCCTGCACTCGAAACGGATTTTCTGGAGCTACAGGAGTCCAATTGGCGCGCTCTCAACGGCGTTGGAAAGTAGACATCCAGGGCTTTCCAGCAATATATAATAGTCCATACTTTGCGCGAAGATTGACGACGTAACTTGGCGTTGAACGCCAAGTACACGCTGCTGTCTGGAGTTAAACGCCAGAAAAACGTCATGATTCGGAGTTGAACGCCCAAAACACGTCAAAACCTGGAGTTTGACGCCAAGAAAGGCCTCCACACGTGGAAAGCATTAGTCTCAGCCCCAGCACACACCAAGTGGGCCCCAGAAGTGGATTTCTGCACCAATTATCCTAGTTCATTCATTTTTCTGTAAACCTAGGTTACTAGTTTACTATTTAAACAACTTTTACAGACTTATCTTGTACCTCATGATATTTTCAGATCTAAATTACATACTTTGTGACGGCATGAGTCTCTAAACTCCATTGTTGGGGGTGAGGAGCTCTGCAGCGTCTCGATGATTTAATACAATTCCTTTGTTTTCCATTCAAACACGCTTGTTCTTATCTAAGATGTTTATTCGCGCCTAACTGTGGAGAAGGTGATGATCCGTGACACTCATCACCTTCCTCAACCCATGAACGTGTGCCTGACAACCACCTCCGTTCTACATCAGATTGAATGAATATCTCTTAGGTTCCCCAACAGAATCTTCGTGGTATAAGCCGGATTGATGGCGGCATTCATGAGAATCCGGAAAGTCTAAACCTTGTCTGTGGTATTCCGAGTAGGATTCCGGGATTGAATGACTGTGACGTGCTTCAAACTTTAACCTGCTGGGCGTTAGTGACAAACGCAAAAGAGGGATTCTATTCCAGTAGGAGCGGGAACCAACCGGTGATTGGCCGTACTGTGACAGAGTGCGTGCATTAGCTTTCACTGCGAGGATGGGAAGTAGCCACTGACAACGGTGACACCCTACAAAGAGCTTGCCATGGAAGGAACCTGCGTGTGAGAAGAGGAATTCAAGGAAGAGTAGAAATTCAAAGGACAAAGCATCTCCAAAACTCCAACATATTCTCCATTACTGCACAACAAGTAACGCTAGTTCTCTTTATTATTCCAATATATTCCATAATCCTTTATAAACAAATAACTCTGTTGTTCAAGTAGCCCAAACAATTTTCTTGAAATCCTGACTAAGACAAATAAAATAAACATTGATTGCTTCAAACCAATAATCTCTGTGGATTCGACCCTTACTCACGTAAGGTATTACTTGGACGACCCAGTACACTTGCTGGTCAGTTGAACGAAGTTGATCTTGGACCATATTCTATTATCATATTCTATAAAGAGATACAATTTCGTCCACCAATAACTCACTTAGCCATACATATATCCTTACCCTTGCCTTGGCCCCATTACAACCTTGAAAAAGACCTCATGATGTTTGTATGTATACATTAAATATTTGTTGATTGGTTAGATGAAGAACAAAGTTTTAGAAAGCATGATTAGAGAAGAATAGAGTGATTGACCCTAGACACTTGAGAGATTAGAGTGCATATACACTACTAGTGAGGGTTCAACGCTTGATTCTATGCTCTCTGCTTTCATAAGCTATCTTCCTACAAGTTTACTTGTCTTTTACTGTATGATTTGAATTAGTGGAATTTAATTCATGTTTGTCGTAGAGAATTTATTTACTTTTTAACCAAGTAGGTAGAAATATTTTGCATGTAGTTGCATTCATATAGATAGGTTGCATTTCATACATTCTATCATTCCTCTTCACTTCTTTACAGCTTCTCTTGAGCTTAGCATGAGGACATGCTAATGTTTAAGTGTGGGGAGGTTGATAAACCACTATTTTATGGTTTATCTTGTGCTTAATTGAGTGGTTTTTATCAAGTCTTTGCCCACTTATTCATATGATTTGCATGGTTTTACATTCTCCTTCCTGATTTTGTGCTATGATTGAAAACATGCTTCTTTGGTCTTAATTTTGTTATGTTTAATCCTCTCTTATTACCATTCGATGCCTTGATATGTGTGTTAAGTGATTTCAGAGATTACAGGGCAGGAATGGCTTAAAGGATGGAAAGGAAGCATGCAAAAGTTGAAGGAATACAAGAAGTTGAAGAAATTGCTAAGCTGTCAGCCTGACCTCTTCGTACTCAAAATGTCATAACTTGAGCTATAGAGGTCCAAACGACGCGGTTTCAGTTGCGTTGGAAAGCTAACATTCGGGGCTTCGATTTGATATATAATTTACCATAATTGCCGTACAGGTAGGCAACGCGAACACGCGCTCCACACGGACGCGTTGCATCTGCGAAAATCAGCGTGGCAGATTTCATAACCAGGAAATTCTGGGCTATTTCCGGCCCAGTTTTAAGCCTAGAAAACACAAATTAAAGGCTGCAAAGTGGAGGAATGAAGGGGACAATTCATATCGGACTCATTACACAATTTTCATAATTTAGATGTAGTTTTTAGAGAGAGAGGCTATCTCCTCTCTCTTAAGATTAGGATTAGGATTTTTAGAAATTAGGAATATTTCTTCTTCATCTCAGGTTCAATGTTCTTATTTATTTATTTTCTCTTTTATTAGTTTAATGACCATTCATGTTATCATTTTCTTTGGTTAATATAATTTGAGGTATTTTCAGATCTATGATTTGTTTCTTTTATTTATGATATAAATAATTTAGATTTTTCTACCTTTTGGCTCTGGTTGATTGATTGGTGACTCTTGAGTTATCAAACTCATTGTTGACTAAAAATTGGAATTCTTCAAGAATTAATTCGAGTTCCACTAACTCTAGCCTTTCCCAAGGAAAGACTAGGACTTGAGGAATTAAAATTAATTCATCCACTTAACTTACCTTCATAGTTAGAGGTTGACTTAGTGGGAGAAAAATCAAATTCTCATCACAATTGATAAGGATAACTGGGATAGGACTTCCAGTTCTCATACCTTGCCAAGAGCTTTACTAGTTATTATTTTGACAACTTGTTATTTTACATTACTTGTTCAACCCTTTTGAAAATCCCTTAATATACCTTTGCATAACCAATAATAAGAACATACCTCCCTGTAATTCCTTGAGAAGACGACCCGAGGTTCAAATACTTCGGTTATCAATTTATTTAGAGGTTTGTTACTTGTGACAACCAAAACGTTTGTACGAAGGGATTTTCTGTTGGTTTAGAATCTATACTTACAACGCGACTATATTTTTACAAAATTCTTTACTAGCAAAAATCCTAACGTTACCCTGCCTCAGGCAGGGAACGAAATCCTATCTCTTGAGCGTATTACGCTATTCCATGAGAGCACAGGAAGGAAGCTCCCAATAAGGAGTGAGGATTTATTCCTCTATGACTATCTTCCTCCTTGAAAGGGTTGTCCGTCAAACTAATGACATTAAAGAAGCGCTTGTTGGGAGGCAACCCAACCTTAATTATTTATTTATTTCCTTTTATTTTGTTTTATTTTTCTTAGGTTTATGATTATGTGCATCAGTCAAGAGATAGAATTCACATCAGTGAAAACAAAACACTCCAGATGGAGTGTTAAAGTTAAACGCCAGCTAGGGTATCCCTACTGAGCGTTCAATGCCCCAAGAGTGGAGCATTGCTGGCGTTGAACGCCAGCCAGGGAGCAGCCCCTGGGCATTCAAACACCAGTGCAAGAGAGTAGGGAATCTGGAATTTCCTAGCATCTTAGGACCAGTGGGTCCTACGGAAGCTCCACCTACCCACCTTTTTCTTCCCCGTTGATCATATTTGCTCAAGGACGAGCAAAACTCTTAAGTTTGGTGTTGCAAAAGCCTTGCTTTGTGACTTCTACCACTCTTAAGTATAGAAGAAGAGGATAGAGCAAACTAAAAAGCATGCATATGAGCCTGTGCAGTAGCCTTAACAAAGACAAAAAAGTGACATTGAAGAGATCTGGCACTACATGGGATCCTCAAGGAGGAGCACTAGCCACCATCATTCAAGTGGATTCGTTCTCTTTTACTCCTTTCCGGTTATTTTTCTGTTTTCTGTCTGTTTATTTATCTGTTCTGTTGTTCTAGTTGCATGATCATTTGCATTAATGTCTTAAAGTTGTAAAATGCTCCATATATCTCTCACCTTGCTTAAATAAAAAATTTTATTGAAAAGAATTGAGAGATGCATGAATTTTAAGTATAAAATAAGATTAGTTTAATTAGTTTGATGATGTGTTATTTGCTTTTGTTTTCTGAATGTATGATTAAATAGTGCATATTTGAAGTTGTAAATTTTGAATGTTGGCTCTTGAAAGAATAAGGAAAAACGAAAAGTATTATTTATAATCTGAAAAATCTGAAAATTGATTCTTGAAGCAAGAAAAAGCAGCAAAAGAAAAAGAAAAAGCATGTTGCATAAGAAAAAAATTGCATATGCATGCGAAAAAGAAAGAAAAAAATGGCAAAAAAGAAAAAAATAAAAAACAAGAAAAATCCACTACTGCCCAAAAATGCAGGAAAAGGACGGCAGATTGAAAAAGCCAGTAACCCTTTACACCAAAAGGCAAGGGTAAAAGGGCCCAATTAAGCATCAATAGTTAAGAAGGCCCAAAGGAATAAAATCCTGGCCTAAGCGGCTCAACCAAGCTGTCCCTAACCATGTGCTTGTAGCGTGAAGGTGACAAGTGAAAAGCTTGAGACTGAACAGTTAAAGTCATGGTCCAAACCAAAAAGAGTATGCTTAAGAACTCTGGACACCTCTATCTAGGGACTCTAGCAAAGCTGAGTCACAATCTGAAAAGGTTCACCCAGTTAAAGTGTCTCTGGCATGAATGTGTCCGGCGGTAATACTAGAAAACAAAGTGCTTATGGTCACGGCCAAGACTCTGAAAGATTTGTTCAAGAATCAAAATAAGCTTAACTAGGAGAGTCAATAATATCATCTGGATTCCAAGTTCCTAAAGATGCCAACTATTCTAAGTTTCAATGGATAGTGAGACGCCAAAACTATTCAGAAGCCAAAAGCTACTAAGTCCCGCTCATCTAATTGTAACTAAACTTCATTTAAAACTTAGAGATTTATTGCATCTTAATTTTCTTTTCTATCCTACTGTGTTTTTAGTTGCTTGGGGACAAGAAATGGTTTAAGTTTGGTATTGTCATGAGCGGACATTTTATACGGTTTTTTACATCATTTTCATATAGTTTTTAGTAGATTTTATTTAGTTTTTATTAAATTTTTATAGGTTTTAGTGTTAAATTCACATTTTTGGATTCTACTATGAGTTTTTTGTGTTTTTGGACAATTTCAGGTAATTTCTGGAAGAAATTGAGGAGTTGGAGCAGAAGTCTGATTCAGAGACAGAGAAAGCACTGCAGATGTTGTTCGGATCAGACTTACCTACATTCAGAAGCGCTTTTCTAGAGCTACAGAAATCCAAATGGAGTGCTCTCAATGGCTTTAGAAAGCTGACTTCCAGAGATTTGCAGAAATATATAATAGTTCATACTTTGCTTCGGATTAGAAGGCTCAAAACTGGTGTCCAACGCCAGCTTCCTGCCCTCTTCCAGGCGTCCAGTGCCCAAAGAGAAGAGACCAGCGTCCAAAGGCCCAGAAAGGACCCCTTAGCTGGCATTTCATGCCCAAGGAGCCTCACAGCACGTGGGTCTCATCAAAACTCGGCCCAAACACTCACCAAGTGGGCCCTAGAAGTGGATTTTAGCACTACATAGACTGTTTTACACTTACTAGTCATTTGTTTCATATTTAAGCGATTAGATTCATGTTATTTACACACTTTAACACATCATTCAGCATATTTTTGTGTATTACTTTGTTTTTCACATCATTATGTGTTTCTAAACCTCCTAGGTTGAGGGGAGGAGCCTTGCTGAGTCCTATGAATTAATGAAAGTATTACTGTTTCTCTTCGATCCGTGTTTAATTAATTCTAAGATGTATATTCATACTTTATCGTGGTGAATAGGATGATATGACAAATTGGCTCTGTCCATCACATTAAGACAAACGTGCCTGATAAACACCCGCGTCTACTTGGGTTCAAAATGCATCTTTCACCGGACAGTGACGAACCAACAACTTGAATATACGTCTCTCAAACGGCTAATCAACGACTTCGTTGGGAACTTCTCAAGACATCAGTTCAGCCAATTTCCAGGGAGATTAGGGTCTCTGTGATAGAGGCTAGAACCCAAAGATTCAACATTCTCTGATCCAGAAGATCTGACCTTATCTGTGGCGCATTGAGTAGGATCATAAAGGAGAATGGACTGTGCACGCTTCACCCTCAAGTAGAGATGGATCCACACTAAACCTGGGGTTCAGATCCGGAGGAGTATCGGTAGTTGCTCAAACCAGTGTCAATCACATACAACCTGCCATTGAAGAAATCACTCACAAGCAAAGAGAGCAGTAATACCAGAGTTAATTTAGAAAGACAAAGCAACTCCAATCCTTAACCCTATTTGTTCATGCCCTGTGTTGAGCTATACAATCCGAGTTGACCGAGGACAAAAGGGACCGACCTCTTTAGGTTGGATCGCCACCGACCTCTCCTTAAAGAGTTCGACCAGATCGCCAAAGAGGCCCAAGTAGGCCCAAATGAAAGGACGCAGCCCACTCTAAAGGCGGCTAGCCAAAAAAGATAAGGTGACCTCACCCACAAAAGATAAGATAAGATAACAAACTTATCTCAGAGGAAGGTCATCAAACACTACTATAAATACACTAGAGCACCCAGGTGTAACTCATATTCTGATTCTATAGAAAATCCTACCTAAAGCACGTGCTAACTTAAGCATTGGAGTCTCTTACATGTATCACCACCCTCCGGTGATCAAGGATCAGCAGCACCATTAGATCCAGCAAGTCGGATTCACCAGCTCTGACCCCATCAGAAGATCTCATCCGAGGTCGACCTTTAATTTTAGGTAACCCTCGGAACTCTATTCCTATCAGTATTTTCTACCTCTTATTCTTTATTCTGCATTAAACAGTTTCTCTTGATGAATAAAAACCAACAACCTTCTGATTCTGCTTGACTAAGACCTGTAAGATAACCATAGGTTGCTTCAAACCACAATCCTCGTGGGATCAACCCTGACTCGCTCAGGTATTACTTGGACGATCCAGTACACTTGCAGGTATAACAGTACAAAAGTGTGGGAAATCGTGCTACCACCTGCTCCTCGGCTGGCGTTGAACCTCAGTTTCGGGTATTCAACGCTGGTCTTGGTCCTTCTTGGGCGTTGAACACGAGAAAGGGGTTAAGTTGGGTGTTCAACGCCCATTTTGGGCAGTAATTTCCAAAAATAAATATAAAATATTATATATTGTTAGAAAGCTCTAAAAGTTAGCTTTCCAACTCTCTTAAGAGCTTGTCAACTGGACCTCTATAGCTCAAGATATGCTCATTGGAATGCACGGAGGTCAAGACTTGACAACATCTGCTATCCTTTGTTTGCCTCTTTATCAGACTTTGCCAAAACTTGTCATTTTCGACCAAAAATAACCTAAAAACATAGAAAAAAAAAAACACAAAAACTCAAAGTAGCATCCAAAAGGTGAATTTTGCACTAAAACATATTAAAACTTAATAAAGCTTAATAAAATATAACTAAAAGAACACTAAAAATACTGTGAAGAAAGGGTATAAGAAATCCCGTCATCAGAATACCAAACTTAAACTGTTGCTTATCCTCAAGCAACCAAAAACAATATAGGACAAATGGTAGACAAAACTACAGGAGGTCATAGAGTTGTCAATGAAGCTCAGTTCCAAATATTGAATGGGGATATTAGCTCTTTACTTCTAAACATTTTTGGCATCTCACTTTCCTTTGAAGATCGGAAATATTGGCATCCCTTGGAATTAGAATCCGGATGATATTATTGATTCTCTTTTAGCTTTTCTTGATTCTTGAACACAGCTTCTTTTTGGTGCTTTGCACCTTTGAGCCTAGCTGTGACTCTAAGCGTTTTGTTTTCAAGTATTACTACCGCATACATAAATGCCACAGGCACTTAACTGGGGGAACCCTTTGGATTCGAATTTAGCTTTGCTTAAATTCCCAGACAGTGGTGCCCATAGTTCTTAAGCGTACTCTCTATTTCTTTGGATCACGACTTTAACTGCTCAGTCTCAAGCTTTTTACTAGACACCTTCACACCACAAGCATTTAGTAAGGGATAGCAACTCATTTGATCTTTTTAGGCCAATTTTGACCCTCCTAACTATTGTGAAAGCCTTGGATCATTGCTCTTGTCTTTTTTTTTAGCTTTATTTTTCTTTTCTTTTTTTTCTTTTTCTTTTTACTGCTTTCTCTTGCTTCAAGAATCAATATTTTTATTTTTCAGATAACCAGTAATGCTTCTCTAAATTCACTGTTCTTCAAGAACCAACATACTTAACTTCAATATCAATTATGCACTGTTAATACATACATTCAGAAAGTTAAGGCAAAGCCACCACATCAAAGTAATTGGAATAACTCATGATATAACTCGAAATCTTATGCATTTTACTACTTCTTTTTCAAAAATTTTCTTTTTAAGCTTGTTGTGGGATACATGAAACATCTTAAACCTAAAAAAATTTGGAAAATTGAACTACTAGACTAAGAAACAAGACTAGGAAACAAAAGAAATCCTTCGAGTGATCGTGCAAGCCTAGAATGGAAAACATAAAATAGAATGAAATACAAAAAAATAGAAAGAAAGGGGGGATGAAACTCAACCACCTTAGTTATGATGGTTGCTCCGGCTGTGCTCTTTTGTGAAGATGATTCACCTCCCTTTGGTGCCATTGATGATAATATACACCTAGAGCTCGCTCTGTAACACCAAACTTAAAAATTTGGCTTGTCCCCAAGCAAAGAAAACTTGGTCCCCTGTTGGTCCCTTATGGGCGTTGAACGCCCAAGCTCTTTTCTCCCTTCTGGCGTTGAACGCCAGTAAAGGGCACCATCCAGGGTGTTTTGTTTCTCTCCTATGTGTTCCTATTTTTGTTCTAATGGCTACACATGATCACAAATGTTAGAAAAACTAAGAGAACTATGAAAAACAAGAGAAAATGAAATAATATGAAATCAAACTAAAATAACAGAAATAAAATAGAATAGAAAAAAAATACTATGGGATACTTATGGTTGGGTTGCCTCCCAACAAGTGCTTCTTTACTGTCATTAGCTTGACACTTGATTGATGAATTTTTTTCTCTTTTTCCAGTTTGTTAAAAGAAATGACTCTATGGGAGAAGAGGAGAAGATTAGTGCCCTCGGATGTGAATTCCTCCTAACAAGCTTCCTCTTATTATTATCAGCTTGATTTTCTTTGCTTGTTAGGGTAGGGGTTGGATTCCTTCTTGTAGACCTTCTCTTTTTCATGGATAAGCTCTTTATGAGTGCAAAAGAGAGAGGTATTTGCTCCGAAACCTCAGCAAAAGGAATTTTGATTTGCGAGTTCTTAAAGACTTCCAAGAACTATGAGTAGTGCTCGTCCTTGGTCTCCTTTTAGGGCTTTTGAGGATGTGGTGCTTCAAACTCTTGAATGGGTGTCATAGAGGAGGCATGTAACAGTGTAGCCTCAGCCTTTTCTGGAGCTTCTCCTTCCTCTGACCCTTTAGCAGCTTGCACTTCCTCCTTTGATATAGATTCAACATCCATTATGATGGCCTTGCACTCTAGGGCTTTAGGTAGTGTAGGATGCGTGTCCTGAGTGATTGGAAAGGAATTGTCAGGATGTCTAGGAAGCATGTCCTCTGAATTGGCATTTGTGTCCCCTCCCCTTTCTGGGCATTGAATGCCCTTGTTAACCCCTGCTGGGCGTGGAACGTCAGTGTTGATCCTCTCTAGGCATTCAACGCCCTTAATAGTGCCTTGGGTTTCTGTGTTTTCACTCTCTAGTGTTTCCCCTTCACCCTGCGCTGCATCCCTCTGAGGCTGGGTATCCAGTGCCATACCACTCCTAAATTGAATGGCTTGACACTCCTCTCTTATCTATTCAAATATCTACTGTTCGACTTGGCTCAACTGTGCTTCTATATTCTTGCTCGAAGCTCAGGTCTCTTACGCTCAAGCTTAGCATTTATTGTGTGAGAAGGTGCAGCTGTTGGGTTAATAATTTATTTCGTTTTGGAGCGGTAGATTTAGTAGGCACTGTCTTGACTTCTCCTTTCATTGAGGACTCACCGGATGAGTATAGATACCGATTAAGGGTGACTGTTTTAATGAGTTTATTAGCTTCTTCAACTGACTTTTTCATGTGTATTGAACCACCAGCAGAGTTATATAGGGACATCTTGGCCATGTCTGAGATTCCATAATAAAAAATGTCTAGCTTAACCCATTCTGAAAACATTTCAATGGGGCGTCTTCTGAGCATCAGCTTGTACCTCTCTCAAGCATCATAGAGGGACTCACTCTCTTCCTGCCTGAAGGTCTGAATGTCTGTCCTAAGCTTAGTCAACCTCCGCAGGAGAAAGAACTTGTTCAGAAACTTGTCAACAACCTTATCCCAAGTGTTCAAACTCCCCCTGGGCTGGTTGCGAAGCCAATTCTTTTCTTGATCACTCACAGCAAATGGAAAAAGTATCAGCCTGTAGATTTCAGGATCTACTCCATTGGTTTTTACAATATCATAGATCTGCATGAAGTTAAAGATGAAATTTATTGCGGTCTTCCTGTGGGAGTCCATGAAACTAGCAATTTTGTTGTACTAGGAAGATCAACTCTAGGTTAAGCTCAAAATGATCTACTCCAATAGGAGGTATACTAATGCTGCTTCCATAGAAATCAAGAATGGGAGCTATGTAAGATACCAAGATTCTTCTAGGTTGAGCATTCCCAATTAGATTCATGGTAATTTTGGTGTTCCTAAACCTGCAAGAGAAAGAGAAAAGTGGGAGTCTCTATGTCAAAGTCTAGTGAACTCCCAGTGAAAAATCTAAAAGAATATATATATATGTTGAAAAAAATTAGAAAAGGATTAATTAAAAATTTCAAAAAATTTAAGAAATTAGAAAGAAAGGGGTTTAAATATTTTTGAAATTCAAAAAGAAAGAGAAAACATTAAAGAAACACTAAACTTTAAAATTTGAATTTAATTAAAAATTAGATAAGATAACAAATCAAGGAAAAAGATAAATAAGTTAAAGATCAAGATAACCTAGGATTCAAAAATAAAAAAGAAACTAATTAACTAAGAAAATCACTAAAGGGGTATCAAACTTTTAAAATTTAAAATAAGATAAAGCAACCAATTAACTAATAAGATTTTTAGAAAAAGAGATTTTTGAAAATTGGAGAGAAAAAGTCAAATAAAGATTTTAAAATTTTAAAAATTAGAAAGAAAGAATCAAGAGAGAGAAACAAGATAAGATAAGATTTAAAAATTTAAAAATTCTGAAATTCAAATTTGAAAGAAGATTTAAAATTAAGATAGGAGATTTAAAATTTGAAAAAGTCAAAAGAAAGAAACAAGATAAGATAAGATAAGATTTGAAAATTAAGGTAGGAGATCTGATTTTAAAAAATTTTGAAATTTAAAAAGAGAAAGTCAAAGAGAGATTTTGAAATTCAAAATTGAAAAAGAGAAAACCAAACAAAATACTAAACTTAAATAAAATAAGATAAGATATGATTTGAAAATTTAAAAATCACTAACCAGAAACACCAAAGTTTTAAAATTTTCAAATTAAATCACAATAAGATAAGGATGTAAAAATTAATCTACAATTTCGAAATTTAAAAAGAAAAGGTTTTAAAAAGTTTTGAATTCAAAAAGAAAGAAAAAGAAGACACCAAACTTAAAATTTAAAATTAAATCAAAATAAGATAACAAGAAAATTTGAAAATTAAAAAGAGAAAGATAAACAAAATTAAATTTTAAAAGAAAAACACCAAAAGACACCAATCTTAAAAATTTTGAAATCAAACTAGCACTAATTTCAAAAAAGTGGAGAGAGAAAAACACTACAGGATGCCAATCTTAAAAATTTTGAAATCAATGACACTAAATTTCAAAAATTTGAATAGAGAAATACTAAAAGACACCAAACTTAAAAATTTTGAAATCAAATAAAAGAAAATAACACAAAAATTTCGAACAAAAAGAAAAAAACAAGAATAATTTTTGAACAATCAAGAAAAGCAGAATCAACAAAACCAAAAGAACACGAAACTTAAAATTTGACACAAGACTCAAACAAAAGAAAAAGATGACTAAAAATAAATTTTTGAAAATCAACATGAAAAGAAATTAAAAGAAAACTAATAAAAAAATACCTGATCTAAGGAGCAAGACAACCGGTAGTTTGTCAATCATGAACAATCCCCGACAACGGCGCCAAAAACTTGGTGCGTGAAATTAGAACTCGCACAACTGAACCGGCAAGTACACCAGGTCGTCCAAGTAATACCTCAGGTGAGTAAGGGTCAATCCCATGAGGATTGCCAGATTGAGCAAGCTGTGGTTATCTTGCAAATCTTAGTCAGGCGAATAGAAAGTTGATTGTTGTTGTTGTAGGTGCATAAACAAAACAATAACAAAAGCAATTAAGGATTGACGTAGACACAATAGTGAGAACACAATACTTCTTATTGACTACTTTAATGATGAGTGATTCAAAGGCTGTAAGTGATTAAGTTAGGAGTAGTGGTCATTAATCTCTTCTGATCCAAACCAAACACCAAAACTGGTCAGTCAATCTGGATGAGGATGAAGCTCACGCAATTCAATCTCTGATGATCCTACTCAAAACACCACAGACAAGATTGGATCTTCCGTTCGGAGAATGAAGCTCTATGATTCTAGCTTTAGCGCTGAAGACCTCAATTACCCATGACTAATGAGATTATATGTCACGTATCCCAATTAGCCCAGATAACTTGTTGGAACCTGTGATGTATTCTCAAGCAGTAGCTCAATACTATCCGGTTAAGGCTTCGTAATAGCTCATGTAGAATAAGGGGTCATACTATCGTTCCACCCCAAATTCATGAAGATGAAGAATGGCAATACATCATAGAATAGAATCAAACATGTATTAAAGTAAAAACTAATAATATTAATCTATGGGAATGAGCAGAGCTCCTATCCTTAACCTAGGAGGTTTAGTTACTCATGCTTAAAGAATGTGTATTGTAATATGTCTGTGCTGCTCCCCCCTGGGAGGCATCATCCTTAGGAGAAAGGAATTTCTTTATTTATAATAAAAACTCTAAGGCTAAACCTAAAAGATATTATTTTTTTAATTAAAAATTACAAAAAAAAAGAAAATAAAATAAGCTAAGGAATGCTAAAATCCACTTTGGGCTCACTTGGTGAGTGTTTAGGCTGATGCCTGGAATCTAACTCAAGTTCTGAGCGTTCAACTTTGGTTTCTGCTCCGTGGCTAGCGTTGAACGCCAGTTTTGGGCATTCAACGCTGGTCTTGGTCATTCTTGGGCATTGAACACAAGAAAGGGGTAAGTTGGGCGTTCAACACCTGTTTTGGGCAGTTGTTTCCAAAGAAAAGTATAAACTATTATATATTGCTGGAAAGCTCTACAAGTTAGCCTTCCAACGCTATTAAGAGCACGTCAATTGGATCTCTTTAGCTCAAGATATGCTCATTGGAATGTACGGAGGTCAGGATTTGACAGTATCTGCTATCCTTCCTTTGCTTCTAAATCAGACTTTGCCAAAACATGCCATTTTTGCCAAAAAATCACCTAAAAGCATATGAAAAACACAAAAACTCAAAGTAGCATCCAAAAGGTGAATTTTGCACTAAAACATATTAAAACTTAATAAAACTTTTTTTAAAATATAACTAAAAACACACTAAAAATACTGTGAAAAAGGGTATAAGGAATCCCGTCATCATGCACAGAGCCTTGGACCTTGCTCTTTTATTTTCTCTTTATTTTTGTTGTTTGTTTTGATTCAAGAATCAAATTCTTACTTACTTTAGAAAATCCATAATACTTTTCTATGTTCCTATGCCTCAAGAACCAATATTCTTAACTTCGAAATCAAATATGCACTGTTTATTCATACATTAAAAAATTAAGGATAATGTCACCATATCAAAGTAACTAGAGAAACTCACAATATATAACTTAAGCCTCGTGCATTTTACTATTTCTTTTTATTTTCTTTTGATTTTTCAAGCTTAGTGAGCAATACATAAGACATCTTTCAAAATAAGCATAAAACAAGATAAATAACTAAACTAAAAAGCAATAAAAGACTCCAATGATCATGCAAAAACTCAAACAAGAAAATAACAGGAAATAAGATAAAAATACTGAAAAATAGGAAATAGGACAGGCATAAGGTAATGAAAGTCAACCACCTCAGTCATGGTGGTTGCTACTCTCTACTGAGAATCCACTCCAACGCTTCAGCTCTTCCAGCTCACGCCCCTGTCGCTACTGCTCCTCCGCCAGCTTGTGGAACATGGAAGAGTGGCTCTGATGCTCCTGTTTTAGCTGTCCAATGGATACCGCCAGCTGAGTCCAGTACTCACGCGGGGGGAGATAGTGTCACTAAGGAAATTCAAGCTACTCCTGCTGAGGAGGAGGAACCAGCTCATGAGGTGGTGCTTGTCCAAGTTCCCGAGCATACTCCATACCCCTCCTAGTGATCAGTCTATCAACTGCAGTAAGAATATCTCTATCAATCTAGACATTAGCAGCCTCACATAAGCGAAAGATGAGGTGGGGGAAGGCTAATCTAGCTGAGGTGGAGGTCTTTGCTGCTATGTTGTGTGTCTCCAAAGGAATCACACGGTGAACTTCCACCTCATTGTCAAGCATGATGCAGTGAATCATCATGGCTCAGTCCATAGTAACCTCAGGCCAGTTACTAGTATGGAGGATGGAGTGCTGAATAAACTCCAGCCATCCTTTAGCAACTGGCTTCAAATCGTGCCTTCCCAACTGCTATGACTAGCCCTTGGCATCCTTCCTCTACTATCCTCTGGATAGGCATATATCCTTGAAGACTTGATCCAATCTCTGATAAGATCTGACCCTCCTAGTGTAGGAGTGATGATCATCTCTAGATGGAGGTAGTTGAAGTATCTCCCTTACTCTCTCTCTACCGAATTGTAGGGTCTTCCCTCGGACTATGGTGCGCAAATTCTTGAACTCGGGATGTGCATCCATGCTATGCTTGTCAGTCACCCATAAATTTGTATAGAACTCTCTGACCTTCATAACTTCAACCTCAGTCATAGGGTTGGTCAAAACTTTCCAACCCCTACTTCGAATCTATTCCTGAATCTTTGGATACTTGTCTGGCTTCAAGTCAAACTTCACCTCTAGTATCACACTGACAATCTAGTATTTTTTGTGAACCTTAGTGTAAAACTGATTGACATCATGTGGAATTATGGAGGAAACTTTTCATTTCTCTTTCTTGAAGAGGATTTTCCAACTTTTGGTGCCATAGGAAATGTGAAGAAGGTGAAAAGCAAAGCACCCCAACACCAAGAGGGGAAAAGAAAAAGGGAAGGAAGGAAGAGAGTCAGGCAGAGAAGTGTGGTGAAAAGAGAAGAGGGGAATGGTATTTATAGGGGTTAAGGTTAGGTCATGGGGAATGGGTGAAAAGGGGAGTGAATTTTGATTGTTGGAGATATGATATGAAAAGATATGATGAGTATTTGATGAGATATGATATGAAAATTGTTAGGAAAAAGATAATTTGATGGTTGAAGATGAGTATTGGTGGAAGAGAGAGAGGGTAAATGGTCAAAAAGTCGTGAGAAAGGGAAAGTGACCGTTTGGAATCTCAAATTGCAAATTTTTGGAATTGAATCTCCACTTGCTGGCGCTAAACACCACTTTCGGTGTTTAGTGGTGTTTAGCGCCCAAATAGTGAGATGCATCCCCTTTGTGGCGTGAAACACCACTCTTGGTTTGGAACGCTAGAGATTTTTTTTCCTTGAAGTACTCACAGCCTTCTCTAGGATCCTCTTGAGTTCTCTGTTAGAAACCTCAACTTGTCCACTTGTCTGAGGGTGATAAGGGATTGCCACTTTATGACAGACCATACCTTTGCAGGAGTGAGTCAAACTGTTTATTCCGAAGTAGGTTTCTCTATCACTAATCACTGTCCTTGGGACACCAAAATCGGCTTAAATGTATTTTTGTAAAAAGCTCAGCACAACTGGCATCATTTGTAGGCAACGCCACTGCTTCCATCCACTGGACATAATCACTGCCACCAGGATGTAAGTGTTTGAGTATGAGAAGGAAAGGATCCCATAAAATCATTTCCTAGATATCAAATAACTCAATCTCTAGAATCTCCTACTATGGCATCTCATGATTGTAAAGGAGATCTCCGGCTCTATGACACTTGACACAGTTTCTTACAAATTCTCTTGAGTCTCGGAAGAGATTCATCTAATAAAAACCACTCTAAAAGACCTTGGTGGTGGTCCTTTTGCCCCCAAAGTGGCCTCCATACTCAGAACCATGACAATGCTAGAGGATCTGCTGTGCTTCCTCATCTGAGACACAATGCCGGATCATTCCATCTAAGAATCTCTTAAAGAGGTAAGGTTCGTCCCAGAAGTATTGTTTAGCATCATTCAAAAACTTTCTAACTTGTGGCTTATACTCCTTGGGGATGAACCTCATGGCCTTGTAGTTTGTAATGTCTGCAAACCACGGAGTCCTCTGAATCATGAATAACTGCTCATCCGAGAATGTCTCAGTAATAGCAGTAAGGGGTGGCATTTCTTCTTCAAGTTCAATCCTAAATAGATGATCAACTACTTGATTTTCTGACCCCTTCTTGTCTCTAATCTCAATGTTAAACTCTTGAAGAAGTAGCACCCACCTAATCAATCTTGATTTAGAATCTTACTTGGTTAGAAGATACTTAAGTGCAGCATGGTCAGTATAAACAATAACCTTGGAACTAATTAAATAGGATCTGAATTTATCAATTGTATAGATAACAGCCAGTAATTCCTTCTCTGTAGTGGTGTAATTCTTTTGCGCATCATTCAAAACACGACTAACATAGTAAATGACATGCATAAGCTTGTCTTGCCTCTCCCCCAAAACAATCCCTATAGCATAATCACTTGTATCACACATTAGTTCAAATGGCAATTCTCAATTGGGAGGGGCAATAATGGGTGTATAGACAATCTTTGCTTTTAGAGTTTTAAAGGCATGAAGGCAATCATTGTCAAAAACAAAAGGAGTTTCAGCAACCAAAAAGTTGTTCAGAGGTTTAGCAATCTTAGAAAAATCCTTTATAAACCTCATGTAAAATCCTACATGTCCTAAGAATTTCTTATTGCCTTAACATTATTGGGTGGTGGTAATTTTTCAATTACCTCCACTTTAGCTTTACCAACCTCATTTCCTTGTCTGAAATTCGGTGACCAATAACATACCCTCAGTTACTATAAAGTGACATTTTTCTCAGTTTAAACAAGGTTTATTTCTTAACACCGTTTCAAAATTAAGGTTAGATGCTTAAGGCAAGAATTAAGAGAATCACCAAAAATAGAGAAGTCATCCATAAATATCTCAATGAATTTTTCAACCATGTCTAAGAAAATAGAGAGGCATACCTCTGAAAAGTTGCTGGGGCATTACAAAGTTCAAACAGCATCTTTCGGTAAGCAAATACTCCAAAAGAATGAATGTCATCTTCTCCTGGTCTTGAGGGTCTACAGCAATCTAATTATAGCTAGAGTATCCGTCCAAGAAGTAGTAGAAAGCATGGCCAGCTAGCCTCTCAAGCATCTTATCAATGAAAGGTAGGGGAAGTGATCCTTCCATGTAGCAGTCTTGAGCCTCTTTATAGTTAATACACATGCGCTACCCTGTGATAGTCTTATGGGAATAAGCTCATTTTTTTTCGTCTGGATCACTGCCATTCATCCTTTTTTGGGAACCACCTGTACAGGGCTTACCCATGGGCTATCAGAGATCACTACAAGAAAATGGAGCATTTGTAACAAAAAATTTGTATCGAATTTAAAATTGTTACAAATTATGCTTTTTTCGTAACAATAATTAGTTATTGTTTGTAACAACGTGATTTATTTTGTTACAAATTATGTTGGCTTTCATATCGAATTGTTGTTTTGTTGCAAAAATTCAAAATATTTTGTAACAAAATATCTATTTGTTTCAAAAGCTCTAAATATTTTGTAACAAAAAATTAATTTGTCACAAAATACAATATTTTTGTAACAAATTATTTATTTGTCACATAATTTAACGATTTTTTTAGCTAATAAAAAATTTTATTTTAACATACTAAATGTAAGACTTTGAATTTTTTAAAACTAACATAATGAGTTATTTATGATTTATTATATTTGTTCAAGATTTTATTTTCAAAAATTTATTTTACTAAAAATATTTAAGTCAAATTAATGATACTTTGAGTTTTAAATTATTTTGAAAATTAAATAAAAAGTCATTTATAATTTATTATATTTATTAAATATAAATGTTTAGAAAATTTTATATTAAACGGGATATTTTTTATTTATAATTTAAAGTTTTAATAATTAAAAAATATAAAAATTTTATATGATTTGATTTAAATATTTGTGATTTTTAAATTCAATATTTTAAATTTTATGAATAAAAAAATTAATTTAATTATCTCAAATTTTATCTTAATTAGTATTTTTAAAAAATATTTGTAAATTAATAATAAATGATATTTCAAAAAAATTAATTATCTCTATTTTTAAAATTAGAGTATTTGTTTAAAAATAATTTTAAAATTTATAATTAAATAATATTTTTACATAATTATTATTAAAAATCTTATTATGAGTTAATTTTAATTTATGTATTCATTAAAAGTTTTATTTTTATAAATTATTTTATTAAAAGTAACTAAACTAAGTTTTGATAGTTAAGTTAAGATTTTTATTTAATTTTATAATTATTAAACAATTTTTTATATTTAAATTAAATTAATAGTTTTAAAAGAATAAAAATTTTATATAATTTAATTAAATAACTAAAATCTTAGAATTTAATACTTTAATTTTATAAAAATAAATTATATTATCTCTAATTTTAAATTAAATAATTAATTACAAACTAATTAATTAATTAATAATTATTAATATATTTAAAATATTTAAAAAATTAAATTAGATTTTAAATCAGTACAATATACCCTAATTTTATCTAACCCTAACCCCCCTCAAGTACCTGACACTAACTAACAGCAGCCACCATCTCTTTTCTTCCCAAACCCCAGCTTTAACACAAACACACTCACAAAACATGAAATTAGAGAAGAGAATGAGAGCTGCGATCAAAAGAGAGGAAGAGCCACGCTGCAGCCATTATCCAGCCACCTCGCCACCGCCATCACGTCACCACCGTCGCGTCACTGTGAAGCCATTGAAGGAAAGAAAGATGCGTTTGAGAGAGAGAGAGAGAGAGAGAGAGAGAGAGAGAGAGAGAGCTAGAGGGAGCTGCTGCGAACTCGCCAACAGGTGAGCCCACGTCACCATCGCCTCAGCTGCTTCCGTCGCCGTTGGACCCGTCGCGCGCGTCGTCGACCAAGGAGTGCCTCTGACCCGTTGCTGCTGCCACTAGGGTTTACTGCCGCCGCTGTGCCTTGTCATCGCCATCAGATCCCCGCGAATAAGAGAAGGAAGGGGGGCTGCTTCACGCCGTGGGTGGAGCTACCGTCGCTGACAATCGGATTTCTATCGGAAAGAAATATAAAACTATAATCGCGTTGTAAGTATAGTTTCTAAACCAACAGAAAATCCTTTCGTACAAAAATTTTGTTTGTCACTTAAGCAAACCCAATAAAAATAAATAACCGAAGTATTCAAACCTCGGGTCATCTTCTCAAGGAATTGCAGGGAGGTGTTTTATTATTGGTTATGGAAAAAGATATATTTTTGGGTTTTTTGAAATAGGAAACATGTAATGTAAAATAACAAGTCGTAATAAAGCTCTCGGCAAGGCATGAGAATTGGAAGTCCTATCCTAGTTATCCTTATCAATTATGATGAGAATTGGCTTTTGCTCCTACTTGGTCACCCTCTAACTATGAAGATATGTTAAGTGGATGAATCAATTTGATTCCTCAGGTCCTAGTCAATTCCTATGGAAAATACTAGAGTTATTGGAATTCAAATCAATTAGCAAAGATAACAATTATCAATCACAAGGAGTTTGATAACTCAAGCGTTACCAGTTACTCAACCAAAGCCAAAAGGGAAGAAAATCTATTTGAATGAAAATAATTTGGATAAATCGAAAGCGTCCATAACATAAATAAAATAAAACAATCTTATACCTGGAATACCTCAAATTATATTAAATAGAATATTCAAATCTAAACATAATCCTAAAACCTGTGATGAAGAAGAAATAATCCTAAATTAGGAAGATAAATAAAAGGAACGTTGAACCTGTGATGAAGAAGAAATAATCCTAAAACCTAAAACTAAGAAAAATCCTAATTCCTAAAACCAAAGAAAGAGGAGAGAACCTCTCTCTCTAAAAACTGCATCTAAAATTATGAAAAGTGAATTATGAGTCGTCCCCCCTTCATTCCTTTACTTTGCAGCCTTTAATCTGTCTTTTCTGGGTTTGAAAATGGGCCGGAAATAGCCCAGAAATCGCTGGGACCGAATTCAAACACGTGCAGGTCGCTGGAATTTCTGCCGAATGACGAATCCGCGTGATTCACGCGTGTGCATCATTTTTCTGTACGGCCACTATAGTAAATTACATATCAAATCGAAGCCCCGAACGTTAGCTTTCCAACACAACTAGAACCGTATCATTTGGACCTTCGTAGCTCAAGTTATGACCATTTGAGTGCAAAGAGGTCAGGCTAGACAGCTTAGCAACTTCTTCAACTTCTTGTATTCCTTCCACTTTTGCATGCTTCCTTTCCATCCTCTAAGCCATTCCTGCCCTGTAATCTCTGAAATCACTTAACACACATATCAAGGAATCGAATGGTAATAAGAGAGGATTAAACATTGCAAAATTAAGACCAAAGAAGCATGCTTTTAATCATAGCACAAAATCTGGAAGGAAAACGTAAACTCATGCAATTAGTATGAATAAGTGTATGAAAGATTGATAAAATCCACTCAATTAAGCACAAGATAAACCATAAAATAGTGGTTTATCAACCTCCCCACACTTAAACATTAGCATGTCCTCAAGCTAAGCTCAAGAGAAGCTATAAAGGAGGGAATTGGAATGATAGAGAGTATGCAATGCAACCTATCGTTGTGAATGCAACTACATGCAAAATATTTCTACCTACTTGGTTAAAATTAAACAAGTTCTCCAAGACAAATACAAAACAAATTCCACTAATTCAAATTATACAGGGAAAACAGGTAACTTGTAAGAAGATAGCTCATGAAAGCAGGGAACATAGAATTAAGCACTGAACCCTTACTGGTAGTGTATATCACTCTAGTCTCTCAAGTGTCTAGGCTCAATTACTCTACTCTTCTCTAATCATGCTTTCTAAAACTTTGTTCTTCATCTAACCAATCAACAAATATTTAGCATACCAATGCAAACATCATGAGGTCTTTTCAGGGTTGTAATGGGGCTAAGGTAAGGGTGAGGATATATGTATGGCCAAGTGAGCTTTATAAATTGAATCTTTAATTAACCTAAGCTTTCACCTAACATACATATACTCCATGTAACTTTAGAATCATGCCTAGATACCCGAAATCCTTCATTTTGCATTACCTACTCATGCATAAGCTTTTCTTTAATTTTATCACATATGCATTGATTTTTCATTAGCTTATCATTGGGGTAATTTTGTCCCCTTATTTATTTATTTATTTATTTATTTTTTTATTTTGAGCAAAACATAACTTATCAATGCACATGGATTTTTAAATTTTTTTTCTGATTTTACATGAGTAGGTTCCCAAATTTCCAATATTAAAATAAATTAGAAACAGGATACATTCCCTTATTAACCCATGTTCCCACAGTTTTTCCACACTTAGTTGATACACAATCTCTATCTTAAGCTAACCAAAGATTCAATTGGGATAATTAATTATTTTTCTGCTTAAGGCTAGTGATGTGGTAAAATATATAATAAATGGGGTTAAAAGGCTCGAAGTGGCTAACAAGGGTGACATAAAAGGGTAGGCTTATTTGGGATAAGTGAGCAAAAATAAGTAATGGCCTCAATCATATGCAAACATGTAAATACACTAAATAATGGACATATAGAATGGAACAAAATCTAAATTACAATTATAGAGAAGAAAACACACAAGAATAAAAATTTATGGTTAAATAATGTAACCATGTAAATAAGCTCAAAATCTCACAGGTTGTGTGTTTTTTGGCTCAAAAACCATGTTCCAAATACAACTTCAAACAAATTTAACATACAAATATTTGATTTAAATTAGTGAAATTTTTCAAAAATAGGGTATTAAAAGAAACTTATTATTTTTCAACCAAGTAGTATTTAAATGCAAACAATCAACTACACATGCAATCTATTATGCAATGCAACAATGAACTAATAAAGAAAATAAGAATATTGGTGTTGAAAAGAAGGTAACTAACCCCTGGAAGTCGGTATCGACCTCTCCACACCTAAAGATTGCACCGTCCTCGGTGCATGCTAAGATGTGCAAGTGGATGGGGGTTGTGGTTCCTCGGCTGGTGCTCTTTTTGTTCCTTTCTTTGCCGATGGTTTGGGAGTAGCTTTCTCTTTACCCTTATTGGTGGCCATCCTGAAATGGAAAAAAGAAAGTAACTTTTAAAGCTAAGGGTTAGAGCAAGGAAGAGGATGGTACAAGTGATAATCAATGCACGGTAAAGAAGGATGTTGTTAACACATGGTCATGACTACATGTGAAAAGTTCATCAATTGGAAGTATGGCAAGTGCATGTGATGGCTATTAAATGCAAGATGTTTATTGGCATGCTGTCAAAGGCATGAGTAGCATAGATCAAGCATTAAAAGCCTAAGTTAGATTATAATCTCTTTCAAACTAACAATCTGTTTGTATTGACAATTATATTTTAATTAATAAGATATAAAAGGGGTTTTGTGAAAAACAGGCATGAAAGTAGGATAACAGAAAAGTAGTGCGTGATGTCATACGGGTTTTTTCACAAACATACACTTAGCATGCTTCGTAAATAAGTTATTGAAAGTATTAAATTGAACATGCACGCAACCCTATAAAAAGTAATATATAATTGTCAAACAATTCACAAGCAAAATAATGACTCAAATAAATTTCCAACACCAATTAAAAGAAAAAGAAAGAAAAAAAAAGAAGGGAAAGAAAAGATTTAGATTTAGGGAAGAAAAGATAAGATAGTAGGCGGTGATTTGGATAAGCTGTGCGGCGCAAGTGACGCGGACGCGTGCTCCACGCGTTCGCGCGGTTGGCGCGATTTGTAAGTGACACGGACGCATAGGCGACGCGTTCGCATGATGGGATTTGTGCTTCCAGCACCATTCCAGCCCCACTAAATCACAACTTGCTGACATACACTCGTTTACGTCGATTTTACCAGGCCACGTGTTCGCGTGGGTGACGCGGACGCGTGGGAGGCATTTTTCCTACATGACGCGGACGCGTCAGCGACGCGGTTGATGACAAGTCATCATATACCCATTTTTCAAGCTAATTTCACTTGTTTCACTAGTCTTTATGCACTTTCTTGCATCCTAAGTAAGTAATTTGGAATGAAAATGCATGATTTCTTTAAATCAAACAACCACCATTAAATTGATGCTAAATCATGAGGTTTGAGCTAAAATTAATTGATTTTTAATGAATTATAAACCTTATGAGTTTGGAGATACTTTGATTGGTTGCTTTGGTTTCTTGTAGGTGAAGAAAGGAAGAAAAGTGTGGTGCAACATAGAAGGAGGAAGCAAACACTGCTCTCCACAAGAGCACACTACTCTCCAAGAGAGCAGCATAATGAACCAAGCCTTCAAAATATCACTGCCCTGCCCACAATAAGAGTGGAGCACAATTCTATACCAAGGACCAAAGGAAGCAAAAATTCTGCCCTGCCCTCCTCAAGAGCAATATCGGGCTTCATCCAAGAAAAATTCAAAGGAAATTGCTCTCCTAGTGTTGCCCATGGGTTTCGAACCCAAGAACAAAGAGGAAAGGAGTAGCACTCAAATACAAGGAAAACAAGCAAAAATTGGCTTGTTTTCAATCTCCAAGAATCAAACACAGCACCATGAGGAAGCAAGGAACTAGGCGCTACTTCGGTGCCAAGAAAACCAAGGAAAAAGGGGCAGCGTGTGCTTCCACCAGGTTTCGAACCTGGGACCTCACCCTTGGTTGCCTTGCTGTGCTGCCCACAAAGAGAGCAGAGCAGCATTTCTTGGCACGGGCAGCACACAAGCGCGCACACAAGCAAGCACGGCCAGGAGCATCACGCGCAGCTTGGACGCACGGAAGGCAAGCATGCACGCACACTGCCCTGCTCTCTGCAAGGGCAAGGCAGCATCCTGATGCTACACACGCTTAGTACGCACGCAATGAGGCCGCATGCACAATTTTCCTGCTCTGCCCTCCACAAGAGTAGAGCAGCCTCCTGGAGCAAACTTCTTCATGGGCTAAAAATTGGATTAAAAATCCAATTTAATTCATTTCTTCACCAAATCAAAAGCCCATCCAAATTCCAAAATCCAAGAATAGAAAGTGTATAAATAGGAGATAGTTTGATGTAATTAGGACCTTCTTTTGATTTTTGAATTTTTACATCTTTAGACTTCATTTTTCTTTGAGAGCTTGGAACTGAGATCTTAGAGAATTGGGAAGGAGAATTGATCTCTCTTCTTCCTTGTTCTTGCTTGAGCATTTTTTTACTTTTCTTGTTTGAATCTTGAGTATGAAGAATTGAGGAATTTCTGTCTCAATCTCCACTTAAGATCTCTTTGATTTTCCTACTGCATAATTGAGTTGAATTCAATTTCCTTTACTGCTACAATCTTCAATTTCTCTTTAATTGCTTTGTTAACTTGGATCTGGGAAGGCAATTGAGATCTAGACTTTGCTATCTAGTCTCTGGAGTCCTGAGATCCACTTTTCCTTTTGGTTCTTTTGTTGAACCCCTGCTGCAATTAAATTTCCATTTCTGTTTGAGATCTAGTCAATTCCAATTCATCTCTTGCTTTGATAATTGCTGCAAGTTAATTTCCCTTGCTTAAATTCTGAATTCCCAGTCCTCAAATCCCTTTTTCCATTTAAGCAATTTATATTTCTTGCACTTTAAGTTACTGCAATTTACATTTCTTGCACTTTAAGTTTCAGTCATTTAATTTCTTGTTCTTTAAGATTCAGCATCTTTACTTTCAGTTCTCTTTAATTTCTGCAATTCATCCCTTTCCCTTTACATTTTCTGCTATTTACTTACTGTTGGATACAAAATCACTCAACCAATACTTGATTCGCTTGACTAAATCAACCACTGAACTAAAATTGCTCAATCCTTCAATCCCTGTGGGATCGACCTTACTCCCGTGAATTTTATTACTTGATGCGACCCGGTACACTTGCCGGTGAGTTTTGTGTTGGATCATTTTCCACACATCAAGTTTTTGGCGTCGTTGCCGGGGATTGAAATAGATTGACAATGATTAAGTGAAGTGGTGGTCTAGATCAAGCACTTTTTCTTTATTTTTAACTAACACACTAACTGTTCGAGACTTTGCCTCTACTAACTCTAACTGCACTCAAGTTACAGAGTGCTCTGTTTTACTTTCTGGCTCTGTTTGTGTTTCTGCTTATGTGACAGGAGGAAAGAGCAATGAATCCACACCTTTTGATCCTGAAATACTTTGGAAGTTGAGCAAGAATAAGGAATGTCAAGCTAGTGACATTAAAAGAGTGCTTGTTGGGAGGCAACCCAACCTGATGTAGTTTCTTTTCATAGCTATTTCAATAAAAAGGTTGAATAATTGGTCTGTATTGCAAGGAGCTAAGTTTGGTATTGCACACCGAAACAATTTAAGGGAGAATGAAGGATTCTAAGTTTGGAGTTCCACCAAAATCTCATTTAAAAGAACATTCTCACTTCCTGCACAATGCTAGCTCCAAGCAATCAGATAAATTATTCAACTATTTAACTGCTTTTTAGCTTTAATTCCATAACCTTTAGCAAGGACACAAGGTTTCACATATGGTTAACTTGTTGCATCAGAGGCAGTGGTAAGGAATTAAGTTTGGTGTTCCCACACCAAAATAAATCCAAAAGACATACTCAACTCATGCATACTAACCATTCACTTAAGGGCTTGAGATGCAAGCAACTTTTGAGAATTATGCAGAAAACTAGCTAACATCTGAAGACAATTTGCATTATGACTCAAAAGGGAGGCAACAGGAGGAAGAATGAAAAGCTGCAACTTAAAAGGTTGTATTTACACTTGATCCTTGTTGTTGTGAAAAGTTTTAATTCAGGAATTCTTGTATGTCTTGCTAAAGTGTTTATCTAGTTGCAAGTGAAGTTGTTTGATTAAGTATGCTGATCTGCATGATGCTTGTCATTCATCACTTAGCTAAATTTTGTTTTGTTTTCCATATGCTTGAATAAAAGAGAATTGTTTGAATTAGAAAGTAAATATCCAATGTTGCATACGTTAGAATGGAAGTTAATGGTGGTGTATGTGTTTGATTAAATGCATAACTCATGAAATAATTGCTGCATAATGTCGTTTTCATTGAAGTGTGAGCTAGCTTGCTGTCATAAAGGTTCCTATCAGTAAAGAAAAAAAATCCCTTGAGAACAAAATAAAACAAAAAGAAAAGGAAAAAGAAAAAGCCAATGTGGCAAGAAAAACAAAGAATAAAGGCTGGACACCAATATCTTGGACCCTAGGACACATGCCTGTGGTGTTCTTGTACTAGGATATGCTTGGACAAGTAAATTCTAAGGGGTATTTCGAAATCTGGCCACTTAGATCAACTGATTTGGGATGGCCAATTGAAAGTCCATAATAAAGAGCAACCTAGTTATAAAGCATTTAGTTATCCAAAGAGATGCTGGGCATCAATGATCCTAGGAAGAAAAAGGTGAGCCATGTGTCTGTGGTGAAGAAATGTTGAGTAAAAATAAAGCCAAAAGCTGCTGCAACATTTGACACCAAGCCTTCAAAGAATAATAAGCTTGTTAAGCTAAATAAGAAAAGAAAAGTTAGCAAGGGAGCAAGTAAAAAGTAAACCTTACAACAGCAAGTTTAGTAAGCCTTTGAGGAAAAGTGTATATTATGTAACAGCAAACAATAACTGAGTTATCATTGTCTGCATAAAAACTCCATGAACCAAGTTCTACTATATGCCTAATAAGGATATGTATGCTTTTCTTTTTCATTTCATTTCCTCTTAATTATGATGCTTGCTTGGGGACAAGCAAGATTTAAGTTTGGTGTTGTGATTACAAGTCATCATATACCCATTTTTCAAGCTAATTTCACTTGTTTCACTAGTCTTTATGCACTTTCTTGCATCCTAAGTAAGTAATTTGGAATGAAAATGCATGATTTCTTTAAATCAAACAACCACCATTAAATTGATGCTAAATCATGAGGTTTGAGCTAAAATTAATTGATTTTTAATGAATTATAAACCTTATGAGTTTGGAGATACTTTGATTGGTTGCTTTGGTTTCTTGTAGGTGAAGAAAGGAAGAAAAGAAGAAAAACGTGGCTTAAGAAGTGCGGCCATGGAAGGAGAAGTGTGGTGCAACATAGAAGGAGGAAGCAAACACTGCTCTCCACAAGAGCACACTGCTCTCTAAGAGAGCAGCATAATGAACCAAGCCTTCAAAATATCACTGCCCTACCCATAATAAGAGTGGAGCACAATTCTATGCCAAGGACCAAAGGAAGCAAAAATTCTACCCTGCCCTCCTCAAGAGCAATATCGGGCTTCATCCAAGAAAAATTCAAAGGAAATTGCTCTCCTAGTGTTACCCATGGGTTTCGAACCCAAGAACAAGGAGGAAAGGAGTAGCACTCAAATACAAGGAAAACAAGCAAAAATTGGCTTGTTTTCAATCTCCAAGAATCGAACACAGCACCATGAGGAAGCAAGGAACTAGGCGCTACTTCAGTGCCAAGAAAACCAAGGAAAAAGGGGCAGCGTGTGCTTCCACCAGGTTTCGAACCTGGGACCTCACCCTTGGTTGCCTTGCTGCGCTGCCCACAAGGAGAGCAGAGCAGCATTTCTTGGCACGGGCAGCACACAAGTGCGCACACAAGCACGCACGGCCAGGAGCATCACGCGTAGCTTGGACGCACGGAAGGCAAGCATGCACGCACACTGCCCTGCCCTCCGCAAGGGCAGGGCAGCATCCTGATGCTACACACGCTTAGCACGCACGCAATGAGGCCGCATGCACAATTTCCCTGCTCTGCCCTCCACAAGAGCAGAGCAGCCTCCTGGAGCCAACTTCTTCATGGGCTAAAAATTGGATTAAAAATCCAATTTAATTCATTTCTTCACCAAATCAAAAGCCCATCCAAATTCCAAAATCCAAGAATAGAAAGTGTATAAATAGGAGATAGTTTGATGTAATTAGGACCTTCTTTTGATTTTTGAATTTTTACATCTTTAGACTTCATTTTTCTTTGAGAGCTTGGAACTGAGATCTTAGAGAATTGGGAAGGAGAATTGATCTCTCTTCTTCCTTGTTCTTGCTTGAGCATTTTTTTACTTTTCTTGTTTGAATCTTGAGTATGAAGAATTGAGGAATTTCTGTCTCAATCTCCACTTAAGATCTCTTTGATTTTCCTACTGCATAATTGAGTTGAATTCAATTTCCTTTACTGCTGCAATCTTCAATTTCTCTTTAATTGCTTTGTTAACTTGGATCTGGGAAGGCAATTGAGATCTAGACTTTACTATCTAGTCTCTGGAGTCCTGAGATCCACTTTTCCTTTTGGTTCTTCTGTTGAACCGCTGCTGCAATTAAATTTCCATTTCTGTTTGAGATCTAGTCAATTCCAATTCATCTCTTGCTTTGATAATTGCTGCAAGTTAATTTCCCTTGCTTAAATTCTGAATTCCCAGTCCTCAAATCCCTTTTTCCATTTAAGTAATTTATATTTCTTGCACTTTAAATTACTGCAATTTACATTTCTTGCACTTTAAGTTTCAGTCATTTAATTTCTTGTTCTTTAAGATTCAGCATCTTTACTTTCAGTTCTCTTTAATTTCTGCAATTTATCCCTTTCCCTTTACATTTTCTGCTATTTACTTACTGTTGGATACAAAATCACTCAACCAATACTTGATTCGCTTGACTAAATCAACCACTGAACTAAAATTGCTCAATCATTCAATCCCTGTGGGATCGACCTCACTCCCGTGAGTTTTATTACTTGATGCGACCCGGTACACTTGCCGGTGAGTTTTGTGTTGGATCGTTTTCCACACATCAGCGGTCGCATGGGTCAATTTGTGCCAATGGCACGCCTCCAGCCACACTTTCGCGTGACTCTCTGTTCAATCTTATTTTCTTCCCAACGCACATTTGATGCGGACGCGTCAGCGACGTTGTCGTGTCGCGTGCGTTTTTTTTTTAAATATGCAAAATGCATAATGCAATGCTAATATGAATGTTATGCATGATTCCAGGTTCAATCAAAACTCAAAAACAAACAAAACAAACTAAAATTAAAACTGAAAAAGGGACGATCATACCATGGTGGGTTGTCTCCCACCTAGCACTTTTAGTTAAAGTCCTTAAGTTGGACATGCGGTGAGCTCCCTGTTATAGTGGCTTGTGCTTGAATTCATCTAAAAATCTCCACCAATGTTTGGAATTCCAGTAGCCTCCAGGATCCCAAACTAGGCACAGAAAGCCTTCAAGTTAAAGCAAGTGACAAGGCCCCAAGAGTGTTGATTGCCAGAATGAATTCCGGGGTCCCAAACCTTGTTTTTCTACCCGTCTTCTTGTTGATCATTATGATTCTATCCGGGTAGCAAGCAATCTAAATTCTCACCAAAGTGGCCAAACAACTTCCTAAACCCATTTAGTTGAGCTTTACACCAACACTTGCATTTAAACTTTGAGCTTTCAGCCATAATGAACCTAGGATTGTGTTGCCCACCACTAACCATCTTCCTCTTACTCTTAATGTCACAAAGAGCTCTAAATTGACCATCCGTCTCCAGTAGCCCATATTCAAGTGGGAAGGTAAAATTCAAGGATAAGAATTTTACCCACTTGAACGTTATGTTGGACGGTAGTGGCCGTGGGAGAGGTGTTTCTAATGAACTTGCAAGCTCCACTCCCTTGTGCTCTTCTTTGACATCTTCTACCTCTTTGCAAGCTTCTTCAATTGCAACCTCTTCCTCTTGGTAGCTTGCTTCTGATTCAATTTCTTCTTCATTGTTCACCAAAGGCATGGGAGGTTGTGCTTCTTCTACTTTAATCTCCATGTCAAGTCCAATGAGAGAGGATTCAAATGTAGATAAGAATTCATTAATGATTGAATATATCTTTTAATCGTCCCCTTCAAAGTCTTCAACCATGATATGCCTTGGAGGTTGTACACCCTCCTCAACATCAAATTCAAACTCCTTAGAAGGGGGCTCTATGACTTGAGTTTCCCATGGGGGTTCCGCATCTCCTAAGTCTTCAACCACTTCTTCCTCTTCAATGGCAGGCGTAGCTTCTTCCAATTATTTCAATACCAAATCGTGCTGCTCACTGTCCACCGAAGTTTCTAACTTCTCCTTCATGCCACGTTCTTTAGTAGATTCTCCACATGATGCCATGGGGGTTCCTTGAATGTTCGAACATCGTGAAGGTAATCGATTTATCACTTGATCCAGTTGGCGAAGGGTTGCATGAAATTTTTCCACTGTTTCCTTGAGACGATCCCTTGATTCTTGTTACGCTCGGCTATCATAAGTAGGATCATAGTGCTCTTGGATTGATGGATATGGAGATGGTGTATATTGAGGTGGTGGTTCTTAGGAGTAATTGGGGTGGAGTTGGGGTGGTTCTATATATGGTTCATACGATTCATAGGGTGGTTGGTACGGTTGATATGAGTTAGGGTCATATGGAGGTGAATGGCGGAAAGAGGCTTGTGAGTATGGTGGCCTAAAGTCATGTTGAGGAGGGGGTTCATAGGTATATGGTGGTGGTTGTTGATAATCAAAAGAGTGCTCACCATAGCCATTGCCTTGATAAGCATCACAGAATGGTTGTTGATAGTCCATTGGAGGTGGTTGTTGCCATGAGGGTTGATCAAATTCTTGTGGCTCCTCCCATCTTTGATTGTTCCAACCTTGATGCATGTTCTCATTGTAATCTCCTCTTCCTGCAACATAATTGTAACCAGACTCAAAGCCAAAGGGGTGAGAGTTCATAGTAGTGGGAAAAAAAAAACAAAAAACTAACAAAAAGAAAATATTTTGGAAAATATATGATTTTTGAAAAAAGATAAAATAAGATTTTGAAAAAGATATGATTTTTGAAAAAAAATGAGATAAGATAAAAATTAAAAAAATATTTACAATAACCAATAATAAGGCACACGGTTGCAATTCCCCGACAACGCCGCCATTTTGACGATTGAATTTCTATCAGAAAGAAATATAAAAATATAATCGCATTGTAAGTATAGTTTCTAAACCAACAGAAAATCCTTTCGTACAAAAATTTTGTTTGTCACTTAATCAAACCCAATAAAAATAAATAACCGAAGTATTCAAACCTCGGGTCGTGTTCTCAAGGAATTGCAGGGAGGTGTGTTTTATTATTAGTTATGGAAAAAGATATATTTTTGGGTTTTTTGAAATAGGAAACAGGTAATGTAAAATAACAAGTCGTTAAAATAATAACTAATAAAGCTCTCCGCAAGGCATGAGAATTGGAAGTCCTATCCTAGTTATCCTTATCAATTGTGATGAGAATTGGCTTTTGCTCCCACTTGGTCACCCTCTAACTATGAAGGTATGTTAAGTGGATGAATCAATTTGATTCCTTAGGTCCTAGTCAATTCCTATGGAAAAGACTAGAGTTATTGGAATTCAAATCAATTAGCAAAGATAACAATTATCAATCACAAGGAGTATGATAACTCAAGCGTTACCAGTTACTCAACCAAAGTCTAAAGGGAAGAAAATCTATTTGAATGAAAATAATTTGGATAAATCGAAAGCATCCGTAACATAAATAAAATAAAACAATCTTATATCTGGAATACCTCAAATTATATTAAATAGAATATTCAAATCTAAACATAAAGAGTTCATAAACTAAATTAGGAAAATAAATAAAAGGAACGTTGAACCTGTGATGAAGAAGAAATAATCCTAAATTCTAAAACTAAGAGAAATCCTAATTCCTAAAACCTAAGAGAGAGGAGAGAACCTCTCTCTCTAAAAACTACATCTAAAATTATGAAAAGTGAATTATGAGTCGTCTCCCCTTCATTCCTCCACTTTGTAGCCTTTAATCTGTGTTTTCTTGACTTGAAACTGGGCCAGAAATAGCCCAGAAATCGCTGGGACCGAATTCAAACACGTGCAGGTCACTGGAATTTCTGCAAAACAACGCGTGCGCGTCGTTTTTCTGTACGGCACTATACCAAATTATATATCAAATTGAAGCCCCGGACGTTAGCTTTCCAACGCAACTAAAACCGCATCATTTGGATCTCTGTAGCTAAAGTTATGACCGTTTGAGTGCGAAGAGTTTAGGTTGGACAGCTTAGCAACTTCTTCAACTTCTTGTATTCCTTCCACTTTTGCATGCTTCCTTTCCATCCTCTAAGCCATTCCTGTCCTGCAATCTCTGAAATCACTTAACACACATATCAAGGCATCGAATGGTAATGAGAGATGATTAAACATAGCAAAATTAAGACCAAAGAAGCATGCTTTCAATCATAGCACAAAATCTGGAAGGAAAACGTAAACTCATGCAATTAGTATGAATAAGTGTATGAAAGATTGATAAAATCTACTCAATTAAGCACAAGATAAACCATAAAATAGTGGTTTATCAGTCGCCAAGGTCCACCGTGAAGAGAAACGTGAATGGAAAAGAAAACAGGGAAGCTACTGTTGGGGATTTGGGGAAAATGGCTCTGTTCTGCCTCTGTCGCTTCTCCTCATCTTCTTCGCATTTTGAAGTTCCAACTCCTCCCTCTACTGTTGAATTTCAAAACATATGAAAGCCTCTGGTTATTTTAAGTTCTATGAACTTTTTATGTTTCTGATTGTTATTTGCTTAGGATTTCTTTTTTTGAATTTGTTCTCGGTTATGATTTTTTATCTAATTATTTGGTTTCACTTTTTTGACATATTTTTGCAGTTGGGTAAGAGGGATTTTTTTAATCTTGTTTGGGCATACTAGGAGATGCAGTTTGATGGAGTCGATTGGGGTTTACAAGAGAGATTTGTATTCTTTGTAACAGGAAGGGGGAAACTTGCATGCTGTGTGGAGCCCTGATGGCAAATTAATCGCCATTCTTGTAAGTTCTTCAGAATGTTGATATGCACATAGTGAATTAGTGAGCATTTTGAGAATATTTTGATTATACATGTTTGATTAAGAGGTAATAAGTAACCATGCATATTTGTTGATGATTATGAAATATGGCTTATAACCTTTGGAGGATGCATGCAAATGAAAAATCAAGCTCTTGATCTCCACCCTAAGAAGTAACAAGACCAGAGCCATTCACAGAAGGCTCACCAAGCACCAAGTATTAGCCTTTGCCTTGTGCTTATTTTGGATTTGATTTGACAACGTTTTATGTAACTTGATCTCCCTTATATCAATTTTGCATGTTTAAATTCTTTAATTAGCTTTGAATTTTGTTAATGTTCATTCATAGGCTAATTTTGGTTCTAAATAATTAAATATGTTGTTGGGTGAACTTATTTTAAATTTATTCAAGATAAGGTCATGAGAAAGTGAGCTAGTATTTGCAAATTATAATATAATGAAGTTAGTTGTGAGTTAGAATATTGACTCTAAATTTGTTTTTGATGTGAATTGCAATATTAATACCCAATCTGTTTATCTAAGTGAAACTTAAGGTAACCATGAATTTTCAGCTAGTATTTTTCAGCATGCTGGCGCCACCTGTAGCAGCGTCCTTCATCCACCGTAGCTGCAACACCCCTGTCCCCTTTCCTTTTGCCTTGTTCTAGTTCTCTGCTTCCAGGTTTTTGTCCATTTTCCTTTATATTTTTATTAGGTTTGATTAATTTTGGTTAATTAGTTGATTTTGGTTGATTATCTTTGTTAGATTAGTTGCTGTTAGTTGATTATAGATGGTTAGGTTAGGATGACTTTCTTTCAATTGTTAAGTTTTGATTGTTGCTGAAAGTGTTTGGAGCTAGTTTGCTGTCTATGATGGAATTGTTGTTTTGATGAGAAACTGCGTTGATTTTCTTTAGATATGATTTTCTTATTGTTATTCATTCATCTTATGTTTCCTATCCTATGTTGTCTAATTAACATCATGCGTTGAATTTTGTTGAGCTTGATCTCTGTACTTCGAAATATCTTCTAAGCTTGGCTATTTGTCACTCTTTTTTGTTTATTCTCCTGAGTTGAATTCTTCTTATTATTCTGTTGTTGTTGAGCTTGGAAAGAAGAAGAATTTTTAGCTTTGTCAGCACCCTGTTGCAACTTATGAATTATTTCACCTTATGTATTACTTTTCTTTTATATCTTTTATACCTTATAGAAAAATAGGAAGCATTAAGAGGTGTTTTAAAATTGTTGGATTAGCTTGTTGGATTGCCTTTGTATACAAAATAAGAACAGTTAAAACCTTTATGGTTACTTGTTTGTTCATGTCTATAACCTAGTACTAGTGAGATATCATATGTTCAATTTCATCTAGGGTTTTTGTTTTGTTCCCAAATTCACAATCCTAGTAACTTGTGCCTCGAAATCTCCATATTGTGCTTTATTTATAAATAATTTGTTGAATACAAATGTCTGTCTACTAATCTTGTTTTATTCTGGATAAGTGATAATATGGTATTTATGTTTCTAATACAATTCATTTTTTCCCTCTTTAATTTGCAGACGTCTTCTTTCTTTCTTCACATTTTTAAGGTCCAGCTTTCAGATAATCAGATACACATTGGAGGGAAGCAACCCTCTGCTTTGTGCCTAGTTACTTTTTGATTTATTATGAAAGAACATTTCAAGTTGTTATACGTGATCAGGTAAATAGTCTTGAAGTCTTTAATTTGGTGTTATATTTTTTGGTGTTAGAAAAATTTTGGATAAAAGGTAATGGAAAAAATTATAATTAGTGTTATATATTGTTTCTAATTTTTTGTTTCGATTTTTCTCGTTTACAAGAGTGCTAAAATGGTGACAACATGCTACCTAAAGGACTCAAGAATATTTTGATTTATAGAGACACTAATCTACGTTAGACTTTTAATTTTTGGTTGAACTAGTGTAAGAAATATAACTTGTACAACTAATCAATGTAGACACTAATGTTATTTTATTTTAAAATAATTTTAGTTAAATGAAACATATTTGAATTATCTATGTTTTTACATATTATATAAATGTCGACTTGCTCAGTAAAGTACTTAATGTATCAGTTGATTAAAAAGATAATTTGGTAAATTATGCATGCAATTTGTATTAAAAATTTGTTTTGAAATAAATATTGTACTTTTGTAACTAAAGAAAAAAAGGTTATAAAATCAAGTTATATTTTGTAACAAAATTTTATGATAGAAAAAAATATTTTGTCACTAAAAATATTTTGAAGATCAAAATTTGTTATCGCTTTTGTAACGAATCTAGGTTTTTGTATCAAAAAAATTGTTACAAATATTACTTTCAATTGTAACAGATCCATTTTTTGTTACAAAAACTTTTTGTAACGGGACATACTGCAACGGCTCTTTTTTTGTTACAAATTCCTTTTGTTTCAACTTTCCAATTTTTTGTAACAATTTTTTTGTTACAAATATTGCTTTTTCTTGTAGTGGATAGGGTAATGATCCCAACTTCCCAGAGCTTCGTCAATTCTTTCTAGACCACCTCTTTCATTGTTGGATTTAGTCACCTCTGTGGTTGCACAACTGGTTTAGCATCATCCTCAAGTAATATCTTGTGTATACACTTGGTTGGACTGATCCCTTTTAAGTCGCTAATGGTCCATCCAAGAGTCGTTTTATGACTCTTGAGCTCCTGAAGTAGCGCCTCCTCTTTCTTCTGCCTTAGAGAGGAACTTATGATCACTGGATATGCGTCTTTGTCTCCCAGGAATGCATACTTCAAGGATGGAGGCAAGGGATTCAACTCAAGCTTCGGAGGCCCTTCCTTAGTGTGAGGCGTGCAAAACTTCTCCCTCTGAGGTGGTGACTCATCAATCTCAAGCAAATTATCTTCAGAGGAAGATTTCAGAATATCCTCAAGATTTTCTGCTTCAAACACCTCTTCAATTAGGGGTTCAATCATATCAATCCTCATACATCCCTCAGAATGGGGTATTGCAGGGCTTCTAACACATTGAGAATAATTTTCTCTTCATTGACTCTTAGAGTTAATTGACCCTTTTGAACATAAATAAGGGATCTTCCTGTGGCTAAAAAGGGTCTTCCAAGAATAATAAAAGTATTTTTGTCCTCTTTCATATCCAGTATCACAAAATCAGCAGGGAAGATAAAGTGTCCTACTTTCACAAGCAGATTCTCAATAACTCCAAGAAGATACTTAATAGAACAGTCTGCAAGTTAAAGAAAAATGTGTGTAGGTTTTACCTTATCAATTTGGAGCTTTTTCATCAATGAAAGGGGCATGAGGTTGATGCTAGCTCTAAGATCACACAAGGCCTTCTGAATAGCGGTGTCACCAATGGTACAGGAATTGAGAAAGCTTCTAGGATCCTGCAATTTTTCTGGGAGATTCTTTTAGATGATTTCACTGCATTCCTTAGTCAACACCACTGTCTCAATTTCCTTCCAATCCCTCTTGTTACTCAATAACTCCTTCATGAACTTGGCATAAAGAAGCATTTGCTCAAGGGCCACTACAAAGGGAATGTTGATCTCAAACTTTCTAAGCACCTCCAAAAATTTGGAGAATTGTTTGTCCATATATGCCTTCTGAAGTCTCTGAGGGTGTGGCATTTTAGCCTTGTACTCTAGAGTCTTGGGTAGAGCAGGATGTGTATCAAGAGTAACTGGAAAAGGGCTGTCTAGATACCTTGAGAGAGCGTTTCTTGAGAGAGCATTTTTCCTTCTCCGATGTCTTTTTTTCAACTTGCTTTTCACCACTCTTAGTTCCTGACCCCACGATCTTACCACTTCTTAATTGAACGGCCTGACGCTCTTCTTTGGAGTTGGAAACCATGTCATTGGGTCTCTTGGGTGTTTGCTTGTGCAACTAATCCAACTACATTTCTAAATTCTGGAGTGAAACTCGGGTTTCCTGCATAAAGTTATGTTGTCTCTTAGAGATTTCTACAATCATGAATGCCAAGCCAAGACCGTTCGGGAGCTGAGAGGGTTGAAAAGAAAGATTTTTGAATTGATTTTGATTGAACCTGCCTTGAAAATTATTGGCATAATTCGGTTGTTGCCTCTGAGGTTGCTCTCCCCACCCAAAATTTGGGTGGTTCCTCTATCCTTGATTAAAAGTCTAAGAATAAGGAGCATCATTGACATTTCTGGAGGAATTTCCGATGTAATTGACTTGTTCAGGCGTATACTGGCCATAATTGCACGTCTCACCTAGAGGAAAGTTATCTTTCATGTCATAAGGAGCATCTAGAGGAGAACTATGAACATTAGCATCTGTTGGGATAAGAGCTTGATTGCATCTACAGCGTCCACCTCCATTACTCCTTTCTTCACTAAATTTCTCTCAGAAGAGTATAAGTATTGATTATTGGCAACCATCTCAATTAGTTCATTGGCCTTTTTAGGCATTTTTTTATGTGTATAGAGCCATCTGTAGAATTGTCTAGAGATATTTTGGCCATGTCAGAGAGTCTTTCATAGAAAATATATACCTTGATATAATCTGAGAACATGTCAGGAGGACACTTCCTGAGCATCAACTTGTACCTCTCCTAGGCTTTATAGAGGGGCTCATTATCTCCTTGTATAATGGTCTGAACATATGTCCTTAGCTTAGTCAGCCTCTGAGGAGGGAAGGACTTGTTTTGAAACTTGTTAACCACCTTATCCTAAGTATCCAGGCTCTTCTTGGGCTAAGCATCAAGCCGCTGCTATGTTCTATCCCTCACAGCAAATAGAGAGAGCATTAGCTTATAAACTTCAAGATTCACTCCATTAGTTTTCACAGTATCACAGATCTGCAGGAAGTTGGAGATGAATAGATTTGGATCTTCTTGTGAGAGTCCATAGAAACTGACAATTTTGCTGCACCAGAATTATTAGTTGAGGCTTTAGCTCAAAATTGTTTGCCCCAATGGGAGGTACAACAAAGTTGTTTCCGTAGAGATTAGGAATGTGGGCAATGTATGAGCCCAGGGTCCTTCTGGATTGCTTATTTCTATTCGGATCCACGATGAGTTCCTTTCTATTTCTGCATACACGAACAGAAAACAAAGAGAAGTGGAAATTTTTATATCAAAGTGCAGAGAATTCCCAGTGAGGTATCCTATGGAAAAAATAAAATAAAATAAAACAAGAAATAGAATTAAAAGTTTCGGAAATAATTAAGAAAAATTAAACTAGTAATTCAAAAATGAAACAAGGAAGAACACTAATACTTTTGAAAATTCAAAAAGAAAAATTACTACGGGAATGCCAAACTTAAAATCAGAATATAAGAAAAAAATAAACAAAGCCTAATTTTAAAATTTAAAGAAAATTAACAAACAAAACTAAGAAAAATACCTAATCTAAGCAATCAGACAACTGGTAGTTATCAATCATTGTCAGTCTCCGACAACGGCGCCAAAACCTTGGTGCAGATTTAGAATGTCCACAACTGAACCGGCAAATGCACCAGGTTGTTCAAGTAATACCTCAGGTAAGTGATGGTTGATCCCACGAGGACTGATGAACTGAGCAACAGTAGTCAACTGATTGGCTTAGTCAGGTGAAACAAAAAAGTTGGTTGTAAAGCAAATAATTCATTTGGTATAGAAATCAATGAGAGAAACAGTTAAGGTATCGGAGATATTACTTTTCTGGATCAAATTTTTTTTATCAACTATTTTAATCATGTAAGATTCATTTCATGACAAATTGTAATTGACTAAACCCTAATCTCTTAGTGATTTAGTCTCCTATAACCTTCATCAACTGCTAATCTCTTGGTCACTTGATTTCAATTAGAGGGTTAAGTTCAAATCTATTTTATGGCCACAAAAACCCTAATTACCCAAAGCTAAACAGATTATATGTCACATATCCAGATTAGTTCAAGTAATTAGCAATTTAGGAGGAATTTACTTTCAAACTGTGTTTAGGTGAGAGACCTCTCCCAAGGGTCACAAGAACGCATCTAGAATAAGGGTCATACTCTCGTTCCACCCAGATTCATAAAATTATGAATGAAAGTAATCTTTGAAATTGAATGAGTACATTAATTAAAATAGAAAAGTAATGGTCTTAATCCATAGCAATAAATAGAGCTCCTAACCTTAACCAAAGAGGTTTAGTGACTCATGACTTATAAAGAAAATAAGGGTTCTGAAAGTGTGAAAGTGCAGAAGTGTGAAGATGTCCTAAAGGGTGAATTTTTTTTCTTTTATATCTAACCTAATTTGATTTGAAAATAAAATAAAATAATAAATCCTAGAACTAAAAGATATTGTTTGTAAATAAAAATTACAGAAATAAAATAAAAGATAACTAATAAAAGCTAAATCCACTTGAAGATGCTCTCTTGATGGGTTTTTACTTCGGACTGCCTGGCACTAAATTCCAGTTGGGCATTTAGCACCCCATAGAGGCAGAGACATTTCTGAGTTGTGGGGTGTTTCTGGGCTTGGCGTTTAGCGCCCAGAAGAGTAGTTCCAAACCTTTTCCTTTTTGCTCTAAACCCTGCCAAATTGCTCCGAATTTCACCTGAAATAAAAAAACACTAAAACAACTCAAAGTAGCATCCAAAGGGGATTTTTGCACTAAAATATAATAAAAATAAATTTTAACTGAAAATGACTAGAAAACAAAGAAAAAAAATGGTATAAGATGCTCACGCATCACATCTAGCACGCCAATTTCATTGCCTTGGATTAGCCTTGAAGCTCTAAGGCTTTTGTGGAGGGAGACACTTCACAAAGTGGCGTTGGAGACACCATATTGTTGCTTCAATTTTGCCTCCAGGGAGTGGCATTAGAGATGCCAAAATGGGGGTGAGAATGGCATTAGAGATGCCATATTGTTGCATAAATTTGGCCTCTAGGGAGGGCGTTGGAGACGCCAATAATGTGGCATTAGAGATGCCATTTTGTTGCTTGAAATAAGCTCCCTAGAAGGTGCATCATTTGGCATTGGAGATGTGATAAACCACTATCTTATGGTTTATATTGTGCTAAATTGAGTGATTTTTTATCCATTATTCTCACGCTTATTCATAGAAATCGCATGTTTTACGTTTTCCTTCCGGATTTTGTGCTATGATTGAAAACATGCTTCTTTGGCCTTATATTTGCTAATATTAATCCCCTCTTATTACCATTCAATGTCGTGATATGTGTGTTACGTGATTTCAGAGATTACAAGGCAGGAATGGCTCAGAGGATGGAAAGGAAGCATGCAAAAGTGGAAGGGATACAAGAAACTGAAGGAATTGCCAAAGCTGTCATGACCTCTTTGCACTCAAACCGTCATAACTTGAGCTACAGAGATCCAAATGAGGCGGTTTTAGTTGCATTGGAAAGCTAACATTCGGAGCTTTACAACGATATATAATTTTTCATAGCTTCTCCAAAGATAGGTGACACGCACGCGTGAATCACGCGAATGCGTGACCTTGAAAAAAATGCAATCCGCGCGAACACATGGACGACGCTTCCGCGTGACTTTGCAGCGAACTGTACGTACCAAAAATCGCTGAAAAATACAGATTAGAGGCTATAAAGTGGGGGAATGCATCCATTCAAAAATTCAACATTCATAATTCATAATTTTAGGTTTTAGATGTAGTTTTTAGAGAGAGAGGCTCTCTCCTCTCTCTTAGGATTTAGGATTTAGGATTTCTATTAAGTTTATGCTATTTCTTCTTCATTCCAAGTTCAATGTTCTTTTAATTTATTTTCTACTTTATTTATTCTATTACTTTAATTGTTATTTATCTTTTCAATTTAGCTTATGAACTTTCCATGTTAGAATTGATTTTCTTATTTAATACATCTTGAGATATTTCAGATCTAAAGATTGCTTTCTTCTATGTTATTAATGCTTTTAATTTAATTTAGATTTTCCCCCCTTTGCTTTGGTTGAGTAATTGGTGACACTTGAGTTGTCAAATTCAGCGGTTGATTGAAGATTGGAAATTATTGATTGATTTGGATCCCTTTAAAGCTAGTCTTTCCATAGGAGTTGACTAGGACTTGAGGAATCAAGTTGATTAGTCCACTTGACTTTCCTTTATTTAGTAAGAGTTAACTAAGTGGGAGCAAAATCCAATTCTCATCACACTTGATAAGGATAACTAGGATAGGATTTCCAGTTCTCATACCTTGCCAAGAGATTTTCTAATTATTAATTTATTTTTCTCGCCATTTAGAAATACTTGTCCCTTATTTCAAAAACCCAAAAATATACCTTTTTTCCATAACCAAGAATAAACACACCTCCCTGCAATTCCTTGAGAGACGACCTAAGGTTTCAATACTTTGGTTATAAATTTTATTGGATTTTGTTACTTGTGATAACCAAACTTTTGTACGAAAGGATTTTTGTTGGTTTAGAAACTATACTTACAACGCGATTATATTTTTAAATTTCTTTACCGATAGAAATCCGTTCGTCAAAATGGTGCCGTTGCCAGGGAATTGCAAACGTGTGCCTTATTATTGGTTATTGTAAATGTTTTATTTTGCTTGTTTATTTGTTTTTTTTTTTGTCTTTAATTTTTATTAGCTACTATGAGTTCTCACCCCCGTCGCTTTGAATTTGGTTCTAATGTTGTTGAAAGGAATGGAAGCTATAACAGGAACATGCATCAAGGTCAAAACAATCAGAGATGGACGGAGCCACGAGGATCTGATCAACCCTTTCAGCAACAACACCTTCCAAGATACCATGGACAATGACCATTCTACAATGCATGCCAAGACAATAGTTATGGTGGAACTCTTCGTGACAACCAACCTCCACCAAATTACTATGGTCAAGAGCCATTCCAGGGAGCGTACCAAGATGATGAATATGGTGAACCCCCTTGTAATTACCAGCAAGCCCCACCATATGCTTATAAATCACCTCTCCAACACACCTTTGAACCACTATACTCACAAGCCCCCTACTAGCAAACACCCTCATCTGATCTTAACCCTTATCCACCATATCAACCACCCTATGAGCCGTATGAGCCATACATAGATCCACCCCAATTCCAACTTAATTACTCCCAAGAACCACCACCTCCATATACACCACATTCATATCCATCAATCCAAGAGCCTTATGGTCCTACTTATGATATCCAAGTAGAACAAGAGTCAAGTGATCGACTCAAGGAAACAGTGGATCAATTTCAAGCAATCCTTCGTCAATTGGACCGAGCGGTAAGCCGAATGGCACCCGAAGCTCTCATGGCTAAAGAATCTCAATTTGAGAACATGGAACTGAAGTGTGTGGTGCAATAAGTGGAAAAGATGGAGAGTGATGAACTACCACATCCTTATCATGAGGAACCACCCTCTTATCATGAACCCTTCCTCCCAAGTAATGAACCCTCATATCCACCCCAATCTCCAATGGATGACATCCTTCGTGGTCTTCTTCAAGGGCAAGCGAAGATGAAAAGGGATGTACTAGAATTCGCGACTGCCTTAACCGAGGTAGTAAATCAATTAACTTCCCAACATCTGAGCACTCAAAATACTCCCATGGCTACATATGGAGAATCAATAGAAGAAAGAAAGTGGATGAATGAATTACTTGTGTTAAAGTGGTTGTTAGTGTGAGTGGTGCAATTGATCAAACAGTTAGAAAAGTGAAAATATGGATAATCAAAGAAGAAGGAAATTGAGCTCAGAATAAGATAAAAAAATATAAAAAAAATGCTAAATAAAACAAAATTAAAATAACAGGGAAATTAAATTGCTTAATCTAGCTCTCCAATCAATTTAATCACTGTCAAATTTAAGCCAATCCCCAGTAACAGTGCCATAAAACATGATGACCAAAATTCACTACCCCTTTCAAAAATTTAGTGAATTAGTTCTTTTGGCAAGCGCACCAAAATTATCGCCAAGTAATAACCCACAGTAGAGCGGGATCGTATCCACAGAGATTGGCAAATCCAAGAAATTTTAGTTGATTGATGAATTAGTTAAGCGGATCAATAAGATTGTGAAGTGCAGTATTGTAAATGACATAAATGTAAATGACTAGAATGTAAAGAAAAGCAATAAAGTGCAGAAATGGAAATTGCTGAATGTAAAGTGCTGAATCATAAATGACTTGAATGTAAAATTAAGCAGTAAAGAAATGGATAGATAAGAATGGAGAAATTCATTGAGATTGGGAGATGTTGTCTCTTTGGATCAAATCTAGCTTAGATCCTCTTCAATAATGCAACTCATTGACCTCTTGGCAATCATGATTGATTGAGCCCCAATCCTTTGGTGACTCAATCTCTCAGATCTTGATCAATAGCCAATTCCTTGGTCTAATTGCTCATGAAGAGAGATATGCTTGGTCCCTGATTATACCACACACCCTTGTAGAGCCAGGTAGAGGGGGGATTATATGTCACGTATCCCATTACCAAAACTCAGATTCTACTCAAGTGTGAGAAGGGATTTCAAGCATGGTTTCATGTTTTCTTTCCCAAGGTTCCCATGAAACCCAATTTCATTCAATCTCTTTCCCAAGATAATTGAACACTAAGCATTAAGACCGAAACTCCTTCTAGCAAATCAAAGAGAAGATGAATAGAAGAAGAATTTCACTATTATCAATCCATCAAGTACAACAGAGCTCCCTCTCTCAATGAGAGGGAAGTTAGCTACTCATAGCTTGAAAAGTACTCAAAAGTGGAATGTAAATGTAGATCTAGAACTAACTGCTTAACCCCTCTTTAGTACTCCTTGGGGGTATTTATACTACTCCTAGTAAAAATAAAAGAATTACAAAAGTGAAAAAGGGAAAATTACATTTTTGGAGGGAAAGAAAACACTCAATACTACTCCTTGTCACGTGCCCTTCAAAATAGCTTGGCGTGCCACGCTCAATCCTTCAAGTGGCACGCTCGTCCCTTAGTCAACCTTGGCGTGCCACGCCTTCGAACTCAACACGCCATAGTGGAATTCTTGTGTTGGCGTGCCACGCCTTCGAGCTCAAGTGGCACGCCCTTTGCTTTTTTCCACTTTCCTTTGCCTCTGGAAACTTGAACTAGCGTGGCACGCCCAGGGTCTGGCGTGCCACGCCCTTGTTGTGTGCTTGGCTAGCTCTTCTGGAAAGTTGCACTAGCGTGGCACGCCCAGGGTCTGGCGTGCCACACCCTTTGTGAGTGAATGGTTCCTCTGCTTGGCGTGCCATGCTACGAACTCAAGTGGCACGCTCCAATGCTTCTTTGGCCTCTGAATGACACTGGCGTGCCACACCTGGTTGCTCAAGTGGCACGCCTAAGTGAAGAATAGTGAATGGCGTGCCACGCATTCGAAACCAAGTGGCACACCCCATGTAATTTGCTTCTTCCATCTTCTCTGTAAATTTATACCAGCGTACCACGCCTAAAGGTTGGCATTCCAGGCCCATGATCTTGTCTCGTTCCAGTAAGTGGCGTGCCACGCCTCGGCCTTCAAGTGGCACGCCATAGTGACATGCTCGGATTGGCGTGCCACGCCTTCGACACCAAGTGGCACGCTCAGTCCTTGCTCATGTTGTCTTGTGTATTGGCATGCCACGCCTGGTTGCTCAAGTGGCACGCCGAAGTGAGGTTGAGGGATTGGCGTGCCACGCCTTCGACTTCAAGTGGCACGCCCAGTCTTCAATTGCCTTCTCTGGATCATTGTACCAGCGTGCCACACCGTGCTGCTCAAGTGGTACGCCCATGTATTTGTGCACTCTTCAAGCTTGACGTGCCACGCCTGGGTCTTCAAGTGGCACGCCAAAGTGACTTTTTAGAGCTGGCATGCCACGCCTTCGACACCAAGTGGCACGTCGTAGTGGAGGTTCTTCTTGAGATAGTGAGTTGGCGTGCCACGCCCCTTTGCGCAAGTGGCACGCCCATAGTAGTTGATGGGCCAGGCGTGCCACGCCCAACCTGGCGTGCCACGACCCTTTTGTGTTCTCCATTTTGCTATCTGAAATTTTGTGCTAGCGTGCCACGCCCAGACCCTGGCGTGCCACGCCCACCTGCATGCTTGGATCTCCCTTCTGGAAATTAGTACTGGCGTGCCACGCTTAGCTCCTGGTGTGCCACGCTAGTGCATTTTTGTGGCGTTTGTTCTCAAGTGGCACGCCAGTTTCACACGCCCAGTTTCTTGTTTGTCTTCTTCCCATTTTTGATGTCCTTTTTCACCTGAAAATTAGCACAACTCATCTCAAAGTAGTGTACTATAATATTCATCAAATAATGTATGAATTGTACTGATCAAATGAGATTTATGCTCCTTTATGGTCTTCTTTATGCAAGAAAGAAGGGTAGATGATGTAAGTCATCACAACACCAAACTTAAGCTTTGCTTGTCCCAAGCAAATCAATGTGAGTAAACTTTTATATATTGAGGCCTTGGCTTTGAATGATTGCAAAACAACTAAGAGTAAAACTAAGTGTCTAACACATGCATGAATACTTTAATTGTCATGGAAAGCTCTTGGATCCTTGAGAGTTCCCTCAGGTATAGGCTTTAGGGGTCCTTTCTATTGATTGTCACCTTGAGGTAGTAAAGGTTGTTTTGCTTTCTTGACCACGACTCTAAGTGTTTTGTCTCAAGACAACCCTTTAATTAGGTTTTCAACTAGCACTCCCAAACCAGTTGGTTTTAGGGTACTGGGTGTTGAGACACCCCTAAGAATCTACTTGCCCAGGTCTCTTCTTGACACATCTTCACCACAAGCATCTACTAGGATCATTGATTCTTTTTAAGTTTTTTAATGTTTATTTTTCTTTTCTATCCCAATAGTTGATGCTTAGAGCCTTGGGTCTTTATTGCTTACTACCTCTTGGTTCTATGGATATTCAAGGAACACCCCTTAGTCTTCCTTTTGTTATACCTTCTAGGACTAGTTACTCTCCATGACTCATTTTCTTTTTAGTTCATCCAAGGTCCTACACTTAGTTTCTTAGTTTGTTTGATGATCCTTCTTGGCTTTGTTCTCTCTTATTATTTTTGCACAACTCACAGTAACTCTTATGGAAGCAAGCTCTACTTTTATTTAAGTTGTAATTAAGACTTGAAATACATGGCATTTTCTTTCTTGTAAAAAAAACTCATAAAGACTTCAAACAGGAATTGAAACTAAGCATAAAACATAAACTATCCTAGCATGATTATTCAAGACGTAAATAAAACAAAAGCTTAAACAGAATTCAGAAATTGGAAAGTGTCAACCATGGGACTCAACAACCTTGAGCAGCTTCATCTTCAGTTCATTGGCCCCTTCCCTTTGTCCTTCTTCTTGGGAGGGGATGAGCTACCTTCACCTGGCTTGGAAGAACCTTCTTGAGCTTTGGTATCCTTGGGCTTCCAAAATCCTAGCCTTCTCATGTAGTTTTTCTCATCTTTCTTATGTTTGGCTAGGATTTCCTCTTGTCTTGCACTTAGCTCTTCCATCCCTTGCATGAAGGTTGGATATCCTGGGTTCAGAGCAGCAACAACGTTACACAAGTGATTCAGCTTTGCTTATATGTTGATGTCATACTGCCTCCTAGATATGGTCCTGGCATCATAAAGATGCCTGAATTCAGCCAAGTTCCTCTATTGCCACTTGCCTTGCTCTGTTACTTTGTCCAGTGCGCTTCGCACCTCACCCCAGTCAAATTGTTCCTGCTGCTCCTTCCTCATATGCTCCCAATTCTCTTGGAGTTGTTGAATGTTTTGGTTGACTTGGCTCCATTGTTGTTGCTGAGCCTCTTTGAATTGGTTGACATCTTCCCTCAAGTGGTGTAGATCTCCCTTCATTTGGTGTACATCTCCTTGCAATTGCTCCCAGTTGAATCTCTCTGGAAATTGTTGATATTGGTAGTGTGGTGGTGGTTGAAGTGCTAAAAATTGAGGTTGCTCTTCTACCTCTCCTTCTTCTTCTTGTTATTGTGGTTCATGAGCATGAGCTCTTCGTTCTCTAGCCCTATTGAGTGGATGGACAGCCACAATTTTGGCCATCTTCTTGGCAGTTATGAACTTGTCTTGTGGTGGACGAAATTGTTATTCATGTGTTATTCCATTTTGCAAAATTCATTGCTTTTCATTCCCTGATAATGGCGCCAAACACATGATGCCAATACCATGGTTCACAACTTCGTTCAACTTAACCAGCAAGTGTACTGGGTCATCCAAGTAATACCTTACGTGAGTAAGGGTCGATCCCACAGAGATTGTTGGTATGAAGCAAGCTATGGTCACCTTGTAAATCTCAGTTAGAAAGATTAAATTGGTTTATGGTTTCGAAAATTAATAATAAAAAGAATAAAAAGGGATAGAGATACTTATGTAAATCAATAGTGGGAATTTTAGATAGGTGTATGGAGATGCTATGCTCCTCTTGAATCTCTACTTTCTCATTGCCTTCATCCAATCCTTTTTACTCCTTTCCATGGCAAGATGTATGTAGGGCATCACCGTTGTCAATGGCTACATCCCATCCTCTCAGTGAAAATGGTCCTATGCTCTGTCACGGCACGGCTAATCATCTGTCGGTTCTCAATCAGGTTGGAATAGAATCCCTTGATTCTTTTGCGTTTGTCATCACGCCCAGCCTTCAGGAGTTTGAAGCTCGTCACAGTCATTCAATCCCAGAATCCTACTCGGAAAACCATAGACAAGGTTTAGACTTTTCGGATCCTCATGAATGCCGCCATCTATCTAACTTATACCACGAAGATTCTGTTGGGGAATCTAAGAGATATGCGTCCGGCCTAAGGTAGAACGGAAGTGGTTGTCAATCACGCGCGTTCATAGGTGAGAATGATGATGAGTGTCACGGATCATCACATTCATCAAAGTGTTGTGCAACGTATATCTTGGAATAAGAATAAAAGAGAATTGAATAGAAAGTAATAATAATTGTATTGAAACTTGAGGTACAGCAGAGCTCCACACCCTTAATCTATGGTGTGCAGAAACTCCACCGTTGAAAATACATAAGTGAAAGGTTCAGGCATGGCCGAATGGCCAGCCCCCATGATCTGAGAACCAAACATTCAAAGATGCTCTTTAGATCTAAAGTGATCAAAAGATGTCTAATACAATAGTAAATCATCCTATTTATACTAGACTAGCTACTAGGGTTTACATGAGTAAGTAATTGATGCATAAATCCACTTCTAGGGCCAACTTGGTGTATGCTTGGGCTGAGCTTGATCTATCCACGAGCTGAGGCTTTTCTTGGAGTTGAACTCCAAGTTATAACGTGTTTTGGGCGTTCAACTCCGGATCATGACGTTTTTCTGGCGTTTAACTACAGACAGCAGCATGTACTTGGCGTTCAACGCCAAGTTACGTCATCAATTCCCGAATAAAGTATAAACTATTATATATTGCTGGAAATATCTGGATGTCTACTTTCCAACGCCGTTGAGAGCGCACCAATTGGAGTTCTGTAGCTCCAGAAAATCCATTTCGGGTGCAGGGAGGTCAGATTCCAACAGCATCAGCAGTCCTTTTGTCAGCCTTTTTTAGAGTTTTGCTCAAGTCCCTCAATTTCAGCCAGAAATTACCTGAAATCACAGAAAAACACACAAACTCATAGTAAAGTCCAGAAATGTGAATTTAACATAAAAACTAATGAAAACATCCCTAAAAGTAGCTTAAACTTGCTAAAAACTACCTAAAAACAATGCCAAAAAGCGTATAAATTATCCGCTCATCACAACACCAAACTTAATTTGTTGCTTGTCCCCAAGCAACTGAAAATCAAATAGGATAAAAAGAAGAGAATATACTATAAATTCCAGAATATCAATGAATATTAATTATAATTAGATGAGCGGGACTCGTAGCTTTTTGCTTCTGAACAGTTTTGGCATCTCACTTTTTCCTTTGAAGTTTAGAATGATTGGCTTCTCTAGGAACTTAGAATTTTGGATAGTGTTATTGATTCTCCTAGTTAAGCATGTTGATTCTTGAACACAGCTACTTTTATGAGTCTTGGTCATGGCCCTAAGCATTTTGTTTTCCAGTATTACCACCGAATACATAAATGCCACAGACACATAACTGGGTGAACCTTTTCAGATTGTGACTCAGCTTTGCTAGAGTCCCCAGTTAGAGGTGTTCAGAGCTCTTAAGCACACTCTTTTTGCTTTGGATCACGACTTTAACCACTCAGTCTCAAGCTTTTCACTTGGACCTTCATGACACAAGCACATGGTTAGGGACAGCTTGATTTTGCCGCTTAGGCCTGGATTTTATTTCCTTGGGCCCTCCTATCCATTGATGCTCAAAGCCTTGGATCCTTTTTTACCCTTGCCTTTTGGTTTTAAGGGCTATTGGCTTTTTCTGCTTGCTTTTTCTTTTTCTTTGCTTTTTTTTCGCCATTTTTTTTCTTTTTTTTTCGCAAGCTTTTTACTTTTTCACTGCTTTTTCTTGCTTCAAGAATCAATTCTATGATTTTTCAGATCATCAATAACATTTCTCTTTGTTCATCATTCTTTCAAGAGCCAACAATTTTAACATTCATAAACAACAAGATCAAAAGACATATGCACTGTTCAAGCATTCATTCAGAAAACAAAAGTATTGTCACCACATCAATATAATTAAATTAAATTCAAGGATAAATTCGAAATTCATGTACTTCTTGTTCTTTTGAATTAAAACATTTTTCATTTAAGAGAGGTGAAGGATTAATGGATTTTATTCATAGCTTTAAGGCATGGTTACATACTAATGATCATGAAGTAAAGACACAAAACATAGATAAACACAACATTAAAAACCGAAAACAGAAAGAAATAAAGAACAAGGAATGAATCCACCTTTAGTGGCGTCTTCTTCTTGAAGGACCAATGATGTTCTTAAGCTCTTCTATGTCCCTTCCTTGCCTTTGTTGCTCCTCCCTCATTGCTCTTTGATCTTCTCTTATTTCATGGAGAATGATGGAGTGCTCATGATGTTCCACCCTTAATTGTTCAACATTGTGGCTCAAATCTTCTAAGGAGGTGTTGAGTTGTTCCCAATAGTTGTTGGGAGGAAAGTGCATCCCTTGAGGCATCTCAGGGATTTCTTGATGATGAGCTTCCTCATGCATCTCTTGAGAACCGTGAAGGTTCTCTCTTGCTTGCTCCATCCTCTTCTTGGTGATGGGCTTATCCTCTTCAATGAGAATGTCTCCTTCTATGATAACTCCAGCTGAGTAACATAGATGGCAAATAAGGTGAGGAAAAGCTAGCCTTGCCATGGGTGAGGGCTTGTCGGCTATTTTGTAGATTTCATTGGAGATGACCTCATAAACTTCTACTTCCTCTCCAATCATGATGCTATGAATCATGATGGCCCGATCCACAGTAACTTCAGATCGGTTGCTAGTGGGAATGATGGAGCGTTGAATGAACTCCAACCATCCTCTAGCTACAGGCTTGAGGTCCAGTCTTCTTAGTTGGACTGGCTTGCCTTTGGAGTCTCTCTTCCATTGAGCTCCTTCCACACATATGTCCATAAGGACTTGGTCCAACCTTTGATTAAAGTTGACCCTTCTAGTGTAGGGGCGTTCATCTCCTTGCATCATGGGCAAGTGGAATGCCAACCTCACATTTTCCGGACTAAAATCTAAGTATTTCTCCCAAACCATTGTAAGATAATTCTTTGGGCTCGGGTTCATACTTTGATCATGGTTCCTAGTGATCCATGCATTGGCATAGAACTCTTGAACCATTAAGATTCTGACTTGTTGCATGGGGTTGGTTAAGACTTCCCAACCTCTTCTTCGGATTTCATGTCGGATTTCCGGATACTCATTTTTCTTGAGCTTGAAAGGGACCTGAGGGATCACCTTCTTCTTTGCCACAACATTATAGAAGTGGTCTTGATGGCTCTTGGAGATGAATCTTTCCATCTCCCATGACTCGGAGGTGGAAGCTTTTGTCTTCCCTTTTCCTTTTCTAGAGGATACTCCGGCCTTAGGTGCAATTGATGGTAATGGAAAAACAAAAAAAAAGCTTATGCTTTTACCACACCAAACTTAAAATATTGCTCGCCCTCGAGCAAGAAAAGAAAGAAGAGAAGAAGAAGAATAAGAGAATATGGAGGAGAAGGGGAGATGTAGGTTCGGCCAAGTGGGAGAAGAGGAGGTTGTGTTGTGTGAAAATGAAGTAGAATAGAAGGGTATATATAGGGAGAGGGGGTAGTGTGTATTCGGCCATTTAGGGTGGGAATGGGTGGGAAAATGTTTTGAATTTTTGAAGGTAGGTGGGGTTTTTGGGGAAGAGTGGATGGGGAATAGTCATCACAAAAACTAGGATTAGGAGGTAACGTAGGAATATGTTAGGTGGGGATCCTGTGGGGTCCACAGATCCTGAGGTGATCCTATGGTGTCCACAGATCCTGAGGTGTCAAGGAATTCCATCTTTACACCAAATAGGCATGTAAAATGCCTTCGTGCACCATTCTGGCGTTCAAACGCCCATTGGTGCACGTTCTGGGCGTTCAACGCCCACATGTAACATGTTTCTGGCGTTGAACGCCAGTTTCATGCTTGTTACTGGCGTTCAGCGCCAGCTTTTCCTTTCTAGGCACATTCCTGGCGTTCAGCGCCAGAATGTTGCTTGTTTCTGGCGTTCAGCGCCAGAATGATGCTCTGTTCTGGCGTTGAACGCCGGCCAGATGCAACTTACTGGCGTTGAACGCCAGCCTGTGCTTCCTCCAGGGTGTGATTTTTTTCTTCTGCTGTTTTTGATTCTGTTTTTAATTTTCATGATTTTTTTCGTGACTCCTCATGATCATGTACCTAATAAAACACAAAATAACAATAATATAGAATAAAATAAAAATTAGATAAATAAAATTGGGTTGCCTCCCAACAAGCGCTTCTTTAATGTCAATAGCTTGACAGTGGCTCTCATGGAGCCACAAGGTGATCAGGTCAATGTTGTATAGTGCCAACACCAAACTTAGAGTTTGGATATGGGGTCTTAACACCAAACTTAGAGTTTGGTTGTGGCCTCCCAACACCAAACTTAGAGTTTGACTGTGGGGGCTCTACTTGACTCTGAACTGAGAGAAGCTCTTCATGCTTACTCTCTTTTGTCACAGAGGGATGGCCATGTGCCTTAAACACAAGGTAGTCTCCATTTAATTGAAGGACTAATTCACCTCTGTTGACATCTATCACAGCTCCTACTGTGGCTAGGAAAGGTCTTCCAAGGATGATGCAATCATCCTCTTCCTTCCTAGTGTCTAAGTTTATGAAATCAGCAGGGATGTAAAGGCCTTCAACCTTTACTAACACGTCCTCTACTATTCCATAAGCTTGTCTCAATGACTTGTCTGCCAATTGTAATGAGAACAAGGCAGGTTGTACCTCAATGATCCCCAGCTTCTCCATTACAGAGAGTGGCATAAGATTTATCCCTGACCCCAGATCACACAGAGCTTTTGCAAAGGTCATGGTGCCTATGGTACAAGGTATTAAGAACTTGCCAGGATCTTGTTTCTTTTGAGGTAGAATTTGCTGAATCCAGGTATCCAGTTCACTAATGAGCAAGGGAGGTTCACTTTCCCAAGTCTCATTACCAAACAACTTGGTATTCAGCTTCATGATAGCTCCTAAATATTGAGCAACTTGCTCTCCAGTCACATCTTCATCCTCTTCAGAGGAAGAATAGTCTTCAGAGCTCATGAATGGCAGAAGGAGATTTAATGAAATCTCTATGGTCTCTATATGAGTCTCATATTCCTTTGGATCCTTAATAGGAAACTCCTTCTTGCTTGAGGGACGTCCCAGGAGGTCTTCCTCACTAGGATTTTCGTCCTCCTCCTCCCTTGTGCATTCGGCCACATTGATTATATCAATGGCCTTGCACTCTTCTTTTGGATTCTCTTCTGTATTGCTTGGGAGAATACTGGGAGGAGTTTCAATGACTTTCTTACTCAGCTGGCCCACTTGTGCCTCCAAGTTTCTGATGGAGGATCTTGTTTCACTCATGAAACTGAAAGTGGCCTTTGACAGATCAGAGACTAGATTGGCTAAATTAGAAGTGTTTTGTTCAGAATTCTCTGTCTGTTGCTGAGAAGATGATGGAAAAGGCTTGCTATTGCTCAGCCTATTGCGTCCACCATTGTTAAAGCCTTGTTGAGACTTTTGTTGATCCTTCCATGAGAAATTTGGATGATTTCTCCATGATGAGTTATAGGTGTTTCCATAAGGTTCACCCATGTAATTAACCTCTGCCATGGCAGGGTTCTCAGGATCATAAGCTTCTTCAGAAGCTGCCTCTTTAGTACTGTTGGATGCATGTTGCCATCCATTCAGATTTTGAGAGATCATGTTGACCTGTTGAGTCAACACTTTGTTCTGAGCCAATATGGCATTCAGAGTATCAATTTCAAGAACTCCTTTCTTCTGAGGTATCCCATTATTCACGGAATTCCTCTCAGAAGTGTACATGAATTGGTTATTTGCGACCATGTCAATGAGTTCTTGAGCCTCTTCAGGCGTTTTCTTTAGGTGAATAGATCCACCTGCAGAATGGTCCAATGACATTTTCGAAAATTCAGAGGGACCATAATAGAATATATCTAATATGGTCCATTCTGAAAACATGTCAGATGGACATCTTTTGGTCAGCTGCTTGTATCTTTTCCAAGCTTCATAGAGGGATTCACCATCTTTTTGTTTGAAGGTTTGAACATCCACTCTCAGCTTGCTCAGCTTTTGAGGAGGAAAGAATTTATCCAAGAAGGCAGTGACCAGCTTATCCCAGGAGTCCAGGCTATCCTTAGGTTGTGAATCCAACCATATTCTAGCTCTATCTCTTACAGCAAAAGGGAAAAGCATGAGTCTGTAGACTTCAGGATCAACTCCATTCGTCTTTACAGTCTCACAGATCTGCAAAAACTCAGTTAAAAACTGATAAGGATCTTCAGATGGAAGTCCATAAAATTTGCAATTTTGTTGCATTAAAGCAACTAGTTGAGGCTTAAGCTCAAAATTATTGGCTCCAATGGCAGGAATGAAGATGCTTCTTCCATCAAATTTGGACGTTGGCTTTGTGAAGTCACCAAGCATTCTCCTTGCATTATTATTATTTTCGGCTGCCATCTCCTTCTCTTGTTCGAAAATTTCTGAAAGGTTGTTTCTGGATTGTTGTACTTTAGTTTCTCTTAGTTTCCTTTTTAAAGTCCTTTCAGGTTCTGGATTAATTTCAACAAGAGTGCCTTTTTCCCTGTTCCTGCTCATATGAAAGAGAAGAAAACAAGAAAAGAAAGAGGAATCTTCTATGTCACAGTATAGAGATTCCTTTATGTTAGTAGAAAAAGAAAGGGGATAAGAAAAGGAGAATGGTTCGGATTTTTAGATGAAGAGGGGTAAAGAGAAGTGTTAGTAAATAAATAATTAAATAGAATAAGAAAAGAGAAGGGAAATTTCGAAAATAATTTTGAAAAAGAGATTAGTAATTTTCGAAAATTAGAGAGGGAAAAGTAGTTAGGTGGTTTTGAAAAAGATAAGAAACAAACAAAAAGTCAAATAGTTAGTTGAAAAAGATATTAAAATAAAATTTTAAAAAGATAAGAAGATAAGAAGTTAGATAAGATATTTTAAAATCAAATTTTTGAAAAAGTTAAAATTTTTGGAAAAGATATGATAAAAAGATAAGATAAAAAGATAAGATAGAAAAAAATATGATTGAAAAAGATTTTAATTTTAAAATTAAAACTTAATTACTTCACTAACAAGAAACTACAAGATAAGATTCTAGAATTTAAAGATTGAACCTTTCTTAACAAGAAAGTAACAAACTTCAAATTTTTGAACCAATCATATTAATTTTTGGTGAATTTTCGAAAATTTGATATAAAGATAAGAAAAAGATTTTGAAAATATTTTGAAAAAGATTTTTTTTTTAATTTTCAAAAAAAAGGAAAAAATTGGAAAAGATATGATTTTTGAAAAAGATTTTGAAAAGATAAGATTTTTAAAATTGAAATTTTGACTTGACTTGTAAGAAACAACTAATTTTTTAAAAATTTTTGACCAAGTCAACCCAAAATTTCGAAAATTTGGAGGGAAATAAGGAAAAGATATTTTTTTGATTTTTGAATTTTTAATTATGAGAGAGAAAAACAACAAAAATACTCAATGCATGAAATTTTTAGATCAAAACAATGAATGCATGCAAGAATGCTATGAATGTCAAGATGAACACCAAGAACACTTTGAAGATCATGATGAACATCAAGAACAAAATTTTGAAAAATTTTTGATGCAAAGAAAACATGCAAGACACCAAACTTAGAAATTTTTAATGCTTGAAAAATATGAATGCAAAGATGCACATGAAAAACAAGAAAAGACACAAAACAAGAAAACATCAAGATCAAACAAGAAGACTTATCAAGAACAACTTGAAGATCATGAAGAATACTATGAATGCATAGAATTTTCGAAAAATGCAAGAAAAATTTTTAAAGCATGCAATTGACACCAAACTTAAAAATTGACTCAAGACTCAAACAAGAAACACAAAATATTTTTGATTTTTATGATTTTCTAATTTTTTTTTTTTTGGATTTTTATTAATTTTTTTTTCGAAAAACGAAAAAGAAAAGAAAAATTTTGAAAAAGATTTTTGAAAAGAAAATTACCTAATCTGAGCAACAAGATGAACCGTCAGTTGTCCAAACTCGAACAATCCCCGGCAACGGCGCCAAAAACTTGGTGTTGTTGCCGGATTAAAAACTTGGCACCATTGTGGGTTGGAAACAATTGTTTGAATTGTTGTTCGAAATTGATTGTTCCCCGGCAACAGCGCCAAAAACTTGGTGGACGAAATTGTTATTCATGTGTTATTCCATTTTGCAAAATTCATTGCTTTTCATTCCCTGGCAATCAAAAACATGATGCCAATACCATGGTTCACAACTTCGTTCAACTTAACCAGCAAGTGTACTGGGTCATCCAAGTAATACCTTACGTGAGTAAGGGTCGATCCCACAGAGATTGTTGGTATGAAGCAAGCTATGGTCACCTTGTAAATCTCAGTTAGGCAGATTAAATTGGTTTATGGTTTCGAAAATTAATAATAAAAATAATAAAAAGGGATAGAGATACTTATGTAAATCAATAGTGGGAATTTCAGATAGGTGTATGGAGATGCTGTGTGATGAGCGGATAATTTATACGCTTTTTGGCATTGTTTTTAGGTAGTTTTTAGTAAGTTCAAGCTACTTTTAGGGATGTTTTCATTAGTTTTTATGTTAAATTCACATTTCTGGACTTTACTATGAGTTTGTGTGTTTTCTGTGATTTCAGGTTATTTCTGGCTGAAATTGAGGAACTTGAGCAAAACTCTGAAAAAGGCTGACAAAAGGACTGCTGATGCTGTTGGAATTTGACCTCCCTGCACTCAAAATGGATTTTCTGGAGCTACAGAACTCCAAATGGCGCGCTCTCAACGGCTTTGGAAAGTAGACATCCAGAGCTTTCCAGCAATATATAATAGTTCATACTTTATTCAGAAATTGACGACGTAACTTGGCGTTGAACGCCAAGTACATGCTGCTGTCTGGAGTTAAACGCCAGAAAAACGTCATGATCCGGAGTTGAACGCCCAAAACACGTTATAACTTGGAGTTCAACTCCAAGAGAAGCCTCAGCTCGTGAATTGATCAAGCTCAGCCCAAACATACACCAAGTGGGCCCCGGAAGTGGATTTATGCATCAATTACTTACTCATGTAAACCCTAGGAGCTAGTTTATTATAAATAGAACATTTAACTAATGTATTTGACATCTCTGGACGCCTAGTCCTTAGACCCAGGGGGCTGGCCATTCGGCCATGCCTGAACCTTTCACTTATGTATTTTCAACAGTGGAGTTTCTGCACACCATAGATTAAGGGTGTGGAGCTCTGCTGTACCTCAAGTTTCAATACAATTACTATTACTTTATATTCAATTCTCTTTTATTCTTATTCCAAGATATACGTTGCACTTCAACTTGATGAATGTGATGATCCGTGACACTCATCATCATTCTCACCCATGAACGCGCGTGACTGACAACCACTTCCGTTCTACCTTAGGCCGGGCGCATATCTCTTAGATTCCCCAACAGAATCTTCGTGGTATAAGCTAGATAGATGGCGGCATTCATGAGGATCCGAAAAGTCTAAACTTTATCTGTGGTATTCCGAGTAGGATTCTGGGATTGAATGACTGTGACGAGCTTCAAACTCGCGATTGCTGGGCGTGATGACAAGCGCAAAAGGATCAATGGATCCTATTCCAACATGATCGAGAACCAACAGCTGATTAGCCGTGCTGTGACAGAGCATAGGAACGTTTTCACTGAGAGGATGGGATGTAGCCACTGACAACGGTGATGCCCTACATACAGCTTGCCATGGAAATGAGTAAGAAGGATTGGATGAATGTAATAGGAAAGTAGAGATTCAAGAGGAGCACAGCATCTCCATACACTTATCTGAAATTCCCACTATTAATTTACATAAGTATCTCTATCCTATTTTATTTTCTATTTATTTTTATTAATCATATTTGATTTTTTAAATTCCATAATTTTATCCTCCTGACTGAGATTTACAAGATGACCATAGCTTGCTTCATACCAACAATCTCTGTGGGATCGACCCTTACTCACGTAAGGTATTACTTGGACGACCCAGTACACTTGCTGGTTAGTTGAACGGAGTTGTGTCCACACATAAGTGCCATAATAATGATTCCATACAACAACAAAGAATACTACATTGATGTGATCACAATTTCGTCCACCACTGTGCTCCTCTTGAATCTCTACTTTCTCATTGCCTTCATCCAATCCTTTTTACTCCTTTCCATGGCAAGCTGTATGTAGGGCATCACCGTTGTCAATGGCTACATCCCATTCTCTCAGTGAAAATGGTCCTATGCTCTGTCACGGCACGGCTAATCATCTGTCGGTTCTCAATCAGGTTGGAATAGAATCCCTTGATTCTTTTGCGTTTGTCATCACGCCCAGCCTTCAGGAGTTTGAAGCTCGTCACAGTCATTCAATCCCAGAATCCTACTCGAAATACCATAGACAAGGTTTAGACTTTCCGGATCCTCATGAATGCCGCCATCTATCTAACTTATACCACGAAGATTTTGTTGGGGAATCTAAGAGATATGCGCCCGGCCTAAGGTAGAACGGAAGTGGTTGTCAATCATGCGCGTTCATAGGTGAGAATGATGATGAGTGTCACGGATCATCACATTCATCAAAGTGTTGTGCAACGTATATCTTGGAATAAGAATAAAAGAGAATTGAATAGAAAGTAATAATAATTGTATTGAAACTTGAGGTACAGCAGAGCTCCACACCCTTAATCTATGGTGTGCAGAAACTCCACCGTTGAAAATACATAAGTGAAAGGTTCAGGCATGGCCGAATGGCCAGCCCCCATGATCTGGGAACCAAACGTTCAAAGATGCTCTTTAGATCTAAAGTGATCAAAAGATGTCTAATACAATAGTAAATCATCCTATTTATACTAGACTAGCTACTAGGGTTTACATGAGTAAGTAATTGATGCATAAATCCACTTCCGGGGCCCACTTGGTGTATGCTTGGGCTGAGCTTGATCTATCCACGAGCTGAGGCTTTTCTTGGAGTTGAACTCCAAGTTATAACGTGTTTTGGGCGTTCAACTCCGGATCATGACGTTTTTCTGGCGTTTAACTCCAGACAGCAGCATGTACTTGGCGTTCAACGCCAAGTTACGTCGTCAATTCCCGAATAAAGTATGAACTATTATATATTGATGGAAAGCTCTGGATGTCTACTTTCCAACGCCGTTGAGAGCGCGCCAATTGGAATTCTGTAGCTCTAGAAAATCTATTTCGAGTGCAGGGAGGTCAGATTCCAACAGCATCAGCAGTCCTTTTGTCAGCCTTTTTCAGAGTTTTGCTCAAGTCCCTCAATTTCAGCCAGAAATTACCTGAAATCACAGAAAAACACACAAACTCATAGTAAAGTCCAGAAATGTGAATTTAACATAAAAACTAATGAAAACATCCCTAAAAGTAGCTTAAACTTGCTAAAAGCTACCTAAAAACAATGCCAAAAAGCGTATAAATTATCCGCTCATCATCTTGCTTCACAAGCACCTCATCAATAATATTTTTAACTCCAGCCTCATCACAAAGCCTTTGTATAATGCTGGGAAATGCCAACCTTGTGTTGTTACTAGTGCTTTTTAGCACTTTGTTGATGTTGTTGGCGATCATCTCCCCCACATTGATGTTTTCTCCTTTCATGATGCTGTAGATGAGCACAGCTCTCTCCTTGGTCACCTCTGAAGTGTTGGATGTGGGGATCAGGGACCTCCTCACAAATTCTAGCCACCCTCTAGTTTGGGGACTCAAATCTCTTCTCCTCAATTGGTTGGGTATCACATCCTTGTCATTGATCCAATGCACATTCATCATACAGATTTCACTCAGAATCTCCTCAAACCCAGGGTCTTGCTGCTTCATTCTCTCTTCAAAGCTCTGAGTGGAGCTTGTCCTCTTCACCATTAGCATTCTTTCTATGCCAGAGAGACTGTAGTCAATGATTTCTCTCTCACATAGCTAATGTAGCCATATTGTTGCGCTGGTTGAGGTACTGCGCTGGCATAGAACTCCCTCACCAAGCTCTCTACCACTTTCCTTGGTGGGTTGCATAGAAGTGACCAACCCCTCTGTTCAATCTCAATGTTGATTTTGATATGTTCATTCCTCCCTTGTTGAAACCCAATTTCTGGAATGATTTCCCTCTCATTCACCCAACCATAAAATTGATTTTGGTTGAATGTGGAAAGGAACTTGTAGTCATTAAAAGAGCTTGAGGATCCAGAGGTTAGTTTTTTGGTTCTTCTTTTCTTTGAGGCTGAGCTTTTTGGTGGTGCCATTAGGTTGGGAGAGTGTGAAAAAAATGGGGGGTTGAAAGAAAGAGAAGGCAAAACAATATTTTACTCCAACACCAAACTTAGGACTAGATTGTCCCAATCAAGAAAAAGAAGAAAGTAAGGGATAGTAGAATATGAAAAGAGAAACGAAGGTGAGTGGTGTAAGGGTTGTTGAAGTGGGAGAGTGAGGCTTTTATAATGGGTGAATGATGTGGCTTGAGGGTGGGAAATAAAAGAGATTAAATGTTTTTCCACTTTGGAAAGTGGCGCCTAACATGGGAAGAGGCGCCAACTCTTTTCTCACAGTGTCTTCTGCGTGTGTTGAGTTCCAAAATGCAAGTACACTTTGACTTCCTTATTTTGTGAGTTGTTTACCATGTGGGCCCCATCTTCTCTCCTGAAATTGAAACTGAACCCATTAGTGATTATAAAATAACCCCTTCACATTCCTTCTCATCAAGAACAAATTGGGTTGCAACTGATGGGTGTCCCTTGGGACACCAAACTTAATTCTTTGGCATCTCAATAAATTGGTTTCATCATTGTGTATTTAATGTGTTCATAAGAGTGGAATAACATCAATATTTTCATTTTCTTTTGATTCCAACTCCTCTGAACTCATTAAATCACTTTCATGTCCTTACCCAAAGCATTAAGTGCTTTCAAATTGGGCGACTTGGGCTGCTATGTTATCATTGGTGGTGGCCACACCAAACTTAATCTCTGGGTTTACTCTTCAAAATCAAAATGTTAGTTATTTGTAAGCCTAGATTAAGTGGGTGAGATGCCACACCAAACTTAGCACTTCAGCTAGTTCTCAGCCCATTCACTCATCATTAGTTATGCATTCATCAAGTTGCAACTCCCAAGTAGAAAAAATAAGAGAATGTAAAGAAGATCTAACTATCAAAGCTAATATCAAACTTCCTAATCTACAATTGCAACTAATCTTAATTGCTGAAAATTAAACTATCTAAAGAATTTAAACTACTTCTAAGAAAAGCAATTAAATAAAAAAGGATAAAGTGTTGGGGTGCCTCCCAACTAGCGCTTTTTTATTGTCATTAGCTTGACATTCCTTCATCTTTAGCTGAGCTTGTAGCTCTCTCTCTGCTCCTCCAAGGAGCCTCCCAAGTAGTGTTTAAGTCTATGGCCATTGACAGAAAAATTTCTATGAGTCTTGTCTTCCATGAGCTCCACATGACCATAGGGAAACACTTTGAGTATGGTGAAAGGCCTGACCATCGAGACTTAAGTTTCCCAGGGAAGAACTTGAGTCTTGAGTTGTAGAGTAACACCTTCTGTCCTTCAGTGAACTCCCTTCTTGCTATTTTTTGTCATGCCACCTTTTTGTGTTCTCTTTGTAAATTTTTGCATTCTCATATGCTTGATTTCTAAACTCCTCCAGCTCATTGAGTTGCATTAATCTCTTTTCTCCAACAGCTTTCTCATCAACATTCAGTAGTTTTAGAGCCCAGAAGGCTCTGTCCTCCAGTTCAACTAGTAAGTGGCAAGCCTTGCCAAATACTAGTTGGTATGGTGACATCCCAATGGGGGTCTTGAAAGCTGTCCTATAGGCCCATAGAGCATCGTTTAGCTTCCTAGACCAGTCCTTTATTGAGCTTCCAATAGTTTTTTCAAGGATTTATTTCAGCTATCTGTTGGAGATCTCAGCCTGCCCGTTGGTCTGTGGGTGGTATGGAGTTGTCACTTTGTGTTTGACTCCATATCTGAGAAGGAGTGCTTCCAGTTGTTTGTTGCAGAAGTGTGACCCTCCATCACTAATGAGAGCTCTGAGAACTCCAAATCTGCTGAATATGTTCCTTCTCAAGAAGCTTATCACAACCTTGTTGTCATTTGTTGCAGTAGCTATGGCCTCTACCCATCTTGAAACATAATCAACAGCCACTAATATGTAGCTATTTGAGTAGGAAGTTGGGAAGGGTCCCATGAAATCTATTCCCCATACATCAAATAGTTCCAGCTCTAGTATGTATTGCTGTAGAATCTCATTCCTCTCGGTTAGATTACCAGCTCTTTGACATTCATCACACCTTGACACCATTTCCTTGGCATCATTAAATACTATTGGCCAGTAAAATCTAGATTAAAGCATTTTTACTGCTGTCCTTTCTCCACTGAAGTGACCTCCATATGCTGACCCATGGCACTGCCATAACACTTCCTGCCCTTCTTCATGGGATATACACCTTCTTAAGACACCATCAGTGCACTTTTTGAACAAATAAGGGTCATCCCATATGTAGTGTTTGGCAACCTTGATTAGCTTCCTTTTCATGTGCTTATTGATGTTCGTTGGTAGCTCCCCAATAGCCTTGAAGTTAGCTATGTCTGCGAACCAAGGGGGTACTCGAATCATCATCAATTGTTCATCAGGAAATCTTTCATTTACTGCTACTTGCTGCATTTCTTCTTCTTGTGGGATCTTTGAGAGGTGGTCAGCTACCTTGTTCTCTGCTCCGCTCCTATCCTTAATCTCAATATCAAATTCTTGGAGCAGCAGGATCCACCTTATCAATCTGGGCTTAGATTCTTGTTTGGTAAGCAAGTATTTGAGTGCTGCATGATTAGTGAACACAATTACTTTTGAGCCAATGAGATATGATCTAAACTTATCAAAAGCAAAGATTATGGCCAAAAGTTCTTTCTCTGTGGTGGTATAGTTCCTTTGATTCTCATTAAGGACCTTGCTAGCTGGTAGACGAAATTGTGATCATCAACAATGGCTCCAAAGATTTGGTGCTCTCAAACGTAAATCTCACTTTGTCACAACTCCGCACAACTAACCAGCAAGTATACTGGGTCGTCCAAGTAATACCTTACGTGAGTAAGGGTCGATCCCACAGAGATTGTTGGTATGAAGCAAGCTATGGTCATCTTGTAAATCCTAGTCAGGCGGATTTAACTAGATTAAGAGATTATTGGTTTAAATAAAGATAATAAAATAAACAGAAAATAAAGATAAAGTTACTCATGTAATTCAATGGTGGAAATTTCAGATAGGTGTATGGAGGTGCTGTGTTCCTTCTGAATCTCTGCTTTCCTACTTCTTCCTTCTAGTTTTTCATCACTCCTTTCTATGGCAAGCTGTATGTAGGGCATCACCGTTGGCAATGGCTACATTCCATCCTCTCAGTGAAAATGGTCCAAATGCTCTGTCACAGCACGGCTAATCATCTGTCGGTTCTCAATCAGGTTGTAATAGAATCCAGTGATTCTTTTGCGTCTGTCACTAACGCCCAGCCTTCAGGAGTTTGAAGCTCGTCACAGTCATTCAATCCCGGAATCCTACTCGGAATACCACAGACAAGGTTAGACTTTCCGGATTCCCATGAATGCCGCCATCAATTCTAGCTTATACCACAAAGATTCTGACCAAGGAATCCAAGAGATATGCGCCCGGTCTAAGGTAGAACGGAAGTGGTTGTCAGTCATGCGCGTTCATAGGTGAGAATGATGATGAGTGTCACGGATCATCACATTCATCAAGTTGAAGTGCAACGAATATCTTAGAACAGGAATAAATCGAATTGGATAGAAAATAGTAGTAATTGCATTAAAACTTGAGGTACAGCAGAGCTCCACACCCTTAATCTATGGTGTGTAGAAACTCCACCGTTGAAAATACATAAGTGAGAGGTCCAGGCATGGCTGAGTGCCCAGCCCCAGATCTAAGAACTAAACGTCCAAAGATTGAATAATACAATCAAAGATATCTAATAAACTAGTAAAAAATTCTATTTATACTAAACTAGCTACTAGGGTTTACAGAGGTAAGTAATTGATGCATAAATTCACTTCCGGGGCTCACTTGGTGTGTGCTTGGGCTGAGCTTGATCTATCCACGAGCTGAGGATTCTCTTGGAGTTGAACGCCAAGTTGTAACGTGTTTTGGGCGTTCAACTCTGGTTCGTGATGTGTTTCTGGCGTTTGACTCCAGAATGCAGCATGGAACTGGCGTTGAGCACCAGTTTATGTCATCAAATCTCGAATAAAGTATGAACTATTAAATATTGATGGAAAGCTCTGGATGTCTACTTTCCAATGCCGTTAAGAGCGTGCCATTTGGAGTTCTGTAGCTCCAGAAAATCTATTTTGAGTGCAGGGAGGTCAGATTCCAACAGCATCAGCAGTCCTTTGTCAGCCTCCTATCAGAGTTTTGCTCAGGTCCCTCAATTTCAGCCAGAAAATACCTGAAATCATAGAAAAACACACAAACTTGTAGTAAAGTCCAAAAATGTGAATTTATCATAAAAACCAATGAAAACATCCCTAAAAGTAACTAGATCATACTAAAAACTACCTAAAAACAATGCCAAAAAGCGTATAAATTATCCGCTCATCACAACACCAAACTTAAATTGTTGCTTGTCCCCAAGCAACTGAAAATAAATTAGGATAAAAAGAAGAGAATATACTATAAAATCCCAGAATATCAATGAATATTAGTTCTAACTAGATGAGCGGGACTTGTAGCTTTTTACTTCTGAACAGTTTTGGCATCTCACTTCATCCTTTGAAGTTTAGAATGATTGGCATCTATGGGAACTTAGAATTTCAGATAGTGTTATTGATTCTCCTAGTTAAGTATGTTGATTCTTGAACACATCTACTTTTATGAGTCTTGGCCGTGGCCCTAAGCACTTTGTTTTCCAGTATTACCACCGGATACATAAATGCCACAGACACATGATTGGGTGAACCTTTTCAGATTGTGACTTAGCTTTGCTAGAGTTCCCAGTTAGAGGTGTCCAGAGCTCTTAAGCACACTCTTTTTGCTTTGGATCACGACTTTAACCACTCAGTCTCAAGCTTTTCACTTGGACCTGCATGCCACAAGCACATGGTCAGGGACAGCTTGATTTAGCCGCTTAGGCTTGGATTTTATTTTCTTGGGCCCTCCTATCCATTGATGCTCAAATTCTTGGATCCTTTTTACCATTGCCTTTTGGTTTTAAGGGCTATTGGCTTTTTCTGCTTGCTTTTTCTTTTTCTTTCTATTTTTTTTGCAAATTTTTTTTTTTCGCAAGCTTTTGCTTTTTCACTGCTTTTTCTTGCTTCAAGAATCAATTTCATGATTTTTCAGATTGTCAATAACATTTTTCTTTGTTCATCATTCTTTCAAGAGCCAACAATTTTAACATTCATAAACAACAAGATCAAAAATATGCACTGTTCAATCATTCATTTAGAAAACAAAAAGTATTGTCACCACATCAATATAATTAAACTAAATTCAAGGATAAATTCGAAAATCATGTACTTCTTGTTCTTTTGAATTAGAAACATTTTTATTTTAAGAGAGGTGAAGGATTCATGGAATTTATTTATAACTTTAAGACATAGTTACTAAACACTAATGATCATGAAGTAGAGACACAAATATAGATTAAATAATAAGCATAAAAACCGAAAAACAGAAAAAAAATAATAACAAGGAATGAATCCACCTTAGTGATGGTGGCGCTTTCTTCTTGAAGAACCAATGATGTCCTTGAGTTCTTCTATGTCTCTTCCTTGCCTTTGTTGCTCCTCCCTCATTGCTCTTTGATCTTCTCTAATTTCATGGAGAATGATGGAGTGCTCTTGATGTTCCACCCTTAATTGATCCACATTATAACTCAAATCTTCTAAGGAAGTGTTGAGTTGTTCCCAATAGTTGTTGGGAGGAAAGTGCATCCCTTGAGGCATCTCCGGGATTTCTTGGTAATGAGCTTCCTCATGCGTCTCTTGGGTTCCATAAGTGGGTTCTCTTGTTTGCTCCATCCTTTTCTTAGTAATGGGCTTGTCCTCCTCAATGAGGATGTCTCCTTCTATGATAACTCCAGCTGAGTAACATAGATGGCAAATAAGATGAGGAAAAGCTAGCCTTGCCAAAGTAGAGGACTTATCGGCTATTTTGTAGAATTCATGGGAGATGACTTCATGAACTTCTACTTCCTCTCTAATCATGATGCTATGAATCATGATGGCCCATCCACAGTAACTTCAGATCGGTTGCTACTGGGAATGATGGAGCGTTGAATGAACTCCAACCATCCTCTAGCCACAGGCTTGAGGTCCAGTCTTCTTAGTTGAATCGGCTTGCCTTTGGAGTCTCTTTTCCATTGAGCTCCTTCCACACATATGTCCATAAGGACTTGGTCCAACCTTTGATTAAAGTTGACACTTCTAGTGTAGGGGCGTGCATCTCCTTGCATCATGGGTAAGTTGAACGCCAACCTCACATTTTTCGGACTAAAATCTAAGTATTTCCCCCGAACCATTGTAAGATAATTCTTTGGGTTTGGGTTCTTACTTTGATCATGGTTCCTAGTGATCCATGCATTGCCATAGAACTCTTGAACCATTAAGATTCCGACTTGTTGGATAGGGTTGGTTAGAACTTCCCAACCTCTTCTTTGGATCTCATGTCGGATCTCTGGGTACTCATTTTTCTTGAGCTTGAAAGGGACCTCGGGGATCACCTTCTTCTTGGCCACAACATCATAGAAGTGGTTTTGATGGGCTTTGGAGATGAATCTTTTCATCTCCCATGACTTGGAGGTGGAAGCTTTTGTCTTCCCTTTCCCTTTTCTAGAGGATTCTCCGGCCTTAGGTGCCATCAATGGTAATGGAAAAACAAAAAGCTTATGCTTTTACCACACCAAACTTAAAATATTGCTCGTCCTCAAGCAAGAGAAGAAAGAAAAGAAGAAGAAGAAGAAGAAGAAGAAGAAGAAGAAGAAGAAAATATGGAGGAGAGGTGTATTCGGCCAAGAAGGAGAAGAGAGGGGGAGAATGGAGGGGTTTATATAGGGAGAGGAGAGGGGGTAGGTTCGGCCATTTAGGATGGGTTTGGGTGGGAAAGAAATTTGAATTTGAAGGTAGGTGGGTTTATGGGAAAGAGTGAAAGGATGTGAGTGGTGAAGGGGGTAATTGGGAAGAGATATTGAGGTGATTGGTGAAGGGTTTTTAGGAAAGTGTGTTATAGGATTGATTAGGAGGTAAGGTGAGAATATGTTAGGTGGGGATCCTGTGGGGTCCACAGATCCTGAGGTGTCAAGGATTTACATCCCTGCACCAATTAGGCATGTAAAATGCCTTAGCATACCATTCTGGCATTTAAACGCGGAAGTGATGCACGTTCTGGGCGTTCAACGCCCATGTGTAGCATGCTTTTGGCATTGAACGCCAGTTCCATGCTTGTTACTAGCGTTCAACGCCAGCTTTCCTCAGGGTATATTCCGGCGTCCAAACGCCAGGATGTTGCTTGTTTCTGGTGTTCAGCGCCAGCTCCATGCTCTGTTCTGGCGTTGAATGCCAGCCAGATGCTCCTTACTGGCGTTTAAACGCCAGTAAGTCCTTCCTCCAGGGTGTGATTTTTCTTCTGCTGTTTTTTATTCTGTTTTTAATTTTAATATTTTTTTTGTGACTCCATATGATCATGAACCTACTAAAACACAAAATAAAAAAAATTAAAAATAAAATTAGATAAATAAAAATTGGGTTGCCTCCCAACAAGCGCTCTTTTTAGTAGTAATTGGATAGAAAATAGTAGGAGGAATGCATCCATTCAAAAATACAACATTCATAATTCATAATTTTAGGTTTTAGTTGTAGTTTTTAGAGAGAGAGACTCTCTCCTCTCTCTTAGGATTTAGGATTTAGGATTTCTATTAAGTTTAGGCTATTTCTTCTTCATTTCAGGTTCAATGTTCCTTTAATTTATTTTCTACTTTATTTATTCTATTACTTTAATTGTTATTTATCTTTTCAATTTGACTTATGAACTTTCCATGTTAGAATTGATTTTCTTATTTAATTCATCTTGAGATATTTCAGATCTAAAGATTGCTTTCTTCTATGTTATTAATGCTTTTAATTTAATTTAGATTTTTCTCCCTTTGCTTTTGTTGAGTAATGGTGACACTTGAGTTGTCAAACTCAGCGGTTGATTGAAGATTGGAAATTGCTGATTGATTTGGATCCCTCTAAAGCTAGTCTTTTTATAGGAGTTGACTAGGACTTGAGGAATCAAGTTGATTAGTCCACTTGACTTTCCTTTATTTAGTAAGGGTTAACTAAGTGGGAGCAAAATCCAATTCTCATCACACCTGATAAGGATAACTAGGATAGGATTTCCAGTTCTCATACGTTGCCAAGAGATTTTCCAATTATTAATTTATTTTTCTCGCCATTTAGAAATACTTGTCCCTTATTTCAAAAACCCAAAAATATACCTTTTTTAATAACCAAAAATAAACACACCTCCCTGCAATTCCTTGAGAGATGACCCGAGGTTTCAATACTTCAGTTATAAATTTTATTGGGTTTTGTTACTTGTGACAACCAAACTTTTGTATGAAAGGATTTTTGTTGGTTTAGAAACTATACTTACAACGCGATTATATTTTTAAATTTCTTTACTGATAGAAATTCATTCGTCAAGATGCTACTTTGTTTCTTAAAATGAGCTCCTTGGAAGGTGGTATAGTTGGCGTTGGAGACACCACTTTCCATGGCATTGGGGATGCCATTTTGATGCTCAAACTTGAGCCCCTAGAACTCGCACCATTTGACTTTTTTATCCTTAGCAAAACTCCATTTTTGATTGATAAACCCCCAATTTTGTGGTTTATCTTGTGTTGCATTTGGTGCATTTTATCAACTTTTCTCATATTTATTCACTGAAATAGCATGGTTTTATAATTCTCCTTAAATTTGTGCTTAAGAGTGAAAACATGCTTTTTAGGCCTTAAAATAGCTAAATTTAATTCACTTTAATTCCATGCGATGCCTTGATATGTTTGTTGAGTGATCTCAGGCTTATAAGGCAAGGATTAGATGGAAGAAGTGAAGAGAAAAGCATGCAAAGTGGAGAATTCATGAAGAAATGAGCATTTGGAGGATTCATGGCCACACGCACGTGTCATCCACGTGTACGCGTGAGAGAGGATTTTGCTAGGCGGTGCGTACGCGTCACCCATGCGCACGCGTGATGTTGGTCACGTGACCTCATTAAAGGCAACACGCTGGGGGCGATTTCTAAGCCATCCAAACCCAAATCCAACTCGTTTCTGAAGCTATTTGATGCAAAATTCAAGAGGGAACAAGGGGAGCAATTAGATAGTATAGAAAACATGCCTTAGGTTAGTTCTAGAGAGAGAAGCTCCCTCTTCTCTCTAGAAATTAGGGTTCTTAGTTTAGCTTTCTCTTAGATTTAGGTTTAATTATTTGTTTTGATTTAGTTTCCTTTACTTTTACTTGTTGATTTACTTCAATCTTCTTAGTTTCTCTTGTGAATTTCTCTTTTGATCTATTTTTATGTTTATGAACTCTTGTTGTATCTTGATTTACTTTAATGGAATTTGATATTTTATGTTCTTTCCTTGCTTGTTTGAGTTATTGTTATTGATTTCTTGTATTGGATAGTTTTAGATTTTATATTTCTTGCAATTTTACCATGCTTTTATTTTATGCCTTCCAAGTGTTTGACAAAATGCTTGGTTGGGTTTTAGAGTAGATTTTGAGCATTCTTGGCTTGGAAAGAGAAATTGGGCAATCTTGAGTCATTAATACCCTATTTAGATTGGTGATCTAAAGTGATTAATTAGTCTTGTATCCATTAACATTACTTATAGATTGGGATTAACTAGGCTTATTTGACTTTCTCCCGTTGTTGGAGATGACGAAATAGGACTAGCTCTTGTTAATTATTGTATGATAATTAATGACTAGGATAGAAAGCCTTGATTCTCAATCTTTGCCATGAATGCCTCTTTTTATTAGTTGTTATATTTAGTTGCTTGATTTAAATTTCTTGTCCTTTAAATTTCTTATTATTTAGATTGTAGTCTTCTTATTGCAAACCACCCCCTTGGAACCTCATAACCAATAATACGCATACATCATTGTAATTTCTTTGAGAGACGACCCGAGATCTAATACTCTCAGTATTTTTTATTGGTTTGCACTTGTGACAAACAAAATTAAACTCTGATTGAGTGTTATTTGTTGGTTTAGAACTATACTTGCAACGAGATTATTTCTCTTATCGAGAAGAAATTTCTAAGTCGACGATTTCGCTCTATCAAGTTTTTGGCGCCGTTGCTGGGGAATTGCAATATGTGCTTGTTATTGGTTATTGTATATATGTTGATAGTGTGAATAAGTTTACTCTTTGTTTGTTTGCTTATTTGAGTCAGTAGTTAGGTTCTTGTTTCTTTATCTCTTAATAGTTTTGTTTTTTTTTCTTTTTTACTATGAATTCTCATCCCTTTGGCTATGAGTTTGGTTCAAACTATGTTGTAGGAAAAGAAAGCTTTAATGGAGGTTTGCATTAAGGATTTGGAAATCAAATATGGGAGGAGCCTCAAGCATATAGACAATCTTCTTGACAACAACCCTCTCCAGTTTCTTATGGGTATAATCCAACTCCTAATGCTTACCAACCTAATGGATGTGGTGACCCTCATTGTGGTTGTCAACCACAACCACCACATGCATATGAGATATGACCCCTTCCCTCAACATAGCTCTCAATAACCTTACTCACCAACCCCATACCACCATTCACCTCCATACGATCCTAACCCATATCCGCCATACCAACAACCATATGATCCATACTTAGAACCACCATTATTTCAATACCAATACTCTCAAGAACCACCAATTTCATATACAGCACCTCAAGACTTTCACCAGTATGAACCACCTTCCAACTATGACACATTTTCTCCAAACAATAAACCCTCTTTTCCACCACCACCTTCATTGAATGAAGTTTTCCAACCCTTCATACAAGAATAAAGAGATCTTTACTCTCATCTCCAAAAGTAAGAAGAGGAGCAGAAGGGGTTAAAAACCATATTGGCTACCATGACTGAAGCCGTTAACCACATGGCCTCCTACCTAAGCTCAGGCAATCAAGGCACTCCCATTGATGAATGTGGAGGATCAACCAAAGAGCATAGTGAGGGAGTGAATTTGGAGCTTCAAGGTGAAGAAGAGGAGTTGAAGCAAGAATTGCAACAAGAAAAGGAAGTTGCGATAATGGAACCAGAAAGAGCGGTTGAAGAATTAAGAGGGGACGATCAAGAATTGGATTCAATCATTGATGAGTTCTTATCCACACTTACAAATCACCTCAATGATCCTATTGAACCTTCTTCCATTGAGCCTGAAAGCGATGTTAAGGAGGGTGCGTAACCTCCAAAGTGTATGGTGAATGATGAAGAATTGGAAGAAGTGGAGCAAGCAATAAATCCGCATCTTGATGATGATTCCATACCAACACATGATCTTTTTGAGTTTGAGGAGTCTTCTCCCATTGAAATTGAGGTTGATATTGAGATAAGTTCCACATTACCTCCAAGTTGTGACATGAAGTATAGAGAAGAGTTAGAAGGGGTTAGTGAGAAATGACTGAATATGAATAATCTTTTTAAGAAGTGAACATGGAAGATGTTTGTCAAGAGTTGGAGGTAACCAAAGAAGAGCACAAGGGAGTGGAAATTACAATGCCATTGGAAGCCTCCCTCACTAAGTAACCATCCATTCTTCTATTCAAGTGGGTAAATCTCTTCTCTAAGCTTTGTAATTTCACTTGAATATGGTTTGCTTGAAACGGATGATGAACTTATAGCTCTTTGTGGAGTGAAAAGCAAGAAAAAATTGGTTAGGGGTTGGCACCACAATTCAAGGTTCACTATGGTTAAGTCATCAGAGTTTAAGTGCAATGGTTGGTGTAGTACTCAATTGAGAGGATCTAGGAGAGTGTGGTACTTCAATGAGAATTCACAAGTCTTGTCACCCAGATTGAACTATCGTAGTCAACAAGAAGACGGGTGCAAAAACAAGGTTTGGGACCTCGGAATTCCTTTCAACAATCAACACTCTTGGAGCCTTGTCACTTGCTTTAATTCGCTTGAAGGCTTTATGCGCCTAGTTTGGGATCTCAGTGGACATTGGATATGCAAGCATTGGTGGGAATTCAAGGAAGAATTCAAGTATAAGCCGCCATAGCAAGGACCCCATCAATGGTCCAACTTAAGGACAATAAATAAAAGTGCTAGGTGGGAGACACCCCACCATGTTAAACTCTTTTCATTTCTCTTGTAGATGTAATCAATGAATAAATTGAGTTGCCATTGTTAGGTAGTTTTCTTCTTTGCACATTCTTGTTTTAGTGTTTTAGTTGTTAGTTTGTTTGATTAAGTTTATGCCTTAAGTTGTCGGTTAGTTGTTTAAATTGCATTTTTGTTTGAATTGCATAGTATAGTATTTGAAAAATTTTGCAAAAAGATAAAGATTTTGTTAATTTTGTATTTTGGTTAGTTTGGAATTATATATAGTATAGGGAGAATTTTAAATTCTATTTTTGTTTTCCAAAAAATAAGGGGCCCATCATAAAGCCCATAAAGCCCCATGCGAGAATCGTGCAAGCGCTATGCTGCCGCTACAGTACTAAAAATAGAAAGTTGTGCGATAAGTGTGTTGAAACTGTGCATTTAGCACAATTTTGCCCTACGCGTACACGTCGCCTTCCTTTCTCTCCCTTCACGCGTGCGTGTCAATGACACATACACGTCACCCTCTATTTTCCCCTTCTCACGCGTACGCGTGCCTGATAGTCGCATTCCATTCTCGCAACCCACGCGTACGCGTGGGTACCCTATTTCACCTACCTTTCTTTTTTTTCTCTTCTTTCTATTTCTTTCCTTCTTCTCTCTTCTCTTCTTTTCTTTCCTTCTTTCAACCATCATCTACCACCACCATTCACCATCGACCATTATCTTCTTTAGTTAGTTTCTTAGTTAGTTAATTGATTAGTTATTTAGCTAGTTTAATTTTCTGTTTAATTTTTTGTTTTAAGTGATAAGTGTTGGATTATTGATTTGATTTACTGTTTATTGCTGCTGATTTTTTATGGGATATTACTTTAACATCGTTGTTGTTAATTTTCATTGTTGCAATCCTTTATTAAGATTATAATTTATTACTTGATTTTGAGTTTTTCATGTTGAACATTTGTGAACACCAAGTATTTGTGAATTGCCTTTCGAGCATTCTGAATATTCTGAATTGCATGTGTGGCCACTATGTGATTTGAATTCTCTACTTTGACTAGGTAATTTCTTAATGTAGGATGTTGTGCATTTACCTTAATGCATTCTGTTTCTTGATCATATGTATCCATATGTTATGCTTATGCCTTAATGACATGTTGACCATTAATTGTTTAACTATGTGCTTTACACATACTTGAAACTAGTCATTTTGGCATAATGCTTCTTTTGTGAAATTGGATTGGAACCTAGGGTTATTTCTTTGACAATCTCAAGTCATATGGACCATGCTTACTATGTGATTGATTCTTTAACTTCTATCTCTCTTTTCCTAAGATATATAGCAACCATGTGTACCACTTATGTCAATTAGGTGATGCAAAATCAAATTCAAAATGTGCCATTGATTGGTGTATAAGTTCTATATATTCTTTGTTGCATTGAATTCTCTTGCACATCAACCAATGCCCATTCAATATCTAATTTACTATTGTTTTATTATTGCTTGAGTACTTTCATACTTCTTTATTGCTTGTTTATTTGTCTTAACTTACAAGTTTTCTTTGAAGTATTTCGAGCACACTAGAATAAGTGGAGTGTATGTTTTCTTTTTTGTAATTGTGACGTAGCTCTTTATGCTAGTGTGTGTGTTCTAACCCGTGTGCAACTCAGAACTCACAAACTTGTTTTCATCCATGTCACATACTATTCACTCACTTCATTTTAGTGATCGTCACCTCATTCCAATGATATATGCTTCCTTACTTATGCATTTACTTGTCTTATTATATCATGTTTCCTATTGCTTAAGATGATTTGTCATAAGCAAAAATGGAAATGGAAGAAAGAACACGCAGCAGCTGGTTAATCCATCAGCTGAACGTGGCAATCCGGAAATTTGTCGTACCCCCTTGCTCATCTTTGAATGCACCAAGGACGGTGCAAACTTTTAAGTATGGGGAGGTCGTCCAACCAATTGGCGTTTCTGGGTGACAAATTTCTAATCACAACACTTTCGCATTTTATTTTTCTTTTATTACTAGGTCTTTTAGGATTTTTAGTTGCATTTTCTTATTTTGTAGATATACATAATAAGCTTAGTCAAAATAATGAAATCTTCTAAGAAATTTATCTATAGGTAATGAGCGGATAATTTATACAATTTTTGGCATTGTTTTTAGGTAATTTTTAGTAGGATCTAGCTACTTCTAGGGATGTTTTCATTAGTTTTTATGCTAAATTCACATTTCTGGACTTTACTATGAGTTTGTGTGTTTTTTTGTGATTTCAGGTAGTTTCTAGCTGAAATTGAGGGACCTGAGTAAAACACTGATAAAAGGCTGACAAAGAACTGCTGATGTTGTTGGATTATGACCTCCCTGCACTCGAAATAGATTTTCTGGAGCTACAGAACTCCAAATGGCGCACTCTTAACGCCGTTGGAAAGTAGACATCCAGAGCGTTCCAGCAATATATAATAGTTCATACTTTATTCGAGATTAAACGATGTAAACTGGCGCTAAACGCCAGTTCCATGCTGCATTCTAGAGTCAAATGCCAAAAACACATCACGAACTAGAGTTGAATGCCAAAAACACGTTACAACTTGGCGTTCAACTCCAAAAGAAGCCTCTGCACGTGTAAAGCTCAAGCTCAGCCCAAGCACACACCAAGTGGGCCCCGGAAGTGGATTTCTGCATCAATTACTTATTTTTGTAAACCCTAGTAGCTAGTCTAGTATAAATAGGACATTTTACTATTGTATCAGACGTCTTTTGACAGTATGTCTTTAGACCATTTGGTCTTTTGATCATTCAGGGGGGCTGGCCATTCGGTCATGCCTGGACCTTCATCACTTATGTATTTTCAACGGTGGAGTTTCTACACACCATAGATTAAGGGTGTGGAGCTCTGCTGTACCTCGAGTTTTAATGCAATTACTACTATTTTCTATTCAATTCAGTTTATTCCTATTCTAAGATATTCGTTGCACTTCACCATGATGAATGTGATGATCCATGACATTCATCATCATTCTCACCTATGAACGCATGATTGACAACCACCTCCGTTCTACCTTAGACCGAGTGCATATCTCTTGGATTCCTTAATCAGAATCTTCGTGGTATAAGCTAGAATTGATGGCGGCATTCATGAGAATTCGAAAAGTCTAAACCTTATCTGTGGTATTCCGAGTAGGATTCAGGGATTGAATGACTGTAACGAGCTTCAAACTCGCGATTGTTAGGCGTGATGACAAACGCAAAAGAATAAATGGATTCTATTCCAACATGATCGAGAACCGACAGATGATTAGCCGTGCTGTGACAGAGCATTTGGACCATTTTCACTGAGAGGATGGGATGTAGCCATTGACAACGGTGATGCCCTACATACATCTTGCCATGGAAAGGAGTAAGAAGGATTGAAGGAAGGCAGTAGGAAAGCAGAGATCCAACAGGGACAAAGCATCTCCATACACTTATCTGAAATTCTAACCAATGATTTACATAAGTATTTCTATCTTTATTTTCTATTTATTTATTATTATTATTCGAAAACTCCATAATCATTTGAATCAGCCTAACTGAGATCTACAAGATGACCATAGCTTACTTCATACCAACAATCTCCGTGGGATCGACGCTTACTCACGTAAGGTTTATTACTTGGACGACCCAGTGTACTTGCTGATTAGTTGTGCGAAGTTGTGAAGAAAGTGCTGAGTTAGTAGATGCGCACACCAAGTTGAATGCCATTGTTAGAGATCACAATTTCGTGCACCAAGATTTTGGCACCGTTGCCGGGGATTGTTCAAGTTTGGACAACTGACGGTTCATCTTGTTGCTAAGATTAGGTAATTTTCTTTTTGTTTTATTTTCAAAAATTTTTCAAAAATCTTTCAAAAAAAAATTTTCCTTTTGTTTTCGAAAATTATTCTAAATTTTTAAGAATGAATTCTAGAGTTTCATGGTAACATGTTGAAGCCTGGCTGGCTGTAGAGCCATATCCAAATTCTTTTGGACTGAGGCTTCCACTTGTCAACATAAAAGGCATGTATATAGAGTTGGATGAAGTATCAGCTATTGCATGCTTGATTTATATCCTAAAGCTGGCTGGCTATTAAGCCATGTCCAACCCTTAGATTGGAGCTTTAGGCTAACATTGAAAGATTCCTGGAATTCTTATTAAAAATTTTGAATTTCTTATTTTCTTTTTCCTATATGTTTTTAGAAAAAAATAAAAGAAAATACAAAAAAAATTAGAAAACCATAAAATCAAAAATATTTTTGTTTCTTGTTTGAGTCTTGAGTCAATTTTTATGTTTGGTGTCAATTGCATGTTTTAAAAGTGTTGCATTTTTCAAAAATATGTTCTTGATGTTCATCATGATCTTCAAAGTGTTCTTGGTGTTCATCTTGACATTCATAGTGTTCTTGCATGCATCATGTGTTTTGATTCATAATTTTCATGTTGTGAGTCATTTTTGTTGTTTTTCCCGCTCATCATTAAAAATTCAAAAATAAAAAAATATATTTTTCTTATTTCTCTCAAAATTTCGAAAATTTGAGATGAATTAGTCAAAAAATTTTAAAACTTAGCTATTTCTTATAAGTCAAGTCAAATTTTCAAATTTAAAAATCTTATATTTTCAAAATCTTTTTCGAAAATCAAAACTTTTTCATTTTCTTATTAATTTTCGAAAATATTTAAAAATATTTTTTCAAAATCTTTTTCTTATCTTTATTTCAAAATTTTGAAAACTTTACTAACAATTAATGTGATTGATTCAAAAATTTGAAGTTTGTTACTTTCTTGTTAAGAAAGGTTCAATCTTTAAATTCTAGAATCATATCTTTTAGTTTCTTGTTAGTCAAGTAATCAAATTTTAATTTTAATTTTAAAAATCAAATCTTTTTCAAAATATTTTTTTCAATCATAGCTTTTTAAAATATCTTTTTTCAAAATTGATTTCAAAATATCTTTTCTAACTTCTTATCTTTTCAAAATTGATTTTCAAAACTTCTTCAAACTACTTAGTTGACTTTTTGTTTGTATTAATTATATCTTATCCTTTTCAAAACCACCTAACTACTTTTATCTCTCTAATTTTCAAAAATTACCTCCCTCTTTTTCAAAATTCTTTTAATTAACTAATTGTTTTAAATTTTAATTTTTAATTTTAATTCTTCTTTTAATTTTCGAAAATCACTAACTCTTTTTCAAAATTTATTTTCGAATTCTCTCCCTCTCATCTTCTTCTATTTATTTATTTATTTACTAACACTTTTCTTCATCTCAAGAATCTGAACCTATCTTCACCCTTGTGTTTGGATTCTTACTTTTTCCTTCTTCTATTCCTTTCTTCTTCTACTAACATAAAGGAATCTCTCTACTGTTGTAAAGAGGATCCCTATTATTATTTTATGTTCCCTTCTTTTTCATATGAGCAGGAGCAAGGACAAGAACATTCTTGTTGAAGCAGATCCTGAACCTGAAAGGACTCTGAAGAGGAAACTAAGAGAAGCTAAATTACAACAATCCAAAGATAACCTTACAGAAATTTTTGAAAAAGAAGAGGAGATGGCAGCCAAAAATAATAATGCAAGGAGGATGCTTGGTGACTATACTACACCTACTTCCAAATTTGATGGAAGAAGCATCTCAATCCCTGCCATTAGAGCAAACAATTTTGAGTTAAAACCTCAATTAGTTGCTCTACTGCAACAGAACTGCAAGTTCCATGGACTTCCATCAGAAGATCCCTACCAGTTTTTAATTGAGTTCTTGCAGATCGGTGAGACTGTTAAGACTAATAGAGTAGATCCTGAAGTCTACAAGCTCATACTTTTCCCCTTTGCTGTAAGAGACAGAGCTAGAATATGGTTGGATTCACAACCTAAAGATAGCCTGGACTCCTGGGATAAGCTGGTCGCGACTTTCTTGGCTAAGTTCTTTCTTCCTCAAAAGCTAAGCAAGCTTAGAGTGGATGTTCAGACTTTCAAACAAAAAGATGGTGAATCCCTCTATGAAGCTTGGGAAAGATACAAGCAGATGACCAAAAGGTGTCCTTCTGAGATGCTTTTAGAGTGGACCATTCTGGATATATTCTATTATGGTCTATCTGAATTCTCCAAGATGTCATTGGACCATTCTGCAGATGGATCCATTCACCTAAAGAAAACGCCTGCAGAAGCTCAAGAACTTATTGACATGGTTGCAAATAACCAGTTCATGTACACTTTTGAAAGAAATTCCGTGAACAATGGGACGCCTCAAAAGAAGGGAGTTCTTGAAATTGATTCTCTGAATGCCATATTGGCTCAGAATAAAATGTTGACTCAGCAAGTCAACATGATTTCTCAAAGTCTGAATGGATGGCAAAATGCATCCAACAGTACTAAAGAGTATCTTCTAAAGAAGAAGCTTATGATCCTGAGAACCCTGCAATAACAGAGGTAAATTATATGGGTGAACCTTATGGAAACACCTATAATTCATCATGGAGAAATCATTCAAATTTCTCACGGAAGGATCAACAAAAGCCTCAACAAGGCTTTAATAATGGTGGAAGAAATAGGCTCAGCAATAGCAAGCCTTATCCATCATCTTCTCAGCAACAGACAGAGAATTCTGAGTAGAGCACCTCTAATTTAGCAAACTTAGTCTCTGATCTGTCTAAGGCCACTTTAAGTTTCATGAGTGAAACAAGGTCCTCCATTAGAAATTTGGAGGCACAAGTGGGCCAGCTGAGTAAGAAAATCACTGAAACTCCTCCTAGTACTCTCCCAAGCAACACTGAAGAGAATCCAAAAAGAAAGTGCAAGGCCATTGACATAATCAACATGGCCGAACCTAGAGAGGAATGAGAGGACGTGAACCAAAAAACTCTATTTTTATCGTTCCATCTCACGAAAATATAAAGTCCAGAATCTGAATGGAACAATCTACAATCTAAAGCTCAATCTTTTTATGGAGAAGGTACCTCAAATTGAGAAACTTTCTTAATCAAGAACTTGCACTTAATATTATGTTTTACAGTTTCTCAATATCCTTACTCATATGCTATTATTCTAAAATTTGTTGAAGCAACTAAAAATATTTTAAACTCTATCTCATAATCTTTCAAAGATAATTGCAGCGGTGAAAGCTATTTATACGTTGGTCAGCTTAGTGAGCAAGCTTGGTGGTAAGACCTCCTTAAAGGTAGTAAATCCATTGGTCAGTTAGGATGGTCCTGTAGCATAGATTTTTGAAAAGATATAATGGCTCATATTTTAAAAATTTTAGTGTTAAGTATGATTTTGGTACTTAAGATATATGCCAAAACCTTTTTTCGTTCCCAATCTTTTTTGCATACAAAATCATCTTTAAAATTTAAAACTAAGTTTTAAAATCATTATTTTTACTTAAATCTTAAAATTTTGGACCAAATTACTCATAATAAAAAAATTATAAAATAAACAGAAAAAAGAAAAATAAGAAGAGGAGAGCATTTCTGCACCTGCGAATGGAGAAAGGAAGAAGAAGAAGGGAGAAGGGAAAAAAAAAGAATTTTGGGGAGAAAAGAAAAATAAGAAGAGGAGAGCATTTCTGCACCTTTGCCTCTGCTTTTGCTATAAAAAATTTAAAACCAAGTTAAACTTTAGGAACGATTTTAAAACCATGTTAAACTTTAGGGACCATTTTATATGCAAAAAAATCTTGGGGACGAAAAAAATTTTAGCCTATACCTTAGGAATCAAAATCATACTTAACCCAAAACTTTAACTAAACTAAACAAAGGGAAGAATAGTTCAATAATAGTAAGCAACAATGATAATGAACTTCAAGTTCATAATCAGAACTACAAGTAGTAAAATTAGAGAAAAAGAAATTGGTTTGTAGCCCCTTATAAGTAAAAACAAAGTTTATAAAAGACAAGCGTTTTGAGAACAAAAAGATAATGAAATACATATGTTAGAAACTAGATTTTTAACATCATTTTTTAGTACGCTCAACGCAGCTTTACAATCAATCCTTATTAAGAAGCTCTTATTAAACAGGCCTTTTTGAAATTGTGAAACATATAAGACAATAGCTAGTATTTCTTTTTTAATAGTGACATAATTTTTCTGGCCCAAATTTCATATTCCAGAATGAGATTTAACTATTTGTTCTTTTGATGAGTTAGGAAGGACTTGTTTGAGTATTTCTCCATTCCTTATTTTTAAGGCATCCGTCTCAACAATTAGACTTACCATAGGGTCTGGTATACTTAGACAAGAGATCTCTTTAACTATAGTTTTAATTTTTCAAACTATCTTGTACATGTCTTCTATCCAAAGAGAAGGTTGTTTTCTTAATCTTTTATATAGAAGTTCATATAAAGTTCTTATTTCTGGTAAAAATTCTACTACATAATTAAGGCATCATAGGAATCTCTGTAGTTATTTTTTTGTCAATATTCTCATCTAAAATTTTTTTTGCAAATTCAACCGATCTTTTAATTGGAATAATTGTTTTTTGAAAAATTTCATACCCAAAAATCTTATTCTTGTTATAAATATTTTCATTTTAAGACAAGACCCTTTTTTTATAATATTGATGAACTTTTTTAAGTGATGAATATGTTGGTTAATTTCTTTAGAGTATATAAATACGTCATTTTTCCTTGACTTATAGATTTAAGTTTTTTCTTTAGCTCATCAATGCCAGCTTCTACGTCTGTTCTTAGTTTAATCACTTTAAGACTTTGAAACTTATATATATGCTTTTCTATGGGTTTAATTTATTCATGTTTATATTCAATTCTTTCTAATTGATTTTTTTATAATATATAGGACCGTATTAGTATTGTTAAACTATTCATGTACCTTTTTAATATCTCTTTTATCTATATTTTCCTATTTCAGTGTCTGTTATATGGAGTGATTTCTAGTTCTAAATTTTGAGTTACTTGTAGTTTTATAGTTTCTTTCATATATATGTTTTATTTTAGTGCAAAGATATCAAATAAAATTGTTAATTTAGTTTAAAGAGATAAAAAATAAAATTTGTTACTACTCAAAATTTTTTTACTATATATCAAATAATGTGTTCATTAGTTTCCACTTTATTGTAAAAATTATCTAGATGATAATATTAATAGTAATCATAGGCTATTATTATTAATGTATTAATTGTATTTTAATGTTTATTATTTACATATTTAAAAATTATCTTTGAAAATTATTTATTTAGTTTCATAATATATGATATTTTTAAATTTGAATAATTTATTAATTAGTTTGTACTTATTATACTTAGGGATGAATGCGGATCAGATCGGATATGACCAAAATTTTGATATGATCTGCACTAAAATCATCGAATTGGATCTAATATCTGCAGTTTTTAAGTTTCGATCCTATCCGATTCGATCCGATCTACACATTTGCGGATCGAATCAGATATCAAATATATCCACAAAACACAAAAATATTTTTAAAAGTTTATTTTTATTAAAAATATCAATAATTTTTTTTCTATTCTTTTAAATATGTTTGCTCTTAAAATAAGATTAAACATATTTTTCTTAAATAATAAATTAAAATAATACAACATATATGATACTTATTGGTTGAAATAAAACATACAAAGAATATTTACTTATTTATTTTTTTATTTTTACGGATACGTGGATATGCAAATATCTACACAAGATCTGCAATCCGATCCTATTAGTGTGCGGTTCGGATCCGATCCGATAGTCTTGTGGATCAGATCCATATCTGCAATTTTCGTATCGGATTTGGATAAATACTGCGGATATACGGATCAGATCCGATCCATGAACACCCCTTATTATACAATATATTCAATAATTTATTGAAAAAATATTAATATAATGAATAAAAAAATAATTTAAAATCGGTATTGTTTAAAGAATAAGGATAAATAAATTCCTAAATAATTTGAATTTAGAAACACCCGCATGGACTGCCTTGTGTCACGAAAGTAGAGGATATAAATTGAAGTGGATCGTTTTTATCTTGAGATGTCGTGTTGTCATTTTGAGAAATGGATACGGGTCGGGTTTAGAAGTGACAAACATGCCGAAACCTGCCATGTCGGTTCGCGTAAACCGCCAAAAATAATGTGCTAGGTTGAAAATTTGTAACCGTCAAACTTAAAAAGCCCGTCTAACTCGCACGGCCTAATCCATGGGTCTTGGAGAGTTTCGATAGGGCGGGACGGACTTCATAGCGAATTAGGCGTTTTTTCGTTCTAATGATATTATTAATGTACAAGAGGATAAAGATGATAATTAAAAGATATTTTAAGTTATATTTTAGATTATGTTTTATATTTGATTGATTATAAACTTAAAGATGTTTAATTATATATTTTTGAATAATATTTATTTTATTTTAGATAATATTAATTTTATTATTTATTTTAAAAAATTTGATTTATGATTATGTTTATTATATATTCATAATTATAAAAATTTTAATATTTATAAATTTAAAAATTATTTTTTTATATTTTTAAAAATTATAAATTTATTACAATAATTTATAAAATTATATATAATTTAATATTTAATAATTTATAAAAAAAAATATTTGACAGACTTAATCCGCTGACCGACTAACTAACCCACTAATCCGCTATTAAATAAGACGAGAGAGGAATTTAAGATCTCTTACTAAGTGGAATGGGGCGGATTGATAATTCACTCTTACTATACTGTATGCCATCATTAATTTGCCGACTAGCGGTTCTCCTCTAGTGTTATTTGTGTTAAGACTTCAGAGAGAATAGGAAGCTGACAACCGTCTTCAGTGGTTAGTGGTGGGTGCTCAAACTCTGCATATTAGTAATTGCACCGTTTGAAATTCTTTGACATGCAGCTGCAGGGGAATGCTGCTGTCAGTCAGCTGAAGTTCACTACCTGACTACCATTATTGCAACAATTTCTACCGTCTTGAAAACAAGCTTTTCCATTTCTTTCTGCTTCATACGTCATGAGTCATGGTGCCCCTCAGTACCACAAGGACAAGGTAACTGCATCCTTTTTTCTTCTTTCTTTCTTTCTTTCTTTCTTTTTTACACCTTAACTTTGTTATCTACCCTCCTTGTGTTGTTCTTCAACATTTCATATTTCACTTTTTTTTTTTTGTTAATTTTCTTCTATAATGTTTCTAAGCCTTAAGAGGGAAGTTAGGGTTTTTTGTTTTTTGCTTTTATTTTTTACTTTTTTATTTTTTGACAAGGGTGTAGCATTGCTATGAAGAGCTAGTGCCTTGGTACTCCTACAACTAAGTGATCCATCCCAAGTCTTAGCAATTAAGTTATAAAGGGTTTGTGCTTTTATCCTCCCTTGTTAGGGTTAGTTGGGAGTTGTGATTTTGGGAAAGGAAGGGAAGAGAAAGACTTTGAATTCTATTATTTTAAACAATTATTTAATTTTATTTTATCTCTTTCCTTCAAAATTCTAATTTGCAAACGATCCTAACTGTGCTGGTAGTTTTGATTTCGGGGAAAGGAAGAAGTGAAAAGGAAAAGTGTATTTAACTTTCTTTTTTCTTTGTTTTTCCACTTTTCTCTTCCAAAACCCTAACCCACATGGATTTTTTATTTTGGAAAAAGGAAGAAAAGGAATTTAAATAATTTTTCCTTCTACCTCCTCCTTTTGTTGTTTTCCTCCAAAATTCTAACACACAAATAAAGAATTTGCAAACAACCTCGATGAGGCGTGTGTGGTTTGCAGAATGTTTTCACAGGCTGCGTATTTGATCTGTTCTGCAGCTCAAATGCCACTTGAGGGAAATAGTTTTTGAAGTTGTTTACTTTTCTGTTTGGTTTCTCAGGAATCATGGTCAAATAAGAAATAGGAGAATGTTTATTTATTTAACTTCCACAAACAGTCAGACATAAACTCGCTCCATTTTAATAGGTAGAATCTCTGTTTTTCTCTGCCTTAAGACTTGTTATCAACTACTGCATAGGTTGACACACTGTTGATTTCAAAATTGCTTTTGTATGCATGTGAGTTAGGCAACAAGAACTAAACCATTACTAGGATGGAGTAGAATGCAACCTCTGGGAATCTAATGAGCTTCTATTGTTGGGATTGGAAACATTATGATGTAATGGAATAGTTCCTCATCAAAATCCATCAAAACCGTCAACTTTTGCACCTTTCAATTTTGAGGATTTGGGATGAAATCATAATTTTATCCAAACAATGGAGTGGAAAAATAACTTCATTGCTTTTGGCTTGATTGCATTCCCTTGATCTACATTCCACTCCACTCTGTTAGCTTCTATCAATCAAACATAAGGGCTAGCTGCATGAAGCAGAAGAAGTCATAGTGCTGTGTTAGGAATCATGTTTTTGTTCAAACCATTTACATTTAAATTTCCTTTGATATCTGCATCCATCTTCCCCCCTTCTTATATTGGTCTATACGTCTAGTTATTAGACTACTATCCATATGATCTTCTTCCCTCTAGCTTCTCATATGCTTTCTTCACATGTCAAAATCATGTAATGTGAGGTATGGCTATGTTGTGATTATAGAAATCACAAAAAGATCAGCTTATTATTGCTGCACTGGGAATAAGGAAATTTATTTTAAAAAAAGGGACAATATGGCTTTGTTGCAATTAAGCAAAGTGCAAAAAGCGATGCCCATAATAGCTGGATTGTGATTAAAGGAATTACAAAAATATTTATTACTATTAGGTTTGATCCAGTTGGTGAAACTTCCAATGTTTCCATGATGGCAGCAATTTACAACCAATAGGATTCTTCTTATATATATTGTTCTGTTTGGTTGCAAATCATACGAATGAAGAGGTAGCGGAGATGCAGATGCGTAAGATTTTTATATAGCTGCCACTCTTTTCTTTTTCCACCCTTTTCTGTCCATGATATTTTCAGGCCAGGTGGTTGAAATTTGTGTAGGATTTTTGGGCCACAAGTCCCCGGTGGTTACTATTTTAGCTGTATAGCTGAATTGTTTTTATCAGAAGAGAACAGAATTGATGATTTGTCCAATGTGGTTAAATAAATTTATATTGTCTAATAACTCAGGGTTAGCTTACTCAGGTCTCATAGGCCATTTTCATGACCTTATCAGTTATCACAATGAGCAAATGATTTTCAGTGAGTTCTTATGATATTAACTTTTAACTATTCAAACGGATTGTATTTTATCTCTTAAGAAATGAGGTCAGATGAACATGATTTGATATTTGGCTTTATTTTCAAGGTTATGCTTTCTACTACAGCTCTTCCCCTCTTTTAATTCAGGTGGTTCGTGATCTGTCTTCTGAAACTAATAATACTCTGGAGAACGGACCTGTTATGCACAACATGATTGCTACAAAAGCTGTAGGTTTTGTGATTTTAGTTTACATTCTGAAACACTGAAGATATATTAATTCTGAAGCTCCTTAGTATCATAATTTGCCATAATTTTTATTTTTTAATTTTTGGTTATATCTATATTTAAAATATTAGCCTGATATAGTAAGAGTTTGGATCTTCGTCTCTGTTTTGGAATCAAGTATAGCATAGTAGTCTGTGTCGACATTATTTGTAAGTGGATATATTGATTTGAACTTATTCATCTTTTAGGACGTAGGGCATTCCACTTCAAGGTGTGGCGGCTCTGAACAATGTAAAGATAATACACAAACTGGTGTTCATGTAAAAGATAAAAAAGCTGTTGGAGAACTTGTATGTTTGCAGTGCTTGCATGGTAGTGAACTCATGTGAGTTTGTGACCCAACTCTGTTTCTCCTTAAGAATTATCATATTCTCCCATTGGTTTCTAGATTGAAATATTCCTTTCCTGCTCTTGTTCGTACGTCATCTCTGCTACACCTTAAGTTCATGAGTATAATAGAACAAGTTGATCAACAGAGACTTTAGGGAACTTAGGAGCATGCATCTTTATCTTAAATGCTGTTTTCATTCTGTGGTTTTTGATATGTGTATCTTATTTCACTTGTTGGGCATCTTCTTCTTTTCCAAAACAAAAAATATAAATCTTTACTTGATGGCAACCTGGTTATGCATGTTCTGAATTCCTTGTAGATGTGAAAACTTATCAATGTGCTGTATGATGGTATTTTCCATGTGTTGCTATCTTCTATCTTGCAATAATGACATTGTTGAATTTCAGCTTTATATATTCCAGTCATGTTGGTATTTTGATAATGTATTACACACATCTGCTCAACATGAAGCATTTGCTAATAAATGGTGTCTGTGTGCTATGCTTAGATTTAATTATGTGAGTAATTACCCAAATCAGTCCCTAAGGATTTTAAAAACGGCATTTTAGTCCCCAAGAAAGATTAATACCCAAATCAATCCCCAAGGTTTTACTCCGGCAGACAAATCAGAAATTAATACACAGATCAATCCCCAATGTTTATTCCATTAGACATAACAGTCCTTCGTCCAAAAAATATAAAATAAAATTATTATTATTATTATTATTATTAATTGCATAATAATATTGTACCATAATTTTTTGTAATTTTTGGATAAAAAAATAATAAATTTATTCATTATATTTTTTGTATGTATTTGTAATATATATATATATATATATATATATATATATATATATATATATATATATATATATATAATAATAATAATAATAATAATAATAATAATAATAATAATAATAATAAAATTTAGAGATTATTCTACAAGAAATTTAAAATTTAAACCATTTGATATTTTTGTATTTAATATAATCAAAAGATGTCTTATTTTAAAAATCATATTTGTATTAAAAGAAAATATTTTAATTTAAATTTCAAAGCATCATTATTCACCTTACTTGTTTCTAACAAAAAAGAGTGTATTAATATTAATATTATTATTATTATTATCATTGTTATTTATTATTATTATTATTTAGTGACTATATATATATATTATAAATACATACATAAAACTCTTATGAATAAATTTATTATTATTTTTATCCAAAAAATACAAAAAATTATGGTACAATATTATTATGCAATTAATAATAATAATAATAGTAATAATAATAATAATAATAATTTTATTTTATATTTTTCGGACGGAGGATTGTTATGTCTAATGGAATAAACATTGGGGATTGATCTGTGTATTAATTTTTCTTGGGGACTAAAATGTCTGTTTTTAAAATCCTTGGGGATTGATCTGGGTCGTTACTCTGCCGGAAAATAAACTGAGGACTGATTTGTTTGTCGGAGTAAAACCTTGGGGATTAATTTGGGTATTAATTATTTTTGGGGACTAAAATGTCCACTTTTAAAATCCTTACGGACTGATTTGGGTAATTACTCTAATTATGTTTTATTGGGGAAATAGGAAAGCTGTTCAAAACTGTAGACATCAGGAAAGACTTTAATCTATCCTTTTCTACAGGCGCAAAAGACTTGTGTGGTAATAAGTTGTCCCACTAGCTTAATTCAACATACATTCATGTATTCATGGGTTTGCCAATTTTTTGAGTGTATCTAAATACGAGTTAATATACTTGTGCATATCCAGGCAATCTTCCTCCGTAGCGTTTTTCAGAGAATGATACTAGACTTGTCTGTTACTTTGACAAATAAAAGGATTTGTTTTAGCTTTCTAATATTTTGCAGTGGAACAGTTATATACTTAGATGATTTAGACAAAATTGGGGTACCAAGATTTGGTTGCATTCCGTGGCTTTTTAGTTTCAATTGTGTATTTAGCTGAAGAAAAATGCTTGTAGTTGCAAGGGTCTCAATATATCCCAACATTTGTAAGAAGCTTGTGATTTTTACATCTTTTCTGTTGTACTCCTGGTGCTTTAAGAGGATTTCTGTTGCTACTGTGCTGTTGCTAACAGACTGGAAATTCTGATACATTTCTGGTCCTGGAATTTTGCTGCTCTGCTCCCCGTCTTTTTTTTTTTCCTTTTTATATTTTGAAATTTAGGATCTTATTTTCTCACTCGATCCAGATGTATCACGTGTCATATTTCTTAAATATTTTCTTCTTTGAAATTAAAGTAAGCCGAGTAAAAGATCTAGAAGAGACTTGAAGCAGCTAGAAGCTAGAAACTGTTACAGCAGTTATAAGAGCTGCCCGCTAGGATAACTTCCCCCTAACAGTCCCTAACTAACTTAAGTTGTTAAAAGACCTTTCTACCCCTTTAGTCTAGAGTGCTGAACACTCTTCCTATCTATGTATAAATACTGATTCACCACTCTAATGTGAACTTAACTCTCATTTTCTGCAATTCTCAGTTTCTCCTTCTTCTCTTTGTTCTCTCCTGTCACTTTCTCTCTACTTAGCACCAGCACCGCTGGTACACTTCCTGACCCTGGGAGAAAAAGTAGCACGCCATTAAATCCCTTCCACTCCCCTTTCTAGTGCTACCATATTTAAATTTGACTTGATCTTTATATGATGGGCTGTATTCTTTTATTGTTACTGCTGTTTGTTGATCTTTTTTGCTATTGAACTATATTTTAGTTGCTGCTTTGGAAAAGGATGTCAAAGGAGGTACCATCCCTCTTGTTTGAATCCTCCTCTCAATTACTACCCTGTGGGCTTTTGGAATTGTGCATGGTGTGTTAAGAAAAAGCTAGATCTTGGTGCGTACTCCATTTCTGAAGGGGTGGAGTCCATCTTGGATTCTAGAGAAGGCATTTCGAAAAACAATGGTATGGTCAATCACAATTTGTGGTGTTTCTTTTCCCCAACGTTTCCTATTATATTTCACTTACCTTTGTTTCAAAATTTCAAATATATTAGATAGTCAGTTTATTCATTGATGATAATGATTAAGTACTTGTTGGTAGTGACGGAAAAGGAGTACTTTGTCAAGTATCTGGGCCTTGCTCATGCTCACAACCGCTGGATTCCAGAAACACAAATGCTTGAAGAGGGGCCAAAAGTTTTGTCAGCATTTAAGAGGAAGCGCCGGGTTGAGTTACTTTATATTTTCTCAGAAACGAATGGCAATGCTCATTTTTTATACTTGCTTTGGAACTATCCTTAATAAATTTCTTGTATGCCACAATGATAGGTTATCAAGTGGAAAAAAGAATGGAGTATACCCCACCGCTTGTTGCTAAAAAGAGCAATTGTGTTACCACAGCAAAATAAAGAACATTTAGATGGGCATGATCACAATTATTCAGTTGGCTGTTTTGAATGGCTTGTAAAGTGGTCTGGTCTTGGATATGATCATATTACATGGGAACTAGATAGTGCTTCCTTTTTGACGTCGTCTGAAGGCATGAAACTCAAAAATGATTATGAAAGTCGTCGTCTTCAAAAGGGGATGGATGGAGACATTAATGAGGTGCTTCTTTTGATCTGGCTAAATATGATGGATCTACTATTATTGCCTACTGTCATCTTTTCAAAAGTTCTATCATGAACTCTATAACAACACTATCTAATGAAATTTGCAATTTTTTTATTTTTACTTTTTTAAATAAAGAGAGAAAACTAAGAAAGATGCAGGACAGTAGGAGAACAGAAATCTCATTTATTTGTTTATGGAAATCTCTGTGTCCTCAAGGTTACGGGTTCAAGCCGTGGAAACAGCCACTGATATAATTATCAGGTTAGGCTGCGTACATTACACCTTTTGGGTGTGGCCCTTCTCCGGACCTTGTGTTAACGTGGGATGCTTGTGCTCTGGGCTATCCTTTTTTTTTTTTTTTTATAAATACGTGCACCTAGAGCTTACATTAAATGCAACATCATAATTTAAATGACTTGTTTAGTGTGGAAGTGGCTTCAGATTGCAGCATTTTTTCCAAATGATGTTTTAGATTTCTGTTGCTTTGTTCTGGTAGAGTTTCTCTTGTCCTCCTATCTTCTTGTAAGAGAGAGAAATATGAGCACTCTTCTGCTTGACAATGATTTCCATAATCCATGGGAGGGATGACAATATGAATCCTATCAAATTTGTAACTTTTTTATTGGGGTTACACTCATGTATGAGATGGATACTTTCAATATATAAAGGCAAAATTAGCTCTTTACAACTTGTATGAAATGTATCTCAAGTCTAAATATGAGCATGATTCCCTAAATGGTTTACTTGGGCCTGTAGGAGAGAAAAGCTTCCTTTGCTGAATTACCTGTACCGCCTTCAGGTAATTCAGTGGCAGTTTCTAGTCAGCATTTGAGTTATGTGAACAAGCTTTGCATGTGTTGGCACAAAGGTCAGAGTGCTGTCATTGTAGATGATAAGATTGACCAGGTAATTTTTAATTCTCCTTATTTGTTGTTTACTTAAATTTCTAAACACCAGGACTTGTAATTAAATTGAACTTGTACTATGAGTACCTCGCTTGAGTAATACAAGTAACAATCACTATCTCCTAATTGGACCTTAGGCAAGCGTTCTCTGTACATATCTTCTCTATAATTCGTATTATCCCAACCTTCTCTCCCTCTGTAATGTATTCATTCCTAATCTTTTCTAGTCCAATGTTTCCACTCATCCATCCAAGCATCCTCATCCTCATAGTATTAAGCTTATATTCATGTTAGCTTTTTACCCTTAGGATTTACAATCTGGTTCTAGGGTGGGCATTTTCATGGGTGAGCTCCTTGTGTAATTTTACACATCAAACTCATCCATGAAAGCTTTTATGCCAGTTTCACCCCTAAACAAGTATACCTCTATTGGTACATTTTACTTGCAAATAAATCTGAATTTTTCTGAATTAGAAGGCCAACCCCACCTATGGGATAAAGCTTTGTTCTTGTTGTTGTTGTTTGCTGAACCCCTACATTTTGACCCCTCATCTTGAATCCTATAATTTCCATCTTGCAATATTAATGGCTTTAGAATGTCTCATTTTTTGCTGAATTATATTTTCAGGAGCGGGTTATGAAGGTGATGTCATTTATATTGTCATTGCATTGTAAGGTGACAAGGCCTTTCCTCATTGTCTCAACTTCTGCTGCTCTTGCTGTGTGGGAAAGAGAGTTCTTACATTTGGCTCCATCTGCAAATCTTGTCATTTACAAGGGAAACAAAGATGTACGGAGAAGCATAAGGACCTTGGAGTTTTATAACGATGACAATGGCATCTTATTTCAAATATTATTATCATCGTCTGATATTATCGTTGAGGTATATACTCTCTTATTGTACAAACTGATACTTTCCAGAAACAATTTCAGTTTTCAATTGTTCTCTGATGAATGCTAATATGATTTGCAGGACTTAAAGGAACTACGATGCATTTTGTGGGAAGCAATAATAGTTGATGAATGCCAGCGACCTAGAATTTTGGAACACCTTGACAATATCAAGATTTTGACAACAAAGTTGAGGCTCCTGGTTGTTAGCGGACAGATCAAGGTATACTACTTGTGTTTGCTATTGATGTTTTTGTCACATTGACAACTTCTGCAATGGATTTTCAGGATGATCGAGCTGATTATGTCAAAATGCTTTCCTTCCTCAACTCTGAAAATCATGTGTTAAATACTACTGAAACAGAGCCATTAGTCTCTGATAGCATTTCCGATTTGAAAAGCAAATTGGATCAATATGTGGCATTTAGAACAAAAACAGGGTCCACTAGGTTTGCAGAGTTTTGGGTTCCTTCCAAGCTTTCCAGTTTGCAACTTGAGCAGTATTGTTCATTGCTGCTTTCTGACAGAACTCTGCTATGCTCAGCCCAAAAGTCTGACAAGGTCAATGCTCTCCGCGGCCTCCTTAACTCAACAAGGAAGGTATACCTGAAGTTAAATAACAAGTTCAAATAGAAGCTGAAAGTTTTCACCTCATGCGAATTTGCTTGTTAGCCATTAATTAAATCCCCCCCCCCCCCCCCTTCTTTCTCTCTTTATGGTATCATTTCTTTGACTTATATAAAATCTATGGCTCCCAATGCATTTCGAATAGAACAGATCAGTGATTCAGTGTGACTGATGTATACAGTGCTGCAACCATCCCTTTCTCTTGGACTCGTCACTATATAATTCCGTCAATAAAGGTCTGTCTGTTGAAGAGCAGTTGAATATTGGGATAAAAGCAAGTGGCAAATTGCAGCTTCTTGAAAAAATCCTTTTGAAAGCAAGAAGCCGTGGTTTAAGAGTGATGATATTATTTCAGGTTATCATTGTTTAAACTCCCTTGACTGTTCCTTATCATTATTGATATTTCTTTTATTTTTGAATTTGTGCGAGTTTATTCATTATTCGTTTTGGAATCGGTAGCAGGAAGTAATATAGTGTATCCGAGGTTCATCCACTGAAGTCTCTTGCTTTATTTTGATTTTTTGCATTGATGTTACTTTACTATAAAGCAAAAATTATGGGATGAGTTAATAATATAAGTGTTGTTTATATACATCCAAAATTACCTGATTTTTGGAATTTTAATTTACTATACTATCTTAGTTTTTAATTTGTCAAGTGTTCTATTTAAAATTTGTGGCATTTCCTCCGTTTTGCTATTCCGTAATTTTTTCCTCATGAATCTTTGGCTTATCTATATGATTATTATAATTGTTAAGGCTCCATGTCCTGTACTGTATTGGACATAAATAACTAGATACTTTTAATTTATGTTTGATGACTGGTCTATGTAACTAAAGGCATTGATTATATGTTTATGGCTTTTAAACCATGTCTCAGTATTTCATGGTTGGTTATATTGAAAAAGTAAAATTATGAGCTACCATAAATATTTCAATTGGTCAATGTGGTTTCATTTAGTTATAAGTTTTCCAAAAATGATTAGTAGGGCTGTCATAAATTTAGCGTCCTTGTTGAGCACAAACTGGATTTTCAAAAAATCATTTAAAAGCAGAATTTTGGATTCGTAAGTATTGCTTTGTCTTGTGTGCGTGCTTGTGATTGGCCATCTTACTACGTTCCTTGCTTTGTTCCCTTGTTTCAATTATGAGAACAAAACCAGTTTCTCTTCATTTAAATTCATTTATCTTCTTTTATTTCTTTTATTGCTGTCAAGTTCATTCCCAAAACTTCAAACATTGTGGTCATTTTATCTTCTTTTCTTTTTTTCCCCCCTCTATTTTTCAAGTTACCTAAGGACTCATTTAAATCTTATCTCTCTTTCTTTTCATATGATTTTAAAACTGCAGTCAACTAGTGATTTGACATCGATTGGAGATATTTTGGATGATGTACTTTGTCGGAGATTTGGCGAACATTGTTATGTACGATATGCTGCTGGGTATGCGCCCAAAGCGAAGCAAAGTGCTCTAGACAAATTTAATGATGGCGAAAGAGCATTTGTCTTCTTGTTGGAAAGTCGTGCTTGCCTCCCTAGTGTTAAGCTTTCCTCTGTTGATGCCATTATATTGTTTGACAGTGACTGGGACCCAGAGAATGATTTAAGAGTCTTACAACGTATGCCTATAAGCTCACAGTTCGAACAGTTAACAGTGTTTAGACTATACTCATCTTTTACTGTTGAAGAAAAGGTTCTAATGCTTGCAAAAGAGGGTAGTAGTATCCAGTTGGTTAACAATAGTACCTCTCATGCCCTGCTCAGATGGGGTGCCACCTATCTTTTCAGTAAGCTTGATGACTTACATGGCAGCAACACTCCAGTCTTTGCTCAAGACATTGCCTCTGATCAGTCACTTCTACATGATGTAATCTGTGAGTTATCAACCGTATTTTCTGGTGGAAGCAGTGACATTGATAATCATGGATTGTCCTTCATAGCGAGAGTATGGCAGAAAGGAGGGGAATATGCAAAGAACATTTTATTGCATGGCGAAAGAGTGATGAAGGAATTGGATGATGGTTTTGATGTTTTTTCTTGGAGTAATCTCCTTCAGGGAAGGAGTCCTAGATGGAAATTGTTGTCTGTTTCATCTCAAAGGATCAGAAAACCTGCCAATCACTTTGATCACAAAGCAAAGGAATCTGAAAGTGAAAATAATGCTGATAATAGAAAGAAGAGGAAAGTGTCTGAGGGTAACGTTGATTCCAAAAGGAAGGAAGTGTCCAAGGATACTACAGTCACAAGGAAGGGGAAAGTGCCAGATCATGCCAATTCCAAATATTTGAAAAAAAGTTTGAAGAACAAGAAGCTAAACACTAGTACTGCTGACTTTCTTTGATTCATTTATCTATTTCTTTATGCACACGAAATCATGAATTTTTCTCCATTTTTTCTTGATTGGGAAGGTGGTTGCTGGAAGGGACATGTTGCTGATGGCTCTTTTTCATGCCTACAGGTAATGTAGATGAGTTCTTGCCAAAGCCAGATTTAGCAGGTCTTTGTGATGTTCTACAACTTCCGGTAAGTTCTTAAATTCATACTGCTGCGTCTGCTTAGATATGTACTTTAAACTCTTTGGCCACCACAAATTTATTTGTTCTTTTGGATATCGGTCCTAAGCCTTGTGGCAATCCTTAAATTTTCTACTCATTTGGGTTTAGTTTGTATAATCTCTACTCAGAAAGGCATTAATCCCTATTTTGCAAGAATCACCAATCCCTGTCGTTTCCCCTTACTAATCTATCGGTTTCTTGGGCTGTGTTTGTTTTTGTGGACATGACAGAACATGACAGTGAGACACAGTTAATAGAATAAAGACACTAAAAATTATCCTTTGTGTATTGTGTTTGGATACAATGTACAAGACTAATATAATGTCCTGTATTATATTTGGATAGACATGAATAAGACTAAAATATTATGCGAAATGACAAATAGTCATGTGATTCCAAATTTTCCACATCAAGTATAAACTAATTTAATAGAGAATGAGTGTGTGGGGAGTACAGGGGATTACAAGAAGAATTGGTCTATAAACTAACAAGGTGAAAATGGTATTGAAGTAACAAAATTAAGAATAAACAAAGTAATGTAAATAGAAGAATGAATTAAGCTTCCATTGAGTAAACCTGAAGCATGACATAGAGAAGAGAATGAACAATAAGAAAGAATGAATTATCAAGCCAGGTAAGAAATTCTGCAAGAAGAAATTCTGCAAGAAGAAGAGAGTACATGGAGAAAAAGAGAGAAAGAAGAACGCAGAGATAGAGAATGGAGAAGAGAGTAATAGTGGAATAACAAAATATCTATGGACAAAAGGAAAAAAAATTTCATAAAAAAATCCGTGTCTACCTTCTGAAATTCCATGTCCATCATTCTCCTATATAAAAGAGTGGACACAAAAGTAAAGAATGGTTCAGGAGATAGTGTCCAGTGTCTATGTCTCTACTTCCAAACACTTTTTAAACATTCACTATCCATGTCTCTGTATCCTATCTTCAAAAACAAACGCAGCCTTGGGGACTAATAGGTGCCTTATGGAGTTAGCTCATAAGCATGTGTGTGAGACGGTCCCTTTATCTTTCCGAAGTCCTTCCAAATTTTTTTTTAAACCCTTCCTACACTCCGTTGCCTCTATCCATATTTCTCTTCCCAACAGTTCCTAAAATCCTCTTTCATCTAAATAGAGTGCTGAATCAGCAGTTATTTACAAAAGGTTACCTATCATTCTCTATCATCTCATATCAACAATTCCAATGAGGGCCCAATTTGAGATTGGCCTGGTACTTAACAAACACCAAGACCAAGCTTGAGTCCAAACATTGGGATTGATATCCCTCCAAAAAGAGTGACAGGACTTTGTGGAAATTATTGGAACCAAAATCTTATATAGAGTTTTTTTTGTATTTATTGTTTATCTAAATGAATGAGATTTAAAGGTCCAAAAAGAAGCTACACGAATAGAGGTGGAATATCTTGATGTCTCTATAGTAAAATATGAGATATAGAAAATTGTGGAAATTACAGAGAAATCAAGCTTATATGTGTCATACTATGAAGTTATGGGAGAGAGCGATAAAATAGAGGTCGAGATAAGAGACTTAGGTTTCAGATAACCAGTTTGGTTTTATGCGTAGATTTACCATGGAAGCTATATATAGAATGATGGAAAGGCTTTAGAATAACAAAAAGGATTTATACATGGTGTTTATTGAATTGGAAACGGTATACTATTGGATATGAAGAGAGGTCTTATGGAAGAATTTGGAGAAGGGAGTAAGGATTGCATATATTCATACAATTAAGGAGGAGTACAAGGAAGTTATAACTAGTGTGAGAACCCAATGTGGGATAACATAGGAATTTTCTATTGGTGTAAGATTATACCAAGAATCATTTCTAAGTCCATTCCCTTTCACATTGGTTTTTAAGGTGTTCAATGAACATATCTAATAACATGTACTATAATGCATGCTTTTTGTTGATAATTTTGTCCTTACGGGAGAATGGTGAGAAGATTTAAACGTAAAGCTAGATCTGTGGAGATAGGCACATGGTAAGTTGTACCAAGACAAGTATATGGAATGTAAGTTCAACATGGGAAGGAGAAACACTAGCACAGAAGTCAAAATTCTGAAAACATCATACACAATAAAGTGGTGCGAGTATCTTGGATATTTGATTCAGTCATTCAGAACAATGGAAACAGAAGAGGATGTAAACCATAGAGTTTAAGTGGATTGGTCAAAATGTTCTATGGATCAGAATGTTTGGGCAACAAATGATGAACACAAGTATAGTGTGACTGAAATGAGGATGATTAGATGGATCAGCGTATGAAGCACGAACATTGACGTAGGCACGGGACGTGATATAACACGGGACATGTGAACACACGAATTTTAAATTTGTGTAAGACATAGGGACACGACATATATATAAAATGTAAAATATTTTTTAGATAAATTATAAGAAAATTTTAACATTTTATTGATTTTAAAATAACTTTATTTTAATAAATAATATATATCATTTCTAAACTTATTTAAAGAGTATAGGTTAAGAATAAGGTTGGACACGTTGACAGATAATGATATTTAGGTATTCCAAGCGTGTCTAGAGAAATGAAGTAGCCTTCATTGTTGAAAAAATGGTGGAATCCTGTCCAAGATGGTTTGGACATGTGGAGAGAAGATCCGTAGAGCATCCAATTAGGAGGGTAGATCAGATATAAGCGTGTCTAGAGAAATGAAGTAGCCTTCATTGTTGAAAAAATGGTGGAATCCTGTCCTAGATGGTTTGGACATGTGAGGAGAAGATCCGTAGAGCATCCAATTAGGAGGGTAGATCAGATATAAGATAAACAGTGGTTAGAGAGAGAAGACCTTAAAATATACAAATATTTTGCATGAAATTTAAGTGAGATTTCTCTGTGAACGATCTCACTACAGACATGATACATTTTTTACCTATGTATCTGAACCCACCAAGTTTTTGTTGGTTTCTAGAAGTCAACGGCATTCCTAAAATATGTCACTTAAAATAAGGCGGGAATTTGATTTTATATTACATTATTATTGGGTCTATAAATCATTCATTATCATGATTACGTTATTTACGTAACAGCTGACATGTTTTAACTATTAAACTTAAATAAATAAATACACAAAATGCAAGAGATTTTTGTAAAGTAAATAGCTTACCCGACCATGTGCTTTCATGTACAGAAAAATGTCAAGGCTCTTGGTGCAAGGCTTCTTGAGCACATATTGGAATATTTCAACGTTAATTGGCGAGACGTTTCTACCATGCAGGCATTTGAATTATCTGTGGTTAGTATTTAGTCTCCTGTTCCATATTAAATAAGTGTCTGTTGAGATTTTGGACACATCATTGTGAATCTTTTAAGAAATAACCACTTTAAAGTTCATGATGGACTAAATTAACCACTCGGTAAGAAGCAACAATCACTCTGAAAATTGTTAGGCATTAAAGTTCAAACTTGGTCTTAAACTTTTATGTTTATCTGTTATTTACTCAGCATTGTTAAAAAATAAAAGCAATGAAATTTACTTTTTCCTTTTTACCTGATCATACATAATGGATGGAAACATAGATGGTCAAAAATCATATTTGATTTCAAGATCGTTGTGTTCATTCTGTTGCAAAACGTGTTTTGCTTGTTTAATATTCTTTACAAGAGAATCTCCATCCTTGAATAGGGCATGATCATGAAATAAGGCTCCTTTTGGCAAGTCTAATGGGAAAAGACATGAAAGTATGAAGTCTAACAAAAATATAATTAGAATAATAAATTCACATATAAAATATCATTTATTTTTAAGTATAATACATTTGAATTCATAGTTAATATTGAATATTAAATAATATCTATTATTTATTATTCATTTATATAATATGCACAAGATTTTGTTTTGATGAAGTAAAGAGTAATTATCAAAACTTTTATATAATTGATAATATTTATTTTTTGCTATAATAAATTATAAAAATAGTTATGATAACCTAATTTTTTATCAATTAGTTATTTAAATCCTTAAATTAAGTATTTAACTGTTTTTTATTTTAAATTTAAATGGTTTAATTAATTTTAATTTGTGATAAATATGTTGATATATCTTGTGTTGAAAATATGTACGAGGATATGATGGATAAAGTCATAAATATAACCAGTTTATTTTAAGTTTAATTACTTCGTTGGTCCCTATGATTTCACAAATGTTTAATTAGGTTTCTTTACTTTTTTTCTCTTTGCAATTGGGTCACTATACCATATCAGATTTTATAATTAAGTCCCTATTGTGACAAAAACGTTGAAATTAATGGAATATTTAGTCAAGTGTTAGGCATATTCATTTTGTTTAACAGAATATTTAATCTAGTGTTAGGCATATTCATTTTGTTTAACGGACTATTTCCTTAACTCCAATGTTTTTGTTAAGGTAAGAACTTAGTTACAAAATCTAATATGGTACTGGACCCAATTGAAAAGAGAGAAAATATACAGACCTAATTAAAAATTCGTTGAAACTATAGAAACCAGGAGAGTAATTAATACTTCATTTTTTTATGCCTGATCTGAAATCCTTAATGAACCCAAGTATCACTGATTTGTAAGAATTATACCATGGGTTGTACATTGAAATGTTTTTTGTTCTTTTTTTATTTTTAAATTTTTTCCGAAGTGTTGGCTTGCGGCTTCGTTATTGAAGCACAATTTTGATCAGCAAGGTTCACTTGCACTTGCGAAAGTGCACTTGAACTTCAATTGCGAGGAAGAGGAAGTAACCTATGTTTACTCTAAACTGCTGAAATTTAAGAAGGAATTTTCAAGTTGTTTACAAAGTGGAATTTGTGTTGAGAAATGTACATCAGACTGCGAAACACCTGGGTTGACAGATTTGGTGGAGGATATGCAAAATGGTTTTCAGGGTCCTCTAGAATCCGACACATATAGACATGATCTTCAAAGGGAATCTCCCACAACTGTGCTAGCTACTCATTATCAGACTTGTGCAGAAAATTTTCAAATCAGACTTACAGATATTGGAAGTTGTCCTCAAAAGTCATCTGGCACTTTCCCTGCCAAAGCAGATGCTATCCCCGTGACATCCAAAGCTTCTTTCTTGGAGCATCAGAGTGAGGTCTTCGATTCAAGTGATGATCCTTGTAATGTCAACCCTGCCACTGGTTCTTTGGAAAATCAAATTAATGGCGATGATTTTGAAGTTTCTCTAATAAATAATAATGAAGTGGTTGAGACAATCACTTGCAGTACTGTTGATGTTCCTGAGGTCAACCAGCATTACAGTGTAGTGAGTGCTGTCCATGGTGAGTCTATTATGGATTTTCCTGAGACTACTTTCCCATATATGGAACCATCAAATACAGATCTACTGCCACTGCCTCAGGAGGATGTTACATCTTTTTTGGAGAATATTTCAATTGGTGAAGTCTTGCCTTTTGATGAAATATTTTTTGAAAATTATAACCTTCATGAGGATGAACCAACATTACAAGTACCAGATGACCCACCTGAATCAGGTAACTTTCCCTTGTATTTAACCTGTGAATACAACAGATGTTTCTCGCATTATTACTAGTCCTAGATATACAAATTGTTATCCATTTAAGGGTGCATTTCTTTTGGCTTTTTTGAAGGAAAAAACAAAAAATTCTCTTTTCACATATTTGTTTAAATTTTATAGAATAATTAATGTTCTAATTAAAAAAAAAAAAAGTGATTTTCATCTTTTTTTCAACTATATAAAAATTGCAAAGTTTTAAAATCACTTTCCTGAATCTGAAACAAATGCACACTTGTCACTGTCATGTCTAAAATACACTGTGTTGCAGTCCCAGACCCATTGCAAATTGAAATGGAGAGAATAAAAAAGGCGACTGAAGAAGCTAACAGGATACGCCAGCAAAAAGTATGTGCAGCACTTAATTACTTTTTTTGCCACTTGAAAATATTCACATTGTTGAGGTCTGATGATATGATTTGACTTTCTTTAAGTATTTTCACATGCTCTGTTTTGTTAAAGACTTGTTTGTTTCAATGGTGTAGTACATTTTGACAAAACTAATATTAAATTGCTTTCTATAAAGGTGCATGAGAAACTTCTATATAATTATTTTCATTTTCGGTTGGGAAAATGGCAAATGTACAAGCTCTAAGAAAAGACAATATATACTTGATGTTAATAGTTATCAATCTCTAGTACTAGTGTACTGGATCTTTTATCATTTTTGGATATTAAACTAGTGTGACACGAGAGCAATTTCATTTTTGTATATTAAACTATTGTGACTTTTCATCATTTTTTTGTTGGAAAAAAATATATATGTATATAAATGAAAATTATGTAACAATTATTATGCTAAATGTAGTTTTGTATGTTCAGAAGAATTGATATTTATGTTTTCATGTTATGTTATTTTAATACAACATTGCAATCTATTTTGTTTGTTAAACATTATTGAATTCCTGTTTGTGTTGATTTGCATTGTATCCATATCTCATATTTATATTCGTGAGTCTTAGGTTTCCAGTATTTCTCTTCGCATTCTTGGGCTGCTGACTGAAGCTTTCTTTTAATTTCGGTTATCCAGTTACACCAGCTTGAGTCAGACCATGGTATGGAGGTTAAAGAATTGGTTGCAAAGTATCAAATGTTGCTTCAGAATATCAGTACTGAAGTAGCATTGCAAAAAAAGGAACTTGACGCATATTATAAAACAGTTCAAAAGAATAAGTTGTTGGCTTCTGTTTTGGATCACAATCACAAGGAATATAAAAGAGAAGCAGTTCTATTCGCAGAACAAGGTAGGCATTGTTCTTGAGCTTCACCTGCAAGTTGATATATCCTGGTTTGTTGTTAAACCGGGCAGGGTCATTTTTTATGCTAAATATACACACATCACAAGACAATGCACAATTTACGTCAATGGTTGTTGGGGGGAGGAAAATAAACATGAACTTGACGAGTTAACACATAATGGCTTGTCTCATCTATTTACCACCTTGGATATTTATGTGCGGTATTGATTTGACGTTACTAATCACAAATCATTTATTGTTAAGAACTAAGAACCCAAAGTTCCAAGTTCTCCTATCTTATTTACATATCAAGTAAGCATCTTGTTTTATGCCTTCTCTTTGCTAATATGGAAGCTTGATTTGTATTAAAACATGCAAGCGGGAAAAATTCATTTAATTAAGTTATCTGCTTCAGTTTATGGTAATAAGTGATCACCAATGTTTAGGAAGTTGTGATAGACTTTGGAAGCACGCCACATTAGAAATTGAAGAAGTTGGTTGGCCTAGGGCCTGTAATAAGCACTTTGGAGTTACGCTTACCAGTGACCACTGGCCTTTTTGTCTTGATCCGAGTTCTTATCATGTCAATATCTGAAATATAGACATTCGCAAGATTATTGTGGACATTGAAGTTTCTGGCTAGAAAAGCCATTTGTTTCATCATGTTCTTGTCTGTTATTTCTTTACTTTCTTTTAAATATTCCTCTTTGCTTTTCTAGGAAGTTCAAAAATGACAAATATAATGGGAATTAAGTACTTTGTATTTAGCATGCCGTGTATTCAGTCAAAAAATTAGTATATAATGCAATTAGCTTTAGTCACCTGTATATTCTTGGGATGAATGTATATCATCATGCCTCCTTCTATTGATATTTTATGTATACAAACCTTGATAAAATTTCCTATTGATTAGGCTTACCCTCTGCAATGGGAACACCTAGCTCCTCAAGTACTCAACAAAGAGAGCACCAACCCCCTCTTATGTCTGATCAAAGACTCGAACAGTGTCTACCGATGATTCCCCCACACTTGTTTACTCCAACGGAAGCGGTTAATACTCTGGAGATTGCTAACACTTCAACAGCCATTCCAGAAATGAGCGCACCTAGAGAATGTATTGATCCCATGATTCAGTCCTATGTAAACTTGAATTACGGCTGTTATTCAATGGCCTCAAACCCCCCTCTTGAAGCCTCTAATTCAGTGCCTATCATGCCAAGTCTAAGTAGTGGAATACCAGAACAGCAATTGCCACTACATTTACATCAATGGCAATATCAGTAATTCATAGAAATACACAGTTAAATGCTGCGGCAGCATGTACAGAGCAAGTTCCTTCCTTTGTAAATTTGGCATCAAATTATTGCCTGCTTCACCTGATGGTTTCTACTTTGTTGTTTCTACCAAAAACTGAGTTAGCCTAGTCATCTGGTGAATTTGTTAATAGTTGTTATCCTTCAAGATAAGGAGGACTTAAGTATGAATTAGGATTGTTTGGGTAGGACGGGACAAGAGGTAAAAGTTGGTTTGAATTCGGATTGTTATCCTTCAAAGATAACTGAGACTACATTTTGCATAGTAGGTAAAAGTTATTAACCAATAGAAGCTTTGGAAAAAAAACATTTCAGACTCCTTAGATGGAGTCTTGTTACATCGTTAGATAGTTCACTTATTGGAGGATAAATAGGAGTTGATTGCACCAGTTGACAAAAGCTTTAAGTTCTCTTCTTAATATTAGGCATGTTAATATAGAAAAGATAAGAAATAGGTGTTTCTTGGAAGATATATTAATTAGTTGAGATATCGCAGCCTAGAGAGAAAGTGTGTGTGATTTAAAAATAGTGGGTCTTACGTTTGAGGAGGGGTATTGGTCTTGTATATGATTGCGGCGTTTGGGGGTTTTAGCTCGTAATAGTTGCTAAAATTTTAAGGTTGACAGGCTGCTTCATTTCGTCTTGTACAGAGTCTTGTATCTTATGAGAGGCTTATATTTGGTTTGGTAAGGTTTTTAATTTTTCATAAGCCTTGTCAAAATTAGTTTTTGAAAGATAATCTTATAAAAGTTGTAGTACTTTTGTTTGGTAAATCAAGCTAAACAGGATTTTCAATTAGTATAATAATCGTTTGATAAAATAATTTTTAAAATTTAAGATGACTATAATCGTGATGAATAAAAGAATTTTGACCATAAATAAAATTTAGTTCAATAATTTAATTAATATTTTGAATGTTTTAATATACAAAATGAATTAGATTTTAAAATTTTGATAAGTACAATTTTAAACAGTATCGTTTTAGGTGGTTTAAAATAGGGGTGTTCAAAACCGATTCGTATCGAATTAAACTAACGAATCGAACTGAAATAATTGAAAATCGAATAAATCGAAAATCGAAAAAATAAAAAAATGTTTTATTGTTTTTTGCGGTTCGGTTCGACTTTTTCTCATTTAAGATGAATTAGAGAAGAATATGCTATGTATTTCAAAATTTAAATCATGGACTGTTTCAGAAGAGACATTTATATCAATGTGTATTCTTTAGAGTGAAAAATCGTAACTCTAATGTATTTGTTCTTTTAATTTAATTTATTGTTTCTGTTATTTATTTATAATAAATTTAATGTATTTTGTTGGATCAAGACTTTGTTAGCTATTGTGTATTTATGCTTGTCGATTTTAATGTTATGACTTTGTGAAATAGTATGATAGTATATTTTTTGAAATGATTAAAAAAATCGAACAAACCGAACCAAACTAAATTGATTTCAATTGGTTTGGTTTGAATGGCCTCGATAAAAAAAATCGAATCAAATTAAACCGCAATTTAATTAAATGATTGGATCGAATGACTTTTCTCTCAAAAATCGAAACAAACCGCACCGCGAACACCCCTACTTTAAAACATACCCTTAACGTTTCGAAGTTACAAGTAGGTGTAAAACGGGCTTGTTCGACCTATTTAGGTTTACTTGTTACAGGTTTAAACGGATGGATCAATTATATATCAAATATATATGGACCTCTAAAATCAAAACTCGATTCCTCTAAGAGAAGTTTTTTAAACACGTCATCCTATTTATTTTTAATTATTTGTCTAAATGGGTAACTTTTAATTAAGAAAATCAAAGAAAATAAACTTTTGAGCTAAAATATCTTTTTTGGATAAAATTTTAGATACTTCTGATAAATTATTGATGCATTTGTATTTTTAGTGGTTTTTTTCTTAGAATTTCATTTATTAAGTTAGTGATTCTTATTTTATGATCAATTGTTTCATGATTTAATGAACAATATTTTGAGTTGCTTTGAATTTTTTAATTATAAGAGATTGTGAAAGAACAAAGATCAAGACAGGCAAGCAAGAGAAGCACTAGGAGTAAGGAAGGAAGTGGTGTTAGATGCCACTCCATCTTGCGTTCAACACATGTGAATAGAGAGCTCCTGGACATCCAAGCTCAGCCTTGCATCCAATGCAACTGATCTTGCGTTCAACGCAGTCAAGCAGAGAGCTCCTGGATATCCAAGCAAAAGCTGCATTCAACGTAACCCAACCAAACCCTACATCCAACGCACCATCCCAGCTGCATCTAACGCACCGTTCCTTGTGTCCAATGCATTCTCCAGAAGCATGTCTAGTGGCTGTAGACGCAGCTTAGACAGAGGCTTCAAGAACTCCAAATAGCACCATGCGTTAAACGCACTCTCCTTTAAGTTTGACGCCACTTCATGGGCCAACTCCTAGGGCATCACAATCCTTCACCAATCTCTCTAACTTCAAGGGCTTGCTTTGCTGACCCAAGATTAAGTTGCAATCCCATAAGTTTTAGTTCTACTGGCCATGAACTCACGTGTTGGTTAAAATGTCAGAACCTGACACATCTGGTAGCTAACCCAGATATGGAATATGACAACAAAGAGCAAGTGAGAATAAACCATAACCCTTGTCTCTTACCCAAATGAGTGTTTACAAATCTCAACCTAGAGCAAGTAGGACAAATCCCAACACTTGCATCTTACCCAGGTGCCTCAAGTCTCATTCCGGAGCAAGTGGGACAAAGCCACCATCCTTGTATCTTACCCAGACCGGTGTTTTCAATTCTCAACCCGGAGCAAGTGGGATTAAACCACAACCCTTGCGTCTTACACGTGTTTCATGTCTCAACCTGGAGCAAGTGGGAGAATCCTCAACCCTTGCGTCTTACCTAGGTACCTCATGTCTTACCGTAACCACGGAACAAGTGGGATAACACCCAGACCTTGCCAATCCGTCCAACCAGGCCATACTCAGTCATTATCAGTGTCTTTTAGTAATTTCATAAGTGATTTAACTCATCATCCCATCTCTTTATCAATTTATCAAACAATCGATTCATTAATCTCAATTCTTTATCAAATAATCAATTCTGTTTTCTCGTGAGTAGGGTAACACTACGGTCCTCACTTTTGGCGGGACAAGGCCACCATCCCCATGCGACAAACCACAATCATTGCATCTTACTTAGGTGTTTCAACTCTCAACCCGGAGCAAGTGGGACAAACCACAATCCTTGCATCTTACCCAGACAATAAATCATTAATAATTAACTTTAATCAATTTCATAAATTATTAGATAGTTTAAACTCCATTCATTATTAATTCCCAGAGTTTAGGTTCATTAACCACAGTATTTTATCAATTTGGAAATCCTTTAACACGTGAGTGGGATAGAACTACCATCCTCACAGCAGGCGAGATAAAACCACCATCCCCACAACCTTGTCATCCGGTTTAACCAAGCATTTACCCGAGAATAATTTAATTTAATTCATCATATATCTTCTTAGTGTATTTGATGAATCCACATTTCATGATATTTATTTGCTCTATTTGGGTGGATTTTATCAACTTTTCTTGCATTTATCTGTTGAAATAGCATAGTTTCATGATTTCTTTTTAAATTGTGAGTGAAAGTAAAAACATACTTTTTAGGCCTTTTAATTGCTAAATTTTATTCACTTTAATTCTATTTGATGCCTTAATGTGTTTGCTAAGTGATTTCATGTTTCAAAGTTAAGTATGGGTTGAAGAAGTGATAAAAGAGCATGCAAAATAGAAGAAACCATGAAAAAATGGAGTTTGGAAGTTTCAGCATCCATGCGTATGCACAGCGATGTGTGCGAACGTACAAGTGTGAGCTCATGGCGCCGCATACTCGTGAGGGTGAATTTTGTTAGGCCACGCATACGCGTGACCCATGCGTACACGTGACGCTTGTCATGTGAGCTCATTAATTGCAATACGGTAGGGGCGAATTTTGGGCCTCCAAAAAATCCAGTCCAACTCATTTCTGAAGCTATTTCAAGCCAAAGTGAAGAAGGATGAAGGGGGGGGGGGGAGCAATCAGGTTTAGGTTTTTACATGTTTTAGCTTAGTTTTCTAGAGAGAGAAGCTCCCCATTCTCTCTAGAATTTAGGGTTTTTCGTTTAGTTTCTCTTTTATTTCAGATTTTAATTCTTGTTTTAATGAAGTTTCATTTATGTTTTCATACTCTTTTGTCTTGATCCTCATAGTTTCTTTTGTCATTTTCTCAATTTTTGCTACTTTTAGTGTATGAACACTTGTTAATTTTGGTTTCATTAATGCAATTTTAATATTTTATCTTTCTTTAATTCTTGTTGAGTTTCTATTATTATTCTCATGCAATTGGTTGTATAGATTTTACTTTTATTGTAATTTATGATATTTTTCTTTTTATGCATGTTAAGTGTTTGATAAAATGTCTCTTATAATTTTTGTATAATTTTTCACACTCTTAGTTAGAAATTAGGTAATTAGGTGAACTTGAGTTATGGATGTCCATCTATATTGTGTTAGGATTGTTAGTTGGTTTGGTTTACATTGACGCTAGTTTTTCAACAAGTTAATTAGTGAGTTAGCTAGAACTTATGGATTGAGATCCATTATGGCCTTTTGACTTATCCTCGATGTTAGGATAAACTAATTGGGATTAATTCTATGCAATTACCGTGTTTGTGGTCCATGACTAGGATAGGAATCATTAATTTCCTAATCCTTGCCAAGAGTCCTTTTTGCCATTTGAATTCCATTTTTGATTTACTTGCTTTGAGTTTTAATTCCCTTGCATGCTTACTTGTTTAATTTCTTGCATTTTAATTTCTTGCCAATTGCAATCATAACCCCCGCTTCCCTTATAGCCAACAATTGAGCATTTCATTGCAATTCGTAAAGACAATGACCCAGTAGTTTAAATACTCTTGGTAATTTTGTGTTGATTGTGGCTTATCTTTAATTTAAACTTTGATTAAGAGTTAATTATTGGTTTAGACTATACTTGCAACGAGATTCTAATTTTGTGAAATTCTATATTAACAATAACTTTCACATCAAATTTTTGGCGCCGTTGCCGGGGATTTGCAATGGTGCTACATTGTTGGCTATTGTTAATATGTGAATATGTGAATAGTTTGTTTTTGTTTGGTTGCTTGTTTTTGCTTGTAAATATGCCTCTTGGTTGTTGGCTTGCTTTAATAAATTTTTGTTTTAAAAGGCATAAGTGAATAGTTAGTAATCTTGTTGAAATTGCATTTTTTACTTGAGTTGCATGTTTAAATTTTCAATTAGTTTCTGGATGGTTGAAATAGTTTTGGTAGATTTTTGTTTGTGCATATTACAAGTGATTTGAATAGTCCAATGATTTTGATTTGGAAAATAAAATTTTAAGTTAATTTTAAAGTTTAATGTGAATAGCTGCATATTTTTATTAATTTCTTATTTATACGCATATTAGAATGTTGGGGACGGATTCGGTGTGCAAAGATCTTTGGCACACCAGTGCGCATCGCACTTATCTTCAGCTGACCGGTGTGCCATCGAATGCTGTCCGTCGGATGTCTCTCGTTTTTTTAATCTAATGGTAGAGATTACCCTTTCTTTTCCCTTCTTTGATTAGTTAATGGATCTCTTGTCTCAGAGGGGCTATTTTACAAATTTATTTTGTTGCTGGTTAGTTTTGTTATATCTGAAAACTATTTAGATTTATGTAGAATTAGTTAACAATTTTTAAGATGGAATTATTTGAAGTTAATGACTCTGCGTTACGTTTAATCTAAAACGATGGGGTTGGGCTGGAAATGAAGAAGTTTCATCGTTGACGTCGTTTGACGCATACCAGAATCGCACGGACGTTTAGGTTTTCGTCACTGACCATCAATGGAGTTGCAGGAAGTTCCCCCACCCCACCCCCTCGCGGAATCACACTGCAAAGCTGCCTGCTCTTTGAAGTGCGGCCTCCGTCGCGACTCGTTGGTTCGGAGGATGAAGATATGCATAGTGTCCTCGCCGGAGCTGGATTTGATCACCGTCTGATAACAATGAGTGATGTTTCGGCTAGATGTGTGACTTTGCCGGAGACGACCAACAAGGAAGGATCGAATCTGCGTGGGGATGGTGGGCGAGAGGATGACGAAGGAGACCCCGATTGTGTTACGAGTCGGGCGGGTTAGGTTAGAACCCAGTTGGTTGAACTTGGGTCAATCTTGATGGGCCTCTAGAGTAAATTTTTTTTCTTATTGAGATACACATTTTTTCTGAAACCAATGATGGGCTCAAGTGTTGGGCTATTAAAAATGTTGTTAAATAAGGAAGAGGAATACCATTGACAAAAAAAAAAAAGAAGAGGAACATCAAAATAGTTATTGCATGTATAATAAGTTGTTGAACCATTTAACAGCAATATTAATTTTCTGAATGATATAATAATTAAAATACTATGCAAAACAAACTTAGCGGGTTAATGTAAGGTTTTGCCAGAAAAATGATGCTGGTGCATAAAATTATAGAAACGTTGATGCACATATTTTTCAGTTGATCACGGGTTGTATTCATACAATATAGTTGGTTGAGGTTTAATACCTGTCCTTTAATGAGAAATGAGGTTTTTTAAGGAGATTCTATTATTTGATTTCACTAATTGGTTTATTATAGCCTCATACTGAGGGACGTACTTTGAAACTTGTTTAAACCAGTCCCTTCGTATTCTTTGTTGATCCAAGCATTTTAGTTGGAAACATGTTTATCCTTTATAAAGGAACGGAATTTGGCATGACATTACGATATGGTAAATGAAAATAATTCTGAATGTTTATTCCAGTAGTGTAAAACTGATTTGCAAGGATAACTCGATAGACAGGTCTTTCATAACGCACCCGTAAATAGTTGCTGAAATGTTCTGGGATCATGATTTGGAAACGTTAAATGCTAACGGCGGAAGATAATTCCCTAATTTTGTTTAAACCGCTCAAATGATTTGTTTTATTTGGCTGATTTATAGGCAGAGGGGCTGAGTTATGAGTAACTCCAAATAATTCACGATAAGCAGAGAACGAACCGACGAAAGTAGATATAATAATCGTTACCGAGTTTTAATTATCATTTCGTAAGATCAAAGGAAACAAACAAGGGGACCAAATAGATCATTCAGGGCTTCAGGCCTCGACAAAAAACCAAAATAACATAAACACATCACCCATGTGCACCAGGTCAAATACCTCCGTCACTGTCTTCAATCTGCACCGGTTGAACGCCTGCCTGGCGAGACAAAGATTTCTCCTTGACCTCCAAAACATCGACGACCCTTTGTGCCAGGTCACGCCATTTTGAGCTTTCCGCCATCATTTCATTTGCTTTGTCATACATTCGGCGAACGGTCGCTTCACAATGTTGCTGCTCCATGCGCAACAACTTCTCCTCCCGGCGCCGTGCCTTCTCCTCTTCCTCCAGTTGATCCTCCATTTTCTTTAACTTGACCATTAAATTCAACCTCTCGGACCTGACCTCGAATAGTTCATCTGAGATTTTTTCAAGCCTAGCCTCCCAAATTTCCTCCCTCCTAACAAGTTCAGCCTCAATAAGGTCACAATCCGCGGACTTCTCATCTGTACGGACGATGTCGATCAGATTGGACATCGACTGTTCTGTGAGGTCGACGGGACTAACGGTGTGGTCGGTGACGGTCTCCTTCGACATTTTCTCGGAAGTACACAACGGAGAGAGCAGTGGAAGGTGGCAGAAATAAGGAGGGGGATAAGGATAGACGGAGAGGTGAGAGAAGGAGTTACGGTAGAGTAGAACTGTGAAAGAAGCGTTAGGAGGGATAGGGTTTGTCATTAACAGGCACATATACATATATAGTCTAAAGTGGGAAGCTGCTTCGAATACTTTTTTTCGTAGAAAATGAGTAATACTTTGTTTTTTTTTTGGGAAAATAAACGATTTATATTTAAGGAAAAAGAAGAGATAACAAATTTAATATAGTTTTAAATTTAAATTTAATCTTAAAATTATTTTTCAGTGCTCAGCTTTTAAAATTACGTTTACGATGTCTTTGATTCCCGTGCCAAACCCAAAAACGAAGCATCGGTTACAGTGGGCGTAAATGAAGGCGTATGTGGCACGGTACCTGACTTATCTGGTGAGCCGTTTTACAGTATATAAGTTCCCTCCCCAGCTTTCCTTTATCGCGTCTGGTGCTCGTGATTCATACTCTCCTGTAACCTTTCCCTCTCCCCCCACCGTCCAAAAAATTTAAATCAAATAGGATGAAATTGGCTGCAACCTCCGACAAAGGCAGTAGGGAAAAGAAGGCCGGATATGGGAGAAGGAAAGTGAAAGGGGTGCCCCCCCGCGGCTGTCCGCTGACTCTTCTGCCTCGCGAAATATGGGAGAGAATTACAGCAAGGGTTGCGTCGACCTCGATTAAGGATATGTTTAACATGCAGGCGACTTGCAAGGTGTTTTTGGACGCAGCCTGCTCATCTGCGGTGTACAAGGTGGCCTCCATGGTGGAGCTACCCATCGTGTTCGGTTATGACTTAGAGGACTGTCCTGAGGATGAGTTCCTTTATAGAAGCACGCGTAGAGGAAATATGGCCGTTATATTCCGTGTAGGGATTAGAGAATTCTGCTGGATGGGCCAATCTGTCACTGGGGTCGACACCCTGCTTGAGGCCGCCGATGCGGGCGACGTCCAAGCCCGCTACATGAGTGCGATGCAGCTACTGACACCAGGTGTTCGGGATGAGGCAGATGATGAGCGGATATTTTATACGCTTTTTGGGGGTAATTTCATGTAGTTTTTGGTATGTTTTAGTTAGTTTTTAGTATATTTTTAGTAGTTTTTAGGCAAAATTCATATTTCTGGACTTTACTATGAGTTTGTGTGTTTTTTTGTGATTTTAGGTATTTTCTGGCTGAAATTGAGGGAGCTGAGCAAAAATCTGATTCAGGCTGAAAAAGGACTACTGATGCTGTTGGATTCTGACCTCCCTACACTCGGAATAGATTTTTTGGAGCTACAGAAGTCCAATTGGCGCGATCGCAATTGGGTTGGAAAGTAGACATCCAGGGCTTTCCAGCAATATATAATAGTTCATACTTTTCTCGAAGATAAATGACGTAAAGTGGCATTTAACACCAGTTCTATGTTCCATTCTGGCGTTAAATGCTAGAAACAGGTTACAAGTTGGAGTTAAACGCCCAAAACAGGTTACAACCTGGCGTTTAACTCCGGAAACAGCCCAGGCACGTGAAAAGTTCAAGTCTCAGCCCCAGTACACACCAAGTCGGCCCCAGAAGTTGATTTCTGCACTATCTATCTCAGTTTACTCATTTTCTGTAAACCTAGGTTACTATTTTAGTATTTAAACAACTTTTAGAGATTTATTTTGCATCTCATGACATTTTAGATCTGAACTTTGTACTCTTTGATGGCATGAGTCTCTAAACTCCATTATTGGGGGTGAGGAGCTCTGCTGTGTCTCGATGGATTAATGCAATTATTTCCGTTTTCTATTCAAACACGCTTGTTTCTATCTAAGATATTCATTCGCACTTCAATATGATGAATGTGATGATCCATGACACTCATCACCATTCTCAATCTATGAATGCATTCCTGACAACCACCTCCGTTCTACCTTAGATTAAATGAGTATCTCTTGGATTCCTTAATCAGAGTCTTCGTGGTATAAGCTAGAATCCATTGGCAGCATTCTTGAGAATCCAGAAAGTCTAAACCTTGTCTGTGGTATTCCAAGTAGGATTCAGGGATTGAATGACTGTGACAAGCTTCAAACTCACAAGGGTTGGGCGTAGTAACAGACGCAAAAGGATCAATGAATCCTATTCCAGCTTGAGTGAGAACCGACAGATGATTAGCCGTGCGGTGACAGCGCACCTGGACCATTTTCACTGAGAGGACGAATGGTAGCCATTGACAACGGTGATCCACCAACACACAGCTTGCCATAGGAGGAACCTTGCGTGCATGAAGAAGAAGACAGAGGGAAAGCAGAGATTCAGAAGACAGAGCATCTCCAAAACTCCAACATATTCTCCATTACTGCGTAACAAGAACTATTTAATCAATGCTTTTTATTTACTACCAATTAAAATTGAGATTTATTATTATCTTGACTAAGAGTTACAAGATAACCATAGCTTGCTTCAAGCTGATAATCTCCGTGAGATTCGACCCTTACTCACGTAAGGTATTACTTGGATGACCCAGTGCACTTGCTGGTTAGTGGTACGAGTTGTGAAAAGTGTGATTTACAATTTCGTGCACCAAGTTTTTGGCGGTGTTGCCGGGGATTGTTTGAGTTTGAACAACTGACGGTGAATCTTGTTGCTTAGATTAGGAAAATTTTGTCTTTTGGGTCAGAGTCTTTTATTTTCTTTTCAAAAATTTTTCAAAAAAATATTATTTGTCCTTATTAATTTTTAGTTTTTCTGTGAGTTTAGTCTCATGTTTTAAGTTTGGTATCGATTGCATGCTTTTCTTTGTCTTTCAATTTTCGAATTGCATGTTTTTATTTTCCTTTAAAAATGCCTTATTAAAACACGTTAAATTTATAGCTCAGTTGGCTAGAGCGTGGGCTTGTGTTCTTAGCAATTGGGTATCTTCCTTTTAAAATTTTTTCAAAAATAAGTTTTTTTTGATTAAATCTTGTGCCAAACTTTAAGTTTGGTGTTCTCTTGTTAATTTTTCTTTAGTTTTCAAAAATTTTATTTTGGTTTTCTAAAAATTTTAAGTTTGGTGTTCTTTCTTTTGTTCTTATTGTTCTTGTGAGGCTTCAAGATGTTCTTGAGTCTTCTTTGTGTTTTGATCTTAAAATTTTTAAGTTTGGTATGCCTTGGTGTTTTCCCTCCAAAATGTTCGAAAACAAGGAGCATTGGATTTAAAAATTTTAAGTCTTGTGTCTTTTGTTTGTTTTTATCTTTCATAATAAAATTTAAAAACAAAAAATATCTTTTCTAACTATTTTTAAGCAATTATTTCGAATTTTTTTCATAAAAATTCATATTTCAATTTCAAAATTTTTCAAATCTTATCCTTTTAAGATTTAAAAAAAATCACATCTTTTTCAAAAATCTCCTAACCACTTTCTCTCTCCTCACTTTTTCGAAAATCTTCATAAAACATTTTCAAATTTTTATTTTAGTTTTTATTTTATTTTATTTTATTTTATTATTTCAAAATTTTTTTAGTAAAATAAATAAAATAAATCCACATCATCTCCCTTTCTCCATCATGGACCTAAGTGGAAATAAACAGTCTAGAAGGACTCTGGGGTCATATGCTAACCCCACTACTGCTTCATATGGGAGTAGTATCTGTATACCCTCCATCAGAGTCAGTAGTTTTGAGTTGAATCCTCAGTTCATTACCATGGTGCAGCAAAATTGCCAGTATTTCGGTCTTCCACAGGAAGAACCTACAGAGTTTCTGGCACAGTTTTTACAAATTGCTGACACAGTACATGATAAGAAAGTAGATCAAGATGTCTACAGATTATTTCTGTTTTAATTTGCTGTAAAAGACCAAGCTAAGAGGTGGTTAAATAACCAACATAAGGCTAGCATAAGGACATGGAAACAGCTGTCAGAAAAATTCCTGAATCAATACTTACCTCCAAAACGGATGACACAGCTAAGGCTGAATATCCAAGGCTTTAAACAAGGAGATAATGAATCTCTTTATGATGCCTAGGAGAGATGCAGAGAGATGCTAAGAAAATGCCCCTCTGAAATGTTTTCAGAGTGGGTGCAGTTAGACATCTTCTATTATGGGCTTACATAATTTGTCTTTGACAAAGAGTGTTTGAAGGCCTTTGAGACTCTGAAAGCTAAGTTGGTCACAGCACCAATTATTTCTGCACCAAACTGGGCATGACCATTCGAACTAATGTGTGATGCCAGTAACCATGCCATTGGTGCAGTATTGGGACAAAGGCACGATAAACTTCTGCACATCATCTATTATGGCAGCCGTATTCTAAATGATGCACAGAGGAACTACACAACCACAGAAAAGGAATTGCTTGCAGTGGTTTATGGCATTGAAAAATTCAGATCTTATTTAGTAGGATCAAAAGTGATTGTGTACACTGACCATGCTGCTCTTAAATATCTACTCACAAAGCAGGATTTAAAACCCAGGCTTATAAGATGATTGTTGCTTCTGCAAGAGTTTGATATAGAAATAAGAGACAGAAAAGGGACAGAAAATCAAGTAGGTGATCACCTGTCCCGGATAGAACCAGTAGCAGGAGCGTCCCTCCCTCCTACTGAGATCTCTGAAACCTTTCCGGATGAGCAATTGTTTGCTATTCAGGAAGCTCCGTGGTTTGCAGACATTGCAGACTATATTAAAAGCTCAGTAATAGTCCAGCTAAAGACAGTAAAGAAGCGCTTGCTGGGAGGCAACCCAGTCATGAGTTCATTTTTTTTGTAATTTTAATTCTAAATTAGATAATACATTTCAGTGAATGATACAGAGAAATAAAGGTTCAGGACATAAAGCAGAGGAATCACAGAGAAAAGGACATCACTAGCGCAAAAACGCCAGTAAGGAAGGTTTCTGGCGTTTAACACCAGAAAGAAGCAGCAAGTGGGCGTTAAACGCCCAAAACAAGCAAGGACTGGGTGTTAAACTCCCAAAGGAAGCATCTCCTGGGCGTTTAACGCCAGGATTGTGAGGAGGAGAATTTTCGAAATTGCCTCTCCTTCTATTCCTCTCCTTTCCTTTCTTTTGCTTGAGGACAAGTAAACCTCTAAGTTTGGTGTGTTTTTTCGTGATTAATGAGCTAAAACTCATCAAGATCATGGCACCTAAGGGAAAACAAACCACTTCAAGAGGCAAGAAAGAGAATATTCCAAAACTACTTTGGAATCAAGAGAAGTTCTTAACCAAAGAACATGCAGACCATTACCACGAAAAAATGGGTCTGAGATCAGTGATCCCGGAAGTTAAATTCGATCAGAAAGAAGACAAATATCTGGAGATACAGGAGCTGAAGCACCAGAAGATGTCTCTTGAAGGACCAGACACCCTACAGGTTGAAGGAGCATCCATCATCTCCAAACTAAAGGTTGTTGAGTCCTAATCTTAACCTTAAATCTGTGATAACTTTTATTTTTAGGAACCTATCTAATTAGTAAGAATTAGTATCTTTATTTTGATTTTATCTCCAATTAAACTATAATTCATTTTCTCATCATCATCAAACATGAATAAAATAGTAGATTTTTAGAATAAGGAGGCAATATTTTTTCGAGTTTTTAATAAGGAAAATTCTAATTATTTATATGTGGTGGCAATACTTTTTGTCTTCTGAATGAATGCCTGAATAGTCATAATTTTGATAGTAGAGTTTATGAATGTTAAATCTGTTGGCTCTTGAAGGAATGATGAACAGGATAAATGTTATTGATGATCTGAAAAATCATGAAATTGATTCTTGAAGAAAAAAAAAGCAGTGAAAAAAAGGAGTGGCGAAAAAAAAAGCAGAAAAAGCCAATAGCCCTTTAAACCAAAAGGCAAGGGTAAAAAGGATGCAAGGCTTTGAGCATCAATGGATAGGAGGGACCAAGGAAATAAATCCAGGCCTAAGCGGCTTAATCAAGCTGTCCCTAACCATGTGCTTGTGGCATGCAGGTCTAAGTGAAAAGCTTGAGACTGAGTGGTTAAAGTTGTGATCCAAAGCAAAAGAGTGTGCTTAAGAACTCTGGACACCTCTAATTGGGGACTTTAGCAAAGCTAAGTCACAATCTGAAAAGGTTCACCCAGTTATGTGTCTGTGGCATTTATGTATCCGGTGGTAATACTGGAAAACAAAGTGCTTAGGGCCACGGCCAAGACTCATAAAGTAGCTGTGTTCAAGAATCAACATACTAAACTAGGAGAATCAATAATACTATCTGAATTTTGAGTTCCTATGGATACCAATCATTCTGAATTTCAAAGGATAAAGTGAGATGCCAAAACTGTTCGGAAGTAAAGAGTTACTAGTCCCGCTCATCTAATTAGAATCTGAGCTTCACTTAAAACTCTGAAATATTATTGCTTCTTGATTTCTTTTTATCCTATTTTATTTATCTAGTTGCTTGGGGATAAGCAACAGTTTAAGTTTGGTGTTGTGATGAGCGGATATTTTATACGCTTTTTGGGGGTAATTTCATGTAGTTTTTAGTATGTTTTAGTTAGTTTTTAGTATATTTTTAGGCAAAATTCATATTTATGGACATTACTATGATTTTGTGTGTTTTTCTGTGATTTCAGGTATTTTCTGGCTGAAATTGAGGGAGCTGAGTGATGACAAGTCATCATATACCCATTTTTCAAGCTAATTTCACTTGTTTTGTTAGTTTTTATACACTTTCTTGCATCCTAAGTAAGTGATTTGGAATGAAAATGCATGAGTTCTTTAAATCAAGCAACCACCATGAAATTAATGTTAATCTATGAGGTTTAAGCTAATTTTAATTGAATTTTAAGCCTCTTGAATTTAGTGATACTTTGAGTGGTTGTTTTGGTTTATTGTAGGTGAAGAAAAGAAAAAAAAAAAGAAGAAAACGTGGCCTAAAGAAAGCGTGACTCAAGGAGAAGGAAGCGTGGTTAAAGGAATGAGAAGTGTGCCGCATGGAAGGGAGGAAGCAAACATTGCCCTCCACAAGGGCACACTGCCCTCTAGGAGGGCAACATAAGGAAACAAGCTTGAGAAGCAATTCTGCCCTGCCCTCCTCAAGGGCAATGTCGGGCTCACAAGGGCAGAATCATGATGAAGCAAAGTGAGGATGAAGCAAATTTTGGCTAAGTTAAAATCTGGGCGCTCACAGCATGACCATGCCTACTTCAAAGGGCTATAACTTGAGCTACAGACGTCCGATTGATGTGCTTCCAGTTGCGTTGGAAAGCTGACATTCAGAGCTTTCCAACGATATATAGAAATCCATATTTGGCGTCCAATTGAGGCAGGAACGAAAGGCATCTTTAAGGGTCAAAAATAAGCAAAAATAAACCAAGGAAAAGGAGTAGCGTGTGCATCCACCAAGTTTCGAACTTGGAACTTCATCTTTTGGAAACTCTGCCCTGCCCGCGCCAAGGGCAGGGTAGCATCTTGTGTGTGGCAGCATCATGCGCGCACCAATTTTGATTCTGGCGCACAATTCTTTCCTTGGCAGCACCAACGCGCGCACCATGGTCGATCCTGGCGCACCAAACCTTTCCTGCCCTGCCCTTGGCACGGGCAGGGCAGCATCTTTGCGCACCAACAAGCATCCCAAGCATCTTTGCCACACCAAGCTCGCCCAAGGCCGTACCAAGTCTCACGCCAAGCATCAATTTTCTGCCCTGCCCTCCACAAGGGCAGGGCAGCCTCCTGGAAGCAATTTTCCTTCATGGGCTGAAATTGAATTAAAAACCCAATTTAATTCATTTCTTCACCAAATCAAAAGCCCATCCAAATCCCAAAATGCAAGAATAGAAATTGTATAAATAGGAGCTATTTTTATGTAATTGGGGGGCGGAAGACTTTATTTTTGAATTTTCCTTTCTACTTGCATTTTTAAACTTTGGGATTTCTTAGAGAATTAGGAAGGAGAATTGATCTCTCTTCTTCCTAGTTCTTGCTTGAGCACTCTTCACTTTTCTTGCTTTGGATCTTGGGTGAAGAATTGAAGAACTTCTGTTTCAATCTCACCTTGAGATCTCTTCTTTAATTTTCTGCATAATTGAATTCTATTTTCTGCTCATTTCTTCTTTTTCTGATTTCTGCACTTTGCTTTCCTTTACTTCTTCTGCAATTGTTCTTGTTGGATCAAGGAAGGATTTGAGATCTAGACTTGTTATCTAGTCTCCTCCAATCCTGAGATCTTCAATCAATTTTAATTTGCCGCAACTTAAGCATTACTTTTCTGTTTTAAATTCTTCAAGGCATTTTACTCTTTCGCTTAATATCTACTGCAATTCAATTCATCTTTAGTTCTTCTGTTTGTTGCAATTTACTTTCTCTTGTTTAACTTCTTTAATTTCTAGCACCCACTCCCCTTTACATTTAATGCAATTTACATTTCTTGTCATTTAAGATTCTTGCAATTTTACTTTCTTGTTCTTTAAGTTTCCTGCAATTTTACTTTCTGCACTTTAATTTTCCTTGCTATTTAATTTCTGTTGGTTACACTTCATCCAAATTCACTTAAATGTTAGCTTGACTAAACTAATCACCCACTAAAATTGCTTGATCCATCAATCCCTGTGGGATCGACCTCACTCTAAGTGAGTTATTACTACTTGATGCGACCCGGTACACTTGCCGGTTAGATCTATGTGTTTGGAAAATTCGTTTTCCACAAAAACACCATCAAGTTTTTGGCGCCGTTGCCGGGGATTGATTAGATCGACAATGATTAAGTGGGTGAGAAGTCTAGATCAAGCATTTTTTTGTTTTTATTCTCTGTTTTAACTTGAAACCAAGGTGTTTGTGTTTTTGCCTCACTAAGAAATTCTGTCTCTGTGACATGAATTTCAATTTTCAATGGTGTTGTGTTTTGCAAAATACAAATGGAGTTCAACTCATCTTGCAGTCAAACAAAATTTTTCAGGATATCACCCACCATCACCAACCTCTAATGGTGGTTGGGGATATCACCAAGAATTAACAGATTCTGAGCACTTCAATCCATGGAGAATTGCTTCAGAGACACAAGATGAGCAAGAGAATCATATGGGACACTTCCCAGAGACACAATATGATCCAGATTTTGATGAGTCTAACAACTACTCATATTGTGACTGGGAAAGTCAAAATCAAAGAAATCTTAGCAATCCATACTCTGATGAGTTCAACAATTCTTCAAATTGTGATTCAGAGGATCTCCTTCAAAAGTCCAGAGAATTTTTTGAAAGACAAGAACAATCCTGGAAATGGCAAGAAGCTCTCTTCAAAAAATTAAATGGAGATTTAGAGAACATAGGGAGCGTAGAACCACTGAGCAAGGAAAATGAAGGCCAATTGATGGATGTGAAGGAGAAAGTGGAAGAGCAAGATAAGGAGGCCACTGCATCAAGTGAACTTTCAATGAAGAATGAGGTGGTTGAAAATGAAACTGCCCTTGAGATGACAAGAGCACATGACAACTCACAACTCTCACAAACTTCCTTGGACCAAAACGCCTCAACACTTGAATCCATGATTGAAAGGTATGAAGAGGAGATGAAGAAAGCTTGGGAAGATCAACAAACCTCCTCCATGAAAGAGCTACTAAAGCAAATGTTGAGTGTAAAAGAGGAAGGGGAAGAACAAGCTAGTGAGGAGGACAATCAAGAACTTCCAAACTCAAGGGAAACAGAGAGGCTCATGAAGGACAAGCTCATTGAACCACCAATTCAAAAGGCTCTGGATGAAGATCAAACTCCAAAAATCACACAGCAACCATGTCTTAACAACAAAGAAGTGAAGGCAACTAACAAGAGCACCAATTCTGTCCCTAAGTCAGCAAGCAAGCTCAACCAAGCCAATTTCAAAAGAAAGCTTGCTGAGAGGAAACCAAGAAAGGGGACAAAAGCTGAAACTTCTCCCCCCATGAAGTCATTCCTCTTAACTATTTGGAAGAAGAGGAAGAAAGTAAAGAACAACATGTCAAGCTAATGACACTAAAAGAGCACTTGTTGGGAGGTAACCCAACCGTAGGTATAATTTCTCTTCTCCGCTTTGTTTTCTTTCTTTACTTTGTTTAAATTCAATAAATTGGCATATGGTTACATTCTAAGTTTGGTGTTGCCATGCAACACATTTTCAATCTTTTTGGATGATTGCATCAAATCAAAAATGAAAGTGACGCACCAAGATTCTAAGTTTGGTGTGCCATTTATTTTTTCTATGCAATTCATTCAAGCAACACCACTTGTTTACATAACCATAATGCCACTGCAGTGTTATTTTTTTAGTTAGACAATTTTAGTTTTCTTGATTGTTTTAGTCATTTCCTTGTTTTTAATGCTTTCTTTTATTAACTGTGTTTGTTAATACATCACCCAAACATCCTTACTCATGATAGATTCTTCACTTGGTGATTGTATTCAACAAATAACAGTTTCTTTTGTTTAGTTTTAGTTCAAATAAATTGATATATGGTTGCATTCTAAGTTTGGTGTTGCTATGCAACAAAATTTGGTTCCAATGCTTACTAGATACTTGCATTAATTTCAAGTGAAAGTGTCACACTAAGTTTGGTGTGCCACTTATTTTTTTATGCAATGTATCATGCACACCCTCTTATGTTTGCAATCAAAATGTCATTGTCTCTTGTGCCTTGATTGTTATCTTTCATTTTGCTTGCTTAAAACACATATGCTACTAACATTTCATTGTGTAAGACATTCATGATCCATCTTAGCCCCATAGCCATTGTTCTAATTGTTGCTTGAGGATAAGCAAGCACTCTAAGTTGGCAAGGGAAAGGGAAGAATTGGAGAAAAAGGACAATAATAATGAAGATGAACTACAAGGGTGTAAAGTTCCTTTTCCTCTCCTTTGTTTCCAGCACCTTAAATTGCATGATTGTCTTTATATTCTTTGTATGCATGTGTGGTATGAATAAGCATAGCTTGAATTTGTTTTGAAATATGTTGTTGTAACATTATGACTACCAACTTGAGTTTTGTGAATTCAAAAGCAAAAAAGCATCATGATCATAAACAAACAAGGAATTAAAGAAGAATTTAGCATGTGCATACAAGTATTGGAAAGCTAGTATGTTTGATTGTTGCTCAATTGCATTGGATTTTATTTAATTGAAGTTTTTCATCTAGTACATTTTTGTGAAATCTTTTGAAATCATGAAAACCTTGAAGAAGCAAATACAATTAAAGCAAGAAAAGAAAAAGGAAAAGAATGAGAAAGTTGAAGGCTCTGAGTACCAATGGCAATTTATTTGCTAAGTGCTTGTGGTGTTTATGTATCAAGCCAAATGCTTGAAAACAAAACACTTAGAAGTCAAGGCTAGGCTCAAATGCAAAAGCACTCCCTCAAAGCTCAAGGCTCTGAGCATCAATGATTAGAGAGTCAAGAAAAGAAAAGAAAATATGAGCTTAATGAAGTCCTCTAATTAAATGCTTGTGGTGCTTATGTATCAAGTGGTAATACTTGAAAACAAAGCATTTAGAAGTCGTAGCTTTGTTATTAACTCATGGGGCAAAGCACCCAAAAGGAGAAAAAAAAAAGAGAAAAAAAAAAAATCAAAAGCTTGTTTCAAGGAAGAATTATAAGAAAAAGATTTCATAAATTAAGCTAGATAGAAGCATCAATCATTTACATCTCTTTTGTAATTGTAGCATGCATAGAAAACTAGCTTGCCATGAACGTTGAGTCGCTATTCTTCTTACCTTGGATTGTCAATCTTTATTGCATGATTCTTTTCTTGCTTGGGGACAAGCAAGGTTTAAGTTTGGTGTTGTGATGACAAGTCATCATATACCCATTTTTCAAGCTAATTTCACTTGTTTTGTTAGTTTTTATACACTTTCTTGCATCCTAAGTAAGTGATTTGGAATGAAAATGCATGAGTTCTTTAAATCAAGCAACCACCATGAAATTAATGTTAATCTATGAGGTTTAAGCTAATTTTAATTGAATTTTAATTGATTTATAAGCCTCTTGAATTTAGTGATACTTTGAGTGGTTGTTTTGGTTTATTGTAGGTGAAGAAAAGAAAAAAAAAAGAAGAAAACGTGGCCTAAAGAAAGCGTGACTCAAGGAGAAGGAAGCGTGGTTAAAGGAATGAGAAGTGTGCCGCATGGAAGGGAGGAAGCAAACATTGCCCTCCACAAGGGCACACTGCCCTCTAGGAGGGCAACATAAGGAAACAAGCTTGAGAAGCAATTCTGCCCTGCCCTCCTCAAGGGCAAAGTCGGGCTCACAAGGGCAGAATCATGATGAAGCAAAGTGAGGATGAAGCAAATTTTGGCTAAGTTAAAATCTGGGCGCTCACAGCATGACCATGCCTACTTCAAAGGGCTATAACTTGAGCTACAGACGTCCGATTGATGTGCTTCCAGTTGCGTTGGAAAGCTGACATTCAGAGCTTTCCAACGATATATAGAAATCCATATTTGGCGTCCAACTGAGGCAGGAACGAAAGGCATCTTTAAGGGTCAAAAATAAGCAAAAATAAACCAAGGAAAAGGAGTAGCGTGTGCATCCACCAAGTTTCGAACTTGGAACTTCATCTTTTGGAAACTCTGCCCTGCCCGCGCCAAGGGCAGGGCAGCATCTTGTGTGTGGCAGCATCATGCGCGCACCAATTTTGATTCTGGCGCACAATTCTTTCCTTGGCAGCACCAATGCGCGCACCATGGCCGATCCTGGCGCACCAAACCTTTCCTGCCCTGCCCTTGGCACGGGCAGGGCAGCATCTTTGCGCACCAACAAGCGTCCCAAGCATCTTTGCCGTACCAAGCTCGCCCAAGGCCGCACCAAGTCTCGCGCCAAGCATCAATTTTCTGCCCTGCCCTCCACAAGGGCAGGGCAGCCTCCTGGAAGCAATTTTCCTTCATGGGCTGAAATTGAATTAAAAACCCAATTTAATTCATTTCTTCACCAAATCAAAAGCCCATCCAAATCCCAAAATGCAAGAATAGAAAGTGTATAAATAGGAGCTATTTTTATGTAATTGGGGGGCGGAAGACTTTATTTTTGAATTTTCCTTTCTACTTGCATTTTTAAACTTTGGGATTTCTTAGAGAATTAGGAAGGAGAATTGATCTCTCTTCTTCCTAGTTCTTGCTTGAGCACTCTTCACTTTTCTTGCTTTGGATCTTGGGTGAAGAATTGAAGAACTTCTGTTTCAATCTCACCTTGAGATCTCTTCTTTAATTTTCTGCATAATTGAATTCTATTTTCTGCTCATTTCTTCTTTTTCTGATTTCTGCACTTTGCTTTCCTTTACTTCTTCTGCAATTGTTCTTGTTGGATCAAGGAAGGATTTGAGATCTAGACTTGTTATCTAGTCTCCTCCAATCCTGAGATCTTCAATCAATTTTAATTTGCCGCAACTTAAGCATTACTTTTCTGTTTTAAATTCTTCAAGGCATTTTACTCTTTCGCTTAATATCTACTGCAATTCAATTCATCTTTAGTTCTTCTGTTTGTTGCAATTTACTTTCTCTTGTTTAACTTCTTTAATTTCTAGCACCCACTCCCCTTTACATTTAATGCAATTTACATTTCTTGTCATTTAAGATTCTTGCAATTTTACTTTCTTGTTCTTTAAGTCTCCTGCAATTTTACTTTCTGCACTTTAATTTTCCTTGCTATTTAATTTCTGTTGGTTACACTTCATCCAAATTCACTTAAATGTTAGCTTGACTAAACTAATCACCCACTAAAATTGCTTGATCCATCAATCCCTGTGGGATCGACCTCACTCTAAGTAAGTTATTACTACTTGATGCGACCCGGTACACTTGCCGGTTAGATCTATGTGTTTGGAAAATTCGTTTTCCACAAAAACACCATCACTGAGCAAAAATCTGATTCAGGCTGAAAAAGGACTACTGATGTTGTTGGATTCTGACGTCCCTGCACTCAGAATGGATTTTTTGGAGCTAGATGAGTCCAATTGGCGCAATCTCAATTGGGTTTGAAAGTAGACATCTAGGGCTTTCCAGCAATATATAATAGTCTATACTTTGCTCGAGGATAAATGACGTAAACTGGCGTTTAACCCCAGTTCCATGTTCCATTCTGGCGTTAAACGCCAGAAACAAGTTACAAGTTGGAGTTAAACGCCTAAAACAGGTTACAACTTGGTGTTTAACTCCAGAAACAGCCCAGGAACATGAAAAGCTCAAGTCTAAGCCCCAGCACACACCAAGTGGGCCCCAGAAGTGGATTTCTGCACTATTTATCTCAGTTTACTCATTTTCTATAAACCTAGGTTACTAGTTTAGTATTTAAACAATTTTTAGAGATTTATTTTGCATCTCATGACATTTTAGATCTGAACTTTGTACTCTTTGACGGCATGAGTCTCTAATCTCCATTGTTGGGGGTGAGGAGCACTGCTGTGTCTTGATAGATTAATGCAATTATTTCTGTTTTCTATTCAAACACGCTTGTTTCTATCTAAGATATTCATTCGCGCTTCAATATGATGAATGTGATGATCCGTGACACTCATCACCATTCTCAATTTATGAACGCGTGCCTGACAACCACCTCCGTTCTACCTTAGATTAAATGAGTATCTCTTGGATTCCTTAATCAGAGTCTTCGTGGTATAAGCTAGAATCCATTGGCAGCATTCTTGAGAATCCGGAAAGTTTAAACCTTATCTGTGGTATTCCAAGTATGATTCAGGGATTGAATGATTGTGACGAGCTTCAAACTCACAAGGGTTGGGCGTAGTGACAGATGCAAAAGGATCAATGGATCCTACTCCAGCATGAGTGAGAATCGACAGATGATTAGCCGTGCGGTGACAGCGCACCTGGACCATTTTCACTGAGAGGACGGATGGTAGCCATTGACAACAGTGATCCACCAACACACAGCTTGCCATATGAGGAACCTTGTGTGCGTGAAGAAGAAGACAGGGGGAAAGTAGAGATTCAAAACACAAAGCATCTCCAAAACTCTAACATATTCTCCATTACTGCATAACAAGTACTATTTAATCCATGCTTTTTATTTACTACCAATTAAAAATGAGATTTATTATTATCCTGACTAAGAGTTACAAGATAACCATAGCTTGCTTCAAGCTGACAATCTTTGTGGGATTTGACCCTTACTCATGTAAGGTATTACTTGGACGACCCAGTGCACTTGCTGGTTAGTGGTACGAGTTGTGAAAAGTGTGATTTACAATTTTGTGCACCAGCAGACACTGGCAGGGGGTTGAAATGTATGAGAATGTACTGGCTGCTGGAAAAATCGAATCGTGCAGAGAACTCTTCAGGCAGTTGTTTGTAAATCCGCTGATTGGGGTGCACCCGTCGGATCCAGGAAAGCCCATCGTCTGCCGGTCAAGCGTTTGCCCGACCCGCGGGACCATGTGTGCCACCAACGATTCGTCGAGTGTGTCGTGCGTCCACTGCCTTGCCGAGTTTGAGGTGTTGCATTTCTTTATTCTGTTTACTTTCAGATGAAGCTTCGTTGTAACCAAAGTTGAATGTATTTCATTGCTAATGATTCGTGCGGTTGAGTTTAGTGGCTTTGTAAATTCCTGCTTTCGTATGTTTACTTTCACGCGGACCCTATGGTCAGGACTCAGGAGTAGGGGTGCAGGGACTCTAGGTTCACGAATAGTGGTGTACTTGCACCAACAAAGAACAAATAAATAACATTTATCTTATTCACCACTCTTAAGGCTCCATTAAATTACTTCATTCTTGAGAATATTAGCCCCACCTAGAAAATGGGCATCCAGTTAAATACGAAAGATGCTTCTTTCATCAATATAATTATTATTATACTATCTGAACGCATCGATAAACGAAAACATCTAGGGAAACGTATGCGGTACTGAACCACAACCCACTAACCCCCTCCCCCCCATGGCAGTATATGAAAAGGCAAAAAGCCACAAGATCAGTTACAAACTCATCTATCCTCTTCATAATCTCCAATAATCCCTCGACGAAGTTCTTGCAAATGACCGAAATTTTCGAGAAGGACACTAAGAAAGTGGACATATCCGTTCAGCACGAATGCCCGCTGAATCTCCTTCCTCGCAAAATTTGGTCGATTATTGCCACCATGGTTGCATCGAATTCGATTCAGGATCTGTTCAACATGCAGGCGACGTGTAAGGTTTTCCTCGGTGCGGCGAGATCAGACACTGTATACAAGCATGCGACGATGTCTTATGAATCGTTAGCGCGCTTTTTACTTAACCTCGACGGGCCTGAAAGGAGATTCCTTGATCGCTGTGTGGAAGTGGGAAATGTGGATGCTATAGTCCGACAAGGGTTCGCGGAATATCTCCGGTTTGGTCACAGTGACAAAGGCATTGAACTGCTTCCTAGGGCCTCAACGGAGGGCAGCGTCGAAGCAGGTTACCTATTTTCCATGTTGCTAATGTTTGATCACGAAGACGAGGATGACATGGTTAGGGGCGTTCAAATGATTTAGGGTTTTCGTATTTCTAGGCAGCTCGAGAGCTACACCAATTTCTTGATGGACGTTTGCAAAGATACTACGGTGATCTTAAATGAATTGTTTGCACGCATCTGAACGACCGTGACTGTTTACCACTCAGGCCAATCCTCCCCAGACTGTACTGTTGAGCGATTTGTCCAGTGCGTCGTGTGTGCAATGCTGGCCGAATACGAGGTGCCGAAGTTCTTGGGGACTTATTATGTTTAAGTAGTTTTCTAAACCCCGATGATGGAGGTGTTTAAGGAGTTTTTATTGTGTAATTGCAGTAAATGTATGTTTTATTATATAACATGAGAGAGAACTAATTTGAATTTTGTTTCGATCAATGGCTTCGCATTCTTTGTTCGTCCAAGCAATCTATTTTGAAAGATGTATTTCCTATAATTTCATATAATAATAGGATATAAAAAAACGACACTATGTCTGCATTCCTTTGTTTTATTATGTAGTGTCTAGAAAACGTACGAGGCACTGAATCATTTAAACAAATAAAAGATATCATAACAGCACAAAACGTATCGTTGGTGGTCGTGTGTCGTCTTTATACTTTCCAAAATCCCTGGCCTATGTTGCTTGCAAATGGCTGGAGGTTCCATGAAGAACGGAAGGAAAAGGAAGGTAGCCAAGAAGGTCGGAGATAAAGAGACCGTCTCCGTTGAGTACGAATGTCCGCTGAATCTTCTTCCTCGCGATATATGGTTCAAGATTGCCATGAGGGTTGCGTTGTATTCGATTAAGGATTTGTTCAACATGCAGGTGAGTTGCAAGGTGTTTCTGGGTGCAGCGAGGTTCGACGCTATTTACAAGGAGGCGTCGATGATGGAGTTGCCGATTGCGTCCTTTTTAGACAATTATGGCCTACCTAAACACAGGTTCATAGAACGATGCGCTGAGGCAGGAAATCCGGGTACCAAACTCCGGGCGGGGATGACTTAATTCAGTTTGTTTGGTGACTGCGTTGGTGTAACTAGGGATGAGCTGGAAGGCTGTTACATGTGTGCGATGTTGCTACTGTCTATTGCCAATGAAGACGAAGAGCTCATGCGAAAGGGACTTAAATTTTTTGAGATTGTATGTGCTTCTGGGGTGCTCGGAAGGTGCAGAGGTGTCTTCAGTCACTTATTTGCGGGTCCGGGGTTGGAACTTAAGCCGTTGTATACTAGACTACCCGAGGTTTGTCGGTCCACCAGTTGCCGCACCAGATGCACCATAGGTGATGTGGAAGATTTGTCCCGGGTCTCGTGTGTGCAGTGTTTGGCCGATTACGAGGTTCGGGTGTTCCTGGAGTTGTTTGCATTCGAATAAAAATTGTCTATCTTGGGGTTTGTGTTTCCGAAGTTTGTTAAGTTTAAGCATGGTTATCCTCATACTAAATTAGATATATTTTTATTCTGTTTCTGTCTTCGTGCGTGGGTAGATCTTAGTTAGTTTGACTTGGTTAAGCTTGATGGTGTAAATTGGTTTAGAGGTTTTCCCTCACCTGGATGCTCAGAAGTGGAAGTGGATAGGTAGAGGTGTACTGTCACGCGAACCCCACGTTCAGGAGTAAGCGTGTACTTCAAGTCGAATTAGGTTCAGAAGCAGGTGTGCAGGGATACCAGGGTCAGGAGTAGGGGTGAACTACACCAACTTAGATAGAAAGAAAAAAGTTTTGTTCTGTCAAATCAACATTTTAAATTGAATGCAATTAACCGCAAATAAAAAATTTATCATTTAATTCGATAATTTAATTTGATGTGATCATTCACGGTTTTTAATCGGTTTAAGATTCCATAATCTACACAATACGACATGTATTTAATTATTTTATCTGATGCTTTCCAATATTAACTATTATCGATGAGCTCCATTAAAATTGCAAACAACAAAAACGTCATTCACATTTCCCATTTCCAATTTCCCATTTCTCATTTCCCATTTTCGGATATCGAGGCAAACTGGAAAATGAAAACGAGACTGCCCACCACTGTTTCGCAGAAGGAAGCCACTTCTAATTGTACGTATAAATAATTTTGGGTCTAAGTACATATATTAAATGTACTAATTATCCGGTATTATCCATAATGTTGGGCAACAAAACGATTGACGCGCTAAGCTGTAATAATTAACTAATGTCAGTGTATAATATATTATGTAAATTTTTCTGGCCGATACTAATGTTGCGTGTTATACCGTTAGTGTCCTTTTTATTTTACCTTGATCGGCCGGAGAAGAGTTTCATCGATCACTGCGTTGAAGCAGAAAATACGGATCCTATACTCCGACAGGGGTTGACGGAGTATTTCTGGATTGCCCACCGTGGCATTGGGATGGAACTGCTGTCTAGGGCCTGGACAGAGGGAAGCGTCGAAGCAGGTTACCTGTCTGCCATGTTGCTACCGTGTGATCACGAGAACGAAGAAAAATGCAAAGGGGTGTTGAAATGTTAGAGTCTATCCATACTTCCAAGGAGACGTCGAAAGGTGCAGGGAGTTCTTCGCGGACATTTTCTGGGAGTGATCGGTTGACGAGGTCAGGGTTTTCCTGGAGATTTAGATTTTAGTGAAAGTGGTTTTTTATTAACTCTCGTCAATCTGCCCCCCGAATGAACTGTTGTGGGGTTAGCTTTATGCAATCTGCCAAAATAGTATCTAGCAACTGGCGACTTGTTAAGAATCTATTTCTTAGTTGAAAAAAATGGCAGTTTGATCCAATAAATTAACATAATTAACTCACATTGTTGTTCACGCATTACTACATAGCTTCATCCGAAAATAGAAAGAAAAAAAACTCAAATGCTGCGGAAATTAGATATAATTAAGAAAACCGAGTTTTACGTAGGGATTACAGAACATCAAAAGAACAGCTAAAGAAACACAGCAAATAAAGATTTGGAAGATAGATGCCGTAGGTCATATAGCCCCGACATCGTCTCCATTCTGCTCGGCGGTTTCCTGATAGTTAGAGCCGTGTGCCGTTGCCGGAGCTTGACCATACAATTGGCGGACCAATAACCCTAGCTTGATCTCCACAGCCTCGAGCCTGCCTTTCATTTCACGCCACGGTGCCATCTGTTGCTGTTCCCTTTGATGAAGATCGGCAATTTCTGCTTTCAACACGTTTGCTTTGTCTTCGAGTTCGCGAATGGTGGTTTGATGCTGTTCCATCTCCGTGTGCAACTTCCTTTCCAACCGGCGGCCTTGATCCAGTTGATGCTTCTTTATACTCGCTCTGACTTTCGTGGTGATTGCCTCTATTCCTTGCTTCGTCTTGTGTCCTATGAAGACTATCCTCAAAAATCTCATCCTCCGTTGGAGGGTGTCGATAAGATCTGCGGTCGGAGGTTCCTTGAGGTCGCCGAGACTAATGGCGTGGTCGTTGAGAGATTCGTGCGACGTTTTCTCGGATGAAGACTGGGAGGTCTTCTAGACGACGAAGGCCCTTAAAGCAATGATTTTTCTCCCGGCAGAGAGGTTAGAGATAAAGGTAAGGATTATAGGAACTGACGAATGGTTATGACTTGTGACGGACTTGTGCATTGATATACATTAATCAAAATCAAAATTTAAGTTATGAATAAATAAACTAATACATTTTAATGTGGTTAATTAATGTACGTATGCTATTCCTTGAAAATGAAGATAATAATGGACCTGGTGGTTTTATCAATAAACGAAGAAAAAGCTTGGGGAAATGTGTGCTGCATCGCTTATGCAAATTCGCAATAAATGCAAATCTTGGTAATGTGACGTTAGAGTAGATAAGAAGGGCTAAAGGTCTAGGACTGCTATGAATAAGGTGGTAGATGGGACTTACGTTGATTTTATAAAAAAATGATTACTTGGCTAGGCAATGGAGAGTCACCGAATGTGAGGTCAGTAACGGAAAACAATTGTATTTTCCACAAGTAAATTTTTAATACGAAACAGAAAACAAATAAATAAAAATGATGGCAAAACGAGTCAAACAGTGCCAAAACGAGTCAAACAGTTGCAAAAATCATTACATAATACATATATTAGATAGGATAACCAAAAAAATATTGAGAACCTAATCCTATCCTATCAGTCAAAGAGGTGGACAAACAGGATCAACTCATAATCTGCTCGACAATGCATGCACGGAATATGAGCAGCACCTCCATCACCGTCGTTTACGTCCCACCCTCTTCCATAGCGTTGATGGCGGTAAATAGCACCCATGTTTCCACGGCTTGGACATGCATGCGAAGAATAGACTAAATTTTCTGCGTTTAGCATTGGCAGGCAACGCAGGTGTGTCCACGTCTCCTGGATAACGCCGCGGAACACCAATTTGCAGATTGTTAGGGCACCGGCCGCCTCAAGCCCACGAAAAGCTTGTAAGCCCTTGTTTTTTGACTCGAAGTCATCACGTAGCTTTAGCATCATCGACACTGTGTACTGGGCTTCCGAATGGCCCTAGGCTGTGACAACATGCATGGTTTCCATCCCTGCAAAACGACACCCAACGAGGAAAAAGTCAGACACAGCAGATCGAAATAGAACTTCCAGGTGCCCGCTCTGCCTGCATCTTGCTAAGAAGTTTCTTCTCGGCTGGTGCATGGGACTCACACTCCACCATCGTTGGTCCCAACTTGGAATATTGGTGCATCGGTAAACAAAATCCTTCTCCCCTGCATTGCGTTCAGCGGTGCACGACATCCTGAGACTACACAAGTCCCTGACGAACTGTGCTGTGGTCCTTCCGGCAATTAAGGTCCAAACATCGTGGGGAAGGTTGGCCGGGCCTGTCAGACGATACATCTCCTCTCTTTGTATTGAACGCCTGAGACGATAGATGAATGGGCGGTTATGTGTAAGTAGTGGACAACACAAAGGCTCCAAGCAGTTATCTCAATGGCTGTTGTTTACGGTGTCTTTATAGTCACCCGGTGCCGTGTGCGATGGTATCCCATCGGTTGTGTACCGTGCCTCTACACCTACTCAGCCACACTCACGTTGATTAGGGAGCGTGCCGATTCAGTTTCCCATCGGCTCACACACGGCTTCCTTAGCAAACACGTCCCTTGTATTCAGATTTTTTTTATTTTGATTTTTTTTTCAACTTTTCGGTCAATAACTTCCTTTATCACTTCTGTTTTTTCCATTTCGTCGCTTGGGGATTCCCAATTTCTTTTTTTGCTCTTTATGTTTTGTAGTATCCGAATTTAATGCTACTATTTAAATTTATTCTTTTAATCATATTAATTTACATTGTTTAGACATTGTTCAAAAATCTTATTGGTTACCTATACTTTTCCTATATCTATATATAATAAGTATCAGTTTAACCAAAGAATAGTTCATCTGTTAATAGACTAGATAATCGCTGGATAATATAAATCGCTGACAAATATTTACATCATGGATATATAAAGAACAAAGCATTCATTACACGATATGTCAATACTAAACCTAATATTATACGTCAATACTAAACCGAAATATTATACATCAATACTAAACCTAATATGCATGACAATCCTAAACCTTAGGTATGTGAACGTATCATTCCACCTCGTAGTCGGCGCGACAGCGAATGCACCGGATATGGTTGACGCCTCCGACACCAGGGACGGAGTCCCGCTCTGCCGCCCTTTGGCTATAGTCATAGAGAAGACCAATGTGGCCTCAGGTCAAGCATCTGGTCGAGTCACAGACCGTATGTTCTTCGAAAATAGAAGGATGTGGGAAGGAGGGAAGAAAATTTTCGAAAATTCATTTAAAAGATTTTGAAAACATTTTGAAAATTTGATTGATAATTTTCGAAAATTAAAAGTGAAAAAGAAATCAAGTGATTTTTGAAAAAGATTTTGAAATTAGAAATTAAAAAGATTTGATTGAAAACTATTTTGAAAAGGATGTGGTTAAAAAGATTTGATTGAAAAGTTATGGTTTTAAAAAGATGTGATTGAGAAGATATGATTTGAAAACAATTTTAAAAGATATGATTTGAAAACAATTTGAAAAGATATGATTTTAAAAATTAATGACTTGCCTAACAAGAAAAGATATGATTCAGACATTAAACCTTTCTCAACAGAAAAGGTAACAATCTTGAAATTTTGAATCAAATCATTAATTGTTAGTAAGTATCTTTGAAAAAGGAAAGAAATTAATTTTGAAAACATTTGATTGAAAAGATATGATTTGAAAAAGATTTGATTTTGGAAAACTTTGAAAACTTGAAAAAAAATTGATTTTGAAAACAGAATCTTCCCCCTAGCACCATCCTGGCGTTAAACGCCCAGAATGGTATACATTCTGGCGTTTAACGCCCAAAATGCTACCTTTTTGGGCGTTAAACGCCCAACCAGGTACCCTGGCTGGCGTTTAAACGCCAGTCTGCCTTTTTCACTGGGCATTTTTGAATGCTCAGCTTTTTCTGTATAATTCCTCTGCAGTATGTTCTGAATCTTCAATTCTTTGTATCATTGACTTGAAAAGACACAAATTAAAAATATTTTTGGATTTTTAATAATCAAAATGCAAAAGGAATCAATTAACAATGCATGCAAGACACCAAACTTAGCAGTTTGTATACTACTGACACTAACAATATGAGAATGCATATGAGACACACAAAATGCTTCAAGTCAATAGAATTCAAAGATTAGAACACAAAAATCATCAAGAATTACTTGAGGATCCTTAAGACACATGAATGAATGCATGCAATTGACACCAAACTTAAGATGAGACACTAGACTTAAGCATGAAACATCAAATATTTTTGGTTTTTTATGATTTTACAAATTTTTTTGTGTTTTTCGAAAATTAAGTGGGAAAAGGTATCAAAATCCTTGATGAGAATTCCAGGAATCAGTGCAATGCTAGTCTAAGACTCCGGTCCAGGAATTAGACATGGCGTCACAGCCAGCCAAGCTCTCAAAGAAAGCTTCGGTCCAAAACACTAGACATGACCAAAGGTCAGCCAAATCTTAGCAGATCACTGCTCCAAGAGCAAAATTGATGAGAATCAACAAGCTCTTGTGGTGATAAGTTGAAACCTCGGTCCAATCAGATTAGACATGGCTTCTCAGCCAGCCAGATTTCAACAAATCATCATGAAACTCTAGAATTCATCTTCAAGAATTTCAAAAAAAATAAATACCTAATCTAAGCAACAAGATGAACCGTCAGTTGTCCAAACTAGAACAATCCCAGGCATTGTTACCAAAAGCTTGCTCAAAACTTGAACAATCCCCGGCAACGGCGCCAAAAACTTGGTGCGCGAACTTGTGAACAATACTTTTCACAACTCTCATAATCCCTGGTCATGAACTCCAAAAACTTGGTGGTTCAATTCCATGGCATTACACAACTTCGCACAACTAACCAGCAAGTGCACTGGGTCGTCCAAGTAATACCTTACGTGAGTAAGGGTCGATCCCACGGAGATTGTTAGCATTGAAGCAAGCTATGGTCATCTTGTAAATCTTAGTCAGGCAAACTCAAATGTATATGATGATGAACGAAAATAACAAAGAAGATAAAGATAGTGATACTTATGTATATCATTGGTGTAAGAGCTTCAGACAAGTGTATGAAGATGCCTTCCCTTCCGTCTCTCTGCTTTCCTAATGCCTTCATCCAATCCTTTCTTACTCCTTTCCATGGCAAGCTCGTGTAGGGTTTCACTGTTGTCAGCAGCTACCTCCCATCCGCGCAGTGAAAGCTAATGCACGCACTCTGTCACAGTGCTGCCAATCACCGGTTTGGTTCCCTCCCCTACCGGAATAGAATCACTCTTTTGCGTCTGTCACTAACGCCCAGTAGGTTACAGGTTTGAAGCACGTCACAGTCATTCAATCATTGAATCCTACTCAGAATACCACAGACAAGGTTAGACCTTCCGAATTCTCTTGAATGCTGCCATCAGGTCCTGCCTATACCACGAAGACTCTGACCTCACGGAATGGTTGGCTCGTTTGTCAGGCGAGCACTCGGTTGTCAGGCGATCAACCATGCATCGTGCAATCAGGAATCCAAGAGATATTCACTAAGCCTCAGATGCTTGTAGAACAAGAATGGTTGTCAGTCACCTTGTTCATGGGTGAGAATGGTGATGGGCGTCAATCATCACCTTCATCATGTTGAAGAACAAGTGATATCTTGGACAAAGAACAAGCGGAATTGAATGGAAGAACAATAGTAATTGCATTAATACTCGAGGTACAGCAGAGCTCCACACCTTAATCTATGGTGTGTAGAAACTCCACCGTTGAAAATACATAAGAACAAGGTCTAGGCATGGCCGAATGGCCAGCCTCCCAAAGGTCTAAGATAGCATAAAACAAAGATAGCTACCCAAAAATCCTCCCTATACAATAGTAAAAGGTCCTACTTATAGAAAACTAGTACATAGATGAGTAAATGACATAAAAATCCACTTCCGGGCCCACTTGGTGTGTGCTTGGGCTGAGCAATGAAGCAATTTCGTGTAGAGACTCTCCTTGGAGTTAAACGCCAGCTTTAGTGCCAGTTTGGGCGTTTAACTCCCAATTAGGTGCCAGTTCCGGCGTTTAACGCTGGAATTTCTTGAGGTGACTTTGAACGCCGGTTTGGGCCATCAAATCTTGGGCAAAGTATGGACTATTATATATTGCTGGAAAGCCCAGGATGTCTACTTTCCAACGCCATTAAGAGCGCGCCAATTGGGCTTCTGTAGCTCCAGAAAATTCACTTCGAGTGCAGGGAGGTCAGAATCCAACAGCATCTGCAGTCCTTTTGAGTCTCTGGATCAGATTTTTGCTCAGGTCCCTCAATTTCAGCCAGAAAATACCTGAAATCACAGAAAAACACACAAACTCATAGTAAAGTCCAGAAAAGTGAATTTTAACTAAAAACTAATAAAAATATACTAAAAACTAACTAGATTATACTAAAAATATACTAAAAACAATGCCAAAAAGTATACAAATTATCCGCTCATCACAACACCAAACTTAAATTGTTGCTTGTCCCCAAGCAACTTAAGATCAAATAAGATAAAAGAAGAGAATATGCAATGAACTCCAAAAACATCTATGAAGATCAGTATTAATTAGATGAGCGGGGCTTTTATCTTTTTGCTTCTGAATAGTTTTGGCATCTCACTCTATCCCTTGTAATTCAGAATGATTGGCTTCTTTAGGAACTCAGAATCCAGATAGTGTTAATGATTCTCCTAGTAAAGTATGATGATTCTTGAACATAGCTATTTCTTGAGTCTTGGCCGTGGCCCAAAGCACTCTGCCTTCCAGTATTACCACCGGATACATACATGCCACAGACACATAATTGGGTGAACCTTTTCAGATTGTGACTCAGCTTTGCTAAAGTCCCCAATTAGAGGTGTCCAGGGTTCTTAAGCACACTCTTATTGCCTTGGATCACAACTTTATTTCTTTCTTTTTCTTTCTTTTTTTTTTTCGATTTTTTTTTTCGTTTGCTTTTTCTCTCTTTTTTTCTGCTTTTTCTTGCTTCAAGAATCATTTTTAATGATTTTTCAGATCCTCAGTAACATGTCTCCTTTTTCATCATTCTTTCAAGAGCCAACATTCATGAACCACAAATTCAAAAGACATATGCACTGTTCAAGCATACATTCAGAGAACAAAAGTGTTGCCACCACATCAAAATAATTAAACTATTATAAAATTCAGAATTCATGCAATTCTTTCCTTTTCAATTAAGCACGTTTCTATTCAAGAAAGGTGATGGATTCATAGGACATTCATAACTTTTAAGGCATAGACACTAAGACACTAATGATCACAAGACACAAACATGGATAACCATAAGCATAAAAATCGAAAAACAAAAGAATAAAGAACAAGGAAATCAAGGAACGGGTCCACCTTAGTGATGGCGGCTCTTTCTTGCTCTTGAAGATCCAATGGAGTGCTTGAGCTCCTCAATGTCTCTTCCTTGTCTTTGTTGCTCCTCCCTCATGATTCTTTGGTCTTCTCTAATTTCATGGAGGAGAATGGAGTGTTCTTGATGCTCCACCCTTAGTTGTCCCATGTTGGAACTCAATTCTCCTAGGGAGGTGTTTACTTGCTCCCAATAGTTTTGTGGAGGAAAGTGCATCCCTTGAGGCATCTCAGGGATCTCATGATGAGAGGGGTCTCTTGTGTGCTCCATCCTTTTCTTGGTAATGGGCTTATCCTCATCAATGGTGATGTCTCCTTCTATGTCAACTCCAACTGAATAACAGAGGTGACAAATGAGATGAGGAAAGGCTAACCTTGCCAAGGTGGAGGTCTTGTCTGCCACCTTATAGAGTTCTTGGGCTATAACCTCATGAACTTCTATTTCTTCTCCAATCATGATGCTATGGATCATGATGGCCCGGTCTATGGTAACTTCGGACCGGTTGCTAGTGGGAATGATTGAGCGTTGTATGAACTCTAACCATCCTCTAGCCACGGGCTTGAGGTCATGCCTTCTCAATTGAACCGGCTTTCCTCTTGAATCTTGCTTCCATTGTGCGCCCTCTTCACATATGGTTGTGAGGACTTGGTCCAACCTTTGATCAAAGTTGACCCTTCTAGTGTAAGGGTGCTCATCTCCTTGCATCATAGGCAAGTTGAACGCCACCCTCACACTCTCCGGACTAAAATCCAAGTATTTCCCCCGAACCATAGTGAGATAATTCTTTGGATTCGGGTTCACACTTTGGTCATGGTTCTTGGTGATCCAGGCATTGGCATAGAACTCTTGAACCATCAAGATTCCGACTTGTTGAATGGGGTTGGTAAGTACTTCCCAACCTCTTCTTTGGATCTCATGGCGGATCTCCGGATATTCACCCTTTTTGAGTGAAAAGGGGACTTCGGGGATCACCTTCTTCAAGGCCACAACTTCATAGAAGTGGACTTGATGCACCCTTGAGAGGAATCTATCCATCTCCCATGACTCGGAGGTGGAAGCTTTTGCCTTCCCTTTCCTCTTTTTAGAGGTTTCTCCGGCCTTGGATGCCATAAATGGTTATGAAAAAGCAACGCTTTTACCACACCAAACTTAAAATGTTTGCTCGTCCTCGAGCAAAAGAAGAAAGAAGAGAGTAGAAGAAGAAGAAATGAGGAAGAGGGGGAGGGTGGTGTGTTCGGCCAAGAAGGGTAAGAAAGGGTGTTTAGGTTGTGTGAAAATGAAGGGTTGAAGAAGGGTATTTATAGGAGAGAGGGGGGGTAATGGTTCGGCCATGGAGGGTTGGTTTGGGAGGGAAAGTGGTTTGAATTTGAAGGGTGAGGTTGGTGGGGATTTATGAAGGATGGATGTGAGTGGTGAAGAGAAAGATGGGATTTGATAGGTGAAGGGTTTTTGGGGAAGAGGTATTGAGGTGATTGGTGAATGGGGGAAGAAGAGAGAGAGTGATGGTGGGGTCCTGTGGGGTCCACAGATCCTGTGGTGTCAAGGAAAAGTCATCCCTGCACCAAATGTTGCTCAAAATCACGTTTTGAGCTATTTCTGGCGTTAAACGCCGGGCTGGTGCCCATTCCTGGCGTTTAACGCCAAGTTGTTGCCCTTTACTGGCGTTTAACGCCAGTCTGGTGCCCCTTTCTGGCGTTAAACGCCCAGAATGGTGCCAGACTGGGCGTTAAACGCCCAACAGCTAGTATTACTGGCGTTTGAACGCCAGCTTCTTCTCCTCCAGGGTGTGCTATTTTTCTTCCTGTTTTTCATTCTGTTTTTGCTTTTTTCATTGTTTTTGTGACTTCTTATGATCATCAACCTACAAAAAAGATAAAATATCAAAAGAAAATAGTTAACCATAAAACATTGGGTTGCCTCCCAACAAGCGCTTCTTTAATGTCATTAGCTTGACAGAGGGCTCTCATGGAGCCTCAGAAATACTCAGAACCGTGTTGGAACCTCCCAACACTAAACTTAGAGTTTGAATGTGGGGGTTCAACACCAAACTTAGAGTTTGGTTGTGGCCTCCCAACACCAAACTTAGAGTTTGACTGTGGGGGCTCTGCTTGGCTCTGTTTTGAGAGAAGCTCTTCATGCTTCCTCTCCATGATGATAGAGGGATGTCCTTGGGCCTTAAACACCAAGGATTCTTCATTCACTTGAATGATCAACTCTCCTCTATCAACATCAATCACAGCCTTTGCTGTGGCTAGGAAGGGTCTGCCAAGGATGATGGATTCATCCATGCACTTCCCAGTCTCTAGGACTATGAAGTCAGTAGGGATGTAATGGTCCTCAATCTTCACCAAAACATTCTCTACAAGTCCATGAGCTTGTTTTCTTGAATTGTCTGCCATCTCTAATGAGATTCTTGCAGCTTGCACCTCAAAGATCCCTAATTTCTCCATTACAGAGAGGGGCATGAGGTTTACACTTGACCCTAAGTCACACAAGGCCTTCTTGAAGGTCATGGTGCCTATGGTACAAGGTATAGAAAACTTCCCAGGATCCTGCCTCTTTTGAGGCAGTTTCTGCCTAGACAAGTCATTCAGTTCTTTGGTGAGCAAGGGTGGTTCATCCTCCCAAGTCTCATTTCCAAATAACTTGTCATTCAGTTTCATGATTGCTCCAAGGTATTTAGCAACTTGCTCTTCAGTGACATACTCATCCTCTTCAGAGGAAGAATACTCATCAGAGCTCATGAATGGCAGAAGTAAGTCCAATGGAATCTCTATGGTCTCATTTTGAGCCTCAGATTCCCATTGTTCCTCATTGAGGAACTCAGAGGAGATTGGTACACGCCCACTGAGGTCTTCCTCAGTGGCGTCCTCCTCCTCTCTTTCCTCTCCATATTCGGCCATGTCTATGGCTTTGCACTCTCCTTTTGGTTTTTCTTCTGTATTACTTGGGAGAGTGCTAGGAGGGAGTTCAGTAACTTTCTTGCTCAGCTGACCCACTTGTCCTTCCAAATTTCTGATGGAGGACCTTGTTTCATTCATGAAACTTTGAGTGGTCTTTATTAGATCAGAGACCATTGTTGCTAAGTCAGAAGTATTCTGCTTAGAACTCTCTGTCTGTTGCTGAGAAGATGATGGAAAAGGCTTGCTATTGCTAAACCTGTTTCTTCCACCATTATTGTTACTGAAACCTTGTTGAGGTCTCTCTTGATTCTTCCATGAGAAATTGAGGTGATTTCTCCATGAAGAATTGTAGGTGTTTCCATAGGGTTCTCCTAGGTAATTCACCTCTTCCATTGAAGGGTTCTCAGGATCATAGGCTTCTTCCTCAGATGAAGCTTCCTTAGTACTGCTTGGTGCATTTTGCATTCCAGACAGACTTTGAGAAATCAAATTGACTTGTTGAGTCAATATCTTATTCTGAGCCAATATGGCATTCAGAGTGTCAATCTCAAGAACTCCTTTCTTCTGACTAGTCCCATTGTTCACAGGATTCCTTTCAGAAGTGTACATGAATTGGTTATTTGCAACCATTTCAATCAATTCTTGAGCTTCTGCAGGCGTCTTCTTCAGATGAAGAGATCCTCCAGCAGAGCTATCCAAAGACATCTTGGATAGTTCAGAGAGACCATCATAGAAAATACCTATGATGCTCCATTCAGAAAGCATGTCTGAAGGACATCTTCTGATTAATTGTTTGTATCTTTCCCAAGCTTCATAGAGGGATTCTCCATCCTTCTGTCTGAAGGTTTGGACTTCCACTCTAAGCTTACTCCATCTTTGTGGTGGAAAGAACTTTGCCAAGAAGGCATTAACTAGCTTTTCCCAAGAGTCCAGGCTTTCTTTAGGTTGAGAGTCCAACCATATTCTAGCTCTGTCTCTTACAGCAAAAGGGAATAGCATCAGTCTGTAGACCTCAGGGTTAACCCCATTAGTCTTGACTGTGTCACAGATTTGCAAGAATTCAGCTAAGAACTGATGAGGATCTTCCATTGGAAGTCCATGGAACTTGCAATTCTGTTGCATTAGAGAAACTAATTGAGGCTTAAGCTCAAAGTTGTTTCCTCCAATGGCAGGGATAGAGATGCTTCTCCCATAGAAATCAGGAGTAGGTGCAGTGAAGTCACCCAGCACCTTCCTTGCATTGTTGGCATTGTTGTTGTTTTCGGCTGCCATGTGTTCTTCTTCCTTGAAGAATTCGGTCAGGTCCTCTAAAGAGAGTTGTGCTTTGGCTTCTCTTAGCTTTCGCTTCAAGGTCCTCTCAGGTTCAGGGTCAGCTTCAACAAGAATGCCTTTGTCTCTGCTCCTGCTCATATGAAAGAGAAGAGAACAAGAGAAATGTGGAATCCTCTATGTCACAGTATAGAGATTCCTTGAGGTGTCAGAGAAAAAGAGAAATAGAAAGAAGAAGGAGAGGAAGAATTCGAACTTTAATTAGATAAGGTTCGAATTGTGCATTTAGAAGGAGTGGTACTCCATAAATAGAAGGATGTGGGAAGGAGGGAAGAAAATTTTCGAAAATTCATTTAAAAGATTTTGAAAACATTTTGAAAATTTGATTGATAATTTTCGAAAATTAAAAGTGAAAAAGAAATCAAGTGATTTTTGAAAAAGATTTTGAAATTAGAAATTAAAAAGATTTGATTGAAAACTATTTTGAAAAGGATGTGGTTAAAAAGATTTGATTGAAAAGTTATGGTTTTAAAAAGATGTGATTGAGAAGATATGATTTGAAAACAATTTTAAAAGATATGATTTGAAAACAATTTGAAAAGATATGATTTTAAAAATTAATGACTTGCCTAACAAGAAAAGATATGATTCAGACATTAAACCTTTCTCAACAGAAAAGGTAACAATCTTGAAATTTTGAATCAAATCATTAATTGTTAGTAAGTATCTTTGAAAAAGGAAAGAAATTAATTTTGAAAACATTTGATTGAAAAGATATGATTTGAAAAAGATTTGATTTTGGAAAACTTTGAAAACTTGAAAAAAAATTGATTTTGAAAACAGAATCTTCCCCCTAGCACCATCCTGGCGTTAAACGCCCAGAATGGTATACATTCTGGCGTTTAACGCCCAAAATGCTACCTTTTTGGGCGTTAAACGCCCAACCAGGTACCCTGGCTGGCGTTTAAACGCCAGTCTGCCTTCTTCACTGGGCATTTTTGAATGCTCAGCTTTTTCTGTATAATTCCTCTGCAGTATGTTCTGAATCTTCAATTCTTTGTATCATTGACTTGAAAAGACACAAATTAAAAATATTTTTGGATTTTTAATAATCAAAATGCAAAAGGAATCAACTAACAATGCATGCAAGACACCAAACTTAGCAGTTTGTATACTACTGACACTAACAATATGAGAATGCATATGAGACACACAAAATGCTTCAAGTCAATAGAATTCAAAGATTAGAACACAAAAATCATCAAGAATTACTTGAGGATCCTTAAGACACATGAATGAATGCATGCAATTGACACCAAACTTAAGATGAGACACTAGACTTAAGCATGAAACATCAAATATTTTTGATTTTTTATGATTTTGCAAATTTTTTTGTGTTTTTCGAAAATTAAGTGGGAAAAGGTATCAAAATCCTTGATGAGAATTCCAGGAATCAGTGCAATGCTAGTCTAAGACTCCGGTCCAGGAATTAGACATGGCGTCACAGCCAGCCAAGCTCTCAAAGAAAGCTTCGGTCCAAAACACTAGACATGACCAAAGGTCAGCCAAATCTTAGCAGATCACTGCTCCAAGAGCAAAATTGATGAGAATCAACAAGCTCTTGTGGTGATAAGTTGAAACCTCGGTCCAATCAGATTAGACATGGCTTCTCAGCCAGCCAGATTTCAACAAATCATCATGAAACTCTAGAATTCATCTTCAAGAATTTCAAAAAAAATAAATACCTAATCTAAGCAACAAGATGAACCGTCAGTTGTCCAAACTAGAACAATCCCAGGCATTGTTACCAAAAGCTTGCTCAAAACTTGAACAATCCCCGGCAACGGCGCCAAAAACTTGGTGCGCGAACTTGTGAACAATACTTTTCACAACTCTCATAATCCCTGGTCATGAACTCCAAAAACTTGGTGGTTCAATTCCATGGCATTACACAACTTCGCACAACTAACCAGCAAGTGCACTGGGTCGTCCAAGTAATACCTTACGTGAGTAAGGGTCGATCCCACAGAGATTGTTAGCATTGAAGCAAGCTATGGTCATCTTGTAAATCTTAGTCAGGCAAACTCAAATGTATATGATGATGAACGAAAATAACAAAGAAGATAAAGATAGTGATACTTATGTATATCATTGGTGTAAGAGCTTCAGACAAGTGTATGAAGATGCCTTCCCTTCCGTCTCTCTGCTTTCCTAATGCCTTCATCCAATCCTTTCTTACTCCTTTCCATGGCAAGCTCGTGTAGGGTTTCACTGTTGTCAGTAGCTACCTCCCATCCGCGCAGTGAAAGCTAATGCACGCACTCTGTCACAGTGCTGCCAATCACCGGTTTGGTTCCCTCCCCTACCGGAATAGAATCACTCTTTTGCGTCTGTCACTAACGCCCAGTAGGTTACAGGTTTAAAGCACGTCACAGTCATTCAATCATTGAATCCTACTCAGAATACCACAGACAAGGTTAGACCTTCCGGATTCTCTTGAATGCTGCCATCAGGTCCTGCCTATACCACGAAGACTCTGACCTCACGGAATGGTTGGCTCGTTTGTCAGGCGAGCACTCGGTTGTCAGGCGATCAACCATGCATCGTGCAATCAGGAATCCAAGAGATATTCACTAAGCCTCAGATGCTTGTAGAACAAGAATGGTTGTCAGTCACCTTGTTCATGGGTGAGAATGGTTATGGGCGTCAATCATCACCTTCATCATGTTGAAGAACAAGTGATATCTTGGACAAAGAACAAGCGGAATTGAATGGAAGAACAATAGTAATTGCATTAATACTCGAGGTACAGCAGAGCTCCACACCTTAATCTATGGTGTGTAGAAACTCCACCGTTGAAAATACATAAGAACAAGGTCTAGGCATGGCCGAATGGCCAGCCTCCCAAAGGTCTAAGATAGCATAAAACAAAGATAGCTACCCAAAAGTCCTCCCTATACAATAGTAAAAGGTCCTACTTATAGAAAACTAGTACATAGATGAGTAAATGACATAAAAATCCACTTCCGGGCCCACTTGGTGTGTGCTTGGGCTGAGCAATGAAGCAATTTCGTGTAGAGACTCTCCTTGGAGTTAAACGCCAGCTTTAGTGCCAGTTTGGGCGTTTAACTCCCAATTAGGTGCCAGTTCCGGCGTTTAACGCTGGAATTTCTTGAGGTGACTTTGAACGCCGGTTTGGGCCATCAAATCTTGGGCAAAGTATGGACTATTACATATTGCTGGAAAGCCCAGGATGTCTACTTTCCAACGCCGTTAAGAGCGCGCCAATTGGGCTTCTGTAGCTCTAGAAAATTCACTTCGAGTGCAGGGAGGTCAGAATCCAACAGCATCTGCAGTCCTTTTGAGTCTCTGGATAAGATTTTTGCTCAGGTCCCTCAATTTCAGCCAGAAAATACCTGAAATCACAGAAAAACACACAAACTCATAGTAAAGTCCAGAAAAGTGAATTTTAACTAAAAACTAATAAAAATATACTAAAAACTAACTAGATCATACTAAAAATATACTAAAAACAATGCCAAAAAGTATACAAATTATCCGCTCATCACCAATCTCAATGCACCTCTTGAAAAATCTTCACCCTACAGGGTCCCGTAGCCACAACCAATTCATGTCATGCAGGGGTGGTATAGCAACCATCCTGCGCACAGTATCCTCGCAACATGTCATACGAAACCTGCACAGGTCCTCAATCGAGGTCGTCGCGACTTTGATGGCTATGGCTAACCAAACGTCGCGGGGTAGTTTGAAGGCGTTAGACAAATGCTCCATTGTAACTTTTCGTTGGACGAGAGCCTGGCAGTGTATATTCTTAAGACAGTGTTATCCAGTGGTTTTGAGAATAGGCATGCTCAGTGACGGACCCAGAAAAATTTTGCAGTGGGGGCAAAAATATAATAAAATTTAGGTATAGATTTTTTTTTGGTTTTTAACAATACCCAACAAATTAAGGACTAATTCGTTATGAATTTAAATTTTATTTAAAAATATGTGGTTGGCCAATGAATTGCTACATGTACGAGATGGAATTCGAACTCCCAACACTTGCTTAAACGGACGACGACTAAGCTGATTACTCAACCAACCCAAATTGGTTTAGATATATTTAAAATTTTAAATTATAACTATCTATATGTATTGATAAAAACTAAAAATATAAACACAATCATTTATTATAGTATTTAAAATCATAAAAAAAATATTTTCACACACAAAATATAATATTCAAAATAATAAAAACAATAATTTATAATAGTTTTCTTTTTATTTTTAACATGACAATATTATTTTTTTATATAGGTTCTTAAAAAATTATTTTATTTTTTATTATCTCATATTTAACTGTTAAGTCTATTTATTATAGTCTATATGGTATAAATATATTCTTTAACCAAAGTAATTATTATAATTAAGACTACTTTAATAATAAATATTAGTACACTATATTAATATATAAATAATATTTTTTTACCTTAAATAATTTTTTAAAAAAATCACTAATAATTTAAATTATGTTTAATTAAAAAACTAAATTTTAATTTAATTATTAAGTAATTAATTAATATAACGAAGTTAATTACTACTATTTTTTGAGTTTATTTATTTATTTATTTTTATCAATATACTAACTCAAATTTAATATTATTATTATTATTATTATATGTTAAATTTAACAAAAAAAAGTTTAACATAAAAGACAAAAAAAATCATTTATATTTTATTTTGGAATAAATAAAATATAACAAGCAAATATATATATATATATAAGTATTAATCATTTTTTAAAAATTTTGTGGGGGCAAATGTCCCCTCTTCATTCTATATGGGTCCGTCTCTGGGCATGCTAGTATATTTATGGTTTAGGGTCGCCCTTTGGCATCTAGTTCCCTCGGACTTAACCGACGCATCTTATCATTGGCGAAATCTATTTTTGTTTTTTTCAAAAAAGAAAAAAAAGGCTTCTATGCACTTGCGTCGTAAATAGAAATAACATTATTAATTGATGGCATTTATTAGATTTGTCGTTACGCACTGGTGCGTATTTAGTCGATGGTTGGGAGCGTTAAAATTAAATCTAACTAAAATATATTTTAACTAATCATCATCGCATTCATATGTATATATATAACTAAGGAAAATCATTCCTGGAAATTACAACAGGCGTCCATGCACGAAAGACGAAACATGAAAGGAAAGGTCGTAAACACACAAAGTCTTAATTTGCGAGTAAGAGAAACTTGAATCGCCACACATGCTCGCAGTGTACCCAAATAAAAAACTAAAGAAGGAAGCAACCTAATACTAACTTGGGCATGGGGGCATTAGCGTCACAGCTAGTTGAACCATGTGTCCTACGCAGTACCAGGCGGTCGACTTAGGTGTTCTTCTTTGTTTTCATCTTCGATAACTCTGCCTTGCTCAATACACGGTCCCTGAGTTTGTTGAATGGTGTGCTGGTTAGATTCACCGTAGTTGTTGTCCCGATCTTGTTCTCCCGTAACTGCAAAATGGTAAACGATCGGTTTTAATGTGCCCCTATAATATAATAGTCATAATCTACCTTTTTTATTTGAGCGTACTTACAATCCTGTCCATGATCGGGTTGAATTTGTCCCCCATGTTGAGCCACCTAATGACCCATATCCCAGAGTTCATGCTGAATGTTGATCGGAAGAATAGACAGTAACCGTCAGTACGTATTATGGATAACCCGTGAAAAGCTTCAATGTCATACTGGGTGATAACGTACCTCTGCCCACAATTTGGTATCCCTATGGGGCTCCTTATCGGGAAATCTCTGAAATTGCTTGGTAAGTTCATTAAGTGCTTCTCGTAAACTACCTGTGTCACGTTGTATAAGACACTTGCCTGCACGAACCGCAAAACATAAGTCAGAACGCTTTTATGCACGTCGTGTTGCATACTATGCCAAATTAAAGTAAATACTACAATCAAAATTGTTGCATGGTATGCCAAATTAAAGTAAAGACTACAATCAAAATTGTCCGGTAACCATTTTCTGGATCCGGTCTTCCCGGTGAGGCGTCTCGTACTGGTTTGGCGATGAATCAAGGTTGTAAATTGCCTGGTCTTTGAAAGACACGATCATAAAAAACTAGTGGCCCAACGCGTCTAGCATGAGGACATAAATCTAAACAAAATAACACGTATAGTTAATCCACTAAAGACACTTGTTCGTGGTTTAGGTTTCCATTAACAAATAGTTCTTCGTCAACAGACAAGTTCAAGGAATCTGGATGGCCTCATCCATTTCTCCATGTAACGATTGAGCATTAGCTCTGTTGTCTCCCCGTTCAAAATATCATCCTACACAGACAACGTTGATGAATAAATTAAGTTGTGTTCTATAAATCTCAGAGCGCCGACGATTGTCAATGAGCGTCAATGGCGCAATGATTTATTTCGAGTACCAACAGTAGAGAGTTAAGTTACTGAGACAGACGGCGGAAGGCACCAGTACGAGGGGGACGTGGCAAGGATCTTAGCACCGGTCATAGTCATGGCAACCATATGGATGATGTCTCGCGATACCTTATATGTGTTTTTCCTCGTCAAAACAAGTGTAAACAGGTGCTAAACCTTGTCATCAACGTCATTTCCTGGTAGTAAGCTGTGTAAATCAACTCTGTCCGCGGACTTGACTCCAATACAGACAAGTTCCTCGCTCCAGTAGGATGAAAGTATGAAGGCATTAAAATAACCACGATAAGCGGGTTTAAACACACAGAAGCTCGGATTTTACCATGGATTAAGGTTCCCATCGAACACATACGCGAATAAGGCCGACTGTCGGTTGTTGAAGTCCATGGCAGGAGTGATCTTGAACCTCATCTACTACACATGTTTGTCAAAAGTCAGTTGGTAGTCGCATTTTGCGTTAAACTAACTAACCGATTATTTACCTTCTTGCTCGTTAAATGGGTAGACTTTTCCCTGCTAGAGCCAGATCGCATAGATCTATCCATTCCCTCACTGGAACGTGGGCGTTTGGCATTCCTTGTGGCCGATAGTGGTGTGCGAAACAACTTTTGCATGATCCCGTCAGTTCTTGTTAGGGGTAGAGTACTATTCTCAGCCGGATCTGGGGCAATCGGCGTTCCACTAGCGATGCCAGATGCAACTTTCATGGACTGCGGGATTGACTGTTCATCTGTCTCCCCGTCGGAATCCAACAACATGATGGTTTTCTTGGGGATTGCAGCAGCTGCATTGTCGGTCTCCTTATCGAGATCCCTCTGTCGAAGTGTAAGCTAAACCGGTTTAGGATAAGGGACACCAACAAGACACATTACATACATGGCCAAGGAGTAAATCCTAACCTGAACCTTTTCCACGAGGACCCTCATCAAGTCCTTGACGATGAGACCGATCTTCGGAAATGACCAGTCCTCTTCCGACTGGATCTGATCACCTTTGACAGCATTAACATCATTCAGCTATGGAGCTTTGTCTGATGTTTCAGAGGCAGCTTTGGGTCCACCGGGGAGCTACATATTAACAAAAAAAAACCAAAATCGAATCAGTCATTTGTTGAAAAATGTGTGAAGTACACCTGAGCAGAAGATTTACCTCAGACGCTTGCAGGGGCTGCGACTGCTCAGCTGTATCTACGTCGTGGACCTCTTCGCATACGTCCCTGCATGTACCCTGTACGTGGTTGTTAATGCGAATATTCGTCTACCATGCATATGCAACGTACTGCATTTTGTTGTATTCTAAAAGTCATAAATGAAACTTGTCTAACCTGTTGTGTGTGTCACCGTCGGAGCTCGAGCGTGCTTCTCCGTCGCCCATTGGTTTTCTTTTTTTTGTGTGTTTCGAATAATGGTGGCTTAGAAGGGTAGGCGGGTTTATTTAATTGCAAATAACCTTGCAAATGCCGACAGCTGTGTCCTCTGTTTACGAAATGTGATACGTCTATGTTTACGGTACTCGGGTGTTGTGGGTGGAGTCACGGGTATTTGTTGTAATCGTCAAACTCGCAAAAAATCTTTCACCCGTATGGTACGTTCATATGCGGGCTCGTTTCATGGTCTGTTCCGTATCCAAAAGTGAAAGTTCTGAGTGACACTATTCTATAAAATTTCCCTTTGCAATCACTTATTCTAGGACGATTGCGGTCAAATCAATCCAAAACTATCGATAGGCTTCCACTAAGGCGCTAAATCTGACCATGCCTTCCCCACCCCCTCCACCCCATTATTTTAATTGATTATATCGTACAGGCATGGGACTGCGAGCTACATATGCAATGGGCGTAATGCTTTATTTCCTACACCAGTACACCGTCAAAAGGTATTCGTTGGGAGATGGGACAAAGCCAAAATGGCTAATACAGTAGATGCCTTTAGCTATCCGGTTCCCTTCCCATCGTACGTATTAACCGGTTTGTCCAAAGATTGTGCCATTCTTGTTTAAGCATAAATATCTATCACAGTGTATTGTCCCATACCCCGAATTGACATATACACCTGCTCGTCTGCAGCTACCCAAGCTCTAGGTCAGCGCATCATAAAGTTTCGCCTCGTGCGTATCACGAGGAAATTAGTGGCAGAGGTTGCTTTCCATTATCGTGCACTGATTAGTAGTACGAAATTCTCTCCCGATTATGAGCACAATTGCCCACGAATCTGGTTACGTTATTTTTAAGGATAAAGTATAGGGTTTAATTTTATTTTTTCGTTTTAATTTTATTGGTTCATTAACCAATATTAATATATGAACCCTAAACCCTAAACCCTAAACCCTTAACCATAAACCCTAAACCCTAAACCATAAATCCTAAACCCTAAACCCAAAACCCTAAACCCTAACCATAAACCCTAAACCCTAAACCCTAGACCATCAACCCTATACCCTAAACCCTAGATGATAAACACTAATCCATCAACCCTAAACCCCAAACCTAAACCCTAAACCATAAACCCTAAACACTAAACCCCAAACCATAGACCATAAACACTAATCCATCAACCCTAAACCCTAAACCATAAACCCTAAACCCCAAATCCTAAACCCTAAACCCAAAATCCTAAACCCTAAACTCTAAACCCTAAACCATAAACCCTAAACCCTAAACCATAAATCTTAAACCCGAAACCCTAAATCATAAACCATAAACCATAAACCATAAACCCTAAACCCTAAACCCTACATCCTATATGCTAAGCCCAAAACCCTAAACCATAAACCCTAAAACCCAAACCCTAAACCCTAAACCCTAAACCCTAAACCATAAACCCTAAACCATAAATCCTAGACGATAAACCCTAATCCATCAACCCTAAACCCCAAACCTAAACCCTAAACCATAAACCCTAAACACTAAACCCCAAACCATAGACCATAAACACTAATCCATCAACCCTAAACCGTAAACCATAAACCCTAAACCCTAAACTCTAAACCCTAAACGCTAAATCCTAAACCCTAAATCCTAAACCATAAACCATAAACTCTAAACCCTAAACCATAAATCCTAATCCCTAAACCCTAAACCATAAACCAAAAACCATAAACCATAAACCAAAACCCTAAACCCTAAACCATAAACCCTAAACCCTAAACCCTAAACCCTAAACCATATCTTAAAACACAAACCTTAATCCTAAACCCTAAACCCTAGACCATAAACCTTAGACCCTAAACCCTAGATGATAAACACTAATCCATCAACCCTAAACCCCAAACCTAAACCCTAAACCATAAACCCTAAACCATAAACCCTAAACACTAAACCCCAAACCATAGACCATAAACACTAATCCATCAACCCTAAACCGTAAACCATAAACCTTAAACCCTAAACCCTAAACCCTAAACCCTAAATCCTAAACCCTAAACCCTAAACCCTAAATCATAAACCATTAACCATAAACCATAAACACTAAACCCTAAACCCTAAACCCTACATCCTATATGCTAAGCCTAAAACCCTAAACCATAAACCCTAAAACCTAAACCCTAAACCCTAAACCCTAAACCCTAGACCATAAATCCTAGACGATAAACCCTAATCCATCAACCCTAAACCCCAAACCTAAACCCTAAACCATAAATCGTAAACACTAAACCCCAAACCATAGACCATAAACACTAATCCATCAACCCTAAACCGTAAACCAAAAACCATAAACTCTAAACCCTAAACCATAAATCCTAAACCCTAAACCATAAACCATAAACCATAAACCCAAAACCATAAACCCTAAACCCTAAACCCTAAGCCCTAAACCCTATATCCTAAATCACAAACCTTAATCATAAAACCTAAACCCTAGACCATAAACCCTAGACCCTAAACCCTAGATGATAAACACTAATCCATCAACCCTAAACCCCAAACCTAAACCCTAAACCATAAACCCTAAACACTAAACCCCAAACCATAGACCATAAACACTAATCCATCAACCCTAAACCCTAAACCATAAGCCCTAAACCCTAAACCATAAACCATAAATCCAAAACCAAAAACCATAAACCCTAAACACTAAACCCTAAACCGTAAACCTTAAACCGTAAACCATAAACCCTAAACCCTAGACCCTAAACCCTAGACCCTATACCCGAAACCCTAAACCCTAATCATAAATCCTAAACCCTAAACCCTAAACCATAAACCTTAAACCCTAGACCCTACACCCTTGACCCTAAACCCTAAACCCTAGACCCTAAACCCTAAACCCTAAACCATAAACCCTAGACCCTAAACCCTACATCCTATATCCTAAGCCCAAAACCCTAAACCCTAAACCCTAAATCCTAATCCCTAAACCCTAAAACCCAACCCTAAACCCTAACCATAAACCCTAAACCCTAAACCCTAGACCCTAAACCCTAGACGATAAACACTAATCCATCAACCCTAAACCCCAAACCTAAACCCTAAACCGTAAACCCTAAACACTAAACCCCAAACCATAGACCATAAACACAAATCCATCAACCCTAAATCCCAAACCCTAAACTCTAAACCCAAAATCCTAAATCCTAAACTCTAAACCCTAAACCATAAACCCTAAACCCTAAACCATAAACCCTAAACCCTAAACACTAAACCCTAAACCATAAATCTTAAACCTTAAATCCTAAATCATAAACCATAAACCATAAACCATAAACCCTACATCCTATATGCTAAGCCGAAAACCCTAAACCCTAAACCCTAAAACCCAACCCTAAATCCTAAACCCTAAAACCTAAACCCTAAACCTTAGACCATAAACCCTAGACCCTAAACCCTAGATGATAAACACTAATCCATCAACCCTAAACCCCAAACCTAAACCCTAAACCATAAACCCTAAACACTAAACCCCAAACCATGGACCATAAACACTAACCCATCAACCCCAAACCGTAAACCATAAACCATAAACCCTAAATCATAAACCATAAACCCTAAATCCTAAACCCTAAACCCTAAACCCTAAACCCTAATCCCTAAACCCTAAACCATAAATCCTAAACCCTAAACCCTAAACCATAAATCATAAACCATAAACCATAAACCATAAACCATAAACCCTAAACCTTAACCCCTAAACCCTAAACACAACATCCTATATGCTAAGCCCAAAACACTAAACCCTAAACCCTAAACCCTAAACCCTAAAACACAAACCCTAAATCCTAAACCCTAAACCCTAGACCATAAACCCTAGACCCTAAACCCTAGATGATAAACACTAATCCATCAACCCTAAACCCCAAACCTAAACCCTAAACCATAAACCATAAACACTAAACCCCAAACCATAGACCAAAAACACTAATCCATCAACCCTAAACCCTAAACCATAAACCCTAAACCCTAAACCATAAACCATAAATCCTAAACCATAAACCCTAAACACTAAACCCTACATCGTAAACCCTAAACCGTAAACCATAAACCCTAAACCCTAGACCCTAGACCCTAAACCCTAAACCCTATACCCGAAACCCTAAACCCTAAATCATAAACCCTAAACCCTAAACCCTAAACCATAAACCATCAACCCTAAACCATAAACCCTAAACCCTAAGCCCTAAACCCTAAACCATAAACCCTAACCCCTAGATCTTAAACCCTAGACCCTAAACCCTAGATGCTAAACATTAATCATCAACCTTAAACCCCAAACCTAAATCCTAAACCCTAAACCCTAAACACTAAACCCCAAACCATAGACCATAAACAGTAATCCATCAACCCTAAACCCTAAACACTAAACCATAAACCCAAAACCATAAACCATAAACCATAAACCCTAAACACTAAACCATAAACCCTAAAGCATAAACCTTAAACCATAAACCCTAAACCATAAACCCTAGACCCTAAACCTTAAATCCTAAATCCTAACCACTAAATACTAAACCCTAAACACTAAATCCCAAACCATAGACCATAAACACTAATCCATCACCCCTTAAACCCTAAACCCTAAACCCTAAACCCTAAACACTTAACCCTAAACCCTAAACCCTAAACCCTAAACCCTAAACCCTAAACCTAAAACCATAAACCTTAGACCCTAAACCCTAAACCCTAAACCCTAAACCCTAAACCCTAAACCCTAAAGCATCAACCCTAATCAATCACCCAAAAACCCTAAACCATAAACCATAAACCTTAAACCCCAATGTAGAATAACATAAAGTATCATAAAATACATTTCTTTATAATTGGACATTTTTGAAATATCATGTTTATTTATTGTTTCACGGCTAACAAACAAATCTCGATGTTAACATTATTATCATTATTATTATTTAGTGTTAACATTTATCCCTCACATTATTATAAGAGAGAGAGGAAACCACGCTACATTTCTTGAGGCCACCTGCCTACCTTCGTCCTGGCCAGCTGGTATTATTATTATTATTATTATTATTATTATTATTATTATTATTATTATTATTATTATTATTATTATTATTATTATTATTATTATTATTATTATCTTTAGAGTCTATTTCTTTTTTCCGTGATTTGTAAATTAATATTTATTTGTTCTATTTTTTTTCGTTCGTTCATTGGCTAAGCCCGTTAACACTATCCAGATCATATAGCCCCACCCATCAATTCCCATATCCTCATCTTATAATGCATCAAACCCAGGTAAGCCGAAGGAGCAATAGTAGTGGGAGAACATAGCGTGAAGGAGGACGAAGAGCAAAGATAATGTTGCTGTATGGTTAGGCATTATTTGGACCAGGTGCGGGGACTGGGTTGGGACTCGAGCGAATCACTTCTGTTGTGTTAATTCGGGGCGGACTGCTGGCCCAGAACTGTGTCCAAAAAAAAACCTTTCCATGGTACTATTGCAGGGCTCTCCAATGTTCTTAGAATTTAGAATAAATCGAATTTATTATTACCTAATATCTTGATATTCCTTGAAAAATGATGTTTCATATTTCTTTTGTATTTAAGGGGCATTTATGTTTCCCGATGTGAATTGAGTGACTGCTCAAGACTACCCGCGGAACAAGATGGTCAGAACCATCATGATGCCCAACTCTATGCGCTCGTCAACTATACAATACAGCAAATGTAAGAAAGTGTATACTATACGCTTCCATTAAATGCTTACTCAATTGCCAATGTTGTGGATAGTCTAACTCACGACATTGAATTGAAAAAAGAAAACGAAAAGCAACTTCGAATATGGAAATCAGTTTCCGGATTCGTTGGCTGAGATGGGTGAACAGGTCTTTCCAGACGATCTTTTGATGGAGATTTTCACTCGAACAGACCCGAAGACGGCGGTGAGATGCAGAACTGCAAGCACAACTTGGCGTGTCCGACTGTCTTCTGACAGATTTAGGAGAGACAACACGCTCGCAAACATCGGGAAACACCGTAAGGTGTTGCTCCAGATTGGTGACCCGGAGACGTACGGTTCAACCGAATCAATTTGCATTGTGGACTGTGTAGACGAAAGAAGAGTAGCCGCGCCAATGCCAGAATAACTGGGACCCCGTGAATGGTGGACTGTTAACGGCTCCGATTGCGGTGTGATCTGCATCCAGTATAGCACGACTGGTCTTGATTTGAGACTCTTATTATGGAACCCGCTGCTGCGAGTCACTCGGCAACTGGACGACCCGACCTACAAACTACTTAAACAAGCCGTTATCGGATATGCATTTGGATACCGGGCGGGAACTGACAATTACTGCGTCGTCCATATGTCAAAGAGACACGTCCTAGACAGGTTTTTGCACTGTAATATTTTTAATTCCGCAGAGGGAAACTGGAAACACGCGTACATAAATGATCAGCATCTCACTCACCTCGATGAGGGCTCAGTGTTCCACCTTGGTAAGGCCGTATGGGTCAACTGGGGTGGACGTGGTTTGATGATTGCAACGCATGTGGTCGTGTTGGATGCAGACACCTTTCTTCTGAGCAAGATAAGGATAAACTGTAGCTCAATTCAGCACTTGCAGGCACTGCGTGTGTTCGATGGCATCCCACACCTGGTCGGCTATGAATGATCCCCGCACGGAGGATTGTCGACCATATGGTACAAGATTGACTTGGAATCGATGTGCGTCGTCCCGTTCATCAAGCTAGGAGTTGCCAGTCAATTGACGTTCCATGGAATCCTGTGACGATCATGGGTGATCGTATGATCACAGTGTGTGAAAACAATCGCAAATGGGCAAGAGGTGCTAATGGAGGTTTTCTGATAAAGATTTTGTTGGTTTAGATTAATTTAGTTAGCCGACACAGAGTCACCGCATTCAATGGTGAGTGGCCGAGTGATATGCACCTTCAGCGCGTTATAATTATAGGGGGGAGTGGGTTGTCTAGTTCCCTGATGGAGCGGCTGCTTGTGTGATTCGATCGTATATACTGCAAGTAGGCTATCACTGTGTAAATCCATCACGAGTACGTATGGACCAAGTGTAATCGTTGTTTGTATTCTGGGTATGTTTAAATTATGCTTTTCGAATGGATTGATGTGTATCCTGGTTTAATATACTTAGTAGAATGCATACGGGAAATGAAAATTATCTAATTAGATTGAAAACACAGTGCCAATGTAATCAAATCCACGCTACAACTAAGGCTAAACAAATTGTTTGAATTAGTTATGTTTTCTAGTCGTGAACATAAAAAAGGCTCAACTAGCAACTTTGATCGGGAAAAAAACCAACAAAACGATCACGGATATCAGCATGATGATCACAACCCTACGCCTCCTCGTCGTCGTGACACTCGCAAGCATGTTGTCTTCGATGGCCATAAAGGCTGCAACGGCAGCCTTCAGATCTGCCCTTGTTTCATGCACACTCTGTTGCAAACGACACAGCTCGTCTAGGAGTTCCTGTCTTGTCTTCTGCAACTCCATGTTCTCGCTTCTAATGCCCTCGTTCGTTTTTAGCAACCTACGAATGACATCGGAATAACGAGCCGGGGGCTCTGGATCGTACCACTGAAAGAACAAGCATTTCTTGATGGTTCTATTCTCAAAACATCCATAAAGTCTTCTGCCTGGATAGTCACATTTTCAAGCGTTTCTGATTGGCGACCTCACGTCACAGTGACAGCGAGGCGTCAGTGCATCGACGGAGGACGAGCTTATGGAAGAGGATCCCTACATTGTGTGTTCAATAGTTCATGGGGAGAGTGAAAGAGTGGACTTTGAAATAGCACTACGTAACGAGGGTTCATATTCACCTCTCTGCTAATGGCATCATGTCCTCGCATCCCAACGGTCTTCTTATTAACTCACCTATGACACCAACCTGGCACGGAATGGTAAATTAAAGCCCCCAGCCCAAGGGCAGATGCATCTTCCCCCATGTAGTTGTTATGTCCCGTTGTCTCTATTTGGTATAATCTTTCTCTACGAAAAATATCGAAAAAAATAATTCATATGTAATTATGTATATATCTTGTAGGAACCGGTTGCATCCGGGTTGGTGGGGAGATTGGGTTAGTATGCGGGATGGGTTCTTTCTATTGTTTTGAACTGTGTTGGACTGCTGGCCCAAAGTGACGTTTAAAAAAAAAATAAAAAATGCTTTCCATGGTCATTGTTGCGGGACTTTTCCCAATGTAATCACCGTAGGTTGCTTGAAACTGCAATAAAATGAATTTATTGTCAACTAATCTCTTGTTATTCCTTGTTAAACGATGTTAATTAATGAGTTGTTTCATATTTTTTTGTATTTAAGGGGCATTTACATTTTTTGATGTGACGTGAGTGACAGACCCATCATGATGCACAAATGCGCGTCTGAGTGCTACACTCTAGCAAAACTGAGGAAGTGTATAGCAAAACTAATCTCATGCAATGATAGGTCACATTTTGCTATGTTAGGAAGCATTTTGCAAAGGCTTGAACATTGGACGGCACCCGAGGTTGCCTAATCGGTGCAATTCTAAACGCATGTGACGCATCATGCCTCGATGGTGTTTGTAGACCCAACTTTTTCACCAGGCAACAGCAAGCCGATTCGAATCTCTTCACAAATCAAACCATTGCAAAACACAACCATCCCCATGCACAACCAACGCGGACCAATCCATCGAACACTGACGACCGATACTGCAACCGACAATGGCCGATCATGGGACACCTGCTGCATCCAACAACGTGAACGACGACACGGCCCATGTACGGTTGTGGTGCATTGCTCGTTTTTGTTTATTTATTTATTTATTTTTGTAGTTATGCTTATGCTGCTCCCGATTCTACTGAGTTAGTTGTATACCACAACGTACTAACAAGCACCAAATGCTAGGAGGACCAGAGAACACCAGGCCCAAACGACAACACTTCAAACGATGCATTGCTGGAAATAATGAGAGAGGTGCTCAAGAACACAAAGGTTGGTAATACCCGTCTCAATCTCTGCTCTAACTGATTCGGTAAATCCAACCATCTGACAGATCTGTTACAATTTTCCATGGAAGAGCACGCAACGCCAAATGGACATGGTCGAAGTGGAAATGGTGACGATTCGGTTGTTGGTGGGTGGTCTCAGAGAGCCTGTCATCCAGGCACAAAAGGGACCTGCGGATAAAGTCAACGCAACGTCTGATGGAAACCAGATTGAGAAACAAAGACTACCGGTCACCGACAGGGAACACATGCACAACCCAATGTGACGCGCCTCCATTCCCAACCATAAACAGTTGATGCTTCCAGGAACGATGAGGAAAAGACTATATCAGTTGTCAACAATAAGCAGCGGCGAAGATGTCGACATGTCTGTTTACGATGACAACGACGATCAGAAACGGGCCATGTACCCAAAGATGTGCAGGTTAAACACGCACAATGTCAAAAATGTGCCGAAGAGTGGCATTGCCACAAACTTCTTCAATCGATTCAAGGAAAAGGTATACGGGGGTAACCGAGGGGCTATATCGCCCCAACGGAGCACAATGCAGACAACCCGATAGGGCGCAATGGACTGTAGCCAACACAAAACAAAAAAGGAAGTTTTCCCTTTAACGCGATGATGTCATCCGACGAGAGCTCATCGAAGCCAGAAAGCAGCCACGGACGGACAGCCGACACCTATAAGCAGATTTCACGACGACCCCCGTCAAACCTGACCAAGAAGGGAACAAACACAACCAATGCATGACCCATCTCTCAGCACGAGATGGACATCTGTAAGTATGTATACGACCATGATTCTGACCCCACGTGAGTATTCTATCTGAACATCAACGACTGAATCTTCCGTGCGGCGTCATTAGTGTCGAAAGGCAGTTAAATTGGTCTAGTGGGTGTAACATCTTCCATTTGTTGACCACAGGGAGATCGTTGTACACATCGGGTCGCAACATGCAACTCATTCTAACATGGGATGCTTGTTAGACGGATGGCAACCAATCTCGAAGGCACGTAGCAATCCATCGTACCCTCTTCGAATTAATGGATTTATTTCTGCTGACCCGGGTTTATTATTTCCATGCGAAGTCTGATTTTTTTTTGTCGAATATGACTTGCAGATAATGGAGATGATCACGACCATGGTTGCATAGGAGGGAGAAACCGATGGAGATCACCCTCGAGCGGTGTGGTGCTTGCATCCGAATTTTGCGGTACGGCCAAATCCCAATTCCCTAGTTTATTTTAATGCATAACTATGATTTAACATTCTCTGTTTTAACACGAATCATGTACCGTTGACATGCACGGTGACTTGTTTCAACCTTTGAATACTCCCTGAGTAACCAGGCCGATGTAATAGACGGCCTCCACCCTGAAAATTTGGCGCAGCGATACGGGGATGACCACATGCACTCGACGGAAGACCTGCACCTTGTAAGCTACCGACAGATAAGATTTTTATACGCAAGTTTTGATCTTGGTCGGACTGAATTATGACTCTCTTATCGTTTTCGGCTTTTTCTATCGATTGCAGGTCTATATGCCAGTACTGGAAGAAGACTGTGACAAGCACTGGTTCTTGGCTGTGGTTGACCTGTCAGAGAAGCAGGTCTTCCAATTTGACACGAATGCAACAAAATAATCAAAGGAAAGAAGGAGACGTGTCATACAATGCATGGTAAGCGACGCACATAAGTAAATTCAGCATCCTATCCGAATACGCTAATCTTTTTTATGTTGGCGAATCTGTGCTAGCTTACTGTGCTGGATGGAATTGTTGCAACTGACGGGTATAAAAAGTTATGCTCTAAGAGCGTTCCCGAGTTTGCCAGTTTGGACATCATGGCCGCACCGGGAGTGCCAAAAAAGAGTAGCAGTACATACTTTGGCATTTGGGTCATGTAGTGGATGGCAATGGGACGGAGGTTCACCTTCGCGGTGTTGCCAATTGTAAGTTAACGCATGCATACAGGTAAAATGCAATTGCACTGTGTGTCTCTAAAAAATTCCGCATTGACCATTGCAGCTAGACGAAGAGAAGATCAGGATAAAAATGTCAATTGCATTGCTAACAGGAAGATGCAACGAGGAAAGTGGTGCATTGCTTGCGAAGGCGGTGGAAGCGGCCAAGACGGGGGAACCGTGTCTAAGATACGTGTGAAAAGGCCGAATACAACGTTTTTTTGTTTAGTCATGCACTACAATTTTCTTGGTTGTTGGATGCATTGATACTGGTTATGTTATGTGACATTGTTGGGCATCCTCAATGGACGGACAGTCTTCGTGGACTGATTATATCATGGGCCATATTTCTTATTACTTTTATTGTATCTTTATGTTGGGCCCCTTTATGTTATTTAATGTTATTTTCCAGCATGCATCTTCATTGAGGGTGATCGGCCGTGTCATCGCCACTATGCATCAAGTTTTCTGAGCTTCTGTCGGAGGTGGAGTTGACATGGGCGGAGCGAGGAGTTTTGCCTTCGATGAAGTGGAGACGAGCTTCGATTAGGGTCTGGTATTAGGGGTTGAGTCGCTAGACGAGTTCGGGTTCTGGGGTTTGAGTCGAGTCGGTTTCTCTGGACCAACACCAATTCAAAAGAAAATGTTATTTTCCAGCATGACCAAACAAGAAAAAAAAGAGAGTTTTTTCTTCAAGGAAAAAAATTTAAAAACGGTAAATATATAAAAAAGAGTATAATTATGAACAACTTACCTGCTTCCATCACCTACATCAATCCGTCCATCCATCACCAAGGCAAGGCTGACAATACGAAGTGATTACTCACTGACCCATGCAATGGAATGAATGATAACATTAGATTAAGGCTATATTTAAATCTTGGGCTCATTCGGTGGTTATCGCTTTTTTTTTGAAATCCGGTAATTGCCCTTGGTAACTGCACCTACATTAATGCCCCATTAATGCCCCATTAATGCCCCTTGGCAATGTAGCAAGCAAAGCATGGAGCCATGAGGAAGGCTCGAGCACGTTGTCAACTCCAGGATACATAGGCGTGTTCATTGGCAACGCATCATACAAGCAAGCTAGGCAACCTTGGGAATGAAGAGCACGTTGCTAACTTGGGAATGCATTGGCGTGCTCATCAACAACGCAGCAATGCATGGAGCTAGGAAGCATAAGTTAGCACGTTGGCAACTTGAAAGAACAAAGGAGTGTTTGCCAAAAACGCTGGTGAGCTGGACAGCCTGACCTTACCTCCTTCAATGGAGTATATCTTGAGCTACAAAGCTCCAAATGAGGTGATTCCAACGGCATTTGAAAGTAGACATCCAGAGCTTTCCAACCATATATCATAGTATGGGATTGGCATTCATTTGAAGCTTCAAAAGCTGGCTTCATTTAGAGCTTCAGAATCTGAGCACGTTGGCAACGCTGGAAACAAGGGCGTTTTCACCAAAAACGTGTGCGATTTTGGCAGCCTGACCCTGTCTCCTTCAAACGAGCATAACTTGAGTTATAGAGATCCAAATTGAGTGCTTTTAGTTGCTTTGGAAAGCTGACATTCATAGCTTTCCAACCATATATAATAGTCTATAGTGGAGCATGAAATGGAAGCTCGAATCAGAGTCATCTTTAGGCCCCAAAAACAAGGAAATGAGGTTGAAATTCAAGGAAGCATGAATGAGCCCATGAGGAAGCAACGGGCACGTGGCAACGTGCCAACAAGGGGGAGTGTTCAGCAACAACGCCAGCCCCATGTCCCAGCCTTAGGAGGTTTGGCACGTTGGCAACTTGGAAGAGAGGGGCGTGTTCAGCAACAACTCCAACAAACTTGGCAGCCTGACCTTACCTTCTTTGAGGAAGCATAACTTGAGCTAGAAAAATCCAATTGAGATGATTCCAAGTGCATTAGAAAGAAGACACTCTGAGCTTTCCAATGATGTATGATAGTTCATATTAAAGTAGAGGATTGATACTCAAATTATGGGCAACATTAAGCATGAAAGTAGAAGTCAAGAAGAAGAAAAGCAAGTTGTTAGCAACAACTTGGGCTAACAACACCCAAACACCAATGCCCACTTCCAGGAAAATATTTTGCACATTGCCAACGTGCATTAAGGCTAGCGTTATTGGCAAACATACCAAGCCACTGGGCCAGAATTGAGGTGAATGAGCCCTGCTTTTCTCTGCTCTCTTCAAAGGCCAACGCCAACAAGTCCTCTAATGAGCCAGCCAAATCAACAAGGACAAAGCCCATAAATCTCAATCAATCAAGGCCACAAGAATCATCTAGAATAGTTGATTTTCATTTAATTGTAATTTGTTTTTAATTTCATTTCAATTTGTAATTTAGGAAAGCCTATATAAAGGCCATAGTTTCATAGAATTAGGGGGCTGGATTGGGGGATACGGAGGAGACCAATTTGAAATTCTGTGAATTGGCACACTCCATTGAGAGTGGGTCTTCGGACCCCTCCCCTTCATAAACTCTTCTTCACTTCCCCTTCTCTTCTTCCTTAGTAGTAGTGTAGTTTAATTTGTACTTTTCATCTATGAATTCTTGAATTCTCAATTTCTGTTTTGAAGTCTCACTCTTTATTTTCATGCACTTTAGTTTCATGCAATTTAGTTTTCAATTGGAGCTATGATTCACTAAACCCCACTTTCATTAGGGGGAAGAGCTCTGCTTGTTTGAATGAATTAATAAATCTTCTCCTTCTCAATTCAAGTGGTTAATCCAAGAGGAAACTCTTGTTCTTCAAAGATTCAATCACCATCGAGAAAGGGGTTAATTTATATGAATTGTGTGGTAAATTTGAGAAATGAGCCACATAGTTCAGTTTAGAGTTCATCCTTTCATGATCTCCTTAATCAATACACTTTGGTTGGTATGTGAGATGTAACCTTCCTTGGTTGAGATTCTGGAAATTGTGTGGCTTGGATTAGAAATTGAGCTTCATTTCTTCTCATGAATAATTAGATCACGAGAGTGGCAATTGGTTATGTTGAGAGAAATTGGATCACCAAGAGATTGGGATTCAATTACCCACAACTTGCCATGGATCTATACCCATGATTGAGAAGGAATTGATCAACATCAATTCATGAGAATTTGCATCTCCGATCCCTAATGATTCTCTCTATCATTAATTCTCATTTCTTTTGCTTTTAGTGTTTGAATACCCATTGCCTAATTCCCTTCTACACTCTTGCAATTTATTATTCTTGTCATTTACATTCTGTTTCTCTATTTTTTGCTATTTACCCTTTTGCTCTTTAGAATTCAGCACTCTACTTTCTTGCAATTTACTTTGATGTCATTTAAGTTTCTTGCAATTTAAGTTTTCATTATTTACTTTCGGTCATTTTAATTACTTTCCTTACTTTAGTTCTTAAATTTTCTTGTCATTTAATTCTTTGCAATTTCTTTTAAGCATTCAAATCTCATGAAATCAAAACCATGTTTGCTTGACTAAATCTACCATTTAACTAAAGTTGCTTAATCTACCAATCTCCGTGGGATCGACCTCACTCTTAGTGAGTTTTATTACTTGATACGACCCGGTATACTTGCCGGTAAATATGTGAATTCTTAATTTTTACATATCACCTCAGTAGGTGGCCCCTCGGGTGGAAAACTGGTGTCCCCTGCATCTTCGTTCTCGAAGTGCTTTAGCATTAACATGGTAATGTCTCTTGCAAACAAGAACTTTTCGGTGCTGTGACATGCAATCTTGCACACTTTTCGGTACCAATCCATCAGACAGCAGTGTTGCGTCAGTTGTACAAAATCCCAAATCACGCCCATCGACTGCACCGCCTTAAGTTTTGCATCCTTGGTCCATCTCGAAAATATCAGAGACCTCGGGATCTCATGAACATTGTTAAGAACAAGCACGCCAATTATATGTTCGCAGGGGACCCCGAAACTTTCCATTCTCATGCACGTGCATCAGACCTCCCTCGTATCAGACGTTGCAACAACACGCCAATCCTTCCCCGGAGTGCCGTATCAAGAGACGGTGTGGATAAAATAGGAACCGTTGTCTTCAGAGTCAACCACCTTCATTGCACAGGCCCTGTCAAGAATGGGAACAAACAAATAGAATATCGCACGAATGTAGTTGTCGGCTGCACTCTGCTCTAGCTGTTTCAGGTTGGTGGTCATAACAAGGTTACCCTCTGCACACTCGAAATCAGCCACCACCTCTTTTGCGTGCACGAACATCAAGCATCGATGAAAATGATGTAAAACTCAGTGTAACTGTATCGAGACTTAACATACCGTGATATCACAATGTGCAAGCCCTCGCACCTTGATGTTGTTCAAAATCCGGCAAAGAACTTTCCCCATATGTGTGCTGTGGCCCAACTGTGCCTTTTCTCATACATGTCTTGTACCCATCTTTTATCGGCGACGCCAAATTTCTCAACCATCTCAAACCACTTTCTTTGGAATGTTCGGACCTCGTAGTCGCCAAGCATGCAATCCCTAAACATACTGGTGAATTTGGGCTTTCCGATGTTGCTCGTGGCGTTTCGGAGTAGATGCCAAGTGTAGAGTCGATGGTGAGCCTCTGGAAAAACTTGCTCGATCGCAGACTTCATTTGCCTGTCACCGTCGATTATTATGGACACGGGAGCCTTCCCTTTCATTGAAGTTTGCAACTGCTGAAGCAGCCAGACATAGGTCTCTTTTTTCTCGTCTGCCACCAGTGCAGCGGCAAAGACAACCGTTTGGTTGTGGTGATTCACACCGGAGAATACTACAAGAGGTGAAAGGTAAACGTTTTTCTGGTACGTTGCATTAAATGCAACCACGTCTCCAAACACCTGGTAATCAATTTGGCTGGTGCCGTCACACCAAAACAAATGTTGCAACGCCCTCACCGTCAACAACTTCCTTGTAGTACAGTGCTGGATCATTTGCCTTGCACTCTCAGAGATACCTTAAGCATGATTCCACATCTAGGCCATCCTCCCTTCTTTGCTTCGCATTTACATTGTGCATGTCCCTTGTTGTGTACGGGACATTATGATACCCGCCGGCCAAGCTCGCGATAAAACCGTGGATTTGGGAGACGCCAATGCCCCCTTTGCGCATGTCGTTCATCTGCTCGATGTACGCTTCGCTCATCCTCTGATGGCCCGGGAGCATGGAAGAAAATCGCAACTCAAGAACGTGGTGGTTATGCGCATCTGAAAAGTACGCAACGTGCCAACGTCCTGATTCATCGTCCATGCAGAGTAGCATCCTTGCATGGCATCCACACCGTGTCTCGGCCCTCATTCTCTTTTGCCAGTTAGGTATCGAGTAGAACTCTAGGGATCGTACCCTTGTCGATGGCACACGAACTCCTGCCGTATCCTTACTTTGCCGCATTTTTCGCTTCTGGAACGTCTCGCGCCGAAGCCATATTGCTTTGCATATTGCTGGTAGAACTCAAATGCAATGTCAACATCTGCGAAATTAAACCGGAGAACATCCTCCTCGCTCAAATTCAAAAAATCAACCCAACCTATCGACTCGCCGGAATCAACAGCGTAAAACTCGTCATCCGCATAATTGTCAGACATTCCTCCGGCGTCGTCCAAATTGTCTTCCATTTCAACCTTATCCCCATTGTCGACATCGGCCTCTGCATGATGGTCGTGTTTTGTATCATCTTCCTGAAAGTCATACTCGTTCGACTCCATCCCTGCAGAGCCTTCGCCCTCAAACGATCCAACTCCGTGGTCTGCTCCGTCGGACATTTCTGCTTCATCGGCGACGCGCACGCCCCCAATGGTATCTTCATCCCCGGCAACCCTGTGCCAAACAGCAACAATGCGGTAATTTAGTGAAACACACAAAATTGGGGGATGTACTCCAAAGAAAATTGCAGACCTATGACGAAGAAAAAGGGGGATATTTGTAAATCAAGTGAAAGGTGATAATACAACAGGTACTTTCTTTCCATTGATGGAGACGGCGAAGCCATCTACTGCCGAAGACAACCATCGTCATCAGAGGTGAGGTTGTTTGTGTGCTTGGATCCGCATGAACAGACTCGTTAATACTGAGTGGGGGGTGGGAGAAGAAGTTAGCTCAGTGTGGAGGTTTTCAGTCGTTGTCGGTGATGGAGATAAGAAGAGACGGTGCGATTGGGACAGAGGGGAAGAGGAGGAAGAGGGTGCGATTGCGACGGAGGGGAAATGGGAGGAAGATGGTGCGATTGCGACGGAGAGAAAAGGGGAGGGGAAGGGGAGGAAGAGAACCTGAGCTGGAGGAGGAACTTAGCGGCAGTAATAGTTGTTAACCAAATGCTGATTATCCAACTAATTCTGACCATTAAGTTAAATGTATTCATTTTAAAAATTCTAAAAGTGCACCTCTAACTTATATGAAATTACGGAAAAGACCCACCAAAACAATGCATTTTTATTCTTACCTCCTTCGGCTGACCGGTGCGCCAAACAAGCAAATGGCATTTCGGTGCGCTATGTATAGCCGCTTACCGAATCCGTCTCCTAGAATGTTGGGTGAAATTCTGTTTTGAAAAAAAAATTCGCCTTCCATGCATACCCACACTTTCATACCACCTTTCTGTCCAGAACACACACATACCCCAGTGCGAGTGCACACTTCTTCTCAACTATACCTTTCACGCGTACACCACCACTAGCGACCACCGCAGCTACCGCACCCCTTTTCCTTTCGCGTTCCCAAGCCCTGTTGCCCAACTGTCGCCCCCTCACCCCAACCTCCACACCACAGCGCTTCCACAACCCCTCCCTTCACCCCCAACTTCCAGCGAGTTTTCCCCCTGTCCGAATCCTAGCTCTGCCAACCATCACCGTCAGCCTCGATGAGCCACCGCGACCTTCTTCCCTTTTCCCCCCTTCGCGTGCTCTTTGTTCTTCGCTGCTGTGTCCACCCCTCCTTCTCTACAGCCCTTATCCGTCGCCTCATCTTTGCGGTACCCTAGTTGCCACCTCACCGGCGTCACAACCTATAACACCGAACTCAAGCCAGGACCACAATGCTGCCAGCAACACTAATCGCCGCTGCCGATGCCCTACTTCTGCCTCGCCAACTCCAGCCCCCTGCTCTATTACCCCTTCCTACTGCCTTCGAAGGCCAGAACAAGGCAAAACCCCTGTTTCCATTTCGTTGCCCCTTCACCACTGCCACTGGGCAAGCGCCACCACTAGGCCGTGATTTCTACTCCGGCCGTTCACTCCTCTCCCTCCACCTCCCCTTCCCTTCTTCTGTTCCAATTCTGCTTCCCAGGTTCACATTTTTTCTTTCATTGAGTTCTATTTCATTAATTAGTTTACTGGTTATAGTTAATTTTCCTTAATTTAGTTTAGTTAGTTTATGCATGCTTAGTTGATTAGGGTGTTAGAGAATCTGGCGTGGATAGTGGATTTAGGTTTGATTGATTAACCCTGCTGTTCCGAGGGTTACCTGAAACGTGCAGCTCGGTCTTCCGGCAAGGCCCGAGGTGGTGGGTCTGAGACCCGAGCTGGTTGTGCTGAACGGCGGGGGGTTGTACCTGCAATGACACTCCGATGCTTAAGTTAGCATGGGTCCAAGCAGATATCAAGTAGAATTAGAGTATGAGTTATACCTGGGTGCTCCAGTGTATTTATAGTAGTTGGCTGCGATCATCCCTGGATAAGATATTCTTATCTTATCTTATCTTTTGGGAGATTCATCTCTATCTTTGCGGAACCGCCTTTCCCAGGCCCTTTCGGCCTTTAGGTTTTGGGCTTAGTTCCTTCTGATGGGCCTTTCTTTGGCCTGTTTGTCCGAGGTCCGACCTCGAACGTGGGCCTTGGGTCGAGGTCGGGCCTTCTATCAGCTTTACCGAGTTTGGAGAGCTCGGTCAGGGTATGAACAGTGCCCCTGCCCGAGTTCGTCTTTTTTCGGAAGGTCGAGCTCGGGCATAGTAGTTTTTCAAAATTTGAAAACGGTCGTTTCAGCATTTATTGCTTGTTACCGTTTCTTCCTCGATTTCCGTGCGGCACTCTGTGGAGGCTTTATTTATTTGCCCCTTTCTTCATTTTTCTTTGTTTATTCATCACTTCTTTTCGAGCATCTTCTCTTCTTTCTCTCTGTTCTTCGTCTTCCATTTTTTGTGCGTTTTTTCAGAGTTCTTTTCTGCGCCGCCGTTTTTCCTTTCGTCGGAGCTCGTCGCTTTCTTCTTTTCCAGGTTTGCTTTTTTCGCTTTTATTCTTCGTACGCTTCTTTTTTCTGATATCTTCTATGCCCGGGTTGCCCCGAAAAGAGGCGCCGCTATTGCTTTGTATGTGTGTGTGGGGGGACTCTTTTCTCCGATCCATTTTTGTTATTCGAGTTGCTGCCTTCTTGTTTGTAAAAGAACTTTGCTTTCTTTTGTTTTTGTTGAATTTGGTTTTTCTGCCTTTGTGTGATTTTTGTCTTGCTGTTGTATTCTTTCTTTGTAGGCAAGATTTTTTTATGTCTCGAAAGGTGTTTCAAGCAATGTCGACCAAGATTCCGAGTGGTCTAGGTTGGGTAGATCCTGCTCCTTTAAGGGTCCCGTCTGTTGTAGATTCTGAGTATCTGATTAGGTTCCGTAGGGAGTGTAGTATTGTGAGAACAGGGAGTCTGAGCGGGATTACGAGTTAGCAGCCCCGGAGTCCGAGGAGAGGGTATGTTTTCCGCCGTTAGAGAGTTCCGAGAAACTTTTCTTCTATGCTTATGATTGTTTCTTCTCCAAGCTAGGTGTCCGTCTTCCTTTCACCGACCTGGAATCCGAGGTCCTTTGGTCTTGTAACCTTGCCCCTACACAACTCCATCCGAACTCTTGGGCGTTTTTAAAGCTTTTCCAACTTTTGTGTCAGATTTTAGGCGTCTCCCCTTCTGTTTCTCTTTTTTCTTATCTGTTTGTACTGACGAAGCCGGGGTCGGGTGCTGGGAAGGTGTCCTGGGTTTCGTTTAGGGCTAACCAGGGTAGGAAATTTTGCACTTTGTATGATGAGTCGTTTCACGATTTCAAAAACTATTACTTCAAAGTTCGGGCTGTTGGAGATGTCCGACCTTTTTTCTTAGATGAGAGTGGGGAGCCTTCGTTTCCTCTTTGTTGGCAAGAGAGTGTGGTGTCGGTTAAGTACACTTTCGAGAGTCTAGATGAGGTGGAACAGGCTTTTGTTGGTGTGTTGAGCAGTCTATGGGGTCGGGCACCTCACTTGGATACGAAGAAAATGTTGGGAGATCCAAGCCTTCTCCGTTCCGAGTTAGGTAGTTCCCGACCTCTTTTTGAGATTTCATTTTCATATTTTGACTTTGTTTTGATCTTTCTGTTTGATAACCTCTTTGTTTCGTTTCTGCAGAGATGTCTTCTCAGGCTGATTCTATGAAGTTTCTCCGTCGAGCGAAGAAATCTGCGGCATCTCGGAATATCGAGGCTGAAGCTTCTCCCCGACCTTCTCCGCAGAAGACTACAATTGGTGTTCAGACTCGGTCGAAGACCATTCCGGTCCCTCAGTTCCGAGCTATAACTCAGGATCCTCTGACCTCCGGACCCGGTCAGCTTTCCCCGACCTCGACCTCGGGTCCTCCCCCCAAGAAACAGAAGACTTCCCGAGAGCCTGCTGGTTTCAATGACAAGGATTTCGATGCTCTCGGTTGGGTTGAGCAGCACATTCTTCCTCAGACTTTTATTTCTACTGATGATGCGTCCATGGAGCATCACTTTCAGTATATGGCGCGGAGTTGTGTTCGGATGGCTAGCCTTCATGCCGCCATTGCTCGGGAGTTTAAGAAAGCTCCCCTTGGGGCGACCAGCTCCCGACTTGAGAAGGCCCGGTCCGAGCTTGATAAGGTTAGTCAGCTGAAGGATGCTAGGATTGCCGAGCTGGAGGAGTCTTTGGAGGAAGAGAAGACTAGGGCTACCGCGGCTGTGGCGGTGGCGAAGACGTCTGAGGAGATGGCGAGGGTGGCGACGGAGAACTATACCAAGCTGTATGCTGAGCTTGTGGAGACGAAGGAGAAGCTGCAATCTGCTCGGGATGACTTTTATGAGCTGGAAGATAATGTGGCCAAGGGTATGGATGCTATGTTTGTGAATTTGAGGGATCAGGTCCGGGTTCTTGCTCCCGAATTGGATCTCAGTTTGTTCAGTACGGATAACATGGTTGTGGAGGGGAAGATTGTTCCTGCCCCTGTTGAGGATGAGGTTCCGATGTCCGACCCCAAGGCTCCGGTGTCCGACCCGAGGCTCCGGTCGTGAACCCGACTTCACCTTTGGCCGAGGATAGAGTTGGTATGGAGGTTCCAAGCGATGGTGCTGTTCCTGCAGTCCCGATATCCATGTTTCAGCCAGGTGTTGATGCGGAGTCTGGAAAGGGCCTTGATCCTCTGTAATTTTTTGTACTTTTGTGCTTTTGCCCGACCTGTGGGCTTTTTGTTTTTGGATGTTTTCTGCAAACATTTTGGACACCTGTTCTGCTATTTTAGCTACTCTTGTAGCTTTATTATGCCATGCTTTGTGTTTCGATTGTCTCGTTCCGCTTTTATGCTTTTTAGTTGTTCTCGGGTAACAACTTTTTAGCTAGCGTTTTGACTTCTCGCTTTTTGCTTTTTTAGTTGTTTTTGGGTAACAACTTTTTAGCTAGCGCTTTGACTTCTCGCTTTTTGCTTTTTAGTTGTTTTTGGGTAACAACTTTTTAGCTAGTGCCTTGACTTTCTCGCTTTTTGCTTTTTAGTTGTTTTTGGGTAACAACCTTTTAGCTAGCGCCTTGACTTTCTCGCTTTTTGCTTTTTAGTTGTTTTTGGGTAACAACTTTTTAGCTAGCGCCTTGACTTTCTCGCTTTTTGCTTTTTAGTTGTTTTTGGGTAACAACTTTTTAGCTAGCGCCTTGACTTTCTCGCTTTTTGCTTTTTAGTTGTTTTTGGGTAACAACTTTTTAGCTAGCGCCTTGACTTTCTCGCTTTTTGCTTTTTAGTTGTTTTTGGGTAACAACTTTTTAGCTAGCGTTTCTCGAAGTCCTGGTTCTTTGCCAGCTTCTTTCTTGGGTCCGAGTTTACTCTCGGACATCGGGATCCTTGAGTACCCCTTTGGTCAGGTCCGACTTCGTTGTTTGGTCGGCCTTTTTTAAGTTATTTTTGTAACTTCTTTTCTATTTGGCTTTTTGAGCCATTTCAGAGTTACGTTTATAACTTCTCACATTAATTTGAACCTCGTCGCTTCATCTTTGCCGACCTCGTATGGCCTTTGGCAAATGATTTTTTGCGTTTTGCCGAGCATAAATTAATGTGCCTTGGTGGGGTACTTTTTAGGATATGCTTTATAACGAGAAAGAGAAAATAAAGAAATTTGATTAGTATTAAAAAGAAGAATATGTACAAAGTGTTTACCCTTTTGACTAGGTCGGGTGTCCTACTTAACCGGGTGTCTCATTAAAAACCCTCGTGGGGAAAAAGAGTACACCTCGGGTTAAGTTTTTCTAGCTGTAGTATCGTCTTAGGTTACAGGCGTGCCAGGTTCTGGGCAGCTCATTGCCTTCTAGGTCGGATATCTTGTAGTAGCCTGTCCCTAAGACTTCTGTTACTTTGTAGGGCCCCTTCCAATTTGCGGCTAGCTTTCCTTCTCCCGATTTTTGTGTTCCGATGTCGTTTCGGATTAAAATCAGGTCGTGAGTGGAGAAGCTTCGTTTTATCACCTTTCGGTTATATCTGAGGGCCGTTCGTCGTTTTAAGACTTCTTCTCTGATTCGGGCTCTTTCTCGGACCTCGGGTAGGAGGTCGAGTTCTTCCCTTTGTGCCTGAGGGTTACCTCCTTCGTTGTAGAAGATGGTTCTGGGTGATCCTTCGTCTATTTCGACGGGAATCATTGCCTCCATTCCGTAGGCTAGTCGGAATGGGGATTCTCCTGTTGTAGAGTGCGGGGTTGTCCGATATGCCCATAATACCTGGGGGAGTTCATCGGCCCATGCCCCTTTGGCCTCTTGGAGTCTTCGTTTTAACCCGGCCAAGATGACTTTATTTGCGGCCTCTGCTTGTCCATTGGCTTGCGGGTGTTCGACCGATGTGAACTGCTGTTTGATATTTAGCTCGGCCACCAAGTTCTGAAAACTTGTGTCTGTGAACTGTGTTCCATTGTCTGTTGTGATGGAGTAGGGGACTCCGAACCTCGTGACAATGTTTTTGTATAGGAATTTAAGGCTTTTCTGAGCCGTAATAGTGGCTAAGGGTTCAGCCTTGATCCACTTTGTGAAGTAGTCGACCCCTACTATGAGGTACTTGACTTGCCCCGGTCCTTGTGGGAATGGGCCGAGTAGGTCGAGTCCCCACTTTGCGAAGGGCCATGGTGCGGTGATGCTTATGAGGTCTTCGGGCGGTGCTTTGTGAAAATTGGCGTTTTTTTGGCAGGGGGGCATATTTTCACAAACTCTGCCGCGTCTCTTTGCAAGGTCGGCCAGTAGAACCCGGCTCTGACTATTTTCTTGGACAGGGCCCGGGCTCCGAGATGGTTCCCACACATGCCTTTGTGGACTTCTTCGAGGACGCTCTTTGTTTCTGTGGTCGGGACGCACCTCAGGAGGGGGTTTGAGAATCCTCTTCTGTATAATACGTCGTGGATTAACGTGTAGTTCTGGGCGTCTTTTGTAAGCCTTTTAGCTTCTTTTCTTTCGGCGGGGAGAGTTCCCGATTTCAGATAGTTGAGTATGGGGGTTATCCATCCTTGTTGTTGCCCGGATATATTTAGTATTTCTTCCTCCCTTAACACGGAGGGGGATTGTAGAGTTTCTTGGAGGAGACTTCTGTTGTTCCCTCCGTGCTTGGTGCTAGCAAGTTTTGAGAGGGCGTCTGCCCGGGCATTTTGCTCCCGGGGTATGTGCTGGATTTGTATTTCCGGGAAGTGTCGTAATTGCGCCTGTGTTTGGTCCAGGTATTTTTTCATAGTAGGGTCTTTGGCCTGGTAGCTTCCATTTACTTGTGATGTGACGACCTGGGAGTCGCTGAAGATCGTGATCCTCTTTGCTCTGACCTCTTCGGCTAGTTTTAGTCCCGCTAGTAGGGCTTCGTATTCGGCTTGGTTATTTGAGGCCTGGAACTCGAATTTTAGGGATAGCTCAATCCGTGTTCCTTGATCGCTTTCGAGTATACACCGGCCCCGCTTCCTGTTTTGTTTGAGGATCCGTCGACATACAGATTCCATGAGAGTGGGGTTCCCGGGGTCTCAGTGTATTCTGCGACGAAGTCGGCTAGGTATTGAGATTTTATGGCAGTCCGGGCTTCATAGTGGAGGTCGAACTCGGACAATTCCACCGCCCATTGTAGGATTCGTCCTGCCATGTCTGTCTTTTGTAGGATGTGTCTCATGGGTTGGTTTGTCCGGACTTTGATGGTGTGGGCTTGAAAGTAGGGGCGGAGTCTCCGAGCTGTGAACACTAGTGCATAGGCGAATTTCTCTATTTCTGATAGTTTAATTCGGCCCCTTGTAGTGCTTTGCTTACGAAGTATATGGGGTGTTGCCCCTCCTCATTTTCTCGTATTAGTGCCGAGGCGACTGCCCGATGTCCGACCGACAGGTATAGTACGAGCTCTTCCCCTTTTAGAGGTCGGGTTAAGATTGGTGGCTGCCCGAGGAATTCCTTGAATTCTTGGAAGGCCTTTTCGCATTCCGGGGTCCAAGAGAAGGGTTTCCCTTTCTTTAGGAGTGAGTAGAGAGGGAGTGATCTTATCGCTGATCCTGCCAAGAATCTTGATAGGGCGGCTAGTCTCCCATTTAGTTGTTGTACTTCTTTGACACACGTCGGGCTTTTCATATTGAGTATTGCTTGGCATTTGTCCGGGTTTGCTTCGATGCCTCTCTGAGTCAGCATGAAGCCTAAGAACTTCCCGGCTTCTGCGGCGAAGGTGCACTTTGTCGGGTTAAGTCTCATGTTGTGTTTCCGGAGGGTGTCGAAGATACTGCTGAGGTCGGCGACCAAGTTTCTGTCTTCTTGTGTCTTTACTAGCATGTCGTCGACGTACACCTCTAGCTGTAGCCCGATGTGTTCTGAGAACATTTTGTTCATTAGCCTCTGGTAGGTTGCCCCTGCGTTCTTCAGCCCGAAGGGCATTACTACGTAGCAGTAGTTTGCCCTTGGGGTTATGAACGAGGTCTTTCTTGGTCGGGTCCATACATCGGGACTTGATTGTATCCCGAGTATGATCCATGAAGGAGAGGTATCTGTAGCCCGAAGCGGCATCGACTAAGGCGTCGATGTTCGGTAGTGGATATGGATCTTTGGGGCAGGCTTTGTTGAGATCCGTGTAGTCGACGCACATCCTCCATTTTCCATTGGGCTTCTTCACTAGGACCACATTTGCGAGCCATAGGGGGTACTTTACTTCCCTAATGAACCCTGCATCTAGTAGTGCTTGCACTTGTTCTTCTATTGCTTGCATGCGTTCGGGCCCGAGCTTCCTGCGTCTTTGTTGGACAGGTCGGGATCCCGGGTATACTGATAGCTTATGGCACATCAGGTCGGGGCTTATGCCTGGTATATCGGAGGCTTTCCAGGCGAAGAGGTCGGAATTCTCCCTTAAGAGGGTTGTGAGTTCCTCCTTTAGGCCTGCTTCGAGGTTTGCCCCTATGTTTGTTACTTTCTCGGGTGTGTTCCCGATCTGGATCTTTTCGGTCTCTCCTTCTGGTTGTGGCCGAAGATCTTCTCGGGCTTGGACTCGCCCGAGTTCTATTGTGTTGACCTCTTTCCCTTTTAGGCTCAGGCTTTCGTTGTAGCATCGTCGTGCTAGTTTTTGGTCGCCTTTTAGGGTAGCGATTCCCTTTGCGGTAGGGAACTTCATACAGAGGTGTGGGGTCGAGACTATAGCCGCTAGTCTGTTTAGGGTTGGTCGTCCGATGAGGGCATTGTATGCTGAAGTGACGTCGACTACAATGTAGTCGATGCTTAGTGTTTTGGTTTGCTCGCCTTTTCCAAAGGTAGTGTGTAATGAGATGTATCCCAAGGGGCGGATCGGGGTATCTCCTAGTCCAAACAGGTCAGTGGGATAGGCTTTTAGCTCTTTTTCTTCGAGTCCGAGCTTGTCGAAGGCTGCTTTGAACAGGATATCTGCTGAGCTTCCTTGGTCGATCAGGGTTCGATGTAAGTTGGCGTTGGCTAGGATGATGGTGATCACCATAGGGTCGTCGTGTCCGGGTATTATTCCAAGAGCATCTTCTCGGGTAAATGAGATAGTAGGTAACTCGGGTAAGGGGCTGTCTTCTCGGACATGGTAGACTTCTTTGAGGTGTCTCTTCCGTGAGGATTTGGATGTCCCTCCCCCTGCGAAACCTCCGTTTATCATGTGTATGTGCCTTTCAGGAGTTCGCGGGGTTCGTGTTTGCTCGGCCCGATCTTCGTTATCTCCCCGTCTTCTCTTTCTGGTTTCTTCTCCTTTCTCAGCTATGTATCTGTCGAGTTTTCCCTCTCTGGCTAGTTTTCTATAACATTCTTTAAGTCGTGGCAGTCGTTAGTAGAGTGGCCGTAGAGTCTGTGATATTCGCAGTACTCGGACCGATCTCTTCCTGCTCTCTTGTGCTTCAGAGGTTTGGGTGGTGGGATCTTCTCGGTGTGGCATACTTCTCTGTAGACGTCTACCAGGGAGACTCGGAGGGGAGTGTAGCTGTGGTATTTTCGTGGCTTGTCCGAGTTGGATTCTTCTTTCTTTTTCTGTTCCCGATCTCGATCTCGGGGCGGGTAGGTTGACTCCTTCCTGGAAGAGTCTCTCAGCTGGGAGGTTTCTTCCATGTTGATATACTTTCCTGCCCGTTCTTGTACTTCGTATAAGGAGGTCGGGTATCTTTTGGATAGGGATTGGCTAAACGGTCCTTCTTTTAGGCCGTTTGCTAGTCCCATGATGGCTGCTTCCGTGGGCAAGTGTTGTATGTCCAGGCAGGCCTTGTTGAATCGCTCCATGTACTCTCTGAGAGTTTCTTGGTTGCCTTGTTTGATCCCGAGTAGGCTGGGGGCATGTTTTGCCTTGTCCTTTTGAATAGAGAACCTTGTTAAGAATTTTTTGGTCAGGTCTTCAAAGCTGGAGATTGATCCTGGTGGCAGGTTGTCGAACCACTTCATGGCTGACTTAGTGAGAGTGGTGGGGAAGGCTTTGCATCGAATCGCGTCGGAGGCGTCGACTAAGTACATTCTGCTTCTGAAATTGCTGAGGTGATGACTTGGATCGGTGGTGCCGTCGTAGAGGTCCATATCTGGTGGTTTGAAGTTTCTCGGTACCTTCTCTTTCATGATCTCTTGTGTGAAGGGATCATGGTTGCTTTCGGGAGTGGTGCCGTGTTCCGTCCGATCTTTTAGGTTGGCCTCTATCTTCCGCAGTTTTTCTTCCAATTCTCTGCGTTTGCGAGCTTCCCTTCTCAGATCCTGTTCAGTTTCCTTCTGCTTCTTTACGTCCTCTTCGAGTTGTCTCAGCCGGCTTTGTTGTGCCCGAACTGTTTCTAGAATCTCCGAACTTTTTTCTCTTTCGGGATTTTGTGGATCTTTGTCTGGGGGTGATGTCTTTGGGCGATTCTGTTTGTTTCCTCCTGGAGTGCGTGGTGATAGAGGGCTGTCCGGCCGTTCTCCGGTGTCAACTTCCTCTTCTTGTTCTGATGTAGCGTGGTTATTGTTGGGAGGGTCGTCCGCCATGGTAAAGGGATGACTTCCAGGTCCCCGGCAACGGCGCCAATGTTCCGAGGGTTACCTGAAACGTGCAGCTCGGTCTTCCGGCAAGGCCCGAGGTGGTGGGTCTGAGACCCGAGCTGGTTGTGCTGAACGGCGGGGGGTTGTACCTGCAATGACACTCCGATGCTTAAGTTAGCATGGGTCCAAGCAGATATCAAGTAGAATTAGAGTATGAGTTATACCTGGGTGCTCCAGTGTATTTATAGTAGTTGGCTGCGATCATCCCTGGATAAGATATTCTTATCTTATCTTATCTTTTGGGAGATTCATCTCTATCTTTGCGGAACCGCCTTTCCCAGGCCCTTTCGGCCTTTAGGTTTTGGGCTTAGTTCCTTCTGATGGGCCTTTCTTTGGCCTGTTTGTCCGAGGTCCGACCTCGAACGTGGGCCTTGGGTCGAGTCGGGCCTTCTATCAGCTTTACCGAGTTTGGAGAGCTCGGTCAGGGTATGAACACCTGCTATTTGGAAATGTTGCTGTTTCATTGATTTCCCCCTGTGCTAATTTGATTTCTTTAATGCTGCTGCATAATTCTTATTCCTGCTATATCCTTGCTGAGTGATGCTGAGTTCTTGTTTAATTTGAATTTCATTATTTGATTCAGTGATGCTTAATTGTTTGAATCCATATTCCTTCCTTGTAATGATTGTTGAATTCAATGAAGGAATGTTGAATGAATCAATTCTTTGTGTGCATTTTTGCTGAATTGATGCTATATTTTTAAGGCATTATTTTTGTTCATTGATCAAAGGAAGCATACTGCATGTTGCTTGATTGGTTATGGTTTAATTTTTCACTACTGTTTATTGCTGTATGTTGGCTTATTAGCCCACTTCCTATAATTACATACATGGTTTTTGTGTTTTTAATTGTCAATGAATTCATAGGAAGTCTGAATTGATTGATTGAAATTGGAAAATAGGCCAATTTACTCCTAAAATACTGCCAGATTTTTTCTAACCTTGTTTCATTAAATGACGTTGTTTTCTCTGGTGCAACAAGATTCTATTTGACAGAATTCTGTGTCAAAAAGAATCTTGTTTGCTAACTGGTTTTGGAAATTTCCTCATGAGCTTTCCTACAAGTTTTAGTAAATTCTTTAACTTCTTTGCTTGTTTTAAATTGTGTGTTATTCTTAAGCATTGAATAAGTTTTACATGAATTTTCAAATTGACCACAAACTTGAAATTCTTTTCAAAGAAAAGCCTCTTTTGCATACTTTCACAAGGTTGAAGATTTCTTTTTACCCATGTGGCTAATTTGATTCATTTTTAATTCATGCCTAACTCACCTTAAGTCACATAGGGTTTAAATTTTTCAATTCTTGTCTCAACCTTGTGACTTTCATGCTTAATTGGAATTTGGTGTTTGAATGTTCCTTGGTTAACTTGTTTCTCAATATTTTTCACCTTGTCAACACCAAATTGATTTAACTGATGCCAAATGAGGGTAATTAGTATTCATTTGATTATGTGCTCTACACATACATCTGCATTACTTGTTTTGGCATTTTGAATTGTTGAGAAGTTGAACATGAACTTGCTTGTTTTAGAATTTGTTGGAATTTTCAGAATTAAGGGACCTTTTTGCTATGCACATAACTATTGCCTTTCTTTTTGTTTTCAACTAACTCTTTGTTTGTCTTCGCATAACTTTGACATTTGTTTTCTTTTTCAACTAACTGTTTTTCTTTTTTCTTCACTTAACTTTTAAATTTGCTTTTCTCTTTCAACTAACTAATTTTCTTTTACTCACATAACTTTTATCTTTCTTTTTACTTTTCAACTAACATTAACTTTTTAATGGTTTTATTTTTTCTTTGTGCATAGCAACAACACTCCTTAATTTTCTTTATCTTTGATAAACAAGCAAGTTAGTTATCTTGGATTGATTGGAAGTTGCTTATATTTACTTTTAACGTGAATCTCATGCATGCTTCCATTCAAATTTATATTAGTTGTTCAGTTCATATATATGCTGTTTTATGGCTTAGTCTTCTGCTTCTCAGCACCATCATCGTTCTTGCAGCCACTCTAGCACCGGACCCACCAGCTGACGGTGGATGTGACGCAGTGACGACTCCTTCCACTCTGCATGATCTTGAGCACCGAGGATGGTGCTATATTTTAAGTGTGGGGAGGTCGTCCAACTTCAGCAGCGCATTTTGGGTGAAAATTTTCATTTCCGAACACTTTTTGTTTAGTTTCATTTTATGCTTTTTAGTTGTTTTGTATATATTTTATCTTTTTGAAAATTTTTTTACTTAGTTTATTGCACTTTCTTTAGTTTATTAAATCTTTTAATTTTGCTTGTACATAGCCTAGTATTATATTGTAGTGATACATGTCTTTAGATTTTCTTTTTAGCCTTTAGTCTTGATTGTAATATGTATGATGTGATGATTGCACTAAGTTTGATTTTCTATACAGATGCTATTTTGGTTTGATTGAAATTAGGAATTAAGCTTAGAATTTTTGACCTTTTCCATCCAATCACATTATATATACATATATAGAATAAATTTTAGTCAATTAATGAAATTTCAAAGAAGCTTACTCTTTATATAGGGCATTGAAATTTGAATTGATTTGAGTTGAATTCTTTTTGAAACTTGCATGATTTATACATTGTGGAATACGGTTTTTGAGTTAAAGAACATACAACTTGTGAATTTTTGAGCTATATTGTGTGGTTACATCATTTGACCACTTATTTCATTCTTGTGTGTTGCCCTTCTCTATGATTGCAAACTTGGTTTGTTTAATTCTATATATCCATTGTTTAGTGTATATTTATGTATTTATGTGATTGAGGCCATCACTTCTTTATAGCTCACTTAACCCAAATAGTCTACCATTTCATTGACTTTTGTTTACCATTTTGAGCCCTTTTAATCCCCTTTTGTTCTTTATATTGCCATATCACTAACTTTAAGTGGAAAACAATTAATTTTCCTATTCGAATCTTTGGTTAGCTTAAGTAGTGAGAGTGTGTGATGTTTAAGTGTGGGAAAAATGTGGAAACTTGGGTTGATGAAAATGTGTTTTATGCTTATTGAGAAATATTAGAAAATTTGGGTACATGCTCATGTAATACTATAAAAAAACCATATGCGTTGATGCCTTGATGTATATATCATGTTTTTGAAAAAAAAAAGAGAAAAGAAAAGAAAAAGAAATAATGAAAAGGGAACAAAATTACCCCAATATGAGATTCAATAATAATCAATGCATATGTGATGGAATTGAATTCGATGGATGAGTGTATGTATATGTAAAAGTGAGATTTTGGGTAGTTAAGTTTGATATTAGAATTATATAGGTTGTGTATGTGTTAAGTGAGAAATTAGTTAATCAAGGATTCAAATGCAAGCTCACTTAGCCATATATATCCTTACCTTTACCCTTGGCCCCATTACAACCTTAAAAACACCTCATGATTTTTGCATATGTACATTAATTTTTTTGTTGATTGGTTAGATGAAGAAAAACTTTATAAATCATGATTAGAGGAGAATTGAGTGGATGGACCCTAAACACTTGAGCGACTAGAGTGCATATACACATCCGATGAGGGTTCAATTACTCAATTTCCTATTTTCACCTATGATCATTGTTTATTTTGCAAGTTTGGTTAAATTCTTTTATATGACTCAATTCACTTATGAATATTTGGTTATAATTGTCTTAGCCCTTGATTGTGTATAGATCTTTCTTGTAAATTGATTTACTTGGACTAAGTACATACATATAGAAAGATTACATATAGAAAGATGCATATAGATAGTTACATTGAATAACTGTTGATTCCCTTATTGTCTTGTTGGTATAACATGAGGACATGCTACTGTTTAAGTGTGAGGATGTGATGAATCCACATTCATGATATTTATTTGCTCTATTTGGGTGGATTTCATCAACTTTTCTTGTATTTATCTATTGAAATAGCATAGTTTCATGGTTTCTTCTTAAATTGTGCATGAAAGTAAAAACATGATTTTTAGACCTTTTAATTGCTAAATTTTATTCACTTTAATCCCATTTGATGCCTTGATGTGTTTGCTAAGTGATTTCAGGTTTACAAGGCAAGTATGGGTTGAAGAAGTGAGAAAAGAGCATGCAAAAGAGAAGAAACCCTGAAGAAATGGAGTTGGAAGTTTCAGCATCATCCGTGCGTACGCACAAGTGTGAGCTCATGGCGATACATACGTGGTGCACGAATCCCCACACTTTTGTACAACTGTACCAGCAAGTGCACTGGGTCGTCCAAGTAATACCTGAGAGTCAGGGTTGATCCCACAAGGATTGTGGTTTGAAGCAAGCTATGGTTATCTTGCAGGTCTTTGTCAGGCAGAACCAAGGTTCTGAAAACTGAACCGGACCGACCGGTCTGACCGGTTAAACCGTAAATTGGAACTCATTATGGTTTGTTAACTTATAAACCACTAATTTGAAAATCGCATAAAAACTGTTGAACCGGCCAAGAACCGGCCTGTCAGACCGAACTAGGGCCCGGCCGGTTTTACTGAAACGGTGCCGTTTTGGGTTTGGATACAAACAAAAAGGAAAGCGTTTGGTGTTCAGTCTCCTCCTCCTCTCAAACTCACTTTCAAACAAAAAACAAACCCTAGCAGTAGCCTCCACCGCCGCTGTAAGGAAGGAGACACTGCCGCCGTCCGTCGCGCCATCGTCGTTCTTGAGCTCTCCAACCTCTGTTCACTCCAACTCCTCTCAACTCTTACTCTCTTAAATGAAGCTATATTCCCCCAAAAAGACCCTAGCTTACAATAGCTTCCGCCGCCGTTCGTCGCGCTCAGGAGCTTCTGTCCTTGTTTGGTTGTCGTCGTCGTGATCCAAGTCCCAACTCCTTTCCTCATTCACCAATCACAGTTTTTCCTCGTTCTTTGTGTCCGTTGTCTGGTCTACCTCTGCTCAGCCACGCTTTTGCCGTCCGTCATCGTGCTTGTCGCCTGGTAACCGTTGTTCGTCGCGCTCAACCATTTTTCCTCAAACTCTGCCCAGACTGCTCAGATCAAAGAATGCAATGGCTTCTCTACTCACTGCTAATGCTTGTTTTCTTTTTGTTTTTATTTTTGTTCAGATATTATATTGATTATTGAATGATTGATTGATTGTTGAATGTTTAATTGATATTGATTAGCTTTGCTCAATGCTGTTGTGATATACTCTGCTATATTTTGTGCTCTGTTATGTTGTGATTCTGTGTTCAATTAAAATTTGTTTGAGAATTTAGCTTTGCCATGCTTGACAATTGAGTTGTTTATGAAGCATAGTTCACTGTTATTGAGGAGTGTATGAAGCAGATTACTTGCTGTGTTTGGAGCTGTGTATTAACTAATTGGTTAATTTACTTGATAAAGGGTACAAAAGACAGTGAAATCACTAGTAAAATTAAGTTCTGTTAGTTATAGGAAATATTATCCGGTATATCAATTGAGATTAGTTTTGTTAAAAGGGAGTCTTGGATGAGTCTTGAACATATATGTGCAAACTCAATAACATTGTTACTATATTGATTTTCTAAACAGCAATTACAGTGTTCTAGCATTCCAAGTTTTCCTTTCTTTTTGGTTTCTCATTCTGTTTTTTAGTAGAGTTTGTTCATGATCATCCCCTAAGATCACTTTAGGCCATGTTAAAATTGTGAAATTATTACTTGTTCATTATAATCAGTCTTATGTTTATCTTTATTAATCTTTATTAATTTTTGTGCTAACAATTTTGTTATTTAGAACCTTGCTTTGTCTCTGTTAATTAACATACTTACATACATGATGAAAGACCAAAAATAACTAATTGATTTTTGACTTTTATTAGAAAACTGCTAATTGGTAGACGAATTGAAACTTGAGTGCTATTGGCTAAGCTCAATAAACAGTAGCGGAAAAGAGAATAAAAAACTAAAAATAAAAAATAAGCCATATATAGTATATGTATACGGAATTTATCATCTGTAAAGATGAAAAAATAAATGTTATTAGTCTAAAATCCATTAAATTTCTAGTACTTTATCACAAAGTTAATCTTGTTAATCTGAAATCCTTTTGGTTGATGATTTTGTATAGTGTTTTAAATTTGGAAGATATTTTAGGATGTTTATTAATTATATATTATTTTATTCTAAAACGGTTTTTTCAGTTGAACCACCGGTTAAATCGGTTAGACCAATAAACCAGCGAACCAATGACTAGAGCGGTTTGATGACCGGTTCGGTTTTCAAAACCTTGGGCAGAACAGAAGGTTGATAGATAAATATTTGCGAGATTATTTGGAATCAGTAAAATGGATATAATTGAGGATTGGATTGCTTTGTCTTTCTGAATTAACTCAGGTATCACTGTCTTCTTTGCTTGTGAATTATCTCTTTTATGGCAGACTGTATGTGTCAACACCATGGGCCATGGTCATTGATTTCCTCTGCTACGGATTGAACGCCATTGGCCGTGGTCATCCAATCTGTCGAAGGGTGAAGCTCTAGCAGTTTCGTTCTCCTGGCGATCCTACTCAAAATGCCACAGACAAGATCGAATCTTCCGGATTAGAGAATGCTGCTTCTTTGGATTCTAGCCTATACCACAGAGACCCAATCTCCCCAAAAATTGGCTGAACTGGTGTCTCAAGAAGTCCCCAACGAAGTCATAGATTAACCGTTTGAGAGATGTAAACATAGTTGTTGGCTCGTGCTTTCCAATCACGTATTCACACAAACCCAAGTAGACGCGGGTGTTGTCAGGCATGTTCATCCTAGTATGATGAACAGAGCTGATTGTCACTGATCATCCTAATCACCATGTTGAAGATCGAATATACATCTTAGAGAAATCAAACACGGATTGAAGAAGAACAATAATACTTTTATTAATTCAGGACTCAGCAGGGTTCCTCCCTTCAACCTAGGAGGTTTAGAAACTCATACTGAACGGAAATACAAAGTAAAATTTGAATGGTGTGTTGAGTCTGGATGTTTTCAAATGATTACGTAAATTACTTTAAATACAAACAGATGACTAATAAGGGTAAAATAGTCTATTTAGTGCTAAAATCCACTTTTGGGGCCCACTTGGTGAGTGTTTTGGGCTGAGCTTTGATGAGATCCACGTGCTAGGAGACCTCTAAGGCGTTGAACACTGGCTAGGGGGTCCTCTTTGGGCATTGGACGCCGGTCTCTGCTTTTGGGCGCTGGACGCCTGGAAGGGGGAAGGAAGCTGGCATTGAACGCTAGTTTTAGGCCATCTAATCCGAAGCAAAGTATGAACTATTATATATTTCTGGAAAGAACTGGAAGTAAGCTTTTCATAGCCGTTAAGAACACTCCATTTGGATTTCTATAGCTCCAGAAAAGCTCTTCCGAGTGTAGGTAGGTCAGATCCGGATAGCATCTGCTCTGCATCAGACTTTTGCTCCAGCTCCTCAATTTCAGCCAGAAATTAACTAAAATTGTACAAAAACACAAAAACTCATAGTAGAACCCAAAAGTGTGAATTTAACACTAAAACCTATAAAAGCTTAATAAAAACTAAACAAACATGCTAAAAACTATATGAAAATGATGCCAAAAGCGTAAAATATCCGCTCATTAGCACGCGTGACCCACGTATGCGTGAGGATGAATTTCGTTTGGCCATGCGTACGTGTGACCATGCTACGCGTGACCCTTGTCACGTGAGCTCATTAATTGCAATACGTTGGGGGCGAATTCTGGGCCTCCAAAACCCAGTCCAACTCATTTCTGAAGCTATTTTAAGCAAAAGTGAAGAAGGATGAAGGGGGGAGCAATTAGGTTTAGCTTTTTAATGTTTTAGCTTAGTTTTTCTAGAGAGAGAAGCTCTCCCTTGTCTCTAGAATTTAGGGTTTCACGTTTAGTTTCTCTTTTATTTCAGATTTTAATTCTTGTTTTAATGTAGTTTCATTTGTTTTCATGCTCTCTTGTTGATCCTCATAGTTTCTTTTGTTATTTCTCAATTTTTGCCACTTTAGTTTATGAACACTTGTTAATTTTGGTTTCATTAATGCAATTTTGATATGTTATCTTTCTTAATGCTTGTTGAGTTTCTATTATTCTCATGCAATTGGTAGTATAGGTTTTACTTTTATGCAATTTATAATATTTTTCCTTTTATGCATGTTAAGTGTTTGATAAAATGTCTCATATAGTTTTTGTATAGTTTTTCACATTCTTGGTTAGGAATTAGGTAATTAGGTGAACTTGAGTTATGGATGTCAATTCTATATTGTGTTAGGATTGTTAGTTGGTTTGGTTTCCATTGACGCTAGTCTTTCACTAAGTTAATTAGTGAGTTGACTAGGACTTATGGATTGAGATCAATTATGCCCTTTTGACTTATCCTCGATGTTAGAATTGGCTAATTGGGATTAATTCTATGCAATTACCATGTTTGTGGTCCATGACTAGGATAGGAATACTCAATTCCCTAATCCTTGCCAAGAGTCCTTTTTGCCATTTGAATTCCATTTTGATTTACTTGCTTTTAGTTTTAATTCCCTTGCATGCTTACTAATGAGAATATTTTTTTATGTTTAGGAATTCACACAAAATATTTCTCGTTGATAGTAGTTCCCAACCGACTAACAATACTCAAATCAAATTTAAATTGTTTGGTTATCACAAGTACAAACCCCAATGAAATTAACCGAAGTATTTAAACCTCGGGTCATCTCACAAGGAATTACAATGAAGTGATCAATTATTGGCTATAAAGGACAAGGGGGGTTTGATTAATAAAAGGGCAAAAAAATAAATGACAAGAAAAGTTAACAAACAATTAAAGAAACAAGTAGTAAAGAGAGACATTCATGGCAAGAAGTGAGAATATAGGCTTTCTATCCTAGTCACTCATAACAATAATTAACAAGAGCTTATCTTATTTCCTCATCTCTAACAATAGAAGAAGGTGTAATATTATCTTCACACTAGAGAAAGTCAAATAAGATTAGTTAATCTAAATCCATAAGTCCTAATCAACTCACTAATTGAATTAGCAAGAGATTAGAGACAATGGAAATAATATTAACTAACAACTCTAGATCACCAATCTAAGTTGGGTTTTGATGACTCAAGAGCACCTAATTCCTCTTTCCAAGCCAAGTATGCTCAAAAATCTACTCTAACATCCAACCAAGCATTTTGTCAAACACTTGGAAGGCATAAAAGGAAAGCATAATAAATGACAAGAATAATAAAATCTACCAACTATCAAATGCAAGAAAGTACAATCAACAACTCAATTCAACAGTAAAAGAATTTCAAACATGAAATTGCATTTAAGGAAACTCAATCCAACAATAGTTCATCAATAAACATAAAAAGTGACATCAAAGGAAAATTAACACTACAAACTAAGAGAATGAAGATGTAGGAACAAGAAATTGTAAAGGAAACAAGATGAAACAAGAGATTAATACTAGATCTAAGATGCAATTGACCTAAGAACCCTAATTCTAGAGAGAAGAGGGAGCTTCTCTCTCTAGAAAAACTAACTACATGATACCTAAGCTACACTAATTGCTGCCTCCTTTGCCCAAGCTTGAATTCTGCATGAAATAGCCTTCGGAATGAGTTGGATTTGGGCCTGGGCAGCTTAGAAATCGCCCAAGCGTTTTCACTTTAATGAGGTCACGTGCGAGCTGTGACGCATACGCATGGGTCAGTGTACGCATCGCTTGGCATTTTACTCCCACGCGTATGCATCATGTCAGCATACGCATCATATCACGCGTACGCGTCGTCAGGTGACTTCATCTCCATGCGTGCGCGTTGTCATGTGTGCGCGTCGATGTATGCACTCTAAATCCTTGTTTTTCCATGAGTTCTCCACTTTGCATGCTTTTCTTTTCATTTCTTTGATCCATTCCTAGCTTTTCAACCTGAATTCACTAACAAAATATCAAGGCATCTAGTGGAATTAAAGGTGAATTAAAACTAGCAAATAAAGGCTTGAAAGCATGTTTTTACACTTAAGCACAAATTAAGGGAGAATTACAAAATTATGCTATCATTGAATAATGTCAGAAAAGTTGATAAAATCCCCCAAATAAGCACAAGATAAACCACAAAATTGGGGTTTATCACTTACTTGTTTAATTTCTTGCATTTTAATTTCTTTCCGATTGCAATCACAACCCCCGCTTCCCTCAAAGCCAACAATTGAGCATTTCGTTGCAATTCCTCGGGAGAACGACCAGGAGTCTAATACTCTTTGTTATTTTGTGTTGATTGTGACTTCTTTGATTTAAACTTTGATTGAGAGTTAATTGTTAGTCTAGACTATGCTTGCAACGAGATTCTATTTTCGTGAAATTCTACATTAACTATAATTTTCATATCAGTATTCAAGACTTTATTGTCAGTAATTCAACTCCATATAGAGATTAGAGGGTATTACAGGGCTTTACAAGGTTCCGAGAAGGTCAAATAGTAAAAAACAGGGTTTATTCACAAAAACAGGGATTGTGCATATGCATCGTCCTTGTGCATACGCACCTCTAGAGCGCCATTCCCGTTTCATGCTACGCACCTGCCAAAGCGCCATTCCCATTTCGTGCGTACGCGTACCCCTCGAGCATACACATGACTTGCAAATTCTCGGGTGCGCGTACGAGCACCCCTCATGCATACGCACGAGCACTTTTCCACGCTCTACCGAGTGCGCACGCACATATTGTGTGTGGGCACGCATACTAGAAATCCTATTTGCTGCATAATCTCAGAATTCAGTGTTTTATATGATTTTCATTCATTCATAACTTTCTTTTTAAAATTTCGATCTCTTCCGTCTAAACCATTTTAAAGTTCTTTCCATTAGCTTCAAATTAAGATAGATTTTACACACATCCAAGCTTGAGGACCAAGTATGGCGCGGCGAAGTTGGTCAAAATTCTGTTTTACCAATTTTACTTAAGTGTCAATTTTACAAATTCTCAATTCAATTCAATTCAATACTATCCAAACCATTCCTCAACACTTATTTATCAATTCTCAATCAATTATTAACCATTCAAAGCATAATCATCCAATTTCAATCTATAAGTCTAATCAATCAACTCCAACTCATATAGCACATTTCACAATATTTCTCCCATCAATCAAACCAACAATCATTTATTCAATCAAAATCTCATCAATTTCACAACAATCAAACTAACATCACTTATTAACTTAACAAATAGAGGATACCTCACCTATCACGCCTTTGGCCCAAATTTTCATTCCATAGCTTCAATAGGCAATCAACCACAATTTCATATTCAATTTCATTCACTACGTATATATTGCTCAACAAGTCTTAATTTCACAAATTCACAGCACTTCACTTTATCTCACATAAGCATTTATACTCAATCAACTAGCCTCTACAACACAAAACTCATATTAAACATCATTCTTGCATATCAACAATTAATACATTCAACACTATCCTAGGGGCAAGTGGTACACGAAATCGTGATCTCACACTTTCTTCACAATTCAGCGTAGCTGACAGCAAGTGAACTGGGTCGTCCAAGTAATACCTTACATGAGTAAGGGTCGATCCACACGGAGATTGTTAGCTTGAAGAAAGCTATGGTCATCTTGTAAATATCAGTCAGGCAGATCAAATGGTTATGGAATTTTGATAATTAAAAGACAGAATAAACATAAATAGGATAGAGATACTTGTAATTCATTGGTAGGAATTTCAGATAAGCATATGGGATGGCTTTGTTCCTTTTGAATCCTGCTTTCCTACTGCTTTCATCCAGTCATGCGTACTCCTTTCCATGGCAAGCTGTATGTGGGGGATCACGTTGTCAATGGCTACCGTCTGTCTCTCAGTAAAATGGTTGGCTATGGGTACGTAGGGCTAATCATCTGTCAGTTCTCAATCGTGTCGGAATAAGATCCAATGATCCATTTGCGCACTGTCACTGTGCCCAGCACTCGCGAGTTTGAAGCTCGTCATAGTCATTCCATCCAGATCCTACTCGGAATAGCACAAACAAGGTTTAGGACTTTCCGGATCTCAAGGATGCTGCCAATTGATTCTAGCTTATACCACGGAAGACTCTGATCTCACGGAATGGAAGGCTCTGTTGTCAGGAGAGGCAACCATGCGTCATGGACCAGGAGGCCAAGAGATATACATTCAAGCTTGTTCAGGTAGAACGGAAGTGGGTGTCAAGCACGCGTTCATAAGTGAGAATGGTGATGAGTGTCACTTGATTATCACATTCATCATGTTAAAGTGCGAATGGATATCTTAGAACAAAAAAGCTTGAATTGAATAGAAAACAGTAGTAATTACATTAATTCATGAGGAACAGCAAGCTCCACACCTTATCTATGAGGTGTAGAAACTCCACCATTAAAAATACATAAGTGATAATGGGTTTCATTGGTTTCGGCCCTAGAGGTGGAACCAAAATAACCAAGATGTCTAATACAATGAGAAAAAAGTAATATTTATACTAAAACTAGTAGCTAGGGTTTACAGAAATTGAGTAACTAAGGTAGATAGTGCAGAAATCCACTTTTGGGGCGCACTTGGTGTGCTTGGGCTGAGAATTGAAGCTTTCACGTGCATAGGCTTTTCTTGGAGTTAAACGCCAGTTTGGTGCCAGTTTGGGCATTTAACTCTAGCTTTTATGCCAGTTCTGGCGTTAACACTAGAAAAAGGGTCTCAGACCATCATTTTGACGCCAATTTGGGCCATCAAATCTCGGGCAAAGTATAGTATTATACATTCTGGAAAGTCCAAGATGTCTACTTTCCAACTCAGTTGAGAGCGCGCCCATTGGGGTTCTGTAGCTCTAGAA